>NC_071657.1:106510212-107760212 GCF_014839835.1 Dryobates pubescens | reverse complement strand
GGACAATGGAGTTGCTTCTCTAGACATTATTTTAAAGGAGATCTGAAAGTGTTTTCCAGTTTCTCTTGCTTCAGAGCAGAATTCACTCTTATCTAATCAGCTCCTGGCAGATACTTGTTCCACCTGACCTTGAAAACTTGCAGCCATGCTGATTCTTCAGACCTCTTCACAGTGAGTCACTGCGTAACACTCCTGACAATTGAGAAGTTCTTTGTAAAATCTAACTTCTACTTTCCAGTAGTAGTTTAAGGCTATTACTTCTTGCCATATCAGTAGACATGAAGAGCAGTTTATAACTCTACAATAGTTTTTATCTGTGTGAGAACTGATATTGTCTCTTCCCTCAATCCTCTCCTTGCTAGACTAAACAAATTAATTCTTCCAATTTTACCTCATGGGTCTTGTTTTCTGTACCTCTGAAAACTGCATGGCTCTGGTGTGGTTTCTTTATTGGTCTTACTTCAACTAAAGTGCCCAAAAATAGATGTCCTCCAGCTGAAGTCTTACCAGTGCTGATTTTAACAGAAATTTGCTTTATGTGGCTTTTATAAAGCTGTTTGTTTGCCCCAGTGTGAAGTCTGCTTATGTTCCAGCAGTATGACAGCACTGGGGCGTTTGGTTTATGATGCAGCACTACTTGTAGGTGCTTTTCTGAGGGGTGTGCTGCTTGCCTCCATCATATTCCTGTGCCCCTGACATCCTTCCATCTTCAACAGCATCCTGCTTTGTTCAGACCGCTACCACTGGTTTGTTACCATTTTTTATTCTGATGTTTGCCTTTGATATGTTGTAGATGTACATTCACACTACCTAGTTCACTGCATTCAGAGCATGTGACAAATTGATTCACTATCCTGTCTCCTGAGAAATGGCCACACACCCCTCAGGAAGGATGGTGTCATGGGGCACAGCTAGCACTAACACAGCTATGCCATGACCACTACCTGCCCACTTCCATGTGGCACTCAGGAGAAGGAAGACAAAAGAGAATGGGGTATGAGATGGGAGTTCTCAAGGATAATTTATTGTGGTTCCTAGATCCAGAGTATTTCACATGTGCTTCTGCAGCACCAGGTTAAGAGCCTCATTACAGTCAAGATACGAAAATCTACTTCTTAATATGCAAAGTCTATCACAGTCTATGTGCCTTTGAAAGGTTTCTGGCAAAAGCAGATTACCTGTCACTTACCTCCATAGGATTACATGATAATTTAGTTTAAAACGACCTCAGGAGTTCTCTGGTCCAGCTCCCTGCTCAAAGCAGTGACAGCTATGAGATCAGATCACAATTTATCCTGTTGGATTCTGAAAATCTGCAAGAGTGTGGACTTCACAAGCTCTCTGGGCAACTAGTTCTGTGGCTTGTCAGCCTTATGGTGAAAATATTTTCTCTTAAACCCAGTTTGAACCTCTCTTATTTAATCTTACACCCATTGTCTGGCATCCTCCCACCACTTTGAAGAGCCTGGCTCCATGTTCTTGATAATCTCTTTGCTGTTGTACAGATGCTTAGGAATGCTTAAAGTTTTACTGTTAATTTGGCAAAAGAAGCTAAAAGGCAAAGGGCTGCCTTTCTTGAATTCCCAAGTTTTGTATTCTCCCTTCCCCCCCATTTGTATAACTGACCATTTCCTTTCTTGTTTAACTGTTACAGTCTTTATTTAGAGAGGGAATGAAACAGTTACATCTGAGAACTAGCAGAGAATGTTTGTGGGAGCTGTATCAGACTGACACAATTTAGAACATTTAATTTACCTCAATTGTCTTAATCTGTTCCTTCCCTTTTCTATATGGAATTCTCATTCCTTTCTCTAATTTACAAATCAAAGTAAGCCATCCCACACAATCATTTGCAGAAGTTAAAGGAAGGAAGTGGCAAAAGGAACATTAGGAAACATTAATTCAGTAAGAGAGTGGTCAAAAACTGAGAGCCTTCCTGGAGATGTGGTTGATGCCCCAAGCCTGGACAATGCCCTTAATAACATGCTTGGTCAGCACCGAAGTAGTCAGGCAGCTGGACTACATCATTGTAGGTCCCTCCCACCTGAAATATTCCATGCCATGCCATGCCATGCCATGCCATTCCATTCCATGTTCTACTCCAGAGTGTCAGCCACCATTTCATGCAAGTCAAGTCATCTGTTTAAAGGTAGATAGTTTGAATTAAGTTGGAGTGTCTCACTGCCTGGGCAACTTTGAGTCAGACCTTTAGAGTCTGTGAGGATCATCAGATAGCGAATCTTGATTATGCCCATAGTTCCTACTGCTTTATTACTGGCTATGTAGATGGGTTTTCCTTATTCACATATATATGATTGGGGGTAGATTTTATGTAGGCAACAAGAAATGTATGAGGATCTTACACAGATGAAATAAAAATTGCATGTAAATGCCACTTTGAAAAATACTAAAAAAGAGTTTCAAGAAGATTTGTAGAGTTTAGAGCTTCTAAATAAATTCTTGTGATCAACTTATATGTATAATTATACTAAAAACCACTCCTAGTACTCAATTTGGGATTAGAAATGAAAAGACTGAGAGAGAAATAATTTCACTGGTAGAAAGCCAAGAGTAGGAAATACAGGTTGTCATGGGGGGAAAAAATGGTTAAAAAATAGCTGTGAGACTTCTGTGCTATGCAGCTGGCAGTAAGTTTCCTGAAGCTTTCTGGTTTGATGTTTTCTACCTGATTTGAGAAAAGTGTTTCAGGATAAAATAAACATATTACACAGTACAAAAAGCAGATCTGCCAGCATGCACAGACTAGCAGAATGATCACTGGCCACAGTCAGACACATAAGAGATTATGGATAATGCTTAAAGTAGTGCAACCACTATGCACTGCCACCAGTGCAGTAACTGCAGCCAGCCAGAGACTCACTGCTCACGCATAACTCTGTTGAGTCTGCTCAGCAGTAGTGACTTGGATTCCTATTCCAAACCTTCTTTCATCTGACATACCACAGCTCATCTGCTATGAATACCATATTGTGTTTGAAGATGCCTCCTAGGCACATCTCTTAAGCCTCTCATATTAACTCAGTCCTTCCCTATGTACTTAGTTAAATGGGATTTCCAACTTAAAAAAATAATATATAGATGTTCCAGAAGTGCACAGACACCAATTCCAAGGCAAATTTGGAAGTAAATGGGTTTAAGGCATCTCTATGCTCTTGTGTCAATTTGAATGTGTTCTGGAAATGTCCAACTTACTCCTTGTCTACACACCTTGTCTACAACTCATTACCTTGTGTGTATTCAAATTCTTGTACTGCAAACCTGGTGATTCTCTGAGCATATGAATTGCATGGCTGTTGTTAAGGAGAAGCATAACAGTGCACACCAGAGAAAATCTATGCATCCACCATGTCTGGGATTAGTGGAGGTTTGGCAGCCTGCTTGGAATTCTCTGTATCAGCTGCCAAACATCTGGAAATTAGTAGAAAAATGTAGAAAAGAAAATGGCCAGCAAAAGCAATGGCCTGCCATGAAAAATGGTGGGTCTGGCACTCTGAGCTATAATAAGGTTTGAGAAAGGTATCAATCTGTGTCATGGAGCACAGTGTGTTTGAGAAGCTCCAGATATGGTTTCCCTCAGAGGACTATTAAAAAAAAAAAAAAAGGCCAGTGAATCTGAACTCTGTCTACAAAAAGATCTTTAATTACATGCACCACTACACTCAGAGCAATCAGGGTGTTAGCTTGAAAT
Source organism: Dryobates pubescens (assembly GCF_014839835.1). Lineage (NCBI taxonomy): Eukaryota > Metazoa > Chordata > Aves > Piciformes > Picidae > Dryobates > Dryobates pubescens. The sequence continues at coordinate 107,756,503 of NC_071657.1, read as the reverse complement.
GCAGAAGTTTAAATATCAGCTTTAGCAAGTTAGCTGCTAATCTGAGCGGAAGAATCCAACCAATGTTATCCCACATTTTCAAACTCTTTCTGCTGGCTTCTCAGGTTATAAAATCCCCAACGTTGTCTTTGCCAACCGTCTGTCAACACTCCTAACTTTTCCCTTGCTAACTTTTACAGTGTGGCTATTCATCACCACAAAATACAGTTGCTACAGAGTCTTAATTCTGGATATGTGCAAGCATCAACAATCAAACTTTTGTCAATATAAAGATAAACAACACAAGGAATACTGAGATGATTGCTTTATTTGTATTGAACTAATGACAAGAAATATTTAAGTAAAGATGCTGCAGAAGTTCCAGCCTGTTGCATTAAAATGCTGGAGGGCCTTACAGAATATAAGCTTGTTGTGCCCTTGAGAAAGTGCATTTATAATCTGTATAATATCCTCTAATAATTTAATAAAATATATGGATTTGATCTTTAGATAAGGGGAAGCCTGGGATGAGCTACTAGCCTGAAGCTTAGCATAAAATTTGTTTTGCCTGAAGATAGCTGCCTAGAAGCTGGGTATCTTTAGTCTGCTGAGCTATTCATTCATAGCTCTACAGTCACTAGGAGAGAAAAGCACCATGATGAGACATTTCTTAGTAATCATCCAAAGAGAGGTCTCCAGAACACAGTGGTTAACTCACATTTTGGAGGTACCTGTTTCACTCCACTACTGAGTGCAGAGAACTGGTTCTATACTGCTGAAGTTGTGTGATGAATGTACTTCAGTACATAAGTGTGAGGCAGGCCTACAGCACCCAACAGATAAATGAGGACTCAAATTTGGCCAGGCTGCAATAGTCTCATGGACCCTGAAGAGTCTCCAGCATCATGGCAATCAGTCTGGACTGTAAAACCCAGCTGAGAAGCTTGACAGAGCTGTAAAGCTGAATGCGTATATACATTGCTTTCACATTTGGACTGCAACAGGGAACCACGGCAGCTCAACAAACACTGCCCTGGATCAGTGACTGTTTTGGGTCAATTTATATTCACACTGCATTCATCTCTGTATAAAACTATGTGGTCTGTACTTTGTATTTACTAATGATTACTTAAGCATTACTGAGATGATAGGGATTAGTGACTGAGAAAACAGGCTTTAAAGGAGGAGATAACAGAGTAAACTCAGTTATCTGGACATTAAAATAGCATGTAACTATATATTAACTACCTAATGAACTATGACAAGTGGCAGTAACAGCATTTTTCATGACATGGAAAATCTGCTCTCCTATGGATTGTTAAACTGCTCACAGTTTTGCTGCCCAAATTATGCTGGACAGAGCAAGAATGAATCACAGAATCAAAGAATGTTGGCTGTCCTGGCTGCCTGATCTGGTGCCAAATTCTCATATTTTTAGCAATTGTATTAATTTAATTTCTCACTGTGTGAATTTTTATCAAATTATACTAGAGACGTGGGTGACCTTTTAATTATTTTCTGGAGACAGTACTTTGCTAAAGCAGCCTTTGCTTAAAATGAGCAAAAGGTTGAAATAGATCTTGGCGTGTTGGGAACTCATCCATCTTCAGCTCAGAAGGATGAGATCAAACAACGCACCTGTATGTGGTTATAGTCAAAGGGAGGAGAGGACACATGCACAGAGCACCAACACAAGCAATACAAAAGGACTAATTTCCAAGATTATTGTTCTGTAGTGAGCCTGCTAACAGGCAAAGAGAAGCCTGTCTTGCTAAAGCAGATGAACACAGGAATTTCCTTTTGAGCTACTGCATTAAGCTGAATCTTCTGTTTGGCATGTTCTTAAAAAATGTTATGAACTAGCTGAACACCTGCCGTTTATCTTGCTTACAAAAGCCTTCAGAAGTCAGGCACTAAGTTGTGTGGTACCTACCAAGAGGTCCCTCTTATTTCAGTGCATGAATACCTACAAGAAAAAGAACTGCATGCAGACAGAATACTATAGCATTAATTGAAGAAAGTTTTAAATCAGCAGCTTCAAAAGAATGCTCTGTTAGTGAGCAATTGAAATGTTATAAATTCAGCCAACAGCCTTTATGTTTAATTTAGTCTCCGTTACAGCTTGAGAGTTCAGAAGACCAGTGTCAGTGGCCTGTGAGCCTTTGCTGTTGCTGCCGAGTGATTAACCATGGGAAAGAAAAGCTACTTGTAATTTAATCACCTGGAGGATAACCTATAGGTAATACTGATAAAAATAATCAGCTAGCTGCCAGTGAGCATCTTGTACAAAAATTAGACAGTGTCCACAAAGTTTGATTTGTATTCTCCAAACAGCTTTAATCTCTGCAAAAAAAGTATCATTTCTGGAGCCCAAGCTGGAGTTGGTTTGAATTCTGCATGCTTGCCTAGGCTAAAGCCAGTTCCCAGCAGCAGGTTCTGGGCAGATTCATGAAGTGCAGTCTGTATCACTGCTCTAAACTGTTGTAGTTTGAGCTGGGTGCCCCCCTGGTGCATTCACTTCCTGTGTCCAGAAGTCCAGCCCAGAGGGATGGACACAGGAAATTGTGTATTTCCTACCATAATTCTTTGCACCATTATAAGATCCAGTGCGGAGTCTGGCACTTCCTCTTTCCTTCCCTCTCCGAGACTTGGTAACTGGGGGAGAGATCTCCCGGCCATGGGCCTGATTGGGCCCAAGGCCACAGGGGGATGGGCAGTCTCAGGCCTGGCCAGCTGAGACTAGCCCAGCAGAGGGAGGGGGAAGAAGGAGCCCTGGGGGTTTTGGATGCACCCTCAGGTGGGGATGGGATCTTTCTTTGTCACTGTGCTTTGGGTTTTCTGTAACATTCACCGCTTTCTATTTAAACTTTCATCACTTTTGCAATCCGTTTGCCTGAGTCGTTATTTCTGCCTGTGGTGGGGAGGGGGTCTGCCCCAACCCATTACATAAACACATAGTGGATTGTAAACAGTGAGCATGAGAACTTTACAAACAGCCAACACAGCACTGAGCAGTAGTGTAGCTGAAGGCAATTTCAATTGTTAATGCTATTACTGTGTGCTGGTTTCAGCAGTTTTGAAGGTCTTTTTCCTGAGTGGTGCTGTTCTGATGTTCTGCTGCTATGGCCTCTGAGGCTGTATCAACCTGTAGTAATTCAGGACAGCTCTTCCCAGCTGCTGCAGTAATCTGATTGTGACAGTGAGTCTTGCTTACGTGAACCTTTTATTTTAGAAGAAATATTGTGTCTATACTATTGAAAGAAAAACCTGTCAATGTGATCTTGTTTTATTTGCTCATATCAGGATTGTCATCCTAGTTCAGAGTTAGAGTAGTGCTTATTTCAAAGTGCTGGATTCAGCCCCTGTGTTGGCACATCGTTATGTATGCATCAGGTATGGACATGCAGAGTTCCGATTTACATCACTGTCACTGCTATTACATGGAATTGTTTTATAAAGAACAAGTATTACACTAGAAGTAACCATGAGCGCTGGACCAGCTGAATCTTTTTTCTCGTATTAGGTGCTAGAGTTTCTCCCTGTGTGTGTGAGCTGATGCTGCAGCCTTCTCGGCTGGCAGGTCCTGACTGATCATTTTTATGAGCAATGGCCTTACCTCTGAGACTTTGTGCCATTTGGTTGATGTTGGACAGTAATGAGCATGGACATGTAATTTCCTCAGAAAACCAGCTGGAACTGTCTAATTCAGATTGGCTGCTACTGCTGGTTTTGGAGGAGTTCCTGATGAGTTTGAAGGGTAAAGCCTACTTAAAAACTGAAAGTGCCATCTGGTCCTTTCCAGAAAACTCTTCATGAGGGATACTAATCTAAACCAGCTACTTGGTGTAAAATACAATGCTCTTCATGCTTAGGGTGAAATCTGAAGTCTGAGCTTAAAGCAACCAGATTGTCATTCTGAGACTGCCACCTAAATCATATGCCTCGTTCATAAGGCTCTGCAGCACCCTGAACTTGGCACGCAAACTATTTTTTGTATCCTGCTGATGGTTGCAGGATAAATAACAAGGGTATTGCTTATAAAGAACTCCCCTCTGCTAACCCTGGCCCTTCTACTTCATTGTTGCTTGAGACTGGACACATAAGAACTCTGAAGAAAGGTCTCATTTCCTCCATCTGGTTGCTGCAGATAATGCTGTTCACCTAAAGCAGAGGATCTGTTGCTGTAATAGTACATTTCCAAATACCTTCATTTTACGACAAGCTTGTTAAATAAAACAGTGCTTTGTATGAGTTTAGGGTTGAATGCTTCTGTCCTCAGCTCCTACTCTTAGAACACCAGTATTTCTTGGATTTTAGAGCATTTTGAGCTGAATCATCACATTTCTTGATTTAAAGTCACATCTCTCTAATGAACTTTGCTGGATATTAAATTTTAGATTGCATTTACATATGAGACACTGCTATTTAGTTAAGTATGAGACATATTATGAGGATAATCAGTTTATCTTAAGCTGTAATTCTATGTCTAGCAAGGATTCAAATTTCTGGGATGGAGTGTGGCTAATGGCTTAGTGAAGTCTGGTAAAATACCTTTGAGATAAATCCCAGTATAATGAGATCAGCTAGATCTAGCTGTAAAATGGAAGAGAAGCTTAGTGTTAATTTTCAAATGCACAGTTTGGTTCTCTACTTTTGTTTTACAACTTGACAGAGATGCATCTGAATTTGAAAAATATGCTGGAACTGGATGGATCTTTTGAATATGCATAAACTAAAAGGGACAAACTAAACTAAAAAAGGGAGAAGTAGCTGCCTTCCTGTAAGGTTAGCTTCATTGTTCCATGCAAACTAATTTGCCTCCAATGTAAATTCTCTTGTAAAACGATGTGCCTACTTTGCAGCCATCAGATCCTTCTTACACAGGTTATGTGGGCACTAGAATAAATCAGAGAGATCTACAGTAACATAGGCAATCATGGGAGCACTGTCAAATCAGGTAGTGCCCAGCTGCTTGGCATTTAGGTTTGTATTTTAACTAGTGTGTTAACAACAGTTTGACTTTTAAATACATGCAGTATTTCATGCTTTTGTGTTTTACCATTTTAATGGTAAATTCCAGGAGTAAAGCTGCTCTTTAAACACACAGCATATGAAGTGGCAATGCAAATTTCTTATGGCAGCTAGTACAATTTAATCTTGAACTGCACAGGAGTGAGGACCTACCTACACAGACAGAAGATTTCAGAAAAGCTAAATATTTAAAATACAATGGCTTTTTCTGAAATTGCTCCATGGTTTGGACTCTGAGAAGGTAAATCACAGTGAATAGACTTCTCAGGCATTACCATCTGAGACAGCTCAGGAGCTACTAACAACTGTCATTATCATTTTTAAGTCATAGTACTTTTGTCACCTAAAATCCACCTGACTGATAGCATTTCAAGAGGAAGAGAGCACCACTTCTAACAGCTCTTGTGAATCAACTATGAGTAACAGCAACCTGGCAGTAGTAGGAGACAGCCTACACTGAGAAGGATCTTCAGTTGCCACCCTTTTCAAGATCCATTGTTGAAGCTGAGCCCTGAGCAAGAGATGGAGTAACTGAGGGCACTCGTTAACTCATCACTGAGCTCCTTCACAAACTGGCTGTGTCTATTAAAAAGGAAAGTGTGCAGAGAGCACAAAAGGCACCTCCTGAACAACCTGGGGAAAAGCTACTACATCTGGGGCCAGGATCCTCTTTGTTCTAATCATTTGCCGGCAGCCTAGCTTCCTCTCTTTGGAGCAGAGCAAGACAGCAATAGGGAAAGTTTGTAGCATCTGTACTGAGGCAGAGAATGTCAGAAGTGCTGTGCTACAGTCTGAGGCAGAGGGGAATTCCTGGGTTAGGAAAACAGTACCAAAACCCAGTGCCTTCCCCCCAGCATACGTAGTACAGATTTGGTTTAAGTAACATTTTGGTTCTTTGTATTGAATCACACTTAACACACTGTGGAACTCGGGCAAACGATAGAATTTCTCCTCTGTTACTCCCCTCATTTTTTAGATAATACTTCATTAACCAAGTAAAATGCTCCAACTCCAGGGAAAAATAGGTGGCAAAATTAAACAGGAAATAAAAACTGATGGTACTGCTTTCTGCATGTCTGTACTTATTTCTCTAGAGCCATAGCTTTAAGCATAGTCAGGAATAATATCTGGCACTGAAATTAAGCTGCCTCTGCTGGTACATTGCCAGAACTTTTCCCAGCCTGAATTTGGCTCTTGTCATGTACTGCTCCTGCAAGCTTTTCCCAGCCCCTGGCAGACGGGAGGGGCTGTTCTCAGCAGACAGTTTGCACAGCACTGTCCTGTACTGGGAGCTGAGGCAGTTCACCAGCACTGGCATGGACATTTTCCCTAACAGCTGGCTTTGGTAGAACAGTGATCTTAATGTGTAGATGACGCCTTCTTGTCTGTGACAGTCCAGTGTTTTAGATATTGAATACATTTCTTAAAACCTTAGTTTATTATAATTCTGTTACTGCTTCAGGATTTCCCCGGTGTGGGTCTGTCTTGCAGGAAATGCAGCACCTAGCTGTGCCAATACAGCCTGTTTCGATGCTATGCCACCCACTATTGCATGCAACAACACATAGCCAAAGAAACACCAGTGGGTGATGAGCTCTCACCACAGCAGCGCACAAACTGAAGAAACACGGGACTTTGTGGCTACTGAAACTGTCAATGGTTTATGGAGAGGAAAAACTTGCTTCCCTTAACTGCACTGTTCTGTGGAGTAGGGTGATTAACTTAGGCCTCCTCTGCAGTTTGTAATTAGCGAGGTCTGAAATAGTTTGGGAGTATCCCAGTGAAAGTACGCATTACAAGAGCTACAGGGCCTTTGTGAGGAGTACCAACTTCACATAGCTGCAGTCAGGCACCGGGCTTCACTCCCACTGCTGGAGACACGCCACAGCCTCGCTGGAGGCCGTGGCGCTGACACTTCCTCACCAAAGGGTCAGTCCCCTTCTGGGAGGAGCCGCGAGGGTTGGAAACGTACACACCATGTCCCCAATCACGGCCAGAGGGCAGCGGAGCCACGGCCAGGGCGGCCTTCAATTTGACAGGCCGTCGCGGCAGGGCGGAGCTGCCTCCGCGCCTGCGCACTGCCCGCCGGGACGCCGCTGCCGGCTCTCCGACCCTCTCATCAAGATGGCTGCGTCTACAGCTCGGTTAGCGGCTCGGCGGCTTTTCCTGCCTTGGTGTACTCGGCGTGTGCGGGCGCCCGACTTGGGGGACCGGGTAGGCGGCCGAGCGGGAAACGGGAGGGAGTTGCGGAAAGCCCCAGTGCCCCGGCGGCTTCCTACGCGAGTGCTGAGGCTGCTGCAATGGGGGCGGGGGTATTGGAGGCCGGGAGGCGCGATGCGCGCTGGGAGTTGTAGTCGCTATGCTGGTGCTGGACGGGCCCCGTGCTGCGGTGCATGGCGGGAGTTGTAGGCTCTGTCAGGCTGAGGGGCAGGCGGCGTCACCCCTCGGCTGGACGTTGTTCTCTGGCGACAAGCCCGAGTGACCCGGGCAGTAGCGTTTACTCCCTGGGTCCGCTGTTACCTTTCACTGTTCGCCGTGGTACCGAGGAGTCGGGGTTGGCTTGGAGTCTGCGAGAGGGAACGGTGCAGCACTGGCTTAGAGCCATGCCTTAGCGAGGCGCAGCAGCAGCCACTAGCTCGGTATAGGGCTTGCTGTGCCCACCCCAGGAGAGCTCCGAGAAAGTGTAAACCCTCCTTTTCTTATGGCTAAATGGAGGCTGCCTGAAGATGTGAACCTTTAGCTCTCCACTTCTGTCATTTTCCCTGTCCTCGCAGTTTGAAGCCTCAGCTTTTCTTTCTGAAAACAGAAGAGGAAGATTTTATTTTCAAACACAATTTTGTCCTTTTCTGTAACGTAGACTAGCAATGAAAATGGTACCTTGCAATGGCCCATGCTGGCAGCTGACCAGCGGGAGAGTAGCTCTGTGGAAGAGGCCTTGGGGTACAAGACAGCCACAGAGCATCTGTCAGCAGAGCAGGCTGTCAGCAGCCTGGGCCGAGCAAATGGGAACACAGATGATCAAAGGAATGGATTAATTTGCACTTGGCAGGTGGTTAGAGTAATGGCAGTGAGTTTTGAGTTTCTTAATGTAAGGAGGACATCAGTGACCTGGAATATGTGTTCAGCTGAGATGGCTGTGGGTTGGAGCATGTGCCCTGAGTTTGGGTCTTGCTCAGTCTAGAGAAGACACAGCTAATACTTAGGAGAAGGTTGTCAGGAAGACACAGCCAGGCTTTTCATAGTGGGGCATGGTGGCAGAATGAGAGGCAATGCACTTAAGTAGAAATGAGAGGAAAAAAAGGGATATATAGAAACCATTTTTTTCCTATAAGGCAATCAGGCCATGGGGCAGGCAGCCCAGAGAGGCCACACAACTTCTCACCATCATCATAGATTTTCACTTGACAAAAGCTCTGAGCAAACTAGTCTTACCAGACTGATCTTGCTTGGAGCAGAAGGTTTGACTGGAAACCTCCCAAGGTCACTTCAAACTTGAATTGTCCTGTGATCCTAAGATAAGCAAATTTTGAGAGATATAGCCTGTTGATATTCTAGGATGAGAGTGGGTGAGAGCTGGAATTTGTACTCTCATGTTTAGGGCAGTCATGTGGTGAGGAAATAGCGTATTGCTTCAAGTACACATTTGAGGTGCATACTAAGATTTGTCGACACTGAAAAAGTGCAATAAATAATTTTAAACTCCATTTTCCTGCCTTTTCTACCTCATTCTGGTTTAATGTGCTTTAATTGCCAGATGATTGTATAAAAGGTGATGATTTCAATATCTGCCCCTGTTCTGAGCTATAACTTGCAGTCCTGGACATAGGCCCTTGGACTATATCTCACTTCACTTTAGGTGGGAGGTACCCAAAAGAATTCCAGCTGTTAAAGGATATATTCAAGGTCCTGCAGGCACTTGCTGGCAGAAATGGGAAACAAGTGTGACTGTCAGAGTGTCTGGCTGATGGTATTAATGTACTTTTCTGTCAGGTCATCTTGCTGGAGGGGGGCACATACAGTCTTCTATGGTTTAGTTAACTTCATGTTTTTCCTGCTGAGTCAAGCTAATCTATCCCTGATGTGAAGTAGTGGTGAATAAACCTTGCTTGATATTTTTCTTTTTTTAAATGCATGCTCTAAAAAAAGATCCACAAACTTGCTGTTTAAAGTCAAGAATACACTTTCCAGAAGAGCACCCTAGGATGTAATTTAACAATCTGGGTGTGACTGATGTTTTTTCCTTACAGTGTGTGCATATTGGAACAGGTAGGCTCAGAGCTTCCAAAGCAGCAACAGAAGTAATCTTAAATGTTCCAGAAACGAGAGTGAGTCCCCTGGAAAATGGCTTGCAGGTAGCTTCTGAAGACTCTGGACTCTCAACATGCACAGTATGTAACTTGTAAAGGGAAGGGATTTTTGTGACTCTTCGTGTGTGTTCATTTCCTTGTGGAACTAAATTGTGTTCTTTCAGTGTTTGTTAACAAATTTTCTTAAGATTTCTGTTTCCTATCTTAAGTTTTAAGTCTTTTGTGAATTGTTTGTCATTAGGTTGTTTGAGAGGATCAAAATTTTCTTTTTTTCTCAAAAACTTGCTTTGTTTAAGGAAAAAGCCTTTTAAAAGTAGGACTGGGAAATCTGGGTCTAGTTAGCACACAATACTGGCAACTCTGCCTTGTTAGCTGGTAAAATTACTTTTGTTTTTTTCAATGAGGTTGGACTTTGGATTGATGCTGGAAGCAGGTATGAAAATGAGAAGAACAATGGAACTGCTCACTTCCTTGAGCATATGGCTTTCAAGGTCAGTATGAGTGTTGATGTGAAAGTTTACAATGGATTTTTAAATTATATATCTTTAAAGATCAATGATAAGAACTTTGTCAGAATTGTAGAACTAAATTTTCCAAATCAAGGAGAAAGCAGGGAAAAACCCAACCTGGACAACTTAGACTTTGGTTCCCATTAGAAAATGAAACTGAAGTCTTAGTTCTGTGTAGCTGATACACAACTATAGATGAGTAACACAGGCCACTTTTAACTTCTTGTAGTAGTGTTAGAAGATGCCCAGCCCCCCTTTTGCCAGCTTTTAATTTTCATTTGGTAGCACAGTAAGATTTACATCCAGTTGAAGCTCAGAGAGATTGGTATGCCTATTGCCTTTCCAGAAGACTTCCTTCCTCTTGACCTTGAATTTTCCAGATGAGTAGTAATGAAGTAGGTGAATTAAAAGGTCTAGTTTGATTTTTCTTGCTGTTTTATTTCAGGGAACAAAGAAGAGGTCTCAGTTAGACCTTGAACTAGAAATTGAGAACATGGGAGCCCATCTGAATGCATACACATCCAGAGAACAAACTGTCTATTATGCCAAGGCATTTTCAAAAGATTTACCAAGAGGTAACTGCTTTCATTCGTAAGAAAAGCAGCAGAGAATTAAATGCTTGCCCAGCTCTTGATGGGGCAACACTGAATCATGCATGTGCATTGTTAACAGTTCCTTCCTTGCCAGGCAAAAAGTCCTTTCCTGAATATCACAGGAATGTGAGAATGCAGGTGTGGAAAGGAGCGTGCTAGAAGGGAAGCTGATATTTGATACCCTTTTGTCTTTAGATTCCCTAACAAAAATACTTTTTGGCCTTTTCCCTTTCTTTTGTCCCCTTGCAAATTTTAATAGCAGATTTTGGATCACTTGGTCTTTGGAGTGGGTTTCACTTTCAGACCCAGATTTTTCTGGCAGTCTGAAATACACTTTCTATTCCCATCTCTGTTTTCAATTAGCTGTGGAAATTCTCGCTGACATAATTCAGAACAGTACCCTGGGAGAAGCAGAGATTGAGCGCGAGCGAGGAGTTATACTTCGAGAAATGCAAGAAGTTGAGACCAATTTGCAGGAAGTTGTTTTTGATTACCTTCATGCCACAGCCTATCAGAAGACAGCCCTAGGACGGACAATTTTGGGACCCACTGAAAACATAAAGTATGTCCAGTTTGTGGCTGTCATTCATTGTGTGATAACTTTTTTACCTTGAAAAGACTGAACTGAAGATGCAGGGAAGAGTGTCAGTTGTCACTGTTACCCTGGAAGATAAATGAAATTGCACTGGGTATGACTGTAACAAGAACTCCATTATTGCCTTAGTTTGCCTGTATGCAGGCACCAAACAGTGTGTAAACTTCAAATGTCTGCTGCATGTCTTCATTGTTTGCCATCTTTTTCTCCTGTTTGTTAGAAATGCATCTTTGGAATGCACATTGGCAATGGTCCTTTTTGGCACCAGTTGGGTATTGGCCATTATCATAAATACAGCTCTTTCAGCAGGTGTTCATAGCAGTGCAGACTAGAAGACTGCTAAAGCTGCTGTTTTCAGATTGGTGTGAGATCACACTGAGCTGGAATTCTGACTCCTCAGGGAAGCTAGAAGAGCCTTAAAAAGCAAATGCATCAAGTTCCTATTTACTTTTTAGGAAATCAGCCTCTGTGCATTGTCAGAACTTAAAATTATTTTGATATTGCTTTGTTCTATACATTTATCTTTTTACTCTAATAGACTTTGTTGACACAGCAGTGATGTTTCCTTGACTGTTTTTAGATCCATAAACCGAAGTGACTTGGTGGAATACATAACAACACACTACAAAGGACCCAGAATGGTCCTGGCTGCTGCTGGAGGTTAGTATGAGGTGTTCACCCTGGGTCATGTGAAACTGCTTAAAGGCATGGTCTTTTAAATGTCTGGGAACTACATGATGAATGACCCATTGTTCAGTAGGTCCTGGAAATTCATTGTTAGCCCTCTGTGTTTTGTGCCTTCATGCCCTTTGAACTTTTGTTCCCTTTTCTCCTCAGTAATATTCCCCAAACTGTCTTCAACCAGTAACTAGAAATGAATTGAAAGACAAGGTCATTCTTCCATGAGGGCAGGAAAAGAAGTGCCTAGAAGGGGTTCAGTGTGAAAAGGGCAGTAGAAAAGAAAGCAGAGAGAAAGAGAAAGAACATCAAGGCCTGAAACTGAGAGCAAACAGCTTGATTTGGTGTAGTACTAATAGAAGACTATTGAAGACAATTAAGGAGGCTGATCATGATGATCTTACTCTTACAAGAGAGGGGTGAGGAATTAGAGTGGGGGAACAATAAATTACTGCTTGGTCGAGTTTAAATTGGACAGCAATTTAAGTTAACTGTTTACAGAATAAGATTACAAAGTCTGTGAAATATTTTTGTTCAGGAGTCTCTCATGATGAGCTACTTGACCTCGCAAAGTGCCACTTTGGTAACTTGCCATCTGCTCCAGAAGGAGGACTGCCACCCCTGCCACCTTGTACCTTCACTGGTAGTGAGGTAAGCTGTCAGGTGGCTTTTTGAGCTGGCCCTTATATCCCCTGTGAGCATAACTGATGTGCTTTCTGCTGAAGAGAGTTTCTCGGCCACAGACTCAGCAGATTGAAAGGCTTCTTGCCCCTGGAGAGGGCCGTGGAGTAGCTGCTTTCCCAAGCAGTACTTTCAAACCTTTCTTGGACAAGCCTTACTGCTGCTGCTTTTTCTGCTTCATCAGTTCCTCGAGGAATACCTCCCTTACCCCTGTTGCTACTTTGCATTTATCCTCTTACCTAGGATGTCGGAGCATTTTCACTGGTTGGGAATCCCTAATTTAAAGGGTATGGCAGAGAACTGAGGCATCTGTGTTCTACTCTCAGCTCTATTTGGATTTTGAAAAGTGAGCAGCTTTTCTTGCTGCTGCTTCTTGTAAAATGGCTTGTAAGGCCTTCTCTGTGTATGTGGCCCTGGGCTTGCTGTTGGTGAGCTGCTCTGAAGTCACCACAGGGAAGGGCCACGTGAAATAAAGCTTCATAGGCTTTAACTTTCGGTTCTCTGGGTGCATGTTTTATAATCCAGACATGATGGAAAAGTCTGTCTCCTGTCTACATTACGTTGTGGAGGCTGAAGTGCAGTTGCTCTCCTGTGTTCCCACAGATCCGGGTCAGAGACGACAAGATGCCCTTGGCACACATTGCCATAGCTGTGGAAGCAGCTGGCTGGTCACACCCAGATACCATCCCACTCATGGTGGCAAACACTCTGATAGGGAACTGGGATCGCTCCTTTGGAGGAGGTGTGGTAAGTCTAGCTGCCAGCACTTTCCTGCTCCTCATCAGACTGCTGAGAGCTCTCTGACTTGGGTACTGCCAATACAGACCCACTCAAACCTCTCTGGTGGTGCTACTGCTACTTGATGGCTGTTTCTGAAGGTCCTTTTTTTTGAATTGTGAGAGAATTTGTTGCCCAAGAGCTAGGAAGATCTTAGGAAGTGGTTCTAAACCATTTCAAGAGATGACTTGAGGTCTGCCAGCCCTTATGGGAAGTAGGATGTTTTATACCCTTATGCTATCAGAGGCTGTGGGGATTGGTAACTGTCCCTTTCTTGAACCTGAGTAGCTTTATGATTTTGGCTTCTATCTAGGCTGGTAACTTGGAAATGTGAGGTTACATGCAAGGGAAGAAGCTGTTAAGATGAAGAGATGGTAATTAACCTCATAACTTCTGCTGGAGCCTGTGATACTGCTGTGTGTTTTTATTGTTGGAATGAAAACAGGAGACGATGGAGGTGCCTAGTAGGCTTCCAGAATTCTTCCTAAACTAATGTATTGTTCTTTTGCCTCAGCAGAATCTATCCAGTAAGCTTGCTCAGGTTGCCTGCCAAGGTAACCTGTGCCACAGTTTCCAGTCCTTCAACACCTGCTACACTGACACAGGACTGTGGGGACTCTATATGGTCTGTGAGCCATCCACCATACAGGACATGGTGCACTTTGTTCAGAGGGAATGGTAAGCTGACACCTTTCTCTAAAAAGGTTGTTTTCCGTGGAGGGGCAGGCTGAGACAGTTTGGGCTGTGGAGCCTGGAGAAGTGAAGGTTCCAGGGTGACCTTAGAGCTACATTTCAGTACTTGAAGGGGACCTACAGGAAGGCTGGGGAGGACTATTTAGAAGGACCTGTGGTGATAGGATGAGGGGCAATGGTTTGAAACTGGAACAGGGAAGATTTAGGTTGGACATCAGGAGGGAGTTCTGCACAGTAAGGGTGATGAAATACTGGAACAGGTTGCTGGTGGTTGAGGCCCCATCCCTGCACATATTCAAGATCAGATTTGATGTGGCCCTGTGCAGCTTGATCAAGTTGGAGGTGTCCCTGCTGACTGCAGGGAGTTGGACAAGATGACCTGGGAGGGTGCCTTCCAGCCCAGTACACTCTCTGAATCTGTGAATTTGAAGAGGACATTTCTGTTTCTCTACTTAGGCTTGCCTGGAAAAAACAAATGCATCAAGTTCTAAACTTTGTTACTGAGTGCAGAGTTCCAGCAGCCAGTTTACAGCTCCTTTGTGTGGAGTAAAGCGTGTAAGGATTAGGTTTTTCTTTTCTTGCCCTGGAAGAATGACTGCCAACTATAGGTAAAAGACAGCCATCCTTACACAGGGAAATACAGCAGTCAGTGTTTGACTTGCAAGTGGCAGGAGTTAGGAAACTCTGTCAGACCTTTTAGAGCACTGCTAAGTCAGTATAGAGTGCCTGTGAACTGCATATTTGACAGCTAGAAGAGTGTTAATGAATGAGAATCATGAATGTACCATCACCTACAAAAGCCATTAGCAACTCTCCACTCTCCAGTAGCTGTCTCCCATGCCGGACCACATGGTGGTTACATGGAGTTCTAGTGAGTACACGGGGAAACAATCCCACATGAGGTATGCTGTCTTGAAACCTAGGATTCTAAGCAATGTTAATTCATCAAAGGCTTAAATGTGAATTGAAAAGATGTCTCTAGGTGCTGCTGTAGTGCTTGAACTGCAGATGCAATTAGAGACATATTTTAAGAGCACTGATTTAAAGTGGTTGAAGGTGAAAGAAAACTTGATACTGAGATTTCTTTAATCACCGAGATAATTTTTTCCTCAGTACCATTGTTCTATGAGGTTTGTGTACAGTTCCTGGAGAAAAATGGCTTTATTCTAGCTGTGTTTGCTGCAGCTTAGCAGAAGAGAAGATGGGAACCATTCCTGTTGATAGTAATATATTAAGGTATCTAATGCATGCCCCTTGCCCTAGTGAAATGTTCCTTAGGCAGTGTGGTGATTATCTCACCAGGGCTGAACAGATTGGCTTCCAGGCTAATTATCTCTAATTGTTTGGTTCCTACTAGCTTAGCAACATCTGTTCTTGAGATCACAAGTATGGGCTACCCTTGGCTCAAAAGATTCATGTAATGCAATGCAATACAGCTGTTCTAAGGGGGATAACTTGCTCTGGGCTAGATGGTGTGCTTCCAAAGCACCCTGCTCTTACGCTGCTGCTCTCCATCCTGTGGCTTTTTCCATCCCAAACTCCTTTGCCAGCCGTGTCTATAGAAAAGATATACCTGGTAGGTGTGCTGAAGTGTATGCACCACAGGCACATTATTTAATAACTTTGCATTTTAACTGTCTTCTAGGGCAAGACTTTGCACAAGTGTTACTGAAAATGAAGTAGCTCGAGCAAAAAACCTTCTCAAGACAAACATGCTGCTACAACTGGATGGTGAGAATTACAAGGGGGTTTTATTCTTAGTGGAGTTGTATGCTGGGAGCTGAATCACGTTTTCCCTTGTATTAGGGTCCACACCAATCTGTGAAGACATTGGAAGACAAATGCTGTGTTACAAGCGCCGGATCCCCATTCCAGAACTGGAGGCAAGAATTGAAGTAAGTGGCACTCACATTGCAGCTTTTAAATTGGGCTCTGATGAGAGGAGTAACAATGCAGCAGTTAGCTGGCAATCGGTGTTGGAAACACTTTTGTTGCCTCTTCCCTTGGTCGTACAGCATTGGATCACTGGCTTCTAGTCCTTTAGCACTGGTAACAAAGGTCTCTCTTTACCCCTTTTAGGCTATTGATGCCCAGACTATTAGAGAAGTGTGCACAAAGTACGTCTGCGATAAGCATCCTGCAGTTGCTGCCGTGGGTATGTTGTCTAAGTTTCCCATTACCCCTCCACACCAAGAAGCATCAGTTTAGCCTGTGTGATGGCCAACTATCTTTAACTTCTAGGTCCAATTGAACAGCTGCCAGAATACACCAAAATCTGCAGTGGCATGCATTGACTCTGTGAGTAGTGATGGACGAGGATGTGCAGTGTGGCTGAGCTTTAAGACCCCAAACGCTGGCGCCTACAGCCCTCTTTAAGTGCATTTCTACAACTCAAAGGCTTTAAGAAGATTAAAGCTGAAAAAGCAGCCAGGCCCCTGTGTCTGTGTAATTAAGGAAGGAATGGAAACATGTACGGTATTTGCATTTTTATTATAAAACAAAGATTGTCAGAAGAGTCATTTCTTGGCTTTAGTAGCATTCAGCACTTGCTCTTGAGCTGCTTTCTTTGCCTTGACCATTTCAACGAGTTCCTAGAGAGGTAGGGGTTAAAAAAAAAAAAAGAAAGATACTTGTCTTTTTTTGGTGGAACTTGTTAACAGTGCTCTGGTTTTGAACCCTACATACATTCACCTGAAACACTCTAGCTCTCACCAGCTTAAGATCTCAGAACAACTGATGTTTCAAATGAATACACTAATGGAAGGCCAGTGCTCATCTGCTTCCCCTATAAGAGGCCAGGGACAGGACTTTACCCTCTACAAGGACTTGCTGTCAGAGTGTAAGACAGATTTCATGAGAATTTCTTTCCCAGCTTCCAGAGCCACTACTTTCACTGAGGAAAACTTAGTCCTTCTGACTCTGCTGGGGCTGAGTTACCAAAAAAACCTCAACAAAACCAAACCCTTTTTCCACATGGCTCCCTCTTGTGCTAGCTTGCTGTTGTTAGGTACTATCTTGGTAAGGAAAGCAAAAGATTCTAAAGGACCTGGGCTAAGTCCAAGCCTGGAGGAGGGGAGGCAGTGCCTTACCTTGTATCGCTTCATGCAGTCTTTTTTTGACCGTCCCGGAACAGCTGCTGCTATTTTCTCCCATCTTTCAGGAGTATTTACTGGGTAAGTCTTCAGTGCTTGTTCTAAAAGCTTTTGTTCTTCTGTAGTCCAAGGAGATGAATCTAAAGGTGATCCTATTTTTTAAATGCAAAAATGGTCAGTAAGAAGCAAAAATGAACTATTTAATAAGAACTTTGACATAAACCTATGAAGATACTGTAGAAATTACTGCAATTGATATAAAGTACTTGCAGTTCTGGGATACTGAAGTCTGACCTAAGGGCTTCTCACTACTGAAAACCCAAAAGAAAACAAAACCACCTGAAACTAACTGGACAAATGACCCATGGGATCTTTACGTAGAGCCCAGAGAAGGTAACATCTCTTGTCAGCTGGGTGTTAGCTCACTGCAGCTGTCCTGTGAAGCCACATCCTGTGTAGCAAAACCCCATAAAACAATTCAGTAACAGAGCCTGAATCACTGCAAGTGCTACACGAGTTTGTAAGCTACTCAGTTTGTTCATAAGCAAACTTTTACCTTCAAACCTTTCTGAGGGGGCAGCGCTGTCCATCTGAGGCACCACACCATGTTCCTTTTTGAATTTGTCAAAGGCTTTCTTGTTGATGTCATCCTTTTGGTGAGGGTCTGTGAGCAACAGACATTGAACAGACTCATTATTGCACAAAATCAAAGCCAGATGCCATTATTAGTTTGCAATAAACAACCCACCCCGATTCCTTTTCCCTTTAAAACAATGGTTAAGAGGTTGGTAGTTAGAAAATGTTTTTGGGTTTGATAAACCAAGAGTCAGCTCTCCAACCCCTGTCCTGCTTTTTACTTCTCAGATGGATACTTTATATGGAGAAACTTAAGCCTGAATCTGCAACTTCAGAGGGATTATTCTCCTGAGTAAGGGATGTGGCATAAAACTCAGACATTACCCAGGGTATTGAGCATGTCAGAGGTTAGGGACAGTGGGAAACATACTGTGCAGATCTGCAGTTTGGAATAGAGAAGCTTCTTAAAAACTGTGGTTTTCTCTATATTAGAACATGTTGATTTTCCTTGAGAGCTTATTCCAGAGCTCTCCAGGTTCCATTTACCACAAGAAGAGATGAATCACATAAATTTAGGTGACTTACTCCTGGTACTCAATCTTTTTAAAGTATATCTATAGCTTCCTTAATTTCATTTATTCCAGATGCCTGCCTTTACAGAGAGCTCTCTCAGAGGCCCATTTGTCTGAGCTCCTTTAGGCTCAGACAACACCTGTGGCCTAGACATGCAAGTATCAAGTTAGATGAAGAGAATTCCAGAGGTGATGACTCACACAACAGCCATTAGGCTGAAAGTAAAGAGCCCATGAATAAATGCTCCTGAACTCATTTCTTTTGGGGATAGATAGAGGATTTTCTCCTAACAAACACAATGCTGGTCAAAGGAATTCAAGCATACAGTCCATATTATTGCAAAAGTAAGGTAATAGAGGTACCAAGCTTTTGGAGACTCTTTGCTTTATTGATGACATCTTTTGCTGTCCGTTTTATTCCAGTAGTAGAGTGCAAGTTCATGTAATTGGCAATAACTTCCCACCTAAAGCAAGAATGGAAAGGGTAACCAGCACATTACCTAATTTAAGTTTAATCACACTTAAATACAAACTCTTGTGGCAACTATTCTGGAATGGTTTCAAGTCACCAAGTGCAGAAGTGTCCCATAAGAATTCAGTCAGCCTGGATGAATGTGGCACCTGATACAGAGAAAGGATGGCGTAGAATGTAGGTGTGTCAAGTGCAGGCTTCTCCTCAGCATTCTGTGCAGCTCTTGATGAACACCTCAGACATTAAATGCTGCAGACTGCACTGAAAAGCTGAGAAGTTACTAACCCTGTTTCACCTGCCTCCAGAAAAAATACCTAAACATCAGGTAAAGAGGCTTCAAAATGAGATATCTGGAACTGCCCCAGCCCCAAAATTATTCCTAGTACATTGTTAGAAAATGAAGGGAATATTTACACCTGTGCAGGAAGCAAGCTGAGAGCTGGGTCTGCTCTCAGTGCTCCTGACTGCTGAGCTGCAGTGCCAGGAACTGGCATCACCATCACAGAGTATGACAGCTTGTTTTTTACATGCAAGTATTCAAATCCTGCAACAAGGATTCACAGATCTAACACCTCCAGTGGAAGATGGTATTTTACTCCTGGGAAAGAGAAGGATTTCAGACATGCTCCTGTTCTTGATGCTTATTAGCAAGCTGAGTGCCAGTGAGCCCAGCACTTTTCTTTTCCCCCACCTCTCCGCTACAGAGACCTGAGACTCTGGGACTTAACTCATCTCTCTAGCTGGTTTCCTCCTACTATGTTGAGCAGGAACCAGCCTCACATTCATGCTGGAATTCCTGGAAGTAGCTCTCGCACTGGTATTCCTACCCATCTGCATCATGGTCCCTGTTGTGGTTTTGTTCTCTGGAGCCTATCCTGTAGCAAGCCCTGTGCAAATATGCACCTCAGCACAGTCTTGATTGGTAGGTAGAGGCCCAGGCTGAGGGGAAGTAAGATACAGGGCCAGAACTAACTCCACTGACACAGATCATCACACTAAGAGAAGATAAACCACAGGCTGCTGAAGAGTCAAGAAACAGGATGGAGTCCTCATGCTGACATCATCCTTAAGGTGGGCTTAAAGTAAGTTGTATGATGTCTATTATTTAACTACAAATCTTTAGCAGGGCTTTTAACACCAAACCTGAAGTACCTTGAGTTGGTCCCTGCTGGGAAGAGGTTCACAGCTTTAATTAACAACTGCAAATCATCTTCTGGCCAGTTTTTGCTTCCCCCTCCACCACCACTGGTTGATTTTTCTGAACTCTTCGATGCTTGGCGCATTCGAGCTTCTGCCTCTTCCTTCTCTCGCCTTATTTGTTCATTTATTTCTTCTATCTGAAGGGTTGCAAACAAACATTATTGATGTACACATTGTGCAGTGACATAACCCCTCTCTGGGACTGCCTTCAGCCTTGAACTTTGCCGTGTTTCTGTTCTGTATGTTATGCATAAGGAAATGAAGGAGCTTATCTGCTCCACTCTTACTGTTCTCCATCCCATGCATAAACACGGCCATCCCAGATTGGGAGCTACAGCAGGAATCAATCACAAGTTGCCTAGGAAATTAAATGGACACTCCCAGGGTTAAGGCAAACCTTCTGAATCTGGTGTTCAGGCTAACACTTTACAAGACAGATCCACAAAAGTATCATTAGTGAAGGCAGTTAAACTTCCATGCTGATTCCCAGACTTTCCAGCCTAGCAGCTACCTGAGCCTGGTTAGGCCAGAAATTCTCAGTTACTATGATTGTGTTAAGTTAGCATTAACTGCAACAACCCAGCTTTTAGTTAGTAAGTGCTTACTCAGGGTTGGATGGCCATGTGTTGTTTGTTAGCAAGCAATTTAGCAGAAGTTAAGTTATCCATTGCCCATCTTTGTGAACTGTAATCACAGCTTGAGACTGCTGTGAAAGATCTTTATGTATCTGCTTCTGAGTGTGCCCAGTCCAGCCCTGGTAATAGTGGAAAACCAAATCTATGCACTTATACCTGTTGGCAGGACACCTACAATAGGTTTCTCACTGTCTCATTGTAAAATCCTCCTGCCCAGAGGCAAGTTATTTAGTAGATATTTGTTATTAATTCAAAGTGGAAGTTTTAACAGGCACTGAAAGATGACTGTTTGGAATGCTCTCCTGGAGATGGATTCAGTCCCTAGTGGAACACAAGGGATTTGAGTCTTGTCTGAGGAGTAAACCTGACCCTGACCACCTTCCCCACTAAGGAAGGAAGTTCATAGCTGTGACCAGAGAAGATGAGGGAAAACACTTTATTCTTTATTCTGCAGGATGTGGGCTCAGCCATGTCTGTCTAAATGGCTTTTCCCCGATGGCAAATTCAGGCAGATCCTTGCTCATTTTTGTAAATCTTGGATCTCAACCATCTTGCTTTTCCCATACTTTGGTATCCAACCCTCTGCCCTTCCACTGGCTACAGCCTCAGCACTTAAGTCCTTTTGTCCTTGCATAACCAAATAGGTTAAGGCTGCCCCTCCTTCCCCTCTGGGTAATCCCTACTCAGTGTTGGGCAACACTAAATTCCTGTGTGTGCTGTACAAAGGGTAGATTTTATGTTCTTTATTAATTAAAAATATATCTTTTTCCTCAGCTGGCCCTAATTATTTCACTAGCCATGAACTGCACTGTGTAAACCAAAGCTGAGCTAAGTTTGCCTTGGGACTCTGAACCTCAGGCCTTTGTGTTTCACAGGCAGGGTTCCACAGCAGCTGTGTTGGATCTGACTTGGATTTGGTGCTGTGGGTTTCACCACTCAGGTTACTAGTATCTTGATTTGACACTCATCATAATTACCTGTTTTACTACAGCCGCCTTTCCTCCTTCCTTTGTGGTGGATGTAAGTGCTTCATTCAAGCATTGCAGACTAAAAACAAATTACTGAGTTACAACGGAGAGCCGGCAGGAAGAGGGGGGTCAAAAGGAGCAGAAGCAGTAGCAGTAGGGCTTACCTTGCTAGCTCAAGACGGTCACAAAGCTTTTCCACCTCCTCCATCATCTTAACACAATCTGCCTCATTATCAGAAAAGTAATTCCAGTTCTGGAAGCAGAAATACATGTTCTGCAAAGTTCTTGAACTTTGTTGCCCTGTCCCTTCAGACAAAGGCATTCTTCAGCCACTGCCTTCTCTGGACCTGTTTGGTCAGTTGCACCCATAACTCAAACAAATTAAGCCTGTGTTTTAGTCTTCTGCTTTTTAGTGAACCCACTTCCCATACCCAGCCACAGGCACCAGTAAGCACATGCTCAGGCCTGACCAAGCAGTGATTTCACTGATCTAACCTCCATTTCACTATAATCATATTTAAATACCTTGCATGTTGTTCTCAGCTTTTGCCTTTCTTTCTTGATAGCTTTTTTCTGTATCTCTTTTTCCTTTTTTGCTACCAATGCTTGTTGCCTAACTTCTTCTTCTTCCTTTTCTTTTGCTAACCGTGCTGCTTCTAACTCTGCTTGCCGCTGCTGCAATCAGAAGGAAAAACAAAAAAATAATTAAACAAAACCCCCTCAGCAGAGTGGCTCCGTTCTGGGGTTACTCAGCCACTGAATATTACACTGTGCTGCTCCTGGGTTTGGTGGGGTTTGCTTGCAGTTTGGTTTGTCAGAAGTTCTGAGGGAGGAGGTGGAACATTCAAATACTCACTATGAGAAGTTTATAAATCCTGACTTCTGTATGAAATTTCCTATGCCTGCCCCAAGAGTTACGTTTGGGAAAAGGCAGTGGCATTTGCTCCTGCTTCATTTGGTTGCTTTTTAGCACCTTAAGTTCTGTTTCATTCCTGGTACCTGTTGCCAGAGCTGTCTTTTCCAAACTGGTAACATTAATCAGGGCTGTTATATAACCTCCAAATGTTTCATGCCCATCAACCATAAACACAAGGCAAGCAGCTGTACCCACATTATGATGAAGGACAGCAAGGCAGAGAAGGGAACAGAGGAGTACATGCAAAATCAGAACTCAGAGCATTCCGTGTTTCAGACTCATGCTCTGTTTTCATCTCATTCCTAAAAGAGTGACAAATCTTGCATTGCCTGTGGCAAAGGGATCAAAGACAACGTATCTCTGAGCCCCAACAGAACTCTAACAGCACTTTTTGATACACCCAAGAAGCTGCAGCAGGTTATCTCAACCCAAATAAAGTATTCACTTACTTTTTCTTTCGCCTCCTGTTCTTTCCGTTTTGCTTCTACCTTTGCTTTCTTCTCTGCTTCTTTCTTTGCCTTTTCTTCCTCCTTGAATTTCTTTATCCTGGGATCACAGCTGTATGCATTGTCTGGTGGAAGAGAGGATGCATCATGTCCAGAAGAAAACCAGGAACTTTCCACTGTTAGCTAATGAATCTCTCTTTAAAAGCCAGCAGTTTGCATACTCACCAACAAGTGTCCTAATTCTGTTCATTTCTTCCTTTTTTCTCAATGCTCTGGCAGCTCTGTTCTGCTTTTCAATCCACCTCCTTTCATCTCGACTGAAAAAGGAGAGCAGAGTTACTTCAGTGCTCATACCCTACAGAAATTCAACAAACTTGAAAGAAATGTTTCTCCACACAGATGTGCTTCTCTGAATACCTCAAAAACAGACTTCAAGAAGTTGCAGGCCCTAAGCTCATGTCATGGTGCTGAACATTCACACAATGACATCAACCTGATAAAACAAGCTGCTTATCTACCACTGCAGGGAGAGATCATGGACTTGAGTTTCCAAATGCAATCCACCTGTTGACCTAACATTAAACCCAAGCAAAATGACAGAGATGCTGCTGTACAGTTTAGCTAAAGGGCAGCAATGGAATCATGTAACAATGCAGGTCATGATTCTGCGATGCCACGTAACCCACCTGCACAGAAACAACACTTTGTATGAAGTACTGTGACACTGGGGTACAATCCTGCAGAGTCAATCCATTGCCACACAGCTCAGGTCAAACAGATCAAAACTGGCTAACTCTGAAAATGTTTGTCAGTGCTGTCAGCACAGAGGCGCATTTTCAGTGGAGGTCTGCATCCCCAGCCACACAACCAAACACAGAAAAATACCCCCCAGCACAAAGAAAATCCCTGTAACAGAGTAGGAGCGTACTGTGTGCAGACTGAAAGTTGAAAATGTCAACATCACCTTTGGCAAGGAGGAGTGACAAGAATCACACCCATCTGAGCAGAAGCTGAGGGGTAACTCTGCTGTTCTGCATAGTACACACCATTTGTCTAGACAGCTTTTAGAAAGGAGACTAATGGCAAGAATAACCACAAAGAGCTAAGCAAGTAATTCAAGAGCCTTCCAGTAAGCCACACAGAGATTAATCTGTGCCACTAATCAAAAATACCAGCATACAGAACTGAGTACAGTGCTTTCACAGAATCTTCACAGGAGAGACAACACTGGGTCCAGAGAGGCTCAAAAAAATCAATTAGCAGGAAAAGGCATAGCAGAAGAGGAACTGATGCTTAAGACACAGGCCTAGAAATGGCACAAGTTTTAGCCACAGAGCATAGTAAGCACTGAATCCAGCTATGAAATTGATATACATTCAGATTGGAGGAAGAGGTCCATACAATGCCTGTGATATAAGGATGACTCAGTGAACGGCTGTGCCCTGTGAAGTATGTGCTGGACTAAATGATCTGGTGCTCTACCTTAAACGTTCTAGGTGTAGTGCTGTAGGAAAGATACAAATAGAATGTATTTTCCAATACCAACATGATCTGAGTAACTCAGTGACTGTCACCACGCCAACGGATCCACAATTTTCATTAACATCAAGCCATCGGAACGAATCTCTCTAAATTCTAGACAGTATCACTTTGTTTCAACAGTTTAGTGAAGAGCTGGAGAAAGCAATGGTACCTGCCTACTCATCCTCTCTGTTCTAGCTCCAGGGTCAACCTGTGTTTGGGACTTGCTGGAATTGCAAGCCTGAACTTAAACTCACCTTTCAAAGCACCTGAGAAACCCCTCTGTGATGCAAGCAAGAACTATTTCAGTTACACAGGTAAGACAAAGAGCAGCCCACAGGCAGTCCATGCCTCACTACTAAGGTGGGAGAGTGGAATTCAGTCTAGTTTAGGCTACCTTTCTTCCTGACATAGACATCATAAACAGTTGAAACTCTTGCTGTTTCAGTCTCAGTCTCTTGGCACATTTCTTTTTACTTACATACCATTCTGCTTTCTCTTTTTCCTCTTCATCTAAATAGGAAAACTCTCTCCAAGAATCAAAATTATACCTAAAGTAAATAAATATATTAAAAAGAAGTGAATTTTAAAAAAAAAGAAAGAAAAAAAGAAGGAAATAGCATCACTATTGTAAATAATCTTTCTTTTCTCCTGCTGGGTGTTAACAGGAAGCTGTACTGTTATTTACAATGTGTAATACATCAGTGATGATGGGACTGCACCTATGGTGACTCCATTGTACAAAGTCAAAACACAAACTGCTACTGACAGTAATGATTTACATTCATCTGCACTGCAGGACAGGGTGTTTTAGGACTGCTCTAAATGCCTATAATGCAATGGTCTAAGCTCTCATTATAGGCAGTGGAGCTACAGTGCAGCCTGTGGAGCTGAGAGAGAAATTAATTTAAACCTTGTATAAGCATCTGAAGTCAAACAATAATCTCTACTGACTTTATTGGATTAGACAGAGCTCCCTTAACTAGGAGACCTTAAATACCTAGCAGATCTCACTCACTCTTCTGATTTTAGTGGAAGTATGAGCACCACTTGTTTACAGCCTTTGTGGTCAGAGAACTGCCAGAAGCTACTCTTGAGTTTAGAGTACGGATACACCAGCCAGGAGAAAGCTAGCTGAGTTTGTGGCAGGCACCAAACAGCTGTGGGGTCATTTTGTGATGTTACTGAGTCAGGACAGGCCACAGCAAACAACCTACCAAAAAAGTCTGCAAGCCCTCTTGAATGCTATGCATGAAGCTGAGGTAGCAGCTGACTTACCAAAATGAATAGAAGGCATCCACCTCTTCAAAGGAGGAGTTCATGTCCCCAAGCTTAGGAACATTTTTCTTATTTGACCACCTGAAAAGAAAAGGATATATTGATGAGACAATGCAGATACCCTCATCTCACAGCACAGCATGTGGTAAGCACAAAATCAAAACACCAATCAGAGGCTCCCTCCCACCACCACAGAGGGGCACCAGGAAAGAAGAATAAAATGAGAGTTCCTTCTAAATATCCTCCAGATTGGCATTTCTGGGAAGCTCTCCCAGAAAAGCAAACTGCTGCCTGAGTCTGCATGCCTACAAGGAGATCTGATGAGCTCAGACTATCTTTGCAGCTACTCAGTTCTCCACACACATTGTCCTGGTAGAGCAGCTTGCAGAGAAGGGCCAAAAGGTGCTCTGTGAAGAACTTGGCTCTGTGGTAGGCTGTAGAAAGTTTGCCACATATTGTAATGGAGTGTGAGGGAATGATGCATGCTCTGCCCCCATTCCATTTTAACTCTACAAAGGACACCTTCCATTCTAGAATTTGTTACTCCCTGGCATAGCATCCATTTCCAAGCAGAGAAGGGAACAACCTAGCTTACAACCACACATCCAGGTCTGAATCTCTGGAATACTTCACAAAAAAATTCAGTAGATCCACTTCAAATAATCAACATAGTTCAGAATGCGTGCTAACGTGTCTCACAACGAAACACTTTGTTCATACCTGTGAAAGGTAAAATAAAGGCCTGTTGTGACAGCCTTGACACAAAGTTATTCGACAAGCGTGAGTCAAATGCAGAAAAAGTCACACACCTTATGGGAGAACCACCAAATACTGTTATATTTACCCTCTCTGGTGAACACAGCTCTTGTCCCACCTTCACAAGGAAATCCCAAAGAAGGAATTTTCAGTCAGTAGCACACACACACACTGGGTGTACTCAGTGTGCAGTACAAAAAGGACAGTAAGTAACAGAGCTGAGAACAAACTTCACTTTTTTAAGTCTCATGGGTCAAGCACAATGGCACCAGTGTGACAGTTCAGATTAGCATAAAATTAAATAATAGAGAATGCTCTATTTTATTTGCATTACATTCCTACCAACTTCATGCATCTGCCAGTAGCCCTTAAAATTCACACCCAGGATCGATTTCAAACACAATGCCACTGAAGTCTGCAAAGGCTGATTCTCCAGCAACAGCCCAAGCAGGCTGACATAGCTCACCTGGCATTTCTTTCAAAAACTGGTGAAAAAACTTCAAAGAAGTTTTCTTTTGCTTCACTTTTGGAAGGTACAGAGTTATCAAAAGTAGGATCTATGCTGTTGAATGCTCGTCGTTTCACAGGATCAGACAGTATTTCATAAGCTGAAAAACAGTCAGCAGACAGAAGGCATGGCAATGAAGTGAGGCTTCCTGAGAAGGTGGGAATGTTACATTACTACATGTTCAAAACAGTGTTCTCAGATCTGTGTTTGCTCTGTTGTTCTGTACAGTTTTGTATTTATTGTACTGATGCCACATAGTATTGCTGTCCATTCCTGTTCAGCTAAGTAGGAGGATGTTTATGAAAACCAACACATTTAACCATTACAGCATCACAAACTGGGTTATATTTAAAGTACTTTGATAATTGTACATTTGGCACAGATACTGGAAGTTTGGTGATGGTGTCTTCAGGCTTTTATCCTACACCAGATCCCTGCATATAAATTGATAAAGCAGTCTCTAAGACAAGCAGGGAATAAAAGCAGTCTCTTGAGCTAGTGTGGTGCTAGAACTGGCAAGAACAGGAGCCATTCATCAGAAGTTCTGCAGCTGGTGATGGAGCTCTTCTGAGATTCAGTGTCCAGGCAGCTCAAAAACCACACAGCTGTTCACTCACTTCCCTCCTCTGCTTCCTTCAATGGGTGGGTGAAGGGAGTCAGAGAAAGGTAAACCTCTTGGGTTGAGATTAAAGCAGTTTAATAAGACAGGAAAGGAGGGGGAAATTATGCTAAGAAAATATAGAAGTGATACACAATGCAGTTGCTTACCATCCACTGACCAATGACTCACAGCAAGCAGTCGCCCCTGCCACCAAGTCCCACAGTTTTGGTGTTCAGCATAACGCCACACAGGCAGTTATAGTGTGTGTGTATATATATATAGATGGATATATATATATATATATATGTTTAATATGCCTCTGGTCAGCTTGAGACAGCTCTTCTGGATGTGTCCCTTCCCAGCTTCTTCTAAGCCCCCAGCCTCCTCCCTAGCAGAGCAGTGTGAGAAGCTGCGAAGTCCTTGAATGAGTGTAAGTGCTGCTCAGTACCAGCAGAGTCAGAACATCAGGGTGTTATCAGCATTATCATCACACTGTACCACCTGCTAGGGGAAAATTAACCCAGCCAAAACCAGGACACTCAGAAAGAGTATGAACCCTCTGCACAAAAAAAGCAGCCAAACTGAATCAACAGATACTCTGCTGGCTGAGAAACTAGAATGCAGATTCTTCAGCTGCTGATGGTGTCTTCAGGCATCACTTCAGAGCAGGACAACTGATCCTAGGTGGCTGCTTGCATAAGCTGGCTGTTGCAAGTACTACCATTCTGTAACCAAGTGCCATGGCAGACAAACACCTACCAGCTGCATTCTCATACGTCTGCCTGGGGGGGAGTTATATTGGTGACCTTGAGCTATTGAGGCAGGTTTCAAAAATGGAAAAGAACTTTGCTGGCTTTTCAGTAACTGACAACTCTTTAAAGGACTAATAGTGCACTACAGATGGTTCAGATTATCAAGTAGATTGTGAGAGTATCTAATAATTGCTTACCTTTAGTTATGCATGTAAAATAATCATTATCACCTTCTCCTATCTGTTCTCCTGCAGCTTTTCTCTTGTCTGGATGATGTTTCAAAACCATGGATTTATCTAGCACATAGATGCATTATGTTTAGAAATGCTTCATCATCAACAGTTTATTTCTCACAAAGTAATACAAGAATGCAAATTCATATTTCTCTAATTAGATTCTTAAACAGAACACGAAAAGCACAACAAAACCACCCAAACCTCCAAACCCCAACACAATCTGGAAGAAAACAGAGATTAATGATTTTTCTTTAACACTAGTATCATAATTAAAATAATTTCCTCTTTGCTGGGACACAAAATAATCACAATTCAGAAACTATTCCACCCTCATCATTCTCTGGGACTTACTCTAATATTATGCACAGCAAAGTGCTTCAGTAACTCTAAGTGTGCAATTAGCTTCAAAAGCATGATGCAGTTTCAGGATCTTAACTGTACAAGATTGTACAATTTCCTATGCAACCCTCCTGATGAAATAAAGAAAATTAATGCTATTTTAGTTGTTATCCCCAATGACAAAGTAGTTAAAAATTGTGTTCTCAAGTGTATTTTGTGTACTCAAGTTCTGAACACAGTTCAAGACAAAATTCAGCAAGTGAACTATAGCCATGAGCCTGAGAAGGGCACAGCATCCACCCATGGATGACACTCACACCCATGACTGTGGTCATGTTCTCACTCTGCTTAGGCCCTAAATGCTAACATATCAGTAGCACATGCAGAGTGTCACTGAAGTTACTCTCAGGGTTGCCTTAGTGTTTAAAGGCACTTCTTTGCCAGAAGCTCTAGCCTTGCTAGCACACAACATCACCTGTACCTTCTTAGCTCACTAGAGTATAGCAGAGAGAAGGTATCATGTGAGTAGTTACAATGACCTGCCTTTAGAGAAACAAATCAGAATCCTTGTTAAAAACAGGAAAGCACAGTATATGCTGGTGAGAAGGACTCACATCTCTACAGCACCAGGTTGTAACTGAATGCTGTTCAGATCCTGAAGAGAGATGCCCCCAGCTGCTGGTCAGCAAGATCAGGGAGACCACTTGTCATCACCAGAAAAGGTGCTGTACTCTCTATTCTAGCACATATTCCACTGCTAAGGAATGTGCACCTGAGGCAACAGTTTCCTGTGCCAACTGGTAAACACTGTTGTGTTTTATTATTTACTTCTCTAAACATCAAGGAAACTTAACCTCACAGAACTACATATTTAATGGCTTGGTAATAACCCACAGGTCCAGCCACAGGAACTCTACAGCTTTCACACGGTAAAGTGACTGAAGGAGCAAACCCAGGCTTCTCAGTGGCCTAAGTAACTTTTAGTTACTTGAACACCTGAGAATCCAAGAGCTACTGCTCTGTTCCATCTGGCTACTTCTGTTGTCTTCTCTCTGCCTTTCCCTGAGCCTGACTGCAGGCTCAAAAACTCAGACATACAGTGTTTTAGTCTCACATGTGTTCACAATAAAAAAAGCCAAACAGGCAAGAAAACTGACATGTGTTTTTTAATTCCCCAGCTTTAAGCCTGTGGATTTTGGAGCTGCGATATTAACTTAGAAGGCTGATCAGCAACACACATCAGAGAACAGGCATTTTTAGACCTCTCTTTAGAAGTAAAAAGCCTGTCTGTGACACGCATGTGTTTTCATGTAGAAAAGGTGCTTATGCAGGAAGAGTACTTACGAGCTGCTTTGATTTGTTTCTGAGTAGCCCTGTATCGTATATTTCCTAGCCCAAGAACTGCATAATGGTCTTGATTCTGAGGGGGAAAAAGATAGACGCCTAATAAACACTGATAAATGCAACCTAAAAAGCCACAGCACATGCAGAAAAACCTTTCCTTCCCATCTTTGAAAAGCAAGAGGTAGAATTGCTTCCTCAATATTAGAAAGAGAACAATGCTGTAAAGATTGTAATTACTGAATAAAGGAACATCAATAGTCTGAGCCACTGCTACAGAAAGTCAAGTAGCTTAACCTACATTGGATTGAAGCATTGAATCCCAAGAAAATTTAATTATTGGAAAACTGAATTGCTGTCTATAAATATTAAGAGTGCTAATGCAATTCCAAAGTAAGGGAGGTGGTAACAGGGAGAAAATATTTTGACTGCTTACAGGTAGTAAAGTGAGAAACAGCTGTTCAGGTCTTATCCTGACATGCTTGAATTCCCCTGGTCAGTCACGTGTGAAAAATACAAACCCAGGTATCATGCTAATGGACACAAGCCAATTCAGATGCAGGTGGGAGAGGATGAAGAGCATCTTTAGCAGCTGGGAATGGCAAATAATTTTGATGGGACAATTCCCGCACAAATAATCATCATTAATCTATATCAACTAAATACCTTCCAGTCCTTTGGATCAAGGGTTTTTAACATAGGAAATTCTTCAAGCTGCAATTCTTCATCCCCTGACTCTTCAGAAAGCTCCTTCTCATCTTCTAGCTCCTGGAAAGAGGCAGAAACATTTATGTTTCTCCTCTTAACAAATGCTTCAAACCATCTTCCCACAGGTTCCACTTGACAGAGTATTGATGCTATAAGCAAAAACATAAAAGCAACTTCACCTTTTGTAGTTTACTTCTTTTTTTTCTCTTTTACATTAAACCCCATCAAAGCCCACAGAGTACTGTACCATACAAGGCTGGACATACTGTCGTTTTCTAGTTCGCTCTAAAAACCACGAGACTGCTTTAGGCAGTGCAAGAACCAAAACACATGCTCAGCAGACTAGAGCTTCCAAACACTTCACTGTGTTCTCCAGTCTCGAAAGGTACTTTCCCGTTAGAGGAAGGCACATGTGAAACGATATTTAACATCTTCTTTGTTTCGGTAACACGGGGCGACAGCGGCAGCAGCAACATTATATTGGGATCGCTCTTCTCTGCCTTGCCGCTCCCCCTGTTACAGGCCCCTCCCTCTGGCAGCGAGAGCAGACTTGTTGCTCCACACACCGACTTGAAATGAACATTGAGGCAGATGCAACACGCGAAGAGAGCAGAATTAAAGTAAAGTAAACAGGAAAGCTCTTGACAAACATAAGATTTTTCAACTCTAATGCCTAAGCAGGTGCCTGGGGGATGTTTGTTCTTCTTTTATTTTATCCCGGGCACACGCACTCGCTCAAGCCACGGGAAGCCCCGGTCCTGACATCAGCGGCACAGGGTTGCCCTGCGTCCCGGCAGCACGGGTAGCGGCGGAAGATCCCGACAACAGCCCACCGGTCCCCTCCCCGACTTGGTGGCTCGGTACCGACTACAGGCCCACGGCCGAGCTACTCCTCCTCCCGCCTCCGCCCCAGCCCGAGAGGCCAGCGGTACCTACCGGCCGACAGCGCCCTGGTGACGGCCGTGACCTGCCCTTCCTGCGCGCTCCGCAGCATGGTGGCGGCGAGCGGCGGGCCGGAGTGAGCCTCGGTCCTGGGCACCGGGCCCCACTCGCCTCACCTCGCCGGTTGCCAGGAGCCGGCGCATGGAGGCGCCCGGCGAGCACTTCCGGGGCGGCGGCAGCGTGCGGCGGGATAAGAGGCCCGTCGGCGTCCAGCCTCCTCTCCGATCCTCTCGCCCCTCTTCCTGCTCCATACAGCCTCTCTGCGATGGTGCCGGCATCCACGGCGAGGCTGGCTAGGCCGGCGGCAAGCCGTGCCTGAACCCGCGGCCTGAGCCTAACTGCCGCTATGGCAGGCGGAACTCTATGGCGGAGGCAGCAGAGCCGGGGGGAACAAAACGCAGCTGTCCTGGTGCTGGCGGCGTACACGGGTCGGTGCACCCTCCTTTGGTGTCCCCCTCCGGCGCGGCCTGACTCGGCTCGGCCGGAAGCCCCGGCGGTGCTGCGTAACGCATCCGGGGCAGAGTGGGCCACGGGCTAGAGGCTGCCAAGATGCCGGACTACCTGGGCGCTGACCAGAGGAAGACCAAGGAGGAGGAGAAGGAAGATAAACCCATCCGTGGTGAGAGGCGATGTGGGCGGGGGCCCGGCCCGGCCTGGTTTTGGCCTGTCCTGTCGCCTGCCTATGGCCCACTAGCCGTTGTCGCGGCCATGGGCGGTGGAGCTGGCAGCGCCATCATTCCGGCTGCGGCCGGGTGCGGGGCGCCGGGGCAGGGCCGTTTCGGTGGGGAAAAAAAAAGCCATTGTAATCCCTCTGGTGCGTTTTGTGCGCGGTTCCCCTGGCCCAGAGCTCGGCCCTGGCGGCTTGGTGATCTCCCGGAGGCAGTGGTGTCAAACCTAAACATCAGTCTGTGGTGGTTTTTTTGTTTGTTTAAGATTCTGTGGGAAAGCTAGGGAAAAAGCAGGTCCACGAAGTCGCATCTTGTTCTGGGCAAATGTTTAGGCAGCCCAGTGAAGGATCGATTTATCGGGGGCTGTATAGCAGGGCGATTATGGGGAGTACCTTCGCCCTTCTGGCACAGTAGGGGAGCAGCTGCCGTCTGCAGCCGCGATCCACAGGGTACGGTGGATCCAAGGCTCACTATGGTTCTCTTAGAAAAGGCTCCTAAAAAGCCAAATTTGCTCTTCGTAAGACAAAAGGCCTTTTGCGGTTAATGATTAGTTAAAAGACCAGCTTACTAAACCACGATACCTCCTTTCTGTTTGTTGGTGGAGGCCAGTGGCTGGCTGCCAATTCCTCTGTTGCCCCGGTCATTACTAATTCAGTGGAAGCAGGAGCGAGTGAGGTGGCAAAGTTTTCTGGTGGTATCGGCACGGTGTGGCAATTGCTGGTTGTTTCTCATGTTTGAACTTCTCTTGCCTTTTAATTTCATGTTAGTATAGATTAAACCATCCATCTGGAGACAAAATCAATACTATATGCAATCAGCACGTTGAACTGTTCTCATTCAAAGACATTTAAATTATAACAACATAGTATTTAGTAAACATGAAAAAAAACAGTGGGGTGGTACAAATAGGGGAAAAAAGCAAGGATCAACAAAAAGAAAATCCTCTCAAAATACTGTATAATACCCAGATGTATGATACCCAGATGTATAATACCTGGATCTTCAATGGTGGGCATGTTTTGGACTCTACCATAAAGAGATGCAGTAGAATTTGGAAAGAGGGAAAACAGGGCCAGGGATGCTTAAGGTGAACTTTACATTTGGTTGGGTGAAGAGGTAGCTTTTGGGGGAGGGGGAAGGGAATGTTGAAGCTCTGGAAAGTGATAAGAAAATAAATAGGGGGTGACAGATTTGTTTTAGTTAACTGAGAGAGTTCTCTGGAGCAGTCCTGCAGGACCCTGCAAAAGCTGATGCATTTCACGGCTGATGCTGCTTGTTCCAATGGGGGAATTCTGAGGCTTAAGTACAGTTTTCAAATGTCAAGTTTAAGTCAAAGGAAGCACAATGCTGACTTAAATGAGAGGTTGCCTTTCGGAGTATTGTGCAAACGGTTGCTGGAAGTTTGCAATGATTCACAAAACTGATAAAAACATTAATGTAAGGAAAACTTTATAAGGCTGTGATTGTGTTCATAGACCTTCTCATTGGAGAAGGTATTTTGGGCCAGACTTTCTCTCTTCTAGTATGACCACTCTGATGTTCTCTGGTTTACAATATTAAAACTCAGCATTCTATTAATTACCAATTCCAGGCTGCTTTAGTAGTTCATGGTAGCTTTTTGTTACTGAGATAACTTGGGTTTGATTGCTGTTCCTTGCTCACACTGGCCATTCTGGAAAAGAGACATCACTTGTGGAAAATATTGGCAGGGTTTTTTTTGATTGATACTTTCTTAAATATTAAGAAACAAAGTTAAAAAGACAAAGTTTTGATATCTTCATTTCCTTCTCTGTACAATCACAGGTTGTTAAGCTGCTCTGTGAGGCAGGGTTTAAGTAGCTTGCATGCTCTGAGCTGAGTGGTACAGATCTATGGCCTGAAGCGAGCATCTTAGGTATCTGATACATTTTTGT
This sequence comes from Dryobates pubescens, assembly GCF_014839835.1. Classification (NCBI taxonomy): domain Eukaryota; kingdom Metazoa; phylum Chordata; class Aves; order Piciformes; family Picidae; genus Dryobates; species Dryobates pubescens. The sequence goes on along the minus strand of NC_071657.1, from coordinate 107,722,220 downwards.
CCCACATTACTGTAGTTGAAACTCAAAAGAATCCCTTTGAAATAGATGTTTTCATCTTTCAGAAGCAGCAGAATTGGTACTGCTAGTTTTGGTTTTTCAATTGGAAACTAAGTCTCTCCTGTCTTGTTTCAGCTTTGGATGAAGGAGATATTGCCCTGCTGAAAACCTATGTAAGTAGCACACATACATGAGGGTGTTAAAGGGAAAAGGCAGGTCCTGGTAGGAACTGAATGCAGGAGTGGAGTGATGTGGAATTAGTGAGCAGTTGGTAAATCTGCTTCTCCTAATGCTTTTCTCCTTTCACAAAATATTTCATCCCTTTCCATCTTCCAGTGAGAAAGCTCCAAAACCCAACTCATGACCCTAAAAATAATCCATCAGGTTTGTTGACTTGAAAGTAAAGAAGGTTTTATTTATTTACTTACCTATTTTTCTCCCTCTTAATTTTGTGTGTGTTTGTAGCTGATTGTCATAGTGGTCTGACAGCTAGGGCTTTGCTAGGGCTTTTTCACTAACCAATTTCCTTGCTTTATAAAGAGCAATAAGGCCTCTTCTCCCGCCAAAATTACTTGTTTTAGCCATCATTTAATAAACCTATTAATGACAGACCTTGTCAAAAAGAATGTAGTCTGGGGAGGCATTTTCCATGAGCATTAAGGCTTAAAATGCACATCTTCTCTCTTCACTCAAAGGACAGTGGGCCTGTGAAAGCTCTTGAAAAGTGGAACCAGAGTGCCTAGAGCACATCCAGATTTGAATGTTTGTCAGAAGTCTGAATTTTTGTTGATCCTGAGACTCCTTTATGATGCTCTGGAGTACAGCTTGTGCCCACTGTGGCACCTTTTTGTTGCCAGTTTGCTATGAAAGGGATCAGGATATCAGGTAGTGATAGGACTAGGGGGAATGGAATGAAGTTAGAGGTGGGGAGATTCAGGCTGGACGTGAGGAAGAAGTTCTTCACCATGAGAGTGGTGAAGCCCTGGAGTGGGTTGTCCAGGGAGGTGGTTGAGGCCCCATCCCTGCAGGTTTTTAGGACCAGGCTGGATGAGGCTCTGGCCAGCCTGATCTAGTGTGGGGAGTCCCTGCCCATGGCAGGGGGGTTGGAACTAGATGATCCTTGTGGTCCCTTCCAAACCTGACTGATACTATGATACTTGAAGGAAATCCAGCTCCAGTCTGCCTTCATTAGGCAGGGAAAGGCAGCAGAGCATTTTATCACAAGTAAGAATCTAATTTCTGGTTGAGATTGTGGAATCTCCTTCTCTGGAGATACGCAAAACCTACCTGGATGCTGTCCTGGGCAGCCTGCTCTAGGTGAATCTGCTTTAGCAGGAGGGTTAGACTGGTTGATGTCCAGAGATCCCTTCCAACCCCTCCCATTCTGTGATTTGCCCCATGATCTTTATGCTGTCTTTTGTGGGTGATAGAATAGTTCAGTAGAATGGTGGAAGCGCTCAGACAGATGATTTTCAGATAGTAGCTACAGAATTCTGTCTCTCTAATTGTTACTAAGCTTTGGTTTTGTTTTGTTTTTTTCATTTTGGAACAATAGTGTTAAAATCAAGGATGATTGACTCCCAGAAAAACAAATCCTTAAAGTTTAGAAATGTGAAAAGATGTGCCTTACACAATTGGTCATTTGTGCAGCTGCACTCTAGTTTAGCAAACAGCAGTATTGTTACTGGACCTGAGTAGTGTCTCTTGGCTGCCATCAATAGCTGGCTGTTCCACCAGGAGAGTCTGGGGAACACCTTGGTGCTCAGCAGCTATTGCCATTCTCTCCTAAATGTAAAATTGTGAAATCTCCAAATTCTGAAATCTACATGATACTCCTTCTCCAGGGCCAGAGCACGTACTCCAGGCAGATCAAGCAAGTAGAAGATGATATTCAGCAGCTGCTTAAGAAGATCAACGAGCTTACTGGTACCTTTCTTTCTTAAGGCAGCTTTCAGTAGAGAACCCTCATGTACCAAAGCAAGTGTGTGAGAAAGCCAATTGCAAACAACTCCTGCATTGCTTTATTGTTGTTATTTTTCTCAAAAGAATATGCTTCTTTGCTTGGCCACCTGGGATTTTTGTTCTGTGGGTGATGGTCTTTTTGATTGGACAGGGATAATCTGTCCATGTGATTATGTAATTGTATAGTTTAACACATTTTTATCAAAACTTGTCATTTTTCTCTATTATGATGGCATGAAACAAATGCTCCTTTCTGCAACTGGATAATTTGCTGTGATTTGCATGATGCTGCATTTGAATAGTGAGTGAACTTCCATAGACTGCTAAACCCAACACTAAGGAGTGGCAGCATTCTTTGTATAATGAACAAAGACGCCTCAGAGCAGGCAGCATTTGAAAGCAGATGGTCAGCAATGGCATTTACACTAAAAATTAATTGATTCCCTACTTTTTCTTGTTTCACTGATGCATTTTTGCTGCCCTGCTACTAATCCTCTAGTGGCCCTCACTATTCTGGGAGACTGCAGTTTCTCTTTTCCAGTGAACTCCTTGGTTCTTTCAAACACACCATGAGGATGGCACCTTTTATATCCACATTTTGGAAGTTTTGTAAGGTTTTCCATCTGTGTGAATTCCTGAGCTTCTGCTAACTTGCACTAAAGCTTTTCCTCAGCAAAACACTTGCAGTTTCATTCCTTTGTGAACATTTGGGAGATATCTGTCAATCTGGGTTGTAGTTATCCCAACTCTGCAAAAATGTGTTAGAGGGTGGGCCAGTTGGGATTTGCATGTTTGTCTGGCACAGTCACGTAGGCCTCATTTCTTTAAGAAGCTTATGTTTCAGGAATTTCATCGGAGACATCTGTGCATGGGTTTGGGAGATCTCTCACAAAGCTTATGTCTAAGGTTCTTGGTGTGGGAAGGGTTGCTGAACTGTGTTGTATGCAGGAATCAAGGAATCTGACACTGGCCTGGCTCCTCCTGCCCTCTGGGATCTGGCTGCAGATAAGCAAACTCTGCAGAGTGAGCAGCCGTTACAGGTTGCCAGGTAGGTGCACTCTTCTTTCTGCAGTGGGGCTGGGTTCCAGATGTGATTGACAGCTTTTGTTGTGCATATTGAAAGTGCTTTCACCGTGTGCCATGCTTGACCTCCTTCATGCCTGTACCTATTTCTGTAACTGTTAGCTGATGCTGTAGCAATGGAATCAGAGTACAAGAGATACTTCAGTGTGACTGGAAAACAGGACTGTCCTCTTGATGCTCACACAAACAGCAAGCTGCTTGGCTTGCCTGCTGGTGTTAATTGTGTGCTCTGTGTTAGGTGTACAAAGATAATCAATGCAGACTCCGAGGATCCCAAGTACATCATCAACGTCAAGCAGTTTGCCAAATTTGTCGTGGATCTCAGTGACCAAGTGGCACCTACTGACATAGAAGAAGGCATGAGAGTTGGGTAGGCAGAATCTTTGTTCTTCTGAGTTTTTCTGAAGCTTTCTTATCTATTCCATTAGTTGGACAGGTCAGCATCTATCATTACATCCTTTTGCAGTAGTTGGAATGGCAACAGTAATGTCTTTGTTTGGAGACAGTAACTCCCCTGCATGCTGTGCCAGAATCTTGCCATTTTGATGAGAACTCTGTGTCATGAACCAAAACCTGTCAGTTTGGGCCCAGCTTCCAAGGGCATTCATAGCCTGCTTCCATTGTCTGCACTGTTGCACCCAGGGCAGCTCCAGGGCATGTTCACCCCAGAGGTGAAGCCTGCTGCTTTTACAATCAATATTTTCCCAGTTTGCTCTGTGTGGTATTTTGAAGCTTAGCTTTCAAAATACTTCAGACTTAATATTTTTGGAAACCTTAAACTTCTTTGCAAAAGGAGTTCCAGTTTCCAGCCCATCTGACTATTAGCTTTAAGGGCAGGGCTGTCCTGATGCTACAGAAAAGAGGTTTAAGAATTCATCTTCTAATTTATAGTTGTTTCTACATGAGTTTAATTAAACAGTGTTAGAATAATAGTCTTTTATGCTTTCTCACCAGGGTGGACAGAAACAAGTATCAAATCCATATCCCCTTGCCTCCAAAGATTGATCCCACAGTCACCATGATGCAAGTGAGAACTGCCTTTGCTTAATATGATACTGGTTTGCCTTCTAATTTTTGCTTTGGCTAGATTTTGTTCTGCCCTGTTGAAGAGTGATATGCAGTATCAGGCTGTTAACTCTCACTCAACTTGTTGTGCAGGTAGAAGAAAAACCAGATGTCACTTACAGTGATGTTGGTGGCTGTAAAGAGCAGATTGAAAAGCTGAGGGAGGTGGTTGAAACCCCTCTGCTTCATGTAAGTAACCTCCAGATTGAAACTTTATTTTGCAAGTATTCTGGTCATCTGTTAGCATTGGAAAAGGCAAGAGAAGATCATTTAGCTGGGTGTGGACACCGAAGTGGGAGGACAAGTGGTTTGGCAAGTGAAATCTAGCCTAGTCTGCTCTGTATTGCTCTTCCTTGATGATTGTCTTAATTTATATATACTGTGTGATGCACATCATCTTTACTGTGCATCTGACCTTCTGCTTCCTACCATTACAGCCTGAGAGGTTTGTTAACCTTGGCATTGAGCCTCCCAAAGGAGTGCTTCTGTTTGGGCCACCTGGGACAGGCAAAACACTTTGTGCCCGTGCTGTTGCCAACAGGACTGATGCCTGCTTCATCAGAGTCATTGGATCTGAGCTGGTGCAGAAGTACGTGGGAGAGGTGAGAGTAAATACCTGGTGGAGTGTGCAGATCCCTAGTTGTGGGGACCAGACACCATAGTGGGTATGATGGGTGAGTGTACTTGTGTCTTTTGGAGGTAGGAGTGGGGAGGAACCGCTGGACAAATCACTGCAGATCAGGCCTGAAGTGTGTGGTAACTGACAAAAGGGATTTTGCAGGGCAGAGTTTAATCTGTAGTCTGGGAGGACTCTAGAATTAGGATTCCTTTTCTAACTCTGCCACTTATTTTTCACTAGGCCCTGGGGTGACTAACTTGATCTGTAGTTCTAAATTTGAGAGTAGTCATTTCTTCCTTGGTTATAAGTGGCTTTAAGGTTTCTTAATGTTGTGTTATACAGAATCATAGAACTGTTTAGGTTGGAAGAGCCTTCTAAGATATCCAGTCCAACCATAAACCAAACCACCACGGCCATTAAACCATGTCCCCAGGTGCCACGTCCACATTTTTAACATCTCCAGGGATAGTGACTCTACCACCCCCCTGGGCAGCCTGTTCCAGCGCCTGATCACTCTTGCAGCAAAGAATATTTCCTAGTCTCCAGCTTAAACCTCCCCTGATACAACTTGAGGCCATTTCCTCTTGTTCAGTCTCTTGATAGTGGGGAGAAAAGACAAACACTACTTCCAGGTAGTTGTAGAGAGTAGTGAGGTCTCCCCCCAGCCTCCTCTTCTCCAGACTAAACAATCCCAGTTCCCTCAGCTGCTCCTCACCAGACCTGTTCTCCAGACCCTATATTGCAAATCAGGGTTTTATTGTTGGAAACATGAAAGTGCTTGGAAGCATGAGAAGTTTAATTTTGGTAGTTTTCCTTCAGAGCTGTGAATCTTTAGTAAAATCTCGATCATTGTGTTTTTTTTACCGCTTTCAGGGAGCTCGAATGGTTCGTGAACTCTTCGAGATGGCCAGAACTAAGAAAGCTTGTCTCATATTCTTTGATGAGATTGATGCCATTGGAGGTATTTTATAGTATCTACAGCTCTAGTCTCACATGAAATCTTCCAGCTTTTCTATTCATGCTGTAGTTCTTTGTGTTGCTTCATGTCAAGAAATGTGCTTGTAAATACCTGTTTAAGCAAAACTACTGCCAGCATGTCTTGTGCATGGGTGGCTGTCAAGAAGTGGTTTAGATAGCTTGGACATGTTCAGCCCTGCTGAAGTAATTTGTTTCACCTTTGGAACACCCAAATCACTTAAACTTTACTGAAGAGTCTCTGCATTGTCTTTGCAGAAACTGTGAGTTTACCCCTGCTTCAGCTCACACACTACAAACTAAAGCTTTATTGCGCCCTGAATCGTTTATTTCTGACATTTTTTTTCCCCCCAAAGGCAGTAAAATATGTATTAAAGATAGATTACTTAAGTCTTTTGGAAGTACAGCAGTTTTTATGCAGACAAGGCAGGGCAGACCACCAGCCATACTATGTTTCTCAGCTCCAGCAGTTTGGCCAGTGGTTAGGCAGGGAGAAAGGCTCTTTCATCCTAAGGATGCTCTGACTGACAGCTAACCCCACGTAACCCTTTCTTTGAAACAGGTAATTTTCAAACAGCCCCCTCAGAATCCATTAAGCTTGCCACAAATATTTGTGGAATTCACATTTTTTTTTCCAGGTGTCTTATATGTAGGCACTGTGACATGTCCTCCATGCCCTGAAAGTCCCTTTCTTTGTGTCTCCTGGCCAGGTGCTCGCTTTGATGATGGGGCTGGGGGTGACAATGAAGTGCAGCGTACTATGCTGGAGCTTATCAACCAGCTGGATGGGTTTGACCCACGAGGTAACATCAAAGTGCTGATGGCCACAAACAGACCGGATACTCTGGACCCAGCTCTGATGAGGCCAGGCAGGTTGGATAGGAAGATAGAGTTCAGCTTGCCTGACCTTGAGGTGAGAAAGCTTCCTTTGGCAGTGCATTCTGATACCAGCATTGTTGTCTGGGGCAGACTGTGGGGATTCACGTGAACAGCATTCATGAAACCACATAGAAGTGGAGGGGTTAAAGATGCACCAAAAGGTTTTCTGGCACTACACAGATTCCAAGGAGCCTTGGTAAACAGCTGCATGCACAATATTTTCCTGACTCAACAGGTAAAGAGTCCCTCAACCAGATCTGTGATTTACTTCTTGAGTTGAAATGTGTCTGTTTGGCTCTTTGAGAGAGATTTCTTGAGGCACTTCTACCATTAAGGCTCTTTTAAAAGGTACTCTCTTAGTGTCAGGGACATCTAGACATGCTAGTCCTGACACAAGAAGATATAGTTGGGCATCAAATAAAAGACGTATTTTTCATCTGCCTGTGGGCAGCTGCACCTTGAGAGTCAGCATCTCTTTCCCAGCACCAACACTTGTGTCCTCCCCTCCTTTTCCAGGGCCGAACTCACATATTCAAGATCCACGCTCGCTCGATGAGTGTTGAGAGAGACATCAGATTTGAGCTGCTGGCCCGGCTGTGCCCTAATAGCACAGGTAAGATGAACTTGGTTTATTGTCTTTAACAGTCTTGTGGCTGCTTCACCTCCACTGGTGGTCAGTATTGATGTGGCTTCCCCTCCCTTGCACAGGTGCCGAGATCCGCAGTGTCTGCACGGAGGCAGGCATGTTCGCCATCCGGGCACGGCGGAAAATCGCAACCGAGAAAGACTTCCTGGAGGCAGTGAACAAAGTCATCAAGTCCTATGCAAAGTTCAGTGCCACCCCCCGCTACATGACCTACAACTAACACCTGGCAGTGGTTTTCCTGTTTTGTGTGAAACAAAAAGCCACATGTGGTAATTCCTGTCTTGTTCTTGGAAGCTAGAAATAAACAGAGGATTCCAACTGGTAGGTGTGAGTTTGTTCTGGGCTACTGGCTCAGGGGAGACCTTATTGCTGTCTACAACTACCTGAAGGGTGGTTGTAGCCAGGAGGGAGTTGGTCTCTTCTCTCAAGCAACCAGCACCAGAACAAGAGGACACAGTCTCAAGGTGCGCCAGGGGAAGTTTAGGCTCGAGGTGAGGAGAAAGTTCTTCACTGAGAGAGTTGTTTGCCATTGGAATGTGCTGCCCAGGGAGGTGGTGGAGTCACCATCCCTGGAGGTGTTCAAGAGGGGATTGGACGTGGCACTTGGTGCCATGGTTTAGTCATGAGGTCTGTGGTGACAGGTTGGACTTGATGATCTTTGAGGTCTCTTCCAACCGTGGTGATTCTGTGATTCTGTGTTGCTGCTGGAGGGAAGGAACCTCAGTGACATTGCAGCAACACAGCCTAAAGCAGTGAGAACTATTGAAATCAGGTACCTGGGCAATGTTAGAACTTCAGAGTTTACATCTTTAGTCACCCTTTATGTCCCAAAACTAGAGATGCTGAAAGATCCTCAAGTGACTACAGTGGTGTCCAGGTGTGCTCAGGAGTGCTTGTGTCAGACTCAGAACTGAGGTAGCTGTGTCTTAAGGAGACTCATGGACTGCACAGACAGGACCTGAGAAGGCGGCAGATCCAGGTGCTTGGTGGTCTGAGTCACTGCCCAGCTTAGGGCAGACCTGAAGGGGTATTTTTTTTCTCTCCCTGGGAGAATGCTCTGGGACCATCATAATGTGATGGGTTGGGGGTGTGTCTTTTTTTTGGTTTTTTTTTGTGTGTGGGTTGGTTTGTTTTGTTTTGTTTTTCCTTCAGCGCTTTTCTTCATCTCTTTTGCTGAGATCCTTTCATAGAAAATAGTAAGTGGGTGAAGGAGGAAGAAGTATGATTTCTAATGCTAAGGGAAAGGAGATTCCTTTTTCCTGTTCTTGCTCTAAAGAAGATTCAACTTTGTTACCGTTCTGCTAGTGAGCACTTTTGATACATACATCATGTCTCTTGACTAAGATGCTACTAGGATGTCCCCAGTAGGGTCCTGATGCTCTGGTAACTGGGCAGTAATTGATGTTTTTTGGCAGCAGGTGACATTAAAAGGCTGATCTTCATCCATCTGGCATGTTTCTGCAGGGCTGGGTGCTTGGCTCAGCAGAAGGCAGCAGCCTTTCACTGGCTTTTTGTCAAGTGTTGCATTAAAATTGTGAGGTGAAAAAAAACCAAAACCAACAAAAACTTCATAAAACACCTGGGGAAAAAAGCTGCTGTTGGGAACTGCTTTGGATTTGAGAAAGGGTTTATCAGCTCTCATTTTGCTACAGCTGGCAGCCTAATGAGGTTCAGGAAAGGTAAGTGCAGAGTCCTGCACCTGAGAAGGAATAATAAATTGCAACAGGAAGAGGCAATCTGATAGAGAGCAGCCCTGTGGAGTCCTGGTGGACAAGTTATCCATAGGACAGCAATGTGCCCTTGTGGCCAAGAAGGCCAATGGGAACCTGGGGTACATTAAGAGTGTGTCCAGCAGAGGGAGGGAGATTCTCCTCCTCTACTCTGGCCTAGTGAGGCCCCACCTAGAATAATTGCATCCAGTTCTGAGCTCCCCAGTTCAAGAGGGACAGGGATCTACTTGAGAGAGTCTAATGGAGGGCTGCAAGGATGATTAAGGGACTGGAGCACTGCTTTATGGGGAGAGGCTAAGAGACTTGAGGCTTTTTAGTCTGGAGAGGAAAAGACATAGAGGGGATCTAATAAATGTTTATAAATATCTGAGGGCTGGGTGTCAAGAAGGAAGGGACAGCCTCTTCTCACTTGCACCCTGTGGTAGGACAAGGGGCAGTGGATGTAAACTACAGCCTAGGAAGTTCCACCTCAACACGAGGAAGAACTTCTTTACTGTAATGGTCACAGAGCACTAGACCAGGCTCCCCAGAGAGGTTGTGGAGTCTCCTTCTCTGGAGACTTTCAAGACCTGTCTGGATGCATTCCAGACCTGCACTAGATTATGTGGTTCTAGTCTGGCATAGGGGGTTGGACTCAAATCTCCAGAGGTCCCTTCCAACCCCTAACATCCTGTGATCCATTCTTTTTTTGGAAGGACAGAAGGAGTGTGGTGCAGCACATGGACTTGGCTGGGACTTTAGCCGGTGTCAGTACCTTGTAAGCAAGCTTCAGTCCTCTAGAGGTTTTGCCCATTCCTACTTGAAAAGCTGATCTTGGCAGATGTGTGTCACTTTGGTAAGAACATTGTAGGGAGGGATAAAAGCTTTCATTTTGAGCTGAGAGGAAAGAGGCTCAGAGGGCAGCACTGAGAGTATCTGTTTACCAAGAGCAGCACTGCAGAAGCGTGAGTGAAGTATGTGAAAGGAGTTGGAGTCTTCCCACATATCCTGACCTGTCATCAGGACAGGGAGGGGAATATTACTCTGCTTATTACCAAGAAGTATCAAACTGGATGTTTGCTGTGGTAATGGGCACTGTCCTGTCACTGGAGACAGACTGCAGGGGAAGGAGATGGGCCCTGTTAAGAGTTTATTTGTAATTGAGCACTGACAAGCCTAAGGTAGGGTTTACAGTTTTAGATGGCAGTCTGCTAATCAGTGAAGAAAGTGAGTCAGTTTACTAGTGAGAATATACCTTAGATGGTAAGTGGGAAGCAGTGCTTCAGTTGGTGGCAGCCACTCACAGGGAGAGACTGTCAAAAGCTGCCAGATTTTATTTCACTGGATGAGTTACCAGGGGTGGGTGGCAGAGTATTGGTGCTGCAGAGGCTGGGGTCTTGGCAATTTCTTGGGCAAAGGTTTTCAGTCTGGCATTTCAGCAGCTGCCAGGAAGTGCAGCTGTCGCTGCCAGGATGGAAAACACAGCATTAATGGTGTCCAGGCCTGACCTGGAGAGCCTTCATTTGGGTGGGGGACCCACAGGAAGGGCCTGTGTGGAGGTGGCTCCCCATCCCAGCCCACCCCTTAGCAGCAGACACTGGCACCCAAGGGGCTTGTCCCACACAGTCTCACCAAGACAAAGTGGAAAGTGTTGAGCCAGTCATAATTGGCACTTTTATTTGAGAAGCCACTGGGATTTTGAGTGAACTGAAGAGTTACAGATTAAAAAATGAAGCTGTGACAAGCTGAAAGTAGAAAAATATCCTGTCTGCAGGTACAAAGGGCTGGCAAACTGCTGAACAGTAGAAAAGGTAGCAAAAGGGCTTTCCATAAACAGTGTCCTAACATGGTCCATGCCTCCTCTGAGCTCTGGCTAAGCAGCAATTTCTGATGCAGAAAGCTTCCTATTCCTATTGACAGGGGAGGCTGAGGAAATAAAACATCTCTGACTGCCCCTGGGTCTTGGGAACTTGGTTTACCTGGAGCAAGCCCCAACTGTAATAGAGCTTGAAGCAACAGGAAAGTATTGAGGAAGAGAGGAAGCTGTCTGAACTCTCTTGTGCACAGGAGCATTGATCTGAGGGCTGTCACCCCTGCTCCTGTGCTGTTGAAGGGTGTAAGGGAAATGCAGGCACTGAAGATTTCCTTCTTTCGCTTGGAAAATTAAAATCTCTCCCTGGTTTGTGTGTCAGCACCACAGCAGCCAGGGTGTGAATAGAAAAAATCCCACACTACTGGTTCTTTAAAAAAGAACAGCAAACATCCTAGTGAAAGCTGTAAGCACTAAAAAACTGAGGCAGAAACAGCACTGCTGGGAGGGGTATACCTCAGGCAACAGAAAACTACTTTTTTTTTTTTTGACCACTGAAACTTTAGCCCTTGTCTACATTTTCATTCCTTCTGAAGAGCTTGCTTGTAGGGCGTTGGTTCTTCATTGACTATTAAAAGTCTTCACTTCCACCTGAAACCACTGCTTAGCAAACTGATTTTAGCTTCAAATCAACTATTCTTTTCTGGAAATCACAGCTAGGTTTTGGCAGTGAAAGCCCATATTGCTAATGGAATAATTAAAGAGGTTCTAGTTTGCAATTCTCATTGAGTGAAACTGTTCAGGGAATGAAGAGTTGAGGACAGTTGAGACGGGTCAGATAGTTTTACAAAAATAACTGTACCGCCCAGGGCTCAAAAGAGAGCAGCTAAATGCCACCAGTGCGAATCCATTCCTCCCTCTGGCAGATTATTCTCCTCTCCATGAGTCTGTTGTATGCATATGTTGAAATCAGGCTTTAAAGCAATGTAAGAAAATTCCCCAAAGACACTGGTACAGTGCATTGCAATTGCAGAAGTGATGTCCTGCAAGATCCCACCTCGCGGTGAGGTAAAGTGCCCATTTCTCTCAACAGGATTAGGAATGTATCAATGTCACCTTGTCTACTGAAGTTTCTGGTCTTGTAGAATTTTGTGCTTGTATCTTGTTGAAAGGCTATACCCTGACTGAAGGAAAAAATACAAGAGCATGAAGGCTTCCACTTCCTTATCCATGCTTCCTACAGAAAAGCACTGCCCTATACCCGTAGATCCCAACAGCCTTGGGCTCTCTTTGAACTGTGCAAATTAAATATTCAGAGTCTCCATCAGCAGGTTTCCATCCTGCTCGATGCCACTCTTCAGCGGTCAAAGTGAGTCTGTGAAGCAGCCCTGTCTCACTTGGCAAGCAAGGACAGCGTCATGAATACTGTGAAACAGCAGCTCTCGTGTTACAGTGGTATCAAAGAAATTCAGTCTTGTCAGCTCCTTCACAACAGGGCCTGCGAATGAAAAGCAAACATGGCAGCAGGGCACAAAGCAAAAGGCAGACATGGAAGTAGTTAATGATGTGTTCTCTTGTCCTTAATCCATTTAGAAGAGCCAGGTGGATCACACCTTACTTCTAGTCCAAAGCTGTAAGTCTATGATCCAGGCACACACAGAGGCCTGCTCTTGGCAGATGATGCCACAACTCCAGCTAGCAGAGCCTTGGAACATTTCAGCCTTTTCTCCTTGTTCTGTTACTAGGACAAAGTTCAGTGTGGCATTTAAAATTTGCCAGCAGGATCAAGTCCTCATAGTACTCACTAGGCAAGTGGGCATATGGGTTTGCTTCTCCTCAAATCCAGTTTTAATCCAGCTCTTTGTGAAGTGAATGCTGATACTACTGAGAAACCTAGCAGCAGAAGATTTGGGTCCAGAGGGATAGAGACCAAACACAAGCTGTCCCATAAAGCTCACAAAGAATAAACCATCTCAACTCACCACTGCAGCTGGCAATGCAGACAGAGATACCAACTTCCTTGTATTCTTTTATAATCTGCAACAGAACAAAGCTGGAGTTAAACACAGGCACTGTACACGTCACAGTGCTGGGAGATAAGAGTGCAGTTACTGTGAAAGCTGCACTGTGCCCAGGATTTAGCTGAAGAGAGTTACACAGAGTGGAAACTGATCTGGGGGGATGTTGGACTGTGACCTTTATGTCTCATGTTGGCAGGGTCCCTGTTAGGTATCTTACAAGTTTTCTATGTTTTCTTCTGGAGGAAAAGCAGCCCTACTTACTGATTTTAGTGTTTTTGCTCCTACTGAATCCACAAAGTTGACCGGGGTGAAATCCAGAATTAAAGAGTGGATGCTTGGTTTGGGCTCCACAAAATTTTGATGCTCGTCAGGAGACACATCTTGAACACCAGCATCTGCAGATCCAAACTTTCCATTGACAGGTAACTCATCATTTGCTATCTCATGTTTTAAACTTGCTTCCACATCGTTAGTCTGGGAGAGAAGAGAAATGACAGCCAATGCTTTTGCAGAGGAGATCCCTTCACCTGTTCTTTCAGCCTTTGAAAGCTGCACAGCTCCTAACTGGCTTTCCCTGCACCTTACATACATCAAGGTTTATTCTTGTGTGCTCAGCCTTTCTACAGTCATGTACAAGCAGCTCAAAGCTGTTCCCTTAGGAGTAAATAACCATCTCCTTCAAACTCTGGCACTTATTGATGATTTTACTCCATCTCCTTGCCTTACCCCTGCTGAGCCCATCAAGGCTTGGGTATTTTCAAAGGAAGCAACAGCAATCAGGCTCTGAAGTTAGGCACTGAGTTGGTTTCCTCATGATAAAAAGCATGCACCAACAGTGAAATTAAACATGCCCAGAAGCACAAGCACATTCCAAACAGCCCTTCTCAGGCTGTCTACCTCACTTCACCATGCCAGGATCAGTGGTGCAGATGGCACCTTCTTATTACAGGGGCTGCTAACTCCAAATAATTTTGTTATACTTTTTCTGCATAACAATTGCAGACCTGTTGGGAGAGGCAGAAGTAGGATGCTTCTTATTTCTGCTGACCCCACGTGTGGGAAGGCTCTGCTCCACTGCATGCCACCTGGATGCAATTGGGGTTCAACACAATTACCCAGTCCAACCATGATGGTCCTTATGCAGCCTGGCCACGCCGCACAGAGCTTGCTCCCTAAGCCTCCCCGCATGAGCAGCACTCTGTACAAACAAGAGCAGTCACACCAGCAGGCAGCAGATTAGTTGACTGATAGAGCAAGGGTCAATATTTGCTGAAGAACTCACTAGCTTCAGCACCACTTGCTTTCTCTGTGCATTTGCTGCCTTCAGCTCCCTGGCATGCCTCTTCTGGGCTTTTCTCCTGGCTGCTAATAGGGCGCAAGGGTCCACTCCAGTCTGTCATGAAAAGAAAGCACCATCAGAGAACATCCACCTGCAGTATCAGCACTGAATTAATCACTGTCACAAATTTGAACCACAAGCCAAGGCTTCCCTTGGTGGGGGTGAGAACAGAACAAACTAAGAAGGAATAATCTCATTAAGCGCTGTATTAGCAGGATGAGGAGAAAGGCATCACATCTGTTCTTGAAATCAGAGAGTGCCATGGGTGCTGATTTGAGTGCAGAGAGCAAAGGGGCAGAAGTGCACTTGCTAACACCTTTTGGTTTGTGCAGAGCAGCACCACCCACCTGTTTGGTAAAAGACTCAGCATGGGAGCTACAGAGAAATGTTCCAAAAGTTAGTAAGGTGCAATTGCTACCAGGTCAGGCAGTTCTGCCCTTAGCCACTCCTGTTACTGCCATTCCCACCCAGTCAGAAACTAGTTAAGACAGGAGGTGAGCTATCCTCTGTATGCTGCTCATGAGGGGCATTGCATCGCCACAGTGGTCTTACACTGTGATAAACTTTGTCACCCAAGAAGGAAGCTTTTCCTCCCAGATATTCTATTTTCAGTTCAGAAACTATTCACTTCCTTCTGAAAAGGTACAAATGTATTTGACCAGTTTGTGTTCTGGAGCCACCAGACTTTCCACCACAGGCAGTCAGTATTAACCTTACACTTTGTCTGTTTATTCCCTCCCACCATGTTGCTACTTCCTGAGATGGATTGCAGTTGGCTGGAGGGTCCCAGGCCACAGGCTGAGGAACACTGTGCTAGAGGCTACTCTAAAGGAGCTTACAGACAAGCATGTTTCAGAAGCCAGTTTGAATTCTCAAGACACAGACATTAAAGAATTTGCTTTACCTTCTTCTTCAGTGCACTTGTGTATGACTCACTATTGGCAAAATAAAGTGATGCATTAGCTTGAAATATTTTTATTCCAGGATATTCTTGAACCTAAGGAAAAGGATATTTGATGTACACAGTTAAGTATTGACTGCACTGAAGAACAGAACCTGTGTGATCACAACACAGATGAACAGGCAGCAACCCAGCAGTCAACCCGAGATGGTTCCTGGCATGTCTCAGATAAAGAAGGTGGCATAGTTGTGAGCAAAGGCAATCAGAGCACTGGTGCCATTAAACAGACAGAACAAGTCTCCATCAGTCACTCTGGCTGGCTTTTGTTCCGCTGTTACCCTTTTCTGGTGTAGTACTGCACAGGATGAATACCATGTAACATTTCTCCTCTATAGCAACAAAAGGTGCAGCCATGAAAAGGAATCACCATCCCTGGAAGTGTTCAAAAGTGGCTATGGCACTTTGGAACATGGTTTAATGGCCAGGGCGGGCTTAGGTTGAAGGTTGGACTTACCTTAGAGGTCTTTTCCAACTAAAAAAATTCAGTGGTTCTATGAACTAAGTACCTGCAGTTCTCTGATGTTACCATCTACAGCTGGTACTGCTACAAGGAAACCATGCAGATCTAGGAATGCTTCCTTTTAGCTTCCTTTTCTGCAGGCATGATGACTTATTTGAATCTCCTTTTCTGTCTGCCTTAGTCTTTCTTGTTTCCTCAGGTACCAGAAAAGTGCCTGTTGAATCTATAGTTTTAAAGAGGCCTTCAGGTACATGTTGAGATCTCTTCCTTCCTCTACATTTAAAGAAGTCACCGCTAAACAAGCTGGGCTCAGACATTTGCCATGCAAATAGTCTGGCCAGCAGCAGAGATGCAGCTGGCCATATGCTGCCAAGCTGACTTTATACAAGGGGAGGAAAGGCTGACTGCATTCAGGATGACAAAAATGGACTCTCCTCTTCTTTGTGCACAGCTCTGGACATGCCCACATACCCATCACACTCAAAGCAGAACTGCTGGTGAGGGAATGTCTTCAGACTACAGCAACACCTTTTCACCCAGGTTTTTACAGACTCAGCAAAGGGGGATGCAGCCTTCACAGCAGCATCCCTAAGAACGTATCAGAGTGTGGAAAATTGCAGGTGCAGTTTGAGACTAAATACAGCATGTTTATACCCACTGTCCTAGGAAGATGCACTGCTTTCACCAGCCTCTGAACAAAATGGCATTTAGAAGCAGCTAAGTGCATGGCAAGCAATTGTGCCCTTACCCATGTATATTTAACGAGCAAAGGATGGACAGA
The DNA here is from genome assembly GCF_014839835.1 of Dryobates pubescens. NCBI lineage: Eukaryota > Metazoa > Chordata > Aves > Piciformes > Picidae > Dryobates > Dryobates pubescens. The sequence continues at coordinate 107,705,913 of NC_071657.1, read as the reverse complement.
GGCAGGAAGGTGCTGTTTTAAACACTAAAGAACATATTGGTTTGGATCCAGGGTTCCATGGATTCCATGCAATACTGCCACACAAGTAAAGAAGGTGGCCTTGCAGCACTTGTGTGCGTAGCAGGTGGAGCGGTGGTACTCCTGCAAGCCTTGCCATTTGTACAAGCTAGTACAGTGGAACTGGTCTAATGGCTACTGTGATCAGCTCCTGGCCATGTGTACATGCAGGGCAAAAAGCCAGCACCTTCACCAAGATAGCTTGGCCTACCCAAAGCACATTTTTTCCCCTTCCCTCCCACACAGGTGAATGCCTGGCAGACAGCACTGTACGAGCAGTGTGATGGGGCCAAGCAGCAAGTTGTCTGCACTGTCTAAAAGTCCCCAGTGCGGAACAGATCCCTACCTCTTCGTACTCCTCCACATCGCAGTAGATGTCAGTGCCAGGGATCGGACCAAGGAGTCTGTACTGAGGGCTAAGGAGAAACGGAAACAAATGGATCAGCACCATCACATACCAGGCAGAACAGGGAGTGCTCAGGACAGACTGACACTTGGTTGAAATGGTCTCTCTGCAGTGCAAAGGGGCCACTTGGTGACGAGATGAGTTTGCTTCTGTCAGTGAAAAAACAATTTCTAACTCAGCACTCCAGTGCTGTTGTTCTCCCCAAAACATGCAAAGGTACCAGGCAAATTCTCTTTGGTACGAACTGGTGTGTCTCCTTGGACTGTCTTGCAAAGGTGGAAACTCAGACTGGTAGAGAACATTAGAGACACTCTACTCTCAGGACAATGCCTGAGCAGAAGTATATTGACATCTCACGAGCAATGTGACAGCAAATTACTGCTGCGTTTTCAAGGACAGAACCATACTGAGATGGCAGAACAATACTCTGTGCAGAGTGGAACTCTCAGGATCTGGTTTCATTCCAGTGCAGCCTGAAAACAAGACTTTTACTCATTTTCCACCCAGATGGCCCAGACCTTCACATGACAGTCCTGTCTACATACGCAAGAAAAGAGTTTGCTGGAGACCAGGAAAGCTTCACAGTAAAAGCATTGTCACTTTGAATGGGGAAAGAGGTGAAGCAATTAAAAAACAAGAAGGGCAGGCACAATTGTTTGATGAATTAGAACTTTTAAAATAAAATTCCTGAACATTCAGCTAGTAATAGCCTGACACAACTTCTGCTGGACAGGGACAATTAGGGCACAAAATGTGGCCACTTACTGAAACTGGCATCGAACAGACCTTAAGTTCTAAACTCTGGGCATCAAAAAAAGTAAACAAGAAGATGAACCAATAGAGGAAACCCCAAACCTTCTGCTTATTGAAATTCCATGTTCATGCCTTCTAGAAATTTTGTTTTCAGAAAAATGCGAGTCCTGGATCAGAGCCATAGGGCATGACCTATATTATGAAGGAGATTGTACACTGCATGCAGCTGGAGAGGGTGGAAAGGTCTTGTGCTTCTTTGTAGCCCTTAAACACACAGACCCCCCAGAGCAGATCAGCAAACACTAATTTTGATAAAGAGGAAATCTGACCTTTGTGTTCGGTAAATAACGGTTATCATGGCAAACGCTACTGCAGTGAGCAAACCATAGTCTAGGCCCAGCAACAGGGAAGCCACAAAAGCTACCATCCAGATGGCCTAAAACAAAGAAAAGATCTCCATTATTATGCATCCTCTTATGCTAACAGCAAAAAACCCCAACATCGTTCAGCCTCAAAACCTGTGTATCATTCTGTTCAGGAACAGGCCACTATGACCCCTCATGAGAGAGACTGCAACTGCCTTAACCTTTCAGGAGGGCAGACAAGCTCAAGGGGCACTAGGAACAGCTGACAAACTGGCACATACTAACACCTTAAGTGCTGCTCTCCAAGGAACCCTGTGTTATCAGCAGACTCCAAATACCTTAGGATAAATATCTGAGGCCTGCAAACAGCTCTTGCTTACTTCCATCATTCAGTTAATCCAGGAGAAAAATGCCACCAAAATGTTCCCACTGATACACTCTTAGTTCTGGTTCCCCCCAGCCAGGTTTTTAGTCTGTCTTAAAAGACGAAGAATACTTTCAAGTAGTTTTCTTTGTTACTCTGTTTTTCAAATGCTTCCCAGACACTTCCACAGCCTTCAGAGCAGTTCCTATAGCAACACTGCAAAAGCTTTGCTTTTACTGCAACCAAACTACTTCTGACCTGAGCTAAAGTTTGTTGAACCACAACAAAAAGATTCTTGTCTGCAACAGATCACTCTCCTAGGGTACTTACAGTTCCAGGTCTCCTGTCTGTCTGCAGTGCTACAACAATTTCTAACTTTTTGGTAAGTTTCTGCCCTGTTGTGGTAGTTAGGAAGAAGAGAAGCAGCAAATGTAATACAGTAAAACATCTGCACTGAGCTGTGCACAACTCACCAGCTCAATCTTACTGGTTCTCCAGAAGTGTGCAATGTCTCCAAACTGTTTAAACATCCCCTTCAGGTTCACCATGACAATTGCAGCCAGCACTGTCTAGAGGTATTACAAAAAATGCAATTTTCAGAAGCAAAATTAACCCAGTGCCAAAGACCTTCAGAGCATCACAAATAATTGCATTTCTCTGCTTTGTACAACTGATACAGCTGTCCCACTGGAATAAACCCCAACTTTTCAGGTAGTTCAGTGGAGATATGCTTGATTTCAGCTGCAGAAAAGGCAAGAGAAATCACATACTGCTGAGCAGTTAGAGTGCCTGAAGCAGCTGGACTCCAAACTCAAATTCAGTTTCTCTACAATATGCTGCAAAAGTCCTGTAACAGACCTGTAGGTGTAAGCCAAGGTACATCCAGGAGAAGAAACAGGATCTACAAGTTGTCCTGTACATGGCACCAGAAACAAATTCATTCTTTTCCTCAAGTCAGAATGTATTTATTCATGTAACTATATTTTTATATGAATAACTAAAACCACAGCAAAATGAACTCATGATGCTAAGACATCAGTTGGCCCCAATCTTTTCCTAGCTGAGCTAGTACTTTAACTTTTGAACCTCTTCCCAGAATTCCTGTGCTGCAAACAAATGTGGCCAGCAGGAGCAGGGAAATGATTGTCCTCCTGTACTTGGCATTGGTGAAGCTGCACCTCAAGTACTGTGCTTTGTTTAGTGCACCCCACTACAAGGACATTGAGGTGCAGGAGTGTGTCCAAAGAATGGCAATGAAGCTGGTGAAGGGTCTGGAGAGCAGATCTGGTGAGGAGCACCTAAGGGGACTGGGGTTGTTTAGTCTGGAGGAAGTGAGAAAATGAGAGACCACACTGACCTCTGCAACTCCCTGAAAGGAAGCTGAACTGAGGTGGGGTTGGTCTCTTCTCCCATGTAACAAGCTATAGGACAAGAGGAAATGACCTCAAGTTGTGCCAGGGGAGGTTTAGATTGGACATTAGGAAAAAAAATCTTCACTAAAAGCATTGTCAAACAGTAGAACAGGCTGCCCAGGGAAGTGTTTGAGTCACCATTCCTGGAGGTGTTTAAGAGATTTGTACATGTGGTGCTTTTTTGGCATGGTTTATTGGTGGACTTGACAGTGACAAGTCAATGGTTGGACTCAGTGATCTTAAAGATCTTTTCCAACCTAAATGACTCTAAAGGGTAATTGTTTTTAGTTACTATTTTTATGTTCTAAAGACAGAATCCAGAATACCCACTATCAAAAGCAACAAAAAGCATGCTGGATCCTTCAAAACATGACTCAGTTCTAGTCTAACACAACAGCAACAATGCATACAGAATTTCAAGGGTTCTGCATCAAGTTCTGACTGTGTTGTTTACTAATCACCCCACAGCCTCTGTGCTCTTGTATGAGCTAGCACAGAACCCAGTGTATTCTGTGACTTACCTTTCAGGAAAGGCTAACAGAGAGCATCTGTCAGTTGTCTACAGGCCAGCACAGCCCTACCCCTTGGTACTACTTAAAACAATACTCACTGGCTTCTGTTGCCTGGCAAAGCAATGCCCAACAGGTAAATCTCCCTCACCTGTGGAAGTGGTTCAAAGAGGTATCCAATGGCCACAATTACCAACAGAACCATAATTGAAGAGAGAGCACCTGCAATCTGAACAAAAGAAGCCAGACATCAGTTCTGTGCCCCCAGACAGCAGTACCGCTCACCAGCAAACTTCTCATGCTTCCCATAAGGAGTTATTCGAGTATCTTTTGATGCTTCCCAATCGGTTCACTCACTGTGGCTGTCATGCAGCTTTCTCTCCTGGCCCAATCCAGATTTGAAAGAAGGGAAGCTCCAATTATTACTTCTGCCCCAGGCAGAGAAATCTGTCAGTCTAGTGAAGCTTCAAGTCTTTTAACTCTGAAGCTCTAAAAAGCAAATTTTTTTTTGTTTTGGCTCAGACTTTGGATTTGCATACCTGAGTTTTCCCACCTGTGCTTTCCTGAACAAGACTCCGAGACATTGAGCAAGTGATAGAAAAGCTCTGGAAAAATGAGCCCACAAAGTTGCATATTCCCAAGGCAATAAGTTCCTGTATTAGACAACAGAGCAAAACAGCAGGCAGTTATAGTTGGCAATTGTACAAATCCAGAGCTAGCCATACAGATTAATTACAGTGCTTGCCAGCAACCTTGTTGTAGAGAACAAACAACCTCATTGTAGCTCATACTTGTGGTTCTCATACATGCACAAGCTGATGCATGTTAAATCATCTGTTAAATCTGATCAAGTGCTGGAGACATTTCCCATCCTTAGCTGTTACAGTAATGAATCATACTGAGAAATGAACTACAGCATTGCTTCTTTTAAGGATTTCTTCAACTTGAGCGTAACTTGAATTTGAATTCTGAATATAGATGGAAGATGGCTTCTCACACAAGCACTGGCCTTTGCTTCCTCAACTATCTGTTTAATACTGCTGCAACCAAGAGCAGCCTTGGCTGTGTTTCCATGGGTGGCAATCCACTGTTGTTTGGGATGGTTTTTTGTCTTGTACATGTCTCCAATGCTTCATCAGGAAGTTCCTACATTACAGCTGTTGTCACGATGAGATTTACCTCCTCTCTGCATCCTGCTGTTTGTAACTGAATAAGCCAACCAATAACCCAATTGCAATACTGATTCTAAAGTAGGGGAGCATGATTTCACCCTGTTAAAGAAAGCAGAGATGAAGTAGCTGCCCATCTGGACAGCAGGCTAAGAAATGTCTGTCCAAGTTTCCCAAAATGAAGCTAAAAGTGAAACTGGTTATTAAAACACAACCGGAAGAGAAAGGTAAAACAATTCCTGGCATTTAAATGTGTAGGCTGTCAGAAACCTGACTTGATTCCACTACTAAAGAAAAACTCTGTTGTCCAAAGTGCCATTCTACTTTAACAAGGTAACAAATGTGTTATTGACAACTGTCAACACAGTAACCCAAATATTTTTACCTGATTCCCATCAGTGGTGTAACCATGTTTAAGAGCAAAGATCTTGGCCATTGATACAGCCATTGAAAATCCAACTATTGCTATTGCTATTGCATCCACAAATATTGCTGGGATGAGCTCAATCTCAGGAACTGCTGGTGCACGTAACCTTGGAGATGAGACAAAGAATTACAAATTCCTGTAATAAAAGCTACATACCATACAGAAAAGGTAAAGTCTGAGTAAGAATGTATCATCCCTACCCTTGAGGAATAGTCCCAACAATATCCACTCTGTAGGACTCACTCAGATTCATGCCAGCTGAAACTCCTGTGCCAATAATTACCTAAAAATCCACAAACACATTTGTAAACATCAGCTACAAAAAGACTGAACCACCAGGAGAACAAATAACAGCTGATTATGAACAATGCACACAAGAGATTACATTTATTTGTCCATCAGTTTTCTGAACCTTAGGGGATAAAGAAGCAGCTAAAAAGGAAGCTGCACGATGATTTTCCCTTCATATGGTGGTCCCCTATTGGTTTTATGAAGTTTTCTTGGGAGCAGTTAAATGGAACATGCTGTGGTCTGAATCACTCCAATTCCCTTTGCCTGAGCCAAGCTCAGGGGGAATAGTGTGTGCTGGGAAATTAAATGCAAGGACGAGCCAAGGGTGTCTGTGCTGCCATCTTTCCATGTGCAGAACCTGCACACTATCTGCAAACCGAACTGGTGCAGAGCACTGAATGGGACAGGTATAAGGTCACTTTGCTATTGCCTTATTACCCAACAATACCCTACTTCCATCATCTCTGCACAGCATCCCTTTCCTTTGTTCCCTCTGCCTACATTGTACCCATACCTTCAGCTATTCCCTTTCTCAGCTCTGATTCTGGGCAGGCTGTTTGAGGCTCCAGTTCTCCAAGAACTCATTTATAAATCCAACCACTTTAAAAGGTGAAAGGTTGTCTGAGATATGGACTAGTCTGCTTTACCCATGTATTTCAGAGCAGTCAATGCTGAGTCAGTCTCGGAGAAAGCAAGGTTATCAGTAAGTTCCACTGGTTCTTGTTCTACTTTCTACCACTGCATTTTAAAAAAGTAAGCAAGCCTTGCAGAACCTCTGGAACAGGCATCTGTAAGCACCTTCCTACAGGAGAAGGTTTCAAGCTCTTTGGTTTCAAGTGGGAAATGTCCCTCATAGGCATGTCTCCCAGAGCACCATTCAGGTGCCAAAAGTCCAGGATAGAACGGGTTTCACAACAAATCTCTCCCTACCCATTGCACTAGGGGCAGTGGGTGTTTAACTGGGTTTTCAGTCTGTTTGGGAACTTTCCACATATAACTTGGGCACATCAGTCCCTAATTTTCAATTGGATCAAGCACCAAATTAATTATGTTCACCAGAAGTTAATCTCAAATGAGTAAGGCCTGACAGAAAATGATGATAGCTTCTGCAGCTTTAGAACAGTTCTATGACTTAGTTGTACAACTTCACAACTGGTTTACCACAATTATCTCCATGGGAATAGGAACTGGGAGCTTCTTCTTAAAGCGGAGATTGATTTCCTTGCCAATCAACAGCAGAACAATGCACGTCAGTCCAACAACCAGGGCAGCGATGTTGGTGGTGGTGATTTTTGAAAGCACAGCAACTATGCTCTGTAATACAACAGAAGTGTCATAATTACTCCTAAGAAAACATAACCTTCCTGGAGCTTTGTAACAAAAGAGAAGATTACAGACTGCTGTTCAGCTTTGCCTTTATTCAGCACTTACAAGCACAGTGAAACAGTGCCTCACCAAAATCCCCACTGTTCCCACAACACACAGAAGTTAGGAGTATCTCAGGGAGGGAGATGCAATCTTTTACAGTATCAGTCTTCCTCAAATGGGTCAAAACCCCTATTAAGGCAGAATAGGTCTAAACTAAACCACATCTCTTATCCTCAGCATTTTTACATGTATTTTATACTGGCAGCTACCTGAAAGCAATAAATGCAAACTCCTTCTAATACTTTCAAATATTCTTTGGCAAGTCACATCTACTTAGAGCTGCATAAATAATCCTAAACCAATAAAGCTGCTGATACAGTCACTGAGGTCACCATAGCAATATGATTAAGTAACAGTGATCCTGCAGCACTGCTGAACTGGCTGTTATTCCAAATATCTTTTGGTTGAAAACACTATTAGAAGGATGTTAGGAAAGAAAGCTTGCTGGAAAACACAAGTTGCTGGAAGACAAATGATCCCTTTACCAATGACTCCTTCTTACACTGTGTTTATAAAACTTAACTGAACTCTGGAGAGGTCATTGAATGAAGATACACAAACTTTTCTACAGACAGAAGGGAAATGTCAGCAGCTATCAGGATTTTATACGTTGAAGATGTCCTGGTAGAACATTTTGAATGCATCTCTTTCTACTTATTGGTGTGGCCGTTAGTGCTTCTGGCCTCTGGATTAGTGAACTGACCAGCAAATTTCAAAATTGAGCACTGGTGCAGCCTTGTTTCCAAAAGGTTTGTTACAGCTGCACAAAAATAAAAGAAAGATTCCCACAAAGTATTTTCTATGGCCCCTATGTAGTTGAAATCCTGAAGCTTTGTTATTGCTGAGCCATCAGCCTGCTCAAAAACTTGGGTTTTCACAGACATCTGAGATCTTCCCTGTTCTTCTGCAGAATCAGAGCACTGATTTTGCAATAACAACTTGGAGCTTCCTAGACTGGCAGGTGAATCAGATCAGATGTATTTCAACTCTTCCTGTTTGTAACAGCAAAAAAGTAATGTTCATATAAACTTCAAAACTTTGGTTGTGACTTCAGTTAGAAACATTCCTTTAAACAAATAATTGCCTTTATTCAGAGCACAAAAGTCAATTTTACATTCAAGTAAACAAGAGCTTTTGATTTTACTTAAGTCTTACTATCCAAATGAGAGCTAAACACTGCATGGTTTTCCTCTGTCCTCTCACATCACTGCTAGAGTGGAAGATCAGGCCACGAGCTGTCTCAGATGCTGGATCCCTACATGCTCTGCGCAATGGTTTTAAGGCTTAGGATCTTCAATAAATAGCAATGGTTTACACTGACTCTCTTCATTTCACAATATTTTCCCCACTACTCTGAAGAACAGGCACATTTAAGATGACACAGCATTTTGTATCCAACCACACCACACATCAGCTTACAAACAGGAAATGAAGAACAGTCTCTTCAAATTGTGAACAAAATTAAGAAATAAGGTTCTGAGAATAACATTTCCTAGCATTGCAAAACATGCCTGGCCTTCAGTGAAGCCTCTTAGTAGCACATTTTTCCCTGATGTACATTATCTGTACATTCAACAAACATTATCTGTTCATGTTACAAAACTGTATCTAGCAGAATCCCCAAATCTGCTCATCTCAGATGGTGTTGATCTACCAAGCTGCACTGCAAAATGCTCCTATAATGCTCTGGCACTTCAAGGCCTCACACCTTGTGTCAAATACCGAAGCATTATTCTACTTAGGGCCGAAAGAATTTTAAGGAAAGGGAAAAGGCTTAAGTGCTAGCTCCAGAAAATGCAGCATTTGCAGGTTTAGTAAGTGCAGTGACTCACATATATAACTGAGAGGGGCCCACTGTATCTGTTAGTCTTAATGCCTAGGAGATACTTTAACTGGGAGGTGAAGACATGGACCGCAGCTGCAGTAGTGAATCCTCGCACCAAAGGCTCCGTCAGATAGATGGCTACAAATCCAAATCGAAGGAGACCTAAACACAGCTAATGAGAGAGAGAGAGAGATATTCATTATCTGACTCCCACTGCAGCCTGAACATCAGGACTATACAGAACACAGGACACCTCTTTTTACCTTGATGAGCAGATAAGGCAAACATGAACTCAGCCTTTCTAAAGCCAAGGTTCAGTAAGCAGCCATCAATGGTCCAAATCTTCCATGCCACTGGCAGGGGTCATGGAGGATATTGGTAAAGATAGGTGTTTGTGTGCATTTATGGGCAAATTAGAAATAATAAGGTTGAATTTTTCTGATGGGACAAGAAGAAAGGAGAAGGAGAGGTCCCATTTTTCTCCGTAAAGCCAAGATGCCAAAGGCTTGCCTCCAATGCATCCCTCCCCACTTTATGTGTATTCTACACAATGCAGTGCTGAAGCACAACTCTATTAACAGAAGATCCACCACAACCCAGCACCCCTTGCAGCTTCAAGTCTAGCAGCAGCATCTGAACTTGCCCTTACAGCAAACTGCAAGCACATACCTGGATAATTCCTGAAAGAAAGGCGAGAGTCACAGCTACCTGTACCCTCTTGGTGTCCCTAGCATGGTAATATTCAAGGGTGTCTGTAAGGTTGGTAGAGTTATAGCCTACAGAAATAATTTCATCAGGCACTTGTCTCACAGCAACACCACCAACCATCATACTAATCACTGCAAAGGTACCTGAAATAAAAGTGAGGAAAAAAAGATTGGTTAAAATCCTAGCAGGATTTTTTTCTTAGGGGTGGTTCTTACTAAGCTGTATGCAGAATTAAACTATAATGGTGCTTTCTACCTAATTATTATATTTTTTAGTGCCCATATCTGCTCCAGTATTCAGCATCATTAAAGCTAGTTGGACAGTGAGCATACACCTCTACAGTAAGTAAGCACTATAATTTTCTTCCATCCCAGTTTTTATTACAGAAATTAAAGACTCATCGTGGCCACGCTAAGAGTTGGCTGCAGCAATTAATCATAGCTCAGGAGTGCACAGCACCCATTTCTAGAGCTAGCTCAATAAAAGGCACTCTTCTAATCCTTCCTAAGTAGGAAGGATAAATTCACAACAAAGAATATTGCTAATGCTGGACACATTTGTGTTTCTCCTGTTTGCTTAAACTTGAATTTATGGAAAACAATGTTAGTTTCTACAACTTTAGTAAAGACATGTCTGCACACAGAGCTGCAGTTATTCACACATATATACCTATGGATATGTGCCTGGAGGTTCCAAAAAAAGTATATAGAAAGACAGGATAAAATGAAGAATACAGGCCAAAAACTGGGGGAACAGCTGCCAGCAAAGCATAGGCTAAACCTGCAAAACAGACACAAACATCTATGTCAGGCAAACAACAGAAAGGAACCATCTGAAGCAAAAGGATTTAGGCCTACAAAACCTGCACTCACCTAACAGGAAATCTAGCGACATGTGCAAAAACCAAGCAGTCTTCTAGGGGTACTACTATGTTTAACACTGCAGGGCAGTGCCTAGAAACCTGCTGTTTTGAGTCAAGAAACCAGAAGTCTCTAATTATAGGCCTGTGCGCATGTCTGCACGTCCCTCTGTGCACCTCTGCAGTCGCGGTTTCTCCTTTGCGCGTGGAAGTGGATCTTAATAGCTAACAAAGATTTCTTGTTGCCTTTGGTTTTATCTGTCAAATGTAATCAGAAACACCTAAAATCTCACAACCAATGGGATACATTTGATTTTTCTCCTTTCTCATCAGACATGATCTTCAGGGTAATCTATGACCAATTAAACACTCCTCCCTCATCCCAGAACAAGTGGGGTAATCCAGCAGTTTGTTTCAGCAAAACATGCTCCAAATATATAAGGTCATAGAACTTACACAGTCCAGTATTCCTTCCCAGCACAAAGTCCTTTTGGCTGTTAAACCCCGCAGTGGAAACTGCATTCCACACTTTTCCTATCTGTTGGGTGCACCAGCAAGCACAGCAATGGAGCTGTAGGGGAACAGCTTGCAGGGATGCCAGGGAGGGACATCTTCACAGTTCTCCCGGTCTGTGTGACTGAGTGTGCTTATCATGGGGTCAGGCTCACAAGCACATTGTGTGCACCACGTGACATGGTGCATGACTGTCCCAAGCAGTTCCAGCAAAGTCAGTAATTGTGCATGGCTTGTCTTAACACCAGAACTGCACAAACAGGCCTGAGAAAGCACTGCATCCTGGCTTGGCCAGGTTCTCTGCACCTTCCCATGATACCTGAGAAAGCCATGTATTCTTACTAGACGGGGGCAGACTAGGCCAAGTTAGGACCACAAAGCTCAACAGTCTGCTGCAAAATGCAAAAGGAAGCAACAATTCCCCAACCCTGGAGAGCTAGTGATGCTTGAAATCACCTCTCCCTAATAATGCATTTTTAAATTGAGAGATAAACCATCAGGTCATAATGAAAGAACAGAACCAGGAAGGCATTTTCTGTGCCATCCAAGTACTCTTGCACAGTATAGCAGCTCACATGGCCTTGCTCATCCCTAAGCAATGTCTAAGCCCTAACCAAGAATTCATATTGCTATCAGAACTGGACTGATGATACCATTTACTCTCTCACAGTAATAAGCCTTTCATTAAGCACTTCTGAAACTCATCCCACACATGTTCTCTGCCCAAGGGGCACCTGGTACTGTAACAGCCTGGCCTTTAATATGGTGATGAATTAATGGTACAAGTGACCAGAACTGAAAAGCAGTGGTTTCAAAAGCAGCAGGGTGGGTCCATGTGAAGTGCCTGAGCTGAATACCCTTCTATTAATTTACCTTTTAGTTTGTGCTGGCATTTTAAAAAGCTGCCAGTGCCAAGGAAATGAAGAGATATTGACATGACAGGAGTTCATGGCTTAAACGCCCTGGTCATTGTAGCTCTGCCTGGAATGATTCCCAGGCTTCCTTGAACTCATGCTTGTTATAATTACATCCATTCCAGAAAACTAAAGTTCAGCTAAAAGGGAACTATTAGGAGCACTTTAAGGACATGTCTGCAGCCACCAAAGGAAAGAATAATGTTTAGTTTAAAACAAAATCACAATGTTAAGTATAAAGTTCACTGGTGACCACTTAAATTTCAGTGTCCTTATCTGATCATCACACAAACTGTATTTCAGTATGCAATTACTAATGTTTGTCTCCAGTACATAACAGATTTGTCTGCCAGTTAAACATATTACTTATCAGTTAAAGATAAGCTGATGTTTACACGTGTGTAAGAAAGAACATCCTTAACTGTAAAAAATTGGCACAACCCCAAAAAGCTACAGAAGAAGGGAACTGCACAGACTGTTAGGATATTCCATATGGGTACCTCTATTAAATCTTCAGACCTGCCTCAGACTGAAGTGGTAGAAGTGAGGTGGAAACATGCAATAAGCCAAGATGCAAGCAAACCTATTCATGCTTAATTATGTTGCTCTTAGCATGAGGACTCCTCTGGCCTGGGCTCTATACAAGTTCAAGAATTCACTCTACTCCAAGACCTCCCAGAGATATCTACTGGGACTGCAGCAGCTGTTGAGACACTGCCATTCCCACAGCAGTGATGACACCCCATGATGATACTGCTGCAAAAATGCTGTCACTTTCTAACCCCATAGCAGTTCTGAAACTGCTGACAGTAAGGTGCCAGGCTGAACAAGAGAGTCCCCAACAGGTGACAGACAGAAAACATGGGTTTTGTCTTCCCCACAGCTTCCCCATGCTTCAGGGCCAGGCCCCACTTGGGGAAAAGCTTCCAAGAAATTTAATAGAAATTCCACAGATTTGCAGTCTTGTTAAAGAACATACTTTGATTTATTTCCACCATGTAAATCACTGCCCACTACGATGGTTCCAGCTTAAAATGGGGACTTCTAGCATTAAGAGAAAGAGAAGGCTCAGTCTTTGATTTCTTACACGCTCTGGTCCAATTGAGTTTGGTTATTTCACAACAGCTGTTCTCCTGAAACATTACATCCCAGTGGCTATTAGATCCTGGGGCCCTCAGTACATCCCAGTGGCTATATTAGATCCTGCTGGCCTCAGTACATCCACATGGCTATTAGTAAGAAATCTGCTACAGCTTTCAGGATGAGGTGATCAGAAAGTAATTGGGTGCATTCAGCAAAGGTTTAGACATGCACTTTCACAACTGTGAAAAGTCTCTCATGGAGAGCTGTTGGCACTGATCAGAGAGATAAGCCTCTTTCAGAATTTGCTGCACATGACTGACTTGTGTTTTTAAGGGAAACACCACTATGGGCTGGTCTTCAAATTGTTCCACACACCCCACAGCAATACACATCCTATTCTCTCTTCAGGAAGCCAAGCACTACTGTAAAAGCACACAGAGGAAAAGCAAAGAAGAGGATAAATAAATGCAGAGAGATACTAACCTTGAGGAAGCTGCATGACCCCAGTGCTTATACCTGAGATAATGTCTCCTGGTAAGTATTCCTTCACTGGGTAACGGGGAAGCCATTGTAAAATTGGTAGGAAACTGTAAAGATGAGACTTGGCTTTCTTAGAAGAACAACTGAAAACACAAAACACAAGGAAAAAGTTAGACACTAGCAGAGAAGAAATGGGTCAAAAAAATTGTCTGATCCTGTGCAGGGAGACAGTGCTGCTAAAGGTAGGTTCAGTCCCCTGATCACAGCAAGTTCTGCATGAAGCTTAAGCCCAAGTATGACTGCAGTTAATTTAGCCCTTTACCACATGTTGGTGGTTGTACACAAACCACAGGGAACTGGAGAAAAGAATCACTGCCTTGTGAGGCTGGAAGTCAGTGGGAAGTACTGTTCGAGTCCATGCACCAGTGTGCAGTCATACAACCCTCTGCTGAGATCATTCCCAGCAACAGTCCCCTGAGGATAACTCGCTTTCTGATAGGGGGTTTTGTTCACAGTACTTTGCAAAGCTTTTTCCTATTTTTATTTACTATCTGCATGCTTTATACCTACTTGATTATAACATTTTATATTATTAAGCTGTAAAAAACCCCAACTATTCTTTTACTGCTGGTTGTTGCTGTGACTGATACTGATGGGTTAACTTCAAGGCTATTTGAGAACATAACCCTTCTTTGTCCTGAAAGGAAAGGCTCTGAAACCAGCCAGACTGCCCCCTGTGTCTCTTTGCAGAGTTCTTAACCTTCTGAAACCTTGACTCATGACAAATGAGTGGAGCCAGGAAATAGATCTCTCTAACCAGTGCTGCCATGCATCATGCTTTGGCAGTGGTTTAACTTTGGGTAAAAATATAACACTGGGATCACTGAAATGCTTTTCTGTGTAGAAGAGCACTGCAGAGATTTGTTAACATTTCCCAATCCTCATGGGACTAAAACTGAATGGTGAAGAAGTTTACTGCCACAAGTGAGAAAGAGGCTAGAATCACCCACACCACTTCATGTTTTAGCATATTGACTCACAGAAAGTCACAGCTCAAGAGGAGTTGGATTTACCTATTTTTCACCCAGGACAGATAAGGTTTCTGAGGTGGAATTAGGTACCTTTACCAAAGTTTCTCTTCACTATCCTCTGGTACCACAGAGAAGTGGCACAGTTAAAGACAGATGACACTTAGATTCCAAGGCAGTTAGTTAAAAGCTACAGAATGCCTCTATTATGTCCTTATTAGGCTAATAATTTAGATTCCTACACAGCTGCCATACATCTCATTTCTTCTCCTGTGAAAGGATCATCTGAAGTACAAATCTGACCATTAATATCTCTGAAAAAAGGGCAGATTTTTTTCCTGGGCTTTATGAATTCATGTCACGTGATTTGACAAGTACTTCACATTCCCATGCTGCATATTTCTCTTCTGCACCTTGATGAAGGTAATTCAACTAATTTGTCCAACATTCTGCAATATAATTATGTATTACCATATAAAGCACATATACAACTTAATCACAATCCTGCTGAACAGTCAGAGTAGAACTAGTGCTTTTTACTTTTGGATTTAGAATAGAATAGAATAGACCAGACCAGGTTGGAAGAGACCTTCAAGATCATCGTGTCCAACCTATCATCCAACCCACCTAACCAACTAATCATTTCTCTGAAGAGCTTCCCACCAGCACTGTGCATGACTCAGTCAGGAATTAGCACATTTCTAACCAATAAAGCAACGATAAAACAAAGTCCTACCGACAAGAACGTGCAATCCTCTGCCCTAAAGTCTGAGGTGCTCTCTCCCGTCTGTGCAGCTGTCCTTGCAGGAGCTCTTGGGTGTACACTGGTCTTTCCACATAATACCTCTGCGTTCGCTCAAGCGGTGCTTCATGGTCTTGAGCATGTTCCATAACTGACATCAGGAAGCAGGAGCCAAAGAGGAAGAGTTCCACAGTCTCCGCTTAAACACCTGGTTGCAGACAAGATTAGTTTTGTTACTTTTTCATGTCAGATTTGGCATTTCCTTGCAAAGGATGTATTTTGACAAGCTAGAGACAAGAACTGTGGATGCAGTTTAAAAGCACTGGCTATCTGGAGAGGTCCCAGCTGACTGCAGATTCATAAACATGATGCCCATCTACAAGGCCCAGGAGGGCCCAGGGCACTACAGACCTGTCAGTCTGACCTCAGTGCCAGGGAAGGTCATGGAGCAGATCATCTTGACTGCCATTATGCAACATGTGCAGGGAAACCAGGTGATCAGGTCCAGTCAGCATGGGTTCATGAAGGGCAGGCCCTGCTTGACTATCCTGATCTCCTTCTACAAGGTGACCCACTGAGTGTGTGAGGGAAGGCTGTGGATGTTGTTTATCTGGACTAAAGTAACATATTTAACACTGTCTCCCACCATGTCCTGGAGAAACTGGCTACTCATGGCTTGGATGGGTGGACACTGTCTGGATGGCCAGCCCCAAAGAGTGGTGGTGACTGGAGAGAAATCCAGCTGGCAGCCAGTCACAAACGGTGTTCTCCAGGGCTCAGTGCTAAGGCCAGTTCTTTATCAATGATCTGCATGAGGGCATTGGGTGCAGTCTCAGTAGGTTTGCAGATGACACCAAACTGGGCAGGAGTGTTGATCTGCTCAGTGGTAGAAAGGCTCTGCAGAGGGATCTGGCCATGCTGGATCCATGGGCCAAGGTCAGTTGTAGGAGATTTAACAAGGCCAAGTGCTGGGTCCTGCACTTGGGTCACAACAACCCCATGCAATGTTACAGGTTTGGGGCAGAGTGGCTGGAAAGCTGCCCAGCAGAAAAGGACCTGCATGTGCTGGTTGACAACTGGCTGAACATGAGCCAGCAGTGTACTCAAGTGGCCAAGAAGGCCACCAGCATCCTGGCCTGCATCAGGAATAGTGTGGCCACCAGGAGCAGGGAAGTCATTCTGCCCCTGTACTTGTCACTGGTGAGGCCATACCTCAAATACTGGGTTCAGTTTCGGGGCTCTCACTACAATAGGGACATTGAGGTGTTGGGGCATGTCCAGCGAAGGGCAATGAAGCTGGTGAAGGGTCTGGAGAACAGATCTGGTGAGGAGCAGCTGTGGGACCTGGGGTTGTTTAATCTGGAGGAAGCTGAGGGGAGAACTCATTGCTCTCTACAGTTCCCTGGAAGGGAGGTTGCAGTGAAGTGTCAGTCTCCTCTCCCAGATACCAAGAGGTAGGACAAGCAGAAACAGCCTCAAGTTGCACCAAGGGAGGATTAGACTGGATGTCAGTCTCAATGGGAGATTACTTTATTGCTGAATTATTTCCTGTTTACTTACAGACTGTCCCATCTATCTCTAAAAGACAGACCTCCAGTTTCAACACCAAGGAAGCCACTTCTGTCCTCTAGACAGCCAGTTGCTTCCTGCTTCCACCTGCTTGCTCTCTCCTCCTTTTCAGAGGCTGTTTTTCCCAGATAGTATCTCAAGGATGCACAATTCACTGCTTTCAAAAAGTTGTTCTTTCAAAGAATGTGCCACTTACTGTTGTTCTCAGTCCTGCATCTCCTAGAACAGGAGCCAGGAGATGTACACAACTTCAGAACTAGCCAGAAGGTTTGCGAACATCTGTGTCTGATTCAGTGCCACAAACGCCTTCACATGTTTAGCAGATGCCCTGTTAACTCCTTCACCCCTGGCTGCTCCTGGCAATATGGGGCAGGAAACAACCCCAACTTCTGAGCACAGTACCCAGACTGCTGGACTGACAAGCAGAGATGCTGGCCAGTGCTACACCTGCTGACAGAAGGTGAGTACAATGGCCAACAGCCATAACTGAAGAAGGCCCCTGGGCTGCAGCCCAACAAGTCACTTCAGCATATGTTTGCCTTCAGCCAAGGGAGCTAACCCAGAGGTGGTTTGTTTCGTGCTGTACATCGATGCCTTCCTAGAAGAGGGTTACCACACAGAAATTAAACAAATTGCTACCTAAACACTCAGAGCCAGCCATGATTGGTACAGTGTTCTCATTCAGCAAACACAGTCTGCCTAGCAGCAAAATACCAACACTGCTACCTGAGCCTTCAAGCCTTCACTGATTAAAGTGCTGAAATTTTCCATGCAAGGCTCACTGTTAAGTCTTCTAGGACAGACACAGCCTCTTCAGGTCTCAATACTTGGCAAGCAATATTCTCCCTCCATAGGAAATTGCAAAGGGATATTTTTACTGAAATTGTAATTGTTCACATTCAGAGTCAAAATTTACTTCAGTCTCAAAGCTTGAAATGAAACATCTAAAACTTGTTCTCAAGAACTGTATCAGAGCTTGTTACTTCTGTACTCCTCAAACACAGCTGAAGCTTCTTTCACATCTTTGCATGGTTTCAAGTCCCCGAGAAGCCTGCATGACATTTTGTGAACTATTTTCTTGTATTACTGTTTAGCAAACTGTAAGTCTCAGCATTATAATTTCCCCCCACCTGCAGATTTTGATCCAGTCATCATTACAATAGGATTGTTCTACCAGCAATTGCCATCTGAGCAGCCCTCTGCCTTTATTTCCACCTCTATACTATCACATAGAAACACAGATTGGTTTGGGTCGAAAGGGACCTTAAAGATCATATAGTTCCAACCCTCTATACCATAGGCAGGGATACCCTCTACTACATCAAGCTGCTGAAAGCCCCATCCAGCCTGGCCTCCAGGGATGAAGCATCCACAATTCCTCCAGGCAACCTGTTCCAGCATCTCACCATCCTCACAGTAAAGAACTTCCTCCCAATACCTACCCCAAATCTACCCTCTTTCAGTTTAAAGCCATTACCCCTCACTCTTGTGACAGGGCCCTCTCCAGCTTTCTTGTAGGCCCCTTTTAGTTACTGGAAGGCTGCTCTAAGGTCTCTCTTCCTTCTCTTGTACCTTATTTCATATTTACAGCAATACAGACATACACTGGGATGTATGTTTGGCCACTAACATCCACAGCACTTTTTTCCCCATGTCAGTGCCTGCCTACTCATAACTACCACTTCCTACTTCCCATCTCAGCCTGTCACAGACAGTGAGCTATGCGTAAGTGCCAGTGCATGAACTTCTGCCCAGTGAAACTGAAACTTGAACCACTCCAGTGTCTGCTAGAAGGGCAACACAGCAGGGCACAAGCAATTCAGGAGTACTGATGATAGCTTCTTGCCCCAGATGATGGAGGAGCTGACAGAGAGGCAGGCACTGCTGGCACTGATAACAACAGAAAGAACTGGTCAGAAATAGGAAGCCTGGGGGTGACCAGGGATTGGCGGGATTCAGGATTCTGAGAAGTAGGATATACATCAGGTTTACAATCCCAGACTGCAGGACAGCAGACCATGGCCTATTCAGGGACCTGCATGGAAGAATCCCATGGAATATGATCCCGAAGAAAAGAGGGGCCAGGTCAGTTGGCTGATTTTCAAGAATTAGCTCCTTTGGTCTCAAGAGTGGTTTATCCTGAGCAACATGAATTAAAGGAAGAGTGGTAGAAGACCAAGGAAATCCTGACAAAATTCATACATGACAGAAAAAGCATATGAGAGGTGTCAGGAAGGACAGATGACTCTGGAAGAATATAGCGACCCTTTGAGCATGTAGAGACAGGATTAGGAAAGCCAGTGTCCACCTGGGGCTGAAGCTGCAGAATGACATGAATGGCAACAAAAGGGGCTTCTACAGGTATATTAGCAGCAAGAGGAAGCCTATAGAAAATATGGGCTCTCTACTGAAAAAGTGACAGAGAACATGGTGAAAGATGAGCTTTGCCTTAGTCTTAACTGATAAAGTCAGCATTCGGCAACCCCAGCCCCTGAGACCAGTGGTGAAGTCTGAAGCAAGAAAAGTTTCAATAAATGAAAAAGGATTAGGTAAGGGAACACTTAGATTGGAGATACACAAATCCAGAGGACCTAATAGGACACAGCTACAGGGACTGAGGGAGCTGGCCAGTGTCACTGTAAGGCCACCCTTGATTATCTTTGAAAGATCAGGGAAACTAGGGATTAAGGACTGGAAGAAAGCCAGTGTCACTCCCATTTTAAAGATGCCTAAGAAGGACCCAAGGAACTACAGGCTGGTCACCCTCACCTTGATTTCTGGGAAGGTGATGGAGTAAGTAACCCTGGAAATAATTTTCAAACATACTAAGGACAAGAAGGTGATTAAGAGTAACTAGCACGAATTTATGAAGCATGCTACAATGACCTGATAGCCTTTTATGATAAGCTCAAAAGGTGGATAAGGGACCAGGGGTGATATTCCTTATATTGTATTTTTCAAGGCTTTCTAAGGCTCTGTCTCCCATAGCATCCTCAAAGACAACCTGATGAAGTATGGGTTATCTAAACAGAGAGTGAGGTAGGCGGAAAACTGTCTGAACTGCTGGGCTCACAAGGTTGTGATCAGCACATGAAGTCTGGCTGGAGGACAGTCACTACTAGCCCCGTACGTTGATACCTTGATACCTTGAGCCAATATAGCTGAATATATTCACTAAGGATCCTGATGATAGGACAGGGCACCTCCAATGAGGCTGTAGATGATATAAAACTAAGAGAATTGTTCATGTACCAGGTGGTCATGTTTTCATTCAGAAGTACCTTTACAAGATACAGATAGGAGGGGAAAGGAACCTCAGATAGGAAGGGAAAGAAGTTCAAGAGTGAAGCACAAAGGCCTGCACCGGGAAGAAAGAGCCCCATGCAGCAGTAAACCACTGAGGATTCCATCAGCTAGAAAGTGTCTGTGCAGAAAAAGACCTGTAGGTCCTGGTGGACAAAAAGCCTCACTCATCCTGTAATGGCCCCTTACGTCATTATGCAGATAGAAGGTATGTCTCCTGGTAATTAATTAGTGTGTTCCAGCGACTGCAGCCTCATTTACAAATCAGGAAGCAATTTTCATCAGTCTTAAACAAATCAGAACAAACAAAAATACAGCTGCATGCAAAAGGCATAAACCAAATTAGTTCAGAGGGTTGGTTTAGGCCAAAGTGTTCCAATAAAATGAGAGTATTATATCAAGATATTTGTACTCAATGTTTTAAAATCATGCACCCTTCTTCCTGTTCCAAAAGGCAAAGTGACACAGACCAGTCCCCAGCTAACTTAAAACAACTCATGATCAGGATAGATTTTACACATTCAAGTATGTTAAGCTTCAAGTAGATTGATTCATTTCTGTAGGAGCCACACAAGCCTGGAATGTAAATTCAGATGGAGGAGATCTTAAGATCACCTTGATGCCTTAGGAAGGTCATGGAGCAGATCGTCTTGAGTGCCATTATGTAGCATGTGGAGGGCAACCAGGTGTTCAGGCCCAGTCAGTGTGGGTTCATGAAGGGCACATCCTGCCTGACTAACCTGATCTCCTTCTACAAGGTGACCAGCTTAGTGGATGAGGGAAAGGCTGTGGATGTACTCTGCCTAGACTTCACCAAAGGCCTTCATACCATTTCCCACAGCATTCTCCTGGAGAAACTGGCTCCTCATGGCTTGGATAGACACGCTCTTTGCTGGGCAAACACTGCCTGATGGCCAGGCCCAAGGAGTGGTAGTGAACAGAGTTAAATCCAGTTGGTGGCCAGGCACTAGGGGTGTTCCCCAGGGCTCAGTTTTAGGGACAGTCTTGTTTAATATCTTTATCAATTATCTGGATGAGGGGATTGGGTGCACCAGCAGAGGTTTAGATTTGATATTAGGAACAGGTTGCCCAGGGAAATGGTTGAGTTGCCATCCATGGAAGTATTTGCAAGATGTGTAGACCTAGAGCTTAGGGAGACAGTTTAATGGTGAACTTGTCAGTGTTAGGTTAACAGTTGGACTCAATCTTAAACATCTTTTCCAACCTAAATGATTCTATGTGACCAACTTCATCTTGACAGCCCAACAACCATGTTCTTTGATAACCATTTTGAATAAAAAGCTGTAGATAACACAGTAACAAGAAAAGTCTTCAGTGTCACCCACCTCTCTTGCAAAAGCACATACAGATGCTTGTGCTATAACTGATGACAGCATTGTCCTTAGAGGACAAAACAGCAACAGACTGGCTGAGTGTCTCTCCAAGTGTTTGCTGAACAGCAGTATGACAAACTGCCAACAGAGACATCCAAGGCTTGGAAATTGAGCCTTGCCCTCCACTCCTGGCACACTTGAGGAAGGACAGTAACAGGTCCTCTCATTTTCTTTACAACAAAGCTATGAGTTCTGAAAACTCCTAGACACATCCAAAGGAAGAGAAAGGCCATCTCTGCATCCCAACCCTAATTAATAGTGAAATACTGCTATTGGACAACTTTTGAACTTCATGGCAAGAACAGTATTAAAAGGCTACAAGAAACACTGCCGCTAATCTTATCAGCCAGATAAGAGTTGAGCTGAAGTAGTTAAAAGCTGTAAGCAAAAGACTTAAGAGTTGGTTATTCTTTACCTGACTGATAAAGGCCTGTCTTGTGTCTTTACTGCTTTATCAAATTGAAGGTGTTAAAGACAAGAAAAAAGTGAATCAACCATCAATTACCTAACACTATTACTAATAATTAAGTACTTTCTCTTCCTTGTCTTAGATGATAAAGCAGGGCTGTTAAGCCATTGACACTGATTGCTGGAGAGGACAATTATTTCTCATCCAGTCATCATGGATTAGAACACAGCCATAAAACTTAGAAGGGCTGTGACACGGCTGCTGTTCCTTACATTCAACCGAGACTGTGGGGAGGAAGAAAGAAGCAAAAGCTGGAGACAAAGAAGAGTGTCCTGTGTGACTACTACAGTTTTAATAGGCTTCCAATTACAAAATGGGGCACTTGTGCTCCTTACCTTGTGCATCCAACCTGAACATGCAACAGGGTGATGCAGTGGCAGATTGACTCTCCTCTAGTAAAAGAGCAGAAAAACAACTTTCTTCTGGTACCTAAGCACAGACTTGCTTTAAACAGTGGAAAACCAAGGGTGGACAGTACCAGTACAGTATCATAGTAGGAAAAACACATCCGTGCTGCAGAATTCCATGTTTAGACATGAACTGCAAAGTCTGTGAAGCATTCTGTATCTTCAGGCTTATCACCACAAGTGACTGCCACCAGCCAAAGGGCTGGTGGAGATACTGCCACTCTACCCAAGATATTCTCCCACATGCACACTCAAAAGAGGAGTTATTGCAAGGTCTGATCTTAGTGTCTGCAGTGATCAGACAGAAAAAGGGAGACAATTTTAGGTGCCACTTGTTCTCTCATTATTTATTTCCTCTCTGGCCTTGTTCTCCATTGCCCTATGCCCTTCCACTTATCACTGGGTGGGGTCATAAGGAATCTGTTCTAATTTTCCTGGACTGTGCTTATCATCCTCATTCCTCCTGTGCTACTCCTACTAAATCCACTAACAAACAGATAGTTTAGACCTGCAACCTTGACGTAAGGCTTCAGAAATTTAGTATCGTGAAGTAACCAGGTGTAGGTCCTAAGCTAATAAATGTACTCCAGGTGTGCACTGTTAGAAAAAGAAAACTGAAAATATTTCTATAGAGCTTTTTAGACAGGGAAGATTTCCACTCTACACCACACAGAAACATGAGATGGCTACACAAACTGTGTTGGGTTGTGTGATTAGAGCTCCTCTGCACAGCCACAGTTACTCAAAGAGACAATGGCTGGAGAGAGTGTCTGGAGAGTACCTTGCTGGGCTACTCCCAGGTTCATCACAGGAGCCAGAGTAATAATAATTTAAAAAAGATGAGGTAACTGATAAGGGGTACATTATATTTCATGTTCCTTGCCAAAAAGATACTTTAGCCTCTAAAGATTTACTCCATGGACTAATGTGTTCATTAGTATCTTAAGAGAATCTCTCATCAACCAACAATCTTACGTTCATTTTCAACAAGAGCATGTTTTGGGAACCTATTAGGATTGAATTTTTTAATCATATAAGACAAACACCTGGAGCACTGTGGGCAGCAGAGCATTAGCCTCCTTTCTCTCAGATACAAACATGTTAATGACCATGAGAACCCATGGCAATACGATCATTCCTATTCCTGCTTTTTGGGACTTTAGGGGTCTTGGGTTTGAATCTGCCATCCTCACCTCTTTTGAAATCCAAAAGCAGTAGCTAGTGAGAGTAGAATCAGATAAGTTAATCAGTGAGAGTAGAATCAGATAAGTTAATCAGAAGGGTACCATGGCTGGTGACCCTGCTGTCATGCCTAAACTGGCTGATAAGGATGCACATCCCCTCAGAGACAGGTAATCATTACCTAGCTTCATTTTTCCAGAGGCAATCCACTATCAAAAACTCTGCTGAAGCAGTCTTCATTGTAAAGTTCTGGTTGATGGTCAGAGGAGAGAGGATACATCAAGATGAATCACACAAACCAAGACAGCTCAGAGGTTCAACAATGACCTCCAGCAACTGGTTCAGCTTCTCTGGCAAAGGGGAACAAGCAAACATCAAACAAGTGTTTGTACCAAAGGGAGAAGTTGCACACTTCCTTCATCAGAAAAGCCACCAGAGTCCTACTCCTCTGTATGTGCTTCAGCAACCCTGTTTACACACATCACTAACCTCTCAGGTGCTGCATCAAGCTGAAAATAAAAAAAAAGGTTATTACTTGTAACCAGAGTAAGTCCAGTCCTCATGTTTACAGGGCAAACCTCTCAAGTCAAAGGGTAAACTTAAGGACAGTAAAACTTTGTGGTCACAGGAAGAAATGACTCAGAAGAGGGGATTTAGGATGGGACTATATATACTCCTGTTCCACTGCTGAAAACAAAGCATGAACTACCTACATTACTGAATTAATGTGAGACTTTGAAATGTCTCCAAGGATCCTCTAGAGTGTCTCTTCCAACACCTTCTGAAAGGATTTGCCCCACTGCAGACCAGGCTACAGCCATAAGCAAGCCTGAAGAAATTCCTGCCGTTTCTGACAAAGCCAACACAAACTTTCAGCACAGGGCACACACTTTCTGGGAAGTATTTTATCTAAGATGCAACTCTCTTCCTGATCATTTTTAGAGAGAAGTCAAACTTCCCTATTTGTGTTAGGATCTGCATTTGGAAAAAAACATTTCATTTTGGTATCTGTTTCAGAACACACATTTTCTGTGTCTATCTTCTGTGCACTAGGTATCAAACCAAATCCTACATGAGCAGCGAGTAGGACGTGACTTGTAACAGATCCTGTCCCTGTTTAGGCAACTGCTGTGTGGGTAAATTATATTATCCAAGAGATAGCGGTTTCCTGTCTCCTGTGTACTTAAGGGTGTTGTTTCATATTCTGAAGGTGATTGGCAGTCAGTGGGAATGACCTTCCTCAAAACCTCGATGTCAAAGTTGCACAAAAGGGCTGTGGGTGTGCAGCAAACACAGGCCAACAATGTTTTTCCTTGAAATATTGAAAATTCCTAGTAAGCAAAATGAACATGTAGAAAAGTTTCTTTAATAGCCATTTCACAACAAGCCCCTGCTTCATTTGCAGACTTGCCTCATTTGTTCTGTGACTGATGACAGAGCTGACACTTCAGTATGAGACAGCTCTATGTCTGTTCTTAACTTCACAAGTAAAAAGACAAGCCTTTATACAGCTAAGGAAATGACTCCACAATCCCATAGAGAGCAATCCAGTAAGATGAACAATAGACAGAAATTGATTCTGACTGACACTAGCCGCTGGTTGGTGCTGAACACGTTAAAATATTGAAGGTTCTATGCTCCAGAGTACAGGAATGAAAAAAAACCCAAGGTACCAGCCTCATGCCCTTGCAATTATACTTCACTAGGCTATTGAAATACAGGACTTTCAGGTGTGTTGGTCAGATCTTCATAAACCAGTGGCACTTACTAGGTAGAACTGAAGATACGTCTACTCTGTGAAGAGCTCTAAGAGTAGTGCTGTTCATCATCCAAGCATGCAGTAAAGCTTAGAATACACCAGCCAAAATATCATCTACAATAAACAAATTTATACTACATTTGTAAAGACATCTGTCACAGAGTTTGGTTCAAACAGGTTTGTAGGGGCACTGAGTTCTTCAGTTGACTCTTCAAGTGTGTTTGGCAGAACCACCCAGCATGAATGGATTACTGCAAAAGCTAACACTAAAACAGGATACCAGAATGAAAGAACTGAAGAGCAACAAGGGTGTCTAGGCTGAGGATCATCAAACAAAATGAAGAAAAGCTCATTGAGTAGTTATCTGCTGATTTCTGCTTGCAAGAACCATCCTTTCTCAGAAACACATATATAAAAGAAACAAGTATCACCAGAAAGCAGGGAGACACACTGCATCTTTGGATTTTAACCAAGTTATGACATAAAGTTATGATAGCAGAAGCAAAACTTAAGCATATAGAGAAGATATTACAGGTGCCTGTGTCTATGAAAGATTAGTGCTTGTCTTCCTGCCATGACTCCTCACACATGCCAGAGCTTGGCACAGCCCTGTGAGAACAGAACAGGCAGCTCCATGGGGGCACCACTGAGCAGGAATACAAGTTTTCTTCTGGATAGTAGATGGAGTTTTGAATTACGTTCCATGAAAACTAGGAGCCCAAAACTGAAATTTTGACATGCTCCATCAGCTCAATTCTTAATTTGAACTGGCCCTACTGGACTGAGCTCCAGCAAGGATGTTTTGAATGACAGACACTGCAATGTTTTTTATTTAGATTAGAAAATTCTGTCCATACTTTAGCTATGAGTTACAAGTAAATGAATTTAACTCATAAACATGAGTTATATTTAGTTATAGAAGTCCCTACTCTGCCTCAGATTTCCATAAAATAAATGAAAATGAAAAATGTGACCTTAAATCTAACCCAGTCTAGGTGTCAGAATCTCAGGTTTTCAATTAAAAATCTATTAATTAGCTAAATCTGTTAATTAGCTAAATCTAATCTCAGGTTTTCAGTCAAAAATTTATTAATTAGCTAAAAGAAATCTACAGCCCAAACCCAACCTCCAACAGCACTAGAACACAAACAAAATTGGATGTACAAAACAGTAGGCAACAAAGCTGAGACGCAAGACTGGTAAGGAGTCCTCAGTGAAGGCTGGAGAAAGAGATAGGCAGTGAAAATACACATTATGGTCAAAAAACTCCCAGGAGCACTGTTTGTCATATGGAAGGCCTTTCCAGCTTGCTACGGCACAAGCCAAGAGTAACACTGCGTCTTTGAGAGCAGCTGTCCAGGTTCCCGCACATGCCAGCTATTCATCTATGTACTCTTGTGATCACTAAAATGTAAATCTTAGCAGTGCAACTGACTTGCAAAACCCATTCAACGGTCTGCACAGACTCACAGCCATATCTTCATACCCACAGAAATACCTGACATTGTCTGTCTACAGCTTTCTCATTTTCACACAGAAAATAACTGCAAGACCTGGACTTTGCTGATGCTTATGGTCCTAAAGAACACAAAGCGATAGATAACTAGCCATAAAATAATAGCAATGGCAGCTCTTGCAGCCATAGTAAGAAATACTATTGAAGACTATTAAGAAATACTCCTAGCAGGACAACATTCTGATAGCTAACAGACCAAGAGAAGGAAACACATCAGAATAAGGAAAGTGTTTAATTCATTAAACTTAACTGGGAAATTGATAGGCCAATCTGAGCTTTAGAATTTTAGCTTTGGCGTGGACATCTTCTGCCAAGAGTTACTGATCTACCAAACACTCAGACAAAAACACATGTGCTTTAGAAAACCAGTTATTATGGAAATGTTCTATCAGCAATGAAATAAAAGAAAAAAATAGCAGTCAGCATTTCATCTTTATTAGATTCAGAAGTAAGTAAATGTTGGGTTGTGGGGAAATGCATGAGAGATGCCAAGACACCCTTGTGCAATGCTATGACTAGTATGAAGAAATAAGGGAACCCAAGAAAGTTGTTGAACCCTGAGCTGTCAATTAAAGCAACCCTTTTCAATGTTGGAGAAAAGATGTAATAATTAGTAGAGAAGAATGAAAAGACTTTCTGGCATTCTCCCCACGTGCTAATGCTAGCACAGGCAGAACAGCTGGCTGAAGTACCACAAGCTCTTCCTGATTTAATAACCAAACTGACATCTCTCTACATGCACAGATACACTGTCACTGATTTCATTGTTCTCTGAGCTGCACCGTCCTTCCATTATTCAAGCTAAAGGTCTGACAGTGCCATGTAGGACAATGATTTGAGAATCTACTTGGTTACCTTGAAGAAGTTGCTAGGAAAATTACCATCATGTAAATGTTCTGTCACTGTGCATTCAAACTGGGAACTAGGAGGCAACTATATATTAAGCCTTAATAACTGTCTCTTAAATCTAGTTTGGGCCTGATTGTTTCTAGTTACAACCCAATCCTCTCAAGTTCACATTATCTGTAAACTGCCCCACTGACCTCCAGGCTTAGTAATAACTGGTATAACCAAAGTTGAGAGCTGAGCAAACCAGCATGACTAGGACAGCCTGTGCAGGGCAGGGCTAAGGCAGACCACACACAAAAAAAAAAGAAGCAGGCTCCAGAGCTGTGAATTCCTTAATTCCTTTGCAGCCTCCCAACAGGGTTGACTTTAGCAGATAATCATCCAAAAAAAAAAAAAGACAAGACAGACACAGGAGCACAAAAGACTCTCCTTCTCTAGTCAGCCCATGGGCTGCATAAAAGTCTTGGCCACATTCACACAGGCTACAACTACAGTCCAAATGAATAGTAGTTTAAGACAGTAATGGTCAGTCAAAGCAGGTAAACATCTTCAGTTCTTTCCCAGGCTATTACCCTAAGAACAACAGAACTGCTGTCAGGGGCTGAATCTGTGACTCAGTACTGCATGATTTTAATGTCATGTTCAATAGTAACTAACCTCCCTGGTGCTTTTGGGACATTTAAGTTCTAAAGAGAACTTGGGGACAGACCACTACACCTATAAAGAACTGTGTGCTGAAGATATGATTTGAACCACAGTGATGGATGGGACACTCCAAACAAAAAGCAATACCTGATGGCTGTTTATTGCCCTAAGTCATATGATTCGATGGCTGAACCCAGCAGAACACTTCATTAAGCACTCCAGAGAAGGAGACTCCACAACCTCTCTGGGCAGCCCACTCTAGGGCTCCAGCACCCTCACAGTAAAAGAGATTTTCCTTAGGTTTGAGCAAAACCTCCTGTATTTTAGTTCGTACCCATTCCCTCTCATCTGCTCACTGGGCAACACTGAGAACAGCCCAGTTCCACCCTCTCGACTTCCACCCCCTCAGACATTTATATCCACCGATAAGATCCCCTCTCAGTCTTCTTTTCCAGGCTAAAGAGCCCCAGGTCTTTCAGCCTCTCCTTGTAAGAGAGAGGCTCCAGACAAT
The DNA here is from genome assembly GCF_014839835.1 of Dryobates pubescens. Taxonomy (NCBI): domain Eukaryota; kingdom Metazoa; phylum Chordata; class Aves; order Piciformes; family Picidae; genus Dryobates; species Dryobates pubescens. The sequence continues at coordinate 107,676,976 of NC_071657.1, read as the reverse complement.
TAACAATACACTTTACTGCTAAATGAAGAACTGGAACACCTACCATGTGTCCTGAGAAGGCTTGGAATTGCCACAAAGCCAGGATTCCAAAGTGTGATTACTCTCAATTGAGGGAAGCCAGTGCAAGAGCTGATTCTCACAGCACTAACTCAGTGCAAGTCACCCACACGTTTGCTTCTGAAACTGTAATTACCTTATTTTTTTTTCATTTCTACAGCAGCTACTAAAGCAGCATCTTCTGAAATGAATGAACCCAGAATACATTTAACAGCACATTTAGTAGCACATTTTAAAAGGGTGTCTGAAAATTTTAATCTACCTTTGTGAAAATTTTGGTCAAAAGAACTCCAGTGGCCAGCCTCTTGTTAAGGCTGCTGGCCATCCCCATCCAAACCAATGCTGTGCAACAGCTTTACTGTGACAGATCTGGAGATGTGGGAATGTACCTTCTGCTGAATCATCTGCAGAAAAATGGCAGTAATTTAAAAATGTTGTTTCTTCACTACTGGACTATCTCTGAACGCCTGCTGCAACAGCTGTCCGGGTTATCTGAAATCCCCAAGCATCCTGAAAACAGCTTTTAACCACATTTCAATATTCAGACAATTAAAAGTTTTGCAATAGCAGTATGGGCACCAGCACAACAAATTTAAGCCTACTTACTCTCTGCTTTCACTGATCCTAAGGAGTTCAAAATGTTCCCACAGTTCGCAGACTAGAAGTTGAAACACACTGACATAGGGAAACTGGTGTGTGGGGGGAGGCAGAATAGTTCAGTCGAAGTTTTGCAAATGTTTTGGGGATCTTCGGGGTTACAGCTAGTAACGAATCCCAAAGCAGTTATTTCTTGTTATTACAAGACTCGGAGAGTTGCTCTGACCTAAACTGACGGAGGGCAGCTTCAAGTCAGAGAGTTGCAGTCATTTCTTCCCCTAGTGACTGATGTCTCAATCTTCCCCTAGTCTCCGCTTCCATTTTTTATTTTTGTAAGCTAGCCTGGGTGTTTTGCCTGGATCTTACAGTTACTGGCACCGTGGGCGCTGCCTGCTGCCCGAGCAGCCTGTTAACCTTTAGGGGCGCGTTAAAGGAGGCGCAGACCAGCCCGGTTACCCCGCTAAGGCCAGCAACGCGGTTAAAAGCCCCTTTTAAGCTACTCTCCCATCGCCCACGAAAATTCGGCATCTCCGCCAGGAGCCGGCGGGGAGGGCGCGGGATAAGCAAGCAGGGACCGGTGGACAGAAAAGAGAAGGAAGCAGAGAAGGCAGGATGAGAGGCGAGAGCACCGTGAGAGACCTCCCTCCCCGTCTCCCAGGCCAGCCTCTGGCCCGAGATGACTGAGCTGAAGCCGCAGGCACCGGGAGAGCGCGACCCCGACCCAGGGCTCCTCACAGCGAGACTTTTCCCCTCGGGAGAGATCTATCATCAGGAAAAGAGATCCCTTGAAAAGTGGAGATCCTCTCAGGAGGGACCCTCCATCACCGGCCCCGCAACGCTTCGTTCACTTACGCCAGCCCGGCTGCGCTCTGCTCACCTCCAGGGTCTACCTTCTTCCAGCCCAGCGACTACAACGGGCAAATACCACCTCCTTTCCGCGCCCAAGGTGAGCGCAAGGGGCGCGGGGCGGGCCGCGGCTCTCCTCCAGCCTCCGCCTCCGCCTCCTCCCGGCGCGAGCGCGGGCGCGGCTGGGACTCGTAGTCCCCTCGTAGTCACCCCGCAGCCCCCGCCGGGCGCGCCCCCGCCGCGGCCTACAAGTCCCAGAATGCCGCAGGGTCGCCCACGCGGCGCGCCTGTGCGCGTGGCCGGTGCTCGCTGTTGCCGTGGCGGCTGTTAGCCCCAAGTGTTATCGCCCCGCGCAGGGTGGGAGGCTGCGCCCTGCCCCGCGTGTATCGGAGGTGTCAGCCCCGGCCCTCCGCTGCGAACAGAGACACTCGAGAGATCTCTGGTCAATAGAGTTTATTTCTAGTTTCAATATGAAGAGGCACCTGGGGAGCGCGGAGTCGGCGCTGGCTGGCAATGACGGAGCTGACAGGACGTGGCCTGGTTGTCCTTGTGTGGGTGTGCGTGGTGCTGGGGTACGCCGTGTTGTGGAGTAAACCCCAACTGCCGTGTTCCGAGATTCCAGTGAAGGAGTCTCAGGATATATTGTCTCAAATTATTATTTTGATGCTCTGTCCTTGTAAGAATGTTGCACAGACACCAGGTGTCCATGGGATGTGTGCCAGTCGTGTAAGAGACCATAAAACTACACATTTCTGAAGGACTTCACATTGATTGAATGCTTCAAGAGACAATTACTGTTGTTCTTATTTTAATGAACATATTTTTGCATGCTTTGCTCTTTGCTGGGGGCCTCAGACTGGTTGGTTTCACAAGTGACTGGATGCAATTTTTTACTTTAGGGATGCAAAGGATAGGTAGGAACCAATTTCCTTGTGAGCACACAGGAGTTAGTAGTTAAATATCTTCACAGATCTCATCTTTCAGGCCATGATTTATAAATGTTTTCCCGCATAACAATGGCTGTCATGCCTAGGAGAAAAAGTTTTCCTACTTCTCAGGTTCTTAGAGATTTGGGTTTCTATATAGAAATAATAAAAAAAAAAAGGCATTTTGAAAGCCTTGTGCACTGAGACCACCAAAAGCTCCCTGAGGGGCTGTGGAGTGCAGAGAGTTCTGACACTTCTGGTTGTCTCAGTGGTGTAGACATCCCATAAAGGACATCATACTTAGCAAACTGGATTAGATGGGCTCCATTGACTGGGTCACTCCCAGCCATTCCCAAACTCAACTCAGAGTTCTTCTAACAAAGAGATGACTTCCTAAGGCATAACCCCCTGTATGTATTTTGCCATGGAATCTTAGAATCACAAAATAATTTTGATTGGAAAAGACCTTTAAGATCATCAAGTCTAACCAGCTGAAAAGCTGTCACTAAACCACGTCCTTCAGCACCACATCTATACCTGTTTTAGATACTTCCAGGGGTGCTGACTCAACCACTTCTCTAGACAGCCTGTAGCTTGTGGGCCTTCTTATGCAGGTCCTAGGATGGGTGAAACTAACTGGTTTAGTGAAGTTGTGGTGGACCTTTCCAGACAGAAGTGAAATGTGTTTAGTTTTGCAGGGATTTTCCCACTGATTTCAATGGCACTTGGCTTGGTTCTCAAAGTACTCCTGTTAATTAGTGACTATACAAGCACATTAGTCATGTCAAGCTTTGGTATTGGCCATAAAACAACAATTATTCTAGAAGCGCTCCAAACATTAGGACATGTTCCTTTTTACCACTCAATACGCCTTGAAAGTGGCTGAACTCAAACCTTTTAAAACATCTCTTGAGAAGGATGTGCTGTTAAATGAGCCAAGCTGGCTCACCTGGAGCAGCACGGTATCAGCAGAAGTCTGCTGTGTATGTGCACAGTCAGCGTGCAGGGAAGGAGGGACCTGGGGCTATCAGTCAGCTGTAGCACCCTAAGGCAGAAGTGGTCCTGAAAACTGTGACTGCCCAGTGCCGCCCAGAGGCCATCAGGGAAGCAGGGAAATAGCTTCTGAAGCTCTGAAATAGTGTCTTTGCCACTAACTCTTTCACAGATCTCCCTGAGCAGCTCATCTCAAAAGCACAATCACATCCTTTCCCTTTATTTTCTCTAAAGAAGCTTAACAAACTTGTTTTCGTTCAACTTGATTCAGACTTAACAAACTCAGCATTTACCAGCATCCTCCAGTACTTTATTTCTCCTCTGGAAAACTATTTTTGTTAGGCCTTGCCTTGCTGGGTGCTGGCTCAAACTCACCCTGTCAGGCTCTGTGGTAATTAACCATGCACAGGCCTAAGTCCTCAGGCTTTCTGCCAGGTTGGTCTCTTCATCTGAACTAAGAAAAACATGGGGAAGAGAAAACAACAGTCATAAAACATCAGTAAGAGAGGGTAAGAGAGGACAGCTCATCTATGTGTCACCTGTATGACTTTTGCAGCCTCCTACCTCCGGGTTGTTTCTGCAGCAGATCCAGCACCTGCTAATGGTAGGTGCTCTGTCTGCTCCCTCCACAGGACATGTTCTTCAAGTGATCTCAGCTGCTCAGGATTGCTAGCAACCCTTGAAGAGTTCTTTAGGGCTATGCTCAAGGTAGGATCTCCTTTGGTCTCAAGAGTCTATCACCAGCTCAGGATTAAGGTAGCTCCCCTCTCCAGCTTGCTTGTTCCTGTTACTGTGGTGCTAGGTCTCAGTTAGCTAAGCCTCTGTGCAGAGCTGAGCTGAGCTGCAGCTGAAGCTCTGCTTTGCTGCACCTTGGTGTTTTTTCGTGGTCCTTTCTGCATCCATCAGCCTTGCACCAGCTTTCTGCTTGAATAATAATCAAACCTCTTTCCCCACTTCTGGATAAATGATGAGGGGCTGCTCTGGCAGCATTCCCCCAGTGACATTTGCCCTGCAGGGTCAGCAAGTAAGTAAAGCATAGCTCCATATTTATGGCTGTTGTCATGCCTCTTCCCAAAGAGTTTCCATTCCAGACTAAACAAATGAATGCTCTCTACTTGGAAGTTCATGGTTTCAAGGGTCTTATTTCTGTTGCTGTACTCTGTGAGCTCTCCAGCTTGTTTACATCTGTATTTCAGTGATGGGCTCAGCAGCTGACAACTGCTGTTCACTTCATGTATTTCCTGTGTTTTACCATAAACACTTCTACTGAGACAATGCAAAATGGCATTTTTGAAACTGCTTTATACTGTTGATTCTCCTCCTACAGTTTTTCTGCTTAGCCAGATACTTGCCCACTTTGTGTGGGTAAACTTACTCTTTGCTGTGTGTAATTTAATTTCTCTGAATTGTCAAGCTCATGCAAAGCCTAATTCTGTCCTTCAAAATACTTGTTCTCCACTCATGTCCCTGCATTAAGGCAATGTTACCATCAGTCAAGCTCAAGAGAAGAACATTCAGACAAACTTATGAGAACTTCAGGTGCTGATTATTCTGGGTCTTCCAGCAGGCCAGAGCTTCATTTTCCTGTATTTTTATTTCATTTATCTTGTGTCTCTCCTACTGAGGCATGGATTAGTGAGCTGACAGGAGAAATGAGGAAGGCTACAAGGCACATTGCAAGTACCAGTGTTCATAGTAAAGTCTGCCAAAGTTTTATACCTGTAGATAAGGTTATCAGCACATTTTATAGTAGTGTTGCTGTTTTATTGCTGGTGATCATGTGCTGTGGCACCCTTGCTATTTCAACAACTATCCAGTGTCAGATGACTCACTGTTTTCAGTCATAGGAGGAAACATGAAGCAGCAGATATGCTGGGCATGCCATATGTGCATGCTCCCTTATGTGTTGCAGGAATGGAAAACTGTAAGGAAGAACTTTCTGGTATTGGGAAAGGGCAGATGACAGTATTGCTTGAGACTCTTTCCTTGAGAAGACCCTTGTGTGGTTGTAGTGAGTGCTGGTGAACTGCCTTGTGGCATTGCTCAGTAGTGATGATTGCTCACCATGCTGGTTTTGGCTGGGATCATTTTCTTCACGGCGGCTGGTATGGGACTGTGTTTTATATTTGTGCTGGAAACAAGTGATTGTGATTCAGTGGTGTTTCAGTGCTGCTGAGCAGTGCTTACACAACAGTCTGCCCCGCACATCACCCCACAGTGGGCAAGCTGGGGATGAATAGGAAGTTGAGGGGGGACACAGCTGGGGTGGCTGATGCAAACTGGCCAAAGGAATAGCCCATGCCATATGAGGTCATGCTAAGCATGCAAAGCTGCAGGAAGAAGAAAGAAGACTGTTTGGATTTATGGCATCTGTGTTCCCAAGTAACCATTATGCATGGTGAAGCTCTGCTCTCCTGGACATGGCTGAGCACTTGTCTGCCAGTGGGAAGTGGGGAATGAATTTCTTGTTTTGCTTTGCTTCTGTGTGTGGCTTGCACTTATCTTCTAAACTGCCTTTACCTCAACACAGGAGTTTTTCTACTTGTGCCATCCCACTGCAGGGGAGTGAGTGAGTGGCCGTGTGGGGTTCAGCTGCCAGCTTGTATTAAACCACAACAAATCTGTGGCTCAAAGGAAACAAATGTCATTGTGAAAAAAAGCAGCTTCTCTGATAATGCTGGGCTCTTACCTAGAAAAAGAAGTCAGATTAAGTGCCTCATTGTATCTAAAGTCTTTCACATTAATTAATTCCCTAGCAACACACTGGCTGCACACACATTTCAGATTGAAATACCACCCATCTATTGACATATTAGGGCAGATAAAAATATCTTTAAAACCAGGAGTGTTTATATCTTGCATTTTGCTTGTTCAGTGGGTGAAACTTTTATGACAATATTTTAAAACCTCTTGTCCAAACATTAAGCTATTATATTCTTTAATAGCTTCATTGATTTTTTTTTTTCTTCTTTTCCTTCCTGCTCTTTTCTTGAATAATTCCCTCCTTTGAAAGCACAAACACGGAGTTCTGCAGACCAGTGTGGTGACTTTGCACAGCCTGTGGGAGGCTGGACTGTTGCAGTAAATTTCCAGGTTGGTCAATGGTCTGCTGCATAATTTTGATCAAGCCAAAGGTTTGACAACTGGGTCACTGAATGACTTCCTTTCCCCCCCTGCACTGCTTTTGGTACCTTTAATCAAAAATCTCTTACAAATTAAACACATTTTAGGTGGTTGGATGTGAATGTGCAACAAACACTGTTCTGGTCCAGACCAGTATGGTGTCAGAAGCAGATGTGCTTGATGTAAGAGCTTGATAGGAGGCTTCCCTCTGAGGAGGAGCTGGGGGAGCTGGACTTGTTTAGCCTGGATAATAAGAAGCAAGAAAAGGGGACACCTTATTGCTCTCTACAACTGCCTGAAAGGAGGCTGTAGTGAGGTGGGGAGCAGTCTCTTCTACCAAGTAACAAGCAATAGGACAAGAGGAAGTTGCACCAGGGGAGATTTAGATTGGACATTAGGAAAATGTCTTCACTGAAATGGTTGTGAAGGACTGGGACAGGCTGCTCAGAGAAGTGGTTGAGTCACCATCCCTTGTGGGATTTATGTGTACACATGATGCAGAGGGAGATGGTTTAGTGGTCTTGGCAGTGCTAGGTTAGTGGCTGGACTCAGTGATGTTAAAGGTCTTTTTCCAAACTAAATGATTCTATGATACTAAGAATTAGCAGCTTTGTGTCTTCTGAACCTGTGTGTACTGTAGTGTAGTACCCAGAGCTTGGGAACACCAGCTTTCACATTGCATGTTGAGCCTGCAGATAGACAAGCCAGAGTGTGTGTGGCTGCGCTCCTGTTTCTCTCCTTGCAACTGGACCTGTTCCAACAACCATGTTACACGCATGGGTGGGGCTGGGAAGACCTCTTGGTTTGTGTTACATGCAAAGTGCTGTGAAGTGTGCTGTACGATCAATGTTTTCTGCAGAATCTAGGTGTTCACTTAGAGAATTTGGTTTGTGATTTCATGTAAAGCCCACACGGCTTTGAAAGTCTGAGGTCAGAATGCTTTGTTGGCATTATTTTTATTGAAGCATGGATCTTTAACTTGGTTCACCATAAAGTGAAGCATTTTATTTATGGTAATAGACAGTTCAGGGCTATAGGGGCATTATAACGTTGCTGGTGTAGATACAACTTTATCAGAAGATACAAACATGACCCGCAATAGAAACAAACACCAAAGAGAACACCATGAAACGTCCACTGTTTACAAACCACTTCATTACTACAGACACCAAATGGCAGTTACTGTAAGTAAATCAGTTGCAGAGAACTGACTACATTTAGACAGGGAATAGGGAACTTTTGTTCAGGGCTTCAGCCACAGCTCCTTAGTAGAAAAAAGTTTCATGTCAAACATTCTTTTTCTTTAATCCACAAAACAATTCTAACCAACAGACATATCAAAGAATAAGACCAAAGGATACCAATGCCTTTACAACTACCTTTGCAATTATCTCCTTGATTAGGTACTTTGATTTTGTTGTTGTTGTTTGTTGTTTTTAATATATTTTGTCAGAAGGTAAATAGCCCAAAAATCAGCAGCAAAAATATTACAACAAAACAAGTAAATACAGTGCCAGTGTGTAATGTCATAGAACAGAACACAAAGAAGACAAACCATGATAACTTAATCATATAAAATGACACCGAGCTGACATACAGTGCACTTAAATATCTAGGTGACAAAGAATGTTAAACTCTGTACTTAGTATGTAGGGGTTTTAAACATAAAGTCTGAAAAGTCTTTGTGCTTAACTTTTTTTTTTCCCATTAAACTGAATCAGTTGCTTACTTCCAATACTGCCACTGTAACTGATATTACAACAGATCACAATTTGCACAGACACACCAACATTAAAACATTTACCTATGAGAAAATAAGTCACTTCTCATTAGTTCACAGTGCGAAAAATTGGTGTACACTCTGTCTTGAGAGGCTTGCAGTTCTTCACCAAGCCAGCTGCAGAAAAGTCCTGATACCAGACGCAGTGCTAGATTTAGAGAATGGAAAGCAACACATCACATGTTGGGGAGAAAGGAAATAAATGTCTTGTTTCTTCATGGATATCGTCTAAGAGACCTTCGTCTTCTGCTGTAGAAATGCCTGAGCCCATGTTGCCGTGAAAAATTCATCATGTAATTTTGTTTGCGAGTGCTGTCAAAGGCAAAGGTGGAGGAAAAGAGCAGTGTCAGTTTCTTGAATGTGTACTTTAAATTACTTCGGAGCAGTGAGCTAGTGGGACAGACCCTTCTTTGTCCTTGCATGACCTTTCGAACCTCTACAAAATGAAGTGCACCCTTTGTAAAACAGCAAGGTACAAGGCAAGTGAGAATCTGTCCCACTTTGCTTTTGTTTACAGTTCATTATCTTGGGGAAAGGGTGAGAGCTTTCAGCTCATGAAAACGTGTTGCCTAGGGCCAGATTCACCAAAGCTCTATGCACTTCCTACCCTCCCACTATGGGGCACTGCTCTGCAGTCCTTTCTTACTCTGGTTATCTTTCTGCCTTCAATTATTAACTGCTTTATCTGGAGAACAGAAGAAAAGGTTTACCGCATTGTCTTACGCTTTTACCATACAGGAAGTGAAGTACAATACTCCTCCGCAGGCCCAATATCTCCCTGTGCTATAACACCCCATACAAAATTGAAGGAAGCTCTGGGAAATTAGCATCGTGTCTGGGGGAGACCAGTCAAAAGACAGCATGACTCCAGCCTGATTGAAGAAGGGGCACTTGTTTGGAAGACCCTCCCACTTAACACTGGTTTCTACTTCTCCCACAGAGGGAAGGAAGAAGGCAGTGATGGACACAATGGGGACTTATCCCCAAGTCTGGGACTTTGGTACTTGAAACCCATCTAACTCCCAAGGGCTGGTTCCCACCTTCAGTTTCCAAATTTCAGCAGCTTTGGAAATGGAGCTGTAACATCTGTGGTGAATCCTTGCCCCCTTTTTCCACTTGGAAAAGTGGCATAAAAATACTTCCACAGATGCAGTTTCTTAAAAGGTTGGAGCACAGTATTAATGATGCATACCCTGAGGATCCAACAGGAGTAAGAAACTTCACCCAGGAGGAACTGCTGGTGATGGCATGGCCAAATTTTCTTTTGGTTTCCAGGGGAAAGGTGCTGCAAAGTTGTAGTGTACATGTGCAGTCTCAGGCTAATTTGTCTCCCTCTCCTAATTCTCCCTGCCTACTTAGAACCTTGTAGCTTCATCACGCAGTGGGAGAATGATGCCTGGCCTAAGCATCTCTACTGCAAGGGAGTGGATGTTACCAGGACCCCTCAAAACTAGAAGTCCATCAGATTTTAAGGGCAATCTGTGAAGTCAAGGCCTAAAGACCTGTGGTAGACATTACAATCAACAAATTGCCCGTTTGTGAGTGCAAGGTTTTCAGTTGAAACTTTTCTCCCTAGTTAAAAAGCAGAGACTCGTGCTTCAATCAGCTGTACCTTCTAGTGCATAAACTGATTTTTAGTGAATGTGGTCCTTAGGGAAAAGGAATCACTGCATGCTTTGTAAGTATGTCTGATCCTCCAAAGGTAAATGTAGCTTTTGTGTAAGAGGCTAGTTTTCTGTAAAACCTTTGTATAACAAAGTGATACCCTTTTCAGCAGCTAAGCTAGAGCACAACTGACTGAACTTAATAAAAGCAGTTGTCTAAAATGTAGGTTAGAAACCCTCAAGCAAATCCAAGTTGCTTCCCAACCAGTTTCCCAACCACTGTAATGCACCTACTAGAATGAAACTAAGTCCAGCTCCCAGTGACAAGAAATGCAAAGCCGATCTATAATCAGCACAACTTCTGGCGCACTCACAGTAAGGCAGAGCTCTAGAGCATCTGGCCCTTGAGACAGGGGTTGATGTTTGAGGTTGTCATGTCCTGGGTTTCACCTGACTCCCTCCCGTGAAGAGGAAAGGTCTGTGCTGATTTGAAGAGTTTTGTGTGAGGGGGTGGCAGCAGAGAGTTGATACAGCTTTAATGCCATGTGGTAGCTCCAGTGCAAAGCAGCACTGAAGATCAGTCTTTATTCTGGTCCTGTAGTCATCTCAGTGGAACATCACCCTCACCTCAATGCTGAGTGCCTTGCTAAGGCAGGAAGGAAATTATGACTCTGAACCTGCTCCTGAAGGTGGCTGCCTTTGGTCATTAGTCCTGAAGGACGTTTTAGTACTACCTTCCCTTTAATTCCCACTGCCTGGGAAGTGGGTGGTTGCTTAGGCACAAGGCCTTCCAGGTTACATCCCACCTCTTAGTAGAGCATCCTAACTATGAAGTGAGCATGGAGCATCTCTCTGCTGGGAGAAGGATGCTCTGCAGCCAAAATACAGGAGACAGAGGCCTAGAAGAAAGCACAGCTGAATTCTTGAGTGGCCTTGCTGAGGGTACATGGGGTCAAACACAGCCTGTCAATGTGTTTAGCTGAAAAAAATGCTGTTTCTGGTTAAAATTAGGACCAAGCTTGCTGTTAGAGCCTCAGGTTGGGCAGAACTTGGACAGCTGGGACACATGCTGAGCTACAGCCCTTGGCCCAGAGGCCTTTGTGTGCCCCCACCTCCCTCCTGCCTTTGATCTGCTCACATGCAGCAACAGCTCCACAGTGATTTTTCAGGAGTCTTTTTAGACACTGCTAGGTGCGCTTGGGCTCTGTGTCACTTCAAATGGCCAAAAACTTTGTGATGAACATGTTTAAAACAACGAACAAAGAAAAACAAAGAAAACCACCACCAAAGGAAATAACTGAAAAAAGGAGCAAGGAAAGGGAGAGATTTACTTCTTTTTTTAATGGGAATCATTCTGGCTTGTTATTTTATAAGATGGTGTGTGAAAAATAAGAGAAATCTGAATAGTCAAGAATTAATAATTTGATGTTTTTACCTGCACTGACATGGTTCAAACTTGTCCTCTCTGATGTCTGAGACAGACTTTCCAGCTTATAAAAGCTTCATGCTTGCTATAGAAAATGGCATAATTTTCACTTGCTGTAGGTAAAGCTATATGGCCTGTGTGCTCTGGTATCATATCATGTTTGGAATCCACAAAATCAGAGCAGGTCTATATGGATCTGTCTGAATTAATTTTATACATGGCTAGGAGACAAGCACTGTACAAGAGAGATCACCAGAGCTTTATAGGAGTTACCTGATACAGTTTGGAGGAGTACTGACATGTCTTAAGAATGCTTTCAGTACTGTTAACAACAAATTTTGTTTGTATTTTCACAGACTCAGAAAAGGCTTTGCCATGCTTTTGCTGTTCTTTCTTGTTCAGAGAACAAAAATATGCTGGGCAGCATCAAGGTACATTAGGAATGGACCTTCCCTTCCCTAATGGAGGGTGTGGAGGGAACTTTTGCTTGGATGTCAGTGGCAACTTGAAGGCTGCTTTGCAACTGTGAAGTAGACTGGTCAGCATCTGCTGAGGCTTCTGCCTTTTTCTGTGCATTCACTGAACCAGCAGTGAGTCAGAAAAGCACAGATCTAAAATTGTCATCTGTGAATTGCTGGTGGAGCAAATACCAAAAAAATCAATTAATAGGAGCAATTACAACATTAATTACAGCAAATTACATTAATTACAGCAAATACGGTATTGTCAATGATTTTTGACACCATGATTTAAAAGTATATAGAAGATAGTACTGCTCCAGTTTATGCAGGAAACCCTAAATAACTTCATAGTAGTCACTAGAGTTACACTTGTTAGATGGAAACAACATGCAGCCAACAGAGAAGAACAAAAAGGATGCATTTAATAAATACCTTTAATAAAGCCATTTATGAGAAGGAGTTGCTCTGGTCTCTACTCTTTAACAGAGCATTCTGGCTATTGAATATTTCCTACAGCCAAGTTTGAACTACAAGCCTGAAAACTGATGAAAACAGAACACAGCCAAATGGAATGGAGAATGTGAGGTAGCCACCCCCAGGTATATACTGACATCACTCATTGTTTATGTGATTCTGGGTTTAATTGACAAGGTATAAAGGACCCAAATAGAAACAAAAATAGTTGGATAAGAAAATGAAGCATGACCAAAGCCTTAAGAAACGGCAAAGCTTTGCCTCAGGGCTGGGCTTGTTGTACATTGTGAAGCTGAATTACAAGTGCTTTGTGAGAAGGGTACTGTGATGTGCTCTGGCTGAAGTCCTGATGGCTGTTAACAGTGACAAATACTCTGGTCAGGATTTGAACACAGAGCTCAGTAGCTATGCTAGTTGTTGACATGTAGTAACTGTGACAGCACAAGGCAGCAGAGATATAAGAAGCAGAAGTACTGGGGAGAAACTTGCTGTGTGTCCAAGGGACACACATGGCTGTGCCACCAGGCAACCTCACTGACAGACACTGCCTGGCTGTGGCTTTAGCTCTGTGGTTGTTAATTACAGAAAAAGGAAAAAAAAGTGGGAATTCCCCCTTGGGGCTGAGAGGTCACCCACTGGGTGCTGTAAAGTGTCAGGTCACATTGCACTGCAGGAGAAGGAGAAGGCCTCCTCACCACAACCTCTGATGTTTCCACTGTCTTATAGATTAAGCTGCTGAACACTTTCTGCTAAGCTTAACCTCCCTCAACTTCCCCCCAGCACCCTGAGGAAAAGCTGCAGGATTAGGGCCCTCAGAGCTCTCTGGCACATTTCAGAGAGCACAAATAATTTTCCACCAACCCGCCACTGACAAAACTGGGATGGCTGTAACAGAAAAACACATTTGGTATGGATTCAGGGAAAGCACTTACCTTATTCTAGTGCAAAACCAATGACAGCAAACAATGAAATACAACACAAGTTAGAAAATGCCTTTCAATGCATGCAGCACTGTGATTAGTCATAAAACCCTGATGAGGTTTAGAGGCAATATAGGATTTTTCATCTCTTTTGAAAATAAAAATTGAACAAATTATTTCCTTGTATTTCAAATCAATGTCTATATTTTCATTTTCTACAAAATTCAGCATGCACTTTTGAGGAACATAATAAAAATGTCATAAAAGCACAGTCTGCACCGTATTAAATTTGGCATAAATGTTGTGAATATGCAGATAATTACCTAATGTTTGAGCTGCTTCTGTTCTTTATTATAAAAATGCTGATGTTTTCATTTAAATGCATTTGTCAAATCAGTGCTTTTTACTAAAACAATGAAGCAGATGAAAATGCTTTTCCACATGAGCACGCATTGTTGGTGCTAGAATATATAACTTTTATTTTAGTGTTGCAAAATAAGGATAAACATTCTTTGCATCAAATGCAACATCCATTCTCAGTGAATCATTTGTGCCAAAAATGTGAAGGTATCTAGACAATGAAGAGCATGGAGTGATGGCTGTAGAGGGATTTGTTCTGTTACCTTACAGCTAGCCATAAAATGGTCAATGGGAACAATATTTCTTGTCTGGATTAAATCATGGGTTTTGAGGTGCAAAGAAAGCAACATCAGACCCTTAGTGTTCAGCTTATCATCACCCCTTAGTCCCTAATACCTTTGACCAGAATTGAGGTCCGTGAGGGCCTGGCTATACACAAAGAAATGGCAGTACCAAATGCACATGCAAAAAAGTGTGTGAGGTGTCTGTGCAGCAGACTGGCTCAGAGCTGTGCTTCCAGAGAAAAACAATGTGTGAATGAAATGCAGACCTGGACACGGGCTCTTCTTAGGGAAGAAGTACAGGGGTACAGAAAGCTGCGCTTTGTTCAGCCTGGGCTAAAACAGTTTTATCCTAAGAAGAGCCACATGGAACATGTGAGAATTGTGCCCAAAGCTTTGTTTACACATGGAGAGGAAAAAGAGCTGGGCTAATGAGAAGTGCTCAGCACTAGCTCTATCGGGGCTGGACGGCTCAGCACTTAGCAGCCGCTCCCCGCTGCATCGAGCCATCAGCTGGCCTTGAAACAAATTGGCAGGCGGTTGGTGGGCACGAGTGGGGCAAGGCATCACAGTCAGAGCGGGTATCGTGTCACCTCCTCGGGAGAGGGGTTCCATCTGAGCACCATCTGCAGCTGCAGCGCCATCTGAACAACACTGCTTTTAGTGATCGTTCATCCCACAGTGGAATGATTCTAAGGGACACACACAAAGGCATCCATCTTGGGGCTTTTTGATCACTGCCAGGTATTTTGCGTGCAAGTATCCTCTGCAGGATATTTTTTTTTCCCTCCAGTAAATTATGTTGGGAGCAAAAAGGAACCCAAGAAACTGCCTCTGAGAGTGTGTTTGCTGGTGAGAATATGGTGGCCCTTGGCTCAGAAATCAGTTGGGCTGAAGAGTGTCAAGGCCTTGGCTGTGTATGAGCTGTAAGTAGTATCTGCACTGTGACTTAGCAGCTGGGCTGGAGAAAGAACTACTTTCACATTTTTGGATTGCTGGGAAGAGTTGAGCCATGAAAACAGGCTCTCATAGACGTGTCCCTGGAGTGAGCACTGAAAGGAGAAGCAGGGACCTTCCTCATGCTGGATGGGAAAAAAAAATCCTTGGTGGTGCCACTTTCTTACAAACCACCTCTCCTTGCTGCCAAGTTCTTTCTGCTTGTCCTCTTACTCTACGCCTTAGTTTGCTCAAGGAGACCGTGGCTCACTTGCCCATGGTTTGGGGAAAAGCTGGCACAGCACTCAGCTGTGTACCTGGGGGTACAGGCAGCCAAGCCACTGCCTAGGGCATTTGGGAACTTCAACCTTCTTTGTCAGCACACAGGACGGTGGGGAAAACACAAGATGACTTATGAGGAAAGCCAGGAATTTCTGTACTTTCCTAACCACACCTAGTCTAAGCTGCCTTCTTGCTGGAAGACCCCACAGGATAGAGGCTTGCCTGCTGTGTCAATGTGGGCACACAGATTATAAACAAACATGACAATCTAGGACTCAAACCAAGGCCAGTGAGGATCATTTTGATAGTGCCCAGAGTATGGAGTCTGGTCCAGGCGGGTGATGAAGGACAGAGCTCCAAGGACTGAGCACAGTGCACCAATGGGTCCTGTAGCCAGGGACAGTCATGGATTTCTGAGACAAGGTCAGAGTGGCAACAGGAATATTTCCCCTTGGGAGACATGGATGTTTCCTAATGTATCCTGGCTTTGAGATGAATAAGCCAGGCAGAAGCCTACTGACACTCCAATGACTTCCTATAGAATTAATAGGAAGAGGTAATTACAGCACTCTGGTGAATACTTGTGGGCCTTGGGGTGGCTATTGCCACCACAGCTGCCCCCTGCCAATATTCTTGAAATGGCTTGATTTTTTTTTTTTCTTTTTAATTACAAGGTAGAAAGACATGGGAATATGGTTCCCTAAACACTGTGAACCTCCTGCAAGTTCCTTATCTTTCCTAATGCAACGTCATGCAACCATTGATTAACTAAGCCAGGAATTATATCTGTCCCTCTGTTTTTTCAAGTTTTAAGCTTAATGTTATGGAAGCAGAGCCCAGCAAGGCATGTAAAAGCAGCAGAGCATGTACAGTTACTCAGTGCTGGAACCAATTTGACTTGGGGTTGATATGAGTGCCATGCAAGCTGGTGCTTCTCGGTGGCAAAAGGAACAGGGCTAACTAGCAATCAGATAATTAACTTTGCTACTGTCACAAAGCATTACTTGCAGTGTCTCCGCTAATTCAGAAACCTTGTGGATTTAATTACACAGTCTGGAAGTTATCCCAGCCTAGTTTCTTCATTTCTGGATTTTAAATTGTTCAATAAAAGGAACATTTGAACCTATCTATGGAGCAGGCACGCCTCTCTCTGCCAACCACTGTCACGATGAGTTTCCGCCCGTGATGCCACGAGCATTTCACTTCTACTGGAACTAAACTGTTAGAGAAAAAGCAGGTCAGCTCCTGGTGACGGAACACAGCAAAACGGGTTAGCTGCCAGCAAACCCATCTCAGCAATGGGAGAATCAGGAGGCTGCAGACACTTTACTTGGTAAAATCTTGACAAGGGGATGAGTACAGAGCTCGGACCATGGGAACCTGATACAGTGAACCCTGTTTCTGAACAGTGTCCTTCTTACTAAAAAAAGGAAATGAATAAGGCATTAGTTGCTAATGCAAATTGGTCAGAGGCACAACAACATTACTCTGTGCAAGTAGACACTCTGTGCAATAAAGCAGACACTTTAGTGTCTTTAGTTAGGACAGAGATCAGTCTTACATGGCAGTACAGCACTGATAAGGAATAGCCTTTCTTACGTCCCAGCACAGTACTTTTTCATGGTCATTGATGCATTAATGCATTACAGCACCACACCAATAGGTGGTGGTGGCAAAGCCCTACTTTACCTCCTGCATTTTTCCACAAAGGACACCACATACCCCTGCTGTGCCACTTACTGTGTGGCTGCCTTAATGGTTGCTGCTTGCAGTCAGGGCAGAGCATTAGCAAAGACTGGTTCTCAAAGGTTTCTCTGGGCCACAGTGGTTCTTATTGAGCTCAACACTCATGCCATGCTGGAGGGATTTCAGTGCTTTCTGAGATGGGGTGGGATGAGGTGAAGCTGATACTCACAGGACAACTTCTACGTGGTCCAAAGCCCACTGATCATGACCTGTTCCATTGTGACGAGGCTGCCACCAGCGCAGTAGGACTCCCTTCATTCGTGCCTCCCTGTCATACAAAAACAAGTGCCTATGAGAGCTCCAGACTGTTGCTGCTTTGCATATCCCGATCTAGCTCCCGACAGGAACTGAGAGCAAAGTCAAAGTGTTATTTCTACATCCCTGAAAATCAACACACCATGTGTGCGAAACACTGAATGGTGAAAAATGCACACATAAGGAGGAATTCCATTTTGATCTCCTGTCTTTAAAACAAATATTCTGGTTTTCTTTTAAGGATATTGATAAACACTGGGCTGGAATCTGTAATCAGCCTTCCTCTTAATTGTTTACCCTCTTATCAACCTTTGTTCTTGCACAGTGATACAAAGATAGATGTTTTTCTTAGCAGAAATATATTTTGTGCACTTAATGAAATGTGGTTGGGTACTCACAGGGGAACGTTGTAAGACACTCTTTGGGCTTGTATAAAGTCCTTTGGCTGATGCTGTGCAATTACTTGCCATGTAATTCCATTATTTACACTGTACTGGAGGAGCACTGCCTTGTCTACAGTGTTAGGATCACTCAGATTGGTATTGCAACTGTCTGTTTGTGAGATGCTTCCAATTTGCAAAACAAACATGATTTTGCTGTAAAACACACAGAGAAAAGGTATTTTTAATATACAGAGTATTCCAACAGGAACAATAGTATTTCCAGGTTTATTGCAGTCACCTTAGTAAAATGTTGAGCATCCACAAGAGTTATTACTTTTAACATGCAAAATAAACTCACATCAGCTCCTGTGTATAATGTATTGCCAGTAGTTGGAGGCCATAGATCCAATTTTACAAGACACATAAACAATATAAACATGCAAATCAATGTATGAAAAGCTAAAAAAGGGCAAATAAAGGTTGAATATAATGAAATGCCTAGAAGATTTATCGGTTTCTTCCTGTGTGTTCAAGTAAGAAAGGAAGAGGCTGATTTATATCTGGCCCATCTGCCAATTCCTCCCATTTCTAATCCTGCTTTAGACAACCAAATACAAACCAGTCCCAATAGCTGTCACTCCATTAAGAGCCAGCACAGACTGGTGGCTGCATTTGTTTTTCCATGTCCAAAGAGGCTCATCAGATGAAAAAGATCCTCCTGTTCCTTGCCAGGTGAATCTAATTCTGTTTGACAACTGAAACGTGAAGATGAGTCTGTAATTACTAATAGCATCTTCAGTCCCAACTGCTGTGGAGGCACACACAGACATGGGATTTGTCTTATCAGATCAGGCACTGCTCCAGACAGTCTGGTGCCCAGCCCTTGCCAATGGCTTCATTGTCAATGTTGGCTTACTAGAGAGTGCTCTGTTGGGCACATCTGACATTTTTATCGCTTCCTCCATGCTCTCCATCTCCCAGATGGAAGTCACAAAATGTTTTGCCAACCCCAATATTTATCTACTGGCCACATCAGACTGCTTTGTACAGCCAGGTCAGTACTGACCCACATGGCTGCACGTACATACAAAGAGTTACTTTTCTCATAAGCTGATAAAAGAGCATTTGGGGCTCAGAGCAGTACCTCGCTCGAGTGAGATCCAGAGGCTTGGTCACAGCTTGGCGTATCTGACATCCATTAAAGTAGAGCGAATCTCCGTGGGCATAGGGGGCCAGCTGTCCACATCCATTCCCTATCACCCCCCCCTGAATGGTTTCCCAGTTTATTTCAGTGACTCTTTCAGATTCAAAATTATCTTTAATGTAACTGGGGAGATCGTGGCTAAAAACAGAGCAGTCATCACCTAGAAATGACACAGTCAGGTTATCAAACACACAGATCATTGTAATTCCCTTCAAGTTATGGCCCAAAGCACAGCATGACTACAGACTGAGTGCATTTCAGCAGATCCTTTCCTGACGTGCAAACTGAGGCTGTGAGTTTGGGGTTTCACAGCAGTATAACTTCAAGAACTACAAGATTGTTTCTCCTATTTTGCACTGAGGCCAATGTGAGAAACCTCAAATTGCTGGGTGAAGGGAACCACCTGTAAACCTAGGAGGGAATCTGATCTTAGAAAGTGGTGAGACTCTCTCCTGGAAGTCATCAAATACTGGCTCCATTCCCACAAAACATTTAAAATGTAATGAGGACACTCAGGTACCATTAGACATGGACTTAAATGCATTGATGGATTGGAGCAGAACACTGTCCTGATGGGGCACAGAACAGAGTCACAGGTGCCAGCCACCAACATCTGGATCCCATGCACACAGCCTTCCCCTTGACAGGAGTATAGGGTGAGCAGGTAGCCATGTTCTGCCTTCAGTGAAGGCTGAATGGGCTTTATATACAGTGTCAGACAGAAGAGGCTGCTGACTTAAACCAGAAAGAGCAAAGGGAGGGAAGAGTTGCTCTTTGCATCTCTGTCAGATTGTTAATTTACAATTTATTACTCAAGCATTCTGGTGATTAATTTAGACTTGACATGTCACTTATTTTGTGGTTGAATTTTGAGCTCAGTTAGACCATAACAGATGTCTGAGAAAGAAACTGAAGAAATAAAACCTTGGTATCCTTCATCACAGATGCAAATGGCTCCAGTCGTGCAATATCCATGGCCACTGCAGAGCCTAGGGCATGCTTCCCCGATGTACACATGGTCGATTGCCCAACTCTGCTTCTCTAGCTCTTCTCCCTTCTGAATCCACCTGAACTGAGTTGCACTGCAGATATCAAAAGCCAAAACCCAAATTATGGTACCTAGCGATGAAACACATCTGTACAGTGATGTTCAAAGGCACCAGCAGAGGGGTAATGAAATACGTCTTATGAAGGGACTGTGCCTTCAATAACAGGGGAGACTCAGCCTGAATGGGAGGCTACTGCATTGCTGGCAGTAGCCAGTTCTATGAACAAAAAGCTTCCTGAAAAACGTTAATTATTAGGTCTAAATCCAGCAATAAGGAAGCTTTTAAAACATTTAAAATTCAGCAATTGTGCCAGAAGGAACACTGACATTTTTTAGTTCCACAGGGAGCTGACCCTTCAATAACCTACCTGGATGAGACATGATCAGGCAGTTGGATAGTTATCCTTCTCCACATGGAGCTGTTAACAGAGTTATAGATGGTAGCTTCATGGAATTGAAATGGGGAGCAGCCAATGCTATTAGATGAGGAAGGAAGACAATGTGTCTGGACAAGCTGCCATGAGTCTGTCCTGTAAGAAGCAACAAAAAAGTATGATTTAGAACAACTGAAAGAATAAAGAAACAGAAACAAATTATTTCTACGGGTCACGGTGTTGTTTGTCTTAATAAAAGAACCCAAGAGACTGCCATCAAAAGTTACCATGATCTGGAGCCACAAACAGACAAGAGGTGAGAGACTGAAGCATTGGTTGCATCCAGGGAGGATGTTCCTGCAGCACAGTTGAGTTCTTAAAACTCTTCGTAGTGGTACCCACAGAGGAGTACAACATAGAGCTCCTCTGGGCTGGTGTGACAGAAGGATTTATTTAGAGGTCTGCTCCTTGGTCTTTTTCTTACAGTGTTCAGAAGAGTCCCAACAGAATTTGCTCCATCTTTTGCCCACAGTCATATGAGTGAAGAATACCCCTTTGCTTGTACAAATGTGCTATTATCCTACAGTGTTACTAATTGTTTACTTCTTAAAGACCAGTTTGGAGTTCATTAACTCACATTTCATCACAGCTTGGCCCTAAAGAGGTAGTCCCAGGTCATACTAAATGACAGCTTCATGTGAGAGTAGTTTTCTGCAAGCACATTTTAAACAGAGGCATGCTGATGACTGTGACTGCAGATGCCTAAGTGCCATCAATCTGTCAACATGTGGGATAAATCATAAATAGAATTTACAGGAGTTATGTAGACAAATTCCAGTGGTTGTACACAAGCTTTGTGTTCACTTCCTGTTACAAGATGAATAGCAAAGTCATTGCTTTAATCAATAAAATCTTGCCAGATTTTTTGTATCACACTATTTTATTTATTTATTTTTTTTTAAGGTTTATGTGTTCTGCTGTCATTTACCTGGCATCCTTAGTATACTCCAGCATCACAGAGTGGAGGTCCCCACAAGAAGTTGCCTCACAACCAACCACAATCTAAGGCACAAAGAAAATTGTCTGGTAGACATTTAACGTGATATAGAACAAAGCCTTGCATTTGTTTATGTTCTTTACAGGCTGTATAAAAGAGATTTACAACTTAGATCTTGGACAAAATCCATCAAAAGTGGGTGGAAAACAGACACTACTTCAGATACTGTTTATACATAATGAGTTTTACTTCATTGCTGCTGTTGTTTTCAAAGAGAGCTCAAATACTATCTTCTTGAAGGTCAAATTAAATACCTAAACAAACAGATGTTCTGAAACACAGAGATGTGGTAGCTCCTTGGCATTTCAGAAAGTAAATTACCAAACTATGTCTTAGTTGTCTATGAAATTTATAGTTCATAAACATATGGATATAAACTTCAAGTAAATCTAATTTAAGAACAGGAATATTCTGAATATTTAAAACAAACATATTTGTGTCGCATTAGAGTGCAAAGATGACAGTACTCAATGTACAGAGCTGAACAGTTAGCAAAAAGCTGAATTTTGAGAGCTTCAAACCCAAATGTCAGCTATGCACAAGTTTAGAAATAAGATCTTTGCTGTGACTGGTGAAGGAAAGAGAGGAGACAATTGGGAGAGACAAACTTTACAGTGAGGGTTTAGTCACGTGCCCTATTAAATGTTGATGGATTATCGTAACTTGGGCCTTAAAACAGAGGGCATAAAAGGTGATAGGCTGGGTAAAACAAGGCTGCAAGGCTGTGTAAAATGGGAGGGTCTCAGCATTAAGCAGTAAAAAAGCCTGTCACACTCCTCTTTTTTACATTTGCTTCAAAGGTGACATGGTGTGTGAGTAGGGGAAGCAGTGCTTTGGGGATTGTATTGCACAGTCAATATAAACCAGGCAATGATGGTGAGAAAAAGTGAAAATATTGGTTAGTGGAAGATGGAAAACTCTTCAACAGTCTTGTCAAACAGAAGAGCAAGGGAAAACCCCTAACAAGCAAATGGGGACTGTTTGGATAACACCGCTTTCAGATGAGTTCCTGGCTTATTTAAGAAATTGTACTTGGGGAAGGGCCTAGAACATTTCTGAATGACAACTACAGGCTACCTTTGGCCCTGTGCACAATTTTTCCTCAAATCAAAGTAAAACACCCAGAAATGTTTCTCATATTACTTAAGTCATTTGCCATGACACAAGTAAGTAGAAGGGGTGCTTCTACTTGAGCACTTGTGCCTTTCCCATGCCACTGTTCTCCAGCCTGCCTCTACCTTGCCTTTTTTGCTTATTCCTGAGCTAGAGGCAATCCTGCATGCTGTGGATGCTTATCTCAGAAGATTGTTCTTACTGCATCTTATGAGCCAGGGATTTCAAGAAAAAGGGATTTGACTTCCAGTCCTTCTCATTAACCTCTAAAGCACACAGTCAGTCAGAAAAATTTGACATTTAACCTTCATGCAAGCTTTCTGGTTCCCATTACCTACACTTCACAACTTCCTTTGGATTCTCATACAAAGTCATTATTAATTATTCATCCAGTTTGGCATCCTAATTGGAAGAAGAATAATTTCTGGAGACACTTAAGATGGCTTTTCATTGCATACTTTACTCTGGAGAGAAAGAGAACATTTCTTACTTTAAACTGCATCATGTATCCTGGCTGTATAATGAGCTCCCTGGAGGAAAGGATGTTGTGTGTTTTGTCCTTTTTCTTATTTGGCCAGTAGAGATGGAATGATGGATTTCCACAGAACCCTGCAGTCCTGACTGCATTAGGATAGAAACTCCAGTTTTCTTCATGGGAGGTGCCTTCTGTTAAGAAGAGTTAAACACAGTCACTGCATTGTCTTGGTAACGTCAAAGCTTAGCAATGAATCCACACAATCGCCAGACACAGTTCTTGACTGATACAAATGCTAAATTTATGCTATGTCCTGACACACAGTAAGTAATCTACTAACAAACATAAGAAAGACATCAGAAGTAATTAAAATGTTTAAATAAGCACACTTTAGGAAAAAAACCAAAACCAAAACAAATGTTACCAACAGGAATTAACTGAAATACATGGTTTTGCTTTTCTTATAGGTACATGCACACATCTCTATTTACACACGGGTATCTGTGTGTACAGGTCTGTGTGAGCATTTGCACACCTCTCCTGGTAGCATCAAGACCAGTGGATAAATATCTGCAGTTAGCAGAGAGGTGTGCTGGCAGGCTCACAGGGCTTGTCTGAGATAAGGTAATGCCAGAGGAGGTAACAGTCATGGCCTGTCTCACCATCATCAAAGGTGTCCACCAGCTGGCTGGGGTTGATCTCGGCTCCTCCAATCAGGATGTTGTCCAGCGCCCACTGCGCCCGCTCGGGGCCCGAGACCACGAAGCCATTGCTGATGGTGAAGGGCTGCCACCAGCGCAGGCGGGTCGTGTTGGTCAGAGCCTGCTCGGGCAGAAGGATGTAGTCATGCCTGACTGAGATGTACTTCTGGTAATCCATCTCGTGAAGCAAAGTCCAGGATATCCCTAGGATGAGGAGACGCAGGTTTAGTAATACATAAAGCACATGGCAGAATGTTCTGAAAGGTAAAAAGGAAGGTAACAGGAAATAAAAAATACCAACTCCAGTTTTTCTTGGCGGCTCTTAGCTTAGGGGCAGTTGGCAACTGTTACTGATTGTAAGTAGTCTTCTAATTGCATAAAGGAATCAAACTGCCTGGAAGCCACTGATTGCTGAAATCAGGCAGGAGCAGTATGGAAAACTGTGCAATAGGTGGAGATTTTAGATGGGAAAAAAACTTCACAAGGACATAAAGAATTCTACAATTAGAAGTTATTATTTGGATCTTTCTGACAACTTCTCAGATACTCATGGGGCTTGAGTATAGAACAGTGGAGTAGCTTAGTTGAAACTAGAGCATGTACTTGCCTCCATCAACGGAATAGTCTAGCAGCACTCCCTCCTTTCTGCAGGTAGGTCTGTGGCATGTTGTCATGTTGTTTTCACTCCCAATTCTCCCCCAGTACTGCAGAAACCTAAGAGGAAATGTTCGAGTTTATATCTGCTAAAGATCTGCACAAGTGGAGAGTTTTGCTCCTGTTAGCAGGTATGCTGTGTTCACAATGGCAGCACTCTGAAGCAGGTAACATCAATGCACAAGGAGACCAAAACTATTGCCTAGCAGTTCTTGTGGGCACCTCCTGGAACTCATCCACTTCCTGCCCCTGTGAGGGACAAGCTCCCAGCAGTGGTACTGGCTGGAGACTGATTGGCTGGGAGCTGCTTTGCTAACAGTTCTCTGGGAGTCCTTGTGGAAAGGGAGCTCAACCTGCATTAACAAGGTGCCCTTGTGTCAGTGAAGGGTGTAAAAGAACTGAGGCAACATCAGTGAAGGCCACCAGAATGGTTGGGACTGGAGCCCTGTGAGGAGACACTGAGGAACCAGGGCTAGGAGAAGATGGCTGGGACAGGGAGACAGGGGTCATACATAGGAAAAAAAGAGGCACCAGTTTGATATAACAGCAAAAAAACCCACCTAAATCCCTGTGAGGGTAATTCAACACTGGAACAAGCTGTCCAGAGAGACTGTGGGACTGTCCTTGGAGGTTTTTCAAGACCCAATGGGACAAAGCCCTGGGCAACCTGAATTCATTGTTGACCTGCCTTTGAGCATGAGGTTGCACTAGGACTCCCTGAGGCCTCTTCCTTCCTGAAAGGTTGTGTGATTGAGCAAATTCCTCCTGAATGACAGCAGTAAGAGTGTGTGGCTTCATTAAAGCCACACAGCCAAGGGAAAGTTTAAACTACCATTGTTCCATTGCACTCCAGTTTAGTCACCCTTTTCTGCAGCACGTGAGTGGAGTGGGTTTTGTACAAGCATCCAAGAGAGGACAACCAGCAGAGCTCCTGTTCTGAACTCAGTGGGAGACATAGCTGGTGCCTCCAGGAGTGGAGCCTGTGGTATCCCTCCTATTTGCAGAACAGGTGTTGCTTTCTGCAGGACATTCCTGCAAAAGGGGATCTGCTGCTTCATCTGGACATGGCAAACCCTTTCCACTGTGCTAGTATGAGACTTGTTCTCTGTGACTTGTCTGAAAGCATCAGCATGTGGAGAATTATGATTTCATTAGTGTCCCCCTGAGACAGAGCTATGCTTGTGGTGGATTTGGAAGTCCCTGAGCTGTGTCATCTGCAGCTTTGTCAGTGTTTAACAGAGTTCCCCATTAACAAGACATGGAAACTCAACCTACTTTGCTCCCCGCAGGTCCAGATCTTGAGTGACAGCCTGCCTCACAGTTGCACCTCCAAAATAGAGAGTTGTGTCTTCTGCGAGAATCCCACACTCAGTACAGGTGTTTCCACCTTCCAAGGACATCCACAGGTCTGATTTAATCTCCTCATTGTCAAAGCGCTCTTTCAGGAAGGTCTGTAAGTGAGATATGTAGCAGAAAGCACAGGTGAAAATCATCTTCATTCTTTTGATGACCACAGCTGGAACTGACCTAAATATGTCTGAAGGGCTGAAGAACACTGTACATTTTTTCCCAGAGTGAATAGAATAGAATTAACCAAGTTGGAAAAGACCTTCGAGGTCATCAAGTCCAACCTATCATCCAACACCATCTAATCAACCAAACCATGGCACCAAGTGCCTCATCCAGTCTCCTCTTAAACACCTCCAGTGACGGTGACTCCACCTCCCTGGGCAGCCCATTCCAATGGCCAATCACTCTTTCTATGAAGAACTTCTTCCTAACATCCAGCCTAAACCTCCCCTGGCACAGCTTGAGACTGTGACCTCTTCTTCTGTTGGTGGTTGCCTGGGTGAAGAGACCCACCCCCACCTGGCTACAACCTCCCTTCAGGATGTAGCCTGTGAAAAGGACTCGTGTTGGAGGAGTTCATGGAGGACTGGCTCCCATGGGAGGGACCCCATGCTGAAGCAGGGGAAGAGTGTGAGGAGTCCTCCCTCCAAGGAGGAAGGAGTGGCAGAGATAACGTGGTGAACTGAGCACAACTCCATTCCCCATCCCACCCTGCCAATGGGCATGAGGAAGCAGAGAATTTGGGAGTAAACCTGACGCTGTGAAGAAGGGAAGGGTGGATGGAAGATATCTTTAAGATTTGGGTTTATCTGTCATTATTCTACTCTGATCTAATTGGTAAGAAATTAAACTAATTTCCCTGAGTTGAGTCTGTTTTGCCCTTGATGATATTTGGTGTCCTAATTAAAATCTTAAGCTTATGTAGGGTTCCTTACACATTCTTTTCTCAATGTGGGAAGTTTAAAAAATACTTTAATTTTTCAATTCACACTAAGTAGATTTCACTTGCTTGTTACAGTGTAACACTAACAGCAGCTACATGAATTACTTGTATGTAATTTTCTTGTATTCCTTCACTAAGTTCCAGCATGATAAAAGCAATCATCTTTCTACAGGGGTTGATCAAACAAAATCCTACGTGCAAGTGTGCTTTAGGTCATATCACGATGACCTAGGGATGAGCAGTGAACTTTATTACAGCTTTTCTGGGCAGTGTTATTTGCAAAGGGACAAACTTGTTCTTGCATACTGCAGTAATAATTTTGTTTAAAACCTGACACTGGGACTGAACATGGATTTGTGCATCTTCAGGCTGACAGGAATCAAAGCTGAATTTCCAGAGGGAGCAATCTCTTCTCTTTCTCAGCCAAATACATGACAAAATTCTCTCTTTAAAACATGTAGTAAACTTACCTTCAGTGTTTGGGTCAGATAGCAGTTGGGACCCGAATACCCAGGATCACAGATGCATTGCTCATTCAGGCAGTCTCCATGGCCCCTACAGTTTTCTAGACAGCCAGGGCCCA
This sequence comes from Dryobates pubescens, assembly GCF_014839835.1. Classification (NCBI taxonomy): domain Eukaryota; kingdom Metazoa; phylum Chordata; class Aves; order Piciformes; family Picidae; genus Dryobates; species Dryobates pubescens. Next base: position 107,650,024 of record NC_071657.1, on the reverse strand, counting down.
GATAGAAATTATCGATGGCCCACTGCACGTCTGAGTACTTCTGGTAGAACCTGAACCTCACGGGACTAGATAGGAAGGAATGAAGAAAACCAGACATAGGTATAACACAACTTGACTGAAAAAGGAGGGTAAAATATAATAGGCTCATGACTGTGTTACCCTCCAAGCTTCCAAAAGTAATATCCTGCTGCATCTGTTGAAACTGATTTTACACACATCCTGTATCTTCCTCACACATCTAGTACTGACAATACATGGACAGATTCCAGACACTATTGAAGCTAGGAAAAGCTGCTCTGGCTTCTTGCAAGAGCACTTCCATTTGGGTTGTGATTTCTGAGCAAATTGCTCAAAGAATGTCAGAGTTCTTGTTTTGCAGAAAAGGGCAAACCATTTGCATGTGTGTGGCCTACTGCAGACAGTAAGGGGAATTTTTCCACTCAGGCCATAAATCTGGTCTCTAATTGACCAGGGCTGTCTGAACAGAGCAGAACATGCTGTGAGCAGACTGCAGAGATGGATAACTTTACTGGTTCTTCAGACCAATAGTCATAGTCTACTTGACTGATAGGAAAGAAAATTACGCAGCATGCATGACGAACATGTCTGCACCTTCCTGGACAGAAAATGAACAGGCAGACATATTCCCTGTTGTGTTTTTCAGAAAGTACTGAATTTAAAATGAGTACCACATTCATACTTACTTGCCCACCAGGTTTTCAGGCAGTGAGTAAGTTACTCTTTTCCATCCTTTTGTGGGGAAGAAAACAGATGGCTGTGAAACACTCCCAGAACATTTTGGATCAGCTGGCAAACACTGAGGTACCAGGTAACTCCAGCTAACGCCAAAGTCAGTGGAATACTGCACATGGACCTGATTTTGGGCAAGTTTTTCTGAGGTTTTACATCCAACAGAAACCTAACAAAGTAAAGAGCATAAGTAAATTAGAATTAATTGTGGTGGTGGTGGCTAGAGTTTTAAAAAATGTTTGAACCTGAAAAATGACTGAAGAACCTTGCTCGAAATGATCGCAGTAACACTGCTTGCATGGTACCTGCCATTTGCAGATCTCCTCAGTACTCCCAATAGGCACCATATTCTGAGTTTCATTTTCTTCTAGTTAGCTCACATTTACAGATTTCCAGGTTTTGACACTTGTGCCTTATACCCCATTATCCCATAACTAATAAAATTAATCTCCCACGATCTAAGAATTTATTATTTCAGAGGAGACTTGGCTATGGTTAGGCAGACTATATGGCAGGTGTGCAAAGGGCTCTTACAACCACCACATATTGCTGAGTATTTTTTCAGTTTAGGAAAAGGGATTTGGGTGCAGGGCTGATGTGAATGCATAACAACATAGGAACAGCATGGGCTACTTGGAAGCTGCTTTTCCCTCACCAAGCAGCTGTAATGCAACAGACACCTTATATATGTGTAATATCCATATCATATGGCATCCATGTAACTGCTGTGCTGGAAAAGGAGACTGTCACTCTGAGAACAGCTGGTGGTAGTAAAGCTGATCAGCAATGGAGTAGGCTAGAACAGTAAAGATGGCCTTATAACAACAATGCTTTTCCCTGCAGGCAGCAGCTCATGCATAGGCTTGTACATCCTCCTGACTCCTGAATTAACTACTTAGTCCTGGAGCAAAATGTGGTTTTGAATAGCTGTTTTGCAAACAGAGACTTTACCTTGAACTGCATAATCCAGCCCTCTGTGGGAGTCAGGTCATGGGTGACTGCATAGACCTCTCTGCCATCATGGCTACCACAGATCATGACGCCATCAGGAGAGTCACAAAACCTCTCAATTGAGCAGTCATCATGGAATAACCAGTGTTCATTCACTTGGAAACATAATACAAAATGACAATACAAATTAAAGCAAGCAGGGAGTAGTATTAACCACTAACAGGGATTCACAGATGGCTTTTTCAGCCTAGGTGAGAATTATTTAGTATTGCTCCTGAGACTGCCAGCACCACATCTTTCCCATGTGTAGATTTATGACATTTAGCACCTCTGTTGCTCAGAGCCCCTCTTACATAAGCGTAACAGCATTATGCTTAGCAAGCTCTGGAAATCACTGCCCTTACTTCTTGCTCTTTAATTCAGCTCCCTGTGAGACCTTTACCTGTAGTTTTGTCTTCCATGAACATGTCAAAGGCGATCCTCCCAGTGGGCCCAGCATCGGCTGGGGAACGCTCATGCTGTGGCAGGGGAGCACTGCTGAAGGTATCCAGCATCACTGTCCTCTGGTCAGCTGAGCCAGAGATCAGCACGTTGTCGATGGCCCAGTCGTTCTGGTCCAGGCCATCGTGCTTAGGCTGCCACCAGCGGAAGCGTGTCCCGATGGTTTTGGCATCATAGGGAAGGAGGATGTTCACAAAGCTGAAATGCAAAGCGGAGATTAGCTGTAGGAAATCCATGGGAGGAGGACATTCCTTAGTGCTCTGTGCTGGGTACTCTGGCCAAATTCTTTCTCATTGTTTCCTGGAGTAGGTAGAAGTTGGGAAAGAAGGGGAATACTGGGTGAGCTATCCTGTGTTCCCCAATGGGAGACTGATGAAAAAAACCTTTCACGGTAACTCCCAATATCATCCCTGGGACATGGGCTCAGACTGAAATGGGAAGGGCCAGCAGACAGACTGTGGCATGGTTTGAGCAATCTCACATGCTCCAGCTCCACAAATGCTGATGGTCAAAGCCTACAGGATTCTCAAAGACATCCACACCACAGCAGTAATATATCACACAAGTTCTTATGACACATGCAAGATCACCTTACTTTAGAACAGAGAATTATATAGGCAGAAGAAGGTATCCACAAACCCAGGCTTGCTGAACTGATCATAGAAAATTTCCATGAGGAGGTTCCAAGTGATTCCACCGTTCACAGAATACTCCAGCAGTACCCCTTGGTTGCGACTATTGGGAGTTATCAGGCATCCATACATGAAATAAAACTGAATGAATTCTGCACTGGTGAGGTTCAGGTCCACTGTAACTAACATACGGCTGCAACCCTTCAAAGCAAAGAAAAAAGTGCTGGCTGTAGAAACTTGCATCAGTTTTCTGAAACTAGTTATAAATCTGCATGGAAGTGATCTACAAGTGTAAGTGTCACACCTTGCTGAATTACTATTTGGTCATATTTATCATCCCAGGGTTATCTGTAAGCAACCACAATTCATCAGCAGCCTGGGTCCTATACCCATGAAAGGAGCTAAACCAGCAGTTTTATGCTGAGCTTCTACTCTGAAAAAAACAACAGTAAAACACCTGAAGGCAGAGCCTACACATGGATGTAGGACTAAGTGCAAATTATATACATGCAAATATCTAGTTATTAATTTACCTCTATGATCTGATTAGAAGCCACACCAAACTTTGCTCTCTAGAAGTTTTAAGTGCTATGAGTGAGTGGAATTGAATGTTTGCATTCTTGAATTGTGCTTTATCAGCTCTGCCTTCAAAAGCCCCTCCACAGCTCCTTTCAAGAGGCACACACACTGTCTCATTTTTCTGGCTGCAGCATAGCCAGGAACATGTTATCTGCTCTCCTGTAGTGCCTCTGTCTGGCCCCAGTCTGTAGGACCTGTCTGACTTTGACCTTCAGCTAGACAAACAATTTTTTAATGTATTACATGTTTAACATGCTGATGTTTTTCAACACTTTGCTATTTATTCAGCTTTTAAGATCAGCCCCATGTGTCCTGCCACATGCAGTGCTGAGCACTCACCCCACTGAAGTGAAGAGCCATCCCTGAGGCCACCGCTCCGCAGACTGTGCTCAGTTTGCCGCCATTCACTGTCAGCCAGTTCTGGTTCGAGGGCGAGCGGTTGAAGTTATCCTTCAGCTGGGTTGGAAGGGGAGTCTCTGGCTCGTCGCAGTACAGCCCACCCCAGTGCTCATCACAGCTGCAGAGGAAAACAAATGCCAAATTCATGGAGGTTTAATTGGTGCCATCTTCTTCCACTTGGAAGCTGTCTGCTTTATCTACTAGTACACAACCTGTACATGGGGTTTTCAAATACCTACCACTTCCTGTAGGTAATATGAAAGAGAAACAGCTTTAGGAAGGCTACAGGGTACACTCCAGCATGGAGGAAAGTCAGCAAATACATGGTACTTGGATAGATAAACCCAAGGGAATGCGTCAAGCCTAACAATGTTCTGCTGGTGCTGAACTGTAAGTTTCTGTAAAAATTTAGGGGATTGGTTGATGCCTGTTGTTTCTTTAATAGTTCCCCCTATTTTTTTTTTTCTCCTCTGAAAAACCTTCTTATAATTTGCCAAAGACTTGGTAACAGCATGGAAATGTGTTCTGCTACTATGCAGATTTCAGCAGGGAGATCATGCCTTGGTACTTCAGTGCTGTCAGGACAGAGCACAACATAATCGTATGTCTGTTTTGCAGCAGAATCTATTTCTAACAAGCATAGCCGCAGCACAATTATACAACCATTCTCCCATTTCTGTTGCCATTTCTGGCTGGACAAAAAGCAATACATCCATCTGGAAGATATTTCTCTGTTGCCAGACAGACAAATCTACAGAGATCTGGCTGTTGTTTGTTTGCTTTGCAGAGCTCTATGTGGGCTGTTATAGAGAGAGTTTAAGGATCAAGCCAGTGTGCCTCCATCAGCACACCCTACTATGGAGCAGAAGCATCAGGCCCTCTAGCCAACATCAGTCCCAGGCAAAAATCTGACCTCATGAAGAACTGCCAGATATTCTTCTGCTTAGTGGATCACTCCACCTCCAGCCCAGGTCCTCTGCACACAGTACCAGGATGAGGGCAAGGGGACATAGTGTGAAATCCCTCAGTAATAAGGATGACATCACAGGAGCTCCAGAACTGTACATCCCTAGAGGGGAATGCAAACTCAAGCATTTCCTTTTCACTAGCTGGTGGGAGGGGAAATAAGATGCAGCATAGGCAACAACAGAAGCAGTGCATTGCCACTGAGGAAAGGACCAGCAGCATTGCCCACACATGTGGATGGCAGGAGTCTGGCAGAGCCAGCCCCCACATCTACCCTTCCTCTAGCTGTTTCTGTTCCCAAGTTGTCCCAGTGCCCTGCTCAGTTTTATCAGCAAACTCCACCTTCCTTCTAAAATTGATATCCAAGTCTTTCTCACCAGATCATTCAAATAACAGAGAGGAGTGAAATTCTGCAGGACAGGGAGCAAAGGACACTCACACACAGTTGTCTTGTGTGCATTTCCCATGGCCACTGCACATGTCTATGCAGCCATCCCCGATGTAGACGTTATCGATTGCCCACGTTTGCTGCTTATCAAATGGAGCGGGCTGGTGCCAGCGGAAACGAGTTGCTTGAGACCTTGGTGAGAGAAAGAAAACCAGAAAGGTAACATTGCCAGACAACCTAAACTTCAGCTGAAAGGAAATTACAATCTTGAGGCTAAACTGCTCCTGCAAGAGGTCTGACTTGTGGCAGTAGCAATGTCCCTGAATAGCAGAGTGCCCACATTTTGAGAGCAGGACAAAGCATGCTGTGGGGGTGGGAAAGGGCTTGCTGGTGAGAGCAAAGCACATAGGCTGTGGTTGGTGCCATGAGGAGTATAGGCCAAAGGTGGTCTGCCCAAAGGGGAGCTCAGACCAGTCATTAGCCATGTTCCAGCAGAAATTTAAACCTGAGGAGGAGCTGGGAAAGGGATCAAGACAGCATCACCCAAATCATCCATGTTTGATACCGAGTCTGAATTTTATTGCTTCAGTTGAAATCAAAAAACTAACCCAACCTTTTCTCTATAAATTCTGACAACTTCCCTTAGGTAATAGCAGCTCTAGGGAGTGGGTTGGCATCTAGGAAATAAGTTGCCATTTATGAATCTACAGAGAAAAAGTGAGGGCACCACAGAGGGCTTGTGCATGACCCTGTCTTTGCAATTTCCTCCCTCCCCTCAACTCAGGGCTTCACTAGAAATATTAATAAATTATCTGTGGTGTGGTCCTGGTTCCTTTCAGTAAATATTTCATTGTATTGATTAAACAACTCCCTGTTCAAACACCTTGCCTTGATATAGCTGTAGGTGTATTGTCTCAGCTCCCAAGACAGACGAGATGAGACAGTCAGAGGACACCAAATAGCTACTGGATTCGTGCAGCAGTAGCAGACACCTATGTTTGAAGAGCTGTGGGTGGGTGAATTTCTATCAGCAAATACACCATTGCAAGTTCCAGCCAGTCCATGTTTGCTGCCTAGCACTAGATGGCAGCATTGACCTTTGGGTAGTCTGTCTTCTGTTGTAACCCCAAGAGACCTCACAGTGATTGCAAACGCTAAAATAAATAAACAGCAAAATCTGAGAAATGCATTGGGTGATCTTACCTTTTATGGCAAGGTCAGTGTTGTCCCACGAGTTATTTATTTATGAATATGTTGCATGAGGGGAAGGAATAACAAGTTTATTTAAAGAGAAATCTACTGCTGTGCTTGGCTAGCTGCCTACGGAAATGGACGAATTGTGAGGAAGTCCTTGAGGAATGAAGACAAGTACCTGTGACCTACACTGCCTGCTTTAGGTTCGGTGCTTCGCTAATGATTTATGGAGTTGATGCTCTGGGGAGCAGCTTTATATTTGCATTTGCAGTCTAAAATCAGCTCCAAGTTAGGACTAAGTGTTCATTACCTTCACAGCCTTATACAGGCCAGAGGTAAGATAGCACTCTGGGGCTTATGAGCCCTAAAGGCTTATGCAAGTATGGGTGCTGTGCACCAGGCCAAGCTATCAACTATGTTGCCTGCATATCCCTAACACATGCAGGCACAAACAATTGGAGGCACACACCTGCTGTTACACAGCTTGAAATAATCAAGCAGTGTAAAAATGAAATCACATCTCAACTAAAGGGCCTGTTAGCTGCACTGTTCCTTACTCTAAAGTTTGATGTCTCTCTTGCTTGTGAGCTAAGGCTGTTACACCTTCTCCCATGCAATCCATATCTTAATACCTTTGGAAAGGTGTATTACTCGAGCCAACAAATATAGTTATTGGATTGGACTGAAGAACAATCTTTGCCTCACTAGGGCATTGGAGTTCTTCTTTGACACAAAACACTTTTCAGTCTTAAAATCACAATTATTTATAAACCTGAGTTTTATCTCATATGGCAGGTTGCTTTCAGGTCCAACTTCAATTGGTTTGGAACATCAACCCCGCCCAGTCCTGTTTTCTGCTGTTCTGCCCTGGAAAGCCCCTCCTACACACAAATTTACAGACTTTATACAAGAACTGCTGGGACAATGAATTTCATGAACAGTATGTAGTGAAGTAGTACAAAAGAAGAAGCAGAGGAGACCAATCATAGTATCAGTCAGGGTTGGAAGGGACCACAAGGATCATCTAGTTCCAACCCCCCTGCCATGGGCAGGAACACCCCACGCTAGATCAGGCTGGCCAGAGCCTCATCCAGCCTAGTCTTAAACACCTCCAGGGACAGGGCCTCAACCACCTCCCTGGACAACCCATTCCAGGGCTTCACCACTCTCAATGCTGGGAACAAATCCTACAGAAGTACTATTACCTGATGTTGTGCACTGGGGACAAGGAAGACTCTAGATGCTCTAAAGATATTAAATAGAATATGGACTTTTCTGCCACAAGTTTCAAAATACATGGCAGCTCCATGGGCAGTCTCTCAGTACAGCTGCTAAAAAAGAAAGGTTTCCATTTCCAAACTCCGTTGTTCATCAGCTGACATCTTCTGTAACAGTCTCCTCAAAGCAGCATAGGCTGTGCCTGCACTGTGGTGCTTCTGTGCCTGCAGTTAGCTCAGCCTATGCCTGAGTCAGGAGACTGGGCTCAGCAGCAGGAGCAGAGTTGCAGGGCCAACCTGTGCAGAGAGCCTGATGCCCACACTACTGTGGTTTGCGGGGCTCTCCTCTGGGCTAGCTCTGCTGGGCTTTACCAGGTGTGACTGCATCAGAGCTATCACTGCAAAACAGCACAGCAGGCAGGACACAGACTGGAAGGCTGAACTACTCGGTTATCCCTAGATGGATATTTTTGACAAACAGAAGGAAAAATCCATCAGTTTTCACAGCACTGTGGGGAACAGTGTGGCAGCACTCCCAATAGCACAGCTAGTTCCAAACAACTCCTTTCCCTGCCACCTTCCAACACATCTCACGATTTTTCTTCCCTCAAATATAAAAGAATGTAGGAAAAGAGAAAGGAGGATAAAATAGGGTATGTGTGATAACAATGATGAGAGCGTCAAAGCTGAGAGAGGGAGACAAAGGATACAAGGAATACACAGTAAAAAGAAGAAACCTGAAAAGTCTGCATTTAAATCACGAGCTCATAGCCAGTGGCTGAAAACACAGGGTGCGGTGGGAATTTAGCCACTCCAATCAGCAACCAAAATAACCAGAATTAAGTGAGGCTGCTGCTAATGTGAGAGTTCTGGGTGTCTATTCCCAGGAAAAGAGATTCCTATCTTTAAATAGCTAAGAAAAGTAAATGCACGTAGCTTTGCAGTTGTTATGCACCGCAGGATGGGACCTCATTTATTTACACTTATTTGTGGCCATACACAAGGATGGAACAAAAATGGCAAGGTAGAATTATTTTAACACCAGAATGTCCATGCCCCAGCACATAGTTTTGCACATGGATTTATTCTGTAGGAAACTAGAGGGAAATACCTAGTATAGGGAGGCAGAGGCAAAGTAACCCGGGTCCATTTGTTAAAGGTGTCTGAAATGAGAATCCTCTGGAGATGGTACTTGTTGCATTCCACATTAGTGGGAAGACAGTCTCTCAAAATCGGGTGCCAGGTCAGTCCAAGGTCCACTGAATATTCCAGTTCAATGGCTAAGGGTGGAAAGATGGTTGGTTACTTAGTTTGGAGACTGACATGCATAGGTGTACAATAAACTGGTAATCCCAGACAGCGTTAGTCACAAGCCTGTGCTGAGAAAACAACCACTCAGAACTTTCCAAACTCTTGTGTCAGAACCACAAAGCTACCCTCCTCGGTGGCAGTGCTGGAGGACACACTGCATGTTGCTGACAGGTATAGCTCAGAAGGCTGCAGCATTGCTCTGCACTTGCCACCTAGCTGTAGGGTCCTCAGGTGCAAAGGACACTCATCTGTGTAGGATGTAAGCACTAAGTCAAGCCAGTCTCTGAGCTGCAGTGGGTGAGAACCTGACATAAGCATGACCAGCAACTTTTTGTGGTTTTCAGGATAAAGGATGAGATTCAGCTGGATGCAATTGTTGTGTAAGGCAGAGCAATACCCAAACTGAAACATTTTGGCTCTGTCACAAGATGGTTTAGTCACTCTTCCACTCCCTTCCAAATCAACTCATTTCATTATCCAGCATAAACAATTTTAAATTGAGTTTGTTAGGCTGTGAGCTTGTTTTCATTCAAACACAGTCTAGCCACATTAAACCAATGTATTCATTTCTCAGCAAAAATCAGCAGTTTCATTGTTTTGATGCTTACAGCTTACAAACTTTCATTGTGAAAAACAAAAAGTTATTCAAGCTCACTAAGGACTTCAAGATAGACTCTTCTGCAGCCATTAAGGAGTAAATAATAATAGTCACAGAACTGTAACTTTAAGTAAATGTTCCAGCTGCCAGGTATTATGGCTGTGTAAAACATGAAGTGTGGTTGCAGTGACAGGGGTGATAATCTGCAATGTTTTTGGATGACTATAGGCCCATTTGTTCTGCCCTCATGTACGCAGAATGACCCTTCAGCACCCAATCAGGCCTACTTGATGTCTAAACACAAAAACAGCCCACACAAGGACAAGTGGATACCAACAAGGGTGAGTGAATTTTTAGTGTTAAATCTCCATTCTCAACATGAAATACTTTGCTAATTAAGACTGGAAGCATGAGTAGGTAGTGTCCTGCCTAATTTAGTATCAAGTTAATATAATGGTAAGTGAACTTTCCTGTACATGAGAGAAAGGGCAGGAATTACTAAGTTGCTGTTACCGTAACAGGAGTCTGTGACAGAGCAGGATGCTGCAAAATCTATTTGCAGGAAAGAATCTTCATTGACAACAATGTCAGTGGTGACAACATAGCGGGTGCTGGCTTTCTCAATGAACACTAGAGCATCCCCAGTAGAGCCACAGACTGGCATCTTTGTTCCACCAGGATGCAGCAGCCACTTTCTACTATCCAGTGTGGTGAAATCATCTTCTAATACTGTATTGCCAGAAATGTTTCCTCCAATAACAATCTGAAACATTAGGAAAAGAATTGTTATTGCAAAGGAAAAATGTCTTCAAGTCGTCACAAACATACATGGGATGTAGCACCCCAAAGGAGGAAGAGATTTATCCAACTATGTGTGTAAATTCTGCCGGTCCAAAATGGACAAACATACTTTGTAAAGAGTTTAGGTTATGAGGAAGGGGAATATATTCTTCCTAAACAGAGGTCCTAAAGAGCTCAATTCAGTTATACAAATGTCAAGTCCAGGGAACTCCATCCTGGATGAAGTAGCACTGCTCACAAAAAATAAATGTTGGTAGGAGCAATGTGACTACACTGACATTTTTCCTACTGTCTGTTCAGCTCTGCTATAATCTGGTGCCCTGCAGTCAGACTGCATCTGCTGACAGAACTGGGCAAATAGTCTCTGTTTTGCCACTGACTGTAAGATGTCAGCATTTTACTATTCAGCAGCAAGCAAGGTAGAATTAATTTTCACTTGTTATTCTGAATTAAAATTCTGACTATTCTGAACTAATATAGCTACATCCAGTGTAGAGAGATGAATGAAAGAATGAGGATTTGTTTGTTGGTAAATGGAGGAATGGGAACTAAAATTTTGTGAGCACATCATTAAATGTGGGTGGGAGTTCAGTTTCTGGGTTTATTCTAAGGACCTGAACTAACTACTTAAAAAAAAATAATAATTAAGGAATAGTTAAGTAAAATTAACTTGGTCAGACAGTAATACTACTTAGAATGCAATCAGTTTTGTGGGGTTTCTTGAGATTTGTAACAAGTCATACAAACCAATATGATAATCTTTATAGAATGAAATCCCAAATCTGAAACTAAACTTTATTTTCAAAGTCAGAAGACTTTCTTGTATAGTTTTCCCTATTACATTCTACCAAGTGTATTTGGACAAATGTCTGATGAAGCTTTTTGAAGTCTGAGTGACTTGCATGTTGCATGGTTAGACCTTCTACAATGTGAACCTGAGGATCTACCCAGGAATAAAAGACTGTCTAGTTCCAAAGTGGGCACTCAGTACCCCACATGGCAGCAGAGCATTAACCCCTCAGATCAGCACACAGTACTCATACTCTGTTATCCTGCTATACGATTATAATCCTGGAGTATCTTTATACAAAGTGTTTTTGCTTTAACCAGTGAAATGACATATACCAACAAAAGGAAAACATTCAGACTGAAAACAGTGTAAAGTTGCACTAAAATCCCCAATAGTCCTTACCTGGTCAATTACCCAAGGACTGTAGAAATGACCGTTCTCAGAGGGCTGCCACCAGCGGAGCCGAGTGGAGCTGGAGCGGGCCTTCAGGGGAATTTCCAGGGCAATGTATCGTCCCACATTGCTGGAGTTACTGAAGAGGAACTCCTGGAGAAGACTCCAAGTGAGGCCCCCATTTAGCGAATACTGCAGCAGCACAGGCTGGCTCCTGGGGTCAGGCACCCCCTTACCACATCCCAGTCTCATGAAGAACTGCACAAATCTAACAGTGGGAGCAATTACTGGAAAGATTTCTGAAACATCCTAGAAAAACAGCTAGAGAGACTTGGAGTTTGTCTGTTGATTAGCCCTGTGATTTCTTGTTGTAAGTCAACTCCAGGAGATTTTAGGATTTCCAAGGCTTTGGAATATGAGTAGAGAAGCAGGTAGGGTGAGAAAAATTCGTTTTGCCTGTGTGGTAGTTTGCCAGGCAGAAGAGCCTGAACAAAGCTGGTCATTTATATTTTAAGCTATTGTCTGCAGAGCAGATGGTATTGTAAATATCAGGGATATAATCCTGGGTGAAATTTTTATCCCTCTAGCCCGTGAGTATGGATTTAAGTGGCAGAAAAGCAAGTGACCTAAACAGATCATAATTTGCTCTGAATTTGCTGGAATGCTTAAATCCAAAATAAGCATCCTGGTTTTCCACTGGCACAAACCAGAGAAGATCTGCATAGAACAAAGCAGCTATCGTTTGCAGGCATCACGTTGTCCATTGAATCAGCTTGGGAAATTTGTCTAAATCACAGTGCTTCCATGTGCCAGCTTCCCTGAAATCAGCCCAAGCCACCCAGAGGCAGCAGTGCTTTCATCCCCTATTTAATTAGCTTCTCCAAAGCAGCACAATAGACCTGCATCAAACTGTGAAATTCTTCCCCTTAGCTGATGCTCATAAATAGCTTTACTGTGCACTTGAGTGGAGGGAACCGCTGCTGTAATGATATTTGCCCATTGGACTCACAGAGATATTACCAGCATTAATTCATGTTTGAACAGCTCTTGCATGGCATTGGAGTGTGGAATCTGTTCTCATTACTATCACATTAGTGCTGCCTGGGTCATGGTTAAATGAAAAGGTGCAGAAGAAAATTTGTGTCCAAAATCTGGTTTGATCTGCAGGTAGGTCTGCTGGGAGTGGAAGCTGCAGCGGTGCTGGGCAGACAAAGCTTCAATAAAACACTAGACCTGCAAGTCAATTAATTCCAGTCCTCATGGTGACTCACATTTTCTCTTGCTGCTATATATAACTTCTTTTGCTGTAGATTATATCCACCTCCACATCCTAGACATAACAGATTGCTTGTGCTGTAAAGGAGCACTGGGAACCCTCACGGATCAACATATCAGCTGTAATGGATTTGAGTCACTGCTGGCAAGTCTTTGTGCCTTCTCAGATTTACTCTGATGTTTGCCACATAACTCAAAGGAAATAAACCCAGGTGACCTAGTCTCTGTCAAATCTGCTCTCTGGGGACTGCAGCTCTTCTATCTGGATTTTTACTAACATAGTAACAACTTACTCAAATAAAGGTTAACATAATGTATAATGAATAAAAAAGTAGTTTTAAATATCTTTCTTCTCATCCCACAGATATTTTAGAAAGGCTCTGTTTATTTTGAAATGGAAAAGCAATCTTTTCTTGTAAATCTAGCAATACTAAGATGCATAGATGTTCTTCTAGTAATTCAGCACCGGAGGGCATTTGATCAGTTGTGACACCTACTGATCTTCCATGCTGTGTGGCTTCAGCTATTGGCATCACCATGATTTTGACATACTATCCTCTGCTAAACCGTTTAAAATATAGACATGATGGCAGTGGATAGTGGTTTGGAGAGTCCACTTGTTTTCAGTCCCCGGGTGCTCAGCATGGCTGACAGACACCACAGCTTATCTATGTGCTTCAGGGGATCTCCTCACAAGACAAGTGAAGTTTAATGTGACCAATGAATTGAGTACCCTTAAATAATTTTATTGAAATGATAGTTCTTGTCAGTCCTAACATAAACTGAAAACTCTCCCCAAGTCCTGCACAGAACTGGGCACATCTGTGTCACATCCAGATCTGCTGTGCTTTTCAGGTGGCTGCAATTACTTGAGATTGCTAAGGAACAGCCCTCAGCAGTGCCACTGCAGCCTGCCCTGCTGCTCAGAACAGAACGTAGTTGTATGTGATAACTGCTGTTTTTCACAAGCATATACAAGAAATTAAATGCACTGCTTTGTTTTTCTTTTACTAAGACAGAAGTCATTTATCTCCATATAACACCTGCAGGTCAATATATGCAAATTCAACTACAGACTATCATGGAGAAGAGATAAATGAAGGTTTGAACATGGAGAATAAGGAAAACATGTCATTCAGACCAATGGAGCAACTTACAAGATCTCTTGTATATGTTGTTAACCACTCTTTTAATTTCAGAACCATCTAAGACATCAAATCAGTGCAGAGAAGTGATGTTTTTGTATTTGCCAGGTTCTGCAAAAAGTCTGCTGTATGGTACCTTGCAAATTCAGTACAGAGATTTTTAACATTACACCTCACTGAGGGCCAGCTCACTGCTGAGCTGGAAAACGTGATGGTTAGAAATTAGGCATCTTTATTGACCACAAGGCTCTGCAATGAAGCCATTATTTAAAGCTTCACTGGTAACAAAGACAAGTCAAGAAGAGATAAAATGCCTGTTAAAGTGTTTCCTACAGAACATGAAAGACAACTCAGGTGTTCACTCCTTCCAGAATTTGCTCCTCTCAGAGATCAGTGGAAAAAAGTTTTTGGGAAAATGGAATCTTTTCAAAGTAGTAACACAAAGATACAAGCTAAGGTACCAAATAAATTAGAGAACAATGCTTGTTTATTAGCATGCATGAATGTAGGCTATGGTTTAATTTGTATCAGTGTACATTATTTTGATGTGGCTTGCTTAGAATGTCTCAGTGATTTAACTTCTCCTTTGCAGGTAGCTTGATGGGAACGTCTCTGTGAATTACTGGCACAAATGTGCACAGTAAGAAGAAAGTGAGCTTCAGAAATAAAAGAATTATAAGACAAAGAAGAATCTGGACAAAAGTGCACCTGTGTGAACCTCATGAATTTCAACAAGTGCAGGTTTCTGCACCTAGTTGGGGACAATTCCCAGTATCAACAGAGGCTGGGAGATGATGTGATTGAGAGCAGCCCTGCAGAGGCTTAGGTGTTCAAAAAAGGATTGGACGTGGCACTTGAAGCCACAGTTTAGTAGTTATGAGGTGTTGGGTGATAGGTTGGGCTTGATGATCTTTGAGGTCTTTTGCAACCTTATTGATTCTATGGCTTGAAGGTACTGGTGGGTGAAGAGCTGGACCTGAGATGGCAATGTCCACTTGCAGCCCAGAAGGCCAGCAGTATCCTGGGCTGCATAAAAGAACTGTGGCCAGCATCTTGATGGACTTGAGGGATTCGACTCTCCTCTACTCTGGGGAGAGTCCACCATGAGTATTGAATCTAGCTCTGCAGCCCTCAGCAGAAGAAACATATGAACCTTTTGGAGCAGGCCCAGAGGAGGGCAACAAAAGTGATGGGAGGGATAGAACACCTTTGTTACAAAGGCAGGCTGAGAGAATTTGGGTTGTTCAACCTGGAGAGGAGAAGGCTCCAGGAAGACCAGAATTTCAGTACTTAATGGGGACAAAGGGTACTTGGTTTTAAACTAAAAGAGGGTAGATACAGACTAGATCGAAGGAAGAAATGTTTTACAATGAGGGTGAAACAGGTCGCTTAGAGAGGTGGTAAATGCCCCATCCCTGGAAACATTCAATATCAGGTTAGATAGGGCTCTGAGCAACCCCATCTAGTTAAAAATAGAATAGAATAAACCAGGTTGGAAGAGACCTTGAAGGTCCAACCTATCATCCAACACCACCTAATCAACTAAACCATGCAACCAAGCACCCTATCAAGTCTCCTCCTAAACACCTCCAATGATCGTGCCTCCACCACCTGCCCGGGCAGCACATTCTAATGGGCAATCACTCTCTCTGTGTCCCTGCTTACTGCAGGGACGTCTATTTTCCCTTCCAACCCAAACCATTCTATGATTCTATGATTCAAAACTTTGCATAAACTACTGAAGGCTTGGCACCAGATCCTAGAGTTCTTATTCAAGGAGAAAAAACCCAGACAAACCTAAAACATTTAAAGGGTTAATGCTATTAAAGTTCAAGTTTAATTTAATTTAAAATGCTAACAGTGGTTAAAATAGAGTATGTTTTAAAGATCAGAGTGTATCACCTTGCCTTTATCATAGAAGTATCACAAAGATATTATTCCTCAGTATATTATTTCTGCAGTGAAATCTGAAACAACTTTGAAATTGCATTACCTGGCTTGTGACAAATCTAGGTCTCGAGTCATCAGCATGCGTAAGCCTTCTTCATTAAAGAAAAGGTTGTTTCCTCCAGACATGATACCACATTTCCTTGATGGCTTCCCACCACTCACAAGCAGGAATCTATCTGACTCCAGCTGACCTGAACACACAGTGAATACAAATTTATGGTTTATTCTGCAATGTTCATACTGCCAGAGTACCCCTTCCAGAGGAAGAGGGCTAAGTTAAATGTCAGAAGCAGAGGGAAGAAATGTTCTGCGTTTGCAGCACAATACACTGCAAAATTGCCACACATCAAAACAGAAGAAAACAAACCCAGAGTAGGAAATCTGGGTTTCTGGTCTCAAGTACTCACAGGATGTTCTACTTTTCTCCATTTTTCATAGGATAACAAGGAACTACCCAAATCTATAAAGAAACTTTGGGCTTGGGTGATGGCATGTGAGCAAGGGCTGGCAACATTTACAATAAGAAGCAGCAGCTATGAAGGGATGAGTGTGATTCACAGGTGCTGCTTTATTCAAGCTGTGCTCTTCTTGCCATGCTTGTTAGTGGGGAAACCTTGTGGTGGTTTTAGAATTGTGCACATGGATGTTGTGTGCGCCCAGGCACGCATGAGGCTTTAAGTTCCCTCCAACCATTGCTTGCTTGGGGTCTGCCTTGCAGCAGCCCTCAGCACTGAGAGCCAGCCTGCTCTGAAACCATGTTTGCTTTACTAGGGCCACTCTGATTTCTCATGCAGTAAGGAACAAAACAAGTTTAAAGCCCTCCTCTATTTGTCTTACTTGCCTGTGCTCTGTCTGTGCTAACAGCAAACTGCCATCAAACCCATCATTTTCTTACAAAATTATTTCCTACATGTAGAATTTCAGGAAATTATTTCTTTCAGTGAAGAGTTTGTATTCCAGCACTAACAACTTCACAGACTCAGACAACTCCTAATCAGGCAACTGATAGCCATCAGACACTTACAAACCATGCTTGAGAATCACATCTGAACTTCTTGGTTCTTAGGAATACCCCCCAGCACAAATTATATTCAGAAGCATGAAGGGGTGAGGAAGTTGTTGCTAATTTATGCCTTGAGCCCTGAGTTCCACCAAGACAGACAGGCAGAATTCAGACCACCCCAGCCACAGAAAACAAAAGAAAAGATACCTTCAAAGTCATCCTTAAGGAAGTCAGAGTTCTTGGTACTTATTTTGCAGGTTGGCCCAGAGTACCCAGGGTCACAGATGCACTTTGTGCCATTGATACAGCTGCCATGCCCATTGCACATCTCTTCGCACTGCGGGCCAATGTACACGTTGTCAATGGCCCATGTCACTGGCTGGGATCCAGCAGGGTAAAATCCTTGGTACCACCTGAACCTTGCCAACCTAAAAAGGCAAGAAGTGTCCTTACTTTAAATAACAGTTCCATCTTGCTGTGGTTTTACAGATACACACCCTACTGTGCACAGATAGTACTACTTCTGTCAGAACTGCCTTGATTAAGCTGTTGCTCAATCCTGGAAACTGACTGCTGTACCCAATTACAATTCCTGCACCTTTATGTTGACATCCAACTCAAGTGCTGGCAGAAATCAAAATAGCATCATTCATAAGCTATGATACCAAAACTGAATGTTGGACCTAAAAATGGGACATGAAATCTAACTACTCTCTTGTTCATGGGGAGGATGAATGCCTGTGGTCTTGGTGTAGAGTGCCTGGCTCAGACCAGGCCTCTTTCACCCTCTCCTGGAGAGTGAAATCGTACTTCAGGAGGCCACCTTGCTCCCAGGGAGACTACCTGTGGCACTGGGGTGATAGGATCTTGTCCTCAGTTACACAGAATGAAAACCTGACCTGCCATGTCACCAGGCATTCAGCTTGCTTTCAAGTAGCTTCTTCTTAAACTGGATTGGTATTTCACATTGTTAATTTAAAATACATTCTCCTTTGGGTGCTGTCCTGTCATTTTTAATTTGCCTTCTAAGTGCTCCTCACATCGATGCTGCATATTTATATTTAGAGGAACTGACTGGGGAAGGAGGGAAAACAAATTGAGGTAGGGAAAAACACTTGAGAGACTCATTTTATTCCCAGCTGAGGAAACGTTTTAAAGGAGGAAGGAAACTAGAATAGTGTGAAGGGAAAAGCACTTAATTGCCTTGCATGTTTAATGTGTCTTGTTAGAGATATCTAAATGCAGCAGGTGAATCAATAGCACAGGCAGCTGATGAGGTTTTTTGTCTTTATTTGCTGAAAAGGGATTTTTATGAGGGGATACAGATGTAAGGGAGAGCTGATGAGTGGGGACACTACTGAGAGTTTCAAGAAAGGTACTGGAGAAGCAGAGTCCTGCTGGAAGTCTAAACCACTGATTTTAGTGCAGCCTGAGATGAAAATACAAGTGTGAGGCTCAAGGTGTTGTAAACTCCTCTTCAAAGGAGACTTGTGTCCCATGGGCTTGATTTGTTCCACCCTAGAGGCATATCAGCTCCTTCGCTCAGGTTCCCTCTTGGAAAGGGTAAAGCGTGAATTGTGTCTGAAGCAGACAGTGAAATACTGGTCTCGCTGAAGCGTTTCTTCACTGGCTCATCAGGCCCTAGGCTTTTCCTTCAGGACATAATTGGAACACAAAGTCTTATTTAACAGTTCTTTCAAAGTGTCTGTGGAGAACATATTAATTTCTAAAACAACACATGCTGTGGAAATAACACAAAATGTTGTCATCTTCATCTTCACACTTAGGGGATGACAAGACTGGGGTTTTTTAGAGTTACATAAGAAATCAAGTTTGGAGTGCTTTTCTTGTTATTCCAAAGGATTCTGGTGGAGAAAATAATCTTTCAGCCCCCTGGCCCAAGAATTTCATGGCATTAAATGCTCCATGGTAGCTGCTTTGCACTGCTGGGTTTGACTGGCTTCTGGCCCGGTGTGTTGGAGAAGGAATAGGAGGGAAGGCAGGCAAACAGGACAGAAATACTCAGAAACAGAGGGATGAACCAAAATACCTGGAAGGTTTAAATGAGCAAGGAGTCTGTGTAGTCAAAATTTTCATTTGAAGGGTTGCATTGGTAGTTGGGTAAAGGGTCATTTTCTTTCATACATGCTCTGGTTTAATCCTTAAGGATGTGGTCTTTCACATAAACTGAATTGATGCTAGCACAGCAGATAGCATTGTATTATGCTTTGGATAGTTACACATTATTAGACCTGGTAGCATGTATTGTGTTTCTGGGCTGTGTATCTGTTGTCATCCAACCTATTTTTTTCCACAGACTTTGAGTTTCTGAGTGACTTCAGCAGTTAATTTCTTAGAATCAGAGAACTTTACAGCTACAAGAGACCTCAAGTATTTAGAACAGTCCATTTCCTTACACTGAAGTCCAATTAAGTTTACACTAACTCACATTTTACTGCTTTTTTAAAAACGAATTCTAAATTTTCATGCAAGAATATCGTTGATGAATTCAAATGGCTAAGACACTGTAGCGAAGAGTACTTAGTGCTCTAAGAACAGTCACTTTTCCATCGATTTTACCATGCAACACACCTCCAGGAAAATATCTGTGGTTATTCTACATTAGCAGTAGGCACAACATAATTTGGGGAATCACCTGAACACTAACTAATATTCAGGACGAAAGTGGAGAAAAATCAGTCATCTGCTCTAGTGCTGCTCACTCCTAGAATTAAAAACAAACAAAGGAAAAGCTGGGCAAGAACAGGAGCTGGACACTTACCCACAGAGGTGCAGCCTTCCAAAATGAATGACCTCCCTTCTCCAGCCCTGGGTGGTGCCTGCGTAGTAAGTGCTACTTGGGTGATGCTCAGTGGAGCACAGGGAGCTGAGGTGGCTGCTGCTGCTGTAGCACAAGGGGAGCAGCAGGTGCCAGGTTGCCCCCAGGTCTCGTGAGAACTCCAGCTTTACTGGGTCAGCAGAGGAGCTGTCAGTAGTGCAGCCAATATTGATCTGTGGACCAAGACATGAAATGCAGATGACATAGGGCTGGTTGTGGGGTTCCTAATCATTCTTTATCTTAGTCAGCTTGTCCTATTTGGTAAGGTATTTATTTAGGCCAGAAAAATGGTGACTTGGGAACTCATTTAACAACTAAGACATTGTACTCGGAACAAGCAGGTGAACATGAACTCTTACCCTGACTGTCCATGGGCATATAATATTCTGGTTTATCAACAAATGAATGCAATAGAAGGTCCCCAACTACTTTTACAAAGGGAAAACGGTAAAGTTAATTAGAAAGAAACCCAGAGCAGAGCTACTAATGTTGCTGGACAAATCCATCAGCTCTTGCAGTCCTCCAAGCAGGTACAGAAGTTATCACAGCACACAAAAAACATGCATTTGTAAACCCAGAAATATTAAAAGAAAATGTGTAAACATAAACTTCCTCTTTAAACTGCTGAGCTGCTCTGTAAGTCCTCTGTAATGGTACACTTGAAGAAGAAAGAGCTTCTTCCTCAGGGTGTGCTCTATCACTTCAGTATGTTCTTCAGCTACCATGCTCACTACCCATTTGCTCATGTATAGCTGCAAAGCCCTAGGAGACAGCATTAAAAGAGCATCATAGCTGGACTGGCTTTAGATTTATTGTCACAGTAAATGAGTTTGCCAGTGTCAAACTTCTCAAGGTATTCTTACAAGGTTCTTGATATAGAGAGCATTAAAAAGGCAGAAATCTTACACGAAAAACAATTCTATTACTGAAAAAATATAAGATGTTTTGTACAGAATTTGAGACATACTTTCTGCATGTACTCATTGCAAATTAGTCTGCTTTTCTTTCTCACTGCTGCTAAGATATTTTACTTTTGAATTGTTTATATAAAAGAATAAGGATTAGTCGCCTTACAGAATGACTCTGTGATATAAAGTAAGATGTGCCATACTTACCACGCCGTAAATAACCCTGCCTTGATGATGGAATACAAAGTGTGCACTAACCCAGAAACATTTGGGGTTTTTTTACATGTCTTTTTAGTGGAAAGCATGTGTCTTTCTAACATGCTGCTCTATAAGGAAAACCTATTTATTTCTAAAGCCCAGTGATACTTGGAATTGTGCATGAATGTTGAAAATGCAACCTACATCAAACTTCCTTCATCACTCTTCAGTGCACGAGACCCATCAACCTAGATTTGATGAGAAGGGTTGTCTACTCATCTGGAAGCTTAGAGAGATGCTTGACCCAATGATGTTTTGACTCTTGAGACAGAGATAAACTCTACTGCATTATGCATAATTTCTTAATTTATACTAAAGTCCTCAAAAATGTGAGCTGGAAACAATGTTCTTACCACATATGGAAGTAAGCATGTAGATTTTAGGAGGTTAATGCTCTGAAAACTTGTTAATATCCTAAAGTGACTTCAAACATTTTTGTTCTACAGGCTGTAATCTATATTTTAAACCAGAAAATGGTTTGCATTCAATAATTTATGGATTAGCTGCATGACAAATTGAAGCGTGCAAGAGTGTACAGCTAAGCCTAGATTTCTTCGAAAACCCTGAGGATAATTTTAGTAATTGTTCCTAAACTGGCATAATTTGCTGTTTATGCTACAGCATGCTTCATCTTTCTTAAAAGCACCCTAGTAACTATGGCAATTTACATAAAAGATTCATTGGCAATTGCTTAATGACATTATAATGACCCTCCCTAAACTAATACATAGCAGGCTAAATGGTTGCTCCCACCAGTAGCTGCCCCAGCCAATGAACAGTTTAGATTTTAGGATAAATCTGAAGCACAGGTTAGTTTAGACCATGTGTGGTCATAGGGGCATCTGTTTCCACTGACTATATGAGAAGCAAAACCAATATGATCCTTATTCTTGAGCTTTAAATAACTCCCCATGACAGCATGAATTCAGGCCACCATGGCCAAAGAGCAGCTTCCTCTAGAAGATCTATGAAAGAATGAGCAGAAGCAAAAGAAAAGCAGAACTTTGGCTGTCTGAGAAAGTTCAGCAGCGCAATTAAGCCAGCAAGCAGGAAACAGTAATTTCTAGTGTCACAGATGAAGTTTGTGGAAATGCTGTGTGCCCATCCTGAGCAGACTGTGAAGTGGCAATCTGAACCCTCATTGGATTTTGCTCATCGCCTTGTCTGCCATTGCTCCAACTTGTAGGACATGGACTTTAATGCTGCCAGTGAAAGTACGTAATTACAGGCAAAGTGGCAGTTTAGGGAAGGAATCAGATGACTTTGAAGCAGAAATTTCCCTTATCTGTATATTAAAAGCTTCATGATACATTCACATGAGGGAAAGTATAATCAAAGCAACTACAAGGGAAATTAGAATACATAGAATACATAGAATAAACCAGGTTGGAAGAGACCTTCAAGATCATCGCGTTCAACCCATCAACCAATCCAACACCACCCAAACAAGACTTCTCTACCTGGTAATCCTAACAGCTGGGCAAATACAGCAAAGAGCAGAACCTGAAGACACAGAACTCTAAGCAAAAGGCAAAATAACTCTGAGGACAAGTACCTCAAACTGGATTATAGTGTTTTCATTTACGTTCAGGTCCCTTGTTGTAATGGAGTGCTCTCCAACTTCATTTGAAACAAATACCATAGCCGAATCTTCTTCCCTGCAGAAAGAGCAAAGGATTGCTTTAGTCTCACTTTATCACAGTCACCTCATTCTAGTTTGTTGCTGAGAGATGCTTACGGAGCTCCTTTAGATGAATATGGGCAATAAAGTCCAATGTTTCCACCAGGATAGAAAAACCAGTTGTCCTCTTTGGGACCAAAGTCAAATGTATCCAAAAGGATCACGGGGTTCTTTAGGTTATTTCCATCAATAATGAAGTCATCAATAATCCATATTTCTTCCTTTTTGCCTACAAAGGAAAGGGAAATATTCCTATTAGGATCTAATACTACCATTATAAGCAAGCAGAACATTTGCCAATATTTATGGATTACATGGAGAAAAGAGTGCTGAAAACATGGCTTCACTATTTTCATTTTCCATGGAAACTGTCCCCATACTGCTCTGCAGCAAACCCTAAAGAGTTAACATTTATTACTCTAAAGTTTGTAAAAGTCACAGCAAATTGAAGAGTGAAAAACCGGTGTTGAACAATTACTGTCTGTTTAAATCACATTTACTTTGAAGCTCTGGCAGCACTTCCATCCTTAGTAAAGAATCATAGAAACATCACAGAGTGGTTTGGGTTGGAAGAAGTCTTAAAGATCATTTAATACCAACTGGCCTGCCCTGGGCAGGAACATCTACTACAGCAAGTTGTCAAAGGCGCCATCCACCCTGGCTTTGAGCACATCCAGGGAAGGAGCTCCAGCACTTCTCCGGGCAGCCTGTTCCAGTGCCTTGCCACCCTCAAGCTGAAGAATTTATTTCAAATGTTGAGTCTAAATCTAGTTTCTTCCATCTTCTGCCATCACCTCTTGTCCTATCACTACATGCTGTCATGGGTTTAGCCAATTAAATCTGCTGCTTATATTCTACACCATGCTGCCATCATGCCAGCCTCACAATGAAAGTGCTGGCTGGAGCAAAGTAGCATGGGGCTTGAGGCTCAGATTGGAACATGAGAGGCCTCCTGTTCTGATTGCTGCTTCTGGTTTCTGGTTTGGGGTATTGGTCTTTTCCTCTGGGCTGGCTGAGGGCCTGGGGAATCATTTTATGGCTGGATTATGCTGCAGCTTCTGCTTTTGCTGTGCTTTTCTGTGAAACAGGCTGAGGTCCTTGTGCATTGGATTAGTTCATTAAAATCCTGACCTGAGCTCAGGGCTTCTTTTGTGCTGCTTTCCCTCTAGTCTCTTGCCTGTGAGAGGAGGCTCTCTGAAAGCAGGACACAGGCTTTTGCAAACAGTCCTTCCCCAGCTGTTCTGCAGCCCCCTCCAAATACTGAAAGGCTGCTCTAAGGTCTCCCCTGAGCCTTCTCTTCACAGAAGAGTGCTCCAGCCCTCTGATCATCTTCATGGCCTCCTCTGCATCCACTCTAACAGTTCCATGTCCTACTTGTGTTGGAGGCTCCACAGCTAGACACAACACTCCAGGTTCAGTCTCACAAAAGTGGAGCAGAGGGCAGAATCACCTCCCATGACCTGCTGCCCATGCTGCTTTTGATGCAGCCCAGAAAACACCTGCCTTTCTGGGCTGTAAGTGTGCATTGCTGGTTCATGGTGACCTTCTCATCAGCCAGCACTCCCATGTCCTAGAAGCATCAACATGAGCAGTTACTGTAAAGCCCAAGCAGCCTGAACCATGATGTCATTCTACACCTTTTTCCTTACACTCAGCAGCTTGTGTTTTCCTGGCAAGAGCTCTTTAAGACAGAAGGAAACTCTGACCTTCCCTCCAATGGATTACACTTCAGGTAAGTTGGGCTATTGGAGCTTTAACTGTCAAGGAAGGGTTACATTGCCAGATCTTTTGTTTAAATGGTTTTCCCATCTATCTAAAAGATCAATAAAAATCAATAAAAATTAAAAGGCTTCTTTAAAATAAAATTAAAAATAAAATAAAATTAATCTCCTCAAGAGATGCTTAGTTTAATGTTTGAGGCAGGTCTCACCAGAAGACTGAACTGTAACTGGCTTCTTAGGACTGGATTTGGATTACTTTTTGTTTTGGTTAGATGTGTACTAGGCATGTGCCTGTATGGAATGAATAATTGCTGTGTCACTGTGTCTAAATGATAGTAAGAATTCTTTAGTGCTACAAGATGTGCTTAGAATAAATGAGAGCAGAAAGGAGCCAGAGCTTCCTTCAGATGACACATTTCCTGTAATCAGGAGGAATGCTGTGTTTCTCTTCCGGCTTTCTATAGCCCTTTACAATTTAATCAAAACATTAACTGCTCACTGCATTCTCTTTCTAAATGGGTTTTTAATGCCTAGTTAATTCTGAGCAAGGTAGAACCAGTTTCCATTTACACTTGAGACACTTTAGTGTAATTGGGGCATTCTTATGGGGCTGCGATGTAAACAAGACTCAGGTCCATTAAAAATGATGAGAAGAACCTGAGTAAAATTAACTTTATTGGTGTTGCTTTTCTCCCAGTTCCTCCAAGACCAAGGCTGAGAGTTTTCTGCCTACAGTCAAGGGTTATTAGGTTAAGGTACTTTCACTTTAAAGCATACATCAGCTTTATAAGAACAGTGCTTTATAAGAACAGTAAACATAATACTGTGATAAATGTAATTGAAGAGGTCAAATATAAGGAAAAATGATGTAAGAGCCTTTGTTATTGTTGAGTTCAAATATCTTTCCTCCTACAGAGGCTGAGCTGTGCAAGTGTGGACCTGGAGTCCCAAGGGTGTCTTTTCCTTACCATTGTTGTAAGGTTGCCAGAGCCTGAATCGTGTCCCATTGCTTTGGGCCATGTAGGGCAGAGGAACGTTAATGAAGAGGACATCTGTGGTCTGTGTGAAGTAAAACTCATCTATTAGGTGCCAAGTGATGCCACCGTTGATGGAATATTGCAGCAGGATGGAATGTGACCTCTCCGGCGTGCCTGCAGCAGAGAGGACATGCATTTACATTCATTGTAATCTAGCCCTTAAAAGCACTCTCTCAAGAGCACTCCTAAAAGTGTAAATACAATTAGGTTACTCTGACATCTACTACAGAACTTGGGCTTCCTTTAACAGCAGCCCAAGCTGTTGAGGTGTTCCATGCCTTGTGCATTACTATGCAAGTTCCTCCCATGTTTAGTTCTTAAATTAACCAAGTTTGCTGATGTGCATGGTCCTGCTCCATTCTACTCCAGCACAAAGCCTCTCTTCAACCACTGCATATGCAGCAGGGCAAGGAGGAGACATTTGCAGTCAGGAGCTAACTTCAGCTTGGCTGTGGCAATTAAGAATAATCAACACACTGCTCTTAATGCTTACAGCTAACAAATGTGCTCAGCTGTATTAATTTACATTCAAGACTATGGAGCCTGTTAGGATCTGGATCCAACCTAAGGCTAGCAAGACACAGGTTTAAGGAGAAAAGATTTCTCTTTGAGTTTCTTTGCTTTACCTCTTGTGGATCATGCGTTAAAGTTCAGCTTTTAGCCTTTGGCTATTCCTGCCTTTCAGAATAACACTCACTGTATTTTTTAGCATCTTGACAAGGATCATATATAGAAATACTTTAAAGATAAAATAAATCTTCACAAAGATTTTGATTTACAATATAAAACATTTGGCATATTAATGGTTTTGGAGCATGTTATGCTTTTGGCTCTTACTGTTCTCTCTCTTTTCCATAAAATACTCAAACAATACTAGTAAAGAGCCAAACATATATGATTCAGTCCCTATTAAAGAAATCCAACTTAATTCAGAAAAAAATGCATTTTCACTTGCCCATACAGAGATTTGGCTAAGATACATATTTAGGAAGAGATGTGGTTCAAAACTCTTTTCAACCTGTCTTTTGGCAAATGGTGAGTCAGTCAGGGTCTAGTCTCAGAGTGCTGAACTTCCTGAAGGAGTTATGAACATCTTCCACAAAAGGAAGAGGAGATTTGGCATGCTGAGAGTTTAGCCTGAAAATACCAGTTCTACAAGCAATGATGGGGAAAACTTCTGAAACGGTATGGGAGTGACCCAAATCCTCAAGCAGGGCAGTAGTTCTCTGCCATGGCACTCGTCACTTGGATACAACCATTTGACAAAGCCAGAGATGACAAAGACTAAGAGCAGGGCGAGTGAATCATTGACTTGAAAATATTTGTACTAGAGACACTGTCTGGAGCTTGTTAAGCCAAAATTTATACTTGGCTTGTAAAGTCTGGGTATTTCTCACACACAGTTAAGTAGAATTATGGAGTTTTAGTTGTCTCTAAGATACCTATTAGGAAATCAAATGTTAAGATCTTTTAATACAGTAAACTGAAGCCTGAAAATTAAAATCCCTGTAGTTTCTTATTAGTCCCTTAAGCAATCTAGGCACCACTTTATAACTTAAAATAATGACTAATTCGATTTTTTTCCCCAATGCATGGCAAAATCTCTAAAAAATATCAAGCTCTTTTGCTTCACTCTTGCTCAAAGGCTGCACTAGCTCTGCTGATTTTGACACTAGCACAAGTAACTTTTTTCTTAGGAACTGCTCAGAGGGCCATGTAGTCTGGGAGCAAGGTAGATGATGCAGAACCTCAAACAAATTCCCACATTCACTGTGAACTGATGATCATGTACACTGAAGTTGAAAATGTAAATCCATATCCTTTTCTGTGATGCTGCTAGGTAAGAATAAAGCTAGATGAAAGTTAGATGAGTGATAGGTAATCAACAGTGATGTTACCTTTGGCAATGAATTTAAAGGAAAACTGGATGTACACAGTATTGGTGCAGTCTAGATCTCTTGATACAAGCATTCTCAGTCCTTCCTGTGAATACAGAATACATAGTGTGAATCTCAGGTCCTGTTACTAAAGGTGCTCTGAAGCTTACTATTATCTGAATGTTGTTTTACTGACTGCTGCTGGCAGCAAGAGATGTAGTTCTCTGTCCCACTCCTTCCCATTTCTGTCCCATCTCCTTGTCCCAGAAGATGGGGACAGCAGCAGCTTTGGTAGAGTGACCCATATCAACAGAAAGGGTGCAAGTCACCACCAGAGGCACAGCTACATGGCTAGGTACAGACACAGGTACAGCTCCTTCAGTTCATGCTCTGAGTCACTGGGATGTGATCTGATCCACAAGCACTGGCTTACTCAGACACTGAGTCCAAGCTTCTACAGACATCTTTCAGGGTAAAGAGTACAGCAGCCAAGCATTCTAACTCCTAGGCAGGAAGACTCCTCTCAAGCTCTTTTCTGTGCCTCAAAAAAGATTGTTTACAAACATCCTTTTCTGGGGCAACCTCTTGTCTTAGAGCAGTAAGTAAAGGGAGCAGACAGGAAACCTCACAGTGACCCCCTAAGGTTCTGTCCATCTCTATAGATGTGCTCAAAGTTGTGTGGATCCTGGGACCAGAGCTGGTCCCTGTTCTGCAGAGATCAGGCAAACCACCTCTCAGAGCTTCCCTCTTTTTCAGACCCATTTTCCCAGGGAAACAACCTGCAGGAACAACCAATCCAAGTTTTAGATAATTCACATCCAATGATATGTGATTTAAGTCATATAAAGAAGTTGAATCTGAGTTAAGGAGAAATGTATCCCACAAATGAAAGTAACAGCCAACAAACTGAGGAACCCCCTTTGTTCACCAAAACCACCTGTGACAAACATGGTACATACCACAGGCAGGAGAAGACAGGAAAAAGGAAAAGATGAAATTCTATCCTAAAGACATTGACATAAACATACGAGGGGAAACAACAAAAAATGTGCTATTTTTAGCTCTACTGTTGGTGTGGGTTTTTTTTCAATATAAGCAGTCTCTGACCCCTTTAAAAATGAGAGCTGTTCCAGACTTGATGGTGTCACCATTCAGGTTTCCCCTCTCAGCACCATAGACCTCAGGCCAAAGGTCTGGATGCAAGTTACCATTGAAATCATCCTTCAGGACAGCCGGCAGAGGAATTACAGGGACACAGTATGGACCACCAAAGCCTCTGTCACACCTAGCAACAAATTGGGAGGAAAAGGTGTTATCCATCTGGCCTAGATACAGCACAAGATCCTTCCTATGAAGCAGGTTAAACAGGTTGCTACTTACACACAACGACCTGCATCACAAATGCCGTGGCCAGAGCACATCCAAGGGCATCCTGTAGCCAGCACCACATTATCAATAGCCCAAGAATCAACACCAGAAGCATAGTTGTACTGAATCCACCTGAATCGTGTCCTGGGAGAGCTAGAACAAATAGAGGGTATGTGTTTCAAACTTCAGAATGTCTATTCCACAAAGTACTAAGCAGTAAAGAAAATCCCACAGGCTTCAGGAAATTAAAATCTCATTAATATGCATGACTCCTTGGATCTGGAAGTTTCAGTTCCTCAGGTTAGGTTTTAAGGAAAATTCCAGCAGGCTCTAAAGAAAGGTGCCCAAAGTGAAAACTAAGAAAGGATTCTTGCTGGGATTCTTGCTGGTCAGCGAAGTGACTGAGCAGAAACAGCGAACTACCTTAGAACTCAACAGCTCTATGTGTTGCTAGCAGAGTTAAAATATAATTACTTCAGTGAAGCAGGAATTAATGAAAGTTTGCCCATACTAAGCATTGTGTAAAGAAAGCCCAGTGATTACACCTGTTCATGTAGGTATGTATGCCTGTGTATGAATGTACTTTCAGCAACAGCCACATCCATACTGCTGACCACCTCATCAGCAGCCACACACCGGTGACTGCTGACCACCTGGTCAGCCTCAGGTGAAGAAAGTGGAAAAAACATCTATTATAACGTTATGGGTTCCAACATAGGAAATGTACTGTGGACAAGGCATGGAGAATTGTCCTCACACTTTGACAGGATCAAGATATCATTACACTTGTGATGAAGATTCTTTGCAAGAAGATACATGTTGTCCTGGGGGGAACTATGGAACTAGAAACCAGGATGTGAACCCCAGTCCCAGTCTGTTTATTACTGTGTGTCCACTTTAACTGCTTTTTTCGCTGGGTGGTGACATTCACAGAGGGAGCTTGGCAGAATTACAGAACTGTTTTGAGCAGCAGTAAGCAATAGCACCATCTTTTATTTCTGAACTAGAGCAGGGTTGTATTTGGAGAGGTGGATGCCAGCATATCTACCACATCCATTTACAACCATGTGATACCACCGGGAGGCAGGCAGAATTCTCCTCTGGGTCATAAGGGTAGAGGTGGCACATCCAGTAACATGCATTTCGACTTGCTGATTCCCATGACTAAGATGGCTAAAGACTGGATGACAAGTTATGTGAGATGACACAAAATACTTTGATATGAAAGGATGGGTCAGGGCATTAGGGTCTTACTTCTTATTGTGTAAATGTTAGAAAAGTTTGGGTGAGGATTCCTGTTCTTGCTGTTATAGGCAAGACTTCAGAATGCACTCATCTGAAGTTGTTACTTCATTAAGTTCCTGCAGTTCATGTTATATCTGATGAACTGTTTTGAAGGGACATTTAAAATTCTGATGGTGTGACAACACATATTTAATCATTCAAAAGACATGTAGAAAATTCTCAGGCTGGAGGATGTTTGCTCAAATTAGATCAGCAAAATCTGTCTCATGCTAAGCAGCCAGAAGAGCAGTGCTCACTTGGTGGAGGGTGGGAGGTAGACAGTAATTCTCTTCCAGTTTTGGAATCTTTCTGAAGTGTAGATGGAGCTCTCAGTGTACTGCTGGCAGCCGATGGTTGGGGGCACGCACTCCTCTGTCACCAGGTGCCAGTCTCTCCCGTTGTTTAGAGAGTACTGCAGGTGAATGCTGTGAGAATTGCTGTAGGGCTTGCTGCAACCCATGCTCAGCTCAAACTGCAAGAAAGTGGAGGCTGACACATGGAAGTCCCAAGTCTCAGCATAACGAGGTTTTCCTAAGAAAGAAGAAAGGAGAAACAAACAAAAAAAGAGTTTATCTTGTGCCTTTGGCTTCAGTACTGCCATTCAAACTGGCTATCTGCATTTTCACCTTTTTTCAGCCTTCTCTTCCCTGCAGGTTACTCTGGACCTGAATTTGTCCATAGTCTATAAACTAGACTCACACAAAAGTAACAGGATTTGCTGACACATACCAATGTTTTCACTGAACATCAGAGCTGTATCCATAGACAGGCAGTCAATGTCTACTTGACCTCCTTGTATTCTGTACCAGCTTGCTTGCAAATCCACAGATCCATCAAATTTATCCTGGAAGCCAGTCTGAGAGCTGTCATTCATCCCTATGAGGACATCATCCAAAGCCCACTGAGCAGAATGCTTCCCTATAAAAAGCAGAAGAGGCAGGTTAGAGAACTCTAAGTTATTGGTTTATGGCCATATATTGTGTTAACCCAGTGAGCAGTGCTCAGCCATGTAGACTGAGAGCTGTTAGACAAGGCTCAAATATTGCTTGGGGGTGAACCTGGACTCAAGAGTATATTCCCATTCCTGATAACTGTAGGCATTTCCCTCTTCACTTCTCAGGCTTCAGTGTCTTAGTCATCATATGCACTTCTGTGTTTGAATGAGATACTATGTAAGCCCTTAGATTGGGGATTTCCATTTTATGAGTCACAACCTTCCTGCCATTTCCCACAACTAAATCAGAAAGGCCTCTAATTCCCAAAGTACTTTTTGTATGGATGAAGACAGCACACAAAGGAAAATATTGAAGATCTTTGATACAAATGATTTTCACAGGAATCTTCACCTTCTCCTTCCTGGAAACCTGTTTTCTCTTACTCCATCCTATAGGTATCTCAGTTCATGATCATCACTAGCCCTTCACTTCAATTCACCTTTCTGCTGGCACGCTGAAAACACCATCATACTGTGCAATCATTGCCCTCACGGGAGAAGTAGTCTTGGTAATACATTGTGAGCTCACAGCAATGTGCCAGAACTTTTGTCTTGCCACTCTGAGGAGCAAGAATTATGGCTGACAAGGCCACTGCACTGCATTATGTCAGAGAGAAGACAGCCTGTGAAGCAGCTAATATGTGTAGTGAGGAGTGGTTGTCACCTATGGGTGCTGGTATAGAAAGTGGTATTGCAAGCTCCAGTCATAAACTTCCACCTGACTGCCATTAGGTGATCTCACAGTGGCAGTTCACAGCAGGGACATATGCCAACCAGGTACCCTCAGAGCAAGTGGACAGAAGGACACAGAAAGGGCAACAGATAGGGAGCAATAGGTCTGGCACTGTACTGCTCTCCATTGCAAACAACTGTGGCAGAATGATGGTCTGTGGTGAACCAGTTGCTGCTCATCCTTCTTCCCAAATGAACTGGCTTCTTGACACCCATCTTGCCTTGTATGCTCTCTTGCCTAGTGAGGACAATTAACTCCAGCACATACATTGCAAGAAAATGTACAAATGGGAGCCAAGAAGCCACACACCATAATTACCTGACTGCAAGCTCTGTGCTTTGCTCCCCAGGGAGCTGCTCTTAAAATGCACTTTGCTCTATTTCTGAATATCACCTTAGCAGGGATGCAGTAGCTGCTGCCTTGCACAAAGGTGAGACACTTAATCAGGACACTTTTCATAGTGGCAATGTACCCCACACAGCCGGAGCCATCAGTCAGCACCAGTGTTTTACTTTCAGCTGAGGATGTGGGAAGTGGCTTTGGAATGCAGCAGAAGGCAGGGGAGCAGGGTGCTGGGACACCAAAAGCGGCAGGGGACAGAGGCCGTTTTGGAATACGTTATTAAGACAGTGAGATTGGAGCCACTAGGTAGGCAGAATCAAGGCCAAGTTATGTCTCCTCTTCCAAAACAGAAAAACAAAATGATAAAATGAGTAAGGAATTTTACATCCCAGCTCACTCTACATGCAGGTAAATCCTCTAATCTTATTTAGGCTTTTCTGTGTAATATTTTTTTCCCCTCCCTTTTGTTATCTGTCAGCATCTTTGCTTTAAAATTCAAAAGTTCTGCTCTTCAGTCAATTCTTCTATTTGGTACTATAAGAGAAAACCACATCTGCAGGGTGATTGGGGAAAGACTAAGAATGCTCTTTCAGCACCCAGCTGCTTACCATGTGTCTGTGTCAAGCTGAGGTTCCTGCAGAACATGCCCACACTGAGCAGCAGTCACAAATGGACTGTATAAAGCTGCTTAATGAAGCTTTAGGATGGTGTCTTGCTTACCGTGTTGTGGCTGCCACCAGCGGAAGGCAGTGGCAGGGGTCTTAGCCTCCCGAGGTAGGTCTATGGAGACCACCTGGGGCTCCAGGTATGACATGAAGTCCAGCTCCCGCAGCAAGTGCCAGGTGATCCCATTGTCATTTGTGTATTGAACAACAAGCCCTGTATTTATAAGGAAGAAAGGAAGAAAGGCAGCTAGTCTAACAGCACAGAGCAAAGAGGGGCAGCTCAGTTACTTCTACTGACAGATCACTATTAAGTTTGGTGGAAATCATTATAAATACAATGTGGAACAAAAGGAAATAGTTTTCCCCACCATGTAAGAAAATTGAAGAGGTAATTGATTTATGTTAAAAATAAAACAATCTTTAGTTTGTAAAAGCAGCAAAAGGGAAAAACATTGCAGAAAAAACAAACCACAAAACCTTAATATTAAGAAAAGAGGCTTTACCTTCATTCCTGGCTCTTGGTCTGTTGCAGGAGTTACCAATGGCCTTGCTTCCAATTTGTACATAAAATTGAACTAGCCTGTTAAAAACATTGGGGTAGAAGAGAAGTGTGATCATGTTCTGATAGTACTAGATCAGGCGGTAGAACTGTCCTCTCTTAACTAAAGTGGTGTTTGCAGTTAGGTTTTTATTCCAGGCTAATTGGCCAGGCAATGTTGCCAGTGAAATCAAGTATGGCCATAGTTAACAGGGGAGAACTGTGGATAGAAGACAGCCCTGTGGTTTATTGATCCCGTGCCTAGTAAATGTATTGTTGGACTGGACATCAGAATTTAGCAGTTCCTGATTTCACCCAAAGATGCAAAATCTCCAAAGCAGGCAAATCTGCCCCTTACATCAGGTTCTACATTGACCTCTTGTAATTGGAAATGGTTTAAACTTTAAAATAAAGTCCCAGAGTTTAAATAACATTATTATATCCTTACTAAGCCACCAACTCCTTTTCTTTGTTCTTAAATTATTGATGTAAATGATTTTCAGCCAAGAGCACTCATGGGACATTTTGTGAAGCAGACCCACTGAACATGAACTTACACATTTTGATCTAACAGAATATCCTCTTGGTCTCACAGCATGAGATGGGGGGAAAAAGTGTTCCTGGTCTGCCTTTCTTGCAGCCTTCCCTGTAGTCAGTGTTTTTATCACTTCCCTACCTTTTCTATCACTTTCTACTGCAAACCATGGCAACCTTTTCATTTGTCTCTCTGCATGAAAGATTTTCTGTGTCCTTGATTTTTCTCATAATAATTTGCTGTAGTATTTCTAAACCCACAGCATCTCTTTGAGACAGTGTTACCGGTTATATTGTCAGAACCTTGAATTACCCTGGAACATCCCTATTTAGCTAGATATGAATTAGTAATTTACCCATCTTTGTGATCCAAAATATTCTGGATTTTTTCCTAATATACAGTGATGCCCTGGTATCCTTGCTGACCTGGTATTTTTATCTGTGGTCTGTGGTGCCAGAGTAGTTCACTGTTCCTCTCAGAGGTACACTATTTGCTATACAACAGCAATTAATTTCAATTAATGTCTTGCTGCTCACTCACCAAATTTCACTGCATGTCTCCAACCTTCATCTGAGTCTTACTTGGTCATAACTCATGTAAAGAGCATTGAGATGACCAAGAATGCCATTGTTCCCTTATCTATGCCTTCTTCATGGGTTGTCTACGTTGCATGCCCAAAACAGTGCCGGCACAGAGCAGTGAACCAGGACTTGTCTCCATGCTGAGACCTCCATACCACAGCTTGGTGATGTCATTTACTTTCTTGTCACCTAGCCAGTTTCTGACTTAGGGTGATGCCTCCCTGCTGTGTTATGGCTACTGGAGTACTTGTTAATGTGGTATTTTTGGGGAAGCAACTGCCTGTCACTTGTGCTGCGGGCTATCCTCACGAAGCACACAGGGTGAGGTGGGGTCAATGCTAAACAGGGGTTTTGGGGGGGAAAAGAATGCAAAACTGAGTAAACCAGGCTTCAGTAATTCTACTGTTTGTAGGTAGCTTCTCTATTTTAAGTACTAATTTTGAGTTGCATTTTTGTCTCTGTGTGATGAAGCAAGGCTTGATTTATCACTCAATTCCCCACAAGGATAACTGTGTCTGCTTTAGGGGGTTTGGTCACAATTTGCATTGACATCTGTAAAGTCACAGACCAACCACAAAATTACAGCCAGAGCCAGTACAATGCAGACAGAACTCCAGTTTCCCTCAGCCACAGCTACATACACAATGTCATGATTCTAAACACCAACACAACTCAGTTCTGCTTTTGAGAATGGTACTCCTGCCTGAAATGTTTTGTATATTCAAGGGACTAGGACAAGCCTGAATAGGCTCATCAGTCTCTTTTATATTACAGCCCCACAGGTAGTTCAAGAACAGACAAGCTCACAGTATTGCACTATTTAGCCCGGTGGGTCCTATGGTTTGCTGCAGCTCTGTTGTCTCAACAGGCAATAAAACACCAGACGGCAGCGGTGTAAAGAATTACAGTCCTATGATGAAATTATCTTTTTTGTTTGCCCAATGTAAATATTGGTTAAAAAAAAAAAAAGACCAAAAAACCCACAAAACACCACTTTGTGCAGAAGAGTGAATCAGCCCATCTGATCTGCAAGTGGCTGACCCAGAGCAGCTCTCGGGGATGGTTGCACAGACATTAGCAATGGGGTCTGCAGCAGGGACAGGAACCAAGTCAGCTATTAAGCCACTTTGAAACATAAATAAATAAATTATAAATACCGTGTTTTTTATCTAGCTGCCAGGTAGACACAGTGTGCAAATGTCACAAGGGACTGGCCCTCAGAATGGGAGGCAGTAGCTCATCAGTAACCAAAGTGCATCCAGGTATGGAATTGTCAGTAAGGAGCATGGGAATACCGCTGGTGAAACCGTGCCTTTGGCGCACTGGTCCACGCAAAAGAGAAGAGAGGGAGAGGCTTAGGAGTTCCCAAAATGGAAGCCAAAAAATGGCTGGGTGAAACTAAATTTGATATGTGCAGCTCTCTTAGTGTTATAGGACACTCTCCTCATGTCTGTCAAAACAAATGCGGTCACATAAAGTAATGAGGAGACAACAGGCCAGATAAAGCAGAGATTGCAACAGCACATGATGTGTGTGCTAAACATCTGCAGGCCTTAGCTCCAGGGAGCCAGCTTGAGTTTCCTTGCTCCTAGCATGGCTCCTGAGTTTGGCACTGCACTGCTGAGCTGCTCCCCTGAGCAGCACCACACAGCTTGAGCTGGCAGATCTTTGGCACATGACAAACCTGGGGCACCAAGCTCCCATGGAGCCTGCTCCTCTGGGAAGAGAAGGGCAAAGGGGAAAGGAGGCTTTATATTTCATGCAAAAAAGAATAACAACTCTTTACATTCTTATATGAAATGTATGTTTTCCATTCAAAAAGCTGTAACTACTGAAGCAAGATGACTGGCAATATGCATAGGCAGA
The DNA here is from genome assembly GCF_014839835.1 of Dryobates pubescens. Taxonomy (NCBI): domain Eukaryota; kingdom Metazoa; phylum Chordata; class Aves; order Piciformes; family Picidae; genus Dryobates; species Dryobates pubescens. The sequence continues at coordinate 107,613,954 of NC_071657.1, read as the reverse complement.
TCTGCAAGAATTCAAAATGAAAATGAAACTTTAGTATTTTGCAATATTTTTCAGTTTTTAGCTCTTCCATGCCTGATTTAATGAAAGGAGATCTTAAAAGGCCTGGGCAAACACTATTAACCTGAAAAATAAGCAGCTTAAAAATCTACTGCAGGAGTTCAGCCTTCCTATTCACAACCCTCAATCCACACATCTAATGGTATGTCTTTCAACACATATTTTCCTGCTGTTTACTAAATCATCAAAACTCCCTAGCCAGTCCCCCCCCTCCAAAACAGTAAAAGATAACTGTGCAGGGGCTAAGATGACCCCCCATAAGATAACCCAATCCTATACAAGGCATTATTGAATGCAAAAAGTAATACCAAAATTGGAGAAAGTCCTTCCCTCTAATCTCTTCTTTCAAGTGACATTAATTTGAGCTCAAATAATGGAAAATAGAATTCTAAGCTGAGGAATTATTTTCTTTTTCAGGTATGGGTCTTTCAGTTAAGCCCTCACACAATCAAAGACAGTCTGCCTTTGCTTCTAGTGAAAACAACCAGTTAATTTTACAGATGGTCCCAAACATTAAAGTGGGATGGATCTGTTCTAAGGAAGGTGTCTGAAGCTGAATCTCTGAGTTTCATGTGACCGAGACAAATTGCCTGCTAATTAATGAAAAAAGACATGTTTCCAGAAGACAAAGCACTGTTTGCTAGCTGCAGTTTTAGGCTGAGCTGTATTGCCCTTTTGAAGCAGCTATTCTCTCCTCTGAACATAAAAGCAGCCTGGGGTAATCAGTGCAGCCTAAGGAGCCTGTGTTCTGGGCAAGCAGCATGAAGTGGATACTGGCCCTGAGCACACAGGTGGCTGAAGAAAGCAAAAAATCAATATTAGTCCCACTGGTGTTTGAAATGACCGATGTGTTTGTTCTGGCTAGTAAACAGCCTAGGGATGTGGCTTCAAGCTTGAATTGTTCAAGTAAGTTAAACTGCTCACTGTGCTGCTTGTAAAAAAAAGGAAATGTTGATTTTTTTTTTTTTTTGGGGGGGGGGTTGTGTGGAGGGTGGGGAAGGTGGGGCAAATGATCAGTTGTAGCAGGACAGCAGCTCCCAGGGTGAACACATGCTCAGAAGAGGGATCTTAGTAGTTTTTATCAGTTGTCCCTCTGGCCAGTTACAATCTTGGGACAGTTTTAAGACTGTTTGTGTCCAAAACAGAAGCAGTGATGGATTAAAAAGGTCAAGAAAGAGCGTTTTATGAATTCTGGCTTCTAAAATGGTTCATTCTCTGTAAAAAGGGAAAGCTATAAGTATGAAGATCTGGCATTGAAGTTGTTTCAAAGTAATCTTAAAGCTAAAGGAAATCCTTTTCTTTTATAAAAATGAAGGAATAACCCCAACCCACAGTTGAATACAGACTTCTAGATGATGTAGTGTGCTTCACAGAATTAATGAGACTTAAAAAGACAGTGGAACAGAAGTGCTCAGACGTTCCCAGAGTACCAGCGCAAACACGAACCTGTCTAAAGCATATTTGTCAAGCAATTAATTTAATTTTATTATTAAGTAATTTACCTAACTATATAAATAATTCACTTATTTGTCAGACACACAGAGAACAGAGGAAAGGAAGCTGGTGTTATTCTGCTTGGTGCCAAGGGGCAGTTAAGAATGTGCCCAAACCTGCACCACCCCTAAGGAGCTGAAGAGCTTTTGAGGCTTTGCTGAATCACCCCACAAATCAAATCATGCAGAAAATCGTGGTATCACCTACACTTGGAGCAGTTTGCCAGGAGAAATCTCTGAGTGAGCTAACTGATATAATTGCAGAGTGGGCAAGGTTTCAGGTGTGTGATCCCTCACGGGACTAGACAAAGCAGCAGCAAATGCCAGGCTAAATAATGGTTAGAATTAATGACCCTTTGTTTAGCTTAATTACATTAATCAATTAGACAATTTGAGAGAAAAACGGTAATTGCCACCAGCAGCACAGGATTCAGTGGCAACAGGGAGAGAGGTGAAGGCTTGTTAGCCTCTTGTCTGCACAGAAACAATTCGCATCCTATTTATTAACACTTATGACAAGTGGATTAATTCACAACATCTGGCAAGGCAGCCAGGGGACAGAGAGTTTTCTGTCCAGCTATGGGCAGAGTCCTGTATTTTGTGTATTCTCAAGACCACGGCTTCTGCCTGTTCATCTAGAATAGAATGCAACACATCTGCTCACAAGGAGGATTTACTTTTTTAATGCTGCTATTCCAGTGTTCCTAACCTAAATATTCTCTCTCAGGGAGACAGTACATCAGAATAAACAACTAAAGAATTTCTCTGCCATGAAGATTTCTTGCACAGATTGTGATTACCAGAAGAACATTTCTCATGTTCTCACGTTCTCACATCTACACTTGCAGTGGCAGAGAGAAAACAACACAAATACACAGATAATTGTGAGGAGCAATGCTGAGGACTGACCTGATGTTCGTTGTGTCCAGCGGAACAGTCCTTGCCTCCCTTTTGCCAGGTCCATTGAAGTACAGAGATTTTCCGTCACTGAGCACACCACAGCCTGTCCCCACCTGCCCTCCTGTTATCTTGTACCACAGAGGGCTTAGCTTCCTCTCAAACCTGTCGAACATCTCACTGTGGTTAGGTACATTAGACACACAGGTTCCATGTGATGCTTCAAGAAAAAAAATAAAAGGGGAGATGCTTTGGTGAGACTGAACAGAGTAAAGGTCACAGACAGTACACTGGCAGCTGGTTCTGTTGCATCCACACATGACAAAGCATTGCACTTCTCTAATAAAATGCCCTGCAGCAGTATGGAACCCTTTTAAAGCAGCTTTACAGATGTCCACAGGCAGAATAAGCCCCATGCCCTCGAATTTTAAGATGGCTTATTTCACTTGGTGAAAAGCAGCCATGATTTGTGTTGATAAGACTTTTTATGTACACAAAGTATTATCCTTTTGTGGACTTCTAAATGAAGTGAACAAAAGATGTTGGCTTATTGCTTTGCTGCTATGGAAGGCTGAAAAGTGTGCAGCATGTAACTAGTTGTGTTAATCACTGGGTTCTTTCCCATTGAGTTTAGGTGGGAGTTTTCTTGTGTTTCAGCCCCTGAAACCAAAAGTGAGCAGAATTTTCCACAGAAGGGCCTATCAGAACATATGTTCCCTCCTGGTCCTGTGCCATCTGACGGCCAGGGGATTCAAAAACAGCAGCAAATCATTTGAAGATGATCCAAAGGCTTTTAAGTGGACTTTTTCAGTTCATAGCATTTTATTTTGTTTTCCCTTTTATCACTAGTCCCTTCTCATTCCTACAGCTAGTGATGTTCAAAGATTGTGGCTGCCAGAAACATCACCAGTGTCTGCTGCCTTCAGCTGCTCTGTGTTGCCTGTGCTGAATTTTATTTAACAAAATGAAAAGATTCTTGCTGGCAGCCCATGAAATCCATGTCACCACATATTTGTCTAGAATATCAGGGAGAAAAACAAGATGCCAGTTTTACAGCTTTAACTCAACAAGCGCTCCCTGCAATCTCACCTCAAAAGGGTTGTTTTACCTGTGTATCCCAAGTCACAGAAGCAGACCCCGGAGACACAGTCCCCATGACCACTGCAGTAGTTGGGGCAAGGCTCAGAGATGTAGACGCCGTCCAAGCCGAAGGCAGGCACGCTCTTGTGGGAGCTGCTCTCCTGGATCCAGCGGAACCGAGTCTTGCTGCAGGGAAACAACCAGGAAGAGCACAGCATTACTATTCCCAGCTTCAGCATCTACTGCTTCTTGTTGAAGACTAAAAGGAGGTTTTCCTAAATTAGTCATTTGCAAATGAGATGCAAATGAATGCCTAGAAAATATTTCTGACATCCTGCATTTTGTGCAATTTCACTTCAGGAGATTTTTTTTTTCCAGATTTTTTGATGTATTTTGACTTTATTTCTTTGGCCCAAACCCACCACTGCGATGCAAAGAACAGACACCTATTTTTATCAACACGATTGAATGATTAGACACCAAAGGTGCCTTTCATTACTCAGTTCAACCTGCATTGCTAATTACATATTAAAATCCCGGAACTCTGTTTCTTACAGCACTTGTGAAAAGAGCTCAGCAATGGCAGCGATTGTTTAATTTTGAGTAAAACACCTTCAAGTCATTTGGGTACAAGAAAAATCACCCACTTTCAAAAAAAAAACAAAACAAGAGGCAAATATAATATCCTGCATGGATGGAAATACTACATTCTTGTTCCTCAATGACAACAGGAAATTTCTGGAAAACAGTGATCTAATGCTTAATTTGTAGAACTGACACTGCTCTAGGAAGTTAACTGAGCCTACACTAGGGTACTCCAGCTGACCCACTCCACAGGAAATATGTTGAAGGAGAAATATTTTGGTTATTAATTTTCAGTCTTGAACTTCTGGCTGAATCATTTTATAGGAGCTCCAGAGAGTGGAACATATTTAAAATCTCACTGGAACACCAATGGATTAACTAAGATCCTTCTTGCTACTCTGCCTAAAATATATGAAATCCATTTCTTTTTTTTTTCTGCTACACATTGGGTTTTGGTTGGCACCGATCACAGGGCCAGTGCTCTGTACCAGATGATGAAATGGGATGCTCTCCAGATAACCCATCCCATAAACCATGATTTCCAAAGTGTCCCACAGCAAAATCAGTTTTCAATACACTGAGGGCCTCATTGTGCTCACAATACTTATATTTCTAATACATTAACATGAGCTTCTTATTCCTGATCACATTACTGAACATAATGCCAAACAGATTGCTGCTATTGATTCTGCAGTGCTTGTTTTGGGTAAATCACATCAGCTGGTGTCAGATCTGTGCAGTTTGGCACCTGCTTTTATTGGCTAATTACTGAAGAAAAGACAAACTTGTTATGGTACATGTTGCTATTTCAGCTCCTTGCAGCAAAGGCACCAGCTCCCCTGCTGTACAACATGCCACATACTCAAGATCTGTTCGGGGACTTGAGGAGCCTGTGACAGAAGGGTGAAGCTGAAACCCAGAGGCAGCATGGGATTGCTGCCTGCGGGGCGAGAAGCAGGGGGCAGTGGGGGTACACGGCCAGGGGCTTGGGGGATATCTGCTGGCTGCGTGAGCAGTGCTTGGTGCAGGCAGCAGATAGACCAGGGCAGTTTACTCACAGATAAAAGCAAGAAAAGGGAGTGAGGACTTTCAGCTAAATCCAAGTAAGACTGAGAAAAGTCTCCTGATTTCCAGGCTTATTTGCATCTTCCGCTGTCTGATGTTTTCTCATCTCAGTATATTAACATGATGGTGAGGACACACTTCAAGATGAGCACACCTACCATTCCATTCTCCTTTGACTTTTGCTGTTTCAGATGCCTTCCATGACACAGCACATGATGCAGCAGCTCAAATACCCTTCTAAGGTTTTTTTGCCCAGTGGCAAACATAAAATTAATCAACTTATTTGATTCAATTTGGCTTAATTGATTCAAGTGACTTATCTCGCTGGTGCCTCTGCCCTAACTGATGTATCAAGACTATGATGGAGAAAGGCACGTAAAACAAAAATGTTCTGGGTGCCTTGTTGCTTTGTAGCTTACTTTTATAGACAATTATGACACCTCTAAACCAGGAAGCTTCTCCTTGGAGAGGATAAACATAAATATAAATTCTTCCCAGATCTGACAATTTTTAACACCGCTTTTATTTGCAGCTTGAAACTTCTTCCTGAAGTAGCATTAAAGAAGAGGCAGCTAATCCACAAGTACCACTGGCATCACTGATTTAGGATGTACAGTACCTGGCTGCAAGTGACCTGGGGATAACAATGGTAATCCTTGTCCAGTCCTCAAAGTCTCCTGTGTGATACACGCTTGGCTCACTCAGCTCCCGTGAGCTCCCCTCACAACCCTTTGTGCCCGGAGATGCAGGGTAGCAGCCCTCTTTCACCAGTGACCAGAAGAGCCCAGCATCGTGTGAGTACTGAAGGAGAACGGGAGCAGAGCTGCTGTACTGGTTGGTACAGCCAATGTTCAGCTGCAAGAAAGCAGAGCATCAGATGTGAGCTGAAGAAACCTGTACTGTTATTGGTATTTATTGGCTGCAAATCACCTCTGGCGTTCTGGTCTGAGAGGCTTAGTGCTCTGAAACTTGCTCTGAATCCTGCCTGAAGTCTGTTTCCTTCATCTGTATGCCATTTCTTTGTATGAATTCCCATCCTCATTGAGGTTGCTGGGTTGAGCACACTGAAATGTTCTGAGAACTTTTCAAAGGTTCTGGTGGATAGCAGGCCACAAACAGCAGACTTTGCACAAGCACCTATACGCCCAGGAGGGGTGGGAAGACCTAGACCCTGTAAGAACCCTCTCATCTGCAGTCCAGCCAATGTGCCCAGAAGATTAGGCTGACTCTGAGGTCCCATGACACCCTGGGCCATGAACCTGGGCCAGAGCCTAGTCATTGGTTTCACAGGAATGATGTCTGACAGTTGGCACTGCAGTCTGGGCCCCCAGAATAGAGTAAAATTAGACAAAGTAGAAAAATACACATTAAAATGTGAAATAAGAATGCAACCAAGAAAAAAATCAGCTGCTGGCTTAAAGTTTTCATTTTCATTTTTGTTTTTTTTCAAGCTATAAGAAAAATACTAATTTTCATTATTTTATTGTAGAAATTCTATTTGAGCTGTTGAATGTCAAATGTAAAATGAAATAATGTTGACAAATTACTGCCTTTGAGTTTATCAATGCAAAACTATTCCAGGCAGCTCTTTAAAATGGAAATTTCACCACGTCAGGAAAACCTTTAACCATGTGTTTAAAATTAGAGCATTCAAAGAGCACCACCACATTGATGTGCAGGCCAGTTTCAAAGCTGTCCAAAAATGGCCCAGATTTGGGCCTTGAGTAACAGCCTTTATAAAGAAGAACTTTTTATTCTCTGGTACATTCTGTTTATTTTGCATATTTATGTTACATTGTCAAGTGTTTTGGCAATGGAAGGTGGATGAAATGCTTTTAAGTAGTACTTTCTTAGACTAAATAATTATTGAGATGTTGATGATCATCAAACCTACAGAATGGTAGACTTGGCCACTGAAGGGAAGTGGTGAGGAGGCAAACAGCATCTTTTCCAGGCTACTTGGTATTTATACATTGAAACATGTTTGGGTTATAGACAGCTTAAAGTACAAAACTACAAGCAACACTCAGCAACTGTCCTGCAATCTGTCTGTTTGGATAGCATTTCATTAGCATAACTTTTAGAGGAAATGAGATTATTTTACAAATTCCACTATTTCTAACTAACTTTCCTATTTATAGAACTCTGGGAATTACATTTGAAAAGCTGCCTGTAAACATCTGATCTCTTTTAATAATTCCACTCATAAATTATTCAGTGTCTGTATCCACCAATTATGTAAGGACCATGTATTTGTGGTGAGCTCATTAAAATTGCATTGCAACCAACCTCCAGAATTCACTGATGGGATTTCATTATAAACTCAATAAAATTTTGATTAGGGTTCAGCAACAAGAGCTTGTCAAAGCTGATACACTTTATTTGGAACCCAATTTCTAATGTGTTGTCAGACCATTGAAATTTTTGCAAGCCCTTTAAAGAAAAGAATGCTAATTGAAGTCTATATTCATTGATACAATAAAAGGAAATGATATGACAAATTCACACTGGAGCCCAGAGCAGCTTGTAAGGCCTTAAATAGTCTAAAATACAAAAAGTGTACACAAACCACATTGGAGCTTTTGTAGTCACAGACCCCCAGATGGCAGAAATCCTTCTTCCCTTGACAGTGCAGCAACATTTCCTAGTGCTGACTTGAATCTAGTGACAGTTCAACTCACTTCAGAAACATGCCGAAGAACAACCAGCTTTGACACTCCTCCAGGGGGGTGAAAAGCACTCCTGCACCAAGGTCTTGGCTATGCTTTTAGAGAGTGGCATGGCATTTTATGCTGCAGGGATTCATACTCGAGCTCATTGTTCTACACAGTGCTGTAATTTATGACCTTGTTCTGACCTGTGGCTCCAGTGACACCTTGCAAGTATTGACTAAGGGCAGTTTGACTGATGTTCTGCAGGGACTTACTGAAGGAATCATACCTTGAACTGCAGGACGTATCCAGGCTTCAGAGTTAAATCTCGAGTCACCGCGAATCGGTCTCCATCTGATTTACCAAAGAGCATGGCAGAGGGGGTGGCAGAACAGAAACTTTCATTTTTGGCCATCCCTTCATTTGCCAACATTAACCACACACTCAGCTGGTTCATAGGGTAATCAAAAGCTGGCTTTTCATAGAAGTTCTGTTAGGAGTGAAAAGGAAAACAACAACAAGTACTAACACTTTGCAGGGTAACTTTAAAATAATTCCTCAAATGATAATCTCTCAAATTCTGCAATTTGTCTTTCCTATCATTCGCAAAAATTGGTAATCTTCAGAACTTCTGATTTGAATTTTTGAGGAGATACACCCTTACATCCTCTGTCACAAGAACTGGGAGCCTGAAGGGTTTATGATAAGGACCAAGTGAATCCCACACAGAGAAACAGAGCTGCAAACACTAGAAGTTTAAACATATCCAACATCTTCAGAGAAAAGTCTACTGAGATACGGTGGCTCCTGTTTTGTGGGAAAGCCTACAGTTTATTACCTGTGGTAAAGTGGGATTAACAACAGGAATGATGTGCTTCTGCTTCTCTGACAAAATGATGATGTCATCAATGGCCCACTGGTCATAGCCTTCCCCTGAGAACACAGGCTGCCACCAGCGAAACCTGGTGCAAGGTGTCTTGGCTGCAGCTGGCAGCTCCAGGTAGACAAATCTGAAGAGTGGAAATTCAGCAGAACTTTAGGGAACATTGTTAGATAAATGGGAGAAATACCACTGAAGAGGGAAACAAGGTAGGAAAGCCAGCATCTGTCTTGCATACAGACATCCTCAGAAGTCTTCTACCTATCTGGACAACTACTTACACACATGAAGAACCATGCATGAAGAAACTTCTTTGTCTGTCTTGTCTGTGGAGAATGGAAAGTCATTAAAACAATGCCTATTTTTCATTCTCTGTTACCATATTGCCTAGCACAATAAGGAGCTGATTTGAAGTCTTCAACTATGAATTAAACTGTTCAGCTGAGCCATGTTCAGCAAGTCTTATGGTGCCAGCAAGCAATACTGAGATGTGCTGGCAAAATTAATTTCTCTTTCTCTTCTGCTGGTTGGGTCTATTTGTAGACAAAAGCATCATTCAATAGATTGTGCAGCAGAGTTTTCTGCTGTGGATAGAACTATTTCAGCCCTCCTATATGAGTTCTTGTAACTTCAGAACCTCTCACATAGTTTGCTTTATGTTTGAGTTAGGAAACACCTTACAAAAAGATAAAGCTAAAGTCTCAAACCTGAACATATATATGCTAAAAAGTACAGTAATTAGTTACCTGTGAAGTTGTATTTGAAACACCTTATATGTGCATTTTATGTCTCTTTTGGTACTCTTTATACCATCTGTTCTTTTGTACCATGAACACTGCTTCTCTTCTTGGTTAGGCAGAGAGAGGTGGAAGAACTGCTCAGGGTTACAGGGAACCTTCTTTTCCAGAGGATTCCTAGATTTATGTGTTGGAAAATAAAATCTGGAGCACATCTGAAGCAGCAATAAAAGAATTACTCGTAGCTGTATTCAGTAAGGACTATCACTCCTGGTTACTCAGAGTAACCAAGAGCTTTTTTTAGAATTAATCTATTGGACAGTCCAGTGATGAAGGTTTCAGTGTGTAGTTTCTTTGCTGGATGTGTCCTGCAATTTCAATAAAGCAGAGGCTAAACCACTCACCTAGTGGATGAAGGTTGGGTCTATTTTTTCTGGATTTTAGTAAGGCTTTTGATACTGTTCCTCACAGCATCTTTGTGGACAGGTTGGCCACCTGTGGGATGAGCAGGTTCATGATGTGCAATTCAGGATCCCACAATTTAAGAATGATGTTAAGATTCTTGAATGCATCCAGAGAAGGAGGCAACAAAGCTGGTGAAAGGACTGGAAAGAATGACCTACGAGGGATGGCTAAGGATTTTGGACTTTGATGAAAAGAGGCGGGGGGTGATGTCATCATTTTCTATAGCTTCCTGAGGAGGGGAAGCAGAGAGGGAAGTGCTGAGCAGTTCTTTGGTATCTGGTGAATAGGATGCAGGGGAATGGTTCAAACTTTTGTCAGAAGAGGTTTTGACTGGACAGTAGGAAGCATTTATTCACCAAGTGGTTGGTCAAATGCTGAACAGGCTTCCTAGAGAGGTGATACATACCTCAAAGACTACCAGTGTTTAAGAGGCATTGAGACTAGATCACTGTAGGTCCCTTCCAACTGAAATATTCTATTCTAGTCTAGCCTAGTCTATTCCATTCTATCCCAATGGGTTTATACTTTCAAGTGTCTAGATCACCTTTAGAAAAGGACAGTTTGCTGAGTTCCAGAAGTCCTTCTGAAAATGTTCATTGCAATGACAAGATGGGAAGATAAAATTGTTTGCATATAGAAAGACATCAGCTGCAGGCAACAGAAACAATGTTAATGCTTATGCAGACAAATGCAATAGAAATGTTCACTGACAATCTACATTACAGCAAATCTGAAATGCTGAACATAGTTTCTGCTTGCTTTAATAGAGTTTTTGTTGTATGTGAAATTAATATATGTTCAGAGGGTCAGAGGAAAGGGCATATTTCTACATCTCTATGGGGCAAATTCTGTATTTTTGCTAATATTTTGTAGATATTAGCATTTTAGTCATGTTTCACATGGGAGGTGATTGGAAACTTCATATTTTATTTCAGTTTTTTAGAGCCTTCCATTAGGTTTTTTTTTCTTCCTAGTGAAAGGAGCTTACTGTGGCAGCCTGGAAAAGCCTTCTAAGCATCATAACTTGAATTACTATTCATGTTTGCATAAACTGAGAAATGGTTTTTATTTAAAGAGTTGATGCAGCAAGGTTTTAATTTAGGCCAAACTTATACCTGGGTTTGCTGAAGTCTGAGAAATACATTTCTGCTAGTAGGTGCCAGTTGATGCCACCATTGTTGCTGTACTGCAGCAGCACACCTTCTTCTCTGCTGTCTGGTCTATTGCATGAAGAGCTGTCTCCCCCTATCTGGATGTAAAACTGGACAAAATCCACCCAGGTCGTGTCCAGATCCCAGCTTACCAACTGTCTTTTTCCAGCCTACAACACAAAGAACAGAGGGACAATGATGATATTAAATATGATACTTCCACTGGGAGCACACATAGTTAATGTCCAACACCAGTTACTACTGCATAGGAAATTGCACAACAAGGATAACACTGAATTTACTGTTAACTTCACCTTTTTAAATGTTTTGCAGAATCACAGAACGGTTAGGGGCTGGAAGGGGCCTCTAGAGATCACCTAGTCCAACCCCCCTGCCAGAGTAGGTTCACCTAAAGCAGGTTGTATGGAACATCACCCAGTCAGGTTTTGAATGATTCCAGAGATGGAGACTCCACCACCTCCCTGAGAAGGTGAGTTCCAGTGCTCTACCACCCTCAAAATAAAGAAGTTCCCCCTCATGTTCAAGTTTGTGCCCACTACCTCTTGTCCTGTTACTGGGCACCACTGAAAAAAGATGGCCTCATCCTCCTGATACCCACCCTTTAAGTATTTATAAGCATTGATCCCCTCTCAGTCTTTTCTCCAGGCTAAATAACCCCAGGTCCATCAGCCTTGCCTCATAAGAGAGATGTTGTAGTCCCCAGTCATCTTCAAAGCTTTTTGCTGTGCACTCTCGAGCAGTTCCTTGTTCTTCTTGAACCAGGGGACCCAGAACTGGACACAGCACTACAGAAGAGCCCTCACAAGGGCAGAGGAGAGGCAGAGGATAACCTGACCTGCTTGTCACACTCTTCTTCATGCACACCAGGATGCCATTTGCCTTCTTGGCCACAAGGGCACATTGTTTGCACATCAACAAGCCTAGAAGATGGTGCTATGTGATATGAAGCTGCCCGTGGCAAGGCAGGACACAGGGCAAAGACAATGTCCCTACAGAGGTGACCCTCGTGCCCTGTGCCTGGCATAACCCTGCCCCAGCACAGTGTCATGCTGCCACAAGCTTTTCCAGATAGGGCAAAGCTGAAGGGATGATGCAGAGGGCATATCCCTGCAGTCATCAAAGGGGCAGCTGCAACATGGCAGTGTCCTGCAGAATGGAGAACTGGCAACACAGCTCCTGTTTCTAATTCTCTAAAAAACCACAGAATGACAGGTTGGAAGGGACCCAAGCCTCATCTGGTTAAACCTTTCCAGGTGATAGTTAAGTTGAAAGGAGCTGGCCCAGCACCATGTCAGGCTGAGTCTTCAAACTGTCCAATGTACAGCAGGGACTCCACTGTTTCCCCTGGGAGATGATTGCAGTGACCAGCTGTTCTCATGGGAGATCATATTCTTCTGGAGTCCAGTGGGAATCTCCCCAGCAATGAATAAAGGCTTTTCATAAAAAGGGAGTCTCCATCCTCCTGGTAGCCACCCTTTATGTACTGGTCCACGGCAATAAGGTCTCCCCTAAGCCTTTCTTGTCAAGGCTGAACAAACCCAGCTCTCTCAGCCTGGGTTCCTGTCCACACCCATGCATAAAATGGTTTCTTCGGAAAAGAAACCCTCGGTAAGTTATAAAATGATCCCTGTGTTTTAAGTAATATTTATGTTTTTATCTGTCTCACTTGTACATTCACGATCCTTCTGACAGATTTCCAGACAAATCTGCAATATGCAAATGATCTAGCTGGACATAAGTAACAAGATTTATGAGCTGTGAATTAAAATATCATGGGTTTGTTTGTTTGTTAATTTAGTAAAATGATAGATGAATTTAAATCCTGTTCCATTCATCACCTCCCCCTTCTTTCTAGCCAGTTCAGGGTAAACTCAGCACAGATTAATGCCCATGGCTTTTTTTCTCAGAACATTTTGCTTTGCCTGTGTTACAGCCTGGGTCCATAGCTCATTTGTAGACTCAAGTGGGCCACATCACATGGTCAGACTGATTTCTGGAAGCTGAACGATTGTGCGATTGAAGTTTCGTTAACTTGCACCTCTGGTGGCAACTAAAAGCTGCCAAGAATCCCTTGACCCTCAAAAAGCTCACACAGGGTACAGCCGTATGATTCTGGTCTTGAATTATGCCTGCTGCTTTGTTTTATTTGGTCGTTTATTCCCAGCTGAGCAAAGCCCTCCTGGATGATGTCATGAGAGCAAAATAGATTCAGTCTGGGGTGCAGCCCTGAGCTTCCCCACATGGCTAACACTGGCCAAGGTGACACTGATAATATCTTGGTGGTTTGCTTTCATATCTTCATCTGAAGACACAGGATAATTTGAAATTATCATCACCAAATGAAACTAATAGTGGATGCCAAAGGTGCACAGGCAGGTGTGTCTTGGCTGCCTGAGGGTACCCAATATATTGACCTGCTCTGCTGTAAAACTGTTCTGGGTAGGTTTTCCTATCTACACCTTACAGTAGCTCACCCTGCCAAAAGGTTAACCACAGAACCAGGTTAATTGAGAAAGGGTGACACAAAACCTCAGAGGAACTGCAGGGGCTAATTGCAAGAGCTCTGCATTGTGAACACACCTATGACTGACTAAAATGAGTTATAAAACCAAAGAGAGGGTGCAAAGCAAAGCCAGCATCAATTCTGGTAGCAGTAATTGATGATGGCAGTAAACAGAAGACATTAAAATAAAAAGTTTCTGTTTAAGCAAATGAAAAGAAATGGAGTCTGTGCATACAAGCTTCTAAAACAATACAGAACTGCTGGGCAAGTGTTAAAGTATTTTTTTTATTATCTACCATCTTGGCCACTTGATGCCTTGAAAAGATCTAAACAGACGTTAAATAAACCGTCTTCTGCTGATGGCACACAGGCTGCTACTACTCAAGAAATGAATGATAACCTAACCCTTGGAGATCAATAGAAAGCAGCCAAGAATTTCTAAATGAGTTTTTCACTCCTTAACAGAAATCAGCAGAAAGATCATAGCAGGTTAATTCTAGCAAACTACTTTTGAGAAACTTGGTGTAAGGAACTGAGCCAAAGGAAGCACATCTAACAGAGAAGACAATTACATAAAAAAAATCCAATTATCACAATTAGCTAGTTATACTGATTGGTCTATTATGAAATTTTCAGCACAGAGATGCACTTCCAGGGGAGCTGGATGTAAGACTATGTAGGAGTGCTGAAAATTATTTGATGGGCAAGATGTTTGTAATGAGGTAAACAACACAAATTACACAGTGTTGCTTGTTGGGTTATTCTCCTGGGACTAATCTGGCTCTTGTGACAGCAGTGGCAGTTTGATCAAATCTTGAAAAGAGAAGCACATAGCTGCCTTTATGCTCCTCCTTTCAATTAAGTGCAAAACAAAACCCTAAGGAACAACAATAAAATACAAATCTGTGATTACAACCAATAATCTTATATTTGGTCATAAAGGCCTCTTGTTATTTTAACTATAATTACTATTAATTAGCAGAATTCCCTGTATCTCCTTCCTGCTATGTTATTTTTGTCTGCAAAGCATCCAAATTGTACAAAAGAGTGTCCTTCTACAGGCTAACCACTTTCTAAAAGTATGGATTGATGCTTTTGTCACCAGTTTTGGTCCTGTGACCTCCAGTTAAGCTGCTTGTCCTCTGGAAAGCCAACCTTTCTCCATCCCCTGCCCAGAACAGTACAGTAAAAAGGGAAGATGGTGGATGCTGAAAAAGAGCTGAGTCTTAAACCAGAAAATGCACAAGCCAGTTTGAATGCACACACTTCCTACCACACTGATGGTTTCCTTCCATTTCAACTGGTGCATCTTGAATATCAAGGACAACAAAAAATGCTTTTATAAATACATTAATGGCAAGAGGAGGGGCAAGTACAACCTCAACTCCTTAGAGGACATGGAGGGGAATATTGTAACTAAAGATGAAGAAAAGGCAGAGGTACTTAACACCTACTTTGCCTCAATTTTTAATAGCCTCCTGAGCTGGCAGATGGAGTCAGGGAGCAGTATAGTTCCCCTGTGATCCAGGAGAAAGTAATTAGAGACCTGCTCAGCCACTTGGATCCCCACAAGTCCATGGGACTGGATGGGATCCATCCTAGGATGCTGAGAGAGCTGGCAGATGAGCTGGTCAAGCCACTCTCCATCATTTTGCAACAGTCCTGGCTCACTAGAGAGGTCCCCGAAGACTGGAAGCTGGCCAACGCGATGCCCATCCACAAGAAGGGCTGGTTGGATGAGCCAGGGAATTCCAGACCTGTCAGCCTGACCTTGGTGCCAGACAAGATTATGGAACAGGTCATCTTGAGAGCAATCACACAGCACTTAGAGGCTGGCCAAAGGATCAAGCCCAGCCAGCATGGATTTAGGAAGGTCAGGTCCTGCCTCACCAACCTGATCTCCTTCTATGATCAGGTGACCTACCTGGTGGATGTGGGGAAGGCTGTGGATGTAGTCTACCTGGACTTCAGCAAGGCCTTTGATACTGTCTCCCCCAGCAAAATCCTGGCCAAGCTGTCAGCTCGTGGTTTGGACAGCAGCACTCTGCATTGGGTTCAGAACTGTCTGCAGGGCCAAGACCGGGGAGCGGTGGTGAATGGGGCCACATCAGTAAATTTGCTGATGACACTAATCTGGGGGCAGGTGTTGATCTCTTATAAGGTAGGAGAGCTCTGCAGAGTGACCTTGACAGGCTGGACAGATGGGCGGCATCCAGCAGCATGAGATTTAACACATCTAAGTGCCAGGTCTACACATTGGCCACAACAACCTCATGCAGTGCTACAGGCTGGGGTCAGAGTGGCTGGAGAGCAGCCAGGCAGAAAGGAACCTGGGGCTGCTGGTTGATAGTAAGCTGAACATGAGCCAGCAGTGTGCCCAGGTGGCCAAGAAGGCCAATGGCATCCTGGCCTGCATCAGGAACAGTGTGGCCAGCAGGAGCAGGGAGGTCATTCTGCCCCTGTACACTGCACTGGTTAGGCCACACCTTGAGGACTGTGTCCAGTTCTGGACCCCTCAGTTTAGGAAAGATGTTGACTTGCTGGAACGTGTCCAGAGAAGGGCAACAAAGTTGGGGAGGGGTTTGGAGCACAAGCCCTAGGAGGAGAGGCTGAGGGAGCTGGGGTTGCTTAGCCTGGAGAAGAGGAGGCTCAGGGGAGACCTTCTTGCTGTCTACAACTACCTGAAGGGAGGTTGTAGCCAGGTGGGGGTTGGTCTCTTCTCTCAGGCAACCAGCAACAGAACAAGAGGACACAGTCTCAAGCTGTGCCAGGGGAGGTTTAGGCTGGATGTTAGAAAGAAGTTCTTCACAGAAAGAGTGATTGGCCATTGCAATGGACTACCCAGGGAGGTGAATGAGCCACCATCACTAGAAGTGTTTAGAAAGAGACTTGATGAGGCACTTAGTGCCATGGTTTAGTTGATTAGATGGTGTTGGGTGATAGGTTGGACTTGATGATCTCAAAGGTCTTTTCCAACCTGGTTAATTTCATTCCATTCCATTCCATCTTATGCAGTCTTTTCCTGTCTCTTTTGATTGCTTTGCTCTTAACCTGCAAAGCACAGCTGTGCTGCTTCAAGCACTTCTCATGCTGTGTGCAGCTTTCTGACACCTTCCCTTTCTTTGCTGTCCAACCCCACCACGCTCCATTCAAAGCCACAGAATGTGCCCTTCTCAGTCTCCCATCCCTCCTTAGTACCTTGTTGAAATAGAGCGAGGAGCCAGATGAGATGACCCCACAGCCTTCTTCAGGCTTGACAATCTCTCCCCCAATAATTTCCTGCCACTCTGTCTTCAGGCTGTCTGAGCTCTCAAAATCAGACATAACAGTAGAAGGAAGGGGATTTTCAGGCTGACATTCAGTACCTCGAAATCCTGAGTCACACCTGGAAGGAAGTGTAAATGTAGCAAGATTTTAAAGACTTTATTTGACACTGACAATTGCTTAAGGTGGTAGAACTTAAATTTAGATGTGAAATAACAAATCATTCTAAGATGGGAATTTTGGATCCTAGAAACAAACAAGAGCAGTGGGATAATGGATAAAAGCTGCATCTTATTCCTACTAGAATCCCTGTGGGGTCCAGAGAATTTGAAGCTTGCAGGCAGTAGTTTTTATGCCCTTGGTATTGCACCTGGTTTGAAGGGTCTGCCAAGCAGTGGTGAGCTAGTCCCTGGTATCCTTCTGACCCAGTGGAACAAATCCAGCACAAAGCTGTTCTCTAAGATCCTTGTGCAAAGGGATGGAGTGGGCACCAGGACACCTGAAGCAGGGCAGCTCTATGCCACTGAAAACTCTTCTGGAGCCTGGATCTGCCAAGGATATGAGCTCTTGGGCAGAGAAATCACAGGATACCCAAAGCATCAGGAGGAACTGGCGAAGGCTTTGTACCTGCAGACACCATGGTCACACCAGCCGTGCCCGCTGCACATATTGGGGCACTGCTGTCCGATGTAGATGTTGTCCAAGGCCCACTCATCCTGGGCTGTGTAGTAGGCCTGACTCCAGCGGAAGCGTGTGGCACTGGACCTGAAACCAGCAACAGTGCTTTAGTCTGGCATCCTTCACAGAATGGGAGGAAAAGAGAAAAAAAAAACCAGCAAGTTGACATCACCACCACAGCCCCACCTGCAGAGACTCATCTTTGGAAACGAATTTTCTAAATGGTGCTGCTTGCTGCACAGGGCTATGGAATGGACCTGCCTTAATGGCATTCCTGAGGGAGGCTGCACCTATGTTACAGGCATTTTGTGCATTTTTAAGACAAACTATCATTATTATTAGTGGAAGATTGTTGCCTGCCATTCTGTGAAGATCACAGCTTGCAAATCTAGGAAGGTGGATCTAGGTTGTGACTTTGATTTTTGCATTTTTGGTCATAGTTAACAGGCTATAACTTCTAAAAAAAAGAAATCTTTCTTCTATTTATTATTACACTAATATAACATAATATAATATAATATAATATAATATAATATAATATAATATAATATAATATAATATAATATAATATTACATTATATTTTATTTTATGTATATATATAACACTAAAGTTCTTGAATGTATTTCTCCCCTTCAAATACTGGCTATTTCCACTCAACAACAGTTGAATGTTTTTTATGGGACATGGAAGTTTCTTTTTGTCAGGATGATTCTAAGCCAGATTTTGTTCACATATCACTGAGGACATTGCACTTAGAAGTTTTTGACAAAGATCATGTTTCATAGCACGTATTTTTTTCCACATTGCCAATAGCCTGTTCATTGTGATGTAGCAAAGGGGCTGTGCTGGCTGTGTGGTGGGTCTGGGAAAAAAGAGGTGGTGGGGACAACACAGGCACTGAGGCTGGGTCACAGAACTCTGGAGGAGATGGACAGGAAAAACAAAGCTGACTGTGGAGAAATAAAGTCAGACTTGAAACTGGGACAGGTCTATGCCTGACCAACAGCTGACTGGGCAAGTGGAGGATGAGAACCAGGAGGCTCCTACAAGAAGCTTCTTTCCTAGCTTGTTTCTGAGCCATATGGTTGCATTATGATGGCATAGGATACAATGCTGTTGCTCTATTTTATGAGATCAAAAGCTCTTCCCCCACCTCCAAAAATTTATGTAGAAAAAGACAATTGAAATGCATATTGTGAAGGTATCTGAGCCACCTGCTCACGTGTATGGAAATGAAAGAATGGATGGAGAAGGCCTCTGCAGCTAAAATGAACTGGAAGGCAGAGCAGTTAGCCATTCATTCACATACAGAAGCACACAAAGATTAGTTTAGTACATGCTTGGAGAAAATTTGAAAACACCAATTTTTAATTTCTTTAAAAAGCAAGTGAAGCTGCCCAAGGGCTTGATTTTTAATTGAAATTGCCCTCGTTGTCTGTTTTAAGTATCTGCTTGATATTGCAAACACTCTAAGCACTTTTACAGCATGCAGTTAATCTTTGGGGCAGTGCTGCCGATTAAGCACTCCCTCAGGATACAAAGTATTGATGGGCTACATTACAAGAGCTATGAATTATCCATTAAAAGTGCACAGTGCCAGTAATCTGCACATGAAGGACTTCCTAAGCTTGCACAGGCACAATGGACAGTCAATATTCACCACAATTATTTGCTGTTTATTTTTTTGAGTGCTCTGAAGCCAGCACATTGCCTCGGGGCTGGTTTTCATGTTTTCTACAGAGCATCAGCAACACCACAGAGAGCCCTGCTAGAACCTGGATGCACCTGAAAGAGCAGTAATGCCTGGTATGAACCCTCACTTGTGCTGGGCAAAGTAACAATAATAAAAACAAAGAAAGGGTCTAGAGCAAGCAGGTCACCCCATCCCTTCCACTATGTCCCAGCACAATGAAATTGTGTCATGTTACTAGCCCAAGTGACAGGAAAGAAAGCATGCTGGCTGGGCTCCTCTGATTAGTGAAGGTATGTTGTTAGAGGTGTGGCATGTGACTCTGTAGTGCAGGGGCATTTATAACAAACTGCGGGGGGGAGGGGGGCATTTACAGTGACTCACAGAAAGGGTTGTAAAGCATTGGGGCAGGGAGCCAGAGAAGTGGTGGAGCACCACACCTGCCCTACGCAAGCAGCAGAGAGAGTGCACGCACGGGTACACCTCTATTCCCAGGGGAGAACCAAACCTGAAACCCCACCAAGAAGACTTGTGCAGTACTGCTGTTCCATGGCTGAGCCTAAACTACAAGGTGCAGAGCTGACACTAGGGCTGACATCTCATGCTGGGGCTGGCACAGGTCTCACCTAAGAAAAAATGTTTCCCTGGACAGGCTGATCATCCCCCTCCTGCTGCAAAGGACTGCCAGGCACAGAATCACATGCTGCTGGGCAGCTCCATCTCCATCCCTGGGTCTCAGATGTTAGCTGCATATCAAGCTGAGGGTGAGTTCAGCTCCACTTGTTACTTAGAATCTTTCCCAGGTGAAGGCAGGCATGGCAAGAGATTTGTTTCCCTCATTTAAGTGGGGGGAGGAAGGGAGGAGTTGCACTGCTGCCTGGAAATTAATATGTAGCAGAAACTGAGGCATATGCATCAGCAGCTGGGCAGCAGGATGGTCCCCAGAGAACCACATCCCAGCAGACAGGGTTTACTTTTAGCTGCAGACAGAGGTCTCCCCTGGGGAGAATTTCATGACTACGGGAATCCCACAGACCCTGAGTTGCAGCAGGGTGAGGGGCTGCCCATTCCTTCCCACCCAGCAGAGTGGTCATGGGGGGCCTGTGGAAAGCAGGGCCACTGTCACACAGCTTTAGGCTTGAAAAGCTCTCCTGGGTTCAGATTCCCCTTGGGCAGGGGATAACACATGCTCAGCTGAATTTGCAGCCTCCCTGAAAAGCTGGTCCTCTTCACTGTGTTTAAAAGCTTTCCAAGGCTGCTCTGCACCCCAAGGTAGCAATGCCTTAAGATGATTATGCTGTTAACAATGGTAATCAACAATTTTAAAAAGCCATGTTAATTAAGAAAAGAGAATAAGGAGCTGAGTGTCAGCTGCACTCTCAGTGATAAAATACCAGTTATCTGGACAGTCACTATTCAAGTGGGAAATGCAGTAATGAGGAATTATGAAAACGTTTTATTACAAGCAAAATAACCCTCCCTGTATTACAAGTGAAATGATGCTCTTTCTCTTATAATGTTTTTCAGATATGTGAGTTGAAATAAAATCATTGTTTTCTCTCCTGATATTAAGAACCTTAACAACCTAATGCAAATTTGTAGCTGACAGAATTATATTTGCTACCTTCTGAGTTACCACAATTACATTTACCCAAATATCCTGAAACTTTCATACTGTCATTAGGTGTTGATTTGTTTATGAAGTCAGCAACTGACATCTGCTTGTATCTCATTAAGACCTGTTCATATGTAAATGCCTCCTATAAAGCTGAAATTAATTTTCAGTTAGCAATGTTCAGTTCAAGTACAATGCAACTTTGGCAACCAGGTGCATACATTTCATTTCTCACTGTTGCAGCAGATTTCCTAACATCCCAAATCTCGGGTAGCATAGGGGGTCTGGCACACTCCTGCTTATCAGATGTGGACTACAGTTCTGCAAAAACACTGCCAAACTCAGAGAGTTTGGCCAGAGAGATAGATGCTGTTAGAAACAGTTTGCCAGACACATGAGCAGAGTACACAGCCTGATGCTACCTGCATGCCTGAGGTGCAAACCCTCAGCAAAGAGCAATGCATGAGGGAATAGAAGCTGCAATTGTAGCAGGGCTGTGCCACGGTGGGAGGGCATGTCAAGGCTATTAAGGGCTAGAGCAAGGCTAACGAGACCTCCAGCCCCAATTCCAAGTGCTTGTTTAAGCGGTTTGCTTCCTGAGCAATAAGTACAGGACAGACTGAGTATTAGCAGCTTTTGTCTTGGGGGGAGGCGGGGAGCGGTTAAGCCACGAGGATGGTCCCCAGAGCTCTCTTCCCCTCGCTTCAGTTTTGGGAAGACAGAAGACCTGGCTCTCCCCATCTAGGCTGTCTTTCCTGGCCATTACTCACTTTTTGCCCGTGGGTGGCTCTTGTTGCTGAGTGTGGGTGGAGAAGGGAGAGAAGGAGGGGTGCTGCCCCAGAGAAGAGCCCTATGGAGAGTATTTGCTGCCAGGTGCCCGGGATAGTGCACTCTATGTGGCCAGGCTGACAGAGGATCTCTACATGTCAATTGTTCACCAGTAAACCCTAGGCTTGTAAAGACAGAAAATTGTCCTCTTTTATTAAGCATGCTGGAAAAATAAAAAAATCCCCTCCCAGTCTCATTCCAAAGGAGAAACAGAGCCCTCGGTCTGCTTCCTGATGCTAGAAAGAAGACAAAAAAAGAGGGAAAGTGGCTGAGATGCTCCTGGTATGCCAGATTGCTTTTGGTGGGGTACATGCAGCTGTCCTTCCTCCTCAACCTGACTGTGTCACAGCACAATACAGTCATACTGAAAATGTGTTTTATGAAGAGCAAAGTAATGTTCAGTGGTAATTTGTTCCTTAATTACAAACAAAACTCTGCTGACACACAGGGATCCCTTCAGATACAAGACAGACTGTGAAATATTTATGATTTATGTGCAGCATAAGAAACCAGCTATTGTTTCATGACAATTTCTCCCCACAGGCTCCTAAATTAAAATGGAATTATTTGCTTCTGTCACCTCATATGCTAAGAAAATTATTAGATCCTAAAGAACAAAAGGCTCACAAAATTGGTATTGTAATCACCTATGCAGTATCTGATAATAATTTCAAGTACAGTAGATGTCTTATAAACAAATTTAAATAGAACAGCCTACTTTGGAGCAGAACTTGCAAAATTGTGCCTAAGTGAACCACAGATTTTACAGCTGGTGGCACATAAGAGCATGTAAGATTTAGTACATTGTAATCTAACTATAAAGCTATGACTCATAGACTTTCTTGTGCCATTTGGTGTTATCTGACCTGATAATGCTTTAAGAATTCAATATCTGCCCTAATCTTTTGCCTGGAAATAGGAAATTCTGAACATTGACTGTACAGCAGAAATGGCCAGAGTGTTGAAAGAAGGGATGATGGTGGGGTGGTAGACAGAAGTAGGCTGTGTTGAAGCTGTGGAGAGTGCAGAACAATGACAAAGGATGGGGAAATACAATGAAAACTTAATCTAAGCAAGCTCTCACTGCAATTGCTATGATGATTCCAGGTCAAACAAGCCAAGTCTAACTCTAATTAGAATGATTTAATTCTCAGACTAAGGAAGCCCTGAAGATCATTGTGATTTGTGATAGCTTTTAAACAGTATATTATAATAAAACTTAAAAAATAACTAATGGAAGATGTCATCTAGTTAAAGAAATGAATGTGTTATAGCAGACAAAATAAGTTTGATTAAATAAGATGAATAGGGCAGGGCTTTCTGATAATTTTGTTGCTATTTCTTGCAGAAGACAATGTTATTTTTGAAGACATACTATTAAAAGAAACAAGAGGTAAAAAATTCCCAGAAGTGATTCATTAGTTATTGTTTATACAAGGCTTTGGTCCAAAGATGTAAACTGTAAGGAATGTGCAACATAAAAATTAACAATCCAAATAAAACCTTCCTCCAGTGGGGCACTTTCAGACCAATGCCACTCTTTTGAAAAAGGTCTGAACTTTATTAGAAGAGTCACAGTGTGTATTAAAAACAATCCTAAACAGTAGTTTCTGGTTTCTTGACCAACATTTCACTCTCTAATTATGTAAGGAAGGCATTTTCTGTTCAACACCCACAACTAGTTCAGCCCTGGTACCCTGGCTCCTCACCCACTGGCTTGAGTGTGACCTAGACAGGACATGATCTTTGTCACAGAAATTTAAAAGTAAATCAATTATCAGCAAGCCCCTTGAAAAAAAATTACAAAGAAGAAATAACCACTTACCAAGTCTTCTGTGGCAGAAGGACAGTGATTCTCCTCCACTGCGTGAATTGGCTGGAGTGGTAAATACTTGCTGATGTGAACTCTTGACAGCTTGGCATACTGGGAAGACATTCCTTGAAGTAAAACATTTCAAAAGCAGATTTAATGTTGAGGAAGCATTGGGAACAGAAGCAAAGGTTAAACCTTTACAAACCTGGGCTTGCCAGGGTCCAGATATTGGACTGGGAGACGCAGAAACAAAAAGAATTCTGGGATGATGAAGAGAAATTTCTCAGAAAACTAGCGGTGGTACAATTTGGGATGGGAGAAAGCCCTGTGACTCATTTACAGAGCTTAGCATTAGTGATCAGCAATGCTTTGGTTACCTCCAAGAGGATGTGTAGCTAATTTATTTGTTACCATTCTCACCCCAGCATCTACTGCTCACTATGAAGTTTACAAGTCCACTGTTGAATAAGTCAAGGTTACTTCCATACCACCATATCAGTCATTTTAGAAACCTTCTTGTGAGCCCTTGCTTGGGATTCTTGATACCTGCCATCATCAGTGGGGAGCAGCAGTAGGAAGAGAAACGCACAAGAGAGTCCAGCCACAGCCGGCTGTGTTGTCTTACCATGCTCTGCAGCTGAATTCCCTTTGACACCTGAAACAGGTGGCGTCAACTCCCCCTTACCGCTTCTATGATTCTATCTGCACTTAACTCAGTTTACTAGAGAGATCTGTTCCCCAAATTTTCTTTTTTCTATTCAGAAAATCTGATCATGGTACCATCCTTTTAATATCAAATGTAAATGAAGTTCATTATCCCAGCCTCTGTTTTCTAGGCCTGCCCTTCCCATGTTGCTCTATTTTCTCCAGTATTCCATTAATTTATTTATGTATTGCCAAAACAGCACCCAAAGCTATTACGCTATTTTTTGTGAAAAGGTTTTAATAAAGTGCTTGTATGTCATCACCAGTTTGTATGTTCCTTTTCTAGTTACCTATTAAGAGTCCCTTCTTCAGCTACTGTCACAGCAGGGCTCCTCCTGACTGTCCTCAGCCCTCTGAGAACCTTATTCTGTTCACTGCTGTGCTCATCCTTATCTGGGGTGTCAGACAAGAGGGGGACCTTTGGGACAGACACCTGTCTATGCAATTACACAGCTTTGCTCTGAAACTAATAATGAAACAATGATTTCCTACAGCAGTATTTAGAGCAACTAGGGATATTCATATAATGAAATACATATTTGGTATGAAGAAAGGCAGAAAATATTATTTTACAGAGAAATTAATTGCTTGAATAATTTAGAGAATTACATGAAGACCTTACAGCTTATTCTGTTTTGGTTTGCTTTCAGTAGATTTTCTAAAGGCTTAGTTTCCTTTCTTGCAATTTTCAAACATTTTTCTTTGATTTATCTCCCACAAAAGATCTTACAAAACAGGATCTGATCAGTGCTTGTGAAGCAAACAAGACTTTCAAACATTTTAATTAATTAGTGTTTTGTGTACTTGCTAGATTACATCCTTGAAATAGACTACAAATAGCCTTCTCTATTACTCTTTCATCACAGCAACATGGGTGGTGTGAGAAAAATTATCTGGCTGCAGGTTCTTCTCTCTGAACTCAGCTTCACTGAGAAAGGAAAGAAGCTCTAAAATCTGAAGGCAACTGATCTTCCACTGGTGACAAGGACAAACCCCAAACACCCACTGTTGTTGGACATCATGATGATGCCTGCTAGCTATAAAAGACATAAAGGCTGGGGTAGTTTTCCTCTGAATTCTGTTTAAGTGAAGAAGGCGTTACTTGGATTTGCAAAGTTCGTGAATTTCAGCTATTGCCACTTCTTTACTCTGCACACCCAGCTAAATGTGGGGAAACACAACCTAGCAAAAGGTAACAGGACAATGCTTTAATTGCTCATAGAAAGTGTGAGACTGGATGTTTAGATCCCCTTGTGAACCTACAGAGCAGGCAGTGAGAAGGCACCAGGATAAGTTTCCTGACAGCCTCTGAGCCTGCTTGGAGGCAGCTGAAGGACCTTGTTTACTTCACCCTGAGGCCAGGGAAAGTCCAGCTTGTGATGTAAAAGGGAAAACAAAAGCAGAAATGATGGCCAAATGCACTGTTCACAGATGTGCTGAGGCAGGGCTGAGCCGCATGGGGAAAGAGCAGCCAGCATTGCTATTTGCACTTCTAGCAGAGATGGTCATTATGGCCCTGGACTGTATTTGACCCATGGATGGGGAATGAAAGGCTCCGCATTACAATCCCCTGAAGGAAAGTGCTTTCCATTTATGAAATGGCTGCCCACAAGTGCAGAAAAATGTCTATCCATTTAAATTCCAGGAAACAGTAGATGCACGTTGCTTTGAAAAACAAAGCAATAACACAGGAAAGAGCTTGGCTCCTATTCTGCAGCTCTATGCCCTGGCTCTTGGGTACTACTCTGCAGCTCTAACTATGCCCTGACTCTCCTCAGCCTTGATCCATTCCTGTCACAATCTCACCTTTCAGGCTCTCAGACACCTTTCTTCCAAATATACTGAAGAACAGTTTAGGTATTTCTAGTAGTCATTGTGATGGATTCCAACTGAGAATTTCTTTTGTTCAGTACCACAAGTATATTTCACATCATCTTTGTACATGCAGAGTTTAGAAGACATTGGTGCCAGCCTCACCTCCTGAACAAGATGCCACGTGAGGCCATGGTTGGTAGAGTAGTCCAGCTTCACCTGGTTGTCCATGTGAGGAGTAAATGCCTGGCCACAGCCCATCACCAGGTTGAACTGTATCATGTAGGAAGCGCCGATCTGCATAGACTGGGTCTCTACATAGCGCATGCTGGAAGCTAACTTTGAATCTCCTGTAAAACTGAGAGATGTAAGGAAAGAATGAGGATCCATCCCCAAAACAATTCAGAAGGGAACACTGTGAATGGTTCTGGGTTAAATACAGTGATGCTTCTTTCTTTATTCTTTATGCTGTGATGAAACCACACACAGAAGCATCTTTCTGTTGTTACTTCCGCAAATTCCAAGGAAGGCCTTGATGTGCCCCAGAGAGTAAAACTGAATTCTTCTTTTAGTTCTTACTATATGCTCTATGAATTAAGGACTAGGTTAGGATCAAGCAAAGGATAACGTGTGGAAAAGGCAAGATAAAGCAAGTTCATTCCTCAGGAGTTGCCACTGCCTAAAGTCATGTCACAGTACTGGGTAATTTCACTCAGACACTAGACAGTAAAGCTACACTGTATTTAGTTCAAAAGATTCCTTTTACACAGATTTGTCATTACATTGATTTTCAAGTGATTCGATATGCAATGCATCCAATGACTTTTGAATGTGCTTCAGAATTCGTATTGTCTATCCTCAGCTTCTTTTCTGCAGGCTGTGCTGATAGAAGAGTTGTGTCATCCAGTGGGTTGGAGATCATTTTGTCAGTGGTAAGGTTTGGAAGGCAGCCAGCCTCATACATTGCACAAAGTACCCAGTTATCACATACACAGTAACACAATACACACTTGGAAATTACAAGGTTATTTCAATTAAGATGCAGATTTCTCTTCTATGCGCTATTCAAAAGGGAAAAAATTAACCTAAATGTAAGAGAGGCATCCTGCACACCAGCCTTCAAACCAGAATGTCCTAAAGAGAGATCACACAGAACAAAAATCTCCTCCCTCTCCTTAGTTTGAGATGATCAGTGTCATTGCAAGCACTGTGGTCCTTTGAGCTTCAATGTTTTCCGAGACTGTTCTTAAATGTAAACCATTAGTACAGGGATTGCACCTTTTAAAAGAAAATTACTGCAAATCATCATGCAAAAGTAAAAGGCTACATTCAGTACAGTGGTGAAGAGAATAATTGAGTTCATGGTTACTGTTACGGTTGAGTAAGTCACAGTTTATCATCTCAAATAAGAAATCCTAATCTTTCAATGCCACACAATAAAAAACCATTAGTTTCTACTCCTGTAAAAACTCAAGGTCATGACAAAGCCATTGTAAGGACTAGAAATACCAGTGTTACTTAGCACTCTTTTAGTGAATTCACTGACCCATACTGTTTTCTGTAGTGTGCTTTCCAAAGCAGCTAAGCCATAAATGTCAACGTCTTGCCAGAGAGCTGTAGAAGTTACTGAAAGCTGACATTAGTTTTGTTGTTGTCAAATTGCTTCTACTTGGCACAAGGCTCTTTTTAACTCTCTGACCTTGATTTCTGTGACTTTGTTTCCTAAAGGATGATCCAGCTCATGTCACCAGATGAAACTATCCAATCTATATCGATCAGCACCACAGATTGACCATGGATGGGCATTCCCTTCACTGCTGTGGTGCTTGCATGGACAACTAGACCAGAAGGCAGTAAGTTGCCTTGGAAAACTTTATCGCAGCTGGTTGCTCTTGCAGTCAGTGTTATCAGTGCTGTTCTTCTCAATATGAAGGGTAATTTTAAGTTGGGCAGAGGATATAATGTACACTCATCAGTAGGCCAGCTGGCAACCTACTACATGCATCTCAGAAGAATTTGTTTGGATAACGCTTGATTTAATTCTCTTTGAAACGTGAACTGCTACTTTTCAAAATTACAAAACCTTGCAAATTTGGACATTAAAGCTGACTTCATCTGACATAGTTTTAATTTCTACAGCGCAGCTTGATATTTCATGGATGATGAAGGAAATCAAAGGTTTACCAAAGCCCTCTTGGGGAATTTATGCCAGTACAACCTGGCTCTTCAGGTATCACTCAACCATGTGCAGTGCAATCAGCTGAAAGTTATATACAGCAGTGCTCTGGAAAATGATTTGGCATTGCACATGTAAACCTGGGAACAACACATTACAGTTACTTAAAGCTCAGTGGAACAGAACAAAGGAGTTGGAACAAAACAGTTTGATGAAGCATCTGACAAGAAGCTGTCTTCCCCTTATGGAAGATGAGTAAAGAACTGGTAGTCAGCATAGATGCAAAGAATTCAATGCTTCATTTTGTCTTGGTTTTCACACAAATGCCCTCTATTCAGTATTACCAGTGTACAACTAGAAAAAACTACTGCTCGCATTCAGGTCATGATTACAGTTTAGTATTCATTCTCATTTAATAACTTACCCACTGGATACTGTAGGCAATGTATTAAGTAAGCGTTGTTTTAAGGTGAAAACAGATCTTTAAGATGGGTATTAAAGAAATGAGATAAAGGAAGCTAGTGATGAGATGAAGGCAATCTGTAATGCTCTCTAGGAAGCTCTTGTAAAGGAAAGAAATCACATTATGGGGCCACAAAGTCTCTTTTCACCTACAAATTGCCTTCAGCTGAACAAAGATAGCATTAAAGGTGGGGTGTACACCTCACTTGCCACCTCTTTACTCTCTAGCTGTCCTGTGTACATGATTATGCTGTTCTCCTGGAATAACCAAGTGCTTTCCTCATTCTGGAAGTCACTGGAATGTGTTTCCAGATTTTGTAAAAGGCAGAGTAATGTCCCTGGCATAACAATAATTAATTAAAAAAATCTTCAGAAATGACACAGCAGAGGCTACATTTTTGTATAAATATGTAGCTATGAGTTGCTTTCCAGCAAATATAAAATAATTAGACCTGCAGAGGCACAGGAACACAATACCCATAGGTGCCCTCAGAACAATTGCTCACCCTCCAAGCACTGCCAACTAATTGGTACTTCTGGGAATGATATCACAGCCAATGTCAGCCAGTCTACACTGCTCCAAACTGCTCTGGAATCCCCAGAGTTACCAGGTTTGCAAGGCTAGTATTTTCAAGAATACTGAAAAGCCACACAGATGTAGCTGGTTTTGTAAAGCTGCACTGACATGCAAAGAATATTGACATGATGGCCAAACGCTCATCCAGCCCCAGCTTTGCTTCCCTCTAAGGCAAGAGATATTCATAGCTTTTTTATATCGCATCATATCTACTTTGCTAAATCATTCCCAAATGTATCAATGTGTTTTAACCAAGTTGATTACCTGAAGGAAATTTTCTGCATGAAACAGTAATAATTAATCTAAAACACAAAATATTTTATAAACACAGGTAAACTATCAAGCTGATGTAGGGTAATGGTATTACACTGCTCCACAAGGATAGTTCATTATGAGCCAGGTTTACAGTCTTGCCCCAGGCTGCTCTGGGGGCAGTGGGACACTCTATTGTCCAATACATTGAACTAAATCATAATGTTGTAATTTAACTGAAGAAAATTCATTTTTACAATGCTATTTTGTGTCCAGATGAGTATTAACAAAGAAAAGAAAAATAAAATAGTGATTGTTAGTATCCTTATCAGTATTGAAGTGCATGTCAGAAAGTGATTGTAAAGGGTCTGTAATAGTCCAGATGCATTTAGGTTAAAATCTTGCCTAGGAGGTATGAGCCCTTTTGTGAACTGAGAGAAATAAAGTACAACATCAAGCATTTAATTTTAAAGGTGTGCTGGAGTCTGTTCAGTGTATTCAATACATTTGTTTTAATGAAGTCTAAAAGCATATCTGAATCCAAATGTTGGCAATTAAATTCCAATAAAGTGAATGTCCCAGATACAGCCCATTATAAAACACTCAAAACTCATCTTTGCCCAAAATATGTGTCAATGAAGCCAGACACTGAAAAGAACCACCTCCTCCTCCAACAAGAAGAAAAATCCTCTCCCCCAGTCTTCCCCAATTTTAAAG
This sequence comes from Dryobates pubescens, assembly GCF_014839835.1. NCBI lineage: Eukaryota > Metazoa > Chordata > Aves > Piciformes > Picidae > Dryobates > Dryobates pubescens. The sequence goes on along the minus strand of NC_071657.1, from coordinate 107,583,779 downwards.
ATAAAAGTTTCAGATGTACAGATTCTGAGGCAGGAAGGGTGGCCTAATAGACAACTAAAGGCGATTCAGTGAAGATCGGTCTGGGGATGGCACCATGTAAAATGATTGATAGCATATTTACCATAGTTCTACTAATGAAAAAGCAGTTGTCAGACTTTTCTCAAGAGGATGGCATCAGTGCTACTGCAAACTCTGCTCATAGAAAGTCATGAGTTAGAAAATGAGAACCAAATGGACTCACAGCTGGGAAAAGCCAACAATAATTAATTTAACTAGCAGCCATTTGTACAGACTTTGTGTAAGTTAAAAAATTTCCCTTGAGAGAAGCAAGGTCAGTGAAGGACAGAGCCTATGTCTTCCAGTGATAATGAAAAATACAGAAATAGTAAGGAAATATGGCAAAGGCTTTGATTCTTTAGTGGATGCATGGAAACTTCAACATTTCCACTACGACTGAGCACTACAAATCCCTGACAACATATGGGAGGAAGAATTTGGCTTAGTGGTTTGTTTTTTTTTTAATTCCAATTTAGAGTCATAGGGGGAAAACAGAGGAACCTCTGCTCTCTTAAATAACCTGCCCCCTCCCCACAATAAAACAGTCTTACAAGAACAGAGGGACAACAATACCATTTAAGGGCTTTCATTGCAACCCGTTGATGAAGAAGACGCAAACAGTTTGAGCCCTAACATGTTGTTTCATTTTAATGAGCCCCGAGTACCTTCCTTGTCCTTATTAAAGTGGTTAATGGTGCTTCTACTGCCTCATTATCACCGCTAGAACACATTCGCTGTTGTTCCTACTGCTAAGCCAACTCCTTTTAGTTTGACAAACGATCAGAAAGTCAAATCAGATTGCTCAGAGATACTTGTTTATAAAATTCCAGTGGTGTTCCTCTGAGTATCCATGGGGACATTACAATTATTTATATTTTCTCGAGGTTGCTGTAATTACTGTGGTTGTACTTTCTCCAAACAAATGTATCTATGCCAATTAAAGCCATACTAGGTGTGTATGTTGATCAGACTACCATGAAACTTCTGCTCAGTTTGAATCAAAACATGGAGATTTAACTCAACTTCCCTCGTATTACTTCCCAATTTAGGTACTGCAGAATATAATTTTTGTTAAGCAGATTAATGTTTTACTAGAAAAGCTTCTTTTTACACAATCCTAACAGAATTCTCTTTTTGTTTGTTTTTCTTTTTTTTTTTCTTTTCTTGCCTTTTTTGTTTGTTTGTTTAGGGCAGGTGATATTTTCTTGCTTTTACTTCTAAACACATTTTAGGCATAAGTAGATATGTCATGACGCTGCTCACAATGTAAATGACTCAATGGACATACCAGACAAAATAGCTGCAAATGATTGACATCATTCTAGCAACATTCTGCTGCTTTCCTGTTTAGAGTGTAATTTAACATCCATCTAAATATCCCTTACAAAATAATCTGAGCCTGTATTTACCAGACTACTTTATAACCTGTACAGCCATATTGACCTGACTAGGGTGTAAATTCAGATTATGAAAAATTTCTAAATTGTTTCTATGGGGATATTCTTTAAATGTTTTGTGAAGAAATAATGTTACATTTAAAGTTCCCATCAAACATAAATCTCTGTGCAATGGGGTGTAAAAATTCACTGCTAATTGCAATTAGATTGGCAACAGTACTTTGTCCATAATGTGAGGATATGACACAATTATTCTGAACAGTTGCAAGAAAGACTCATTTGCAGAAATCACTCCATTCTTAGCAGGATGAACAGACAAAGAAAACCAAAGCAGGATAGAAATGAATAAATTTCTCACCAGAGAGTCCAGCCATGTCCACAGTAAGGTTGAACATTTCCCAGGTAGAAACCTAGAGACTGTGTGACTTCAACTAGGTTGGTGAAGTCCAGACTGATGCTATTGAAAAGCACAGAGGTCATGATGATTTCATCAATTGCCCACACGTCTTCACCTTGAGAAGAGTGGTATGGCTGCCACCATCTGAACTGAATGCCAATCTGTCTTGCATCCTCAGGCAACTCCACTGAAATGATTCTGGAAAACAAAATACAATTATTATTCAAAGTTTTTTGTGCCTGCAATAACTCCACGGGGATGCATTTTATCATTACTTTCCCTTACTGACTCTAAAATTCATGGGTAAATTCAGCCCACAGATATCCACCTTAGCATCTACTGGAGTAACTCATACCAGCGACAGGGGAATCATCAGTTCTCTTGATAGCCAAATTATTTATATAAAGACAGCCATGTGTGAAAGATGCACCAATTTCCAACAATTTTGTAAATATCGCTGCTATTACAGAGCTCTCTACAAACGTAAAGGTGCTCCTCATTGCCAGAAGAAACCTGAGAATGCCTTCCATTTGAAGCCCAGGATCCTAGACTGGCAAAGAGGTGATCAGCTGACGAGGACTTAGGAATTTCAGCTTCATTTTCTCAGACTCAGTGGATTTTATCCTAGCTTGAAGACATGCATCCTCTTAACATCAGTGCTTGTTTCTGCACAGCACTGGCAAGAACTTGCCCCTGTAAATTGCCACACTCAGTAGAAAAGGTCTGTCTTGTAAGGTGTCATCTTTTATGGCAGACACTTTTCTTCTATAGTTACATAAAGATGTAACTGGAGGTGTGTCCCTGGAACTTCTGGTCCACAAGGTCAAACTGCAAAGAAAACAAAGAGTAATATCTAATGTAAAGGAGCAATTGTTGTCCACAGCAGCAGGGAGCATGCATTAATTGCCACGACAATGACACCTTGATAACTCTGTGAATCACCAGGTCCATAGTGCCCCATACAACACAGGTAAGCTGGGACACAGAATGGCAAAAGGGACATTTGTCTCTACTGGCAAAAGGGTTTTTGGCAAGCTCATCATATAACCGATATTTTTCTTTCTCTCTTAGAGAGAGAGGACATGTGGATAAAGCGACTTATCAGGTTAACTGGAATTAAAATGTTGTACTTTAGCACCAAGGTTTTTCCAAATTTAAGACTAAGTGACCTGCTATTATGTTTTTCTCTGCACACATGAAACAGTCCTGTGCCTGCAGCACTCTTAGTGCAAAACCATACTCTTAAAAACTAGTTGTTACATTTATGATACTGTTGTTTAGTGTCACATTGCTTTTAAAGGATGCATTCATCCCTCATCAAGAAAAATGAAAATGGCTTGGCTAAACAGGTGGGAAGTATATGAAAAGTCCTGGGTGATATTTCTAGGAACTGCTTTCTGCCAGTCATAGGCTGGAGAGAGCAGTGTCAAGGGACAGTCAGAGATGGCAGCTGCTGTGTTGCAGCAGCAAGGGGTCAGCAGTACACACACTTATGTGTGGTGGGCACACTTCTTTTGCTGCTGTAACAAATATGCCGGAATGATGTCTTACCCTAAGAGAAAGACCATGCCCCACAACTCTCTGGCACATAAATAAAACACAAGGACTTTCTTTCTACCAAGGGTTCCCTAACAAGCAGCAACTCTGACTTCTGGGGTCAATTTTTAAAGGCACAAATGACACTAAACTGCTACTGATGGTAAAAGGAACTGATGATTTTGTCTTCCATGCTTCAGCAGGGGGAACCTGAGGAAAGTCTGCAGCTTGCCTAGAAGCAGTGCTGTATCCAGCATATTGGCATTTGTGTGAGCTAATTCTCTGCTATAATCCTGGGCATATTTCTCTGCTGGTGGCTGCCTCTGATGCCCGTGCCTTCCCTTTCACTCTAAGCTCCCATAGGCTTTCCCACATAGGCACTAATTCTCTCTGGCAGTAATGTACAGACAATCCTAACTCAGGACATTCATCATTGACATGCCTATTGGGTGCAAAATACTGAACACATTAAAATAAACTCCCTAACCCAGGAGACTAGGCAAAGACAATTTTAAACTGTTGGTGTAAGCTACCACACATGGTACACAGGTTAGTATGCAGACCCTGACTGCACCTCCAGTTCTAACAGCTTCTCCTGTCTGGCTTTGATTTGTTGGAGATAGATTGTGAGGGAGGGGAATTCTTGCTAATGACTTTGCTGCTGCAGAGAAGAAAAGTGTTCCCACCACCATCACCAGCTACCATCAGGTTTCTCAAAAACCAGCTGGGAGACCTTTGCTCTGCTCTCATTCTCTCAAGCTATGCGCATAGCTAATGTTGAAAAGCCACCGCTGTTCTGCTCAGAAGAAAAATGCAGCTGTCAAATGTAAGCAGATTAAATGCACCTTTTCAGCAGAACATTAAATCTGTAATTATTTTTTTGTATGACTGAAGATTAATTAAATTTCTGGATACAGATTGATTGCCAAACTTTGCAGCAGTCCATCTATGTTACCAAAAATGCTGATATTTTCAGACAAGATAATATGAGAAGGTGAAGCATTCTTCATGTTCTTCATCATAATTATTGCCAGCAGTAACTTCAGCTTTGTATGCCTTGTAATTTTTTCATCTACCTGAGTGGATCATTACACAGCCCATAGCAAAACCTTTCTAACCTGTGTATATTGTGCTTAGCTCTTTGCCCTGTCAGAACAGCAGAAGCTGTGTTTCATACTTAATCTCAAAACCCTAAGAAAAGAGTCTAGCATCAATAAAATTTAGTACATTTATATCTTAAACTTCATTAAAATTAGTCACTGGAATGTGTATTTTCCTTTTTGTTATAAATATTTCATAGTGCTATATATTAAAAACCTTCAGGGAAATAGAATTCCTACAGCTGTAATCTTGAATCTAAGAATTACAAAGAGTGCCATATAAAATATAGATGTGACTGAAAGAAAAGATGGGAAAGGAAAATTTGAAGAAGGTTTAGAAGTGCTCCAGGTCATAGGATCTTTCTCTTGCAAACATTTAAAACTTCAGAAATTGACATCTCCGTGCAGTGTCCTTCTGCCAAATACAGTAATTCCTCTCAGATTTTTAGGTATTTCTTTTAGCTGCCAGGAGATTCATTCAGTGATAAGTTTTTTTTCTGTCAGAGTATTCTTAACCCCATTTTGTAATTTTGTACTGAGTTATTAACAAGATGATGAAATCTACTTATTGTTTTTAATGTATTGATCTGAGCTCAATAAACATAAACAGTGAAAGTTACAGGTAGTTAAAGTGACTTGTAGACTTTATCTGCAGTCCCATCCCTGAGGTCTCAGGCATTGCCGTGGTACTGGCTGGAGGGCTAGGGAAAAGGCCGAGTTTAAAGTCATCCTTGGGCAGGAATTGACCAGCTGGGATGGGACCCTCAATGCCACCATTGACTCTGCCTCTCATGTGCCTGCTTACATAATGTCTCTTTTCAGTGGAGTTTATTTGCTCTGCTGCATCACCCCTTGAAGGTGGATGCTCTTAGGTTGGAGTGGGTTGGCAAAGAGTCAGCTCACATTATTCTGGCCTTGCAGGATAGGTGTGCTGATGGAGGCTCCTGATTTTGCATTGCTTCACTAAAATTAGTGGATGGTGTCACAACTGTAGCAGTAAAGATGACCCTCTCTAAATACATTAGATACATTCCTCTCTAATCTGACACCAAACATATGCTGCTAGGTGAGACGAGCTCCTTGTTCAGCTTCTCTGGGATTTGTCCAATCCCAAGGCACAGTCTCCAGCAGGTCCTCCCAGGGTACCAAGCCCAACTCACAGGCACACAGTCATAATCCCCTTACAGAGAGAGCATTCAGTTACCCTACTGACCTGCAGAGACGCTCACAGTCAGATTTTGTCTCAGCTGTCCTGCTCTGCCTGCAAACTCCTAACCACAGAGGATGATGTACTGAAGATATCAGTGGCTTCAATGCTACAAATAATTTATGTTAATTTTTCTTTACAAGAAATCATGGCTGCTTGCATGGGAAGAGACTTGCCTCTATCTCCCACAAGTACATTTTTACCCCTGTGTCGCATTACCTCTGCTTGCTTTGTCACATCATCTGAGATCTGAAAGTTGTTAAATCCATGCATTCATTTTTAGAGAGGCAGGCAAAAATGGGAAGTTCCCAGCAGTAACTTCTAGTGTGCATTAAGAGATCTTCACTCTCTTAACTCCCACACCACATGGGCAGATGTACTTGGTCTCTGCGCTGCAGTGACCACCACTACCAGCATCAAGTGCATGTAGATAACTCTCCTTGCAATGCTGGTGCATATACCTTGGCTCGTGGTAGTTAAGGTAAGAATAGTGCTCCAGGAGCTTCCAGGTGATGCCGTTGTCGTAGGAGTAGTGCAGCAGCACTCCTTCCCCGGGCTGGTCGGGTGCTTTGCAGGTACTCAGGACTGACTTGCTGCCCAGGCGCAGTGTAAACTGCAGGAACCTGCATCAGAATTACACAAATATTGATAGGGCACCATTTGCATAATGGTTTGTTGGGGGGTTTTTCTAACAAGGCTGTTTTCAGATCTTCTCAATCTAAACAAACGTGATAAATTTCATTCATGGGGGCTTGTACATGTGATTTGTTTTTACTGTCAAGTGATGCACTGTGGCACATATAGTTAAAAAATTACAATCTTTACAGCATTTAATTATTTATTAGGCACTGAAGGGGAGGGAGAGGTAGTGAATGGATCTAATCAGCTGCCACAAGCTGTCAAATAAACACAACCTTATAAATAATTAATCAGCACTTGGCTTTGATGCTCAGGTTTGATATTAACATTTCATATTTTCCATCTGAGCTGTACAATAACTTCCCTCCAGTTTGTTTTGGGAGCTGTTGTTCAGAAGGGAGGAGTAAAAAAGGCAGAACTATGAAATCACCATTACAATATGGAACCGGGAGTTTGTACAAAAGTTTTCTTCCTGTTAAAACTATTACCTTAACAATATACAAGGCTGCAGGAGGAAGGGGCAGAGGTACCAAATTTATCTGCCTCACATTAACACTCTTCCACTCTCACCTGGACTGGGAGCTGTCCAGGAAGGAAGTGATTAGCTGGCGCCTGCCATCCTTGTTGAAGACCAGAGCCTTGCCACTGGCCAGCACCCCGCAGCCGAAGCTGACCTCAGCTCCCCGGATGGAGTAGAAGTTGTGGTAGGAGGAAAGGCGGGAGCTGGTGAAGCTCTCCGAGATGAACACAGGGAAGGTCTGTGACGCCATCTCACACGCTGGGCCCGAAAAGCCGGGGTCACACCTGTGGGTAGGGGAGACTGAACACTGCAATTCACACCCATCTTCTCCTGTGGTTGGCTGGCAAACTAGTGGAGGTGGCTACAGTTGTTCACAAAGTGAAGATACCTACAAAGTCCCTCTCAAATCTGAGAACCTCTTTAAACTTTATTTAGGTGTTGCATAGCTGATGACCTTTTAGTTAGCACTTACTTTTCCAATTAAAAAAATAGTCATTGCTATGAACACTCCACAAGTCCACACATAACACAGAAATATTTGTATTCATTTTTGGAGCACATTTATTGCTGACATAGTTTAGAGGTGTTAATAAATAAAATTATTAATTTGCTTTTATCTGCAGCATGTCAGATGCAACTATAAGAAACTGAGGAGCAGAACAGAGAACCTCATGGATCACACTTTTGTTAAGACATAGAACTAGCCGTACCAGTATTTTGAATGTGCTTGCAGGTTTTGAGTAAGTACTTCTATATTTTAGACTGGAATACTTTTAACAAGACAGACCTTCAAAAAACAGTGGAGTGTTGACCTTCTGTTCTTGAAGTCTGTTAGGCTATGTGATATTACAACTCTGACAACTGTAATTCTATCCCAAAATTTCATATAAAAGTTATGTAGTCCCAAACCTTGAACCAATATAAAGCATGCATCACTAACATTTCAGTGTGCTCTGTAGCACACATTAGAGTGAACTGGAAGTTATCCTCTCTCCCAGAAGAAAATGAAAACCAAAATATTATACCAGATGCAGTTTACAAAGATTGATCTTTAGCTTTTTGGTGAGCCTTTTTGGAGGCATTCTGGGCCTATGCTAGTTTTATAATTAGTCATCTTGAAAAGCAAGGGCTGAAATGAAAATCATTTAAACTTTCAGATCATCAAGTGAACTATGTGACAGCATTGAATACAAGTACTGAATTATAGCTCTTACTTGCAGCCATTCCTGGTACACTGTCCTCGCCCTGAGCAGAATTTGAGGCAAGATGGACCAATGTAAACTGCGGAGAAAAGAAATCAGCTAAATGAAGGGTCATGTATGTGATAAACACAATATAATGAGCACAAGACAGTACACAAACCTGAGCACAAAGCTATTTGATTTATTTTAAAACCCTTAGCTGGAAGATGTCTACAAAAGGATAGCGAGGGAAAACATATTACTTAATGGATGATGTGGCTTGATACGTTAGTGATGGTTTAATTAAGGCACCTGATTTTTGCAAGACTGTGAATGAGATCAAATTATTTGCTATTTATTGCTTTTTCTTTTTCATATTTCAGAAATGTGATCCAATATGGATATTAGCACATTCCAACAGCAGTCTTGCAGATTCAAACACTGTGCTGCTGCTTCTCCCACTGAAATCGTCACTTAATTTCACTGGACCAGTTAGAATTAAAACCTGCCCTGACACATCTGAAGTAACTATTAGATATGATATACTTCCATAGAATCAAAAGGAATAAGACTCCAAATCACATGCACTTGAAAATACTCATTTTAATCTTTTACTTCATCTTCCTCCATTGACTCTTAATCAATAGTGCTAACGTTTTGTGAAGAACATGAAGGATGGACAGGTGAGTAAATCTCAGAACGAGCTCCATCCCATTGGACTGTATCACAGTATCTAAGGTTGGAAGAGACCCCAAGGATCATCAAGTCCAACCTGTTCCAACAGACCTCACAACTAGACCATGGCACCAAGTGCCACGTCCAATCTCCCCTTGAACACCTCCAGGGACGGCGACCCCACCACCTCCCTGGGCAGCCCATTCCAATGACGAATGACTCGCTCAGTGAAGAACTTTTTCCTCACCTCGAGTCTAAACCTCCCTTGGCACAGCTTGAGACTGTGTCCCCTTGTTCTGGTGCTGGTTGCCTGGGAGAAGAGACCAACCCCCTCCTGTCTACAACCACCTTTCAGGTGCTATAAAGAAAAGCATTAGTCTGCAATGGATAGGCCAAATGCATTAACCTGGGTGTAGCCCATAGTTTGTGGACAAAGTTCTTTCAATACAACATGACAAACAGGCCTTACCCAGGAACGATCTAATATTTTCTGTTGAAGAGTGCCTATTACTTGGAGTTATCCACTTGCACTGTGACTTTTGGAATGTAATTCAGTCACCAATGTGAAATCACCTATAACAAGCAGTACTTATTTTCCTCCTAGTTTTATGGTGCTGCTCATCACAGCAACATGTCAGTACTCCCTGGCACGTGCTCTAAATTCCTGCTAGCTACTCCGTGTACCTACCTCCCCATCAGATTTCATGTGATTTCTAGACTTTCTCACTTTTCAGGGTGCAAAAATTCTGTTCTGTTTGATTTACTTGTGTCTTTTGAGGTCTTTTTGAGGGGATGGTAAAAGTAGAAGGGTTAAAGATGTAATGATGCTATTCAAAATGAAAATTAAAAAAAAGCTTTATGGAAGTTGGCAGATGTCCAGTGTTTCTAGAAGATGGCCAGCTTCCAGATTTCATTTAAAACCTAATTCACAGAAGAAACAGTTGTGAACCTAAAAGTCAGAGCCCTGAATCCTTGAAAATATTCATCTCTTCAAGAATGAGAGTGGCTTGCCAATATTTGTAAGTATTTCCCTGTAATACAGTGTAAAGCTTCTGTTCCACAAGTGTCTAACACAGGAGGCGTGCAAAACCTACAAAGCACACTCAGTTGTGATTCCCATGTTGCAGTTCTACACTCATCTTGAAACAGGCCCTTCTTTGCAACTGGTTTGCACTGGAGTATGCAGCACTCTTTGACCTATTTTTTTGTGCAGGCCAAGGTAGTGCAGACAGATTGATTGCCCACTGATTTTCAAGAGCTTCTTGTTGGTTCATTGTAAAGCATTTGGATCTTTGGATTGGTTTTGTCTTGATCTTGTTTCTGTGAACATCTATGAGCATCTAACATTTACAGTCTGCAGTTTCTTAGGTAGCAGCTCACCTTTATGAATGCTCACAGACATCTTCTGTTGTTTATATACCTTCATTTCCCCTTCTCTTTTAATGTATATCATCATCTTTAAATACAAGTACTAACTCTGTACAGAGAATGTCAAGATGATGCCACTTCTCATTGATAACTTTAATTTGCCGCATTACCTTATCAGCTTCAGGGATTTTCTTTCCAAAACCAGGCATTAATCTGTTTTAAGAATTTTGCACAATGTAACAATTTACTATTGCCAGGCTCTACATCAAACCCTACTGACAGTCACTGCAAAATTTCACAGGCTATTTGATATCACTATAAATCTTTAAATTACACGCTTCATACATCTAACAAAACAAATTCTAGGTGGAGTTTACTTAGCCTCATTTAAGGCTAATGAGCAAGCTAAAAACTGTGTGCCTTTTCACAGTTTGATGTTTCAGTCATGCTTACTTCTGCATTTTGTACATTGCAGCTATTTTATCCTGTTAGTAAGTATTTTCCCTGTCATTAAAGCATTTCCTTTGAGGACTGTCCCTGTTATCCTCTGCACTTAACTTTATAATTATATGAGTCAATATAAGCTCCTCCTAGTTCTTCACATCTGTTTGAAGAACAGGAAGGTAAAAAATAATTTCCTAGAAGAACAGCTCCCTGAAACAGACGGCACTTTCCCCCTGAATATACGGTCAACAGTATAAAAGTTTTGTCAGTGTTTTGGTAGCAGCATTGCTTTATGAAGGTCTTCTATGTCCAGAAGGAAAAATGTGTCCCAGATGCTGTAACTGTTGCTTAGGCTGGCACAGTAAACGCCCTTAGTAGTGCAGTGTGGTACCTATTAGTTTAATTAGGAATAAACAGCCTAAACAGTCAGAGGAAATGTTGTAGTAAGCCCTTGTCACCCATAGATTTTCCTGGAAAGCATTTAATAAAAAGAAAAAAGAAGAGTTCTGTATTAAGCTAGTGTCTTTCCAAATGGTAGAATTCCCCTCTAGCTTCACAACACAACTGTTAGAAACAAAAGGAATTTAACAACCTGAAAATCCTTACTGTTGTGGAAAACATGTTTCCCTGGAGCAGTACAAGTAAATTAACCCTTCCAATGTGCCACGTTCATGTACATGAATACTGACCGTTATCAATTGCCCACATGTTGCCAAGGATTGGTCCTGTTTGTCTCCACCGGATCCTGGTGTCACTCGTTAGTGCAGCATTGGGAAGTGGAGAAGTTATTCGGTTCCACCTGAAACACATCAACACCAGGCTAGCATTTCACACTGCCGGGCAGCTCTGTGCTTGCAGGTGTGCTTACCCACACTAGGAGCCTTCTGAGAATCTGTAATTCTTAGATCTGCTCAAATGAAGCAGTGGAGTTACTACAGCTTTAGAAACAATGACTGAAAAAACCCAAAGAGCATGGCCCATGATATTTGCATACAATTTGTGTATCTTAATTATTGCATTCTAAATTCCCTTGTATGAATACATGGACTCAGCAAAGACCTTGAATTGCTTTGCTGTAGTGAATTCTCCATCACAATGAATAGTTTCTAAATTGTACACTGCATTAAGCCTTCTGGTGCCACTGAGGTGTTTGGTGTACGCCGCTGCAAGTGAGAAGAGGGACACAGAGAATTTAGTCTGCTGTGACCTGGGCCATCATTCTATGGGCCTATGCTTCCTACAGACACCAAGTGTAATGGTTCCTATGACAAGGGACCAGGATTAGAGCAATGCTTCAACTACATTTTCTTTGCATAATTGTATCATCTGCTCTGAATCATCTGTGGAAGCTGGGATACAGAGGGATAATAAGTAATGGGACTTATACTACACAACAAGATGTCACAGCTCACTTTATGGTCAGAACAATACCAAAGAGGATTAATAAAGAGAAGCTGATACAAGAAAGTGGCACTAACTACAATCTGCATCTGCAGAAGCATAGAGAAAGAGCTTCGTTGTAACTCAATATCGGGATTGTGAGTAAAGGTGTCTGAGGATGTAAATACAGCTTCGACTTATGGTTCCCCTGACTAAGAAGAAAACTTTTGTGGCTTTGACAAGGTATAACTTTTCTTCTGATTACCAGCAAGCTGCCTACAGGGTTGTGGGTTTTTTTGGTAATTCATCTTTAGCATCAGAAATATTACACCAGAGAAGCAGCCCCATATATTTCAAATTTCATTACTGGGCAGCCAGGAGACCAGAACACTCCTTCCTTGCTGTCCTCAGCTAGTCAAAAATGAAAGATGACATAGGGTTGTGTGCTTTGCTGCTTTCTTCTGTCACCTATAATTCACTTCCCTACCCTTGCATCTCAGTTAGCTCTGCAGAGAGTAGTCTCACCCGCTGTAATTCTCAGAGGCGTAGACAGTGCTGTGGGGGAGGTGAGGCCCAGCACAGATCTCAGGCAAACACTCGGTGTGGAGCAGGGACCAGGAGCGACCATGGTTTGTTGAAAACTCCAAGCTGACACTGGCAATACAGTGAAGGAGAGAAAGGAGAAAGACACCATGAGCCTCCCTGTCTTAGACACAGATGTAAAAGCACCAGCAGTGAGAAGGCAACAAATGTGCTACTCCTAATAACTGATGCTGAAGAGTAAATCACATTTAGTCAGATTTTGAATTAAACAGGTTCTGAAAATACAAACATGAAGCAAGACTGAGTATTTGAATCTAAAAGTTTAGCATCCAACCTGAGGATTGTCTAAACACCTTGTCTTGTTTAGCCACCACATAGCTAGCGTTTTTGTGCTGCTGCTGTTAAATGAGCTGCTGTTACTTTTCTATTTCATCTGAAAACGGTTTCAAAAATAATGAGGAGAAAGCATGGGTTAATCATAGCTACACAGCATCATAGGAGCACAGGACACTTTTAAGTGCCAGTGATAACCATTAACTCTTCAGAAGGTGGTAAGAGACCACTAGCTATTCTTGCTCTGGCTGGCTCTTCCCTGTTGTTGCTGACAAATATTAACTTAACTGAACTCCTCAGTCATCTGTCTCCTTCACTCACCATGTCTAAATGGAGATCAGAAAAGCACTCTGGAACAGTGAAAACAGCCATCCCCTCCTGAGAACTACAGAGGGTGGAGGGAACCATGGAAAGAGCACCTTTCAGAGAACCCCTGTAGCAGACAGAGCCCCCAGGAGCTCTGGGAACCTCTGTGCTACCCATCCATAGTGGTCTTTAAAGGATTCACAGTATCACCAAGGTTGGAAGAGACCTCAAAGATCATCAAGTCCAACCTGTCACCACAGACCTCATGACTAGACCATGGCACCAAGTGCCACATCCAATCCCCTCTTGAACACCTCCAGGGATGGTGACTCCACCACCTCCCTGGGCAGCCCATTCCAATGGTGAACAACTCTCTCAGAGAAAAACTTTCTCCTCACCTCGAGCCTAAACTTCCTCCCATCTCACAGAGCCTGGAGTGCCCAGTGGTGAATTTTTGTAAATCTGGTAACATAACCGTATATAAAACCTCCAGATTAGCTTGGAAAGAGGCTGCTGTCTTCTGCTTTCAGAGACTAATAATAAATCCAGCCATCCACGTGCAGTTTCATGAGAGAACTCTTTGTGACCATTCACTGAGCCTGTGAGTCCATTCTCCCAAAAATTCATTTTTATCTTTCCAAAAACTATCATGAAATCTTTTTCTTCCCTGTTCCACTGCATATTAAAAAAAACCCCACCACTGTTTACAGCATGGGAGTGTAAGGAAACTCCCAGATGTCTCACATTCTGAAGACCTTGAAGAAGTAATATAGAAAGTGCTTGATTTATTCTGGATATAGTACTGTGTTGAAATACTCCTCTAATTTCCTCCACATAATTAGCTTGTAATGGACTGTTTTATTTAAAGTAATGTCAGTGAAACATTATAAAAATCATAATTCATCACCTCAGTACTAAATTATTGGATTATAACTTCTCCTTTTCATTACAACTTGCTGACAATATTACTTTATTTACATGTACCATCACTGTGTCTGTGTGTATTAAAATGGTTTAGGAAGGTTTTGACTAACTTATTTCCCATTGAGCTCTGCTGATACCTTAGAGGGTCGTATTTACTGCATACATTCAGCACGACTCTCTCACATCTGTGTAACGAAAGCATTTTGAACAATGCTGGATACCAGGAGATGGGAAGTGTTGCTGTATTAGGGAAATACCAACAGGCATAATGGGGACACAGTGCTTCCTTTGTTATGAGAAAGCTCTCTTCTGCTTCAGAAATAGTTTACATGAAGAAAGAATATTAATCTTTCAAACCATATACCAATCCACATCAGTTAACAAATAGAGACAGACTTTATATAACATGTATTTGCAGGCCACAAGTGTTTACAGGCAAGGTTTCCATTTTCTGTGTAGAAAAATATTGCCCATGGCCTTGAGCACTGAGAGCTAGGAGGAGCTGAGGACCTGGCTAGCTTAGCCTGCTGAAGAAGGCTGAAGTTCAGCAGTCTGTGATGGTACAGAGAGCACTCATGAGGGAGAGCCAAATTCTCCTCAGTACTGGCAGCCACAGTAGAAAGGGCAGCAGTCATAAAGACATGACAATGGAAAAACTTCACTTGAGCAGGTCACCCACAGAGATAACACAATACCCATCCATGGAGATTATCAAGTCACAATCCCACCTTCAGCAGCAGGTTTCACTAGATGACACATGAAGGTCCTTCCCGACCAACATCTCCATGATTCCACAAATCATGAAGCCACAAATTAATCTCTTCCTTCTCTTCCCCTCTCCCTTAGGTCCATGGAAAAATATTGAATGTGTCAATGAAGTGAAGCCAACAACAGTTCTGTGACCTGTTTACAATGAGGTCTTCATGGTGAGGTCAATAGGATGAGCTCTGTTTATTACCAGTCTTACAAGAATCATATGTGCTTGTGCCAACATTAATCTCTGGGAGGTCAGCAGGGCAGGTTTCTGGCACTGACTTTAACATTTGCCCCCTGACACAGTACTAAGAGGGAAATCTAACGTCCATTAGAAACTAAAGCAAATGTTGCTCTGAAACCACAAGTATATTTCAGAATAATGGACTAAGGAAAGCGAGTTTGGACATGGAAATCCATTTATTGCATGTGGGATATATAAACCTAGGCCTGTGGAGATGAGGATAAACCTTGGCTTATGAGCAGCTTATAACTGTCATTATTAACTGACTCTGCTCCTTCTTGACAAAAGCCATTCCAAACACTCACCCAGCAGCTCTAAACCAAAATGTACTAGAAAGCTGATCATCAAGAAAGGGTTCTCCCCAGTTGTACCTGTTACCAGGCTGATAAGTTCCACAACCCAGATTGATAGAAAACTGGATCATGTGAGTCACTGTGGAAGGGAGCACTGGAAGGACATGGAAGTAATCCACAGCCCAAACGTTCCTGTTGTGGCCTTGGTGACTCTTTTGCTTCAGGCAAAATTTTGTTGCAGGATTCTGCAGGTCCGGACTAATGACAACAGAAACCAAAGATGGAACCTTTAAAAAAGATTAAATCAGGCTTAAATAAATCAGTGTTAAAAAAGGTTACATTTAAAATAAAAAGGCAACTTCACATCTACTGAACCAAAACTGCTTTTCTCTCTCCTTCTTTCCTTTCTGTTAAATTTCTTAGCCACCTTTTTCACACAGGAGATTCCAAATAAAAACATTTTCTATTATGTGCCTAACTGTTAACACTTTGAATAGCAGTGCTGTTCATCACCTTAGTGGGGTCAAATTGCTTGGTCGTAAAGACACTACAGAAAAGACTGTTTCTTCTGAAAAATACTTGTTTGTTTTGTCAGTGCTCATCTGGCAAAGACAAATGCTCTTTGTTCTGAAGCCCTTCAGCTCACAGAAGCAAAATGCAGGGTATTGGCATGTCTAGTCTGACTACGTGAGAAGTGGGTGCCAGCATGAGTTCACAGGCATGTGTAGGAAGGATATTGTCTTATTGAAGTAAATGTAAGAGCTGCTATATGAAGCTTTCCCTTTGTCCTAAACTGCTCAGTTAAAAAAAAACCTCCACAATTAATTCAGTGTAACTTCAGATCCTATCTTTCCCTGAGTTCCCCAATTATTTTTTTATTATTTTACAATTACAGTTTCCTTAGTTTTAAAAAATGTTCTTCCCTGTCTTTCACACAGAAGCAGTTGTGGTGGGAAGCCTCGCACAATGAAACAATGCAAGTGACTTAGTCATGCTCAGGCCAAAGCCCTGCTGTAAACATCTGCTTTCTGAAGGCTAGAGCTGAAGTGAAAATGCCTGAAATTACCTGCATCTATACCACCAAATTTCCCACACACTGTATAAGCAAACTGCTTGCCAACCTCTAACATACCCCTGTGCACATGCATTACACATTTATTTTTGCTGTCTTTTGCACAGCAGCAGCAGAAGGACAGATCAGGGCTTAGTTACTCAGGGTAGACATGGTCTGTATGCCTCCTCGCTCTAGGTCGAGGTTCTTAGTGTCCTGCCTGAAGGTGGTGGAAGGAGGCTGCAAAATTAGCAGAGAAAATGCTGCCTGTCCACATTGCCAGCAACTGCCTCTTGTGTCTGAGGTCATGCCCACAGCACTGTGGACCCTCTGAAAGGCAGACGGATTTAAAATTGAAAGAAAAAGTGTAAAATGTGACATTTCCAGCATTAGGCGTGGCAAGGACATCCAGATATTGCTGAATTGCTCTCTTCCCAGCCACTGATCCCACCATAACTGACTCTCTTAGGATGTAGGTCCTGAGTATCAGACCATGGCTAGCAGGACCTTGAGTGAACATAGGAGTAACTTTCTGTGAGGAGGCATTATCAGTAAAGCTTTCAGCTGACAGTTAAACATGCTACCCATTGCCCATTTGCCTGTTATTCTAGCCAATGTGAGTCCTGCTCAGGCAAGGAGTGATTAGCAATAACTGCAGAGCTGCAGGCATCCTATCACTGCAAGATCTGTGCACGGTTTATGTTCTTAGGAAGGTCATGTTTCCTGTCCCTGTGGAATTCAACAATCAACATTGCATGGAGAACAGATTGATCTATCCATCCCATCCACCTGCTTTGTTTAAAATTATTATTACCTTGTAAGCAGCATAAGTCAGGGTGTCAAGAGGAATGTGTTCTCTCCTGCCTTCAATCTTGGCATAGAGTATGACATCATTTTCATGGGATTCTCCAGAATCACAAGTTCCCCCTGTACAACACCCATTTAATGGAGAGAAAAATTAATTGAAGACCTTGTTATTGAAAAGTAGAATCATTATGCAGCCATAATTATAAAAATAATTACAACTGGATGCTATTTAACTTAGGATGTGACACAAATGAACACCAAGCCTAAGGACACAGTGTATTAGAACATTTTGATCAGATTGACCATGCCAGAGATCAAGGGGATTGACAATTTTGAAGACCTAGTACCTCTCTTAATCTGCTAATCAAAATAATTGTAATAGAAAATGCTGTTCCCAAAGCAATATTTCTACTTGCACGCTTTAAATCCTATGTACTCAGAAATACTCAGCTCTTTGAGGTCTCAGCAGTAAACTGTTATTTAGTACTCATGCTCTGTGCAGCCTCACACATCATCTGTGAGGACTTCTTAAATACCTCTCAGCTGGTCATTTGGCAGCTGAGAACTTGTTCTTAGTAGGAAACAAGCAAGATTGCTGTGTACTTTATTTTTTGTATTGTTTCTGCTGCTGTCTGCACCACACGCTGAAAGGGATTAATGGAGCCTGTTGCAGCACACAGAATGCGTGACATGGTTGCGATGGGGTGGCATTTAAAGCATCTTCTTGTGGGCAGAACACAAAACACATTAGCCTTCTTCAAAAGAACAGATGTGTTACAAGTATGGGCACTAAACTCTGCATTGTAATTACAAGATGTAATTACAGGTAGGTTGGTGTTCTGGAAAGAAGTTTTTAAATGAAGTATCTGCAATTGAAACAGGAAACACCATTTTCCTGTACACTGTGGGTACTGCAGGTATATATAAAAACCACCACTACAATAGAAAAAAACAGGATGAGGAAGCTTCTTTGAAACATATGTAAAGCAGAAATGTTGCACACATCAAACCCATTCTCTGCTTTTTTCGCTACAGATGGCCAGTTCTTGGGATGGACTAGGCAAAGCAGTGCAGAACCAGACAAGATGTGTATTATACTGTAATGTGGCTCATCTGTGTGTCTTTTCAAATCACAGAATCACCAAGGTTGGAAGAGATCTCAAAGATCATCAAGTCCAACCTGTCACCACAGACCCCATGACTAAACCATGGCACCAAGTGCCACATCCAATCCCCTCTTGAAGACCTCCAGGAATGGTGACTCCAAATCCTCTGCTTGCCTGAATGCTTGAACTATTATTTCATTTCATTTACAAGTATGCACAGAATACATTTTTTTTCAGCAATATCCCACTGTCCTCTGTGCCTGCATGTGCTGACAACTTCTCCCCTAAGTTCAGAAGGTTGAGCAAATGCCTTTCCTGTTTCTCTTGCAAGTGTTGGCAAGCTTGGAAGAACTGTGCTTTACTGGTAATTCATGTAACACATGAATTACATGTAATTCATGTAATTGTGCAACAATTTAGGACAACAACATGAGGCCTTCCACTTATTAAAGACTGTTTTTTTCTTGTTGATTCAAAAGGTTGCTTATGGAGGTCACAAGTTCAGTCCCTGCTTCCTCCTTTATTATTCTGTTATTCTCTACTTTTAAGCAAAAATTCTCACCTCTTCTAAAGAAGATGTTGAGAGAATAACCTCCTGCAATTTCCTTTATGTGCAAAATAGAAGTTCTGGAAAAATACTGCGAGGGACTGAAATGATAGCTACCATGTTCACAGGGATTTTTGTCTATTGCAACACCCAACTAGTGCAGTTGCACAGACACCAGTGGGGAGGGGAAGTGACAGGATACATTTGGTTTCTTCACCCTGGTAAATGAGGTTGCACTTTGTTCCAGCAGGGAAGGCCCACAGATGATGCTAACAGCGTATCAGTGCTTTTCATGAGGCATACCACACACAGATCATACCTCTCTTGAGACTGGAGCATACTGCTCTGTAGGAATCTCTTCTAGGCCAATGCGCTAGCAGAGGAAAATGTCTAAGAATATAGTGAGGGCTTTTGAGCAGAAACCATTCTATGGGTTCAGCCAGGTAAGGCTGTCCCACCTCTGTATTACTTCTGTCTCATCCTTGGGTGCAGCTTTGTTGCATCTGATGCCTTAAAAACAAGGTCTCCATGGGTATGGCTGTGGGAGGACATGACAAGTACCTATAAATCCTCTCAGGTGTGGTAAGGGTGACAGAGGTCTGACTGTCTCTTCTAATAATGGAGTAAGGAGCATTGAGGGAAATTTGAAGATATAACACAAGAAGATTCTTCTTCACATGAAGACTTGTTAAGCTGTGGAGCTGTGGGCACAACAGGCAGGTTCAGCTGACTAAACACTAGTACTAAGGATCATTTCAGACACTGCAAGGGGGCCTGCCTCACCTACCTGCTACTCCAGCAGGCTGTGACTCTCCCACAAGTCCGGGATTATATCCACCAGCCTTGCACTGGTGTCTCAGATATACTTGGACACCTCGATTGGCAACAACAATCTCAGCTTTTCTAATGGATCCTACCTGAAGACTGAATAAGAGTGAACCCACACCTATGTGTGCACCAGGTGCTTAAGCTTCCTTTATACCAAAGGAGATGCAACCCAAACAGTCTGTGGAGTCCAGGGAGTGGCTCAGCTGGTCTAGTTGATGAATGGGTTTTTCCAGGAAAGGTACTGACTACAACTCTTCTAACAATAAAGGACATTTAGACACTGGTCTTAAATGGACACACCTTCACATAACTTCTATATTAAGCTGGTTAAAATTCGAGCACAAGGTTTATCTCAGCCAAAAAGATGGCTGGATACATCCAAGGGAGAAAAGCCTACCAAGGGCTACTAAACCCGGAAGAAAAGGTTTGCATCTGCAAGTCTGTCTATTCTGCAAGACTATTTTTGGGAGGCCCATTTATATGTCCACCATGTTTGTACACCTATGTAGGCCTCCGTAAGTGTGGACTCTCATCTGACTGACAGTGGTCAGTCTTACATACTCATGTGAATCATAGTTACAAATCAGAGCTATCCTCTGCTGAGAAACATTTAAAATAGCTCTATGCATGCTACCCCACTTAATCCCCAGGCGCTTCACACACTGTATGGCATTAGCAATATATACTCACCCATACTGAAATAGAACCTCAAGTTCCCATAGCCTGTAGTGTCCATGTACGGAGTGCAGACTTTTCTTTCTCCATCTCTGAGAAACACCAGAGCTGAGCCAGATTCCAGTGTCCCACATTCAGTACCAATGACAGCTCCAAAGATGTCCCACCTGGAGAGGCCAACAATGGGTGAAGAATGTGCAGGGACATGTTACTGATAAACCTGTACAAAACATGTTCTAGGAGCTCACTTTTACATACAAAAGTAGCTGTTCCTGCTCTTGAAGAGGACAAGAAAATGCAGTGTTTCAAATGTGATTCCTATGAAATTACCTACTCAACACTAGCTTTTAAACTCAGCTGACTCATATAAAGACTCTAGCTGTGCCAGGGGAAATTTAGGCTCGAGGTGAGGAGAAAGTTCTTCACTGAGAGAGCTGTTAGCCATTGGAATGGGCTGCCCAGGGAGGTGGTGGAGTTGCTGTTCCTGGAGGTATTCAAGAGGGGAATGGACATGGCACTTGGTGCCATGGTCTAGTAGTCATGAGGTTTTAGGTGACAGGTTGGACTCGATAACCTTTGAGGTCTTTTCCAACCTTAATGATTCTATGATTCTAAATTAATGTAAATATTTTAACTAAATTGGCAGAAAACCATGAATTACTGAAAATATTTTTTTTTTCTATGCTAAAGTAATGTTCATTTGAAGTGATACTTTAAATGAATGTTATTAACAAATATTATTCTAATATTGTTTTATCATTTGTTTTTCTGGTATAACAATGTTTACAATGTAATCGTATTCTATTTCATTTTGCATAATACAAGTTTTATAGATCAATGAAAGTTGAAAGGCATGTGTCCACTGTATCTGCTATCCAGTCATTAAATACATAGGTAATAGCTGAAAATGCTCTCTTTTCATCTTTTAGAGCATTTAGGGAATTGGCTTTTGACTAAGATGTGAACAAAGTATGGAAAAAGACTGCTGTGTTTCTAGCATGTGATGATATGTTCTTTGGCAGTTCATCTGTACATTATTTTATCTTATTTTTATTCAGTGATAATTAAAAGAGCTGCTGCAGGATTTTCTGATTAAATATTTTTAATTGAAAATATGTTTTCATCATGGAAGTGTTGGTTTCTTCAAAACTCAATGGAAATATTTTGAAAGACTAGAAACTGTTGCAAACCCCTACAGTATTTTGGTCTGATACATTATTATTCATTTTGAAGTCTTAATTAATTCCTAATGAAGTATTAAAAAATTTTAAGGCTTGGTAAAACAATGAAATTACTTAGGATCACTAAATCCTAATAATCCAATCACTTAACTACCCATCCAGCATGATTCAGGATGAGAATGAGAAAAGACTGAAGTTCGGAAACCTTTGTGGGAAGGCAGAGCTTTTTCCTGTCCCATTCCAGCAGAGAAAATCCCTGGCAGTGATGTGTGATGTATGACATTTCCAGGAACCATCATTTCAAGGACTTAGCAATCTGTTTATTAATTTAACTATTCCAACTATTGCAAAATGTATTTCTAGGATCTTCTTAAGAGCTCAGTTTCCCTACTGACCTAGGCTGTGACAGACAAGCAACGTGCCTGTTTAGAAATCCTGCTTTAAAACTGTCAGTCATTTACAGAAGAATTAGTGAGCTTAACACCACTGAGATGCTTTCTGATACAAATATTTGAATGGAAGCCCAGTTTAACCTGACTCTCATTTTGTGTTGCAAATTTTTGAAAGGTAAGGTGCAACATAATCAAAATACAGTTTTGAAAATGAGTCTCTGGGGCAGAAAGCAAGTCCAGAATGAAACAGTTGTGCCTACTTTAACGTACATGAGCCAATCCCACAACACTCTGGTGCTCTTTTGTATGCTCTATTTAGCTCAATTAGAACACTCTCAGTACTGACCCACAAAACAGCTCAGGGTCATGAATGATGCAGAACAGGATGTTTCCAGGGATGTTCCTCCTTTTAGGCAGCAGTAGAAATGAAAACCAGTAAGTTCTACAGCGTTAAAAACCCTGGCACTTTAATAGAAATGTGTTAATCCACTGTCTGTAAGGACAAACGGAGAAGGAATCTGGGTGATGCCGTGATGGGGATGGGGACATTTTTGATATAACATCACATGTGCGTTAAGTTACCCCTCACACAACTGTAGAAATCCTTCTTTACTAAACAGGTAAGAAAATGACATATGGATCTAAGCTAGGTCAACTAGACATGGAGATCCAAAGCAGCAATGTGTCTGGCAGAGGCAGGTTCATAAGCCTCAAATAAACCAGGTATCCACAGGATATAATAGCGTGTTTTTCTTAAAAGGTGATCATTATCTTCAGCACAGCAAAGGCAGCATTTGAATCAGGTGCTAATAATCTGAAGCACTTTGTACACTAAAACCAACATTCAGCAGAGATCCTTAAATTAATGATGTATGTCTCTCACTGCCCAAGGCTTACAGCAACTAATAATTTTATTTATTTATTTATTTATTAAATAATACAGAATCTAGACTGCATAGTTAGTTATTTCTTTCTGTCAGAATTTATACACTGCAGTATATAAATACAAACTTTTTACCAGGACACTTTGTGGTTTTGTTTTGTTTTTTTTCACAGCTCACTGATTTTTTCATAGAAGCAGTAATTTTGCTGTTCTAGATGATTTCTTTACTTTCTGTGCCCTTGAAGCAGTCCCTGTGGGATCTGGCTTTACAGGTACTCTTTGAATCTCAATGTGTATATTTAAAGTGAAAATAGAATCATAGAATGCTTTTGGTTGCAAAGGACCTTTAAGGTCATTGAGTCCAACCATTATCTAACTATCAGGTCTGGTGCTAAACCATGTCCCTTAGCACTACACCTGTGTATCTTTTAAACACCTTCAGGGATGGGGATTCAGCCACCTCCCTGGGGGAGCCTGTTCCACTGTTTGATAACCTGTTCAATGAAGAATTTTTTTCTCATAACCAATCTAAACCTCCCCTGTTGTAACTCAAAGCTATTTCCTCTTGTCTGATCAGTTCTTACTAGGGAGAAGAGACCAACACCCACCTTGCTACAGCCTCATTTCAGGTAGCTGTAGAGAGCCACATGTCTCCCCTCAGTCTCCTTTTGTCCAGGTTAAACAACTCCAGTTCCCTCAGATGCTCCTCTTAAGACCTGTTTTCCAGTCTTACTGTCCTCTGGACCTGCTCCAGCCCCTCAATGTCTTTCTTGTAGTAAGGGCCACAAAACTGAATACAGTGCTCAAGATGTGCCCACACTAGGGAGACAATCACTTCCCTGCTTCTTCTGGCCACACTGTTCCTGATCCAGGCCAGAATGATGTTACCTTTCTCAGCCACCTGTGCATACTGCTGGCTCATGTTCAGCTGCTGTCAACTAACACTTTCAGGTCCTTTTCCACAAGGCAGCTTCCCAGCCACTCTACCCCAAACCTGTAGCATTACAGGTAGTCATTGTGACCAAAGTGCAGGACCTGGCACTTGGCCTTGTTAAACCTTATACAACTGACCTTGACCCATGGATCCAGCCTGGCCAGAACCCTCTGCAGAGCCTTCCTACTTTTAAGAGGATCAACACTCCGTTTTAGCATCATCTGCAATCTTACTGAGGGAGGACTTGATCCCCTCATCCAGATCATAGTATCACAGTATAACTAAGGTTGGAAAAGACCTCAAAGATCATTAAGTCCAACCTGTCACCCAAGACCACATGCCTATTAGACCATGGCACCAAATGCCATGTCCAATCCCCTCTTGAACACCTCCAGGGACAGCGACTCCACCACCTCCCTGGGCAGCCCATTCCAAGGGCCAACAACCCTCTCAATGAAGAACTTTCTCCTCACCTCGAGCCTAAACCTTCCCTGGCACAGCTTGAGACTGTGCCCTCTCGTTCTGGTGCTGGTTGCCTGGGAGGAGACCAACCCCCTCCTGGCTACAACCACCCCTCAGGTAGTTGTAGACAGCAATAAGGTCTCCCCTGAGCCTCCTGTTCTCCAGGCTAAACAATCCCAGCTCCCTCAGCCCCTTCTTGTAGGGCTTGTGCTTGAGGCCTCTCCACAGCCTCGTTGCCCTTCTCTGGACACGTTCAAGAGTCTCAATGTCCTTCTTAAATTGAGGGGCCCAGAACTGGACACAGGACTCAAGGTGTGACCTAACCAGTGCTGAGTACAGGGGCACATGACTTCCCTGCTCCTACTGGCCACACTGTTCTTGATGCAGGCCAGGATGCCATCATATGTTTCCTCACCACACAATTCACAGCACAACCTTTTTCCATTAAAAACTTTGGTGACAGGATGGTCTGGAAACAAACTGTTCCTCCTGGGCTTTCCAGACTTGTTCCTTCCTAAAATTTAGAATCAGCTGGTATCTACTGACTGCTTTTTATCCTAGTCTCAATCTTCCCTGACTGCACAGCAAGGACAAAATACAATTTTCTGTTTATCCAGTTTCCTCATCTCTAGAATGATGCTGCGTGTCTGAGCCCTGTGCAGCTGAGGGGCACTCACCCTTTTGGTTGGCTCTCAAACTCCTCTGCCCACTTCTCCTGAGCATCTTCTGTGGAGAGGTCCACGTCCCGGGTTGTGGCGAAATTGAATTCGCTGCCTTCAGTCCCATGGAAGTAGATGGAGTTTCCATCTGACTGGCAGCTATGCTGTGGACAAAAGGAGAATGTGGGAGGCAATGCAACATTGGATCTATAAGATTTCCTGCTCACTCACCAAGAGAGCTCTGGTGAGTTCTGCCTTATCAAATGACCCACCAATGCCTGAAACTAAATAAAAATGGGCAGCTGTTTTCTCTCTTCTTTGGCCCACCTCCAGAGATGACTGCATCCTAACCTTGCACCGGCTTTCCTACAGACACATTATAGATCACTGCAAAGCTGTGCTTGTGCAGAAAAGATGGACCATATCTTGGGGTGTTCACAGCTGTGCTTTAAAGTGGAAACAATGTCTGGCATATACAGACTGTGTGTACAAACAACTTTAGTAGAATAACTACGTATTTTGTCAGCACAAGAGTTCCTGCTCTGAAACACATCCGATTTTTTGCCAATATTGATGTTAGTGTTTAAAATGGCTATGCACTGCCATACAGCAAACTTTGGGCCTGATGTGTATGAGTGACAAGGTCACATTTGCCATATTTGATTTTAATAGCATATCAAGTAACTCTATAGCCTCCAGACCCAAAATATTTACTCTTCCTACTGCATTTCTGTATATACCACCTCAGCAGCATCAAAATAAGCCACAGTTCTTCCCCAATGTGCTCTGGCTATTGACCTGCAAGAAGCTGCTTGTGAGGAGTACATGGGGATTAAAGTACAGATTTTCTTCTTTCCTCCACCCTGCTTTTACTTTCTTTTGTTTCTGATAAAATGGTAGAAGGCTGCTATATCTGTGCAGCTTAAAGAGATTAACAAACAACCTACCTGACCTTAATGCAAATGACAACTTGGCATTTTATTGAAATGTTTGTATTACAACACCACTAGCAAAAGTAATAGTTAGCTCAAACACTTTTGTGGTGGAAATCTTGGTCACATTAAAAGTGAAATAAGAAATGATAAATTAGAATAATTCTGCATTCTTGCCACAGTTCAATATCTGAAAAAGAGATGCAATAATGCCAAATTGCATTGACTTTTTCAGTATTGTCTGTGCAATGCCCTCTTGTCTCTGAACCCCTCCAGAAGGTGCCAAAGAAAAGTATGACAATCACCTCTTCTGCATTTAAAAAGGTTATGTTAGTGCTACCTAATTAAAGTTTCTAACAAAGAGAAGTATGTGGCAAGAAATGAAAACTATATCTTTGTCTATGAAATTTTATGAGCAAAGTACAAGATAACACATCTTGTCAGATTCTGTAACTCTTCCTGTGTTAAGGGACATAACTGAAACTATTTTGTGGCTCATTGTCAAGTCTGGTTGCCAATAACCTAGCAATTAATTTATATTTAGGCATGCAATTTGTGACTACACTTCTAGTGGTGCCTACAGATTGCTAGGAAAATGCCTGACTACTTGAAGTTGAGAGACATTAGTTGATTAGAATAGAATATAATTAACCAGGTTGGAAGAGACCTTTGAGATCATCGAGTCCAACCTATCATTCAGTGTGCCACTTGGGCACACTGCCGGCTCATGTTCAGCCTACTATCAACCAGCAACCCCAGGTCCCTTTCTGCCTGGCTGCTCTCCAGCCACTCTGACCCCAGCCTGTAGCACTGCATGAGGCCAATAGGTAGAACCTGGCACTTAGATGTGTTAAATCTCATGCCCTTGGACTCTGCCCATCTGTCCAGCCTGTCAAGGTCCCTCTGCAGAACTCTCCTACCTTCTAACAGATCAACACCTGCCCCTAGCTTGGTATTATCCGCAAATTTACTGATGATGGACTCAATCCCCTTATCCAGATCATCAGTAAGGATATTGAACAGGATTGGGCCCAGCACTGATCCCTTGGGGACACCACTAGTGACTGGCTGCCAGCTGAATGTGGCACCATTCACTACCACGCTCTGAGCTCGGACCTCCAGCAAGTTCCTAACCCAGCACAGAGTGCTGCTGTCCAAGCCACAGGCTGACAGCTTGGCCAGGATTTTGCTGGGGGGGATGGTGTCAAAGGCATTGATGAAGTCCAGGTAGACTACATCCACAGCCTTCCCCACATCCACCAGGTAGGTCACCTGATCATAGAAGGAGATCAGGTTGGTGAGGCAGGACCTGACCTTCCTAAATCCATGCTGGCTGGGCCTGATCCCTTGGCCATCCTGTAAGTGCTGTGTGATTGCACTCAAGATGACCTGTTCCATAATCTTGCCTGGCACTGAGGTCAGGCTGACAGGTCTATAATTCCCTGGCTCAACCAACCGGCCCTTCTTGTGGATGGGCATCACGTTGGCCAGCTTCCAGTCATCTGGGACCTCTCCAGTGAGCCAGGACTGTTGCAAAATGATGGAGAGTGGCTTGACCAGCCCATCTGCCAGCTCTCTCAGCACCCTAGGATGGATCTCATCCGGTCCCATGACAGGTTGGACTTGATGATCTCGAAAGTCTTTTCCAACCTGGTTAATTCTATTCTGGATACATGCTGATGGATGAAGCAGATGAGAATGTGAACCATTTGCATCAACTGTGCTGCCTCAGCAGGGGCCAGGGCTGCCCTGCTCATGATCCTGTCTTCACCCAACTAACACATTTCCCTTGCCTGTATAATTATCGCACCCAGATCACACTTAGCTTCCATACTTATCATTTCACTTTCCAAGCAGTCACTCTCTATTGTGGCTTTTACTGGCCTTTCCCTGCGCCTCCCCCCCCGCCATGCAATGAGCTGCTGAGAGGGGAATAACTTCAGAGAGTCCTCTGCCAACATTTCCAGGAGGGAAAGAAGCTCTGCAGGAGATGGTCCTTCACCAGCATTGTCCTCAACTACCTTGTCAGTTCAACATTCAGGAGGCTGCTCTGTTGGATTATTTTGTGGTTTTGTAACATGGCTTGAGCAGATTATGGATTGAATGGAAACCATCAGACTCATTTTTTCTTGGTTTCAACCCAGGCTTTGAATCCAAGCCTATCAAAATGAAGAACTAATGTGCAATTGACATACTGTGTTGTCATCTTCCCATATTAGAGGCTTTACACTTGTAGTGGTAGTCTATATACTTTTAGTATTTAAGGACTGAATTTTACATGTGGGGCTTGCTTTTTAGTCATTCTGAAGTGGTAAAAACTGTGGAAAGAACATGCATGGTATTTTATAACTGCCTGGATTAAGTTCTCTCTAAGACAGAGATACTGCAGATTTCTCTGTGTAGATGTAGAGTTCCCTTTTACAAATTCCAGATTAAATTTGTTCTGTTTCATGTTTATCTACACTTACTTGATTTATGTGCAAATTTTGTAACTAAAAAGGATAAATTATAGCAACCTGTAGGATTTTTCTCCTTGTTACCATGGAAGTATCAGCTGTAGATCCATAACTAAAGCAGAGTTTAGTTTTATTTAATGGGATTTAAAGCCTCTAAAACACTTAGTGTGTTCTCGTGCAAATCCCTACACTAAAACATTAATTAATTTGTCAGAAAAAGTTAATTTAGAGAACAAATCCTTTGACAAACCTGATAACCTTCATTCAACAAAGCTTTCTCCTGAATCACCTACATAACAGAACATAGGGCAGGCACTTGAATGGAACCACTTCACAACAGAACCTATTTCCCATTATTTGCCACTGGAGCAGGGCTGCCACAAGTAAAACTGTTGTCTTCCTAAATAAGCAATCCATGCCTGTTGCCAATGGAAAGAGGCCAGTTTCTGTTCAGAGACTGTGGACATCCCAAGGGAACAACACCAAAAACAACAACAAAAAAAGTTTAATTTAATCTGGCACTACCAATGCTATTATTCACAAGCTGCAATTGCTGAGCTATTGCTTTACATGAATAGAGCAAAATGAAAATTGGCTGGATGTGTTCCTGTATCTCAGCATGCCTGGATTTCTTTCAATCTGATCTTCACTCTGACTTTTGTGTTTCTAAAGTTTGTCTGTTGGATAGTTATGATACCACTGCTTTTTCCTGGATTTCACAGCTGTGCACAGCTCATCCTCACATGCTTTCACCATCTCCCATGTGTACCATTTTGGGGCTCACTTTTCTTTGACAACCAACACTCACCACTACATCTGCTGGTGAGGTGATCAAACTTGCCCATTCTGCCCATCCTGCTTGACAAATTCCCCACAAGATGATGTCCTTCAGACACTTCCTTATTACTTTCCCCAACAAGCTTGTCACTGGTGACACTGGAGAATGCACTGCTTACCAGGAAGAGACCATCCCCTCTTGCAATATTTCCTGTCACACCTCTGCATCTCCAGCTTATCTCCTGTTTTATAAATGGGTGACAATTTCCTAGGACACAAAGAATCTCTTTGGTTAAGGTCCGAAGAGAGCAGTAGTACATTCTTTGCTCAGGGCTCTTTGAGACTACACTGGTACCACTATAAAAAAATCCCATCACATTTTCATGGTATCGTTGCTGTTGCCTATGAATGCTTCTAGTCTATGAATACCATTGCTAGCTGAGTTGTCTATGAGTGCCAGCAAATATTAATTCAGAAGAGCTTTCTGTTATCCATTGTAGGGGCATTAGCAAATCATTTGAATGCACAGAAAATGGGAGAGAAATGAATGGCTTCAAAATCAAACTTTTGCCAAGAGCCTGCCCCATTTTTTATCCCACTCTATACTCCTCCTATTTTTCAGTTTCTACTTACAGTTTTCACCATTTTTGGATAGGCATTTTTAGGAAAGCCTCTTGATCATCTGAGATGCAGAAGGGTTTCCGTTAGGACTGTTCAAATCCATTGGTCAGCAAAATCAGGGACATCAGATCTGTGGACCAACTGGGCCAATTTGTTTATTTCATAAGTAAATACTGATCAACTATTCTGTAACATTTAACATGGGCTTAGGTAATATCTGAGCATGCCTGCAGCATGCCTCAAAAAAATCTCCATATTTTCAAAGACTTGCATGAGAGCACCATGTAAGGAGACATTTGCGACCCTCAGTGTGACCTCTTGGCTGGGGCGGGCCTCTGGCGGTTTCTCTTCACCTTCCCACGTGAAATAGCACAACCATCAACCAGCTCAGCCTATGTCACAGTTGCAGCTAAGGACACACCCTGAAGATTTTTTTTAAAGCTCAAAAGCCAAAGATTAGGAATGTAAACAGAAGCACTAAAGTTCATCCAAACAAGGTTCTGTCCCAGCTGTTCAAGTCAAACTTGTGAATCAATAAGATACCTCTTGGCTTTACAGTACGGGATTTCTTTACTTGGAGAGCAGAAAAGAGGGCAGCTAAATGATACAACTGTGCCATTCGGAGAAGCATCAACAGGAAACCCTAGTGTGAAATTCCTCAGTGTAACAGATTTTTGGCTGAGGTGCTGCATATCATCTTCCTGAGGTTCATTCCCACAGTCACAGTCCCATGGAAATGTGGTTCACCTCTGCCTTTGAGGTATCCACAGACATCTTTACCATCATTAAATTAGATTTTTACCAGAGACAAACACTGATGCACGTCTTCACATTATCTCCCTTGGGCTTATTGGTCCCAATGATTCTTTCAAGGCAGCTGTAGCCTCACAATTTATTTCTTGGCGACGTTTCTCGTGTTGGAATGAACGTGTTGGGCATTTGGGCAGTGCCAGCTTGCAAAGGGCTGACGGCAGATGGAAAGAAATCTGCCCAGTATGCCTTCACCTCTACATGAGTAGAGGGCCATCAATTTCCCCCATTAAGGAGTTGTCAGGCAGCCCGCCCAGCTGGAGGAGCATCTCTGATAGCCAGGCTGGCTGGCGGATGCTCTTCAAACACAAAACACACAGAACACACTTAAAAAGGAAGCAAAAATATCACTTGTCGGCAAATTGAAAATGCATGGCTCTGGCTGCAGCCAGTTTTTTAATGACTGTAATGTTTTAAGTGATTATTTTTGCCACTTCAGATTGCTCCTTAGAGAGGAAAGGGTTTTTTTTTAATTAAAATCTAGGCAATGCAAACAGATGAGAGATGAGAAGCAGAGAAACAAGAAAAAGTATTAACAAAATTAATTAAAGCAGCTTTGGATATTGTCTGTTTCTGGGAATGGATCATGCAGCTTTTAAACACTTTGACATGACAGCAGGTACAAGGATAGATTCAGCCTTGATAAAATCATAATCCCTATGCAGTGTGTCAGCCAGCAAAAGCACAATGACAAAATTTAGGAAAGCCTCTAAATTCTGGGGATTTGGCTGTTGATGCTGCTTCTGTCCTGAGGTCCCTTCTTTAACCAAAGGAAAAAACCAAAGGAAAAAACCCAATGTATTTAGAATACTTTCCCGTGAGATAAACAGGGCTTTAATCTTTCCCACATCATTTAGCACAGGTTACAGAATGAAACCCTTGGCTGTGAAGAAGGACAGATGCACAGAGGGTTACAGGGCATCTTCCCTTGACACAACAATAGGGTGAACCTTGTCCTGTGAGGTAGTGAAAAATGGTTTACAGTGGGGGTTTTCACTCGTCATTTCCCATTGTTATTCAAAGTGCTAGTGTTCAAAACACTGCCTGTTTGTGAGGCATTTGTATGGTTCTTCATTATTTAGGACATTTCAGGACATTTGTACAGCATCAGTCTTTCTGGTGATGACTGATTTCCTTAATGAGTCATTTAACTGGCATGCACTGAACTATTTCTATATGCTATTGGGAGCTGTTGATGTTCTGAGTGCTCTGCAGTGAGCATGATTAAACCTCAACTGTTCTTTCCAAAGTAAT
This sequence comes from Dryobates pubescens, assembly GCF_014839835.1. Taxonomy (NCBI): domain Eukaryota; kingdom Metazoa; phylum Chordata; class Aves; order Piciformes; family Picidae; genus Dryobates; species Dryobates pubescens. Next base: position 107,552,107 of record NC_071657.1, on the reverse strand, counting down.
GATGTGTGCTTAAACCACTGTGAAATCAGTGAGAGAGAGTCAGCCACAGTTATTTCTACTCTTTGGCATCTAACGGGTCAATTCATGTTATTTTTATTAATGTGCATCTCACAGTGACCTGCAAAGAGCAAATTCTTCCCTCCTAGGAGGCAGGAAAGACCCCTGGTGCTTTGATGCCAGTTCAGAGCTAAGGCTGGCTCCCTGCCATCCTGAACCACACTTCCAAGCCACAGGGAACTGACATGGAAAAAGGTGCAGGTTCCTCATTGCTGCCCAGCAGTGATTCTCAGCACCACAGTGAACTACCTATCAGTTCTGATAAGCCCCTAGCTATTGTGTCTCAGGATTATTATTTTAATTAGAAGTGTGATTATTAACCAAAGAAAAAGCAAGAGCAGTTGCTGGCATGAGCTAGGTCCAGCCCTACAGATACACAGATAGCTCCTCAGGAGCACAGCTCAGCATGCCCACACACTCACTAAAGGGAGCTGGTTGACAGGTTTTGTGCACTCTGCTCAGTTTTCCTCAACTCTCCTCCTCTCTCACACTCCTTTTTCCACCCACAGAGAAGCAGGGATGGCTCTCAGATGAGCTGCAGCAGGAAACCTGCTTGCTTCTTCCCAAAAGATGTGGTGAATATGGGCTCCTGAGAGGCAAAGCAGCTGGTTGGAAGGCTGGGTTTGGCCCATGGACCAAATACTGCCTTCCTATATCTTAGTCAAAACACATAAGAGTCTTGTCAGAAGCCCCTGCCTCTATGTAATTTTTCCCAACACAAGGTCATAGCCATTTCAATCTGCCATTTTCAGTTCAGCATACCTAGAGCATCACCCTTCCTCCTGCAAAAATATGTATTTGATCTAAGTTAGACAGTGGGTACCTCAACATCTTTTTTTAAACAAAATTTTAAAACCAAAAAATGGGGGAAAAAAGTCTTGCTCATCTCAGCACAAAGAAAGATAAGGTGGAATATCAGGATGTTTGTTTTGAAAGAAGACCATCCTATAAATTAACAGTATTGACAGACTTGGAAATCTGCTCTGGAACTGAGGGGCTGGAACAGCTTCATCAGCTTTTCCTTTTGCCAGACTACTAGGCCTGCCTGCTCGTCTGCTCTGCCCTGTGAAACACAACAACAGAAGGTCAGAAGGAACTAGCAGACCTAGGATGTGCAGAGCCCTGCCCTGTGGTGAAAGGTCACGGACTTTCACAGACATGATTTCAGTGTGAGTGTTCCGTTCTCGCTCTCTCCTCATGCAGCTTTCTCAAATGCTAAGTTGTCCTGCATTTCTGCAGAGTTAAAATGAGCTCAATAGTGATGACCTGTTACTTCAGGGGTTTGCTGTATCAGGATAATGGGATTGGGACATTTTCAGGATTTATTGGTCATGTCCATGGTAGTGAATGACATGCTCAGGTACCATTCCCTGGTCCTAAACCAAATCTGCTGAGTGAGGCTGGCACAGATCTTATCCCCTTACCATGCTATGCCAGGCTGCATACTGATGGCTGTGCCTGTCAGCACAGACAATCTCAGGCATAGACCTCGAGTCCTACAGTCCAAGCAAACTAAGTTGACCAGCTGGACTGCAGCCTTCAATCACCAAGTGAAGAGCAGCTGCACCTATTATGAGACAGCAATTCTCACTCTTCTTAAAGGTGAGCAGTGTCACTGGGTTAACACATGCCAATCAAACACATCACCACTCTAGTGTCTGCAATGATCTGTGGTGCTTATTCCCAGACACAGACAAATCCCAGAGGCAATTGGTTCAGTCTCCATGCTATTTTTATGTAATCAAAGAACTGTGGAGACATGACTTTAAGACTGCTGAGGTTGTCTCTCAGCCTCAGATTTTGAGCTTGCACATTCAACCTTGGTCCAGGGTTACCTCAGAAAACTAAAACCTTGGCAAATGTTATGCTTCAAAACACAACAATTTCTGGTCAAAGATTAAAGACATATGAAGCACCCACTGAAAGATGTGATCACTTTTCTGTTTTCTAGGAGTAGAGATCCAAGAAGCATTACTGAAGGAAGATTTCATCTTTTTCCCAATTAGCTAAAAAGTCTTGAGTTCACAGAGTTTAAAAGCTCTCAAAGCATCGCTGTGCTTCATGTGCTTCATCAGTCTCAGCAATCACTGCAACATCCCAGCCACACTCGGTTGCAAGGCCATGCTCACTCTCAGAGCAGTCACTGGAGGTATTGAAATGCAGTCAGGAATTTATCCTGTTCAACACCCTTCTACACAGTTCAGCACAGACAAATATGTTCCAGTGGATCAAATTAATCTCCTAAGGGTTGCTTGGCCTTGCTAACAGAGTTTCTTGTCTTTTGCTGTCTTCTTTGGAACTGAAACACACAATATCAGTGGCTTATCTCTCAGCTTGCTTCCTATCTAAGTAGCCAGTTCCAGCTGCGACTGCAACCAGCCGTATGCTTGCAAATGAGTAGCAACCACTCCTGAGCGCAGCAAGACACAGAATGAAATTCCTGGTCCAAGCTCAAGCAGACAGAGAGGAGGAGAGACTGCTTCCCAAGCCAGGCACAGGCACATTCCCACAGCGCTTACTTGAGAGCACACTGTGCAAATCCACCAAGCTGGAAGGACTACATAGGTGCATGATTACCACTGGCCACACCAGTGACTGAATCCATCACAGAACCTAATCCAGGACCCAGCAACAGTTTTCATGACAGTGAAGAAAACATGGATACTTTGTGTCATTTCAGCTTTTTACCTTATTAATCTGGGCAGGTTTATCAGCCAACCCCCTGGATTTTCAAAGCTTGCTATTTGGTTTATTTGTCCTCAAGCACTACCAAAGAAAATTTTGTACAGAAACCCCCCAGTCTTTCTTTGTAACTTTATAAGCATCCAAAAAAGGCATGAGCCAGGAATAAGAATCAATTCTAAAAGCCACTTCCTGAGCAGCTACAGGGGAGAACTTATTGAACCACACCTATGTAAGCAACAGCAATATTTATTCTGAGCTACCAACAAACCATATCTTAATGCCTGTCTCTACTAATAGAGCAACCTACTGAGGCAACAAAATGATATCTAGTGAGGATTCCCTTCAAACACTGAAGTGGTGGGTAAGAGGGTAGTTCTTACATGGTAACCAGCTTAGACAAGGGACCCTTCTCTGGCCTTGACAGCAAATTTCCTCCTTGGAAATCTCTTCCCAGAATAGTGATGTCAGGCCTACTGAAACAGTTGTTTCCCCATCCATGAAGATGCATCCCTTGAAGAAAATGTCTGGGAGATAGCACAAGCCAAAGCCAAGTAAGGGGGTGCTGTAACAACTGCAGTGTGCAAAACCATGGGTTTAGGTTCGTACCCTTGTTTGCTTCATTCACTACCCTGAATGTATCATAGATCCTCCAAGGAGAAGGTTCCACCACCTCAGCAACATCTGTTGAGGCAGTGTAGAAGTAAACACTAGGAAGAAAACTGTTACACTAGTTTTTCTACCAGAAAAAGGCATGTATTTTTTCCCCTCTCCTTTCAGTTCTGCCTGTCAGCTGGATGAGCTATCTCAGACTGGCACTGCCCTTCCACCTGAGAAATGTGCAACATCAGTTATTCTGGGTGGTGAAAAGTAGTGAGCAAGAAAGGATGAATACAGAAGATAACCCCCATAAACAGAAGAAATTTAGAAAGATAATTCTTCTTGTTTCTTTTTGGTTTCCTTATTATTTCATTCCCTCAGTTCAAAGAAATCACTTATCCTTATGGCAGAATTTAAGAGAAGAACTGACCCACAGTTTTGCACATACTAATCAAAAGCGAGTTAAACAACAAATGATATCCAAAATTGTAACTGTTCATTTATACTGTCAAGAAAACTCATAAGGAAAAGCATTGAAGGAAGGCAGGGAAGAAGTTAACACAAACTTTAGGGAGGATTTTTAAGGCCAGTTTATCCAAAATGTTAACTGACAAATGACAGAAGGATATGATTTGAAACTTGTCAAAGAAATGGTTCTTGGTGCCATACTGCTACAACAGGGTCTGTGCTAAATTTGATGTAAACTTTGACCCAATTTATAATTTTACAAACTAACATGAAGTTCATATTGCAAAGTCTGTTCAATTGCATTTGGCAAGATTGTTGCTGAAAATTTGAGGAAAACTGAAGCAAAACCGTTAAAAAAGAAAATTGAGTATGGGAATATCCTGGTGACTGCCTGGAAACACTGACAGTGTTTGAAATAATTACAGGGTCCCATGAGGAATAGAAGTCCTGGGTCATACACACCCTTTATCTAGTACCCTTTATCTACCACAGCCTTACACATTGCCTTAAGCTGGTGCAAGAGGCTACAGATAGCCAATGTCAGCAGAAAGCATACAGAGGCTCATTTCACTTCTTCCTAAACCAGGAAACTGCCTTGGAAGAATGGCAGATTGGTGAGACCTTACTTGTGCCTCATATAGGGTTTGAGGTTGGATGGGATTTTTATGCTTATGGACACAAACTGGCTCAATGTAACCAAATAAAACTCAAACCCCACGACAACAACAAAATTAACATAAAAAATGTTTTCTTGTTAAAGTTTAGATACTGTTTGTGCAGTGTTTGGGCTTATGGGATATTGCTTTGCTTTGATGCTTTCATGTATGTGGGCTGGGTTTTAAAATCCAGAGGTAAGAATGACAATAAAATTAATATTAATTGATCACAGAAAATTACTTCATTAAATATGGAGGACACTATTTGGTTCTAAAATCTCCTATAAAAACATTGTTATTGTAGTTTCAACGGTTCTACTAAAGTAAAAAAACCCAAAAATTAAAAACAAAAAAAGGAACATGCAGGTACTAAGTAGATTAGAGGGAGTATTTATTTCTAAAAGGATTCACCTGAGGTCATTCGTATCATGTTCTGTGAGAAAAGGATGAGGCCATAACCAAACTCTCATTACCCTCAGTATTCAACATCTGTTTCCTATGCAATTGCCAAACCCATTACCAGCATCATAAATGAACCCCAACACTGAAACTGCTCTTTTTCTGTGAATGAAAAATAGGATGTAAACAGAAAGTCATCTGCTGTTCAACTACTGTCTGCTTGGAAACATAGAAAGCAAGAATCCAGCTGATTTTCAGATGTTGAACAACTCTGCCCTTGATGGAACATCATGCACAGAAAACTTTAAGGACTCCTTACAGTTTTTTCCAGGGTTGTATGGTCTTTCTGGATCTCATTTGTCAAAACAGAATCACACTGAAAAAGAGGCTTTCAAGGAACAGCCACTCCCTGAGTGCATGCTGCAATGGAGGTGTGATATGTACAGTCAGATAAATTGGGAAAACTTGGGTTTTATGATGGTTTATAACGAGTTGCGAGGAACTAACAGTAGTTGAACAGCACCAAAATAAACTAAAAGGTAGATTTTTGAAATATCCAATGTAGAGGCTTGAATTTGCTTAAGAAGTAATGCACTGTTTTGCTTAAAGGATGCTGTTTCCCATTTTCTGTTACATGATCTTTGACATGACAGTATAAACTGTCACTGAGGTTTGGTCAAGGTGGAGAAGTCACACTGTTCTAGGATGCCCTGACGGGACAGAGAAAAGGGGAAAAACAAAGTCAAAAGAGCCCAGTTCTATAAACTGCTGAAGTGGTCTAAACACCTTTATACGTTTAGAGTTTGTTTAGATGTTCTTCAACATATGAGAGCAACAGTAACATTAAGCCATAGAAAACCAGACTAACCTTGACTGTGGCCCCAGGAAAGAAAAGCCAGTTTCCAGTATCAACAGGATCAAGATTATCTTCTAACACAACTTTTCTGTGAGCAGCATTTATGATCAGGATGTTGTCCAATGCCCAACAGGCTTCATACACATCACCAGCAAGAACATAGTCTTGTTTCCACTGAAAATGGATGTTCTCTCCTTTAGCATCTTCAGGAAGGTACAAGATGTGGATGATTGTGCTGACATTGGAAGGGGCACTGAAAAACAATGATAAAAAATTAGAACAGATTTTATCCATAGCTAGGAACACTTTTCCTCTGTTTAACCCATTTACTATGTGTGACAGTTGTGCTGACATCCTTTGTCTACTGATAAATCTTCTATGGAGATCAGAAAATACCTGCCCTGAGGCAGAGTCCCACTGTGCCAGGCAGAGCACATACAGCCTGAGCAGACAGCTGTGATTCAAAGAAGTGCAAGAAAGAACAGATCAGTGCTGGTGTTTGGAGAGCAGGATGTAAGGGCAGGGCAAGTCACACTTGATCCTGGTCACAGGTCCTAAGTGTTTTGCAGGTATAGCCAAAAGAAAATGTTAAAGCACTTTACAGAAACAGGTCTCCAAAAATGTGATTTTTGCATGAGCTTTCAGAACAAGAAACTCCTGACTTCTGGTGTCTCTCTCATAGGTCTGGATGGAGCAGAATGGCTCTGCCTCCAGAACAATACAGAAGAAACAATCAGTTTTTCCTCTTTCTTACTGTTGAAAATTTGGGGGGGGGGGGGGGGGGGGGGGAGGAAGACCTGAAGTATCTTGCAATGATTGAGCTTTCCTTCCTAGAGCAGTCCTCATAGCCATGAAAGGATTGAGGTGCACCCTGAGCTCTGGGTGAACATCTTAGCATTGCTAGTGGCAATGAAAGGAATAAATGAACTGTGTGTTCAAGGAAAAGGTGGTGAGAATTACTAGTTTTATTAATCCCTCCCAAAAGGAATTAGCTATATTCAAACCTCAGACTGCAAGGAGTTACAGAGCTGGGGTTTGCAAGATGTCAGCTACTCAACCTTCCCTCTGCCTTGGCAGGAGAATAGTTTCCCAGAGACAGTTCAGAGCTTCTATGGAAGAAAGACACCAAAGCTTGTATATATAGCCCAAAATGGAGGAATTCCTTTTTGCTAAGCACCATAGACTGTAGTGAAATGTTGAAAGGCAACTCTGTCCCATATTCACACCCAGCGCCTGCACGCACAGAACCACCATGCACTCACTAAACATTATGTTTGTCATCCTCCACTTCAGCACTGCCCTGACACGTTAACCTTGATTCTCCCCGAGTCCACACACAGTACTTGCCTTCCCTAGGAGATCTTTCCCTTTCCACCCAGGAGTCCAGAGCTGCAATCCCACCAACACAACACCTTGCCTTCACTGCTGTGCTGCTGTCCCACCTCTCCCTAGCTCTCCCACAGTTCCCTGGAGCTGCATTTAGCAATGTGCAAGCCACTGAAGCACATTTAAATAAACACTAACTCATACGGACCCCAGGAGAACCGAGCATTCTTCCATAACTGATCCTCTCCACTTGGCACGACATTGCTCTAGTGACCTATTTTGTTCTGCTGGCTCCAGCATTCAAAGTTAAAGCAACACAGATCAAATTGCATGCACATTAACTCAAAACAACTGGGTTTCAAGGGCTTGTGTGAACACACCATCACAATTCTCAGTTTCCTGGCTTGCAGAGCTATGAGGGTACCTGCAGTGTTGATATGGCCTAGGGACACAAACCTGCATCAGTGTGAAAAAAAACAAGAGGTATTGAATGGTTACTCTGAGGCAACTCCAGGGGCTGCAAGTGAAGTTACTCTTGGTTTATATTTTTCTGAGATAAGAATTTGCACCAATTGTTTTACTAAAATTGGTCATAATATGTAACTCTGTCAATGAAACCATAACCTCACTCCCACAAGGAATGAGATGCTGAAATCCACAGCCTTATAACTAGAATTTTGCTTATTTATCAGGAATTAAGTAGTCTTTTGCTTTGCAGATTGTCTCTATGGACTGGAAGTAGGCTCAAGCACATGGCCTGTGAGGCCAAACACAAAGGTACCACAGGAAAGCAGACTGAGAGTCTATGAAGACATTACCTATAAATGACATTTTATCTTCCCCAGCTGTACTTACAAAACTGTGTATAGATGTCAATGAACAAAATAACTTGCCTAATATTATTTAATAAAATTCTCATTCTACTCTCTTAGACAAAAAATCCATCTCTGACACTGACTCTCCCTTTAAAGGTGTGCACATTGCAATAAAGATTTTGAATTCCCATTTATAGTCCTTTCTGCTTTCATGTAAACCAGTTTATTTAAAAACAAAGCACAATTCACCAGCATCTTGCTATTATAAGAGTGTTAGGAGTCAAGAGTTCATTTCAAATGATAAACTATTTTTATTGAGCATTTTATCCTACCAATGTAGAAAGTCTCAATACTATAAATGATGGCTCTTGCTGACAGCAAAAGTGGTACTAAAAGTCCAAAAGTCAGAATGGCTGTGGTTTTTCAGGCACCTGAACCTGCTGGTTACTGGAGTTGCATCTTAACTCTGAAGTCATTGTCTTCCTTACCTCCCACATCACCAATGGATGAAATTGTGACTTACCAAGCCCTGGGGCAGTTTTGCAGCTAGCTTTAGAGATGCTAATTTCACCCCTCATCTTCTAACGTTTATGAACAGGTGAGAACCAGAAAGTTAACAATTAAAACAAGTTTTAAGAGAGCCAGGTTTAAACACCATCTGCTCAGCTGCAAAGCATGAAGATGATTAAAAAGCTATAACCAACCTAATTTTCTCCAGCTGAGTCCAATCTGCTGAACTGTTCTTACTGTAGGACACAGTGATGCTGGGGTCTGAGTAACTAAAGCGACAGGAGCCTGATCCTGGGGAAAGCAATAAAAGGCAAAGTGTTACAACATGGTGAAGCAATAAATGATCCTCCAATGACCACATTGCTGACTGTGCGTTTGTCACATCATCACTTCTCCCAGCTTTAAAGCACTTTGATCGATGATGAAATTTCCTGTGATCTGTTGTTGAAGGTAAACACAAACTAATGCATGCTTTATGAGACAGAAATGAAGTAGGAATGATAAATCACAGCAGTGCTGTGTAATCCCTTCAAATTTCCCAGGGGAAGCCAAGTAAATTACTTAAGACCCCCCAACCACAGGAAAAAAACCACCATATAATGTTTAAACAAAACCTTATTAGAAAATGGTCCATATAATAGCATTCATAGGGAAAAGCACTCAGAGATTGTTCTTTTATATTGCTATATAGAAAACAGGTTTTTCAGAACTGAAAATATAGTGATAGGAAAATGCATGCAGGGTTACTTAAGGCAAAAAAAAAATGTGCTTTAGGAATTTAAAAGAATAAAGACGTTACAAAATCAGTTACTTTAAAGATGTCTGAAGAGAATTAAATTAAGAAATCATCCAACATACTCACTAGAGCCTATAATTAATAATAAACATTTTATGGTGATCTGCGGATCTCAGAACACTTAACAAAAAATGAACTAATTAAGCCTTATGGCACCCCTGCAAGGTTGGGTAATATATTTACTTTTGATTTATAAAAGGCTGCCTTCTGGGTGTTGTCACAAGAGATGAACTTGATAATTAATAAAGGGGACAGTCAAAATAAAAAAAACCCCTGAGACTGAAAACATCAACAAAGAAAACATGACAAACAACCTAAATGGTAATTAAAGACATTAAAAAGACTATTTTCCCTCAAATACCTGATAATTCCATACCCAGAAAAATCCTAACTTATGTTCCAAACATCAATATTTCTATTTATGAACATGTCAAAATGTGAGATTCAAAGCAGCAGACATCAGCTACCTTCCGGATTTAAGAGCGGCAGCTCTCAATTAAACAGCACCTCTGATTGCATCAGGATATTACTGAGTGAGTACTACAGCTTTGCTCACAGCAGGAGTATGCATTACGTGTGCTACTAGTAGCTGCTTATATTTATGTGTGCTTAAGTCACGCTGAAAGTTGTGTGTCTGCCTACTTCTGTATACATATAAATGTATACAGAAGTATATACAAATGTATATAGACAGCCAGGTGTGGGAACATAAAATGACCATAAAATGCTGTTCTTTTCCAACTTGGGGTACTTATTTTTGTAATGAAATAAACGGCATGGTTACAAAGGTGTTAAGAACTTGTACAAGAGCACAGTTCACACATGGTAATGGGAACATATGTCATTAAGTACACTGCTTGCAGCCCCTGCTCCCCTGAGGCAGCACACATTCACAGTTCTCAGCTCTACAGAACTACTTTTCTGCTCCCACATACACATCACATACCTCTGCAGGGGGAAAAACATCCCTGAAAAGGGCATGAAATCTTTAGAATTTTGCCTGATGCATCAACCAGCATCCCAGAAACACCCCACAAAGTTGCTTTATTCTCTCTTTTACTCCTGTTAAACTGTAACTAGAGGAACAGACACTTCCGAACCGCTGCAGCTGCGTGCGGCGCGTTCAGCTGCTCTGACACATACATTCTTGCTGTAATGAGGCACAGAATAATTAATATTGCAAAGGCAGCAGGACTTTGAATTACCAACCATGTACCCAAAATGACTACAAAGCAACTGTCTGGTTATATTTAACTGACAAGGCATTTTATTTCTATCATATTAAATCCAACTGATGTCAGGAAAAGCCTTTACATTTCATGTTTGCCCATCTGCTGAGATGGTCCTGCTTTACTGAGTGACATCTGCTGCTGCCTCCTACTCCTGTGCCATTTAGGAGTTCCCACCCTTAACCATGCTTGGTCATTTTATTTCAGGGAATTCAGTTCAAAAATCAGTGAACTCCAGCCAGTTTAACCACTTTGACTGGCCAGAGGTTGTGAGGCAAAATAGAAACATACTGAGTTTTCTGTCAGACAGAAAAGAAAGGAACATAAACAGTAAAAATCACCAGCAATACAGACTTTATAATGTGTGCCATTCCAGTCAGCGTCACCATCATCAATTTTTGGTACGGAGCTTTTAAAGCCAAGTCCAAACATGCTGCTAAAAGAGGGGAGAAGGCCATATTTGCTGTCCATATTGCAATGATGACAGGAACTGAGTGTTCCCTGTCAGTACCATCAGCATCAAGCTTGCTGTCTGTTAAATCTGAACACCCTCAAACTACACAAAGATCAAAGTTACTGCTTAAAAGAAATGGTGGCACTGAAAAAGGGCTTGGCAAGGTAAGCATGCTATTTCACTTGTGCTGTTGGAAGAGGAGCAATGGAGACAGAATGAAAAGAAGGGAGACAAGTGCTGGGGTTTCTTGTTATTGAAATAAGCAGAAAAAGTTGTACCAAGATTAAATTTAATGGATGTATTAAGATTAAACTTAGTTTAGGAAAGTCCTGAGGGCAAGCACAAGCAGCAGTTACTGACTGTGACAGCAAATGTTTTTATATTCCTGACTCCATCGCAAGACAGCAAGGTAATTAGCCATTTAAGCATCCAATAGTATAAAACTTGAACTGACAATAACAACAACAACAAAAGAATGAAATTAATCCATTTGACAAAATAATCAACAAAAGTCAGGCATTACTCTTTGCCACTTGAACCATCTGTTATAAATATATAAGCAGCATGGGGATCTGGTGCTGGCATCTTTTACCAAATCAATATTCACCTTCTCTTAAATTAAGAGTTTCTTCTCAAGAAAAGGGAGCAAGCTGTACATACAACTGTGTTCCAGGACAGAATTTCCCAAGATGGTACTGGAAGCCACTGGCTTCCAATGGAATTTTCAATATTACTTTCTATATTCTTATTACTCAGTATTATTATTGTTACTCCATGGTACTATTATTCCAGTAATCCTAAACAAAAAGGACTGAAATACATTGGTGGAAATCTGCAGTTTGATGTTTGCTTCTACCTTGGCCAGCAAAACTGTTCTCTGAGTTTGTGAACAGATGACCAAAATTCAAGCAGTAACACAGCAGGAACTGAGGGCAAATTCAGCAGGGAAAGGAGGTGTCCTTCACACTGCTTCCAGACAAAACACCCTTTGAATGAAATTAGAATAGGCTTGTTTAAAATCAAGAATGCCCAGGATTTGAATTAGAGATGAAAACGGGCAATAAAATATACATGATTACCATACAGAAATGTGTGTTTGGAAGCTACTGCACTAGAGCAAAATGCTGGGTTTTTAATTAAGCAAATCTCATGCCTGGTGAGGTTGTTGACAGCTAAATCTGACTAAGAAGTAGCATCTTAACAATCTGCTCTAGGTGAATTTGATTTAGCAGTGAGATTGGTCTAGATGATCTCCAAAGGCCTCTTTGAACCCCTACTACTTTGTGATTCTTTGATTCTACATTCAATGTGTTTATTTGGGGACACACACACATGAGGACAGATGGCACCAAACCACGCCCCAGACAGTAACAGCCTCATTTCTTCTCAGTGCCTCTGCACACATGTTTGTTTTTGTCTCTTACCTCTATGTATAGGCAACCTTGTCCTTGGGTTTCAGGAACAAAGTATTTTTTCTCCTTTGGAGTTATTTTACTACTTTTAATAGGCTTCTAGCATAAGTTCACAGAGTTCTAAAACTTGGAGAGAAAAAAGCTAAAGTAGAGACAATCTTCATGGATTTAATTTTAAATGATAAATTTGAAGCTGGCAGCAATTTTGTCCATTATCAAAAATGATGAGCAGCTTCTAATATAAACCCAGCTATTTTCATGTACTGAATATTCTAGAAGACCTATTTATTTGCCTTGTGCTTTACATGCTTAGATTTTGCCTAAAGGCAAATGCTAATAACATAAGTTGAATCCAGACATTGATGTTAATGGAAGGGGGGGGGAGGGGGAGAGGTGGGAAGGGTGTTAACTAGCAAAGCATGGGAATGCTCATCAGCTCCTGACCACTGCTTTCTTAATGCTACTTCAATCAAATAGGAAAGAAAAGAGGTTTAAAAGTATGCTTCTCAATTCCTTTGCTGCTTGTTTTGTAGGACTAGTAACCCACAGCCATGATCTGACTAGCACTGACCCCCTGCAACACATCCAGCTTAGATGCTCATGACTTTTTTGCCTTTTTTTGGTAAGTATTGTCGAGTTGATTTTGGTTTCCTTCAGTACTGTCTAAAGTACTTGTGAATATCTTACATACCTTATTTTTGAAAACATCCCATAGGCAGAAGTACTAAGAGCAGAGTATTCCAGGAGAGATATGAAGGCCCTTCATATGAGGTATCTGTATCCAGGTATTCAGCTATTTGTATGCAGTCTGACAATGGCAAGCAAAATTAATTCTAACTACAGCTCTGCCTCCAGCTGTGTCAGATTTACAGAAACCTAAGTCATATGGCTGTTAGTATTTAAGATTTCTTAACAACATTGATTAGAAGCTGGTGTTTTGCTGAGATAAAACTGGGTGCCATCTGCAAGGGAAGCAATATTTCGCTCCTTATAGACTGTGACATCCTCCGCCTCTTGACAGCCTCTTGATAGTTTCTGCAAGTGCTTCTGTGGATAAGCAGATGAGATATCTACTGCTAGCTTTAAGGAGGATGAGTCTAATGTGGAACTGTCCATGAAGGACCAAACAAAAAAAAATCTAGAAGGGTTTGAACTGTGGCCTGACTGTGGCCCAATAAACAAAAGGGAGTTGAAAAGAACCCCATTCACCTAATGCTAGATGATTGCTTTATTCATTTTGTTGATGTGATGAATACTGATTAGTGTCTTTGCTACAGATTATCATTTGCTGATGCTGCTTGTATTAAGCCAAAGTGGGTATTAGAAATTACCAGTGGCCAAATTTGGCTGGCTTGCTCATAGTTTCTTCCAAATTAATGAACCATACAGTTTGGGATAATGAATGTTTCACAGATATTTTTCTAGGTGTATTTTCATATTGACTGCTGATCAAGAACCAACTTATTTTAACCACGTGTGGTGAATGGTGCTTATGTCCAGGATTGTGCCCCAAATATTGCCAGAACATGCTTCTGTGTATTCAATTCAAACCCCCTTTTTCCCCTCCCTTCTGGAGTCGGAGGCAGGGGTGGATCTTGGCACTACTGAGTCCAGGTAAACAATCTGCCTGGGCTTGTTTCCACCTCTGTGGTAAACAAGGGCCATGAGACAAGCTCGTGTTTGCCCCATTCATGGCGTATGCTTATGTTGCATTTGGCAAAACATCATTTCATTGGTTAATTGTTCTGTTTACAAAGGGTGTTCATTGGACCAGTATTCGTTGGGGCAAATGTTAAATAGGGGCTGTTTGGTAAACAAGTGCCCCATGCTCACGCTCATGCCTCTGTGTGTGTTTGTGCTGCTATGGTGTCTGCCTTGCCCGGGACTCATAGCAGTGCTCCAGAAGGTCTTGCTGCACATTACCACTGTCGCCCAGCTACAGGCAGTGCCTCACTGCATGCTGACCCCGTGGACCATACCCTGTGCCCCATGGAGGGGGTCAACTGCTGCATGACCCATCACCATGGGAGGAAACTGTGGTAGCCTGTGTGCACCACTGATCCTGAACCACTACAGCCCCCAGAGCGGGGAACCCTTTCCAGGCAACACACTTTGTGGACTGAGTTGCAAAAGCCTCTGAAGTTTCCCCTGGGAGGCTCCTGGACCCTTGTACTCTGGGACAAGCAGCAACTACACAGCACAGTGCCATGTAGTTGGCGCCATTTTCTATTTCCTTGTTACGGCATATCTGTGCCACATTTTCTGGACTATAAACACATTATCAAGGAAAGATTCCACAAAGTTCTCAGTTTGTGAGTAAGCCAAGCATTTTCTCTATAGAATTTTGGTTAAGGCAGTGCCAAGCTGTTCCGGGTTGCGGGTTTGCCGGTCACCGACAAACCCCTCCCCTGACGCTTTTTGAATCAGTTTCGATTCTGAATTCTATAAATCATTTGATTCGTTTGAAGTGCCCACACAGAGACATTCTGTAGAGGTAGTTCCACCAACTGAATACTGGTACCTGTAAATAGTGCCTGTAAATAACCCGTTGCATAGTTTGTACATAAATAAACTACTAATATATATTCATTAATATCCTTGCTGCTCATTCCTGAGGGGCACATTTACAGCACCACGCTAAAAGATGGAAAGTTTTGTGCATTTTCATTTTCATTGAAGCCACACCTTTGAATATAGTTACAAGTGTGATCTTTAATTATGACATATTTAAAATCTTTGCACCACTTTTTAAAAGTTTGTCTTTGTTTACAGGACTAAGATCAAGGGTTCAAATGAATATTTCAAGTGTAAAAAATTTTCATATTAAAACCTGCAAGATCTGTATTCTATCTTTTCATCTTAGTGCACGTTTTCATATAAATAATTACAGACTTTTGTTGCTGGCTATTTTTTGCTCCCTTGTGGAAAGAGCATTTTGATTATGTATGCCCCTGTGTGTGTCTGATAAATGATCTGAAATAAATATCTGACACTAGAAAACAAAAATCTCAGTGGTTCAGTGTGACTTTGTTAAAAGTCGGATCTACTCTAGCTTTAGTGAGCATTATGAAAATTACAATGCAAGGTCTCAGCTATTTTCAGTAGATTTCAGAGAACCATAAACTTTTGTTCCACTGGCAGCTCTAAGCTTATGCTGAATTTTGGAAATGCTAATTAGTTAAATTTATAAAAAAATAACAAGTTGAAAAACATGTTAAGGGCTTCCACCATAACACTGTAAAAGATTAGAAGAGTCATTAGCAAATACATTGGATAAAAGTTAATCAGAGAGACTTCAGAGATGAAATAAAATTAGTCGGAGGTCAAACAGTGGGTAGACTGGGCTTTGAGAGTCCTGTCCTTGCCAAGAGGGAGGCTGTGGTTGGAGTCCCTGACCAACCACCTCCTTCCAGGATTCCCAACAAGAGTGAAAATACTTTTTATGAACCAATGCAGTTAATTTCCTTTAGACAAGAAATCAAGTCAGAGGAAATGCTTATCTGGCTCTACTTCCTTGTAGTCTATTTATATTCAGAGATATGATGTGCTTCCTGCACTCACACAAATGTTTTCTATCCCTATGAAAAATATCAGACCACAACTCATACTGCTTTTTGTGCTAAGGACATCAAGGAGAGAAAAATAAGCCAGGAGGAAAGCAGTATTTTCCTTATGCTAGTTTCCAATTTATTCTGATGTAAAGATGCTCAGCTATTTATAGGCTCTTCCTGAGCTCCAGCCAGCAGGTAGGAACTTGGGTAATGGGTCTGTTACATGATGGCTCTAAATTTAACCGTGCTCTTCAGTGCACCATATCATAGCAATTTGCTGAAGGCAGTGAGCAAACTTGTTAAGACCTGGGTGTAATGGACTCACTGAGGAATCACAGCTACTGAAATAATATCATTAACAGCCCAGAAATCCTCTAACAGTGGTTCTGCAATGTCTGACCAAGTAGCAAGCCCTGCGCTCACTGGCATACCCACACTGTAGTCTTCAAAATGATTGCCATTATCTAATGTCAGATCATGTGAAGATCCTCTGAGAGGACAACCTTTCAAGGAAACTGGGAAAATTTAAGTTATACCATCTTAAAGTAGTTCAGTAGCACAGTAATATGCATAGAGAAGTAGAACAAGATGTTTTGTTTAACTGTCTAGCAGCCTGGGTCATCTGCAAGGTCAATGATGAATAAAATGAGCACCATAAGGTACCAATAAGGGTATCAAAACACTGCAGGAAGGTAAACATTGTTTTACCAGCACTGTAGAGAGGCAGTAGAAAACACTTATCAAACCCAAGAACTGCTGTATAAAAGAAGAGAAATGTAAAGATTTGAAAGTCCTTTCCTTGCTGGCTTTAGCAAAACTCCCTGGCACCAAGAAAATCTGAGAAATAGCTTTTCTCAAGCAATGTCCTGAGCTTTTCTGAAACCAGTTAAAACTGATTGGCTGCCTTTAATTTTAGAAGCAAGTAGATAATAATTAGTTTGGCAAAAACCTTTAACGGCTGGGGTTTTCTATTTTCATCTGCTTTTGCTTTCATGGAAACCCACCCTCTCAGTCACTGGAGAAGCACCCAGGAGCATTCTGCTGAGCCGGGGAATTCTCTGTTCCCCTCCAGGGAACTACAGATGCTTTGTTGTTTAAGTTAATTAAAAAATGGACTATTTTAATCATATGGAAGTGTTATCCTTATACAATGATACGAGCAGGATTAAGATAAAAGTCAGTCTGTAATCTAGCATTTATTATTTGCAGCAACCAATTCTGTAACGGTTCATGTTCAACTGTGAGGCAGTGGCTCAGCCACCTGCCCTGGCTCTGAATCCTGAGGTTCTCTTTATCTTTTCTGCCTTTCTCCTTGTAGTAAATCTATTATCACTCACATTTTAATTCCTAACAGTGGCAGAGCATTCCTGGTACACAAGCAATAAGAGCAGTATTTCACTGTAACCTTGGACTAGCCAAAACAACACAAATCATTTTGCCCCAAGGCCATTAAAATGTCTCTCAAACACAGCATTAACTTTAAACCCTGGTTTCAGTCTACACGTTATCTAGGCAGTCCCTCCTGTATAACTCAGCAGAATCAATAAACACCACCTAACATTTCCCCATGCTATGTGGAGCATGCTAGATGATGTGCCTTACCTAACACTTTTACGTGAGATGTAATTTACAACCTATGCATCTACACAAAGGACTTCACCAGGAAGGTGAAACTAGCAGGCTTCATGTCAGCCAACAGCGAATGGCAGTTTGGGTGGTGAGTCAATACTGTTTGATCAGGGGGAAAATGGGAAATGAAGCAAGCAGAAGGAATTCAGAATGGTGAATAAAGCCAATTTTGGCATTGAATTTGCAATCATGGAGATTTTCCCAAATGTAAAGGAATTAGGGCAAAATAACCTGGAGATTCAAATACACTCAGTGCTGTGTCCTCTTTGCTTAGAGGGGCTGCATCTGAATATAGCAACAATCAAGCTTCATTTCATAAATTCATATCCTGTGGACACTAGTTCTTTAAATTACCTATTTTAAAATTGCCTTTATGTACTATTTAAGCTCAGTTGAGACAGAGTTCTAGCAAAATTTTATTAGCTTCCTGGCAATTAAAATCCTTTACAATCTCATGCTAGGCCAGAAGTGCTCCACATCTGCCTAATGCAAAATAGTCTGTATGTCCTGTGGCCACAAGGCCAGCTAACTGGCCGGACCTTCTCTGTTGGTACCACTGTGGGCACAATCACATGGATGTGCTGTGCCCACACAGCAAACCTGGTGCTTCCTGGAAAGCATCAGAGCAGGATAAATTTTGAGTGATTGGAGGAAATAATCAACACAGGTGACTAAACTGCAAGAGGTGGCTCAACAGACCCAAAACATTCATCATCTCAGTTTCTACCATGAGTATTTTTATGTTCAGTTAACAAGATAGTGAGGGATTCAAAAGATAAATGCTCTTCCTTGCTGAATTCAGAAGGGACTTTTCTTCTCCTTGGCATTTCACTAGAACACCTGAGTGAATTTTCATAGTAGCTGTGAAGGAATTGCTCATCTCTGCTGAGGTCAAGCCCAGTATTAGCTCATAAAATAGTTATCACAGCATTTGTCAGTCATCTGATAGCTTCTGCTAATTGTAAAACTCACTAAACAAAACTGGAAATGAAGAGAAAATGATCAGCAATGGTTCCTCTCAGCCAAAGCTGTGGCCTATTTAACAAAAGATGTTTGGATGTGTGCGTTTTTAGTGAGTGGTCTGAATCAAATCAGTGGATAAATAGATGACATAAAAGAAGCACCGTCAATACAACAGCTGCCATCAAAAGTGAATTAAAATGTGATAAAGATATAAATGGTGTTTTCAGACAGTTACATGGGGCCAAACACAATCATCATTGTTCATGCAGCTGAGCCAAGAGAAGTCGGGATGTTTGTGGTGGAGAGAAGGAACTGGTGTCCCTCACAGATGCTCTGCAGAGCCCTCCGGATGCTGCTCTAGAGGACACCCAGAGAGTGCTATTTCCTGCACAGAAATGCATGGGGGGCAGTGAATTGGCTGCACTATTTATGTAATTAGATCATTCTTGTACGAGTGTTTTTGTCTGCCATGGTCTTTTCCTTTCCGAGTTTAATTGGGCAGTGAATGTGTTTTCTGAAGCATAGAAGCTTGTCAGGTAAGGACTAATCTAAAGGGCACAGTCAACAACTTTGATGACGATGATTACAATAATAGTAATAACAACAAGAAAAACAGTAATAATCATAAGTGGTTTGAGTATACTAAACCAAAAATATTTTCATTCTCTATGCAATTAATTACATTTTGTAAATTAATTCTGTAAGATTCACACTGGTAACAAACTGCCACCACAAAAATAAAGAAAAAGCCTAAGTCTGAAAAAAATTACCATTATTTATTTATGTTTACACTAAAGGTGATAAACACTATCTGGCTTTGTTTTCAATAAACATCACTGAGACACTTAGACCATGAATTTGTTAAGTAAAACAACCTTACTAGTGACCTTACTAGTTCAGAAAGTGTAATAGAGGTTGCTGGGTCAATGATTCACTAACCTGATGGCTTAGGGCAAGGCAGGACATGATATGAACACCTTTTTGGAACCATTATGCCAAAGACCTGCATCCAAATCAATGACCTTTACTCATATTCTAATCAAAAGCAATTAAATACATGTTTAAACTTGGTTTCTCTGTCACACTTACCAGGGACTGTGAAATCAACCAGCACTGAACATAGACTGTAAACAAATGAAGCCATGTGGAAGCTCTTGGCATGTGGACTGCACATGCAATTTACCTCTTAAAAATGATGACAGCATAAATATAAAGTCATCACAGATGATCTCTTCAGTAAAGTACAGATGATGGTCTGATTGATTTAAGAAGCTAAAGAAATTTGAAGTGTAGACAGGGGTGCTTACAGAACCAGCAAATAAAGTTGCCAGGGTGGAAAGTGAGTTGAACAAAACTGGAGAAATAATTTTTCTTACTTGTTTTAGTCATTATATGATTTAAGTTTGCCAATAAAATATTTTTGCAGGTAAAAAGCAGAAAGTTTAACATTTTATTTTCTTTCAGAGACGATAGAAAATAGGGACAAAAAGGGTACTGAAAGAAAATCACCTGAGTGATGTATCTGTACCCTGAGTTAGTGGGATTTTGTCCTCACCAAAAAGCCCTGAATAGTTGAATACTAATAATACTATTACTTCAGTAATAGTTTAACCATGTTAAAACCAATAGCTATGCATGTTTGTAGTTGCTATAGGGTTATGTTAGATATTAAGGAAGACTGATAAGCTGCAACTGTATCACTTGTGATTCCATTCAATTGGTTTTATCCATCTGGAACCCTGTAGGCTTTATCCTTGACAAATTTTGTAATCATCAATAGACTTGGTAGTCTGATGGATGTTTAGACAAAATAAGTTGGAACAATGGCAGGGGCAATAGAATCAGATGGCAGAGAAGTGACTGGATGATGTGAAACAAGCTACCCTAGATGCAGCAGGGGAAAAGGGTCATTTTTACTCTAGGGCTCAAATGCTTCTTTTCCAGACCAACATACAGCTCATAACATGAGTGACCCATCTTTTTGATAATACCTACTAGGATTTTCCTGAGAGGACAAACAAGGTCCATCTGGCAAGATCACAAAGCACTCTCCCAAATTAATACCTACTACTAACCCCCCCCCCCCCCCCCCCCCCCCCCCCAAATGTTTTTAATGACAGTTGATGTCCTAGACGCATACTTTACGTCACGTCAAGCCATTTTTCTAGAAATAGCAGGGACTATCTGTTCCATGCAGCAAACATACCTAAGGAATTTCTAGTGTCGAGACTGTTATGCAGGCACTGGAGATCAGCTTTGCTTGTGCATGCTGCATCTTTGATATTAATAATGCTCCCAGAGAACAACACCTTTGCCAGCTCAGTAGTAGCGTCAGTGCCCACCAGAACTTTAGGGGTAGGGTTTTGTTATTTTATTTAATACCAACAGAATTTTTCTGCATCATGAGTTTCCTGCGTGATGTTTCATTTGTCACGGCGAACGCACACTCAAACTGTTTCAAGCATGCCATGGTCCTGTCACAGGCTTTCTGTATTTCCTTTTATCAGTGCTGGGAATTCTGGCATGATCACCACTAAGCTAACAGAAAGGTATTTCAGAAGACTTGCAGAAAGTATAAAACAAATGAAAAAGTTAACTTTTCTTGCATGGACACTGTGATAGTTTTAGGCTATGCCTTTAAAATTTAGCTGCAGATTTTTGAGCAGAAAAGTAGAAAAATATATTGGATGTAAAAAGGAAAATAAAAGATTATTCTAAAAAAATTTGTAGCATAAGTGTCTGGAATAAGAGAAGCTGTATCATAACAATCCTTCACATTTCATTTCCATTCCCATTCCTTTTCTCTTCTCTTCTGATCTTGGCTGTTGTTGCTTTGCTTGGGAGATAACATGCTTTGGGCTGACCTTGGGATAAGTCTAACCCACTGCTTCCTCTCAACTCCTCACTCTCTCTCTTGGGACAGGGGGGCTTGGGGGGGGGGGGGGGGGGGGGGAGGGGGAGCGCAGTGAAACAGACTTCTCTGGTCCTCTGACTGGGGGGTTTCCATGTTGTTTGCCAATTGTAGATATTTGTATAATATTGTAAATACTGTATATTTTGTACATATTCATTGCATTCCATTGTAGAGTGTAGTTTTTGCTTGTAAATACAGCTTCATTTGCTTCTAACTGAGTTAATCTGGCTGAAGTTAATGCTGGGGAGAAACTTCAAATCACCACAGACACTGATGGGTTTCAAAGTTTACCTCACAGTTCATGATTCCTAAATGAGATGTTGTATACTTTTACAACTTCCTTTTTGATCAGCTATTTCTTAAGTTCACTGTAGTCCTTTGTAGGATAATGAAGTAATGCCTATATAAAGGTGGTAATTCCATCATGAGATCCCAATGACTAAGACAGGAAATCATCCTTGTCAAAATGAGCTGTATCAGACAGCAGTGCAGGGAGCTGATAACACAGAGCTACTGAGAAGTTAATTTCCTAGGTGTTCATGCAATTTTTTATTATTATTTTTTTTTTTATTTTAGTACTGTATTATATGGCACCTTTTGCATTTCATTTCAGATTCTGTTTTGCACTAAAACAAAGCACATATATGAAATGACCATAATTCAGCTAGATTCAATCAGGGCAAGACAGTTTGGCATTAAAATCATTGAAAAAATTGCACATCACGTATTTGCCTGGAAAGGCAGTTTTGCTGGCAACTGAAAGTAAGGATTAATGACTGACTCAAAGTAAAATCTGTTGGCTTTGTGAACCCAACTTTTGCCAAAGTTCTTTATCATGATTTTGTGGAAGAGAGAGTCCAAACTCACATGTTGGGTTTTTTTTTTTTCAAAATAAAGCAAAAAACCAACCAACCCAAACCAACAAAAAACCAACAACGAACCTTTTTGAACCCTTGTTCTTTACTTGTAAGACTAATGGTTTCATCTTTAAAAAATGGAGTTTAAGTGCCAAATATTTGAAGACTTGTTCCCTCTCAAACTGATTTTTTTTTTAATCTTAAAAGATAGCCCTTCCTCCAAAATTTATTTTGGCTTAATATAAAATAGTAGAAGAGTTAGATTGTTTAGAAAGTGGCAGGGGCACAGTCGCTAATTTGCTCTGCTAATAACAGAGGATCTTTGTGAAAAGGGCACACACCTTGAAGGGAAAGCAATTTCGGAGTGCTGCCTTGCAAACATCATGCATTTGTACAGTACATGGTACTGTCAAAACCATGTTGTTGCCAGAGAAGCATTCATAACAAAACTGAGGAGTGGAGCTTTCCTTGCCAGGCTATTCCCATTTTCAAATACTATTTGAAATTATCTGGCTATACTACAAAATGATGAGAGAGCTATAGAACAAAGTTTTTCAATTAACAGTTTTCATGCTGTCACACAGAGAAGAACCTGGAGGCCAAGCTGGGTGTGGATACCCATCATAGCACCTTGAGCTTGATGTCTGACTGTGGAGGAAGGGGAAGAGCATGCAGTTGCTGAACAGTGCATGCAGGGCAGGCATAGGCCCCCCACACCACAGCTACAGGAGCACATGATTGGAGAGAAGACCCAAGGAGCAATGTATGAGCAGCCCTGGCATTGCTCCCTTAAAGCCTTTCCTATTCTGCCCATGGGATTGCATAGGTTTTTTTCTTCCTGCATTTAGCTCAGTCAGTCAGCACTATGAGTCACCTTCCACGATAGTGCCCTACACAAGTGACAGATTGTCTTTGTCCCTGAAGAAGTCCAGGGAGGCAGCTAACAGGAATAGCCAGAGATTTGGAGTGAGAAATGGAGAACATTTCAGCTAATGAATCAGACTAACTTTGGGTGGCAGCTGAGTCCAGAGGCTTTTCTGCAATATCCTTCAGTTCCAAGATGCTGAACTAAATGTTTTAGCCTGAAGGAGCCCAAAGGCATTGATTTAAATATCTCAATTAACAACCCTACTGAACATTAAGGAAACTGTTAGATTTTGTCTTCCAGACATCAGTGTTTGGTCTTGGAGAAGCGTAGCCATGCATGATTAAGACGTCGGAGGTAAATGAAATTTGCTGCACACTTCAGCAGGGAGTGCATGAATGTAAACATCAGCCCAGTCCTGGACCAAAATGCAGTATTACCAGTCCTGAGTGAATGCTGGGTGGCAGACAAGTTGCTCTCATTCAGAAAGGATAACTGCACATTAGTGTTGTTCTGTGTGCTGTAGGCCTCACTAATTACCTTTTCACCCTCATTAAACCTTCATTTAAGTGCACCTTTGCAACCCTGCCTCCCTTTAATGGGCAAGACTACCAAATCAGTGGGCCATGAAGGAAATGACACAGAATATCAACTACTGAGAAATTCCTTAGGGTATTACCCTTCCTGACCACACAGTTTAAAAGGATCTAGGATTTATGGTGAAATCAGGACCCTTTCCTAGTCCTCATCTGCTTATAAACCTGCAAATATAAAATTCCATCTGATAATTAGCGGTGAGAGAAACCAAAGGGTATGCACTTTGATGTGGTCAAAGCCGTGTGATGAATTCAATACACAGCTACCCCCAAAAGATTACAGCTTAAAGCGTTCTGTGGCCGACAAAAAGTGTTAAACACTCTTTTAAAAAAGGCAGTTCCTTGGCTGAATCCCTAAATAGGTTTATGATTAAATCGGGCATTTGGGGATAAGCTGGAAACTGGCAAATGCCAGGTTTAGATTTATGATGCTAAAGC
This sequence comes from Dryobates pubescens, assembly GCF_014839835.1. Taxonomy (NCBI): domain Eukaryota; kingdom Metazoa; phylum Chordata; class Aves; order Piciformes; family Picidae; genus Dryobates; species Dryobates pubescens. The sequence goes on along the minus strand of NC_071657.1, from coordinate 107,528,034 downwards.
CAAGCACTGCTGAGCTCAGCAGCAGTCCCCCGGCTCATGCCGTTTTTTATCAGTTACAAAACCAATCTACTGGGTATTTCAAGCTCAACACAGGCACATGGGGAAACGTGACACATTTTGAACTTCAGGCTGAAATTTTATTTGTTCAGGAGGGCATCCACCCCTCTCCTGCTCCTCCATACTGGGGATTTTACTGGTTCCTACTGGTACAAGTGAAGGTATCCAGTCATGTAGAGTATTTCCTACTCTCTCTGCTCTCAGAGGGTTTTTATGTGATCATCCCCAGCTGATAGGAATTAAAGCTACCAGTGAAATTTTAACTCTAATTCTGATGCTTCTGGGAGTCTGCACCATTCTGTAATTCACCTGCAGCAGACTCCAGCCACTGAGCTGTGACAGCAAACATTTACCTACCACCCCATTCAGCTTACACTGCTGTTAAGCATGCTGGGTCACTGCAAGAACAATCCATAGAAGATTTGAATTTTTCCTGAAAAGCAAAATTCTTCCAGCACTGCAAACTTGCAGCACTGTAAAAGTCACCTGCCCTTGGGCAAGTGGCACATCCTAGCAGACCAAAGGAGCTGCTCCCCTTTCACGGGGTGACTCCCACTGCAGGGGAGCTCCAGGCTACTTTTCACTGGAGGTGCCCAATATTTATGCAATAATTCAGTTATGCAATAATTCAGCTACATTTTTCTGGCTTTAAAAAAACAGTTATGAAAAATAAAAAGGATAGATCCCAAACCTTAGAATTGTCAACACCACAGTCAATTGCAGGGTGGCAGGTTATGATGACCTCAGTCAAATGAACAAATTTAAGTGACATACTTCTGCACCTTCCAGGATTTTGATTTACAATCCATTAAAAAAACCAAGCTGCTTGCCAAGCTACCTGACAACTCTTATTTCCAGCTGAGACTTCCAGAGTCTAATAACACATCTGCTGAGGTACTTTTGGAGAATTACTTTTTTAAAAATAGGAGTATGATTTGGAAACACATATCCAGGGGTCAACAGAGAAAGCAGGCTATATTTCCTGCTTGCTTTTATATTGAACCATTTACATCATAAAACCATTTTTCCTTCGTATTTTGAACACTAAGATATGAGCTAACAAATCGTGTTCCAAATTTGCCCTCAGACCAAGCCACAACTTCTGCCATAATTTATAGCCACAACCATACAGTGAAATGTGCAACACCTTACAGCAGGTATTTTAAGCAGCACAACACACAACCACACTGCTAATGAGCTGAAGAGCATTCAGTGTTGGTCTGCCCTGCACGTTGTTTGCACAGATGTGTTTAAAACACCATTACCCAATCATAAATGATTTTAAATCCTGGACATGTTCTAAGTTTGTTTTGTTTATAAACAGTAATTACACTTCAGAGAGAGAACAAGAGATGATAATGTTATCCATCAAATTACAGAACAAGTGAAAAACCCCAAACGCCAAACATGACTATGCCTCCCATCATCAGAATATCCACCCAAGTTTCTACTTTCCAAAGTTTAGATGAGTTCTAGATTAGGAGAGGAATAAATGTGCTGCATGTTTAGAAAAAAAAATTTAATCCCTCTTGTCAAGTAGAACTTTGAGCAGAAAAGTAAACCTGAACTTGAGGGCCATTTTCCTTTGCAGAAATTACTTTTTTACACTGTCCCGGGGAAATGAAGAAGCTGAACTTACCCAGGGAAAACTGAAGGACAGATGCAGTAGTTGTGTTAAGCCCAGCGGTGGTCTACAGGAAGAAAAACAGAGGTTGTGTTAGATCAGCAAAACAATACATTCATCACTTGTTTTAATCTGAAAGCATGCAAAATCTCTGGAAACCAGCTCTCCAGTGCATAAAATTATGAATTGCAAACCCTTTCAGGACATTTCTGTTATGTCATTTTAGTTATTGGGAGGCAATACCTTTCTTCCATTGCCTTAATCTAAGAGCAGTTATGTGAAATGCTGGCACTTGACCAGTGTTTAGAAGACTGAAAACCCAAGAGATTTAGTCTGTATTTAGTTTCAGTCTGTACAGACAGAATGGTTAGAAAGGTTTTTCACTGATTCTTGCATAGAACAACAACAAATAATTATCACAAATAATAAAAATAACATAAAGTAATAAAAAGAAATATTAATGAGATAGAACCTAAGTCTTCAACAGCTAAGCAAACAAAACCTTGCATAATGTATACAACAAGATTTTGTAGTAGCATTTGCACACTGTTGGCATCCAACCGAGTTCTAGAAGCAGGTAGATAACACTGAGCAACTCACTCTGTATTCAGCTCACCACCCTCCTTTGAGGCCTTTCTTTTTCCCTTCTTTCAATGCCCCCACATTTCAGTAGTTCAAATTAGGACTGTTTTTCTGAAGATCTTGCAAGATAAAAAGCACTAGTGTGTTGTGAAGAACACTCTCTTATTTTCAATTTATTTTGAAAGGCAGACAACAATACTGCTGCATAACAAGCAAGGCAGAAGTACTGCCTAAAAAACACTGCCTCATCTGGTCGTTTTGTCAAAGAGCTGTAACAGTTTAGCAAGCAGAAAGCCAAATTGGAGAATCACCCCAAAAAGAAGACACTAGAATTTTCATTCATCCAACTCACCAAAAGACCCAACCAAGATACAATTTATGTTTATAAACAGATTTGAAGCTACATTGAAGATGGAAAAATGTAGAAGCTGCAAGACAATGCCAGACAGTACATTTACACAATCATAAAAGAAGTTATCTAACTGGAAGAATAAAGACAGCAAAAATGTTGAATAAAGTAATCTGATACTGTTGCCAGTGATACTTGCATCCTAGATTTCAAGACCTTGGAGTTGTCTTCCCATGTCAGACCCTGTGCATTGCTGTAATTCCCATGAGAGCAGCGAGAGGCTCTTCCATCAGATGCGCTCCTCATGCTCTGCCTCTGCACACCACGTCATCCTGTCAGCATGTCACAGAGAACTTAAATTTCTGAGCAAATACAGCCCCAGAAGCAAGGTCCTGGGGCTAGAAGGATTTGACTGCCAGAGCTCAGCTGGGAATCTGCATGGAGGCAGCTCCAAGTTCCTCCTGCTTTGCTACTCTGAGTAATGTAGAGGAAACCCAAGAGTAGTCATTTAAAAAAAAAAAATTGGTGATCTGCAAAATATAGATATACTTTTGAGGTCCTGGACACTAAACTAATTTTGTTATAAAGTCAGCACCCAGGTAAAGACTAGGCTGGAGATGCTGCATTCTTTCAAGCACCTATTAACTCTGGCAGTATTACAAATGCAATTTCATCAGCATTTGGTATTGATGAATAGTACAATTTCTGCATCATTTCCCTGAGCCATGTAGTGAGAGATTAAGGTATTCCTGAACTCCTTAATTATCTGCTATGCAGATAGATATGCAAACCACTGAGAGGATCTCTCTGATATCTGAAGTCCTTTATTACCTGGTGTATCACCACACTGCATGGAACAAAAGCTAGTCCTAAATGGAAATGTCTTCTGACAGTTTTTTGGACTCCCACTGACATAGAATAAACATTATCTCTCAGTAACCTGTATTTGTTTTTCAGCCTTTGGAGACTTCCAAATCTTTACAGATCTATATTCAGAAAGTATATTCAAATGTATATGATGTCCTAGCTGATGGGTCCCTCCATTCCCTCCAACGTACAATCAGCAGGTTTTGAGTTAAATCAGCTCAAACAGGTGATTTCTATTACACCAATAGTGCTTTCCCTTCCAGGTCAGTTTCAACCTGGATTCATGTTCTGGTGTGCATTGCCATGCAGACCACCAATGCTCACATGAATGCCACCTCTCCTCCCAGTGGACAGGTGGTCATACAGAAGAGTGAAAAGGACTGGACTTCTTCCAGTGTCACTGTGTACCCAGCTGAAGTATTCATGAAATGAAGTCTTTGAAAATAGTGGTGGAGACCTGCATGAGTTGGCAGGAGGTTTTGACGTGCTCTTTCTTTTCTACATGCCATTACATATGGCTAGGAACTTCATAGAAATAGTAAAGACTGAGATCTTCACTGAGATGCAGCAGTGCTTTAAGGCACTGCATAGAAGTTTAGCAAACTTCCATCACAGCTATTAATGTTCTGTAACTAAGCAGATTCAATGGGATGGAGTCCCAGAGCTTTACAACCATCTCAAGCAACAAATTTTGAAACTGTAAAAAATTGACACTGTAGGTACTAAAAGTTTACTTAAAATACACTTTTCCTCTTTTTGGAATATTGCTAACAGGTAATTTTAGTCTTTAAACAAAACCAGGCATTTACCTAACTGCTTTGAAAATGTAGTCACATTTCCACTTAAGGCCCATCTGTCAGTATGGATTCAGTATGAGGTACCACGCTTAGCATGCCAAATGATACCATGCTTTCTGACTTATTATAGTAGTTTACATTTGATTAATTACATTGTGCAAGTTCTAATTAGAAAACCAATCCATTTATCACTGTGCAATGGCTCATATTGCCAAAGAATATCATGTATCAGTTATCAGGGAAAAGGCATTCATGCAGACTTATGAGAGAGGATATTGTGAACCATTTTGGTTACTGCTTTAGGAAGAAAGCATCAGACTTACTAAAAACCCTTTGCAAAGTTTTGCAAAGGACTGCTAAGTTCAGACACTACAGAAGAGGGTGGCAGGGAGCCTTTGCAGCTATTTTCCTCTGCTTGCAATATCTCTGCCAGTATTTGTCTGTAGGATTTTGTCAGTGGTAAATTCCCACTAACAGACACAGACAGTTGCCATTGAAAACCCTCTGCCTGCAGGAACAAGCAGCTGCTGGGAGTTAGGAGAAGAGAGGGAGGTAGAGGAAGCAAACCAGCAGCTGTCACAGCTGTTGATACAATAAATTTTGCAACTTCAACTCTTCTTGACTTAGTATTTTAAAGCAATAGTGTAGCACTAGGAGTCATGAACAAGAACAGAGATTTCCAGAGTTGTTTCAAGCAGGAACAGAACAGGCTTCAAATAGTAGAGGTAGCAGAGTAAAATGTGTGATGGTTGGAAAAATGAAATGGGTTTTAAAATTTCTTACAGGAAGAAATATATTGTGAAATCACTGAAGCATGAGAAAAAAGTCAGAAACAAGTTGGTTCTAAGAAAATAAGGTTTCAACCAAGACTATCTTCAAAAATAAAACTAGATCAGACTTGTGACATGATCTATGCCACTAAGCATGTTCCTTCAGAAGAATTTGGTTTCTTCACAACATTAACATGATATTTCTAAATACTTTCATTATTGGGTTGTTGAGTCCTTATAAGCATGATGACTTTTCCAGCTCATTTACATCACGCCACTTCTGCATCATGATAAATGTTTCCAAGTTCCTGATGCCATAGCAGTGCTATTTTACTACATGTTAAGAACTGATAGTCGAACATGGGGGTTTGAAGCCAGTTTGTGATTATCAAGGATAGTCTAAATTAGATATCAGTAGAGAGAAGGTAATTAATTACTGACATTTCAAACCCCTCAGACCTTGGATCCTGGGTTTGCTAAACACCATAAAGAGATTGTTTTCCATGGAGTGTTACCTATGTTCAATGCCATAACTAAAAATGAGTTTAAAACTTGGATAAAATATCCCAGTGGCGTGACTTCATTTTCCCACAGGACATGAAAAAATGTGTCTCTTCTCAAGGTAGTTAATGAGGCATGGTACATTCAAATAGGATTCAAAGCAGTGGAGAGGCAATTTAGCATCCCTATCAGGATTCTGGAGCTCACTGTGAGGGAAATGTCTGAGTTTCTTTGTTTTCCATAAAACCTCTAATTTAGTTTTATACGTGTTTATGACTTCCAGTAAGCACATCAGCAACTGCATTTGTGGAATTCTGTTCTCAGTTAAGGATGTAAAATTAATGCTGTTAGAAGAATTGTCTCTCTCTGAAATGAAGATGCCTGGCCAAAACCACTTCTGTTTTGTGGCCCTCTTCCATATCTGCTCTTCAAACAGCTCTAATCAGCCTCTCCCTCCACCACTGAAACCATGAAAATTAACTTCCAATTTCATAGGCTTTGAGGTAGCCTTTTAGTTTTTCAGTTCTTTCCAAAAGTCCCATTTTATGTCCATCATTGCAGGTGGCAACCCAGCATCAGCAGGTGGGCATAGGTGAGACACCCTTCCATTAACTTTCCACACCCAGGTAATTCCAAGTTCATGCATACTGCACCAGTTGTTTCTTACTACCCCTCAGTGAAATTCATTCTGTCCCCTTCACCACGACTCAACACGTTATACAGACTTTCCCGAGACTGGCTGGTGCTTGCTCCAGGCTGCATTTAAGCCTGCAGGATGCATTGCTCACAAGTGATGTTTTACAGCCAAATTAGCATTTGACAGCAGTGACACAGATAATAATATAAGAGAAGGAAATTGAGCCTTGTGTTTCAATTTCTTTGCTGGAAATAAAAAGATAATTTTGTCAGATTGACAATGTATATCTATTTCTCTGCCTCTCCAGTACTCACTGATACTTTAGACAACTTGGATGCACACCAGATCAAGAGGTTTTCCTTTGCAACCACTGCAATAACCCTTCTATAGTTTAAAACACTGAGATGTTCCTAGAGTGATCATCCATAACCTTATCACCTTGCTAAGAGTGTCTCCGCTCAGTGCACACCAACATCCCTGCAGCTGATTCAGCCTGGAGTCCAAGCCCTGGCCTTCACTTACCAGTTCTCTGGGACCATATGGCTCGCAGAAAGTGATGGCATTGCCATGCATTATCACACCACACTGCTCTCCAACCTTACAGTTACTGCACTCAGACCTGCAGGAAGAACACACCATGTTCAAAATAGAAATCAGAAACCATATATTACCATACATTGGACTTACAAGCTGTACAATAAGACCAATATATGATAGAACTCAGGCAGATTAGACTGTTTTGTTATCGTTGTGCTTGAAGTTGAGTAACTGTACATATGATGTCCTAGAGCTGTATCTGGGAAAAGGACCTTGCAGGTAAGTACTTGCTCTCTGCAAACTTCTCACTCTCCAAAAAGGAGTGTCTCTGCAAAACATCACACCACAGGAAACCAAGCTGAACTTTTACATGCACACTTTACCTTGAGGTTACTCTTCCAGATTCCTTATTGCACATTTGATATACCATATAAAAACCACTGATATACCATACAAAACCCACTGATGCATCATACATAAACAGTCGATATACCAAATATAAACCCACCATCATGGTGTTACCATGAAGAGCAACTCAGGACAAGTTAGGTTCAGCCACCCAAAGGGTAGACTGAAGACTGCAGACCCTATGCAAAACTGGGCACTATAAGGCTCATACATGCCTGATGCTGTAACATGGGTCTTGATGCTTCTTTCTATCTGTATTTTTCATCTCTCATATTTCTAGCAACAGAGTTGCCACTCTGTTCAACTTTCAGGAGAAAATATTAAGAAAATATCAGAGAGGCTGGTAAATGATGCTGAGCCAAGTAATTACACATCTCCTGATATTAATTCAAGGATCAAGGTATCAGCTCTTGGCCTGAGCACTGGATTTTCAAAAGCTCCCAGCTCCTGACAAATTGCCTGCAATGAGACTGATCAGCATTGCCTTTGGGCATCCAAAGTGGCAAACTTTTGCTCCCAGATCAACTCCACTGTAAGCAAGGGCAGATTCACTCCAAACCTTCTTATATCTTGCCAATTTTTGACTGTACTTTGAGAAATGTATGTTTAGAGACTGAAGTGCAATGCACTTATATAAGGTGCATTTAGGCAGTTTTTCTTTGGCTTCTCCCATGCAGTGTCTCAGACATGGCCAGACTTTTTTATATGCAACATCACAAAAGTAAACACAGATGCAGCTCAGGTATAGTTTAGTAGTGTGCAGAGCTTTGAGTTTCTTATTTCTTTTCAGTCTCCAGATAATTTCTGGAGCAAATCAGATGGAAAGGAAGAAAACCCATAGAGATTGCAACTTGCTGTCGACATACATGATGATACCAATTCTCATAGATAACTGACACACACTACCAATGGATAGTTGATTCCTATACAAATTTCCTAGAACTCTTTTCATCTGCTTTCCTAATTGATGCTGTTTGTTTGTCGTCCCACCAAAATCCTAGATAGGGGAAATGAAATGTCCAGGTGCCTTGGGAGAAAGAGGCTGATAGCATTGTCAGCTACCCCATGGGGCTGGAATACCTTTTGCCTGCAGGGGCCATGCATCTGAAACATCTGAGCAAGGGAGGATGGGATGCTGTGAACCCAGGGAGTGGTTAGAAATACTTGTTGGGACTCCAGGTCTGCTCCCACAGCAGACTGGGGCTCCTCAGCACCCCTGGCTTCCCAGGGCAGCAAAGGGTGGGCAAGTTTTGGCAGAATGGGGTTAACTCTGGGCAGTGTACAATAGCCTGCAGGTCTGTCAGTGCTGAGCAGTTTTCAGATGCAGAGATGTTGTGAATAATTGATTCCACTTGTTATTTTGGGGCCCTTCAGCTGCTCCTGGGTGAATTCAGCACAGGACTGTCTTTCTGTGCCCAAATCCATTACAGAAGTCAAAGAAGAATGCCTTGTTTCTACTTTCCAATTTCTCCATTATTCTGAGATTTTATTAAAGGTCAGTTTCAGCTCCACTCCTACCCCAAAAAGTCAGATGTCAAAAATCCTCGATTTTTTCCCACTGTATGAGCATGTCAGTAAAGTCATTCAGCAAGTCACACTAACACTCAAGATTTTGAGTTAAAGCAGCAAAATTAAATCTTCTGATAATTTGTTTACAGAAGCCACAGCAGGCCCACAATTTTCTTTCTAAAGAGAAGACAATAGAGTTTGACTGAAAAGATTGTACTTATGAGAAAGTACAGAAACAGAGTTCATGAAGGACGTTTTGTCACCACCTAAAATTTCACTTAATTCCTAAACTATGATAACTGAAGAAAAGAGAAACATGAACTAGAAGAATGCTTGTAATTCTCTAGGATTTTGGCTATTTATGGACATTATTTTCATTATCAGCCCATATATCTTGGAGGTTTATAGTAGAGCCTTTGCTATGTGCAGGTAGACACAGACATGGCAGGAAAACTTTGCCTGTGAAGACCTCCTAGTATCTTGTGAAAGGTGAGGCTGCTCAATCCAAGAGATTTTAATTTATTTTTTGTCATATCTCAGTGGATACAAAGTTATTCATCTTTTCTGCTTCTGTCATGTGGCCTATGAAATACTATCTGGAAATCCAGGAGAGATGTCCTCCTAATACAGCTGTGTCATCACCCCATGTCTTTGCTAGGATAACTCCTCTTGTAAGAAATTGGAGGGCTGTTGGTATTTCTGATTCAAATCTTTGTGATCAATGCATTACCTTTGACAATCAATTGCTCACTAGCTTGACAGGAATGCATGAAGAGTAAGGTAATTGATCTGCTGTTCCTCAAATATCATCACAGTATTACACATTTAGAGATAATCCAGGGTGTTCCCCTCCTGGTGCAGGCAGGAAGGTTCATTCCTTCTCCATTTACACAAACAGCAGACTATTCATTGCCCTAGCTGGATGCAGATATTTACACTTTCTCACCTGCTTGGTCTAAAATCTTAGCAGGTTAAAAATCATTCCATCTTTTTCCTTACAGCTGGTACTCACTGCCACTGCTGACATGTGTCCTATTCATCTAGCTATCTTCTCTGAAGACCTGTCATTGCTCTCATCTCTGGCTTAGAGTCCCACCTCTCTGCTATTGTTCTTCACTTTGCTGAAGGGGAAACATCTGCCGTTTCCTCATCTCTATTTGTCATCTCCTTTCCCTTTACAATACCTGAATTTGTGGGCATTATATTGACTGATTTCTTTTGTGATGTCTGGACTGTAAAGAAGATAAACATCTCAAACTGCCAAGAGATTATCAAACATAAATCTTTCTGAAGTTTAATCCCACAGTTTTAGTGCAATTTGAAAACTGCTTTAGGACTTCTCTCTCCTGTCACAAAGCTCTCCTCCACTTCCTTGCCACTGCAAATATCACAGAAACTCTTCATTTCTCACACACCATGAAGAAATGATGGAACCCATTTCCTTTTGATTGATTTTACGTGCTCAGCTTTTTTTCATGTCACCTTTGAAGAGTGTGTCTTCTTTAAGTGACTGTGGTTTGGAGGCTTTGAGATAACACATGGCATCAAGTTAGGAAGGAGAGGCTAGCCAGAAGCAAGCTTCTGTACAGCCTTTCTTTTTCAAACAGATTGAATCCTCTGCTGTCTACAGCCCTGATGTTAAAACTGTTCTATACAGAAATGTGCTAACATCTGTTCTTTACTACTTTATGCACCTTCTTTCTTGCCCCCCTACCCTCCCCCACCCTTCCCTTGGTCTCAACATTAAACCATTGATGGTAGGATTAAACAGAATATTTTTTCTAAATTTGTTCTTGTTTGGCCTGCTTTATTTCATATACAGCACCTTTTCTATACTCTCTTCTGCAATTTTATGAGCTTATATGAAAGTAAGATGGTCACATCACAGTATCACAAAGGTTGGAAGAGACCTCGAGGATCATCGAGTCCAACCTGTCATCACAGACCTCATGACTAGACCATGGCACCAAGTCTAATCTCCTCTTGAACACCTCCAGAGATGGTGACTCCACCACCTCCCCGGGCAGATGACGAACAACTCTCTCGGTGAAGAACTTTCTCCTCACCTCGAGCCTAAACTTCCCCTGGCGCAGCTTGAGACTGTGTCCCCTTGTTCTGGTGCTGGTATACATAAACAGGTTCTCAACAACCTACAGCATTCCAGATACCATTCATGTTGGACCCCTTCTTTCACATCCAGAGATTTCATGGTCCTTTCCTGGCAAGTAGTACATGGTGCATATTTTCTTTTCCTATAGAGGAAATCTATTCATGTTAGGGTTCCCAAGTTTTCTGAACTAACACACTCCTGTCAGTTTTCAGCAAGTGTCAGGGACCACTAGTCACATGAACTGTTAGATTTCTCACTGACAAGTAAATTTCATTGTCCAATTAGTTGTGCAAGTCAGCCATGAACCACTTAGCGCAGCCATCAGTGCTACCACAGAGTGGGAGACACCTGTCTTGCATCGCACAGCTAATACATCTTAGATGGAAAATACATTGGGCATTTATGAATAAGGGAAACATTCGTTTCACAGGCCAGAAAACTTTGTCAATTTGGTGGCAAATGAGACCCAAGAAATTAGGTCATCTCTACTTAAGTAAGCCTGTTTGTACTTATGGTCTGGGAACTTTGGGAAAGAACCATGTTCTGACATGAGTGTACACTGGAATCAAAGAATGTATGCATCAGTTGGACACACTACCCAAGAAAATACTCGTGGTGGTTGAGTGCCAAGGAAATGAGATGACAGGTTCCCATTCCCACATTTCCAACACAGAAATCCTACTTGCTTCCTTCTTACATCTTTTCCTGCTATCTCCTCCTCTCCTTGTCTTTCTCCACTTTAGCAGTTTCTCCTGTTTTCTTTCATTAACCAAACTGGTTTTAACCAGGAACCCATTCCTGAATGCTATGTTTCTTCTCTTTACAAAAAGTTTGATCTCAACCTTCCCTTTTACTCCCCCTTCCCTTGCAGTTCCAGAAACAGCCATTTCCTTCCTGCTCCTGAGTGTCCAAAGAAACCCAGATGGTTGCTGTGTAGGATGTGTCTTTTAATGCATTTGAAAGAGCAGCAATCCATAAAAACCAACCAATCACTCTTGAAATGTGCACCCCTACACAAAATGGTTTGATGGGAGGCCTCTCCCAGCAAGCGAGTGGCACACCAGCTCTGCTGGGAGTCATCAAATTGGACACAGACAGCAACTATGAAGTGCTTTGCCTGTGCACTTCGACTGTGTGTCTCTGCCAGAGCCACACATGCCCAAAAGGGGATCAGGAGGAGTAGGAAAATATTAATCACATCCAAGCCAGTGTTATACAGGATTTAGGAAGAAAAGATCATAGGAAAATATAAAAATTTCTCTTTTCATCTTCACAAAAATTATGGTTTCAGAAATCATTAGAGTGGCTTAGTCTAACTGGCCCCTGGTGACATGGCACTGATGGAGTATTGGCACACACATGGCAGCTGCTACCGCACACTGAGCGCAGCAGACCAGCGGCTGAGCAGTGCTGTGGAAATCCTGCTCTAGCAGCTACTGCAATTGTTTGTGGTAAAGATGGGATTTTAGCAGCTGCCAGGGGAAAAAAAAAAAAGCAATTTTAGGGTGGATGGCATAAACTGTTAATAATCCCTGATTTAACTCCCAATAGACAATCAAATGAGAATGAGCTTTCTGCCACTAAGCAGGTCTTCACTGGAGGCAGAGCTACTGCAGAAATCCTGTATGCAGAAAAGCCCATAACAACTCATTGCACTTTTATTTGTGCTGTGCTTTTATCAAACATTACTGAAGATGTTGGCTTCCTGCTGTTACTACAGGAAAATCTATCTCAGGATTGCCCTGAGTTTTGGGACATTCTCTCTTATGACACTTCTCTGCACTGACCCACCAATCAAGGTAGGTCAAGGTTATTCCAAATCCAAATCTTGGGGACAAAAGGAGCAGGAGACTGGGATCTCTTTTAGTCTGAAATGTCTCTGTTGAGGCTTCTATAAAGCAAGGATGAATTTAAAGATAATAGAGTAATGGATAAATAAATTACAGAGGCTCCCAACAGACAGGCCTTCTGTGAGTTATGGGACATCTGCAGGGAAATAATGCCTCCTCTCATTTCTTTCCACTCAAGTCCATTTAACACACTGCTGCTAAAGCTATCTACCTTGGCAGCTATTCTGTAACCCATTAAGAGTCCTTGATCTATTCACTCTCATGAAGAAAGAGGGGGGTTTGTATTATAGTATTCCAGGTCCTTAATGCATCTGTCTAGAAAAACTTTTAAAGAGACGATAGAAAAGGAACAAAAGAAGGAAAAGTAGGCACATATTTAAAAGTATTACAATGTATATGCAAAAGAAAAATAACCACAAAAATCCAAAAACCATAATCTTTTTACATAGGACAAGAAACTGTGAAAGAGCTGCACAGATGGAAAACTGTGACAGGCCTTAATAAAAGGGAAATTAAGTCAGATTTCACAGAACATATGTATTCCTGACTAACAAATGCAGGTAGCTGCTAAAATGTCCATCAGGAATGTGTGTGAGCAAGATAAACTAACTCAGTAACATTTTTCTGTCTTGTATGAATTAATTAAATATGTTATATTTACAAAACAAAACTGAAGGGATAGAGAAGTCAGTAATAACCTCATATTGAAAAATGAGACTCCAACCTTCACAACTTCAAGTCAAGACTGATAGATGTGTTTATCTGGGTATAGTATGACCAGTGGATGTATTCTCTCTACAGAACAGAATCACTTTTGAACTCTAACTTCCTCCTTTGTGATGTGTTTACATAGATCATGTGAAATGCTACTCTATCACTGTGATTGGTGTGGTGGGAAAAAGTATTAATATTTAAGACTGAGAGGTCTGGCTAAGTGCTATCTTTGCTAAAAGAACATTCTTTTTGACTACAAAATAGAAGTCTGTGATTGTGTCCAACTCCCCATTTCTGAGCTAATTCCAGCTGTGCCACTCCTGTAGGCTCTGGCAACACTCATCTCTTCATACTGATGGGGTTCTGGGAACTGTGGCTCAGACTTACAGAGTCCATCCCTCCCACGTATGGATACTTGGCTTACCTAACGTGGAAAATATTGGGTTTTCTCCCACCTTTTCTTGGGCCTCTGCAATCACTTGGAAGAGAACAGGGGAACAGAGTGGGAGATACTGTTGACTGATCTCCTACTATGACCATAGTTAATAAGGATTCTGCCTGACTTGCCCTAAATTGCACTTGCCTTATTATACATGTGGAGTTCCAAGACTCTTCAACAGCATCTACTGGTTAAAATAAAGATAACAACCTGTACTTGCTGGTTTAGACACAGAATGAAATACAAATGACCTTGCTCAGGAATCCTAATGGAAAAAACCAACTCAGCAACTAGGACTTGCTGCATAGAGCTGGGAAGGGAAGAGTTTTCCTTCCTATGCAGCATGAAAGGTTTGAAAAAGTTAAAAAGTTGGCCTTTCACAAAAAAAAAAAAAAAAAAAAAAAAAAAAAAAAAAAAAAAAAAGAGTCAACCTTAAAGGTTTCCAGCAGCTAAAAATTAAATTGAGGTATTCAATTCCAGTTATTTTTTACAAAATATTTTAAATTATTTGGAAACATTTTATTTTAGCTGAGGAGTTCTTACTCTAGTTAGCCTCACCAAAGAGAGCTGTTACATGAACATGCAATGGGAGGGGAGGGAAAGTTTACTTACTGAAATTCATCAACTTTTCCATTGAAAGCTATGATTTTAAGAAATCACAATTTTCACACTAAAACATTCACTGAGCTCAAGCTCTGCTGCTTTCTGGTTTTGGATTAACTCAAAATTTGAAGTCGATGAGAAGATTTCACTCATTTCAATGAGCTTAGAATTTGTCAGTCACTCATCAGTTAATGAACTAATACATTCAGGTCTCAGTGAAGCAAAGACAACACCCAACCTTACACCAATGTGAGCTGAGGTATCTAGGAATTAATGTAATACTAATACCTCACTACAATAAGTATAATGTTTTAATTTACTTAAGTGTGTGTGAAGGAAAGAAGTCTGAAACTCACCACATGGTAGGGTTCAGTTCTTGCTGATGGTAAGAGTCAAAGTCATCCCGTAAGATAATGCTGTCACTGTGCATTTCAGCTACAAAGGAAAGAAGCACTATATGAAAAAATCCAGTGTAACCATCCAGTGCAGTCAAAGTGTTGCCTTACTGGAAGTAATGCATGGTAAAATGAGAAAACCAGGGGGTTTACACATGCTAGTTACAAAAGCAGCATTTTCTCCATTACAGGGTTTGGGTTTTTTTCTTACTCTGGATCACAGTACCACACATCACCAGTGTGATGGCTATGGAAAGATGCTGTCATCAAGTACATGCTAAGTGTTTGAAGAACTTTTGTTCCAAATTCTTGTTTGCTCTGAACATGCAGAAACTTTCTTCTGAATCCAGAGTCTGGAAACATTGTACCAAGGAGATGTCCTGGTGAGTGTACTACACCTCTCATAGTCAAGAGGTTCATTCTGATAACTTGTAAGCAAAAATCCATGGGCTCATTGTAATTTCTCTGGTGCTATCAGTGGAGCTGGCAGTAAAAGTCAGCTCAATTATGAAACATAATCTGTGAGTTACATTACACAAATGTTTCTAACAATCAGGCTGCAAGCTTCGGACTCCACTTTTGCCCCTATACTTACACATGTAAATTTATGCATGATGAACAAAAAAACCCAAATCTGTAGCTTTGGCATCTATATTATAGAGACCCTTCTCTACAAATACTTCTCTTAAGTGAATGAACTAACTGTCTCTTGCTATTGAAACTGAGCAATCATGATAGAATCTGGCTTAGACAAATCAAAGTGCAACACATGGGTTGATGGATGCAGGGCTGGAGCCCTGGAGAGGGTGCGTGCCCTGCTTGGAAAGCAGGAGAAGCAGTGCCCTGCTTCTGGGTGCACTTTGGAGTCACACTAGAACAAATGGCTTCCTCCCAGCAGCTCAGTACGGGTGTGACTGCTCTGTCCCACACTGTGGCTCGCAGGTCATAAAGTCATAGAATGGTTTGGGTTGGAAGGAACCTTAAAGATCGCCTAGTTCCAACTACCCTGCCATAGGCAAGGACACCTTCCACTTAGACCAGGTTGCTCAAAGTCCCATCCAGCCTGGCCTGTAACAGTTCCAGGTATGAAGCATGCACAATTTCCCTGGGAAACCTGTTCCAGTCTCTCACCACTCTTATAGTGAGGAATTTCTTTCTCACATCTAATATAGATCTACCCTTTTTTAGCTTAAAGCAAATAACCCTTGTTCTGCCCCTACAGGCCCTTGTAACAGGTCCCATTCCAGCTTTCCTGTAGGTCCTCTTTCAGTACTGGAAGACAGCTACATGATCTTTTCCAGGCTGAACAACCCCAGCTGTCTCAAATTGCCTTCACAGAAGAGGGTCTCTAGCCCTGGTTTTCATGTAAACAGATGCACTGACACATAGCTAGGAAGATGAGCTCTGCTGTATGATATATTCACACTGCAAGGGCTCAAAGGCAATAAATAAACAAACAGCAATAAAAATCACAATAAAAAAAGTAACCAGAATTAGGCATAATTCAATCATTTTATATGAGTTTTATTTTTATTCAAATTCCCCAGAGCTGGTTTCACATGACCTTACCCATGGTTTATTATAAGTAAGTGATTCTGAGTTTTAGTAATAAGAATGGCAAACCACCTACCTAGGTGAGGGTGTAAGGGAGCTTCTGTTGGGGCTGTGGAAAACAAAGACACAATGCATGAATATCTTCTATGACCAGGGATCAATTGCAGTGTTAAAATATTGAATCAAGATAAAATAAATTGTACAATATATATTCTCTAAGTCAGCTACCCTACAAAGTTACAAAAACATTGTAGGAAAGGAAAATATATATTCACTAATTCAGTATCAATAGTAAATGAAATACAACAAATGTGGTATAACAAGGAAAGACAGATCACTTCTAGTCCAGGATTAGGGGATATTCTTAGAAATAATTTGGGTTAAGATTCAGCAGTTCAGTGACTGAGGAAGAGAGGAGGAATTAGGCTGAACAAAAGAAACAAGGCAAAACCACCATATTTGGACCATTTCCATTGCACTAGACAACACTATACAACACTGTCATTGTGAAATGACAACATTTTAAGTAGTTTTCTCCTAACACTTTACATCAGGAGTCTCATTAGACAAATGAAAACAGTTTGTATCTGAATGGACAGAGCTACATAAAAAATATGGGGAGGTCTAGAAAGTGACTACACAGTGCTACATACTCCATGGTAGCTACTAGATCCATAGCTTCCTGTTGTCTTAAATCAAAGTAAGTTACAGCTCTTTCCTAGGGGAAAAGACAGTGCATATGAGCAAGCTCCTGAGGAGCTTCTGCCTCTTTCACTTCTCAGTACCTCAATCATGAAGCTGTATAGCTACCAAAGCTGTACTTTGGAAAACAGAACACCAAAAAAAGAATTTCTGAAGCCAGAATTCTTTTGATGATTCTGTGTTCCTTGTTGGGCACTGACCTAAATTGTATCAGTACTCCAGGATTCTTTTGATGGTTCTGTGTTCCTTGTTGGACACTGACCTAAATTGTATCAGTAATCCTGATCTCTTCAGCATATTTGCAAAAAATCCCTGAAGTGCTGCATTTCTGTCATAACATCTGACAAACTAAAATTAGATTAAAAATAAACAAAAATGAATGCAGCAATCTGTGTAGAGCCCTCCACACAGAAAGTCCAACACAAGGCGGCTCTAGATTTTATTTCTCTCTTCCTGCTTTCCCCTTAAACACTGGGTTTGCATAGAGGCGTGACATTCTGTAATGAAATTGCAACATTTCATGGGGAAGTTGGTGATTAAGAAGATTGAGCAAGGAACAACTGAAGTATCTGCAGAACAGAAAATGGTGGCAAGCAGTCTGGATTTAGCTTAGACATAAATCTTTAACTGACTTAAGATTTGGAAGACCAATAGATTTTCCCTTCACCCAGTAGCCTTACTTTTTAATATTTACATACACAATACTGAAAACAGCCACAGAACCACTGAAAGCTTTACTTAAGAGAAAAGCAAAGGCATTCTCAAGAGCCTGAAACCACCGAAGTGCAGAAAAATTAAGTCAGTTTTAATTTATGCAGCTAACTCGCTCCATTTTTCAGACAAAGAAAACCAACCCTCATCCATGCCATCTAGTCCTCCCCAGCAGAAATGTCAGTAATGACTCTAGCAGTGGCCAACACCTTTCACCATGACGGTAGAATGTCTGGAGCAATATCACTCCAAGTGCATTTGTCCCTTGCAGTCCCAGGCACTGTTTTTCTCTGTGAAGGCATGTATACATTTCTCTAGACAACTTTTTAAAACTATCTGCTCAGAAGAAATGGATTAAGATGGATTAACAGAAGTATTTCCCAGACTGAGCAGTGCAATGCTCTGGATTTTGCCCATAAGAAAAGAACCACTTTATGGTATGGGATTTGAAACACTCATGATACTGTAAGTGATTAAGCTGAAAACAAGACCTCTGTCTCTCATGCTCTGTATTACCCTTTTTCATCAGTTCCACTTCATCACTAAGGGATGATACACTGCAAACACAGGTGTGCGTGACAGTCACTCCACTAGTGCTCATCAATGAAGGGGATGGTCACATCAGACCACATCTCAGGCAGGCTCATTAGTTGACCTAGTAAACTCATTCAATTAGCCTTTGAGCTAATGGAAAGAGACTCATCTGAAAGAGACCCTCCTCTCCAATGAGAGCAGTTCAGACCTCACAAGGAAAACGAAAAAGTAGATTGTCATACATCCCAGGGCACTTGCCACAGACCAGTGGAAGAGGCTCTCTGTGGAAGGCAGCCCACCCCAGGATACACACAGTCACTAAGGATGCCTTCTAAAGTTGTGCAAAATGTCAGCATTCAGACACAAAGCACAGGACAGCACAAACCTGGAACTTTTGAATTTGCAAACTCCTTAGACTTGGTCATTTATTTTTTACCATGACTACCTGTCTATGTGATTAAAGAATATAAACTTGAGATCTGAGCCCTTCCTTTATCTGCATGAAGGAAATTGAGCAGATAAACTCTAATGCTATTGATAACTCACTGAAAGCTAAAGGTGGAGTTAAGCAAACATTTAACATTGGGCCAAAAGTTGTTCTTACAAAGACTTGATGTTGAGGAGGGATTACATTGCTGAAACCTTTACAGGATATGAGAAACTTGAGAATTTTTGCCTCAAGTATTCCTTTATATGATTAGTAATTCAAATTCCAGAGCTGAATATGACAAAAGCCTATGAAAGTAACATTTCATGAGTGACAGACCTAGACTTTAACTTCCCTTTCAACAATTTCTATATTGCATTTTATACTACATTGCAAAACAGCACTCTGTTTACCTTCAGGTGTTGTAAAGTCCCCAAAATAATAGAAATTCAGAACATCACACAAAAACTACTACAATTGTTCTAGAATAATCTCAGATCTGCCTTTTGTATGAGTTTAGAAAACTGCCTGCTTCAAAACAATACAGATTGTATAGTAGGCTATATAATCTGGCTGAAGTCAAAAGGAGTTGTTTGGACACAAGGTTGGGTGGGTTTGACTCTAAAGTTAGTATTTGTGTGGCTCCAAAATACATCTTAGCTTGAATAAGAATGTTAAGCAAAAGAATTTACTATTTGATTTTTAGCTAGAACTCTGGGTATGTGCAGAGCTTTACAAGAGATTAATTGTGCTAAGCAAAGAATGGAAATGGAGCTCAGAGTTCACAGTCTAGGAGACATGAGTAAATACCATATGAGAAAATGCAAGGAAATGGAGGATGCTTGCTGTGTAAGACAAGGCAATCCCTTTGGTAACAAAAAGCACAGAAGTGCACAACACAAAGTGATTCAGAGGAAGAAAGGACACAGTCAGACTGGAAGCATGAGAATCTCAAGAAAAGTAAAGGAATTCAAAAGTCAGCAGGGTCACTGTGGGGCTCTGTGTCAATAGGCTGGGTGAGAATGAAGGCATCTTTTGGAGTAAAAGGTTAAAATGTTCTGAGAATGAAGTAAGGCCACTTAAAGGTTAAGTCAATAGAAAAATATGCCTTATTTTGGTTAAACTGGAAGGGAGGAAAATATGAGAGGTCAGAAATGAAATGACGTTTTCAGATAGAGGAGCTGGAATATGAGGGGCAAAAAAAGATTTGTGATGGTCCTGATGTCAGTGGGGCAAAAAAAACCCAAACCAAAATTATTAAATGGTAATGGTTAACCATTAAGCAAATCCAGCATCTAATTCAGCTAGCATAATGCAAATTAAAAACATGGTTCCATCAGCATCAGTTGGCACTACTGATCCCCATATTCCACAGATCAGTGGGGTCAAGGCTCAGTACAGGGACAGGCAAAGGATACAAAGAAGATATTCTTAAAACTCATTGGAAAAGAGACTTTGGGGTTTGTTTTGGATTCTCTCCCCACCCCTAGTTTTCCTCAGAACTCTGAACATTTTAAAAAATATAAAGGAAAAATGAATTACAGAAACACAAATGCTCAGCTCCTCCCACAGAAACACTGTTCTCAGAGTTCAACAGCTAGCAGCCATTTGCTGTTGCTCATCAGTTCATCAGGAGATGTGGAGAGAGGTATGTTCTATTTTTCAGATTATGAAAAGTCTGTTCCCCCTTGTCATTATCAGCCTGATGAAGATGAAAAGGGAAACTAATGCTTTTATTTAGACTTCTGCCAATACTTTCTCTCTACTGGTAAACAAAGTTGCTATTGAATGATAGAGGCTGAATATCCCCCAGAGAGAGTCAGTGTGTTGCCTGAGGGTTGCATTACTCTTGCTGACACACAAGCCAAGGAACAATACCTCAGATCTAAAACTCCAATTCCTGTTCTGTGAAATACTGCTCTGGTCAAGCCTGAGAACCTGCAATCCCTTCTGAATTTGTTTTTCACAATGTTCTTATCTTTTACAGGGTACAAAACATGTCTAAAAGTTCTTTCACAAACATTAAGGCAAAAGCTATCAAGTAAGAGAGTCTGGGCCACTTCTCAGGATTTACTTTGGTATGGAGACATCTGTCAGACTGTAGAGGGCTTTCTTAAGAAAGGAATCCCAATCCTGTCTTCTATGGCATTGTAGTACAAAATTGTATGAAATTCTGGGAGCTATGCTGATAGGAATGATTTTGCCGAAAGAGGGAGCAACATCCTTCACCTTTCCCATCTTTTAATTTTACCTTTCTGAGATTCTTCTCGGGTCAGAATTAAATCACAAGTCTCCCAGTATGGTACTTATTCCAAAAAGCAGTGCTTCTGGTCTGGAGTTGTTTAGTGCACAAGGAAATTGGCCTCCTTCATGCTTTATCACACTTCTTGCTGTGGTAAAGGTATGCAGGGTTGCCTGACGTGAGTGCCAGCTGCACCCAGCCCTGCACCATGCACTGTTCCTACCAGCAGCATCGCTGTTTTCACAGACCTAAACTCTTCTGAGTTCCACAGTGCAATGCAGCAGGTCTGATGTTTTGCCAACTCCATTTTAATTATGCTACTGTTTATTAATGTACAATTTTTGTTCTAGAGAAGCCAGTATGAATCAAACTGCACAATAATGCTTACCTTATTTCCAATTTATTTTGCTATTAGATTGAAAGGTTAAAGATACTATTAATGAAATATTTTACTAATGGCAACATCATTGATCATTAACATCCTTATTTGTCCCCAAAAGTATTTGTAAGACATCAATAGTTTCTGGCTTGGCTTATGTACTTTGTTCTCTTGGCTGCTTGTGCTGGATTAACTCTTTTGTCTTGTAATTTTTACGCCTCCTTTCTTCTATATCCAATAAAAGTCTTATAAACTTTAAAGCTTACATCAGTTCTCAAAGATCTCTCTAGCTTCCTAAAATATTTATTATATGCTGAACACACATCTTTTCAAGTGATTATTTTGCTTTCTTGAGTGTCTTTCCCTATGGCATCATTCTTGATTCCATTTACATTTTACATAGTGCTGCTTGTTTGTCATTGCCATTCCTTAACACCACCCTTTATCATCCTCTCATTCTCTTCGAAATAAGAACTACACTTTCCTTTCATTGCATAAATCCCATTAGCTCTGTCAGGATTTACTAATGCACATCTGAGGGTGGACAGCCATAGTGAACATGATTTCTGAGATTCCATGCTACTTTCCCATCTTCTTGTATATCCTTTGTACTGGTTATTATGAAGTCTGACATCACCTCCAGTGAACACACTTATTAAAAAGATATCCTGTTATAAATCTATGAAGTAGATTGTGGTTTTATTTACTTTATTTAGTATGTCACGTCATCCACTACAGCATTTCAGTACAGTAATGTTTAGGGCCAGAAACAGACTATAAAACCTCATTTATGTCAATCTACCTTGCTGTTGTGCATCTATCCTAATATGGTATTTGCATCTAAATAAATTCATTAATTCTTTTCTGAAGGAATCCTTTGTTTATGTTAATAGCTTTGATGAAACTGTGACTGTCTTCATGGAATAAAAGCAGTGAGGCATGCTTCAAAGAGAGCATCTTCTTTTTGAACAGGAAAATGAATACCAACAGTATAAGAATTAGAACAGTGCTGTTTAGGGGGACTAAAGCAATGCACCTTGTCTGATGAAAAAGTAAGAACAGACAGGCAGAGGGGAGCCTGATGCTGGAATGGATAATAGGAGGAAGTGCAATGGGTGGTAGGGTGGTTGACTGAGTCAAGAAAACTGTGGCTGAGCTAAGAAACTAAGCCTTGGTGAGGATAAAAATGTGGGAGAAGGACCAAGAGAGCCTCCAAGAAGCTTATACATTTGTATTGCAGGGAAATTTGACTACAGGGCTGTCATACACTGTTAGCTGAATACAGAACAGTACCTCTGGGTGATGCCTGGTTAAAACAAACTGATCTATTTTTGAAGTAACCAAAATGACATCACACATTTTAGAGAAGACAAATTCATAAAGTCTCTGAAGTGACTGTGTAAAAAGCAAAGAATTGGTATGAAAGTGTGAAAATCATGGGGAACACAAAAGTCATGAGGACGTAGGAGACTATAAGAACATGCGAAGGCTCAAGGTCCTTTCAAGGGAAGTAGTGCAGGATGTGGCTGTCAGTGGCTGAGCAGGAGCAGAAGGCAAAGGGACTGTCACAACTGAGCAGCCAGTGAGGGCCCAGGGTTGGTACATCAGCATGTTTTATTCTCTACACACAATCGATGCACAAATCCCATTTTCACCTTGTTCTGCAATTCCTCAGGCCCCTCAGGGACAGCATGCGGTGCCATAACAACTTGCTGTTCTAACCAACATAAGTATTTCTAATATGCTGATTTGAGGTTAGGTTATGCTCCAAAACTAGAGAAATGTAAAGAAGGGAAGGGTGCAAGAATTCCTATTTCTGCTGCTGGATCTCCTGCTGGAAAGTATTTGAAGAAAGAACTATTGAAGCTTGTATGGATGGATTTCTACCCTCCAGTCTCTTTTCTTCAAGTAGGGAGAAGTCTTGCTGCTTTGCTTATATTCTCCTCGATCATCCTTCCAACTGACAGTTGTGTATTTCGGTTCAGTTTGTTTGTACGTAGCTTTCAAAGTGCTGGTCAGCCAGCACTTTGGCTTCCTGTCACCCTGCCATCGATACATCTTCCCTCTTCCCTTACTTGTTCTGGCCACCACAAGCTGCCTTTGGCTGTGGTGCGCTCATTATGCAGCCCTGCTTTGGAGAATTTAATCTGTTTATGAGGCTTTACATAATTTTATGCTGATGACTCTGCATATTAATTCTTCCACTCATGACTTGTGTCCATCTAGCAAGTAGCCTGTGTGAAACACCTTCACCATTCTTCTTAGGACATCTCTAATAGTGATCCTGCCAACAATTCTGTTCCCAAATTCCCTTTTATTAGTGACCAAAACACTGCTTACACACCCACATCATAGGGGTAGGACTCCTGTTCTGACCACTAAATACATTTTGGTAGCCTATCCAGGTATTTTTTCACTCCATGAAATAAAAATGCCCATACATGCCAGGCCCAACCACCTTTCATTCAGACTGGGGTAACACTCCCATCATACTCTAGAACCTGGGTTATATTTTTTAAATTCATTCAAAGCAGAACTAACTTTCTGCCATTTCAGTGCACATCTTCAGTCACTTCTCTGAATCCCCTTTCCTACTTCCCACTGAAATCTTAAAATACTGAAAACTCGAATACTGAAATTGAAAGTTTAAATACCTTCCCCTCATTATCACAGAGTTGCTATTTTTACCTTACATAATTCAATGTATGCTCCTGACATAATGTTCAGTATCTTGTTGCAAAAGCCACTGCAGAGGTACTCTCAAATTCACAAGAAAAATCCCCTGGAGCTCTAATGCCCCGCAATGTATTTAGTGGAATTTTCTCTTGTTTCTTAATATGGCAACACACTTCTAATTGAAATATTTGTTTTAGACCAGTAGACCCATGTTCCACTGTCTTTTTTTACACAGAAGTGTCACTGGAATTTTGTGGAGAAAACAATCAGCAGAGAAATTCCTTTCTCTCTGTGTACCAAAAATTATAGATAGCTCCTCTGCTTCTCACTGCTTTAATGAAGCAGGTTCAAAGCAGTGTACTGTTAGCAGATAACATCTGACAACAAGACATTTAGCTTTAGGTTATTCATTAAAAGGATAGATATGATAAGGTGTGCAAACAATTAGATTCCCAAAGTCAAACATTTTGTTTAGCTATAAAAATGATCAAATGCTATAGGTGACAGGCAAAAATTTGATGGTCTACTTTCACAAAATGTGAAAGCAGGTTCTTCTCAAAGATGTGTCTGAGTTGGATCGCAAACAAAGCTTTTACTGCAGGCATATTGCATTTTTTTTCTTACACTTAAAACAGTGAGAGTTAAAAGTCAGCTTGTGGATTTGACAAAACAAAAACACTGGTTGTTAAAGGCTGATTTCAGGTAAGTGTGTAATGCAGCAGGATTTACTTTAACTTTGTACATCCCCCAATGTTCAGCGGAGAGGACAGATAATAAATGGGAAGTACGAAGCCAAAGGAAGCATCAATTTTAAGAATATAAATGAGATCCTGACATCAAGTTCACAAAATAGCTTCCATGATAAGCAGCACTTACATGAGTACAACGGAAAACTACATTTTAAGAAGATGATGGCTCTTACCTCCCTGTTCACAAAGCTGTTGTGCTAAGGCATCCTTGAATATAACTTGGCCCCTATGAGTAGCTGTAGCCCTGTAAACATAAAAAAAGACAACAATTAATAATGTAGCATATTTATATATGTATATGCATGTCTATATGCATGACTAACCAAATCACAAGTCCCATTCTGCTTCCCTCTTGTGTTCTTCTTCCTGCACTCTTAGTCATAGAATAATTTGTAGGATTTTTTCAGCGCATAGCAAGAAGAAAAGTTCCTAAAGTAAAATCGTTTAGTTGTTAACAAAAAACACTGGCACAGGGACTCAGTGAAGGACACGAGTAAGCACCTCTCCAATTGCCAAAGACAAGAAATGGATGCAGAGGTGCTGCCTTGTGAACATTAATAGTCACCCAACCCAACAGGCAAGACCAAATTGTTGCACTGTTACATGCTATTGACAGACTTGTGGAGACTGAATTGGTGTCCAGAAATCCTCTCTAGAAGCAAAGGGAGACACAACCAAACTCTGACTCTGTCAAATGTCTCTGTCAAATGTCTCCCAAAAAAATAAGATCCTACAGCATTTCTTGGTACAGTGCACTGGGGTTTGCTGCCAGTTAAGTGGTTCTTTCTGTTAATTTCCCTCATTGTCCAGACAAGCTAAAGTGGACTTTCTCCTTTTATTAAAAAAAAAAAAAAAAAAAAATTAAATGGAAATCATCATTCTTTCTCTTTTTTTTCCCCCCTCAAGTTAAGAAGCCCAGTATCTGCACACTGCCTATTATCTAGCAATTCACTCTGTGAACAACATTCTGTTTTCTTGGTCTCAAGTCTGTCTCCATCTTTGATGAACTGATATTCTTATAGCTGTACACAGTTTCTATACTTGAGTTCTTACCAGTTTTGTCTAAAAAGTAATTGCTTCCTATCCAGGACCCACAGCCAACAGACCAGGTCATGTACCACAGAGAAAGGTTTCTCATTTTGTTTTCTCATAGTCAGCTAGAAATGCAATTTAACTTGATTGTTTTTCTCATACAGAAGTGCCCTGCTAACAGTGCTAGTAATTCTTTATTTCTACTTGCTTGCTTCCTTCCTCTTTGGAAGGAAGAGCAGAGCTTCGGGTTCTTTGATAATGGCTGGTTTTGTAGGACAGCAGGACCAACTGTAGTACATGGGAAAGGCTTATCTCACAGGGGGAAAGGGATTCTAGGATAAGAACTACTATGACTCATTCATAGAGCTTTAAGCTAGAATCAAAGGGGGATGGGGTTGTTACTGGGTTTGCACCAGTGTTCTAGTATTAATGAAAATCAGAAGGCCTCCCACGCCCCACCCCGTTAAGGTGGAATTGGCACGCTCAGCTTGCTCCCTGAAATGCCTGTGCACCAATGCATGGGGAATAAAAAGGAGGAGTTAGAAATCTGTGTGTAGTCAAAGGGTTATGATCTGGTGGCAATTACAGAGACACGGTGAGACAGCTCCCATGAGTGGTCTGTGGTCATGGATGTCTGTGTCCATTTTAGGAAAGGCAGGTCAACAAGACAAGGTTGCTCTTTACGTGAGGGAACAACTAGAATGTGTTCAGTTCTGTCCAGGGGTGGATGAGAGTTTGCGGGTGTGAATTAAGGGGCAGGCTAGCATGACTGATACTGTTGTGGGTGTTTATTAGAGATCACCTGATCAGGACGAGGAAGTTGATGAGGCCTTCTACAGGCAGCTGACAACAGCCTCACCATCACAGACCCTGGTTTTCATGGGGGATTTTAACTATCCAAGTATTTGCTGGAAAGCCTATTCAGCCGGCCAGCCACAGCCCAGGAGGCTCCTCCAGTGCATTGCTGATAACTTCTTGATGCAAATGGTGAATTAGCCAATTAGGAGAGGAGCGCTACTGGATCTGATACTCACTAACAAGGAGAGTCTGGCTGAAGTGGTGAAGGTTGAGGGCAGCCTTGGCTGTAGTGGTAATGAGATGGTGGAGTTCAAGATCTTGTGTGGTAGGGACAGAATACCAAGCAGGATCACAACCTTGGACTTAAGCAGAGCCAACTTTGGCCTTTTCAAGCAATTGCTAGGGGAAATCTCATGGGACAGGGTACTAAAAGGCAAAGGGACCCATGATAGTTGGTTAATATTCAAGGACCTCGTCTTTCAAGCTCAAGATCAGAGCATTCCAACAAGTAGGAAAATGAGAAAGGGAGCCAGGAGACCTGCATGGTTAAATAGGGAACTGCTGAGCAAACTCAAGTGGAAGAAGAGAATCTACAGATCATGGAAGGAGAGGCTGGCCACTTGGGAGGAGTATAAGACAGTAGGATGTAGGGAGGCAACTAGGGAAGCTAAGCCCTCCTGGGAATTCAACCTTGCAAGGGAGGTCAAGGACAGCAGAAAGGGCTTCTTCAAATACATTGAAGGCAAAACTAACCCTAGAGGCCCACTGCTGAATGAGGTGGGTGACAGAGGATACAAAGAAGGCAGAGTTACTAAATGCCTTCTTGGTCTCCTTCAATACTGCTGGAGACTGTCCTGAGGAGCCCTAGACCCCTGAGGCCCCAGAGGAAGACATGGCAAAGCAGTTTTCCTTGGATGATGAGGACTGGGTTAGGGAACAGTTGAGTCATCCATAAATCCGTGGATTCTGATGGCATGGAGCTGTGGGTGCTGAGAAAGCTGGTGGAGGTCATTGCCCGACCACTCTCCAAGTCTTCGGTAAGTCGTGGTGGACAGGAGAGGTGCCTGACGACTGGAGGAAGGCAATCATCACTCCAGTCTTCAAAAAAGGCAAGAAGGAGGACCCAGGTAGCTACAGAATGGTCAGCCTCACCTCCATTCCAGGAAAGGTAATAGAACAACTTATCCTCAGCGCTGTCCTTAGGCATATCAAGGGCAAGAGGGTCATTAGGAGCAGTCAACCTGTTTTTACCAAGGGGAAGTCATGTTTGACCAACCTGATAGCCTTTTATGAGGACATAGCCAGGTAGATAGGTGATGGCAGAGCAGTGGATGTGGTTTATCTTGATTTCAGTGAAGCATTTGACACCAAAGCACTTGACACCACCTCCCACAGCATCCTTGCAGCTAAACTGAGGAAGTGTTGTCTGGATGCTTGGGTAGTGAGGTGGTTTGTGAACTGGTTATCCTGGATATCATCCAGGATGTACACAACAGCAACCATAAAATTCCTTTATGAGGCAGCTGGCTGCAGACTTGGAACACAGACCACATGCAGAGTGGAGCTCAAGTATGTGTCTGAACAAACAAACACCAATCGAAACCAATAACACCAAACTGAGTCCTGTTTGCTGCATCTCTGCATGTGTGTGAGAAAAACAGGATCTGGGGAGAGAGCCAGCAGCCAGCTCAATGGTCTGCATCTCTCTGTGTCTATCATCCCTTGCTTGATAATGCAGAGTAGGAGCCAATTCTTGTTGCTCCATAGCAGGAGCGAGCTGCATCCTTGTGAGAGACTAAATCTTGTCTTTCTTGATGTGACTCAACAAAGATAAAATCACCTTTGCTGCTTGCCCAGACAATAGCTGATGCGTATTGGGCAGACACCACTGGAACAACTCTCTGGAAGGTGCATAGATAAAGATTGCTCACCAGACTGCAGCTGCCCTGGAACTAATGAGCATAGGCCACTGCTATTGATACTCTTTGGAATATGCATATTCACCACCTGGACTCATACCTACAACTGTATAAAAGATCTGAGCAACTACTGGCTCAGGAGAAGGAAAACACAGGAGAAGGAAAAGTCCTGGACAATGCCACTGAGAAGGAAAACATGAGAGAAGGAAAAGACCAGGGCAATGCTGCTCTGAAATAAAACAGAGAGAACACCAGGAGAGAAAAAATGACAGAGACATCACCACGTAGCCTGGAAGAAGCAGACCAAGAGGAACCCTCTCTCTGTGTCCTAAGTTCTGCCTGCTACAACTCATGGAGCTGAAGAGGCTGCTCAGAGGACAGCACAGCCAACAAGTTCAACATCTCCTCCCTGCCAAAGCTGCAGCAGCCTTCCTCCACAGACCCAACATCTCCTCCCTTCCAAAGCTGCAGCAGCCTTCCTCCACAGACTCAAACTGTCTTGGGGTGAGGTAATATAACTCCTTTCCTCTTCTCTCTCCCTTTTCTCTCTCTCACTCTCTATTCTCTCACTCCTTCTGATCCATCCACTTTATTTGTGTAATAAATAGTCTAGCTGTTGACATTTTGGCCTCGTTTGTGCCACTAATGTCATAACACTGGAATATTCAAAAGAACTGAGTCTCTTTCCCTCTCTGGACTGAGACAACCCTGAGGACAGCAACACTGTGCAGTGAGGGCACAGATTCTGACATCACATGTTCACATGAGCTTAAGTTTTTCAGTGGGTCTCTGCATAAGTTTTGCACAGGCCAGGGCAGCTTCAGAGAATTATTAAAGGGTGTCACTGCTGACAGGTTAACAGCATCACCTGCTTGATTTTCTCTGCATTTATTCTTTATTCACAGAGCAAGACAGTAATGCAGTCCAATTCTGCATGAATTAAGCTGCTTTCAGAAAGAAGAGCAAAATGGGAAGCTCCTGCATGGAACTTTCTTTGCTGGTGATGTCATACGATCATAGAACTGTTTCAGTTGGACTGGATGATCTTAAGTCTTTTCCAACTGCCAACCCCAAAGTGCCATGTCCACAGATTTTTTTAACACCTCCAGGAATACAGACTCTACCTCATGAGCAGCCTGTTCCAATGCCTGACCAGTCGTTCACTAATGAAAATTTTCCTCATATCCAATTGCAACTTCCCTGTTCTTACCTGATAGATGAGATTGCTGGAATAGGATCATGAATTTGAGGATTTTTTCTCTTTTGAACTTGTGCGTAACATATTCACACCCTATCCATTCCTATATTCACAGTGAAGTTTAAAAGCTTCATCATATTTAGAGCACTTATAATAAAAATAATACTGGCAACGCTTGGAAAAGGCTCTACTAGAGAAAGAAAACTATTGTACTTTCAATTATGGGGTTTGTTTTCACAGAATCACCAAACATTACAGGTTAGAAGAGACCCTGAAAGATCATCCAGTCCAACCCCCCTGCCACAGCAGAATCACCTAGAGCAGATCACACAGGAACATCTTCAGGAGAAGGAGACTCTACAATGTCCCTGTGCAGCCTGCTCCAGGGCTCCAGCACCCTCACAGTGAAAAAGTTTTTCATTCTGTTCCTGTGGCACCTCCTCTGCTCCAGCTTGCCCCCATTGCCCCTTGTCATGTCATTGGACATCCCTGAACAGAGCCTGGCTCTGCGCATCTTTATCAGCATTCACATATATAAACATTAATGAGGGGAAGCTGGAGACTGAGGAGGATCTAGCAGGACCTTCCAAAATCCCAGACTCATAACTGTAAGTGTGGGACGGGGGCTGGCTTCTGGCCTAATGTATATCCAGAAACTGTTTTTTTCTGCTGTTTTTCAGAAGTTTCTACACTGTCTTTAAGGTAGTTAAATATTGCTTAGATGAAAGGTACTTAGTAACAATTAACTGGTGCTACTCCACACAAGTCTATCATCCCAATCTCTCATTGTATGCTATTTCTTGGCAGATAAAGGGCAAGTGACTAATCAAATCTAACTTGTCAGTCAACCAAAATATAAGATCCATGCTCTGCATGTCCCTAGAGGTAATTCCCCACTAGGAATTAATCTTTCCAAGGAGGTGAGAAAAAAAAGAAAAATGGGAGGGAACAGAAACATCCTGACACGCTAAAGTGAGAGCTTCAAAAGAAAAACAACTTAGAGGCAATAAGGTTCCCTTCATATAAACTTCACACTTCCATTAGCCTAGATGTATTTGTCTGCTTGGACCTATGCAAGAGAGAAAGGAAAATGAGTTTTTAAAAGTAGCAAGAGGGTATAAACTGCTGACAAAGAAAGAGGTCTGAACATGGGAATACTATATCAAGTGTCAAGGCCCACTGTCAGTTCAAGGCATTACTAACCCTAAGCATCAATTACAGCAATTCTGTAAAGAATTTTCCTTCCTAAAGCCCAGCCACTCAAGTTGAAAATGGATGCCAATAAAGACTTTTAGATTGTCACTGAAAAGCAGAGAAAGAAATATGGCTTGCTGATTTTCTACTTGAGCTATATATAGTCCCCATCACCTGTGAAATAAGACTTGAAGTGCAATCTTACTCAAGTCCCAACAAGCTTAAAAATACTTTGAGTGCAGCACTCCCAGCTTCTCTGAACATACCCTAAGAAATACCCCACTGTGTGATGAACATTTGTTCCAGGTGATTTGGGAAGAAAACAGAGCCACTTGCATACAGTCATGAACCTGTG
Source organism: Dryobates pubescens (assembly GCF_014839835.1). Lineage (NCBI taxonomy): Eukaryota > Metazoa > Chordata > Aves > Piciformes > Picidae > Dryobates > Dryobates pubescens. Next base: position 107,496,815 of record NC_071657.1, on the reverse strand, counting down.
GATAGAGAGATGTTCCTCCCTGCCTCCTGTTGATTAGATGCAGTATGCAGTATGCTGAGTGGTGTGTCCAGGAGCAGAGTACCTGTCCTTGGCCTTACCCTGAAGCTGTCACTGTTTGGTCATGTTCTGGAGATTACCCACCTGGTGCTCACTTTGTCCTTACAGGGGTGCTTGGAATCTGCCCTCTCCCTGGACAAACTCATTTTGGAGATGGCTGGGATAAAAGATTCAGGTTTCCTACAGTGAAATACACCATCTCATGACAGAGCCAAACAGGTTCTCAACATAACTGAGGAAAACAGGGTTATTTTTTACCCACACTAGCCAAGTTTAACTCTGTGCCAGCTGCCAGCAGCTGTATTGCATATCTCTGCATGACAGTTTGTGAATGCTTCCACTAGAGGAATTTCAGGATGATACCCACAACACCGGCTCCAGTGATGTCAGTGACTGGCTATACAAAACTGAGATAGGTCTTCCCAAGCCACACAAAGCTGTTCCTCCAAATTAGGTCTCCATAGACTGCATTGCCTTTCTGCTGTTCCAGGGAAGATGGTCAGTGCTAGATATCTGGCAAGCTTGGGCTGGAATGGAAAACAAAGCAATGCACACCCAGTAATTGCTGTGGTGATTGAATATGGAAATATCTCATATTTCACACTAGACTCAAATATATTGATGTCTGGTTTAGCCTATGTCTCCCACTATGGCTGAAAGCTTAAGTGGCAATTTCTTCAAGAGCAATCAAGACCAGCATATTAACCTCAACTGAGAGCTGGTGTTGGTGTTGGGGCCAGCAAGGAAAATACACAGAGTACTTGTGGCTGCTGAGGCAGAATGTGCTTTGGTGTCTGTAAAGCTTTATCGCTGGAAATCATGCATGTGGAGAAAGGGACCCAAAAGTCAGTCTAAAGTTGTGGTGAGTATCTTAAAATTTTGTTAAAAAAAAATAAAATATGAGACAAAAAAAGAGCATAAGACAAATGTCAAAAGCCTTCTCAGGAAGAGCAAATAAACACCAAGGAAATAAATCAAAGTCTCACTTTGCAAACGTTTCTGATATTAAACCAATTTTTAAAACACAGTGTGTTCAGAGGTGGGCTCCCACACACTCCCTACCACTCTGAAAAGATAATAGTAACTCTTTCAGTCTTGCTAGACCCAACTTGCATCCAGCTGGTCTTGTAGATCTTCTCTCACTCAGTGTAAAACCCATTTTTTAAAAGCTACAACTCTGACCACATTCCTCCTTCTTCTAAAACATGCCATAGTCTATGCACAGTCCTGTGTGCACTTGTGGTCCAGCACACACTTACAAGACACAATGTAGGTGATGCTGTTGCTCTTTGGCATCAAAAAGAGTTTTATATTTGAAAGAAATACAATTAATTGAGGAAACTACAAGGGGAGAAATGGCAGTCAAATGGTAACATCATCCCAAAAGGAAATGGATTTAAATTTTTTTATGGTTTAACATATGCTGGACACAGTGTTGGTCTGACTAGGGATTGAGTTATGCAAACATTTAAAGACTTTAACCAAGATATGAATAAAACAAACATTCTTAAGCAGAAAACCAAAGGAGAATAACATATAACCACAGATCCATTCTCTGTAATACTGGCTAAGGTTACAGCACTGGATGCAGAAGGGTGGGCAGGAAGATCTAGCTCCTACACTTCAACATTTTTAAGATATTTCTTTTGTAATCCTAAAAAACCACCAAATATATTTGTTTCTTTGAAAAGTGTGAGTACAAAAGAGGGATACATATAACAATATATATGCATTAGGAGAAAGTCAAAAGCAAGAATTACCATTTACAACTGCGTAGAAATATTTTCAGCCTCCTTTCCCTTGTATCTCAGAGAACGACAATTATATATATATCTATATTAAAAACAATAATTATTTTTAATTCTATCTAATTTATGTGACTGGAATGATTAGAGCTTCTTGCTGAGTGAAAGCAGATTAGGACAATTCTTTCTTCTCAGCTACAGAAGGAGCACCCAGGTAACTACAAACTGGTCAGCCTCACCTCCATTCCAGGAAAGGTAACGGAACAACTTATCCTCAGCGCTGTCCTTAGGCATATCAAGGGCAAGAGGGTCATTAGGAGCAGTCAACTTGTTTTTACCAAGGGGAAGTCATGTTTGACCAACCTGATAGCCTTTTATGAGGACATAGCCAGGTAGGTAGGTGATGGCAGAGCAGTGGATGTGGCTTATCTTGGTTTCAGTAAAGCATTTGACACCACCTCCCACAGCACCCTTGCAGCTAAACTGAGGAAGTGTTGTCTGGATGCTTGGGTAGTGAGGTGGTTTGTGAACTGGTTGAAGGAAAGAAGTCAGAGCAGTATGGTCAATGGGATGGAGTCTATTTGGAGGCCTGTAACTAGTCTAGATGGAGTCTAGTGGAGTCCCTCAAGGGTCAGTACTGGGACCAGTACTATTCAATATATTCATCAACTATCTGAATGAGGGAACAGAGAGCACTATCAGCAAGTTTGCTGATGACACAAAACTGGGTGGAGTGGCTGACATTCCAGAAGGTTGTGAGATTTAGGTTGGAGACCTGGGCATGGAAAAATGTAATGACATTCAACAAGGGCAAGTGTAGAGTCTTGCACCTGGGAAAGAACAACCTCAAGTATCAGTACAGGCTGTAGATTGACCTGCTGGAGAGCAGTGAAGGGGAAAAGGACCTGGGTGGAAGGTTGACCATGAGCCAACAATGTGCTCTTGTGGCCAAGAAGGCCAATGCCATTCTGGGGTGTATTAGAAAGAGTGTGGTCAGTAGGTTGCGAGAGGTTCTCCTCCCTCTCTGTCCTGCCCTGGTGAGGCTGTATCTGGAGTATTTTGTTCAGTTCTGGGCCCCTCAGTTCAAGAAGGACCTCAGGGAAATGCTTGAAAGAGTCCAGTGCAGAGCCACAAAGATGATTAAGGGAGTGGAACATCTTCCTTACTAGGAGAGATTGAAGGAACTGGGGCTCTTTAGTTTGGAGAGGAGGAGACTGAGAGGTGACCTCATTAATGTTTATAAATATGTAAAGAGTGAGTGCCAAGAAGATGGAGTCAGGCAAGGGGCAATGGGTGGAAGTTGAGGAATAGGAAGTTCCATGGAAACATGAGGAAAATTTTTTTCACTGTGAGAGTGACAGAACACTGGAACAGGCTGCCATGGGGGGTTGTGGAGTCTCCCTCTCTGGAGATATTCAAAACCCACCTGGATGCCTTGTTGTGTGATCTGGTATAGGTGATCGTGCTCTGGCAGGGAGGTTGGACTAGATGATCTTTCAGGGTCCTTTCCAGCCCCAAACACTTTGTGATTCTGTGTGAAACTGGACCATAAGAGAATCTAGAATCTCATCCTCTGTATTTTCTTTACAACCCACACAGAGAAATCTTCAAATAGCCAAGTACACCCTATTGCTAAAACACCGCTCATTTTAATATTAATTGCAGAGATGCAACTGGTGCATCCTAATTATGCAAATCAGTTTAAAATGGAAGGATCAAAGCTGCATCTTTAGTCTAAAGCTTGAAAATGCTCCTGCTGTGGATCAGAGCTCTGTCCCTGCAATCGGCTGGCTGTGGTCGGGAGCTGATTTCCTGCTATTGCAGCAAGCTCCAGAAGGGGTGAATTAAGTTGCTTCCAAGCCATGGGCAGCGTTCTTAATTCCTCCACCCAGGAGACCATGCCCTGCCTTCAGAATCATCATCATGCCCCAGAGAGGATCACGAAATCATAAGATAGTCAAGGTTGGAAGTGACCTCAGGAGGTCTCCAGACCAACCTCCTGCTCAAAGCAAATGTAGCCACAGTGACCAAACACATAGGGCCCTGTCATGCCTTTTGCCACACTGCCCAACAGCTCACAGTTCTGGTATCAGTGAACGTTTTTGCATAATAAAATACTACTGGGGTTATCAGTCTTATGTTGAACAAAAACTGCTGTGTGAGCTTTAGCTTGAGTTGGTCAGTCACTTGAGACAGGCATAAATATTCTCCATTTACAACTCATTTACAGCAGCCTCCTATATAATATACTAGTCAAACACTAATGAGTTTGAACCCACATTTCTTTCTAGGAGACAATCCATGATTTATCTTGCTTAGAAATAAATTACCCACTGACATAATATCTGCTTTTGATACCGTGTTGATAACAATTCCTTAAGCCTATGATTTAAAAAAAAAGATCCAACTCTAAACCCCCTCCTCTTAAAGTAAAGTATTAATGAAGAGATTTATAACTACAGCCTTGAAAGAAACCAAAGTACCAGACAATGTAAGCAGTAACTCAAGTATTTCAGGATGAATGGTTGGTCTCAGTTCTTTGTTATTGATTCACTTTTCCTCTGAGCACAGATTTGTTTTCAGACATCTCTGGCAGCATTAGCAAAACACTGGAATGAATGTTTGTAGGGAAATATCCTGTTATGTTCAGAGACAGTCCCAACACTGGTTTCCCTATATCCCAGAAGAACAAAAAATGGCAATACAGAGTGAAATGCAACCAGTCTTTGATTCTTCAATTATTTGCTAATGACAGTTTCCAATCAAAAGGAATGCACTGGGAATTCAGTTCAGTAATGTTGCCAGGAAGGTGAACTTTCCAAATGCATGAAATAATTATTGCTCTGTTACATGAAATATTGCCCAGAAGCTCAAATTCTCATGTCTGGAATCCCTAGCACCAACTATTCCAGATGAAGGCATTCATTGGAGACTTGCACATCTGGTGCTGTACACAACAGAGTGGTGCTGGAAATTAGGGAAATTCATCTGCAATTTGTATAGCTAAGAAGTTTATGGCTGATTAATAAACCAGCAAACTTGAGCTAGCACTTAACGATAGAAGAGGATCACTTCTCAAGACTAATATTCTGGTGGTGTTTGCAGACTGTCATAGTTTTAAGTTTGGAGGTTTGGGGTTTTTTAAGACATCTGCATAAAATAAACAAAAGCAGGGTGTTTGTTTTTGCAAATCTCTGCTCTTCAATAAAGCAACTTTTGGTAGTAAGTCCACCACTACATTTAGTACAGTGCCCCTGTACCATCAGGGAAGAGGCACTTCCCATAAGCTGCTCAAGATAAATTCAGGAGTGTGTCAGGGTAAATCAAACGGAGGTTCTAAACCCCTCTTCTTTGGAGCACTCCCTCCAGTAAAAATATTCCAGATACTTACCACAAGCAGAGTCCCCTGGCAATGGATAGCAGTGACATTCCATCCCCAAGACACTGCATTACTTAAGCTAGGTAAAACTGACCAGACACCAGGCATCATCTTTACAGATGGGTCAGATACCAGATTTGATAGTCACAAAGTTATACTCAGATCAGCAAAAGCACAGCACTCAACACCCAGGAAGGCAGTCTGCATGACCAGGAAAAAGAAGAGGCTCCCCTCTCCTCAGCAAACTTCCTCCTTTACACCGAATGTGATGCTGGTGGTCTGGAGTATACCTGTGAAACAGGTCAAGTCAGCTCTCCTGGCTGACTCAGAACTGCTAACGGCCTGCAGCCCATGGTTGTGACTGTCCCAGAAAAACCAAATATCTGTTAATCACTGGGCAAAAAATAAATCCCATATCTACACACAATGTGACTGAAATCTTAAAATCTACAATCAAAAATCAACATACATACATAGAATACATACATACATAGAATAAACCAGGTTGGAAGAGACCTTCAAGATCATCGCATCCAACCCATCAACCAATCCAACACCACCTAAACAACTAACCCACGGCACCAAGCACCCCATCAAGTCTTCTCCTGAAAACCTCCAATGATGGTGACTCCACCACCTCCCCAGGCAGCCCATTCCAATGGGCAATCACTCTTTCTGTATAGAACTTTTTCCTAACATCTAGTCTGAACCTCCCCTGATGCAGCCTGAGACTGTGTCCTCTAAATACCATAAGCTGAAAGGCACTTTGTCCCTATGGATGTGATGGATGTGGCTGTGAGTCAGAAGAATGAAAGTAAAACCCATCAGAGAGATGGAAGGAATAGCAGTAAACTGTTAACTGATAGAGGTGCATGGATGACAGAGGCACAAGTACCAAATTAGAAGAAAATAAGCCATATCCAAGAACAGGATCCAAAACCAATGCTGTAGAAGTGCAGCACTAGCTATGCAGTACCAGTTGTTTGGCATATGCTAAGGACACAGGCAGACCTCATTCACTGGCAAAGATTAATTCTGCTACATTATTCTTGCAGAAAGATTATGTAAAACACTATATTGCAAGCAACAACTAGAATGTCTTCAAACACAGCTGGTGAGCCATGCATTAGCTTCCAGGTACATCAATTTCTGAGGATTCCTCAAACATCTCATAGTAAGTTTGGATTCCTTGCCTGACATTGCTATTCATCTCTATTTATTTATTTATTTACATTTTTTATTGACCTGAAGCCAGTCCCTTGCATTTAAACTGAAGACTTGGGATTACATATTGATAATACTCAGCAGAGATACATTTACATCTATCTTTTAGCTTCAGAATTTCAAAGGTTGCATTTATTCCTCTCGCTCAAAATATCATAGAAAGGCTTAGGTTGGAAGGAACCTTAGAGATTGCATATTGCGCCTATACATTGTTCTGGCTCTATTACTGACTTTGTATTAAACTATATTAAAACTACCAGAATTCATAAAGTAAAGGAAATAGGAAAGATCACAAATATTCTTAGATACATTTAATCAACCACAATATGAATCTTAGTCAAGTTTCTATTCTCAGATCTTTTCACCTCTGCTTGCTACAACAATGCTCGTGTTGCCTTGCTGTACAGAAATACTTCATCTTTTGCAGCTGTCAGTCATGTTGTGAAAACCTGTTCTTCAATATTTACCACACTGATATTTCTTCTTTTCTTTACAATATGAATATTCTAAAGAATTTTGTTCTGTTGGTTTTGGGAAGCTTGATTGAAATGGCTCCTTTTTCCCCCCCAGACTGCCTCATATGCTTCCTTATGCACAACAATATACATTAAATTTCAGAAAATATTTGGTTTTAAAATACTAAGGTTTATTCTGTAGAGCATAAATATTGGTCCTGTTGAATTGTTTTGTAAAGGAACTGCACCTTTCCATAGATTTACACTTCTGAAACTTGTGTCAAAATTTATAAGAAAATCCCAAATTAATTTTTGGAAATGCACTTTCAAAAAAGGGATTTAATGTCCAATGCCTTTCAGTCCTGGAGTCAAGAACTCATGACTACATTCTCAAAGCCAGGTGTAGTGGACCACACTACTTTTGGGGTTTATGATGAATTTTTTGGGTAGTGTTTTAACCCACTGCATTCTCCCTGTGCACCTTCATGCAGCAGGTGTGTGTACACAGCCATTGCCCTCCTGAAACAAGGGGTGGTGATTTCTAACCACCAAAGGCTCACATCACTTGAAGTCACATTGGTATTATCTTTCTCCTGTCAGGGGGCCAATAAGACATCATTGCAAGGGGGAGGAAGTGCCAAGGAGTTGTTCAGGGCAAAGCATTTTTTTGGAACTTTGGGTTCAATAAGATACTAAGGGGAATTTCCTGTTTTCACATTTAGATTTTATTTTTTTTTTAATTGTAGAAGAGTATCTATTTCTTGTCTGGTTAGAATTTCAAATTGCAAAATCAAAGTAAAAACATACTATTATCAAAACTTACCATAACTTTAAATAGAATTTTTCCCTCAGTCTAACACAAATGTTCTAGTCTTAGTGATAAGGTCAAATATTGTCTGTTACTACATTTTTTAGCTTTTGACTCTTTGTGGCTCTAGCCCTACAAAGAGAACAGAAATCCCATTTGGGGAGGTATGTCAGAATTCTGAAAAGGGCTTCCTTTGTGTCCAAGAAAGGAAATCAGACCGACATTTTCATCCCTTGAAACAATAAAAGTATGACTTAGAGCAGATAAAATATTTTATTCCAATTTTTGTATCTTTAATGATGATATAGGATACACTTTATGATCATTTTAGAATGAGAAGTCATCTAGGAACCATGTTTCTTACTTCCCACTGACCACATTTCTGTTTGCCATTTGCCACAATGCTGTAGGAAAGAGAATTGCCGCCCCCACTGCATGGGCAGCTGAGCCCATGGGTCCTGTCCTGCCTCCACTGTTCCAGACCAAGGACAGGCAGCTGTGATGGCAAGCTGTGGTGACTAACACAGGATGTAACTCTTTTCGGTATTGATCCATGCTTATTCCAAATCAGTATTTCTCACAGGACAGGGTGTGAAAACTGTGACCCTAGAAGCTTGAAATCTGATTTTTCTCCTAGTACTGTTTGGTTTATAGCACTTGGTTTCCATTGAGAACATTTTAAATTATGAACAACAGTATTCCTTCCTTTTAATAAAATAGTTTTTATTTTTCTATTTTTGATTTGGCACTTAGTATTCTCCTGTGACACAAAATCCTTTCAGTCATGCATTTAAAATACATGATGGTTATTTTGGTAACTCCAAGAAATATCAGGGATCATATCCTATGTCTTGCAGCTTGGCAATGAACAAACTTCTAGCAAACAACAGCCCTGGAGTCATCCAGAGACCTTGCATAATTAACACTTCTAATAAACTGCATCAGCAGCACAAAGAGTTAAATCCTCTTGCTTCAAAATTACCATTAGACCTGAATGGCACTGCCAAGAGGTCACATATACTTGGAATAATACTGAGGTAAAGGCACATTTTCAAGTCAGCCCTAATCCTAAATTTAGGCTTTGTAAGAATAATTTTGTTACAAAAGTTGAAGGGGACAGAAATATTTACATAATATTAATAAAATGTAAGCAGATACTAGATAAGTATTCCTGCAGGCTTTTCAGTGCTCTGGATTTCAATGCACTAATTCAAGAGGAATTTAAAGCAGTAAGTAAAGAGAGACTGAAAATGAAGGTTTATTTATATTTCTGCAGGGAGAGAAGTACAAACAGTAAGGAATACTAGAAAGTATATGGGGGGTTTAAGTGTAATTTAAATAATTAGCAATGATATTTATTACATGGAATGGGTAAAACTTATCTTTAAATTTATAGATTCCCTTGAGAATAATTTAAAGTATATTCATGTAAATATATTCCTTTTTGGCTTGTGGTAAAAATAATGATACCGTTCGCACCCAAATCAATAAACCACAAATGTTATTCTCTTGACAAACTGCACTGTATTGCTATATATTATTCTCACAGAGAACACAAGTGCACACAGAGAAGGCCTGAAATGCAATCAGAACGGGTATTGTAAAGCATATTTTTGATACCTTCTAGGCCAGCCTACACCTAAATGAGAGACTGGTGCCTCTTATGAATTAAACATAATTCTTGATTTATGTTCTGTTACACTTGTACCAAAAGCCATCGTTCCAGAGCAGTGTCACTGTGAATTCATTTAATGATATTGATGATACTTCTTACACAGGGAATACGAAGCAACAAGCAGAGCAGAGCACAGCTTTATAAATCACTCCTGTAGAGCACTAGGCAATAAATAACAAGCCATTAATTCACTCTAAATTATGCTAAAATACTTAAACTACTTATGCAGCAAATTATAAATACCTGCCATTTCTTGTAAAAATGTGGAACTTCTGACCAAGACACTTTATCAATTCACATCACATACAGAAAGCTTCAGATTAACTGCGTATGGATCAGGACTTCTTTCTTTAAAACAAGAAGCAATTACATGTCATCCTTGACATTATACAGGGCCCAACAAGCCAGGGTGCTAAACCACTTCCCAGTACCTGCATTTCACAATTATTCACCTGCTTCTGCAAGTTACTGACCTGACTGCATAGGCACCTGTCCAAATAACTAGTGCTACTGTACCTCATTAAAGACTGACCTGTGCAATGGGATGTAAAATAGCAGAATCTTGCCCAGAGACAAGGAAACATTTTTAAGAAAAGAAAATTAAAATTTCAGGGCAATAGATGATTAATTTACAAATCATCTGACATTAAAGATAGTTGAGTTGTTGATGTTTAGAGGTTTTGGCAGGGAAACCAGCTACTTTGTTTCTTATAGCCCACTTCCTAGCGTTTTGGGGCATATTAGTTTCAATCTCAGATTGTGCCAGGGGATGTTTAGGTTGGAGATCAGGAAAAAATTCTTTGCTGCAAGAGTGGTCAGGGAGTGAAATAGGCTGCCCAGGGAGGTGATGAAGTCACCATCCCTGGAGGTGTTCAAGAAACTTGTGGACATGGCACTCTGGGACATGGTTTAGTGGCCATGATGGTGTTAGGTCAGTGGTTGGACTTGATGATCTTAGAGGTCTTTTCCAACACAAATAATTCTATGACTCTCTAACTATTGTCTTTTCTACAATTACTGAGCATGAGCTATATTTATTTTTGTCTGTGTCTGAGAAACACTAAAACCATTTCCAATTATGCATATTACTTATATTTTTTTTAATCATCTAGAGATCCAGTTTCATATGCTGTACAATTTCTGAGGTAGCAACTGTGAAGCTTGATTGTGATCTTGTCATGTAGATCGTGGGTGGTGCCATAGATATAACAACAGAAGTTTGCTTCCCCCTAAAACTGCAGCCCAGTCCTACCACATGAGCCCACCAGGGAAGCTACTCACATAGGTTAGTGCACAAACAGGTCTCCCTGTTGAATCTGTAATAGCTACAGAGGACATGACCAAAGAACAGTAATTGTGCCCAAGGGAGCAAGATGGTAAGCCTAAGAATGTGGTTAATAGACCATGCACCTGACCATGCTGTCTGAAGCCCCAGTACTGCTTTTTCATGATACTTAGCCTGGGCAGTCAAAAACGGGGAAGAAGAGAAGTCTGACAACTGGTACACTAATGCACACAGGGCAGCTGGTTGGTTCCTTCAGAAGTCTATGAGCACAAAGGACAAATCTTGCTCTACAAATCACAGTGAGAAAGCTAAGAGTCAAAGCTGAGTGCAGCAGATGGACCCTGTCCCTGTTTTGTACCAATTATGATAATACCTTTGCATGACCACTTTTTTTCCTGAGTTACCAAACAGTACTTAAAAAATAAAGTAAAAACAATTACTTGACTTATTGCAACAGGGTCTGTGTCAAACTTTAGTCTGGGCTTCCCCAAACTGTTGTGGTTCCTCCACCTCTATTCCTCCTCCCCAGCACACCAGCCATCCCCAATACTGGGTTATTTCCTAATCTGACATTTTGATAGTGGAAATTTAAGGATTGCCACAGCAAAACCAAACAAAGCTGCTTGGGAAGAAACCTGAAGTTGCCTCTTAGTGATTTTTACCTTTTCCAACATTTCTGTGGGCAGGGCGCTTATTTTCTGCACCAACCCCTCCAAGGTCTCACTTAACCTGGACCCCAGGAACTTTGCTGTCTCACCACAAGCTCACTCTTCTCTTTTATTCCCCAGATTGATTTTTCTGTTTCCACCCATTTTTATATTTTCCAAAATAATGCTAATGATTTACCAATGGAAAACAAAGTAAATGGTTCTTTTTAAATAACTTATCTGGAATTGCTTTTGCCATTTCAACTTTGAAAAGAAACCATTTAGTCTAACACTGTTTTAATCATGTATTTAAGAATAAAGATATAATTATACTCTACATATATGAGCTTCAGTGCTAAAATTTAGCTTCATCTATCCATCATTGTATATCAGTTTCTGGGAAATCAAGGATTATGCTGCTCACTTTAGGTTATCCCATTGTTTTTTATTTGAACAACCTCCAACAGCCCTTTGCATACTAACAGCTGCAGAGTACTCTTGCTCTTTAATTTGTTCAGTGGATGCGTGAGCAGATTGAGGTCAGTATAATGCCCTCAAAATTCCTAGTGGCAAACCGTTGGTGTTATGTGCATTAAATCTGGGGTGGCCAGAGCCCAGACTTTTCAGCATAAAAAACCCTGAGCCTGACCCAGTTAACCAGCTTTGCCAATGGGTACTCTGCACAAACACGTAAAGGTTCCCAAAGAAATATCGCAGCAGCAACTGACCTCGTATACTGCAAGCATTAGATACTGACAAAGCATGAGGACTTCAAGAGTGCAGATGCCAGACTCAGTGGTAGTATTCATCAAAAAAAAAAAAAAACACATTAAAATTCAAAGATAAAAATACAGTTCTTCTATGAACAATGACAGCCCAAATCATTACTGTTTTTCGAGTTACTGTCTCAGCTATATTTCCTAATTCTAACAAAACTCTGAAATTAAGTACTGCCAACAGCAAAAGTTCTATTTTTTTGAGTCTTGCCTTAGCAGACTAGCAATAACTCTGTATCTGAAGACCACAATTCTTAGCTTGATGTTCTTTTGGTAATGCTACAGCTGATTTAACCTCACTCATACAGACTGAGCTTCATACAGGCACAGCAGTCAGTCATGGGTGCATTGTCCTCGTGTGTGCCACGAAGCCCTGTCTGGAAGTGCTCTTCGCTATTGGCAAGTGCTTAGTGAGAGCAAATCTACAGGAATGCACAGGCAAGACAGGTATTTTGGCATTGCTGGTTTTTTTGCTAATTTTGTATAAGGGTCTGTCAGAATTTCAGTATAAACCATATTTCCAATAGGCTTATAAATCAACCATGAAATGTATTCAATGTCCACACTTTCACACAAAGTGTAAGCCCTAATAACATTATTATTTTGCCAATTTAAAGGGGGAAAAAAAGAAACAGTTTATTGAAGTTCTATTTATTAATTTTTCAAATATAACCCAAAAGATTAAAGATAGAAAAGCACTGCTAAACAGAGCAATGCAAAGCTTTCAGCACTAGCAAACATTGAGCCTTATGATCTTGTAACTGTCTAGAAATCTAATGAAGCTCATGAAATTTTTGTGAGCTCCAAGGCACATACCACAGGCCCAGGGCATTGCAGCTCCAGGACTGACTCTTAGGTAAAGGGATCATCCTTGGGAAGTGTTAAATACTGTGTCCTGGCTTTGGCACTCCTGGACAGCTCCAGCTGAGAATTCACATTCCAAATCACACTCTGCACCAGAAAAACCCTGCTGCCAAAAGTGAGACAAAACCCCAGATTTGAAGTCCAGTCTAACTACCTATGAAACAGATACATTGAGAGCCATGAATTGCTGATGCAAATAAACATCCTTTAACAAACTAAACTACTTCAACTAAGATACTTCTACTGACAACTGTAACCCACTAATCATCTGTGCCCACTATGCAATATCTGTCAACCTTAGGAATGCCTGTTTCTGAGAATTTTTTACATTTTTATTTTTCTTTTAGTCCACAGGGACTTATAGCCAAAAGTATTGCAGAGCTCTGAACATATTCACAAACAGTAAACCTAGCTACTAGTTGGATCCCTGAAAATGTTCTTACAATATAAATAAAGATTCCTGATATACCCTAAACACTAGCAAAAGAGATCTGTTTCATTATCTTTATTTCATTCAGCCAACACTCACTAACAATTTGTAGCCATAGTGTCCTCCTGAGATGCTTTTTATGCAGCACAACCAAGCATTAAGAGATCAACCTTTAAAAGCTTAATCAAAAGCCCAAGTGCAATCTATATGTGGTGAAACTAATGACTTTTATGACAATCTACTTATCCACACATCACTCTGGCAAGCTGATGCATGGCCTCCCAGTATTTTAGTATCTACAGGTTGTGCCATATGGCATTGCAAAGCTAAGATTTAAATTTGGCTTCAGTGTCACTATGATCATCTCTTTAAAGGCACAACTAAATACACTGAAATAGATGCACAAGAAACCTACTCCTTTTCAGAACCTGAGCATCAAATGATCTGCACTCTCTGGAAGCCTGATTTATCCACCAGGACCTCAGCACTCAGCTGGGCTTGTGAAAAGGCTCAGTGCTGCTCAGTGTGCTGCTGGCACAGCCAGGCTACAGATGAACCTCATATGAAGGAGAAAGGGCTGACATGGGTGTTCTGTGTGCTGTCTGGGGTGGACTATTAAAAAAAACAAGGGAGGAAATTATACATTAAAGGAAATGCCACAGAAAAAGAAATGTTTGCAAGACCGTATTTCATATTCCCTAGTAAAGGTGCTGAAATACTTGCATGGACTAGGACAAGTGAAATCTCTGTGTGCTTCAGAATAAACAGAGTCAGCATTGAATACAGATCTGTTTGCTCTCCCCTTAGAAGACAGAAAGACAATGTTCCCCATCTGTCAACACAGACAACTGCTTACAGTGCCAGACTAGAGGTTCCCAGTCAAGAGACACCTTGCACGGCTTTGCAAGGGAGAGGGGAATAAGGACAGATAGAGGAACCCGCAAACTACAGACTGGTCAGCCTGACCTCAGTGCCAGGAAAGATTACGGAGCAGATCATCTTGGGGGCAATCACAGCGCACTTGCAGGATGGCCAAGGGATCAGGCCCAGTCAACATGGATTTAGGAAGGGCAGTTCCTGCCTCACCAACCTGACCTCCTTTTATGACCAGATGACTCACCTGGTGGATGTGGGGAGGGCTGTGGATGTAGTCTACCTGGACTTCAGCAAGGTCTTTCACACCATCCCCCCCAGCAAACTCCTGGCCAAGCTGTCAGCCCATGGCTTGGACAGCAGCACGCTGCACTGGGTTAGGAATTAGCTGGAGGGCTGAGCCCAGAGAGTGGTGGTGAATGGTGCACATCCAGCTGGAGGCCAGTCACAAGTGCTGTACCCCAGGGATCAGTGCTGGGCCCAATCCTATTCAATATCTTCACTGATGATCTGGATGAGGGCATTGAGTTCACCATTAGTTAAGTTTGCAGATGACACCAATTTGGGAGCAGGTGTTGATCTGTTAGAGGATAGAAGGGCTCTGCAGAGGGACCTTGACAGGCTGGACAGATGGGTGGAGTCCAACAAGATGGCATTTAACAAGTCCGAGTGCTGGGTCCTGCTCTTTGGTCACAACAACCCCATGCAGTGCTACAGGCTGGGGTCACAGTGGCTGGAGAGCAGCCAGGCAGAAAAGGGACCTGGGAGTACTGATTGACAGCCAGTTGAACATGAGCCAGCAGTGTGCCCAGGTGGCCAAGAAGGCCAATGGCATCCTGGCTTGCATCAGGAATAGCGTGGCCAGCAGGAGCAGGGAGGTCATTCTGCCCTGTACTCAGCACTGGTTAGGCCACACCTTGAGTCCAGTTCTGGGCCCCTCAGTTTAGGAAAGATGTTGACTTGCTGGAACATGTCCAGAGAAGGGCAGCGAGGCTGGTGAGAGGCCTCGAGTACAAGCCCTATGAGGAGAGGCTGAGAGAGCTGGGGTTGCTTAGCCTGAAGAAGAGGAGGCTCAGGGGAGACCTTACTGCTCTCTACATCTACCTGAAAGGAGATTATAGACAGGTGAGGGTTGGTCTCTTCGCCCAGGCAACCAGCACCAGAACAAGAGGACACAGTCTCAAGCTGTGCCAGGGCAAGTTTAGGCTGGATGTTAGGAAGAAGTTCTTCACAGAAAGAGTAATTGGCCATTAGAATGGGCTACCCAGGGAGGTGGTGGAGTCACCATCCCTGGAGGTGTTCAAAAAAGGACTGGATGTGGCACTTGAAGCCATGGTTTAGTTAGTCATGAGGTGTTGGGTGATAGGTTGGGCTTGATGATCTCTGAGCTCTTTTCCAACCTTGTTGATTCTATGACAGCATTCCTTCCCTTCCCCTGGCAAACCAAGCTGTAGATCTCTGCTGGTGAAGGATGCAGGAACCCTCACAGCACATTTGATGCCTCCTGTCCAGATGGGCAGAGACCTCCCAGCAGTGTCTGCTGCAGATAAGCTAAACTACCAGGGTAGGGATGTGAGCTACAGCCAACATTAGCTAGTAGTGCAAAGAGCAACTCAGAAGCAAAGCTGCCTTTTTCACCCCTTTACTCACTTAACTCTGGGATTCTCTCGCTAAAAACAACAGGAAAAAAACCTCCCCTAACAAGTCAAAGGCTCCACAGAGTAAGAAATCCATTGCACAAAGCCACTGCAAAGCACAACACCATTCTGTGATGCAACGATGTTTTACTCATGTTAAGCAACAGCAAAGGTCTGGCCTGTTTTTTTTGTGGAGGTCACTCCAAAATAAACTCCTTGAAACAAAAAAGACAACAATTTGCACATAGATAATTGGGATGATGACCTAATTGTCCATACAATTTAAAACACAGAGCTCTGGCTAAGAACATTGGTGACCAACAAAACAGTGCCAGCTCCTGGAGCGAAGGGACAGTGGCTCCAAAGCTGAGCACTTCACCCAAAGGAAAGGTCAGCCCTCCCTGGCAAGCAGGGAAATACCCAAACAGATTTCATGGCTGCTGGCAAGGTAGAGTGTCACAGATGAAATGTTTGTCCTTGCAGATATTATAGTTGAAACCTCACGTGGCTTTCAGCCTGAGTGCCGCAAGTGTATCTGGTAGTATGTAGGGCACACATCCCTGGGAGAGCAGCCCAGGGAGCCCAGCTCCAGATGCATCAGAAAGCCTCACTGAAAGTTTCCCAGGCATATGAACTCAGGCACGTGCAGTTTCCATAGTCTGATGAAAGGAAAGGTTCTCTCCCAGAGTCTGACCAGCCATGTTCCTGTACATCTACCTCTTAATAATATCATTAATACAGCTCCAAGCAAAGTGGCATTAATCAGTTCAGTAAACCAGGGATGCTAGTGGCTCTTTCCTCCATCTTTTCAGTAACAGACCAAAAGGCAAAGCAACAAGCCTGGGAACAGTCAATATTGACTCAGTTCCTACTTTAACCCAAGGACCTTCCTTCACAGAGCAGGGCTCATCCCACTCACTTACAAGCTAAAACCTTCCATTAAACCCCATCACTGTGCAGTTTCTTACAGTTAAGAGAAAGAGGAAGGAGTCCAGGAAAACAAACAAACAAACCAACCAAACAAAAACAAAACCAAACACCACCACAAACAAAAACAAACAACCCCCCGAAGGAACAGCCTAGCAGATCAGCAAGGACTCTGAATTTTAATTCTTCATTCTTTCATGGGGCTGAAGCCCATATATCTCTGCATAGATACCTGTTCCAGCACACAAACTTCAGGATATCATACCACGTCATACACAACAGAGCTGAGCTCCAGCTTCTCCTAGCCTGCAATGCCTCCAGGAAGCTTTCAGCTTTGTCTATCCACTATTTGAAGCTTACCTTGTGTGAGTTAATGAGCAAACCTACAGCCCAAACAGACCAAGTGCTACCAAGCTTGGGACAGGTATTCTTCAGGCACATGAAATGGTGTTGAAAACAATGAAGAGACATGTGAGACCTCTGCCCAGAATGCTCAGATCCTCTAGGAGAGGAAGTCCTTCTGGGGCTGGAGGTTGTATGGATAGCTAAATTCTTCCATTTGCTGAGCTATGACATCTCCTCACTACCTTCACTGAGAGTGGGAAATACCAACTATGTAACAACCTTTCCAGACTTGGTGTTGCATCAGTAAAGATAGCTACTACAAAAGTAGTAAGCTGAAGAACCTCTAGTGTTAGCTGATGTTAGACTTACAGATGATGATATAGACTTATGAATGATTCTACTCCAGCATGTTTAGAGAACAAACCTGTCTAATAATTGGATCCAAGAGGCAGTGCTCCCACATGCTATGACCATCTGATTTAAATACATTTCAAACATTGGGTTTTTTAAACTTCAGTATCTGAGGCTCCGGCCAGCCTGATCTAGCGTGGGGTGTCCCTGCCCATGGCAGGGGGGTTGGAACTAGATGATCCTTGTGGTCCCTTCCAACCCTGACTGATACTATGATGACGATCTTTTGGAGGTGTCATTTTCCCTTTGAATTTTGTCAGTCTTCTAGGAAAGTTCCCAGTAGCTCACAATATCGCAGCATCTTCAAGCCATATTTACAGCTCTTCCATTGTATTTTGTGTAAAGAAAAACTTTTAGCTCATCATTACAACAGCTGCTAATGAAGATCTCTAGGCTTTCTTCAAGCCGATAAAGAGAGGAAGACAAATATTTTAAGTAGCCATTAAACTGTGCTAAATCAACGGTGATTTACACAGGATTTCTATAGCAGCACACAGCACATCCACTTTAATATCAAGTAAGTTAATTGTGATCAATGATGCTACAGCAGAAGGCAAATGAATTCTTAATGACAAGAAACTTCGCATGTTACGAAAATAGAAGCTAACAAGAAACCACTTTGCTGCACTTTCCATATTAATTGTTACTACTATGTTGAAAAAATTTAAAGCAAAACGTAAGTATTTTAAAGACTTTCATAGACCAGTCAATTTTACTGAAGATAATTGGATTAGGAAAAAAGGATAAAATTTTTCTAATATTCATTTTTTCTCTACATTATTGGAAATTTATTTTTTACAGGTGTTAGATTAATTAAAAAGCTACCATCACATAATTCAGGGTTGTATTTTTAGCCACTGAATACACAAGTGGAGACTTTATGGGTGTCCTTGTCTTACTTTTACAACCCCTTTTTTGACTTGTAGGTTTTAATGTGCATCATAACACCTCTCATCCAGCAGTAAGAAATTCTCTGGGGAACACTTGCAGAAAATAGGACATTGAGTCCATAATTAAAGTAATCTCTTCCCAGGCAGATGCTTCAGTTGGCTCTGTTATCACATATTACAAAAGGCATCTTGAGGCCTATAAAATGTGCAGCAAATGGCTTCAGAGATGAGAAACAGCAATTTTTCATCTCATTTTGATCCATAGACATGTAAGTACTGTATTGCCACTTTTTGGTATGAAGCCAAATAACTATTGTGGTTGTTGAAATGAGCTTGGCAGTAACCAAAATTAAAGAGTGCTCCAGTTTTTGTCCTCAGTCAGGAAAGGCTTTTTCTAACCATCTTTGCACTTAGCAAATAAGCATGCCATCTCAAATATGTGAGTTAATGCCTACATCTGGATTTAGAAGAAGGGCTTTCTGCAGCTTAACTCACCATACATTCTCTCTTGGCTTGTTAAAACCATCATTCAAATTATGGCCCTAACATCTTCACTACTTTGCAGTGTGGTCTGTGATACTGATCGGAAGCATTTCTGCTGTTTATCTTTTGTACTTCAGGACATTTAGGATATGACTCTTTGGATTCTGCAGTATAATTTGTTCCTATCAGTTATAATCCTCTGCATAAACACTAATGCTGATAGAATTTGGGTGAGTTTATGTGATGTAGTTTTGGTTCCTGATTGCAGCTAGTGTGTCATATGTGGGCAAAATTTGACCTCAAACTGCTGAAGTACTGAAAAAGAAATACAGACAGATGGACTTTCTTCCACTCTTAATTTCTTCAAAGTTGTCATTTAAAACTCTTCTGCAGTTAAGAGATGCTTGCCTGTATAAGCATGTTTTTCACAGAAAATTTAAGTGTACGTTACTACTTGAGCTAAACAGCTTACACTGAGCTAAGAGTGGCATTTAAAAGGCTGTAAGAGAAGATTTTCTATTTGTTACATTTCTAACAGAAGTCTGCAGAATATTGCTGCATCTCCACATAATACTTCATAGATTATTAAAGTTCAAATAAGTAAGATGGGGAAAGTTAACTTGTGTGAACTGAGAATACAGACAGAGCATCCTTATGTGTCCTTGGCTGGCTACACAAACAAAGCACAATTTCAAACAATTCATCTGAAGGCATTAATTTTAAAAAATACAAAAAGTGTTGTCTAGGCCTTTGATGACAGCATGGACACGCCTGATTGCTCTGCTGGATCAAGGCCAGCGCTCAGCATCCTGCAGTACTGAGCTCCTCTCAAAGTTATTTCCTAATAATCCCTTGCAAGAAGTCAAATGCTTCCCAGAGAAAGGTACAAACGATACACTTATCTCAAACTCATTCATGCACTGGACACTTGTTGTATTATCTGCTGGAGAGCTGGCACTGAAATGATCAGACCCTTTCAGTCAGCCGGGGGGGACATTCCAGGGCTACAAAGGGCTTCCATGTGTACAGTGTCTGGTTGTATGGGCTGGTCTGCAGCAGTGAAATCGAGCTTCCTAAAGCATGTCTTGCAGTTGTCCTCTTCCTTTGCCTGTACTCACGCTTTTATTCACTGCATGTTTATCTCTGCAGAATGGTTCTGTGTACATTTACTGCTTATTCTTCATATACCAACCTTTCCAAAAGAACTCACAGGAGCTATTTCATGCCTGTTTCATGAAGCATTCTTCTGAGATGTCATTTTGAAAGGTTTGCCATCGATTGATTGTTAGCAGCCAACGGATATTTCATTTAATCCCTCTGATACACAAGAAAACCTCCTAATGGAAGCAAACTATTGGAGTGTGTGTAATACACTTTATAGTCCAGTCATGTTTTCAAAATTAAGCCATCTTGAGAAAAGGGGAAGACAAAGCACCTCTTTGAATGAAACAAAGATGTGAGTTGCTGATAAACTAAAATGTGTTCTGAAAAATAAACCTGAAGTTAAATTTCAGAAATAAAAAAAGGTTCTAGAGGGAGTTTTAAACACAACTACTGATAACTGTATTGCAGGATTGGGAATTGATGATCTTGTAAAAAAATAATGGGTAGGTTGCAAAGAAAGGGAAGAAAGTAAAAATCTATTCTTTGCATCTAAAATGGCCAAATTAATGTTTGTGAGAAGGGAAGTAATTCTCACCATGATTGTTTTATGATTTAGATAATACTAGTAGAAAATGATTGAATTTCATTTTACTTCATGCAGGAAGTGCCAGTCTTACATGGAACCATGCCAAGATCTTAACAGAGTAGCCAAAAGCTATATTGAGCTGCCTTCTGCTATTGTATGTTACAAGTACATAATATATTAGATTTCTATCGTATGAAGAAAAGTGTCCTAATATTGTATCAGCTTGCAGTTTCTATTCTGGCATTACACAATGTTGTTGAAAGCAGCATTTTGTGATTTTGCTCATATTTTTAATTAAGTCCAACTAACTTAGCAATAGAATTTTCATGCTTTTATTTTTAATGACTATTCACATATCTATTCTTCTTGGCTTTTTTGGTTGTTCTTTTCTTGCACCCACACAGCATGAGGAGCCTAAAATAGCAGATGGCCAGTTGTCTGCAAACTTGGAGAAAATGTTAAAATCTGAACATTCCTCTCATTAAAGTGTGCTTTTAGTAGGAGTATCAGACAACAGGCTTTACCTCCAGGAAGAGAGGGGGAAAAACCCCAAGATTTTACAAATTTTATGAAGTTGTCTTGTTTTATTCATTAGAAGTCTACATGGGAACTAGACAGTGATCCATTTTGGTCAGTGGAGACTGAGGGCTTGATTCAGCTGCCTAAATATATCTAAAATAATTTTGAATGTCCTGTGAAACTAGTAGAGCTACAGAGACCTGGAGCTGGATGCAGAACTGAATGTCAAGCCCTAGATGTCAGTGGAACGAGATTGCACTCCCATTAATTCTCAAGGGAGCTACAGCTGGCACATAAATACCTAGCTGGAGGTATTGACATATTCCACTGCCAGTTGAAAACAAATGGAGATCCCCTCAAAGAGTGGAAAATGAGATGCTAACTTCCATCCTGCTCCATGGTTTTCTTCCTTCGCTCTGAACACATCTGAACATTCACCATCACAGTACACTTTGTGCTATCACTTTCTGCTAACATTTCTGAAAACACCCAGAATTGCTCACTGCTCACCTTTGTCTACTTTAGCACCACAAAAATACATGAAACTCAGACAAGACTAATAGACAAGCTCAATCTAATTCTGCAGTCAGTGGAGTCTATGCTGCCTGGGGTCATACTCAGAAGAGACACAATGATCCCGTGCACAGTGTTTGCATTTCAGTGGAAAATTAACAAACACAGAGGATGAAGAAGGTAATCTGGGCACCAGATCAAAATAAGGCATGAGAGCAGAGCCAAGATCTGAATCAAAAATTGGCTTGTGATTTCCAGAATGTTACACATAATGCTGACTGACAGTACAACAATGTCTCTACCCAGGGAAGTGGAAAACCAAGCAAAGGGGTGATTTTTCTTCATAGCTCCACTGAACTGGCACACCATCAAGAAACAATTACTGATGATTTTTTTTCCCCCACAAGGCATAAGTTATACCATATAGAAAAATAAATCTGCAACACTGGGCTAACATCAGAACTACCCTGTCTGTAAACTAGGACTTTTATCTTATTTGGTGCCTGTATAACTTTTGTCTTAAACAGAGTCCAAAACAACATTGAAAAGAGTGGTAAGAAATGTCCCCTTTTGCCTTTACAACACAGTAACTGTTAGGAAGAGAAGGGTGGTGCTTAGCTGAAGCAAGGAGCTGGAGCTGCACAGAACCCTGTAGCCAAGGCTGATTATGCGCTGAGGTTTCCATGTGTGTTACAACACGCTCTTCAACTGGCTGCAAAGACTGCAAATCATGGCAAACAACAATGTATCTCATTGTACAATTCTGTTTCATCATGAGGAATGCAAATGTATAGGACCACATAATTAAGAGCTGAGTGGTTACATCTAAGTACAAGGGAACTAAGGGAACCTTAATTCTGCTATTTGCTATTTTCTGTTTACTTTCCAATTTTAATATGTGTATGCATGATCATTGTATATAGAGTAAACAAAATTGTGTACTTAATCCTGAGGATAACCCTCTGTAGTTCTCTCAAATAAATGAAAAAAAAGAAAAGAAAAGAAAAGAAAAAAGCTGTAAACAGTGTCTTAAATGACAGTTTAGCTCAGTGATATACCAGAGGAGTGTTGTTCCTTGAGATAATATAAGCCCTTTCCCATCCTGGATAGAGGACTAAAACAGCAAACCATGTAATCTTCTTGGATGTGTGTTCAATATGTCCATAATTACTACCATAGGTTTTCTGTAATTTTTTTTTTTTAAATAGTTAACCAAAACTCTCAGAGTCTTTGTGTTCTGCAGTGTTTGTACAACATGATATTTCAAGTTTGTACATTAACACAGTTGTCAGTTTCTGGAAACAGGCTTAAACACATGAGAAGACCAGTTCTGGAACAGGGTACTTCAAATTTCCCAGAAAGGAGTTGCATCATTAGGTGACTATGGAAAAGCCATACTCTCACAGAAAAACGCATCTCCTTCCTTGAAGGTTTCTCTAAGTTTTCAGCTGTCTGCCTAAGCATTCAGTCCTAAACCTTTTCCAATAACTCTGCTGAGAAGCAGTTGCCCATGCTTCAGAAGTGATGTGCCAGTGCCTTGGCTCAGCAATAACATTTCTCTTACCTCTGATTTCACAGTTATTCTCGTGTGCACCATAAGCTGTGCTAATTAGGTGTCAGATAACAGAAACTAGTGTATTTGGTACCTTCAAAGACTTCTCACCATGCAGAATTTTAAGGTCAGTTGCGACAGGTCACATCACTTATATGAGATATTAGACACTGCCTGCAGGCTCAGAGAGCATTCCACTATTAGAGGTTATCATGCATATAAGCATAAACACAATTATGATTATAAGGCACCTGTTCAATGAATAACAAAAATGGCTGTGTAAGGAAAATACTTATTTTCCAAAGAAATGTCTATAGCAACCTACCCTACTTAATGCAGTAGCTGGAACTTCTGCAATAAAGCATGCTACAGTGAAAACACAATATGCTTTTGCAATGTAGGTCAGTTTTATCACTTTTACAAACTAGTAAGTTAAGCCATCTGTAAAACAACAGGCTTAGCAACTAAGATGTAATGCAGCCTGCCACCCTGCTTAACAGCCATTATTATCCCTCCTGACAGGCTGAGCCTTAACTAGGTTAGCCTGAGCTTAGAACAGAAATTGCAAACAGTAAAACCCAGCTGAAGGATTATTAAGACAATATTTCACAAAGTTGCATACAGCCAGAGAAATGACTTGTTAGTGCAAAAGACTACTGGGCAGGGTGTGTGTGTGGGGGGGGTTTGGTAAAAAGCATTTAGAGACCTTGGCAGTTTGCTTAAGAATCTCTAGTGCTCAACACCTGTTTGAAACAATCTTAAGGTACTGCTAAGAAACTATTCTGTAATAAATGATGCACTTTAGCTTGTATTCTGTCAACTCATCTGCAAGTATCCATGGTAACAAAAAATACTGAATGATTACACTGAGATATGCTATAGGGTCATCAGCAGCTATATTTCTCTTAGAAGTTCATTTTATAAAAGGGTGCTTCTAAATATTTATTTATTAGCCAGAATAAAGTACTTTGACTATTAAAAAAAAAAGAGAAAGAGAGAGAGAGGGAGAGAGAGAAGAGAGAATAAGCAACAGTTTGCACATTAATGATTGTAACATTTTTTTTGTGTGTAGAAGCAGCCACTTTCTCCCATGGAATGAAAGGCTCTTCACGATTCCTTGTCATGGTGAAACCACGCTTTCCAAGTGAAACCCTGAGCCAAGGAAGGATGTGTGGCTCAGTCAGGCAATACTGTGTTCAGACCCAGCAGTTACACTGCTGTATGCCATGGAAGTAACTCAAGTACCTCAAATTGTAGAGATGAGAAAATTTTCAGTGGGAAAGGAAAGAAACTGAGTGTTATTCTGGCAAGCTGCTGTACAAGGTGTGAACCCCCAGGTTGCTGCATACCTGCATCTCCTATCCCCAGGAATGATTCCATCTCCCTTGCAGGAGCACCCTGCAAAGCTGAGCCCCACATACCTCCCTACAGCATCCTAGTTCCCCTCATTTCAGAGACTAAAAACTACTAGTTCTTCTTTCCTGCAACAGCAGCAATACTTTGGATGTCCTTCACTGGCTGTTTTAGTAAACTGAGCATAGTCAGGAGCCATCGCCCCTTAGCCACACTTGGGAGCTGCATGGTCAACTGGTAGCTGGAAACTGCCAAAGTTATGCCAGGAAAACTTCGGACAGTTTATTGACAACCATATTGTAGCAGGCAGGCTGGTGGATGGGAATGTCTGAATTTACTAATATTAGCTTTACCTGGCTGCTGATTATTATGAAACTTAGCAACTTAATACCTCAACTCCTTTGTCATATTTGTTCGGTTACCAAGTGGTACCAGACCTATGGGACTGACAGCATAACCACACAAGTTGTGTTTCTTAGGATTTCAAGCTTTTTCAAGACTGAGGTGTAGCGGAGCGCATCAAAAAGCACAGATGCAGCGCATTTTGCTCATGGCAGCTATAGGGTTATGATTTCCCTGTGTCATCAACCTCCACTCCTTACTGGACCTGGAGGGGAACATGGTGACCAAAGATGAGGAAAAGGCTGAGGTCCTGAACGCCTTCTTTGCCTCAATGTTTAACAGCAAGGTAGGAGTCCAGGATGAGTGGCCTCCTGAGCTGGGTAATAGGGTCGGGGAGCAGTGTAATGCCCCAGAAATCCATGAGGAATTAGTCCGGGACCTGCTGAGCCACTTGGACACCCATAAGTCCGTGGGACCGGATGGGATCCATCCTAGGGTGCTGAGAGAGCTGGCAGATGAGCTGGCCAAGCCGCTCTCCATCATTTTCCTCCAGTCCTGGCTCACTGGAGAGGTCCCAGGTGACTGGAAACTGGCCAATGTGGTCCCCATCCACAAGAAGGGACGGATGGAGGAACCTGGAAACTACAGACCAGTCAGCCTGACCTCAGTGCCAGGGAAAGTGATGGAGCAGATTATCCTGGCGGCAATAACTGCGCACCTGAAGGATGGCCAAGGGCTCAGGTCCAGCCAACATGGATTTAGGAAGGGCAGGTCCTGCCTCTCCAACCTGATCTCCTTCTATGATCAGGTGACCCGTCTGGTGGATGTGGGGAGGCCTGTGGATGTAGTCTGTCTGGACTTCAGCAAGGCCTTTGACACCGTCCCCCACAGTAAACTGCTGGCTAAGCTGTCAGCTCGTGGTTTGGACCACAACACTCTGTGCTGGGTTAGGAACTGGCTGGAGGGCCGAGCCCAGAGAGTGGTGGTGAATGGTGCCACATCCGGCTGGCGGCCAGTCTCCAGTGGCGTCCCCCAGGGATCAGTGCTGGGCCCCATCCTCTTTAACATCTTCATTGATGATCTGGATGAGGGGGTTGAGTCAGTCATCAGCAAGTTTGCAGATGACACCAAGTTGGGAACAGATGTTAGTCAGTTAGAGGGTAGAAAGGCTCTGCAGAGGGACCTTGACCGACTGGACAGATGGGCAGAGTCCAATGGGATGGCATTTAATAAGTCTAAGTGCCGGGTGCTGCACTTTGGCCACGGCAACCCCATGCAGAGCTACAGGCTGGGGTCAGAGTGGCTGGAGAGCTGCCAAACGGAGAGGGACCTGGGGGTGCTGATTGACACCCGCCTAAACATGAGCCAGCAGTGTGCCCAGGTGGCCAAGAAGGCCAATGGCATCCTGGCCTGTATTAGGAATAGTGTGGCCAGCAGGAGCAGGGAGGTCATTGTGCCCCTGTACTCTGCATTGGTTAGGCCACACCTTGAGTACTGTGTCCAGTTCTGGGCCCCTCAGTTTAGGAAGGACATCGAGACACTTGAACGTGTCCAGAGAAGGGCAACAAGGCTGGTGAGAGGCCTTGAGCACAAGCCCTATGAGGAGAGGCTGAGGGAGCTGGGATTGTTTAGCCTGGAGAAGAGAAGGATCAGAGGCGACCTCATTGCCCTCTACAACTACCTGAAGGGTGGTTGTAGCCAGGTGGGGGTTGGTCTCTTCTCCCAGGCAACCAGCACCAGAACAAGGGGACACAGTCTCAAGTTGTGTCAGGGGAGGTTTAGACTCGAGGTGAGGAAAAAGTTCTTCACTGAGCGAGTCATTCGTCATTGGAATGGGCTGCCCAGGGAGGTGGTGGAGTCGCCGTCCCTGGAGGTGTTCAAGGGGAGATTGGACGTGGCGCTTGGTGCTATGATCTAGTTGTGAGGTCTGTTGGAACAGGTTGGACTTGATGATCCTTGGGGTCTCTTCCAACCTTAGTTACTGTGATACTGTGATACTGTGATACTGTGATCTTCATGTTCCCAGTAGAAGCCAGAGCAGGTCAAGAGTACATGCAAAAAACTAACAAAAACATAAAAACTAGCTGTGCACTGGCTTGTGGAAGATTTGCTTGCTGATCTTTGTCCAGTTCCTCCTGAGTATTGCCCAGGGAGAGTCATCAACGCTGCAAAAATCACACACCAAAGCTTGTGCTAATTGATAACCTTATTATCCATTCCCAGAGGTGTCAAAGACTAATGAGCTGATCTGAACCACCAATGTGGTGGCAACAAGCAGTGTAAGAAACTCTTATCTATGTTGTACTCTTGTCTATAGATTCAAACACCTTTTGTAAATATTTTAAATTTATATTAAACTTCAAAGTAATTTAATTTATTTTAAATTTAAACTAGACAGTCTAAACTGTTAAAATATCTTGATTAAGTTAATTATTTGGTATAGAGAAGCAAATGGAGATGAACAAAGTAGAGTAAACTGAAAATCTGAAGTCAGAGGACTGGAGAAGGCAGGTAGACTAACACTGAACATAGAAAAATAACTTTGCTTATGGGAAACTTGTGATTTAGTAGGCAGAGAGGAAACAATAGTTGTGTCAAGAAAGTGTGAGCAACTGAAGAAATGAGGAGGACGAGGATTAGAGGCAAAACGTATTGCTCCTTTCTCCACTTCCTTCAGCTGAGGAAGGCACTTACTCAGAAATCCTGCAGCCAGTTGTGATCCTGGAGCAAACATTGACTTCAGAAAATGTGAACCTTTCCACTTCTCTGAATCTATCCTGCAGGACACCAAACTGATAGAACTGAATCACTTTGCTCATCCTCAAAGACAAACTAGTATCATCCATGGAGCATCCTCACACCATGGGCTGAGGTAATTTGTAAAGCCATTGAAACTGATAGACATCTAGGCCCAGGGAGCAGCTGCACTGGTGGGCTGATCAGTGCAAGATTAGACCTTTCAACCCTGCCAGTTTAAAGCACGGCAAGGCAAGACAGTTTTGATGTCTCTGCACCCAAACTGCAGACACGCATGCTGCAAATGACCGTCAAGAATAACCTCAGATTTCTGCCATGCATGTTCTGCACCACCTTAGCATACCTGAGGTCTGCCATACAGTGCAAACACTCCTGCTTTTGAAGAGGGACTATTGCTGAAGAGGTGAATCATGACTCCTACAAACAGGGAACCAAAACTGGTCAGTGCTGAACTAACCCTGTTTCCACTGAAGCCAGTGATAAACCTTCCACTGAAATCAAGGCAGACAAGCTCTCACTCACACAGAATATGTGCCTTTATGGCGAATCATCAGTCATACTTGTATTGGTATTTCTAAAGAGCTATTTGTTAGCACTTCTTCAACAAACATGAACAAAAACAAACAAAAAACCCAAACAAACACCCACCCCCCACCCCAAAAAAAAAAAAAAAAAACCACCAAACAACCAAACTCACACAAAAAAACCCTACAAATATGGGGGCAGGGAGGGGAGGAATCAGTCATGGGAAAATTAATGGTGGCGTCACCATCCCTGGAGGTGTTCAAGAAGGGATTACATATGGCACTTGGTGCCATGGTTTATTAGTCGTGAGGTCTTGGGTGACAGGTTGGACTTGATGATCTTTGAGGTCTTTTCCAACCTTATTGATTCTATGATTTTATGATAATGCCTCTTTATAAGCTGAAATCAAAGCTCTCAATTGAGGGGTCACATCTCACATGAACAGATACACTCACAGTCACTATGCAAGTTAAGACAAACAATTATTCTTGAATACCAGGAAAAACAAAAATCTGAGAAAGAAAGAGAATAAGCAAGAAGTATTGAGAGAAGCTGCACATCTCATATTTTTCTTTGGCAGCTCAAAGAAGAAAATTTAGCTGCTACAACTTGATCAACAAAGGAAATTATTTGTAGAAAGGAACTTAAACTTAACTAATTTTAAAAAATCACACATTTTTCAACAGAAAAACACACAGTTGGCAGATTTCATCAAGGTTCTACTATGCACAGAAAATCTTCAGCCACAAAAAACTCAATATTCTTACTTCTTATTGACATACACACTTTGCAGGACTGAGTCCTTGACCTGTAAGGTCCACACAGAGACAGATTAGACTAGTTTGTTATCTTCTCATAGTCACTGAATGCATACGTACATGAAGTTGACACAACCCGTCCCTGCAGGTGGAGCAATCCAAACAAAACTGAGGTTTGTGGTCGGGAGATGGCTCACATGGGATGCAACCACGCTGCACATAAACTGGTTTCCAAACTGGTGATCAGACATAATTCCTAGGAGAAAGACATGAGGGAGATAAACAGTGACAAATGTTAATGGCTTACTGCAAGGTGCTAACAGACTGAGAAATACATCTGCCATGTGTTTGATCATGGCAACATGGAGCAAAAAAAACCCAAGAGTGTGCCACTGAGTAATTAGAATTAATGCCAGTGAAAGCACTAGAGCTGGAGCTGGCCTTTGCTTGAGCCAAGGCTGACTTTGTATTTACTACTGTTACTCTTCAGAGAGACCAACACCAGAAGAGTTATTTGTATTTGCTGTAAATAAGTGTTAGTCCATTGCCTGAATTATACCATTACAGATCTAAACCAAAATAAAACCTGAAGGGGAAAACCACTGTGTTTTAATAAGCCAAATGAAGCTTTTACAGAAAGGTGTTGTCTTTCAGTAGGCAAACACATCTCCCTGGGAAAAAAAAAAAACAGAGCAGCTTCGGATTCATAAACTCTTCTTCTGATCTGAAAAAAAAGCAGCAACCTTCAACAGATTTACCAGTATATATTCCTTTGATGATTCTTTTTTTCTCTTTTTTTAAAATCAGTGTCTAATATATGGGTGAATCTAAATGTCATCTATTAGTCCCTCCACCTGGAATTCACTGCAGTTCATCATGAGACAAACATTAACCCATTCTTTTGAATGCACTTATCAGAAGGAAATGCCTTGTTCCAGGTTACTTCAAATATTGAACCTTCAGCTCAGAAAATAGCAACATGGGCTGAAACATTGCTAATGGGATCAAAAGGAAAAGCAAATGGCAGCAGGCACCTCTGTTCTCAGCAAGGTCACTGAGCTACAGCTTGGTGGCTGTATCTCAGAAGCTTTATAGTGCCTGGTATTTCTTCTTTTGTTGCAATTCAAACAGGCTTCATTTCTCTGCTATCTCTGCCTTTCAGAATCCTCTACAACTATACTTGACAACAGTTCTTCTGAAATGTAAACCCAGCAATTTCTTTTAACCCCTCAGTCATCCAGAGGTGGAAGGATTTTTCAAGGCAGGTATTTCCAGTAAAGAGAGGGATGAATTCCTCCTGATGCAAATCCCCTTCTCCACCTGGGGCCTCTCCAGGGATGGCCATGCCAGCAGCACTGTGTGGGGAGAGAGGCTCTCTCTCACAAGTGAACCATTTAGCATTTTAAAGATCAAAAGCAGCATCTGAAATCACATTCAGGTACTGGTGAGGACCACAGACTGTAGCTCAGGCTTACAGATGTTATTTATCTTGAAGTCTATTAAATTCTCAATCAACTTCATTTTTGGGGTGGAGAAATCCAGTCACAGTGAGTTTAAGTAATCATTCCACAAATAACAGGAGGGAGTGGATGATGGCAAAATACCTGTATCTTTTACAAAGAACCACCACCTGCTCACTTAGAATCTTTCTAGTTTCACACTTAAGCATACACACAAGGTCTTTCATCATTCATGCAGTTACACTCTTTAGCTTAAATCCCCAAGCAATCCTAAAGCCTGTTGTGTCAGGATGGCCACAGAGAAAGCTCAGGTTTCCCTGGGCAGAGCCCCTTTTTTGGGTCAATACCTACTACTGCTCTCCTTTACTGTAAGACACTACATGCAGATGAGCTTTGGCCATCTCTTACCACACTCTACTGCCATTTTAAGTTATTTGCCTCACTTGTCTAATTGGGAGGGGTGGCATTAATATCCCCAAAGAAGCCCTCTTGACTGCTGCCCAGGCTCACTGCTGCAGTCTATCCTGAATTCCTTTGGAGGGTGAGAGGTATTTAGGAAGGTGATTTGCTTTGCTGAGTTTTAAAGGTGTTGAATGCTTCTTTTACAAAGCTGAGGGGCTTGTCACTCTGAGGTTGGTGCTAAAACTAGTGATTTGAGTGATGTGGGAAGGGATCTCTGGGACTGATGTGGAGCACTAGCTCTCATCTATCATCATCTCTGCACAGCAGGAAACAGAGCCAGATACAGACTTTAGCAGGTTAATTAAATAATAGACACTGTCAGGGGAGAAAAAGGACCAGCCCTTCAGTCTGAAGAAATTCCACTTTTGCCAGAGCAGCCAAATTCAAGTGAGGGCAAAGACTGCCCTAACACACCCCCCAGCCGAGGGATAGGCACAACCAGCTTGGGAGATGTGACTGCTTCCCTCCCCGGCAGCAGCTTGTGAGTTAATGAATTCCTTAGGTTTCAGGCAGTAGTCTGCAAAAATGTGTCTCATACATCAAACACATACAACATCTGTGGAGAATTTCTTTTGCCTTTGATTTACAGTTTAAAAAAAGACCAACTTTGCAATGACTAGAATAAATTCTAAACAATAAAAAACCCACAACTCCTTCAAATATGCACATGGAAAAAAAAATCAATGAATTACACAGTGAAAATAAAAAAATTTCCAATGTTAACATTTTATAATAATTTTATCTTTATGTTTTATTAATAGTTATACTTAGGATTTTTTACAATAAAAATAACCACCACTCATCTACTGGACCTCTACTGGGTACATTAACTCAATTGCAGAGTTCAGAGTCTTCAGAATATTTCATAATAATTAAGTACAGAAACTTCAGTGTGTGCAGAGTGATACTTAAAAGACCTTTTTGGTCAAATCCCAAAGTTTCCTACTAAAAAGGTGAATAAAAAAAATCATTAAAATGCAAAAAATGGAGCAACGCAATTGATACTAAAAGCTGGCTAAATTGAGGATAAAGACTGCTATTTCCTGCTCTTGCTTCCACGCTTTTTTGCAGTCACCTGCTATGAAAGGAAACTCCTCCCTTGTCCTCCATCCCCTCTCCCACTTGGCAAGCTGTTTCTCATACCAAGTGTTTGCCCCATAAAGAATCAAAGGGCAAACATGAAACAGCATTCTGCTCAAAAAACTCCCCAAACATCCATACAATAAAAACCTGACTATACAGCAGCTCTCAGAACAAAACTACATGCTACATATACTTCAGACAGCTTCAAGGACAGAGTGTGCCTTCAGTTAAGGTGCCTGGCTCAACCTGACATTGTTCTACAGGCACTCCCTCACACGTCCTCTGACCAGTGCAACAGTGAACTTTCAAGTCTAGTGTTTAAAAAAATAATAATCTCAAGTTAAAATTTTAAGGTCACTCTGTATAAACCCCTGTAAACACTTTCCCAGATAATCAGTGCTTCCATGTTTGAATTCCATTACTGAATGCTGAAACGTTCAAAGGTTTGTCACAGCTGCACATCCCCAGCTCTAAAATGTGCCACATGCAAAGATGTCGTTAGCATCTCTCTGAACTCCTTCTCCCTTGTTTTTCACAGTGTGCACTCGTCAGACTGGTGTGTCTCAGACATCCGCACTTTCTAGATTCACCATACCCTAAAATTTCTGAGACTTTAGGAATCTCAGTGCAGGCATTCAAATCCCAGACATGCTTCGTACCTGCCAACAGCACTGCTAGGAGAGGAACCAGACATGCTCAGTCTCTCTCAAGATTTAACTCAGCAGCTGTCTTTATTGTGTAAACTTTGCAAAATGTGCTTAGCCCTATTCAATGCATTACCTACACTCACAAGCAAAGAACTTCTGTGGGAAGAGAAAGATTTTGAAAGGTGGTTCAAGTACAAGAAATTCAGGGATAGAGAAAAAAATATTGAATGGGGTATCTTAGGTAAAGTCA
This sequence comes from Dryobates pubescens, assembly GCF_014839835.1. NCBI lineage: Eukaryota > Metazoa > Chordata > Aves > Piciformes > Picidae > Dryobates > Dryobates pubescens. The sequence goes on along the minus strand of NC_071657.1, from coordinate 107,463,993 downwards.
GAAGACAAATAAATGGCTTCGACCTTTACATGTATAATCAGAGACACTAGTAGGGGTGTATCAGCTAATTCATATTCGGTTTCTTTTATAAGGTGGCATACAGGAAAATGAGTGAGATGTGAAGATGCTGGTTTAGATGGTCTATAAATGGCCAAGAACAAGTGCAGCTCCTAAATTTTTTTTTCTTTTTACCTTGTTGTGCAGCTTCTCCAAAAGGCAGAGCTATAGAGGGTATGAATTATTCTCCCAGCGGGGCCCTCAGAAGCTAGAAGATGACCTTTTCTACTGACATGATTTGGGAAGCATCTAATGTAGGTACAAGCATTTCCTGCTTCTGAAGTCTGAGAGACAGCCTCCTTAAAAAACACTTTCCTAAACCAGAATTTTATACAAGGAGCTCCTCTGTAAGTCAAGGTCTTTGGTAAATCTTTCACTGAGGCTGTGTCTCCACAGAATTTCCAGAACTAAACCAGATGGTTTTGCATTTACTATCTGAATTGAGTAAGATGTTAAAGGGGAGAGTTAATGTTAATGTTAAATACAGGTGTAAAATGAATGACAACATTTTGGGTTTGCCACCTCTAAAGTGACTATCTGCTACATGTTTTCATTTTCAAAGTTATAGATGAATGACAGCAAAATGCCAAACATAACATATTTATTAAACATCAAGAAAATACAGCTGTCAGTAACCAATTCACACTGGGATCTTGGGGAAAGCAATCATTCTGGATTAGTAGATAACAAATTTAAGACAGAAATAGACACCTTCCAGTTAGATTTTGCATTATGTAAAAATGAAGTACCTAGTCTTAGGAACAGTCTTTTCCCCTAGGAAACACAGCTGGAAGCCTATGCCTTCCACTCATGCTCTAGCATCTTGAAGGGTGATTCACAAACTCACAAGCTAAGCACAGTTCTGCCTGGTGTTATGAAGCAGGGAATAATGCAAACGGGACTGTGTCAGATTACACCTCCCATGCTGAATGCCATGATCAAGAAGCCAAACCAGAGCCTGCAGCTTACTTTTCCCATGTAGCACCCAGGATTTTTTTCTGAGGAGGACTGTAGGATTATTTTTCTTTTCCAAAACTGAGAGATGTTGATAGACAAAAGGTATCACTTTGGCAGAGAGTTTAATGCCATAGTATCTTTTTCACAGAAGCACACACTCTCTGTGAAGCTGAGGATTAATTGTATAGAGAGGTCCTAACACTCTCCCATTGTGTGTAAGACCACATTATTAAGATGCAAGAGTGCTGGGACAAGTGACATAGCTTGGTGGTAGTGACAAGGAGACTGGCTTTGTAGCAAAGTCCCTATAGGACAGGTCTCTCAGACTTCTCCAGAATCAGTGCTCTCCTGAAAGTTAAGGGTGAGCCAAATGCCCCTCCACATCATTTGAGGAGCAACTGTGGTATATTTAGGAGGTAACTGGCATGACATTCAATTCACAGAAATCCAAGTGCAGGCCCAAAAGAAGCTTTAGGCTAAATTCACTGTGTCCATTCTACGTCTGCTGAAGCTGCAGCTTTCGGACCACATTTTCTGAGTTAGACACTACTTAAGTCTCTGGATGTTTAAAGGACATTTTTGATCCTTACCTGTAAACACATGTAGAAATGAAATATAGGCTTTTCAGTTACTGGAAGATTATTTGAGCAGCATTCTTAAACTGTTATGAGCCCTTTTCAGGACAGAAATCTAAGTCTTAAAGTTCTTTGGAGAACTAGTGGTATGAAAAAAAAGTTTGTTTTGTTGGGTTTTGGTTTTGTTTGTTCCTAAAAAAACCCAACACCAATCCAAGAAATACATTGGTAGTTTGTGTTTTACAAAAGACTATTGGGAGCAAAATAGTATCTGGAGCTGGGAACTACAATTTCTACAACATGAACATAAATGTATAGTTATGAGCTTATGCAGTTTCTACTGAAGCAAGTAGCCTGTTAAAGGTAATCAAGTTACCCGGGCAGGTTCCTCTCAAAGACAGTAAATGTGCAGCATCTGGCACCAAGTGAACTGCACCCACCTAGCTAATAGGCACTGTGGCTGATTGATTCTGAGGGAATGATTTCATTCCACTTCACAAGAAAAACACATCTTGTTTGATTGAATGTAACAGGCTGATAAAGCACTTGGTGGCCCTTGTGATCTATTAAGGGTCAGGATGGTTTGATAAATTATTAAATAGTATGAAGAAGGTGGGGGGGAAGAGACCAGCAGCCATCAGATACATTCTTCAAACCAGCAAAGTACTACCTTTATCTTTCTTGAAGTCATAGGTTTGTGTTTCATCATTAATGTTGCTATTTTGCTATTAAATAATAGACCCTTTCAGCATATGCCACATTGGGGAAAGTACCATCTAGAGGAGAATAAAGAAGAGTAGAAAAAGGATGGATATCTGCCAAACAACTCAATAAAATCTGTCACCAAAATCCAGAACTCCTTTTGTGAGCAGAAGCAAACTGCAGACTGAACACAGCAATCTGATTCCTGAGGGGCACCACTGTGCTGCAGCGACTCAGACTTGGGACAAGAAGTATTGAGTTTGTAATGGTTTGCTATATGTGTAAAAATTTAAATGTGTTTTCTTTATAGTTCTGAAAAAGCAATCTCTTACCAGTGTGCATTTGAAATACATTCAATACATTGGGATCCAGGTCTGAAGCAGTTGAGGTCAGGGCACTGAGGTGCTCTCTGTTCACATTTTTTGACTATTTACTGAAACAAGCACTTCACCAGAAAGGTTTGCAGGAACAACCCCTAATATGCAGAGCCAAGCAAATTTGCACTGGAGGACAGAATATTTTTTTTCCTTCAACTCTCTTTTACCATTCTGCTCTTAAGGGATGGTTAATCAAAACTTTTGAGCAGCCTTTTGTTAGAAGCCACTTAGGGGTGTAATTTCATCTCTGGGGTTTATGAGTGCTGGTCTCATTAAACCTAACAGGAGTTACACATATGGAAATTGTGTTGCACGGGAAGGAGAATATCCCCTTTCATTTGCATAATTCCCCAAGACACTGAATGAGTCCCTTGTGTGATGTGTGATATGGCTGCGTGAGTCAAAGGGCTGGGGGTGGTGAAACCCACAGTGTGCTGGTGGGTTTAGGGTGACCATTTTCAGGAAGGATGAGAGGGCAATTTGCAGCTGAAGTCCAAGTGTTCCACAGAAAGCAATGCAGTACTAAGTGCTCCAAGGCAAGAAGATTTAGTAACAGTAAACAGGGAGCAGCAGCATTATAAATAGTAAATGCTAAGAGGCTACCATGTTGCTGAAATATAGAAAGAAGAAAAAAAGCTTTTCAAAAGCTTGAGCCCAAACCTATTTAAAATGTTTTCCTAAGAGCCCCAGCATCTTTTAGAATAGCAGCTTTTATACTTTTCTTTATAGAAACCTGTTAGGGTCTTACCTTCATTCTGTACTATCTATTCATAGGCCTATTTTAGAAATGTATTCCAGTTACTCTTGCAAAAAAGCAGCTGTCCCTGGCTTGCACTCACACTTTTTTATGCTTTAACTGTTATTGCTTTTAGCTGTGAGTTTCTCATCCATATGAGCAACTCTTGTAGAACTTCCCCAAAATATCCCATGGTTATGAACCTTCACACTCCACAAACTGTAATATGTGTCCCAGGAGCCAAATATCAGACACAACACTTGATAAGTTTTGTACCAGTGACAAATGTTATGAAGGACCACACTGTTATCATGCCAGACATCTACTCCCATCAGACTCATTCTCAGAGCCAGCAGTGACCGCATCCTTCTCCTTATCGCAATGATGATTCACCACGGCAGCACTAGACCCCCTGGATTTGTCCCAGATTGCTTTAGTAGAGATGAAACTGACAATCAGCAGTCTGAACTGACAAACCCATGCTGACCTGCTAACTGAAACAGAACCATCAGCCAGCCAAACCTTTTTGCTTACCAGCACAAGTAAAATGAAATAGAACATTTCTGTGTCACAATTAGAAATCAGCTGGAGAGCACAGTAACAGTGTACATGATCCGCCCTCTCCCATAGCACACCTACATCTTGGTTAGATCCATAATGCATCCTTCCAAAAACAATTAGTGAATCTTCACCCCAGACTCTTGCTGTGCTGTTTGCTCCTCCATAGTCTAGTATGACTAATTGAGATAATTGCCTTCAGGCTTTACCTGCAAAACCCTGATTCTCTCTTTATTTTAAATGAGCTTAATGTATTCTGGCAGCAGTTGGCCTTGTAATGCAATGTCTCTATTTTGATCCTTTGCCCACAGTCATGTTTTGCATTTGCCCATGTTGCTGTCACTGCCTCAGTCACTGAAGGGCACACTCAGCACCTAGCATCTTCCTTCCACTTGTACTGTCCATAATTACATGTTACTGACATTATTGGTGATTTTTAAAAATTGATTGTTTCCTCAACAGGGAACTAAGTTAGTCAAACCAATCAATAAACATACACTCTTTAAAAATATTAATAGAATAGAATAGAATTTACCAGGTTGGAAGAGACCTTTGAAATCATTGAGTCCAACCTATCATCCAACACTATCTAATCAACTAAACCATGGCACAAAGCACCCCGTCCAGTCTCTTCCTAAACACCTCCAATGATGGTGACTCCACCACCTCCCTGGGCAGCCTATTCCAATGGCCAATCACTCTTTCTATGGAGAATTTCTTCCTAACATCCAGCCTAAACTACCATGTTTATTTCTCTGACAACACATCCTGTCAGTTGAGAATCTGGAGAAAGCAAAAAAGTAATCCTGTGTTTCATTTCTTTGCCTGAAGCTTACTTCTTCTAAACAAAACATTATCAGTCCCAAAATGCAAAAGCACTTCCAGATCAGATACAAGAAAGGCAAACAAAAGCAAGCTACCTAGAGCAGTCAGTGTAAACAGTAACCTGCCATTATTGAAGCCTTTGTCCTCAAAAGATCACTTTATGACTTAATTTTAAAGGCTAAAGTTCTGCAGCCATTTCATGATCAATACAAGATCTTGAACTACTGTCCTGGGAGTATTGTAGTACAGCTGCTGCTGGGCTGACACAGCAACAGGGCTGAGCTGTATCCCCAGCCTGATGCACGCCACTCCATGGACCTGAGCAAGCTGCAGTCCCCTCTGTGGTTGGTGCCCTATGCACTTGTGGGGAAAAGAAAATGAAACCAAAAACAACGTTCACATCTGGAGCTTAGCCATTGTCTATGTGATGGCAGCTAATGCCACAGTGTGTATGAAAATGAAGTGTGCTACAGAAATAGGGTACAGTGGGCCCCCAAACCAACCCACAGTTTTGCTGGACAGAAGACAGCTTAATCCAGGGCTGTGACACTATGAGGACAAAACCAAGGAAACTATCGTCTGTAAGAGGGCTGAGTTTCATTTCAGGGTCCAGGACAGCAGTGGGAAAAAAGATTTAGTATCCAGGCTGTGACATGCAGGGGGTTCAGTGGGAAAAGAACCCCCTTGCTGCTGCTGTGGGCCTTCAAACTAGATGCTTGAAGTTAATCTTAAAACTTGCTTGATTCAGTTCAATGAACAAACACGTCGCTGAAAGTCTGCCCCTCTGACCAAACAAACCCCCCTTCCTAGGATAAATATTCTAAGATTTTAATGCAGTCTTTAATAGGTTTTTAAAAATACAGTAGGTCAAAGTAACACCCAATGGACTGATGAAGACTAATGAGCAGTCACATTAACATATAAAGTGAGGGCTAAAAATATGAAGATCAAAACATGGCTCTGCTTCTTGACCTGCTAATGTACTCTTAACAAGAGAAATATCGCAGAAAGCTGCAGCCCTCCAGCAAAGCTCATCATTGTTTTGCAATACCTTGAAATGAACAGGAAAATATGTGTGTCACCAAAGAGACAAATGCGATTTTGGACCTCAAGGTCTCAGCTAGGTTTGTTTGTACTTCAAGGCAGACTAGTAGTTTAGAAAATGATCATGTTTCCTAATTTGCATTAATCTCAGCTCTGCCACAGTTGCTAATTGAGATGACTTCTTGCTAGAACTTCCAGTTACTTTGCAGTCTCACACTAACATCTGTTCTCACAAATACCAGCCCTTCTCTATGTGTCTGTTCTTTGTCCTGATGCTGATGCTTTTCTTGAAAAGCATCTGTTGGTTCGTGTGTGGAATTAGTGCTTCTGGATCTTGCTCATCATTGATAGAGAAATGTAAGAGGACATTCCTAGCAAGTAATATGCTTGCCACAGATGAGTAGATTAAAGAGACTCCAACTGATCTACAACTATGGGCCAAACAAGGAAAAGTTTTTGATCTGGAAAAATGGGAAAGCTTAGAGCTGGCTGAGAGAGTATTACTTGTCACTGAAGAAGACTGTATTGAATAAACTGTTGCTTGGGTAGACTGAAGCCTACTGTCATGTGTGTGAATCATAATGGAGACGGCCATTATGGAGTGAAGCTGAAGACAGAACCACAGTGTCCTCCTGGGGAAGCTGCTCCATGCAAGCAAGGAGTTGCCGAGTCCCACTTCCACAAAACATATTGCTAGTAAGACATTTGTGATCACTAATTGGGGTTGAGATGACTTTGGTATACTCCATGCTTACAATGCTGCCAGGTCTTTATTTTACAGTTTCTCTCAATGAATCACCACATTTCACTTTGGAATACTTCCCACAATTGATTTTCCACCTATTTTTCATGTAAATATATCTAAATACCAGCAGTGCACAAGCAGAGGTGCAGCTTGTCCTGGCAATCAATCAGCAGCCCAAGGGCTGCCAGTACTCTGCACATAAACGGACAGTGGTGGATTTTTGGAGGTACATGCAGGTTATTCCTTACACAGCTCTGTGCAGTGGATTAGAGTGCAGACAACTCTTCGGAAATTACAACTAGACCCCCACAGAGAAATAATAATCATGGAAAGACCAAACCCACACAAAATCCTCTTCCAACTTTTGAATGTTTTTTTTCCTTGTTCTTTCATAAATGATGCATTTAAGTGATTTTTTTTTTTAAATAGCAAATAAAGCATTTTCACACACACAAACACACATATCCTCACACTATGTGAACTAAGCCCAGATCTGTCCAACCCACATCAGCCATTTGTACCACTTGAACTGGATATCTTACCATTAAGTCCGTCTGTGCAGAAATCACTTTTCTGAATAATTAGACTCATGTGGGCATCTCCAAATTAGGCCTCAGCTGCTTAAGTTGTCTACTGATAAGCTGCAAAACTTTTATACAAAGTAACACCAGAACAGTTAGCCCCTGGTAACTCCTACTTACCACTGGAACCTCTGCTTCAGCTGCCTAATGAGACAGTCCTCTCACAATAAATGATTATGCTCCTTTTATAAGCAGCATGGAGATAAGTGCCTGTGATGGGCTTCATAGAAGGTTACCTATAACTGATGTCCCATGCAGTTACACAACAATTTAAAGCAGATCTTGAAAAGAAGAATTATGGAGCACAAACAATCCCCAGAATTCCCTGCAGATGCAGAGCTCTGGGATTTAAAATCTTTTTATAACTCATTCTATTCACTTTGTGCAAATGGCAATTTTCAGAGATGTGTAATGTGGGTGGATTATTTTAGAAGCATCATACCATCAGGGACAGATATCTCAGAAAGTTTAATTTACTTTGTAAGTAGGAAAAAAGTATGAATTACTCAAGGACTGTTTGATAAGGAGGAGTAAGGCCAGTAAAAAAAAGGTTGAATTGAAGAGACATCATGATAAATCTGAGTAGTGATGGGTAAAGGGAGGTTGGTTTTGGTGCTTTGAAATAGTGATGGTAACAAAAGATGCTAGTATAGGGAAGTTGAAAATCATCTTCAAGAAATTAACCTGTGAAACTAACAAATCTTTGCTGCTGAAGTGGATCATTTTAATCTGATGTATTATTGATTAAAAAGGGATGCACAACTATATCCAAAGCTGTGCCTGAAAAGCTGCTGAACACCTAGACAAGACAGTATCAGTTAAATAACTACATGTCCCCAAGTTCAGCTGCAGATAAAGGTGTGCTTCCTATCAGAAGAGTTACTCTTCCAGGCAAACTGAATTAGTACAGCACAAAATAATTTTATACTGCTAGAGTTGTATCCCTCCTAGAGAACATATGAGTTTGATCACAGCTTCCTACCTAGAGCTCTTCTTACTATGTCAGTACAAACTTCTTTTTGTGCCTAACCTATAGCTCAAAATCCAGTCTATCCTAGAAGCCCCTTGTATAGATTTTCTGAGACTCCTGTCCAGATGAGATTTCCCAAAGGAAAGCCTTTATTTGGTCCAGTGATCTCAGCAGGAATAGCAGCACTTCTGCTTTGAAGCTTGTGTTATTCTCATGGAGCTGTACTGAGCCACAATGTGGTCACATGGTTATTCCCTAAATCTATTCAAAGAACAGCTCATTCTTCACTCCTTCCTGAAGGACCATCAACGGATTGTGCTATACTGAATTTCAAAATGCAGCTATGCCACATATTTCTGCACTTTCCAGGAATTCTGACTGTGAACCAAAGAGTGGCTTACAAACTTTCATGCATACAAACCATTAGTTCTAACTCTCTCAAACCCAGCATCTGAATTCTTGGATGAATTTTTTAAAAGGAAGAAGCAGATACACTTTGATCTGAACAGCTTCATCTCTCTTAGTTCATCTGTTGTCATGTCTACTTCTCCCTTACACCCATACCTTCAGCAAACCTCTTCAACCTTTCAGTGTCTTGTTCCTACTCTATCTGCTTCCACACTTTCTGTAAACCTCAGATATCCCTGTTTGGATTTCCTCTACAGTCCATCAATTCAACCATTTCCACAAGTAGCTCCCAGATGACAAACCTCACTAGAACACTGCAGAACAGAGCTAGCTTCATCTTCCTTCTTGAGAAGTGGATGCAAGAAAATGTCAAACAGCTAATTCCAAAACCAACAACCAGGGCTCATGAAATCCAGCTTACCAGTGAGGGGTTTCTCTGTCACTGATCTCCACAGAATGATGTGCTCACAAAATCCAAGAACTCCTCTGCACACCTGTCAAGTCCTCAAGCAACTTCTGGAACTTAAATAACCCACAAAGAATGAAAAACACCCTTTCATAGCAATGTGCCATCACCAAAAGAGCATTCTTCTCTATATTGTGCAGCCATTTAGCTGAAAATTATAGAAGGAGTTCAGTTTGGCTCATGACAGTTTTTGGTTCTCTTTGTTTCATTTCCATTATTTGAAGGGTTTTGTTGTTTTCAACGTCATCTAAACGTAACTGGCCTATTCTGGAATCAAACTTTGATCAGATTTTAATGGGATCTCAGAGGAAAACAGTATTTGGCTAACATGTATCATTCTGCATGTATTAATCAAGTGATTTCTGGCTGAGCTGCCTGAATTTCACATAACTGCTCTTCTCCATTGGTAATTAGCAGAGCAGGATAATGACAGAATCTGCTTTCACAGAAACACTTTTGTATCCAGAATATTCTAGAACTTTTTAACTGTCAACTCCAATTCAATTACATTCAGAATATCATTTCTAGCCTTTCCTGAGGAACTTCACTTAAATATGCAATATCCCTATATTAAAAAATAGTCACAAACAATACCAAAACACACATTTATGGCACTCATAACTTGAATCACTTAGGCCAGCTGTCCCTTGCAAATCACCATTCAACACCACTTTTGTGAGTATTGCTGTTAGTCAGCATCTGCCTCAGTAATCTGGAAGGAGATCAGAAATCACTAACTATGGACACTTTCTGAATGATACAGAAGCTGGGTAAGTGGGAGCAAATCCTGAGTCAGATTAGTCACACAGCATATGGTAAACAAAGCCTTTGGTAATCTGAGTGTACCTAAAAAAGAGCAAAACAAAACCAAACCCTCACAGGCCTGTAGGGACAAAAAATTGACAAAAATTGCAAGAGAATATATTGCTGGGGTTCATGTTTTTAGAAGGAAGCTGAAAACTACTGCAGTATGGAAAAAAGCTAATCTGCCTTATGCCTTCTGGGTAAACAAAAAATGATGCCTTATGCTAAAAACTTAGTGTTCAGTTTCTATAGGTTAGAATTTCTTGAATTTGAAAGTCAATTTTATTTCGGCAGATAAGTATCTGAACATAAATATCCCCTAATAGAGGATTTTCAGACATACAATAAAAGACACGTTAAAAACCAGCTCCTGGAAACTCAAATGAGACACATTAAAATTAGAAATGAGGCACCTTTTTAAACAGAGCATGATTAACAACTGGGGAAAAGTATACAAAGTGGATTCTTTGCCTCTTGTAGTAAGTTTAAGGTCATGCACTGTAGATAATAACAAGAATGCTTTTAGCTATAAGCTAGAAATGGCTGAGGAGGAGAAAGCTCAATCTGCATTAGTCAGTCAGCCTGATAATGAGCTACCAATGTGAAAAAAAGGCAAACATTGCCCTGGAAAGTATCAGATCAATTATTTCTGGTAACAATGGGGGGAGTATTAGTACAGTAGTGGTAGAGCATTGCTAAGACATCACTTCAACTGGACATAATTATGAATGCTTGTGCACAGAAAAGATTCACTAAGGGTGGAACAGCTGCAGAGAAGGACTACTAGGATGATAAGAACATAAAATATGCCATAAAGGGAGATAGAAAAACTTGTATAGGAAGAGGATGACTGTTATCACTAAATATAATGGGTTAGTAAAGGAGCTGTTTAAGCCGAAGGATGATCACAGTTTAAGAACAAAGGGTGGAAACTGAACTTGAATAAATTTACTGTAATTTGGATCCTTTTAAATAACCAGGCAAATGAAGCATTGAAACAATTTTCTTGTAGGAATTTGGGAGATAAATTACTCTAACCAGCTTTAAGACAGGTGCTTAAATTCGCCAACATTCAAGCTACATCATCACTGCCCTAGCTTCTGCAGCACTGGGGACCAGAGTCAAGCCCAAAGGTGCCCTCCTCGGGACAGCTCAGTGACACCACAGGGGTCAGGCCTCAAAACAGGCTCATCACTCCCAAACTGCAGGGACTGCTGAAACAAGCATTGAGCTTAAATTATGACCAAGCCCTGAAGTTAATATTTCACTAAGTTACTTTCTCTCAAGAAAATTATATCTTCTTAGAAGCAGCACATTTTCCAGGCTCTCTGTTAATCTCAGAAATTAACTTTTAGAAACTTAGTCTAATAATTCATTTTTATTTTTATTTTTTCAAATCAAAGCTCAAATTACACTAAAAACACCATGGTTAAATAGACTCATGCCAAGGTTCATACAGAAAAAAAAAAGTAATATTTAGATAAGACTGCCAAAAATCAGAATTATCTGACTATCAAACAAATTGTTTCTCTTATACTCCATGTGAGCAGGAAGCCCTGCTTCAGCTAAAAAGAGAAATCAAGGTAGGATTTATCAACAGCAGCTCAACCTAATGTTGTCTGTCTCCATTAAACAGAAGTCACTACAGACACCTTTTGTGCTCTGTATCAAGTGCTGAAGCAGTACTTGCCATAGCAATGATCTGGCTGCGGTGTGGTCATATCCTTTTCTTCCCAAATCCCCAGGTTTTTAATAAAAGAACATTTCATTACATTCTGATGCACTTTATTGTAGGAGAAGGGTTGGTTTTGGAGGCACAAAATATACAAAATCTGCTTATGAAGATTCTAAGCTATTTTCCCTTGATTAGAATAATTCTTAAACTACTTATGCCTTCCTACCATGCTATCAGTTTTTGCTTTCTCAAATGCCATGGCTGCTGTAATTAGATTGATAGTTTCTCACTTTGTCAATCCAAAAACTATAGAAATATATTTAAAAGGAAACACTGCAAGACAAACTACAAACAAAACAGATAAGGATTTAATGTCACAGTGCAAGTTCCTCGATGTTTAGAACTATTACTAAATTGTTGTGAAAAAAAGTATTTTGCTCATGTGGCTTGTGGAACTCCTAAAACCATGCATGTGTATTTCCTCTAAAAATATCCACTTGACTGGATCCCATTTTCATCAGTTCCAGAGTCCATGTTTTTCCTGTGGGTTTTGCTTCTTCAATATACATAGAATACATAGAATAAACCGGGTTGGAAGAGACCTTCAAGATCATTGCGTCCAACCCATCAACCAATCCAACACCACCTAAACAACTAACCCACGGCACCAAGCACCCCATCAAATCTTCTCCTGAAAACCTCCAATGACGGCGACTCCACCACCTCCCTAGGCAGCCCATTCCAATGGGCAATCACTCTCTCTGTATAGAACTTCTTCCTAACATCCAACCTAAACCTCCCCTGGCGCAGCCTGAGACTGTGTCCTCTTGTTCTGGTACTGGCTGCCTGGGAGAAGAGACCAACATCCGCCTGTCTACAACCTCCCTTCAGGTAGTTGTAGAGAGTAATAAGGTCACCCCTGAGTCTCCTCTTCTCCAGGCTAAGCAACCCCAGCTCCCTCAGTCTCTCCTCGTAGGGCTTATGTTCCAAACCCCTCACCAACTTTGTTGCTCTTCTCTGGACTCGTTCCAGCAAGTCAGCATCCTTCCTAAACTGAGGGTCCCAGAACTGGACACAGTACTCGAAGTGCAGCCTAACCAGTGCAGTGTACAAGGGCACAATGACCTCCCTGTTCTGAGCTGTGACAAATACAACAGAAGGAATGCTCTGAATTTTCTTTTACAAGTAAAACAAGAAGAAAAATTACTGTCAATTTAAAAAGACAATGAAAATAAAGACAAAGGAGGATCTTTCATTACTTGCGTTAGACTGTGATTCACGGAAGTGAGCACAAGTTCAGTGTGTTTTTAATGTGGGCTTTTTTAATAACTACCATTGTTTTTAAAAAATATTTATAGTTCACTTCATTCATTTATAAAGAAATAGCTTGGATAAGCACAGGAGACTCAAAACAAAACATGCCACAAGACTGCAATAGATAGGACTCAGGAGTCTGGAACCTCTCTTAACTGTGTTGGAAATTGCAAATTAATTCAGTTCAAAATTAAATGCTTTCCAAGCCATTCACTAGAGACTGGAATTCAGCCTTCAAATACACATGGAAAACCATCAAATGTGAGTCAATAAAACAGTGCATGAAAAGCCACTTGTCCTGGCGAGACTCTTCTACACCAGCTTCTGAGAGAGCACTTCAGAGGGTTTGCAATAGCACAAATTCCACAGCAAGAAAAAAAAACAGACTGAGTTAACAGTAATCTTTCCTCCTTTTTCTTAACCTGTGTTAGCAACGTGACAGCAAATAGAATTTCACTTAAATAAATTTACTTATTAAATATATTTTTAAGTTGCTTCCTGTAATTTTTAAGGTATGATTAAAGGAAAACTGCAGTTGCACTTCAGCTATTCCCAAGGGTGAACTATGAAGCTGTTTGTTACCAGACAATGGTCTACGAAGGAGAAAAGCCAGGGCAGGACAATGGAAACAATGTAGGTGTGCCCTGCAAAAGGGCAAGAGGTCTTGTCTCCTCATAGATGGTGCAGGTCTGATCAACCCAGGGTGTGGGACACATGTCCACCTTAGAACACCAATTCCCTACATGACATCAGTTGTCTAATGACAGCTGGAAATGCTTGAGACATCCACAGGATACAAGATCTGATGAGGTCCCATTTTCTCCTCTGGCAGATGCTGGAGGCTAGATGATGACACAGGGAACCTTGACTTGCTGAAGATGTCTGGGTATGGATAGTTGACTGTTACCCTAGACTGAGCGTAAAGGGGTTGCAGTGTATTTTTGTACTCCTGGCCTAGCTGACATTTTTTAGTCTCCTTAGGGTGACATTTTTGCTTGGGGCTGTAATTAGGAAGTATCCACCTTCCTAAAGAAAAAGGAGGAATGGAAGAGATCAGGAATTCATACAAGTGCCAACCTTTTTACTTGCAAATAGTTTATCTCAGAAGATAAATTTCTGTATTTCTTTTTTTAAGTGTAAAAAGTATTTCAATTCTGGTTTTACACCCAACTAGAATACATGGAATAAACCAGGTTGGAAGAGACCTTCAAGATCATTGCGTCCAACCCATCAACCAATCCAACACCACACAAACATCTAACCCATGGCACCAAGCACCCCATCAAGTCTTCTCCTGAAAACCTCCAGTGATGGCGACTCCACCACCTCCCCAGGCAGCCCATTCCAATGGGCAATCACCCTTTCTGTATAGAACTTTTTCCTAACATCAGTATCACAGTATCACAGTATCACAGTAACTAAGGTTGGAAGAGACCCCAAGGATCATCAAGTCCAACCTGTTCCAACAGACCTCACAACTAGATCATAGCACCAAGCGCCACGTCCAATCTCCCCCTGAACACCTCCAGGGACGGCGACTCCACCACCTCCCTGGGCAGCCCATTCCAATGACGAATGACTCGCTCAGTGAAGAACTTTTTCCTCACCTCGAGTCTAAACCTCCCCTGACACAACTTGAGACTGTGTCCCCTTGTTCTGGTGCTGGTTGCCTGGGAGAAGAGACCAACCCCCACCTGGCTACAACCACCCTTCAGGTAGTTGTAGAGGGCAATGAGGTCGCCTCTGATCCTTCTCTTCTCCAGGCTAAACAATCCCAGCTCCCTCAGCCTCTCCTCATAGGGCTTGTGCTCAAGGCCTCTCACCAGCCTTGTTGCCCTTCTCTGGACACGTTCAAGTGTCTCGATGTCCTTCCTAAACTGAGGGGCCCAGAACTGGACACAGTACTCAAGGTGTGGCCTAACCAATGCAGAGTACAGGGGCACAATGACCTCCCTGCTCCTGCTGGCCACACTATTCCTAATACAGGCCAGGATGCCATTGGCCTTCTTGGCCACCTGGGCACACTGCTAGCTCATGTTTAGGCGGGTGTCAATCAGCACCCCCAGGTCCCTCTCCGTTTGGCAGCTCTCCAGCCACTCTGACCCCAGCCTGTAGCTCTGCATGGGGTTGCCGTGGCCAAAGTGCAGCACCCGGCACTTAGACTTATTAAATGCCATCCCATTGGACTCTGCCCATCTGTCCAGTCGGTCAAGGTCCCTCTGCAGAGCCTTTCTACCCTCTAACTGACTAACATCTGTTCCCAACTTGGTGTCATCTGCAAACTTGCTGATGACTGACTCAACCCCCTCATCCAGATCATCAATGAAGATGTTAAAGAGGATGGGGCCCAGCACTGATCCCTGGGGGACGCCACTGGTGACTGGCCGCCAGCCGGATGTGGCACCATTCACCACCACTCTCTGGGCTCGGCCCTCCAGCCAGTTCCTAACCCAGCACAGAGTGTTGTGGTCCAAGCCACGAGCTGACAGCTTAGCCAGCAGTTTACTGTGGGGGACGGTGTCAAAGACCTTGCTGAAGTCCAGATAGACTACATCCACAGGCCTCCCCACATCCACCAGACGGGTCACCTGATCATAGAAGGAGATCAGGTTGGAGAGGCAGGACCTGCCCTTCCTAAATCCATGTTGGCTGGACCCGAGCCCTTGGCCATCCTTCAGGTGCGCAGTTATTGCTGCCAGGATAATCTGCTCCATCACTTTCCCTGGCACTGAGGTCAGGCTGACTGGTCTGTAGTTTCCAGGTTCCTCCATCCGTCCCTTCTTGTGGATGGGGACCACATTGGCCAGTTTCCAGTCACCTGGGACCTCTCCAGTGAGCCAGGACTGGAGGAAAATGATGGAGAGCGGCTTGGCCAGCTCATCTGCCAGCTCTCTCAGCACCCTAGGATGGATCCCATCCGGTCCCATGGACTTATGGGTGTCCAAGTGGCTCAGCAGGTCCCGGACTAATTCCTCATGGATTTCTGGGGCATTACACTGCTCCCCGACCCTATTACCCAGCTCAGGAGGCCACTCATCCTGGACTCCTACCTTGCTGTTAAACATTGAGGCAAAGAAGGCGTTCAGGACCTCAGCCTTTTCCTCATCTTTGGTCACCATGTTCCCCTCCAGGCCCAGTAAGGAGTGGAGGTTCTTCTTGCCCTTCTTTTTAGCATTGATATATTTGTAAAATTGCTTTTTATTATCTTTCACAGAGGTGGCCAGCTTCAGTTCCAACTGGGCCTTTGCCTCTCTAATTTTATTCCTACATAGTCTAACCACTTCCTTAAACATACCTCGAGAAGCCTTCCCCTCCTTCCAAAGGTGATACAGCCTCTTTTTTTCCCTTAAATCCTTCAGGAGCTGCTTGTCCATCCAGGCCGGTCGCCTTCCCCGCCGGCTCATCTTTCGGCACATGGGAACCGCCAGTTCCTGTGCCTTCAAGAGCTCCTGTTTGAAGTAGGTCCAACCCTCCTGGACCCCTCGGTTCATGAGGGTTGGTACCCAGGGAACTTTACAAATAAGTTTCTTAAAGAGGCTGAAGTTTGCCCTCCGGAAGTCCAAGGTGAAGGTTCTGTTGGTGCTCCTCCCTATCTCCCTGCATATTGAAAACTTCACTATCTCGTGGTCACTGCACCCTAGGCAGCCTCCCACGGTCACATCTCCCACTAGCCCTTCCCTATTGGAGAGCAGCAAGTCAAGCAGAGCCTGTCCCCTGGTAGGCTCACTTAACAGCTGCGTCAGGAAGCAATCCTCTATCCGCTCCAGGAATCTTCTGGACTGCCTTCTCTCTGCTGAATTAAGTTCCCAGCAGATATCCGGCAGGTTGAAGTCCCCCACGAGGACAAGATCTGATGATCTTGAAACAGCCTCCAGTTGTTTATAGAATAATTCATCAGCCTCCTCATCCTGGTTGGGTGGTCTATAACAGACTCCAACCAGGATGTCAGATTTGTTGGGCTGCCCTCTGATTTTAACCCACAGGCTCTCAATTCCCTCATCTTCCACCTCGAGTTCTGAGGCAGAAAGTGTCTCCCTAAACATCTAGCCTGAACCTCCCCTGGCGCAGCCTGAGACTATGAAATTTAAGGTGGAACTGTAAAAAAAAAAAAATCCCTGTTATTTTTCAGAAACACAAAATTAAATATCCATGTTTTACTGACAAATGCGATGTTGTAAAGCTGAACCATGGAACAGTCAAAGCTAATTCACCAGTTGTAAGCTGACCTCACTCTGTCTTTGGCAAAGGACTAAGAAGGGCTCTTGCTGGAGAGTCAGAAATTTGTTAGCATTTTCCTTACAGGACAAAAGCCGTAATGGCTGGTTTGTAAAATTATGCTTTGGATATTAATTATTAGATGGAAGTCCTTTGCTACAGGCCAGAGAAACCATTAACCTCTCTGTATTAAACTTCCAATATTTTCATAACCCATTTGTAGCAGACAGCATTTTTCCTATGGATTACTGCACACCTTTAATAACTGAATAACAGACATCTTTTAAATATCCTCTGAGTGAACAGCAGCTAGTGTCAGAAAATTACATTTTCAGAAATACTTTGCATTTCAGTCTCAGCCATATGAAAACAGGGCACCCAAAGGCACATCTGTGTATGATTGCCTCAGCCAGCCAAGCTCCCCATGTTACACACAGCAAAAGCAAAGCACCTAAAGAAAGGATCCTCAGAAACAGTCTGAGGAGAGCCATCTAGGAAGAAAACACAGAAGAAAACCCTAAATGTGGAAAAATAAATAAATCTGTAAAGTCCTCAGAAATATTTCCCAGGATAAAAAGATCCTTTAGATTATCACACATTTGGTAAATTCTGTAGTCATGACAAATCTTCAGCCAAATTTCAATTAGAAGCTACCACATCACTCTTTGTTCATCTCAGGGAAAACCGAAGCTAAAGCACATCCCAGTTGGTTTTGGTTGAACTCTTGGCAGATTATGGCTGAAGATTTTTTTTAAAGCGTTCATTACATCTTTGTCCTCCTTAAGCAAAGGTTATCACAAAGCTGCCTGCTTGAGTGAATTATGACTACTGAATGGTCACCAGTGCCTGTGATATTTGATATTACTTATTACATGTTCAGTGATTAATTTAAGTAGGTTGTTAAAAAGGAGAAATCTCTACCAAGCCCTTTATTATGTAATCTAAAGATAGTAAAGCTTCATTTACAGTGAGAAAATAATGAGATCCCTGTATGTATGTGCTGAGCAAGGAGATGAAATATTTCAACAATTTCACTATTCACATAAAAATTGAAAATTTAAACTGGATCTTTCTAAAACTCAAGACTTGCAGGATAAAGCAGCTCTTAGAGATTATTTTTTTAAATTTAGACTTGCTCGATTAATGCTCCTGTTCTTCATCTCAACAGCTAATGCTGTCAGCATTTATTGATTCAGCTTTCTAATAATTACATCATCTTTCCAGAATGTCAGAGAACATCAAGGTGACAGTGATGCCACATGACTGGAGTATGACTCCAGTGTCAGAAAGTATTTGTGGCGGTTATTTGACCGGAAACAAACACAGCAAATCTCAGAGTGTTGAGGAGGAAAATACTGACTTTAGTAATCAGGTGCCATGTAAAATACTTCATTGCCTTCTTTAATGATGGCAAAATAGCCTTGTTGAGTAACTGTTTAAATAGTTTCATTTGAATAAGCTAGAACTCATGGGGGGCACTTTGACCAATGTCACATCTTCCCAAAACGCTACCAGGTCTTTCAGCAGCTAGCTACTTAATTTGACGTTATCTGGAAAAAACAAACAAACAAAACATAGAAAACCAAACATAAAACCAAAACCAACCACCAACCTTCTCACACAACTCAAAAGTATCTTTACTTTCCTGCCATAAGGCTAGATATTGTACTTGTGTATCTCATGGACTGCTCCTGATGATTTGTTTCCTCCAAGCATTCAACCAGCTCAAACTATGGCTCATGAAAAAAAACAATTTTTTTGGTTATAAATTGCACTGATTTTAATAACTGTGTTGTTTTTCAATAAAGGCTGAAATGAGGCAAGAATTACAGCATATTGACTTGATAAATGTAAAAAAATCCTAGTTTAAGGCTTTCAGTACCTCTAAGATATACTTTTGTACTAAAAGGCCTATTTTCTTTTTTTTTCAGAAGCAAAAGTCAGTGTTCATATGACAGTAGGTGTAGATGATCACCAAAAACCACTAGATAAACTAATAAAACATGGACACATATTTCATTAAAGACATTTCAAATCATTCTTATCTCTTTCAAGAATGTCATAAAATAAGGTGCATTCACATCTGGACTGACATGATCGCCTTGGAATAATGGATTTCATTCAGTAATAAAATCCAGCAGAGAAGAACTGAGGAACAACACTACTCCACAGAGTAAGGACTTCATGCCTAGGACTGCACTTCTGCTTCATGGGGATTTTGTAGCAAAGAGGACTTGACTGAAATCACTTTAGGAATGACTCGGGCTCTTGTGAGGTGATGAACAAGAGCCTTCTGCTAACTTCACAATTTTCACTTCAGTCTAACCTCAAATTTTCTAACCTCAGCAATATGCTGTAATCAATAAGCACCTCTTTTTGCTGTGGTGCCTGTTGTGAACATGACTGTGTATCCATGAAAAGGAATAATCACTCCACTTACCAGTCCTGCCAGGGATAGCGAAGCAGGAGTGGCATAGAGGGTCACTGCCCTTCCCCCTGTGTACCAAGAGAGCAGTGAGCCCTGATTCCAACCACTCTGCACAGTGGCACAGGTTTCTTCTCTAGTTCATGCACTTTAGCATCTGATAAAATGGAACCGTACCAATCACTCCTTACAACAGCAATTCACTGTCATTTGTAGATTCCTTTTAGATCTGCTGCAGATTTTTCATGTGAACCATCTCAGAAAACATGAAAATGGTTATCAGTCACAACACTGACAACAGAGAAGCAAACAGTGAAATCAGCTGGTAGGACAGGTGATGGTCAGGTTCTTAACAGAGGGCTCTTAAGCTCAGCTTTCCTGTAAGGTTGATTTTTCACCACATAATCAAATCCACATCAAAACACAACAAATTGGCAGATATGGGGAAGCAGTCTGATCACAACATTTGTTTGTCATAATGTGGCAGAAATTAGTTTACAAACTTGTCTTCAAAAATCACAATAACAACCATTTCCTGATACCATTTCACATTTGCAAGAGGCTTCAATGCATGTTAATTGATTAAGTCCAAGAGCCCAGTAATTTCAGCTTGAAGATGTGACTGCATCTTGACAAACACAAAATGCAGGGATAATAATAGGCCTGGCACAAGGGGAAAGTTGGGGAGGGGGTTCTGACTGGCTGTCGCAGTACAACACATGACAATCAGGCATTACAGAAACAGGCAAGGGACAAGAAACAATGCAAGCAGGAACACTAGCAGTGTGAAGTTCAAGCAGCCATGGGAACACTTGCTTCATGTATTCCTGAGGCATACATGCATAGGATGCAATTTCAAGTTGGCCCTACATTTCTAGATGCTTGCCTTTTCCCCTTGCTTTACTAAAGGCACCTCTCTGTTGCTAAGAATTATGATGCAACTTTAGCCTGTCAATCCAGGTGAATGCAGCTCTCAAAGCTTCCTCTTTTGAGAGGAAAGTATTTTGTTATCATTGCTGCAATCAATGAAGGTTTAACTAATTTTTCTTTGACTTCTGTGTGATATTATCTGTAGTATAATGGTCAAGAATGGTTAAATACTGGGTTTTATTCTGCCAGCATGTCTGTAGAGAGTAATGAAGAAAGAAGTTCTTCTAGAGATCACATGTTAATTGGTGAATAAATAAGACAAATATTATTAAGAAAATAAATGAGAATTCGGTTACATACTGAAATTTCTCTAATTGATGCCAATCAGGAGTGATTTATCCATTAAAAGAAAAGAATGAAAATATGGATTTCAAGGTAAGATTTCAGTGAGAGGAGGTAGCTCAGCAAACTCGCAGATGTTTCTCCATACAACAAGGACAGTGCAAAGAAGTAGCCAAAATGGTACTCCCTGGTGCCTCCTGGGATATCAGAGCACACACTTCAAGGCCTCAGACTTGATTTTAATTGCTAAACTGCAATGCAAGAAAACTGCCAGACCGACTCCATGTATCTGGTTTCCCCATGTCCTTCTGTTCTAATTTTGTCTGATTTTTACTTAATTCAGTGTCATATAAAAGAACCCAAGTGAACCTGGTACATTTGGTTCTATCAGTTTTGTTAGGGCTACTTGCCTACTACTTGCTCACAGCGGAATTTAGGTTCATGTCATAGTCCACATCAGCTCACCCACAATATTACTTTTTATAAGTAACCCAGAAAACTTTGTATTTCTGTGCTTACTCTAGAGAATAGGCAAGCTGATTCAGTTTCCAATATTCAGAGTCTTGAAGTGCACCTACACTAAGACTTAAATATGATTTAAGTGTTGGGAAAATAGTCCAGGATCCTTAATGAACTAGTTAGATACTGTGCACGGACCTGTGCCTCAGTGCAGGGATCAAAGAGTCCTGATGAAAAAGGAGGGGGATGCAATGCCTCCAGAAACCCAGGCTACCAAAAGGTGCACAAAGGAGCGGCATTTTAAGCTTGTTGTATGCCCAGGGGGTCTAAAAAACTGTTCACTTCCACCAAAATCTCAGATGTCCTATCTCATTTTCTGAGTGCCAGGTTTGACATACAGGAGTTGGCAAGTGCAAGGGCTGAGTACACTCAACCCACACTGAATTAATAGGACCTTTAAACATACAAATTGGTATGCAGCAACGAGCATCTGTGAAAGTCAGTTCATAGTTATAAAGTGGGTATCACACTTGCAGGATACTTTTGGTCTTAATCATTGTTCCTATTTCACTGCTGGTGAAATGGATGTAACAAGTGCCATTGTATATCTTTACTTACAAAAAGAGAAAACCTGGAATATGCTGGTTGACAGCACTCACAGCACACCAGTTGAACCCAATATTCGAAATTAGTATAGAAAAGGAGAGTGAGAAACAAATACCCATGTATATAAATGAGATTATGTGTATGTAATTATATAAACATTCTTTTTTGTTATTAAAAGAACTTACAATTTGTACACTTCAGGTAGTCTTACTATAGCAAATAAGTACTGCTATAGATAAGAATCATCAGCCTGCCACAAATAATACTTTAATCTCTTAATATATTCCTAATGAAATCTATACCTGATTGGATTCCAGAGATGAGAGGTGTAAAAAAATACCTGATCTGATCACCTGACAAAATTTTTCCCTGCATGAATTTTATTAGAAATTAAAATGCAATTTAAAAATCACATTTAAATTCAATGATGCTCTAACTTTTCCCCACACCATTTTCTGGCCACTGAGGGGAGATAAACAGATGTATGCAAGACCTGAAAATAACATCACTCCTGAATAAATGTACTTGCTACATTGGACCAAAATTGGTCCCGACACATCAATTAACACTTCGGTGTTGCCTATATAAAACCATCTTTAAAGGCATTTTCTTGTCTAAAAACTCCAGAGGCCTCTTTGCAAGCACTCCTGCATTGGAAAGTAATCCATACCCATAGGTTAATGGGTAAGACTCAGGGGCAAGGCAAACAAGGCATGGTGAGAGTCTGTTATAGACCACCCAACTAGAATGAGGCGACAGATAAGACATCCTTTAGACCTTTGGGAGAAGACTCGTGATGGCTAGCTTTTGTTCTTGTGGGGGACTTTCCAGCTTCCCTGATGTCTGCTGGAAACAGCACAGAAGAAAGGGAGCAGTCCCAGAGGTTCCTACAGTGTGTAGAGGAGAACTTCCTGACACAGCTGGTGATGGAGCCAACTAGGGAAGGGACCTGCTGGACCTGCTGTTTGTGAACAGAAGACTTGTGGGGGATGTAGCAGCTGGAGGCGGTCTTGGACGGAGAGATCACAAAAAGACAGAGTTCTCAGTTGTTGAAGAAAGAGGCGGGGGTCATCAGAACTGGACTTCCACTGGGCAGACTTTGGCCCATTTCAGAGAATGGTTGACAGTCCCTGAGAAGGCAGTCCTGAAGGGACAAGGAGGAAATTGTAAAGACTCAGGAACAGGCTGTCCCCATGTGCCAGAAGATGAGTTGGCAGGGAATAAGGCCAGCCTGGCTAAATAAAGAGGTTTGGTTGCTGCTTAAGGAGAAAAGGAGGGTTTTTGGTCTTTGGAAGAAGGAGCAGGCCATTCAGGAGGACTACAAAGATGTTGTAAGGCTCTGAAGGGTAAAAATTAGAAGGACCAAAGCCCAGCTAGAAATCATTCTGGATGCAGCTGTTAAAGAGAACAACCTGAAAGGAGGTTGTCACCAGGTGGGGGTTGGTCTCTTCTCCCAGCACCAGAACAAGAGGACCCAGTCTCAAGCTGTGCCAGGGCAAGTTTAGGCTTAAGGTGAGGAGAAGTTCTTCACAGAAAGAGTAACTGGCCATAGGAATGTGCTGCCCAGGAAGGTGGTGGAGTCACTGTCCCTGGAGGTGTTCAAAAAAGGATTGGACGTGGCACTTGAAGCCATGGTTTAGTTAGTCATGAGGTGTTGGGTGATAGGTTGGACTTGATGATCTCTGAAGTCTTTTCCAACCTTATGGATTGTATGATTCTAAGAAATACTTCTACAAACACATTGGCAACAAAAGGAGGACTGAAGAGAATCTCTTTCCTTTGTTGGATGTGGGGGAAACAGTGGTAAAGAATGAGGAAAAGACTGGGGTAGTCAATACCTTCCATGCCTTCGTCATTAGAATTAGGAATGGTTCTTTGCTGGATACTCAGCCCCCTGAGCTGGAAGATTGGATGGTGAGCAGAATAAAGCCCCCGTAATCCAAGAGAAGATGTTTAAGCAACCTGCTGCACCACATAGACATGCACAGGCGATTGTCTCCCTGCACTCACCGCTAGTGAGGCCACATTTCAAGTACTGTGTTCAGTTTTGGGGTCCTCACTACCAGAAAGACATCAATGCTCTGGCAGTGTCTAAAGGGCAACAAAGCTAGTGAAGGATCAGAAGAAAAGGTCTTATGAGCAGAGTAGCAGAGCTAGCTGGGATTGTTTAGTCTCCTTTTCAGGAGTCTGAGGGGAGGCCTCATTGCTCTCTACAGCTACATGAAAGGAGGTTGCAATAAGGTGGGAGTCAGCCTCTTCTCCCCAGTAACACGGACATGAGGAAATAGCCTAAAGTTGCACCAGGGGAGGTTCAGATTGGATGTTAGAAGAAACTTCTTCACGGAACAGGTTATCAAACACTGGACTAGGCTCCCCAGGGAGGTGGTTGTATCTCCATAACTGCAGGCGTTTAAAAGATGCATAGATGTAGTGCTAAGGGATACGGTTTAGCCCCAGACTTGGTGGAGTTAGAGAATGGTTGGACTCAATCTCAAAGGTCTTTTCCAATCAAATTGACTATATGACAATCTCATCTGCAAAACATTGTGTTGCCTACAGTATTACATGTGTTACCCTTTTTGACCTTGTCCATACAGATACTACCAGGGGCTACAAGTATATTGAAAAGTCAAAAGGTTGAATTTAATGGTCAACTTCATAACACTCCAAAGACATGTGAAATAAATTATGGAGTAGACACCATCAGTCACTTCATGTATGTAAAGCTGTAGAGTAATTCAGAGCTTTTCAGGAATTTAGGTAAAAATGGATTTTGATGTCCATGAACTTCTGCCTGCCATAGCAGAAAGTTACAGCAAACCTGACAAGTACAAGAGTACTTGCAGAAATAGGTGAAAGATGGGACTGAACCAAACCAGATACAAACTAGGCCAGTTTAAGTACTTTCTGTGCAGGTTCCCTCACTGGCTAGTTTGCTCCTCCAACCTTGGGACAATGCTGTTTACCTTACCCAGTTACAGATAAGGAATTTTATTCCTCAGCAGGTAAAATACCTGGGGACACAGTTCCTTGTCAGGTAAGCATGGGTAATTACTGCCTATGCCATGATAATTAAACTATGTTTTGTTAATAGAACTGAAACCCTTTCCAGAAGGCACATATGATAGTCTACCACTTGTAAAAATGGTCAACTTTTGGCCATAGAGACATTTAAGTAGTAATTAGGCACCATGACACCCAGACTTCGGAAGTTATATCATCATTATGGTTTTGTTACATATCATTTGCAATGGGGAGTATCTTAAAACTAAACTCCAATGTAAACTTTCTTGACCAATGTCAGTTTGGCACCAAGTCACTATTTAATTGACTGTTAACAAATTCTCCAAGATATGACTGCTATGCAGATATTTTATCTTCCTGTTAATTGGTAATTATGCATTGGCAGGAAAAACAGTGCTTCTGTCCAATTATTGCAGAACTCCGTGATGATTTAAACTTTGCCAATTAGCAGTGAAGGGCTGGTACATCTTCTGGGCAAATTGTATTTGATAATCCCTACTAAAATATACATGGCAGTAGCTGACTTGTAACAAACAGGGGGGAAAAAAAATGGTAGTTCAAAGAGTATTAGATACAGTGCGAGGCAAATAGGGGCCTATTAAAATTTCCCCAACTGTTCTAATGAGAATGCCAAGGGTCATTTCTTCCTAGTTTACCATCTGTTTGGTTTCTGGCAAGTATCTCTGGTGTGAAAGGAGGGTCCTGGAGCCCATTTGGCTTGTCAAAAAGTAAACCAGGGATCTACAGTAATTTCAGTAAGTTACAAAACTGCAGTTCAAGAGCAGTAGCATAGATATAGCTGAGAACTTTTTTGTGAGATCTGGCATTTACCCATTATTCCTCTACCTTTTTAAAAGCTATGAACAAACGTGGAGAAGTAAAGGCTGGGCAGGAAGGATCAATTTTATAAGCACACCTACAAAAAAACCCAAACTCCAACACTTGGCCTTTTTCCGTCATGCAATGCTAGGAGGGATATTTTCCTTTATCTGTCAAAAACTGAAATCAAAACAGTGCCCCAGAACCATCAGTGTTTGAGCATAAAGTGATGCCAAAACCAGGCCTCTGAAGGATTAGAACCACACATCCCATCCAGGGGAATCAGGAACATCAGACGTCTCCAACAGACAATGAAGACCAGTGGATCAACAGCTTTTCCTGTAGCATTTCCTTGAATATGACACAGCCAGTGCCCTTGAGGACCCTCTTTACCCTTCTTCTGCAGATGAAATCAGCAGCATCACCAATGACATCCACCTACAGTCACTCTGGCCTAACACTGCTCTAAGCCAAAGGGAGGTACAGGACCAGGAAGCTACTTTTGTCCTTTCCCCCAATTCCTAACTCATACAGAACTGGATCAAAATGATCCTTCATCTATGAACTGAAAGGAGTGCTTTGGTTGGTCTGCTAAGCAAATGTGTATGTAACCAAAATACCAAGCAAAGGATTACGTGAAGGCTGCCTTAATCCTGTCAAAAGGCAGTAAAATAAAAGTAGGCATAAGATGAAATGCAATGCCAAGTAAATAATTTCTGGTGTTTGCTTGTTCCAGGATTCCCTCAGAAATTCATTATTTGCCATACTTTAGAGCATATTTGTAACGATGCATAAAAAAAACCAAAACAAAACACCACAGCACAGAGACTTGCTATATTACTTACAGTAGGTATGATCACTTTAACTGTATTGAAACCATAAACTGAATAAGAGAAAACACTGCAAGAGGATTTCTTATACTCTGTTTTTCGCTTTCTAGCAGGTGCAGTTCCCCTGTTCAGGCACTAAAATGCTTCTAGGTAAGAACACTCTCATAGCTCCTTATAAAGTAGCCCACAGAGTTAAACACTACCTATAGAGTTCATGGATTCACAGTAGAAAGGAGACATAACTTTTAAAAGACAATAAATTTCAATTTGAATAAGGCTACACAGAAAATAAACCAAAAATGTTCTGTTAGCCGATTAGGCCTGTGGCAATACTTTCCAGTGCAATGAGAGCTTCAAATGCATAGTTTCTACCATAATGGAGCCTCTAGACTTTCAAAAAGACCTTTTAGTTTAGGTTGACAGGTTAGTGCATATAAAAATGTTATTGTGAAGCTTCTTGTTTATTCCACATTAAAAGGTAAATGTCAGTGTAAAAATCGCATAAAATTTGGATTTGGAGTGCTTAACTATAAATGCTTACATTTCCCATTGGAGTTTGTAAGAAACTAATTACACTAAACTTACATTTTCAATAATTTGTCATGTGTGCATGATGTGAAAATCTACTGGGGAGCCAGAAAGCTGTAGGAAGGAGTTGAATGCACTGAACTGTGGTGAGTGGCAGGTCAAAGGCAGGCTTTGATTCACACAGCCCAGCACGTCTGCCTGCTCCACCAGCCTGTCAGCTGGGACCATCCTGCATAATCAGACAGATTCAGGTCCTCAGCATGCAGCCCTCCTTATCACTACCAAGGGATTAAACTGTAATCTTCTCCTTTAACCACAGAAATGATACTCCCTGTGCACATGGCTCTGGAGGAGTTGAGCTGTATTTTCATACTTATCCCAAGTTACAGACTGGTCCCCCTATCACCCACCAGCACAATTTAACCTTAATCTCTATTAGAAGCAATCATCCCCATCCCCACATTTGTAGTTTTCCGAAACATCTGTTAGTATTCTTGCCTCCCACTCTATTCTTCAAGCAGTGAAAGCCCCTAAGTGACTGCATCGACATCCTGGCTGTATGGGAAGTTAGTCTTGATAGGCTGGTAAACCCCAGAGCACAGCCCAGAGACATCCCAATTTGTCAAAAAGAGGCCAGATGCCAGCAAGAACCCTCAGAGTCAAAAGCAGAAGAAAGGAAGGACACAGAGGGATGAAGAGATCCTACAGGAGTCCAGACTTCATCTTCAGAGACAGTGTATGAATGACTGTGAGGAGGATAAGTGTGGCTAGGGAAAGAAGGGGTGAAAGAGAGGCTTTCTCTTCAAGCTTCAGCAGGCAACACTGAAGGATGTGGAAATGATTCCCAGGTACACACTGCATTGATCAGGAGATCAAGTGTTACTGGAGAGATGTAATTTAGCTATTTGTTGTATCAAGAGATCTAGCAAAGGAAGAAATGCTCTCAAAAGCTAGTAATAAGGATCATTACTTTGCTTAAGGATCCTCACAGCTTTGTTAGTAACATTTCAAGTATACGTTTACGTTTTATTCCAGCTCTAATTTCAGCTTTACAGCTTTAGCTTTGCCTTTATCTGAACCCATAAATGGTTCAGCTTAGGACAAAAGATGAATATTTATGACCACTATTAATTTTTTTCTCCAAAAGCTCACCCAGTTTTCCTTAAAAAAAAGCTGTTACAAGGCTTTCCAAATAAACACCTCAGCAAGTTTCATGACGGAATAATCCCACAGAGGAAACCAGAATCTATTTCTTTGGCTACATAATACATACTGAGATAGAAAAAGAACATAACCCTTAGAATTAACTCTGTTAGCACTGACATATTTTAATCTTTTTTCTTCAAAGCTTCTCGACACAGTTGACTGTGATAACCAACAATGATAGTGTCTCCATCAAGTGACTTCATAAATTGGGTAATTAAAAGATAACTGTAGCCACAATATGGTAACTTATGGCACAGAAGACAAATCTGTATGTTGGGGAAGATTTCATATTGTTGGTGCAGAATGGAAGATTATGATAATCTAGCGTGACCTCCTGTGTAACACAGACAAGAGCATTTCTATGATAATATTGCAAGGGAAAAACCAATTTTCTCTGCTCCCCAAGCAACCACTGCCAGCCCAATTCCAGAATATTGCTGTCTTCAGCCCCTCCCATCTGATCTGTGATAAATCATGTCAGTCTTTGCATTGAGGTCTCTGAACCTGACATTGTCCTCTGCGTTCAAACAAAAATAATTTCCATCAAACTAAATCTAACCTGAACATCACAACTTGCTGCAAAACAGGAGCAGCTCTTTGCTGATTGGAAATGGATCCAGGGTTTCTGGAGAAAGCACTTTATGTTTTCCTCAGAAAATGAAACAATGCAATTCTTTGCTACTATTTTATTAAACAGTGCATTAGATATTATGAAGACTGCTTCTTCTACTGCAGATGATAGATTTTACAGTATTAGAATACATAGAATACATAGAATAAACCAGGTTGGAAGAGACCTTCAAGATCATCGCGTCCAACCCATTGTTAGTTTGTAAAATACCACATTGCTTTGAAAAGCCTATCATTCACACGCTAAATGAGTTTTGGAAGAGGCCAGCCTTCTCAGCTCTCACTGCAGAGTAAAGAATAGTTTATGCGCTTCTCAAAAAAGGAAACACACATCACAGACTGAGCATTCATATGAAATTAAATTTAAAAGCTATTACCATTTTTCCTTCACTCTTTGCTTTTGACTGCAACTCCAAAGACACTGCATAAGGGCATCAGCTCTTTTGAAACATTCATATTTTTCCTCAATATATATTCACACTTAGGAGCCACCAAAGAAAAAGAGCAAAATGAGATTTTTATGTAAAACATCACATAACTAACAATTGTAGCATAACCAACCCTAGAGTTTACCTGCAGAAAGTTCAAAAGAAAGGTCAGAGATAGCAGGTTTTCTGTGGCCTGAATGAAAGCATGCTCTAGAGAGAGCAGCAGACCTCCCCTGTCCATGATGTTTGACAGTACATACTGAGGAGTGAAATGAGACTGCTCCAGCAGGCTCTACTGCTTTCACATCTCTTTGGTTTTTGTAGACCTGCATCCTCTTTGGGTCCACAGAACATGTGTCACCAGATTCTTGTTGATTATCCTACCAGTGTCTGAATGATCAAAAGACAGCAAGAGCCAGAAAATTACAGTTGGCAAATTAAAAAAGGCTACCTCCTTTTTCCTCACACATGTTACTTCAACTTCTCAGTAAGGCACCCACTGTAAAGGGCTTGTTCTCCATAAGGTAGAGATTTAGGAACAAACAGACCCACTTTGTAAATGCACAAATCTGTTCGAGTTCTTAAAATTGTGCCCAATTTCCATTCTTAAATATCTATATGTAACTAAACATGACCTGTAACTAACCACGACCTGTATACTTTGCTTAGTGAGATTGCCGTACAGGGCCATGATATCTCCTATGATGTAATACAAACAGCTATTTTATGGCAAGATAATAGCTTGCCAATATCTTGTCCATGCCAAAAATTTCACATTGATAAGTGTTCTCTATTTCACTTGCTCCATCAGATCCTGTTACAGTTTGAAGTGCACACTGGGAAAGGAGAAGCAGCAGGACTGCTTCTTCCAGAAGAGGTGAGAATTTCAGTCCATTTTGCACAAGACATGGAATACCTGTTGCAGCTGACATGAAACACTCTTCAGTGGGAAGAGGACAGCTGCAAGGCCAAGCAGAAGATTTGGGGTCGATCAGTGGTGCTACCCACAGATGCAAAGCCCTTCTTTAAGTTATTCTTCAATCTAGTTTTAAACAATGTGCCATTTACAGAGCATTCTTTCATTTATGAGGTATGTCTGCTGTATGACACTCAAGTGCCCAGGTCACTCATATTTCACATGCTTTATAGCAGAGATAATTACCATGAAAGATTATGGAGAAAGTACTGAGGCTGAGCCCTAACAGACAAATGAACATTTAAACTGCTGCAAAAGCAGTGCAGTTAAGTGTCCCACATGACTGGTACCTATTTTTGTATCTTCATTCCAGAGTGCTTGTTAGGGGCCACTGGGTTCCTCCAATTGGAGAAGCACAATTCTTACAATTATTTGTAAGGATATAAAAATACACTGCTAAATAAACTCCAGAAAAATATAGCTGTAAATTACTTGCACAAATTTAGAAGAGAATTTTCAAAATCACTTGTCCTTAGCACAGCTAGTGTGGTTGCTATTGCTGAATGCTACATAGAACATGAACTATATCATAATTATGCAGAATCTGTCCTGCCCCTCTCTGTAAAATTCTGTATTTTGTACATGGAAAATAATTTGTTATAAAAAATACCTTGACCAGCACTCTGGTTTTAAGGAAAAAGCTATTGTTAAATGAATTGAAAAAGTAGGCTAACATAAGTTCAAAGGAATCAGGTTTTCAGCCCAAGAACAGTTGGATGCTTTGGGCTAAACGCTTTAGCACCATTTAGAAATGGCTATTTTACCCAGTTTAGCTGCTGAGGCTTTTCTCTTTAAAAATTTTTATAATTCAGCACACCAGTACCAGGGCTGAGAAAAGAATAAGAAGGTGAAGGAAGACATAAAAGCTGTCTAAAAGCCACCACTGCCTTATCTCACTGACACCCACTGACTTCCACGTCTTGTTGACCCCTTGGTGTAAATGAGTCTGTTTCAGCAGCTGTGTTGTTATTGATGTCCTCTGTATGACCAAGTATTCATTATTCTGGGTTGCAGAATGTAAATTACACTGGACTTACCAAATCCAAAAGCACTGGAACCACCAACACTCTGAGAAGCCTGAACACTAGTAGAGGTGTAGAGCCCAGTCACCAGTAAGCCATCAAAGAAGGTACTTGTTGAAATAGTCACTGAAATGAAAGAAAGCATAGGTATCATTATTTATAAGCAATACTTAACATTCTGTGCACATTCTGTGAGCAGACTCTTGTCCCAGAGTGAGATCCCATCATTCATCTGAATCCCCTCAATATTTATGACACTTCAGTGACTTTAAATTGACTTTGCCATGTCATTTGCCTGCACCGCTCGTTTAACGTTCAGCACCAAGTTTCAGTATGCTCCTGTACAACTTCATCAGGGTTTCTTTAAAAAAAAAAAACCCAACCAAACACCACCAACAAAAATGACTGGTTTAGAGGTAAATGACTGGCTTTTATTGGTGTTGCACTCAGCTTCTACTCCTAAATGAATCATAAGTCCTGTACCAGTAATCACCTGCCACAGGAATCAGACACAAACTGAGCATTACAACACCCATCATAAGGGTGGTTATGGCTGCTGCTGCTAGCAAAGCTGTCTTTGCTTGAAGCACAAACTACGCTATACATCAAATATATGAGTTAGTCAAACACAGCATGGCAATACATGACTCGTAAGCAACTGTCAAGACATAAAAACAATGAAATAACCAGGATTCTGGTATTGTTCTGTCTGGCCAGAAACAGAGTGCACACTATAGTATCACACACCTTAGTTATATGGGCATGAGCCACCACAAAGCATCTGTATTTAAATAACTCATTGATGTATTTTAAAGAGATTCCTAGATATTAACAGCAATCATCCAAGTAACAGCTACAAGCAACACTGGAATATGTATTATTCTTTGTTATCACTGACAAATATTGCAATATTTAATTCTTGTACACAATAATTCTCACATTTGTACTTTTGTATCTTTCAGGTAGTATTGTAGAATCATAGAATTGTTTGGGTTGGAAAAGACCTTTAAGATCATCAAGTCCAACCATTCTCTAACTATACTGTCTAGGGCAAAACCATGTCCCTTAGCAACACATCTGTTTCACTTTCCTCTGTCTCATATCATCCTTTTCTACAGACTCTACCCGTACTTAAATGTGGATAAACTGCATTGCAAATTTATGTCCTAACACAGATGATTTTTTCCCCCCTTTTTTAAACTGCAGTACAACAGGCAAAGAACCTGTAAGGAGATCCACAAAAATCCATCTCCTTGCTAAAGGTGCGTCTTGTAACTCTCAGCCTACTACACTGAAGAAGCATCAAGACCTTTGTTCCCACATTGGTTTGTCTTTCATATTTTGTTCCATCCCTGCCCCCTTAACACACAGAGTCTGGTGCTTGAGAAAGATTGCTGATGAACTCTGATCCCTCCTTACATCGCATTCCTCTTCCCCATACTGCTCTCTTGCTGGGAACATCATGAGTCAATGACTGAAAAAGGTACTGCAAAGTGACTGCCAGCTCATTGACTGGTGAGGTACATTCAGCAGTCACACAGTGGGGGCTATTAAATCCCAGTTTCCACAGCATTTCGTCTGGGGTACACCATTGGCTTAAACTTCCTGTTATATATCTAAAGAACATACAAATGTTGACAGTAGCTGGATTCATTCTGAGCAGTATTTACTGCGTTTAATTTATTCTTCAGGTCTTTATATTTATCTTCCTTTCTTTGCTTATTCAGTAATATACTGAATAATTCCAGAACCCAACTTTTCTGCTCCCGTAACTCCAAATCTCAGTGCTGTGAATAAATGCCTGCCTGAATGCAGACACAGGGTCAGACCAAGTGCTCAATTTTTAAGAGGTCACAATCTTAGAAAAACAGCAAAAAAAGACCAGATTTTTTTTAAAAAATAAAGTAGTGTTACAGAAAGAAAATCATACAAGCAAATAAAGAATTTTTCCTGTGTTCGATGAAGTGTCAAATAATGCAGAATCTTTGCTTCCCTTCATGTTTTCCAACTGACAAAAAAGCAAAACATATGCAGGAAAACTATGCCTATGAGTTATTTTT
The DNA here is from genome assembly GCF_014839835.1 of Dryobates pubescens. Lineage (NCBI taxonomy): Eukaryota > Metazoa > Chordata > Aves > Piciformes > Picidae > Dryobates > Dryobates pubescens. Next base: position 107,430,759 of record NC_071657.1, on the reverse strand, counting down.
GAAGACTTGGCAAAACAGCCAGCGAAAAGCGGTGCTAGAAGGGCATCAGGCCAGTGCTTTGCTGCCATTTTGTTTCCCTGTGGGAAGCATCTTATTCTCCACTGAATAGGATATAATGCAAAAGCCTACTGTGAACAGGTGACCAGTTTCTCAGTGGGAAAGAAGTGATATTTTACAATGCCCGTATTTGATTTTGGACATATTTGTGTGATTGTCAACCCTCATTTTACATGAGCATGTAATAGGTCAATTTTTATTGTTGAAAAATTTCCAGCAGAGTATGGCTCCCTCATTAAGCCTCTGGGAACCTGCACAACGCCTCTAGCACATTTTTCAAACCAGAGCACTTGGCTGTTATTATTCATGTGTCAGACGTTTCAGAATCATTTCGTAGTTCTTCAAGAGGAAGAAATTAATTGTGACATTCTCAGTGATGATTTTTTTTGCTACCCAGTGGTGAAATACATCAAATTCCCATAAAATGAAAGAAAACACACCCCATGCCAAGTGTTAATGATCAAGAACAGGAAAGTTGGGCTAATACATAACCTAGCAACAGGACCATGATTCCACATAGGGATTAGGGCTTGCTACTGAGGGTTCTCAGCTTCCCCTTCCAAGAGCAGCATTCCTCCAAGATGCCCTCTGCCAGGCTTTGTTTCTTGCCTTTCCACTGCCTTTATGCTATATGTGGTTATGGTCCAGGGGAACTCTGGATATTGCTAACCTGGATAAAACTGGCTGTTCATGGTTTGAAGGAGTGGAAACCTCAAATGGGTAAAAAGTTGGCTGGATGGCAGGCCCAGGGAGTGGTAGTGAATGGACTTCAATTCAGTTGGTAGGAAGTCACAAGAAGTACAAAAAAAACATATACAGTTGGCAGCCCTCCAGGCTGCTGCATCTGGGAGTCCTGGCTTGGCTCATGTCACCCCTTGCACCAAGGACAGGAAGAATGCTTGTGAGAAAGCCCATGGCAATAGAGAGGCTGTGGTGCAGACACAGGTAGGAAACCCTCAGCTGCCTTGAAAGTGCCCAGCAAAAGGGATAGAGAATCTTCCTGAGAAACGCAGGAGGGCTGTGCTGGCTGTTCTGGTGCCTACTCAGGCAATAGCAGACTGCAAATATTAGAGGCAAAGCTGATAAAAGCTACTTTCAGAGTTGCCCAACATTTCCTTCTATTTTCCATTTCTGAGATCTTTGCCAATTTTTACCCTCTTGGGCTTTTTGGGATGGGGTTTTTTTCCCCCACAGTAAGTGTCTGCCTGAGACTGATTTAATTATTTAAGGAAGAAGGAATTTCAGTCAAAACACTTCATTTCTGAGGTTGGAGGAAAATGTAGTGCTGCCCTAACTGAAAAATTCCAGAGTCCTTTACTTTCAGCAGCTTTTTCACTCTGAAGTTCAAAAGCTGTCCTCCAAGTCTGGACAAGTTTTATACATATATATATATACACACACACACAAACATGTATTTTTAAAAAGGTTCACACGTGTTCAATAGAGATACTTTCATTTTTAGCATCAAAATATTTCTGGAGTTTGTCTGCATTTAGCACTCTTAGAGCACTCACTGACTAATAGGGCTTGCTGAATGAAGTCCCATGAAATTTATTTCAGTCAAGCTATCCTGCTTTGCAGAGACATCACTTCTGATGATGTTTTGATCTGGAAAGTTCCTCAGTGTTTTAAAGCAGAAATTCATGTCTTGTTGGAAAGAAGGGCAGAAAAAGAAGGCTCTTTATCAAAAGTCCTAAGCCTTCTGATAAGAAACCATCAATTCAGAAGAATCTCATGTCTCAGAAAGCTGAAAAATGTACAAAATGTCACAAAATTGAAGTTGGTCCAACTTTATTTTGACCAACATCACCCCCAGTAACTTAAACTTAGGAGACAAAAAAGCAGATCTGATGTAAAGAGGACAATGAGCATACTGGGCTGGAGAAGGTGTAGGGAAGAGAGACTTCTTGTAGAACAAGAAGCAATGGGGAAGAAAAGCCCAGGACTGGGAAAAGTAGCAAAGAGAAGGTAATGAAAAGGAGGAGATGGAATCTGTAGGTGTGGCCAGTAAACCCCAGAGAGATTCAGCACGAGGGATTCACGCAGTGCCCAGGAGGAGCAACTGGATGCAAAACCATCTGTAAAACCCAACAGCAAAGTGCTTCACATACTGGTCAACAGTCACAACCCAACCTACTATGCAGCTCTTACTCCATCTTACTGGACCCACTTCTAAATCAAGTGACTGGTGTTTGCTTGATAGATGTGAGACCTTCCTGTCCACAAAACACATGGATAGGAACACTTTTTAAATACTTTGTGAAGCCTAGGAAATGGGGAGGGGGAAAAAAAATAAATCATATCAGGGGTGGAAAATACCACAGAAGTAGCCTATTGTGTACAGTAGTTGTAGTCACATGCAAATGCATCTCTGGGAATCATGAGCCCCCAGCTGAATTTTCCACTAAAAAATTGTGAAGTTGCAGACTGCAGCTCCCTGCACACTCAGAACATACAAGCCACTGTGCTCCTCTGTAGTCACTACAGTAACCAGCTAAGTGAGTCCACAGGCTGGCCTCTTCCTGCTAATGCCATCATCTCCAGGGAGTTCTGGGGTGTTATTTCTTTGGGAATGGCGTGGATGTGGTGGTCTCTCCAGAGACACCTTGCACTTCCCATAAATGATTTCTGCAAGAGCCCTGGAATTGGTGCCTCCCAAGGGAAAAGGAACAGCGGTGCCCCTGGCAATGCCAGGAGCTGACATGCCTTGAGGAGGAAGCAGGTCAGGAAGAAGAAGGCTGGAAAAGATGCCACAGAATTTATATCACAGAGGGAGGTAGTAGCATAACAGGAAAGACAAAGGAGGTTTTGCAGTATAGCTATATTCAGATATTTAAGAAACTCATGCTAATTATTATGAACTTTCACTGTTTCCAGTGTCAGATACTACACATACTGTGCAGTATTACAGAAATCTTTTCATCTAAGTAATTGCGTAAAATTTGCCTTACGTTCTCTCGAGGGACTGATTTCTCTCTGGAAAGACAGTGCATTGGACTCAAAATACTTGAAGTACAGTCAATGCACCTAACATGTAGTGCCTGGACAGGGTATAGAATATACTAAGCCCAGTTCCATAAAATACCAGCCCAGCCCTGAAACGTCAGCTACAGATTGAATTGCTAGTAAAAAGAGAATAGGCCCTGGTACCACAGTGATAAGCAATCTACAAATACTCAGGTAGATGTTTAGAGGCATGCACTCAAAACAGTGTGCCGATAAAGGTGTTTGTTAATTAATGGTGGAGTATGCATTGGTACAAGAACCCAGAATCTTATGAGTAAAAGGGAATTTCAAAAGACTAGTGATAAATATTTTGACATCAAACTAACTTTTACTGCACACAGAAGTACTTTTCTTTCAAAAGAAACTGAAGTGCAGGAATTCATACTTGTGCATCCATTTCAAATATGGATGTCAGACAGATACCCACAGCATGAATTACAGGTCTACACCTCATTCAGCAGAACAAAAGCAGAACCCCCACAGGGTTCTTTCTCATACTGTTCCTTTCCCAAGGTGAGTGGAAGAAACAGACATGGGCAAGGAACAGCACTCTTAGAACTGAAGCTTTCTCACTTTTCTAAAGCCCACACCAAAGCACTAAATTCACAGCAGCACAGAAGTGAAATTCTTGAAGGTCCACTGATGGCATGTTGAACATCTAAACTGTGATGACTTCATAAACAACTCCAGTTACCAATCTCTCTTGGGAGGAGGTCAGTAAAAATGCTCACGTTTTGAGACTTCCTCTGTACAGATTACAAGTGGGTCTGGTATTGCTTCACATTATGGTGCTAGTTCCAGTGGGTTTGCCCCATGGTCCATCAGATGCCTTTGTCTCCATAGCTTTTCAATTCCTTTCCTAAAGTGGTGATGAGCAACAGAGAACTGAAAATAGATTGCAGATGTGTGGCAAGATGTAGGTAACATGACACAGAGCAGCCTATCACCCTTGTGAGAGAATTATTTACAGAGACACTAGTTATAACATCTTGTTGGAAGTTCAAGACAGTGACATGAGCAGCAACCTAAGCAGTGTTTATTCTTATATCCATAAACTGCAAAGGACTGCTCACATGGTTAGACCTATGAACAGACTCCAGCACCTAAAACGAGTGCATGATTCCAATATTTGACCAAAGAGCCTGACTTTTCATGCATCAAAATCCATAACTTAGCGTTTCTGACCGTACCCAAAGCCATTGGAAACTTGTCATGTTGGGCATCACCAAATACTTTGGCACAGTGCAGACACCTGACAGAGGAGGGATATGACTGCTACCATAGCAACCTGCTTCCTAACCAACAAATGAGTAATTAAGGCTCTCACCTAGATAAGAGGATTTCAACCTGAATGTCCTGTGCAAGTATCCCAAAATTTTAAACTCTGGTGTCTGTGTGACCCAGACACTGTCCCTCAGCTGCAGGCATTGCATTTTGTATGGGGAAAGTGAATAGCAGCTGGCACAGAGAGAGGCTTGTTCTCTGTTCCCATTATTCAGGCATCTTTGTGGAAAGAGGAGATGGAGGCTTCTGCAAGTGGCCCACTGAATATGTGCTACTGCTATATAAAGTTCCTGAGAACATCTTATCTATTTATGTCACCCATTTAGCCTATAAATCTCACCCAAATGTTGATGACTAAAACAAGCCATATGAATCACACTCCAGAAATTCCCAGTTCTCCCCAATGACTATAAAGGAAGCCTAGACTCTAATGCTCAGCTGTACACACCAACACCAAGGATGGCCAAACTAAGATTCATTCCACCAAGAGTTCCTCTCACAGAGTAACTTAATTACCCAACTTCTATTTAGATGTCCAGCTACCACCCACATCAGAGGGAGGTGGGTAGGAATTAAGCAGCCCAACACCCAGAGATCATCCAAGGACAATGACTATCTTTATTTTCTTCCTTGTGTTATGTCAAATGTATCATTCATGCCTAGCAACTCTGTGAGTACTGCTGCACTACCGAGAATCAAAGAATTACAGAATGCACTGAATTGGAAGGTCATCCAGTCCAAACCCCTTGCAGTAAGCAAGGGCATCCTCAACTAGATTAGGTTGCTCAGAGCCCCATCAAGCCTGACTTTGAATGTCTTCAGGGAGAGGGCCTCCATGACCTCCTTTGGCAACCTGTTCCAGTGTTCCACCACCCTCATAATAAAGAGCATTCTCATAGATTCACAGAATACCAGATTGGAAGGGACCTCAAGGATCATCTAGTCCAACCTTTCAGGGTAAGAATGTAGTTTAAATGAGATGGCCCAGAACCCTGTCAAGCTGAGCCTTGAAACTGTCTAATGTAGGGGAATCCACCACCTTCCTTGGGAGTTTATTCAAATGTCTAATAGTTCAAAGAATGAAAAAAAAATAATATTCTGGCATACAGTCTAAATCTCCTCAGTAGCAACCTGTATCCATTAGAATACATGGAATAAACCAGGTTGGAAGAGACCTTCAAGATCATCGCGTCCAACCCATCAACCTATCCAACACCACCTAAACAACTAACCCATGGCACCAAGCACCCCATCAAGTCTTCTCCTGAAAACCTCCAATGACAGCGACTCCACCACCTCCCCAGGCAGCCCATTCCAATGGGCAATCACTCTCTCTGTATAGAACTTTTTCCTAACATCCAACCTGAACCTCCCCTGGCGCAGCCTGAGACTGTGTCCTCTTGTTCTGGTACTGCTTGCCTGGGAGAAGAGACCAACATCCGCCTGTCTACAACCTCCCTTCAGGTAGTTGTAGAGAGTAATAAGGTCACCCCTGAGTCTCCTCTTCTCCAGGCTAAGCAACCGCAGCTCCCTCAGCCTCTCCTCGTAGGGCTTATGTTCCAAACCCCTCACCAACTTAGTTGCTCTTCTCTGGACTCGTTCCAGCAAGTCAGCGTCCTTCCTAAACTGCTTCCTAAACTCCTTATGTCCAAAGGATAGCAGCAAAAGGCCATCACTCCATTTGATAACTCACAAAAGACCTTGAACCATATTAATGACGTTTAATCAAGGAAATGGATCAAAATCTGCTTCAAAAAGCCTTTCATCAGCTATAGCTCTAAAAATGTTGTCTGGCAGAAGCCACCAACAGTCAAAACTCAACCACTGAATTACATTGCATACTATAGTCAGAACAAGAATTATCCTCTAAATACTATTTCTTGTAATGATTAGTAAGGACAATCATTTATCATTTGAGAAGCACAAATCCAATCAAATGATTTGTTAAAATGCACCTCTGGGCAAAAAAAAAACCCACCCAGAGTTAATATGAGAGCTAGCAGCATAACATAACATATTCTTTAACACTATGTGCACAATGGGTACACTTAAATAATTGTGAAATGTATTTTGCCAGAGTTGTTATTTCTCTTATCCAAAGTCTCAGGAGCAGATGGGAAGAGATGATGGTCATTCCTAGACCTCAAAGAGTATGAAGCAAGCCTGGTCACTAGTCTATGTTGGAACCTTTTTGCATACTTATTCAGCCACCACCAATATCCTTAAGCTTCCAAATTAGATTTTGTCATGCTTCCATGGAATATGCCAGCATAAGATTTTTCTTAAAAACATCACAGGTTATTGTGATTAACTTTTTATTGCTCTAAGCCTAAGAAAATTGACCCCTGTTTTGAAGCCTAACCTTATTTTTCTTGCCTTTCATGTTTATGTGAGGTTGCCTGTTTGATACCCATACATGAAAATTTCATATTGTTGGCAGTAGTCTCAATAAATTATTTAGAACGTCTCAATATTACTGCAGTGTTTGGATTTTCTGAAGACTTTGGTAAATCCCTTTATTCTGGTGTCCTCAAAAGACAAAACTGCTCAATACATAACTAACAATAGCATTAAAAAGTAAAACGCAGGCTGCCTTGGAAAAGAGCAAGTATAATTACCTAGTGGGAGTTTATTATAATAACTGAACATTTGCAAAGAACTTTTGTCTTCATTTTGGCTTAAGGAAGCAAGCCAACTAAAACCAGGCTGTTGAACATGGTTACCTTAGGCTAAAAGAACACAAATCCTCTTACAGATATATGAATTATGACTATGATAAGCAAACATGACAAAATGCATGAGTTCTAGTTATACTGAATGATAAGGAAGAATCAAGTCAAAATACACACATGTAGTGTTCCTTTGCAACTGCTCATCTCTAATATAGTATAGACCCAGATAAAGGCAATAGGTCTTTCTTTTCCTAAAAATCCTGAATGAAATTCCTTGTAGCTTGTATCCTGCAATTACAATTTGTATAGATTAAAACAAAACAAAACCCCACAACCAAACACCAAAACCAAATCAAACCAGGTCAGCTTCTTTGCTTTAGAACATCTTTAATTTACCCTACAAACATATTGAAACCTTAAACAGAGCCTTCTGAAGGCCTCTTACATTCAGAATGTGTAAATAACACTTATCCAGGTCCTAATGTAATTCCACGTTGCAGTGGTTCATTATAAAACGCAATACCTATTTTCTAGTGCAAATGCCAGTGTGGCAGCAGTTGCACTGTGATGCAGACAAGAAATGTTGTCTAGTTTCCAAAATTTCCAGCACTGGACTGTTTTAAAACCTTCTAGAGAGCAAGTGTTCTGGATTGCAGAGAATTCCTAACTGCTGTGAAGTCCTAGATTTGGGAAACTAAAATTCACTTCAGCTGCTCAAAGACAGGTGCCTTCTGATGCACTCCGAAGAGAACACATGAAGGCAGCAAGGACAGAAGCCAAGTGTCAAGCTCCTGCCCTTGTGGGCTGGCAGGTAGGGACCAGGGACGCTGTACATAATCCCAAATAGCACTACACATGCATTTAGGAAACAGAACTGACACACTGAGCTGGCCAGAAGCGCCTTCCATCTTAGCTGCCCTCAGCCCAAGCAGCTGCCAATGCTTTCAGGGATGTACAAGAAGCAAGGCATTCAGAGAATGAGCCCTACATCCCTTCCACATAACACTCCCATTTCTAGGTAAGCTGGGTTGTGATGTATAAAATCAGTGAACCATTCATGAGTTCTTTTAAATAACTGTATTTGTACATTGGCAGTTTCAGATGGCAAGAAACTCTGATTTAATTATAAAATGTGGGGTTTAAGAATTTAGAGAAAAGAGAGCTTATGTTTTCATTAGCAGTGGAACTTCGGCTTTATCAACAGCATTCAACACTTATAGGCAGCTTCCACATCCCTCTCAATCATCCCTTTTCCCAAACTGAGGAAACTTACTATAGCTTCCTGTTTCACAGGAAGATGTTCCCTCTCTCCTGCTATCAAGTTTTAGTACAATTTTTCCAAGCAGAGACAAACAGGTCTGCCCATAACACCAAAATCTACACATGTCATTGTATTGAACATCCAGTGCCAAAGTGATGCTGGCCATTTTGCTCTTCACTCCTTTCCTCATCATTCCTAAGGTTTGAATTGACTCATACTTAGCAATGACATTATCTATTTTGAAATCCACTTGCAATATCCTGTCCCACATATTCTACAATATTTTCCCAGTATTTCCTCCCCTTCACATGAACAGTGATAGAGCCTTAAATTTCACTGTGTTAAGCAGTATGGTATATGATGCTGTTACCTTGCTTTTAAGACCTTAGGATTACCCAACAGACTGTTGTAGTAAGAGACCTTAAGTAACTTGGAGCTTTGCAGACTAAATACATTGGGCATCCAGGTGAGCAGCCGCACATGGGACATGCAGGTATTTTAATACCAGACAGAGGATTTATCTGCCTGGACCCAAGTACGCAGAACATCCTCCTCTTCACCCACACTGCTCATGTCAAAGTCCCTCCTAGACAACAGATCTGCAGTCAGCAGTGTCTGTGATGCAGCCTGTCCATCCCCAAAGTAGATACCAAGGCAGGCTTTGATAGAGTTGGGTATAGTCCCCTGGGGAGCAAGGGAGTTCGGTGCACAAAAGACCTTATTAGAAGGGCAAAAGTGAAAAAATAAAATGAGTACAGAAAATAAGACTGAAGCACGCTAAGAGTTGCTGAGCACCATGAGCAGGAGAAGGACCAAAATACAGGATGCTGATTGGGCACATGAGTTTAAATTTCTGATTTAATTTTGTATGTATGATTCATGCAACAAAATAATTCTACTTAAGCGCAATCTCACATTTAGTTGGTGCAGAATGCCACACCAAGGTAGGCAAGTTCCACCTATAAACTGGAACAAAACTAAGACTAACTGGTATTTTAAGTTAAAATAAATGGGATGGAGCAAATGAAGATTCATATGGGAAAAATAACAGGGTTTATACTAAATATAAACTATCATTTGTACTGAATTCTGGCATATGAATGACTGAACTTTAACAAAGATTAATACAAATACTTTGATCATACATGGCATATTACTATTGCAAGGTCTGATCAACAAGAATTACTTATTTCCAAAGGTTCATATCAGAACAACATGGAAAAGAGTCTGACAAATTAAAACCAAACATTCACTAGACCATTGCCATTTAAAAACACAGCTAGTGAAAACTAAGTCAAAGTTATGAAAATAACACAGTCAAGAAATCAAATTCCTGAACCACAAACAGTATTAAAGCTCAGTAGCATCTGCTTGTCTCATCTTTGTGGATATGTGGCTAAAGGAGTCAAAGGCAGAGATGGTCACAGCAATGCACACACTTATTCTTTACAATGTAATTCTTTATGGTGTGGTCTGTAAAGGCTGAGCACGCCAGGTAATTGATGGCTATCTCACTAAGGGTATCACTACAGATGTTTCATTTTATGGTTAAGTGGTTCGTTCTTTGTGTTAGCTTTGCTATAATGGTCAACTACTTAGCAAGAACAAGCAAGGGCTGGAACAGTGGGGCTATGGCAGGTTGTGAATAGGAAACATTTGGGAGAGCTTTTAGGGAAAAGCCATAAAGTGCCTTCCCACTATTTCACTTGGGCAAAGGTTGGATGTGAAGATAAGAGGTCCCTTCCAGAATCCTCTTTCTAGATGCTCTCTAATAGATGCTTTTCCACCTTCAAATGCTCACATACACACAAAAATAGTCTGAGCCCAACACTCAGATAAATCAACTAGCCGAGCCATGGACACACACACAATGACAGCAGCACAATGGCTTTTGTTGAGTGGACTTGTCATTGTCATCTAATTCCCAAATGGTCATGCTCTGTTCTTAAAAATAAAATAATGATTAAGAAAACGGAATGGGATGGCTCTTGTTCCTGGCATGCACAACTATCCTGAAAATTACAGATTTCCCAACCAAATAACATATTTTTAACAACTCAGTTGATGTCCTCTTTTCTGTGCTGACATTCCTTCTGTGCTGCACATCCCAGAGACAGAGATAAGTATGCACAGCCATGCCCCTGCTATGACTCATATCTTGTTAGAACAGAAACAAGCACTTGGCTCTCTGGAAAGTCTCACAGCTGCCTGCATCGGTTTGCTGCAAGTGTATGGCTCCCTGGGTTGCACTACTGTGCCACAGAGGTCTTTGTGTCCCACAGGAGACAATTACCAAGATGTACCTCCAGAGTAAGTGATGTTCTGCATGTTATAGGAGGGTGACAAAGACTAAGATGATAAATATGCTAACCCTGTCTCAATGCAGCCTTGGCAGTTTTCATGCAAGGAATCAACAGAGCAACTTCACATGGCAGTGATGGTGCTCAGAACAGCTATGCCTTAGGCAGAGACATGAGCCAGCTAGGTGGAACAGAGCTACTGCATACCCCATATATGAGGGCTGTGCTGCTGGGAGCATTAATCTTCTACTTTGGCAGTAGAGGATTTGAAGAGGATTGCAACAAAAGTGGCAAATGGGTAGGATGTCACATGGGATCTTCTCTTACTAGGTCCACTTTTTGGTATCAAAAATTTCCATTCTTTCATATCAGTTTGAAAAGTCAGTTGAAAAACAGTTACACCATGGGAAAGTCGGCTGCCTGGCAAACTAAAACGTATGGCTACCACAGCCCCTCTCCTAAAGAGAAGGTGGTTAGCAACCAGAAGAACTAAATTATTTGCCAGAAAAACTTGTAACAGTATCTGTAACAAGAAGCTAAGTTAGCCAAGAGACATAACAACTAGCAGATTTGTGCCAGAAAACACACAAAGTGGTGTTTCCCTTCTTCAATTTTTCAATGAAGACTTAAGTCAAACCAAACAAGCAACACTCCCCCTTCAACAGCAACAACAAAGTGGCAAAGTTCATCAAGCGTGCTTGCTGAAAGCATCACTGACTGGAAACACAAAGTAACATTGTGGATACAGTTAAATCCACAGGCCCTAACTGTTCAAGGTCCCTTCCAGCCCCTGAAATCCTGTGATTCGTTCTCTCTCCTGCACTACTGAATAAACTGGGTTATCAAATGAGGTCCCAGGGACGCAAGCCACCTACAATAGGGAGAGGTTGTTAGTGCCAGTGTACTGGCCCATCCACATCTTAAGTGTTGAACTTCTTCCACTTGCCTTGTTCCAGTGTAAAATTAAGGATAGGCATTTGAATCAGCTTCCCATTGGGGGTTACCAAGGTCAAAGGAGAAGTGACACTCATCTTACAGGTCTTTTCCAATCTTAACGAGTCTATGTTCTTCCACCATGTTAGCTCAGAGGTAAATGAAAATTTTCCTACCCAAAAATCTTAAGAATCCTGGACCTAGCTCTTTTGCTAAACAAGACTCTTCCATAAATATTAGCAACATGCAGTGCAGTGCCAATATTATTTGAACATTTATTAGCTCAACTATGAAAAGATGGAATAATAAGAGATTTTAAGACTGAAATGCTTAAAAACTCATAAATGACAAAATACTGTCTTTTTGTCGACAGAAATTAAAGACTTTGATCTTCCCAAGTATCATTTCAGTTCATTTTTTTCAAACAGAAATGAAAGTTTATTTTTTATTTACATCAGCATTTAAATGTCCTTCCCAAACACTTTGGACTGGGTGCTCTCTTCAGTCAGAAGCACTTCACTACACTTAAAGTTTTACCATCTGGTTAATACATCTAGCTCACTGACAGAGTAAAGGCAGTAAGAGCCTGACCACAAGCTTTGTGATACTACACACCACACCAAAACAATACAACTTCATCTAGAGGCGACCAAGAACAAGTTGCCCAGGGAAGTTGTGCATGCTCCCCTCTTGGAAGTGTTCAAGGCTGGGTTGGACAGAGCCCTAAACAACCTGGTTTAGTGGAAGATGTTCTTGCCCAGGGCAATCAAAAAAACAACCAAAAAAAGCCCAAAACCAAAACCCACAACACTTGATTCAAACTCTCCCTTAAAAACAAAGATTTGTTTTCCTAATTAAGAAAGTGTCAGGGAAAATGGATGAATTTTTGCAAGAAAATATTTCATTCTGCAAAAGTTGCATTTTCAATTATAAATCATTCCTGGTAGAACTGATTTTAGTCTGTCTTCTAGAGGGCAAAGGTACACTTTGTCTCTGAATCTATTGTAATGACTCCTCATGATTTTTCCCCCCCCTCTTTTATGTGTGACATTTTTTCTTATTGCCAACACTGCAATAAACATGAGTAAACAGTTTTCCTCTGAACTCACATGCAAAAGTAGCTTGAGCAATGTATTAATTTTGGTGTTTATATTATCCTGTTGAAAACAGGGATAACTTGGCACTTTTTCAAGTCCTGGAGAGCAAAGTCAAAATGAAATCAAGCTGTCATTAGCCAAAGCCTCTAAGCAGACTAGTGTACAGCTGTAGGACTTGCCTCAGTTCAAGATGTAATCTCCCTACAAAACCCCTCACAGAAGGTCATATTATGTGATTTATGTTGGTTTAGACTTCCACTTTCTCACCCAATGACAACGTAGGAGGACTGCAACCACATTCCTCACCCCTGTAATGAGATGAGGGGTGTTGTAGCATCCTCCATCACATTTTCTGAGTTCAAGGGTGAGGAAAAATATATGCTACAGAGAGAGTGCATCTAACTACCTTGGAAACTAAGACAGCAAACTACCCTGTAGATTTAATTCAAACATCCTTGGAACTAGTATTCATGGATGAACACCAGTGTATCAACTTATAGCATGTCTGTGCTCATTCTCTCCTTCATTAAACTTCATTTTTGCTTTTTGCAGCAACCAGAATTACGCATCATGCTATAGCAAACCATTCTTCAAAAAAGCATTGCATCAAAGCAAGTTCTCCACCTTAGACAACAGCAAATTGCTTGGTTTCCCTGTTATTATACTCAAGAAATTCTCAGGCAGCTGGGCCTCATTACAGGCAATGTAGCTTTAGCCATTAACTTCAGAGAGATCAGGATAAAGCACTAAATGCAATGAAGAGAATTTAAAGCACGTTAAGCAAGAAAATGAAACAGTACAGAGCATTGCTAATGCTGTATGCTAAGCATGCTTCCTGTTGAGTGCTGGAAGACCACATATGCCTTGAGACAGACACTCCTACAGGGTTTTTGTTTTTCTTCCAGCCTGGTGGAGCACTGCCCTGGCAAAGACCTTGCCATGCTACAGCAGAACATACAGCTAATAGATGAGGTCCACCCCACCTTCGTTGTTGGAAATGTTGCCTCCACTGGGACAAGTGAAAACAGAGCAGTGTTGCAGAAAGCAGCTTTTGGGGGAAGAAAAATGTGGTCACAAGTTTACAGGTATAGGCTATGCCAGCTTGTTTGGTGTGACTTTTAACAGCACTAATGTAGTAAATGGGAAGATGAAAGGCATGGGCATTCGCATCCCCAGGACTCACTCAGTTCAAATCCTCCCAGAAAACATTCTTGCATTTTGAATGAGACACAAGTGTCACAAAGAAAATGTCAGTCTTCTGCAAATCTTAACTGAAGTTTAGTTTTGTGACAAGTACACTTGAAAAGAACTTTAAAGCTGCTCTAAGTTAGTTTTTTCAGTGGTCAATTCTGATGCAGATTTTATGAAAGAATGAACAATAAGAGTGGAAGGTCCAAGCATTAATATTAACCTGTAATAAAACAAATGATATTTAAACCATTCCTAGAAATAAAAGATGAGTACCTGGTCCTACTGCTGGAAGAAGCACATAGCTTAGATTATATCCAACCAGACATTAAACATTTATGAACGGATCTGATATATTCTGAATTAATCAGTTCTGCACATTTAAAGGGTTTAATATTTAATGCTGCTACCTTAGTCCTGCAGAAATATTAAACTTCCATGCAGTCCATTAAAAGGAGTAGCTGGAAACATTGCTACAGCACATCATCTGAGTTGTGGCTGCAGCTTGTGTCCTGAGCTGTGTTTTGTGGAGACCCACAATTATGACACATTGAACTGCAACTGAAATTTCTGATATTTTCACCAGAGATGAAACAGGAGTAAGGACAGTAATGATGAAAATAATTATTAAACCAGGGTTAAGCACATGTGCAATCTGATTAAGTCTCCTAGGCATGATGGATTACTCAGGAAGGCTTACTAATATCATACTTTCATGAAATCTCTCAGATGAGTGTAAAAGGCTAAAGGCATTTTAGATATTGTAGTGTATTAATGTTAGTCTGTTAGTATTGTAAATCTTTCCCAAAGGACCAGCTATGGTAAGCAAAAAATATAGAAAGATATTTCTCTCCTCATAAATTCTCTCACCTGAAAAAGCAAACACTCTGAAATTTGTCTTCACTTCTGACAATAATGGTAATTTTGAATACAGTCTGGAAGAACTGTTATGGTCATTTATGTGGAGTTTTAAAACAGTATTTTAAACATTGTTTTACAACATGTTAAAGTTAAGAGACATGAAGACGTGTACAAGAACCCAGGTTATGTATGATTATTACAATGTATGCTTTGATTATAAACATTTGAGATTCTCTGGTTTATTATTTCCAAATCAAGTGAAAAATCCTAGATTAACACTACAGAAACATGATGCTATAAAATTGTTGAGATTTGATGCAAGCTGTAAGAAGCCAAGCAGTGTAAATGATCACCTGCTCTTTTTCAGATCACTTTGACAGTTTGGAGTTCAGATTCTGCAACACCTGAACTCCAGTCCATCTCTTTGCCTCATGTCAGTAAGCATAAATTCAATATATGGTGATCGCTCTACACGTTTTTGCCTGTGTTTTCAACTATAAACCCCAGAACTGAAATTACCACTCTGTGGACCTAATACTAATGGTAAATTCCAAGAGGAGCATAGCTATGGGAAATAGCCTGTCACTGAAGCTATGAAAATTATCATATGCAGGTCATTAGCCAAGACACAGCCTGCCCCCCATATCAGCTATTCTTAAAAGACAAACTCAATGAAACATCCCCCAAACCCCAAACAAACAACCCTCAAAAAACTCAAAAAAAACCCCAAGGAATAAAACCACACACACACAAAAGAAAAATCAACAGCAAAAATCAGGAAGACATCTCAAACTTTTTTCCATTTGCTTTTGAGGAAAAATAAGCAGCATCCTTTAACATCTCTCCCTTTCAGTAACCACATCACAAATATTCACACAAGGCAGATGAAACCGAGAATCTCCACTTCAGTCCTTGCACCATTCTGTGCTCCTGCCGACCTGCACTTACCCCCAGGGACCTCAACCAACCAAAGCTTCCACACACAAGAAACCCTGTCCCCGAGATCACCCTTTGCTGATTTCACAATCTTGCTGGTAACTGAACTAAAAGATTAGCAATAATTCTGTACTCTAAATGAGATGCTTATAAGCAGCAGGCAGGCTCCTCTAAAGAGCCAGTTAAAACAAAAGGAGGCCCTTAATTCCCAGTGCTGAACATCACTGTCCAAGGGCAGACGTGCACATGTAAACCAGTAGTGATGGCAGTTACTTTGTGTTTCTATGAAAAACAAAGAGGAAATTACGGGAATGCTAAGAGAAAGCACATGAAAGAAAATGCAAGAACACAATCTGAACCATGCTGAGCACAGTCATGAGAATAACACACTGCTTTGGCTGCTAGAAAGGCCCTGTGATGACCAAAGTGGCTCCTTCACGGTTGCTCAAGGAAATCATTCAGCAACCATCTCTTGTCCACATTTACAAGGACATGAGACATCATTAGAGTAAGGAGGAGTTTAGCAAAGAAAAAAAATAGGAGATGCCAATTTCTTTCTCCTCAAGCTAGAGATTTAGACTGAATGTTAGGAACAAGGGTGGTGGAACACTGGAACAGGTTGTCCAGCAGGGTAGCTCAGGCCCCATCCCTGGAAATATTCAAGGTGAGGCTCAACAGGACTCTGGGCAACCTGATTTAGTTAAGGATGCCCCTGCTTACTGCAGAGGGAGTTGGACCAGACAACCTTTGGAGGTCCCTTCCAACCTAAACCCTTCTATGAAATATGGAAATAAATACCACATATATAGCACCAAAAAATCATATGTATGTTATTCTAGTCATTTATACATAACTAAACATCTCACTTGTAAAACAAATTCCTTCAAACTTATCACAAATCTAACCATAAAATGGAGGAAACCTGAAAGTCCCAACAGGAAATCTGAGAGTTACACATGTGCAAAACCAGGTAGAAAACTGCGTGAGTTTATAACACTGATTCAAAATCTAACTTTTTTCAGCAAATGTTTCAAATCAACCAGTAATTATAAAATTGCCATTTGTGCCTGCCAAACACCTGTGCACCATTTAAACAAAAGCAAACCTTCAATAAACTTTGATCAAAAAGGTAAGGCTGTTGGAAAGTTATAAGCAAACTCAAAGAGCCATTTGAAATTATACTATGTTCTACCAACAGCTAAAGCACTGTGCAGTTGCTTCTGTGTTATGGGGGGGGGGGGGGGGGGGTCAAGGAAATAATACCAGCAGTGTAATTATAAAGGATATTGGAAAGGCAGGTGCTGCAGTTCATTGTTATGCTAAAAAACTCCTAGCAATCATCTATAGCAATTGCAGCTGTCTTGCTTTTACCAATGTATAATGATTACCCATTTGATTAGCAAATGTAACCACCTGCAGTTAACTGGTTTACCAGTTTAGCTATCTCTGAACATGAAATGCCTTTAAAAATCAGACAAGTTAGTGACAAAATTTAAATGCACTTTCAAAGTTTGTTTTAAGTGTCTGTAGAATTATTTGCACTCTAGTACGAGTGCTCAGAAAGTGCTTTTCCAAAATGTGAAAGTGTCCCAAAACCAGACTCAATAAATTTTTAAATGTCAGGTATTAATTTTTTCATTAACATAAGTGTCTACATTCAGCCCACAAGAAGAGCCACAATCTGAAATGAAAATGGATTTAATGAAATAGCCCAACTGGTACCAATGTCTACACAAAGTATGTAAAATTATACTCAACCCAGCTGTCACAACATCCAGGAAAGCAGTCTTCACGAACAAGAAAGAGATGAAAAGGAGCCTAAGAAGAAGCCCAAAGAGTAGGTTCTCCTTTATACAGCAAACATCCTCCTTATACTCAGTATAATGCTCATGGCCTGGGACACCCAGGAGCCAGTCCCAGAATTTGCCTGAGATTCTGTCCCAGCAAAACCAGGACGGTAAGTTATCATGGTAAAAGATGAGGAGGCTAGATTGTCTGCCTGAGCTCTCAAATTTCCCTTTCAGCTCAGCCACCAGACTGAGCAGATCATTCCCGTGCTTTGGCACTGCTTGCAGTCCGCGCCCGGACACTTACCTACTTGCTTGGGACGCTACCTCTCCTTTGCTAACAGCTTCTGCGCAGGTTGCAGCCACTGCGGCTCCTGCCCCTACGCCTGACCCCACAAAGTGCCTCGGCACGCCCGGAGGACTCAGCAGACCCCCTCCTCTTCAGCCTTGATTGGTGCCCCTGAGGCGTCTCAAGGCCCCGCCGGGGCGGCGGCCGCACCTCGCCCAGCTGTGCCGCGAGAGCGCTCCAGCTGTGCCGAGCGGCGCTTCCGTTCCCGAGCCTGATCCCTGCGGTGTGCTCCTATGGGGGTGCAAAGGAAACAAAACGCCCTGGGACTCCTGCACTTACAGACCCTGGTGTACCAGGCGCTGCTGGTACTTCATCCACCAGTAGGATGCCAGGATTCCCTAGAAGTCCTCCGCAAGAATTAAATCCTCTTTCCTCCCCAGCATGATAGTAGAAGTCTTGTGCTTCTTGTTAACACTTTGAGGTGCTTTATTATTTCTTTGTCCGTTGAGTTCTAGGTCACACCAAACTCCATTTTACCGGGTAGATTATGAGGTGCCTTGAAGACTGCAACACAGTTGAATGAAAAGCATGAGATAAAGTTATTATGAATATATTTTAGTTACTCTATTTTCAGTTTCTGCTGCAGAGGGCACAATTCTTGGGTGCAGAAGTTAGCAATGTATCATGCCTTGCTGTGTTGAGTTTGTCCCAGTGCCTATGAGCAAAATTACAGAATTTCACAGAGCCAAAAGTGTAATTTCTTCACATCCAGCATTCATTTTATATTTGCAACAAAGCCTCTGTAGATTTAAGCTGCTATGGTTTTCTTCCCTTTAACTTTGTAAGTTTCTAAGGCACCAGAATTTAAACATAATGCACATATTTTCTGTGCTAAAACAAGATGTTGAAAAATCTTATTGAGGTGAATGGGGAATTATTATCTTTACAGAAAACACTACACCTTAGGGAAGCTGAGTTCAGGGTGCACTCAGGAATCATTGTCAGACCAAAATATAATAGCAGTTGAAATTGCTTTTATACAAGGAGAGCAGAAGTCTACACCTTAGCAGAAGCTACAAACACCTTAGCAGTGCACACTGTATGCAAAGGCAGGAGAAATCAGGGACTACACTTCATAAACAGTTTGGTAACTTCAGGACCCTAAGTTTTCAAACCTCCATCTAAACAGAGGAGGCAGCTGAACAACAGCTTTATGAAAGGTTAAAGCAGAAGTAGACAACCACATACAGAAGTGCTCAGCCCTGTGCAAGAGCTAAGCAGAGGAGCTCTCTCTGTCCAACCCAGCAATCTCCATGGCTAAGGTGTCCAGGGCTGCTGACTTGAGCCCTGGCTAGCCTCTTTGTCACCTTTGCTATTTTATGGGCTTTCTCTAGCATATTCTTTTTCCTAAAACACCTTTGAAGTTTTATGGACAGTAAATATATTTGATACATTTAAAACAAGAGTTTGTCAACGCAAATATGTCATTTGGAATGCAATCATCATGTAGGAAATGCAGATTTATGCCTTAAACATTTAACTGTCCATGTACTATGGACAAATATGCATGCAATCATTTGGTGATGAGTCACAGCAAAATGCCATTAAAAAATATCCTGGACTTTTTACGTTTTAGGTTCCATGGATTTCTATCTTACTGACTTTGATTGCTCCAGTAAAATCTGGAAGGTTACTTGTATAATTCATTATTGCAAGGTCAGAGTGGAAATCTGCTAAGAAACAGAAATTTTGCAATTTAATTTTTAAGACCTAACTTGGGATTTTAATATTATTATATTTTTAACTTGAGATTTTGGGGGAGTTCTTTAAAGGAAGGCAAGGAGTAAACAAGCAGATACTCCAAGCATTTGATCTTGGCACCTTTTCTAGGTTGCCTTCTCATTGAATTGACATCATTCTCTTTTCCTGCTTTCTCTTCCTGAGCAAACAGCTTTCTTGCTCACCAAGAGGAGGGAGCCTGGAGAAGCCCTGAGCCCCTAGAGCCCAGCTGCATGCCAGGATGGCAGGTGAGGAGGCACAGCATGTGAGCAGCTCTTGGCACTGCATGAGCCTCCAGCAGCAGCTAGGACAGACAAAGGTTTGTTAAAGAGCTGTTTGCTGACTGCTTACCCCGTTCACTACGAAACATCTTCTGAAGGCATTTTTAAGCACTTCTACAAAATTGTAATTTGAAATGTATCTCGTCTTTGCACTCATTGAGAATAAGTTGATGTGTCAGCTGGACGCTGGCATCAACCATTTTTGGATGATTGGTTTCAAATCCTCTAATCAGCTTACAGTCCAAATAATTTGCTGTGTGTTGGGGAAGGCCCTTTGAGGCATGAGTGAAGACATCCTCCCTCCAGCCCCGGAGCAAAACTGGAGCTGTCATTTCCAGCCCCCTTCATTGCCTGCACCTTTGTGTGACAGGCAGCTGGAAGCTGCTTCATTTCCCCAAGAGTGTCCTGGCCCCCAACTCCCTGCTGCATGTGTAGCTAACAGAAGCACAGGGTGCCTTTATTTTTCTAAGAAATATTGATGTAGCAAACATGTAGATTTGAAACTAAGAATTAGATAGACACTTTTCTTCTATTTTATTGAAAATTATAACCCTCACTAAACTACTCCTACCAGCCACTCTACAAAAGAACAGGAGACACACTGTGATACTCATAGAGGAAGCCTAACTCAGAAGTGATATAAATAGCAAACAAAATATATACATTAGTATGGGCTAGAGTAATGGATGCAGAGCAAGATTTTCTACTTGGACAAGCAGCCCATAATGGGGTTTAAAATAAGGGTGGCATCCTGTGAGCTGATTTCACATATCATGCTGTCATTGCTTAAAGTGAACAAATTACCGCTTGCCAATAGGGATGACAGAGCTGCCAGCTTCAGCACTTCCTTTCTGACCATCCCACCTGGTGCAGAGCTCCCTCAGGAGGGTGAAACCCCAGTTTGCCCCAGAAGAAAAAGGTACTGACAAAGTTTGCCTGTTCCCCTGTCTTTGGACAGGGGAGGAGGCAGCTGTCCCCTCCATTTCCCTTTCACAGTCCTCCCTTGTTTCCAGCAGCTAAAGAAGGAAAGGGTCAGGAGCTTTCTTTTCCTGTTCTCCCACAAACTGGCATGCCCTGCTTTTTGTATTTTCCCCTTATTATCTTCATTTTATTATCTTCCCTTATTTCCTAGTTCACTGTAATTACATATTGGGACATCAAACAGTGAGGCAGGGATTGCTTTTGAAGGCTTTTTTAATTAGCTTTTCTATTGTGTCTTCTAATACCTCCTCTGGCTTTAGACCTAGTTTTTTCTGTTCACAACCTCCTGAACATATGGTGGTAAATATGCAGCATGCTGTGAGCTTCACCTGGAGTCTACTTACAATATATCTGCAATGTAAATAACAGACTTCATGTCAGTCAATTAATCACACACCAGTGGTTGGCAGAGGGCAGGCAGACTGCAGCAAGAGAAATTGAAAACTGGAAGCTTGATCAGTGTTGGACTTCAAGTATTAAATAGTACCTAAGACAACATGCTTCTGGAGTATCACTGCTTTTGCTTTAAAATACTCCTGTTACAATTGCATTAGACATTGCTTGATATCATAACAATTCATTATAATGCAAAATTCTGCACTCACTAGGACCACTTTGACAACAATTCACCTATTGGAGCCATGATCCCATTTCCAGTAGCACAGAATGTGACCCAAATGCAAATTTCATAAAATTAAATTTAAATGTCATAAATTATATTTAAAGTGATGCCAGGATGCTGTACAAAATTTAAGTATCACCATTCTAGTAGAAGAGTTTCCTTTTTGGTAAAGCTAATTCAGATGAATTACTTTACAGGTGTGTTTTATTCCTGGGTTTGCAACAATGCATATTGAGCAAGACAAAGTGCTTTGTTTACCTGATTCACTTTATTTAACTCAAAGGATTCATAAGGATATCATCAATTATAGTCACAAACAAGTATTTTATGTTTAAAACAAAATTTTTTTGAAAGACTCTCTACTTCAGTAGAGCTTTTCTAATTTGAAGATCTCAAAGGATTTTCTGTATATTAAAATCCTTTTCATTCCCATGGAAGACAAATGAAAATAGAGAAATAAATCACCTAATATTTAAACACATTTGGGTGGACCAAGAATTTTCCTAGTGACAATAAAAATCTCATAAAAAGGAAAAGAAATTACCTGTTTATGTCTGATATTCCCCCATGTCTCACTGAACCTGACCCTGGACTTGTCTCTGTCAGACCCAGGAAGATCTTTGCTGCAGGGCTGGCTTCAGACAAGGGGACAAACAAGTGTCCGCAATCACCTTTACCCATCTTACAGTGCAGCAGTTTGGCCCTACCAGTCTCCAGAAGGTTTGTGTTCTTGCCTTCATCCTATTTCTTCTAGGACTTTATTCCCACAGGGATTACTATACTCTTCTTCCCAGTTGCAGAGGTAAGACACACCTTGACTGCTGCATTCAGTTTTGGGGTCTTCACTACCAAAAAGACGTTGAGGTGCTGCAGCGAGTCCAGAGGAGGGCAACAAAGCTGGTGAGGGCTCTGGAGAACAGGTTTTATGAGGAGTGGGTGAGGGAACTGGGGTTGTTTAGTCTGGAGAAAAGGGGGATGAGAGGAGATCTGGCTTTTTACAACTCCCTGAGAAGAGGTTGGAACCAGGTGGGGTTTGGTGTCTTCTCCCTAGTAACAAGTGATAAGACAAGAGGAAATGGCCTCAGGTTGCACCAGGAGAAGTTTAGAGTGGATATTAGAAGAAACTTCTGCACTGAACAAGTTATCAAACACTGGAATATGTCCTCCAAGAAGGTGGTTGAATCCCCATCACTGAAGGTGTTTAGAAGATGCATAGAAGTGTTGCTACGGGACATGGTTTAGCCCCAGAGCAGAGTTGGTGGAGTTGGAGAATGGTTGGACTCAATGATCTTCAAGGTCTTTTCCAACCCAAACCATTCTATGATGCTATAGCCCCAGGAAGGACCAGATTGGACACTGAACCTGCAGCCCTGAAGAAGGGGCAGGCAAGCCTTTGCCCCCAGCTAGTCCCCCCAGAAGGACATGCAGCTCTTTCCCATGGCAGTAGCTAGTTTGCAAGGGAAGTAAGGCGGCAAATCCCGGGCATCTCAGCCCAGGCTAGACCCAACCTCTCCTTCCAGAGCAAGAGTTGTCAGTGCCAAGAAGGCGGACATGCTACCTACAGCCAGAGAGGCTCAGCATGGCTGGTGCCCCTCTGCACGTTGTCCTGAGAAAGCAGGGGAAAGCATGTGGACACTCCACATACCTGAGTGTCCATAGCTTTTTCATTTGCCCTCCAAGTTGCAAGCTATTAATTTTGACCTACATAGCACTTCTGTTGCCTTCATGATACCTTGCACCACTGGCATATCCATGGGCTTTTGAGGAGTCAGCCCATGTCCAGCTCACAGCAGAAGGAAGGTTAACGTCATCACCAGCTGTCTTGGGACAGACCAGTGATTTCAAACTCCAACACCTGCTGTATTCAATTAAGGGGGTTTGTTCTCTGGACAGGGGTTGACCAGGGAGCAATGCTTGAGTCAGAAACAAAGACGAGCCCCAAGGCAGAAGATCTTATCATATTTCTAAGTTAATTTATAATCATAATGCTTTTCCTCTTCCTTGACAAAGTAAGTAAGATGGTGTTGTGATTAAGATGCAGAATATCTAATTTGAGAGGTGCATAAAAGGAAATCATGGAGTGCCATCTATCAGGAAGATAACTGTAAAAGGATCAAGTCTTCCCCCATCCTCACTATAAATCTTTCCCTGAGAAGAACTACTAGGCTATAAAGAACATGAATTAACAACAACAAAAAAAAAAAAGATAGAAAAAGGAGACATGTTAAACACTACCTAACAAGCTTCATGACATGAGCACAAAAGTCTTAAATTCCCTGCCATAAATTCAATACCATCAAAAGATTCAGCTACTGTGTCCTCAGAAATGGTAGCATGTAAATCAAGCACAATATTAAAAGACACTGCAATCTTTAATATGTCTTTAAATACTTTAAATTCATAAATCTGACTCAAAGAAATACCGCAGAGGCATTTTCAACCTTTTTTTTTTCCCCATTCTGTCACTTCTTCTATAGATGTGCCACGTTTTCTGCTATTAAAAGATGGCCCAAACATTTACAGAAAAGAGAGGAGCCAGAAAACTTCCCTTGTGGACATGATTGCATGCAACCATTATGACTACTCCAATAAACACACCTAAATATGCCAAGATTAATGCATATGTTTAAATTGCCACTTTCAAAGAGATTAGATTGAAGGCAACCCTCCCATTCCCAGAAGCAGCATGCAGTGATTATTCCATACAGGTATTTTCATGGGGGAAATTCCTTGTTGAAAAGTACTGAATGTTGTGATACGGATGTGTATTAAATCCTCTCCTTTTAGTTTCACATTTAGGGCACATAAGCCTTTATTTTCTGTTAAATGTACTAATCTTCTTAACGGTATAATCAAGCCTCTAATATATAATATTATCAGTTTATATTTAGAAGGAATAACTGTCACGTTAGTGCTGATGGACATATCTCTCCATTCATCTGACTGAATTACCCCACATAAATCCCTTTCCCTAATTCATTTCTGCAGAGACAGCAAGCAGCTTTATATTTTTTTTAAAGCAAATCATACATTTGCAAGATATTTATAGTTAATATGTAAAAATCCTGCTTCGAGTTTGAGAAACGTTTCTTTCTTCCTCCATTTCTCATAAGGAAACGTTCCAGTTTGTAGCTTCTTAAATAACTCAGGATTTTTTCAGGCTGCAAATGCAATGAAAGGTATCCCTACAGTGAACAAGTCACAAAAACTTCAATTTGCATCCTTGGCAGCTTTGTGTTCCTGGAAAGCGAAAAGGAGCCTGAGCCGTTTGGTGCATTTAAGAAAGTTTATGTTTAAGCATATCACGGGATTCTTTTTTTATTTTAAGAACTTGGAGATCTTCTAGCAATTCCTAGTTCCTTCCCAATATATTACCAGATTTGTACCACATAAAATGTGCCCCCACCAACACAAAACAAGCCAGATATTAAAGGGGGATTTTTAAAACACCAGACAGTTGCACTATCTTTTGGTATATGCTAAGAGTTACATTGAGCCTGCCACAACACAGACAGTAAGCCAGCTGCTAAGTACCCAGGACCTTGAAGTATATATTGATATCTCTGCCACCCCACTCACATATATTTGCTCATGGCACCTCTTCTGGTTCTGTAGAGCACTTTAAATAGGTAGCTACCCAATATGTATCCCAGAAGTGATCTGATTCTCTGCAACAAGAAAGAGCCAAAAGGAATGGAACAGACAGGTACATGACAAAACATATTGTGGGATATGCATTTAAGTCTACAAAAAAATTATTATTATACTTTCATTATATTGAAATAGTTCAAGAGGAATAGAGGAGGTGTGATTTGGTATTGTCATTCATGCCTGATTTGCCTCAATGATAAGTACCTACAGAAGATACCATCAAGTAAAACCCGAAACTAAAAAGGTCATCGAATTCTGGTCTAGCCAACAACAAAGGTGTCAATCTCTCTTTATACACAGTATTCTTGATGTCAAAGAAAGCACAAAGATGATGATTCCCCTCTAATTCAAATTCATTACAAACACTCTGCATACTAAACATATTAAACACATGTGAAACTCAGCAGAAGGGATGAGAACTGAACTGGCACACAACTGGAATGTTACCCAGATTGTTTGACTGGGGCATGTTTTTCCCATCTGCCTACCAGTTTCGGGGGAAGTTACTAGATGGAAGCTGTCAATTCAGCTGTGTTCTCTAAGCAATGAGCTCAGCTCTTTGAAGAAGAAGAGGGAAATAATACGGTAAGATGAAAATCTGACTGGTCCTTCACATATGGTCATCCCTTCTACCTCACCTTTCCACACCTGGATACAGGGTCTGGATTCCCATGACACAAAAGGGGATAGAAACTACCCATCCTGACATTTGGCTCAAGGACTAAACTGGTAGCATTTTTAAGAAGAGAGGAGAGCTAAAGCTGCCCAAAGTTTTTGTCTCATCACTTGTACTACACAATACATTAAGGAGATGTGGGGTTTGCTGGCACTGATCCTCTTTCACAGGGTCCACAGTCCTTCTCTGCACTCCTGGAGCGTTAGAAGCTGGAGCACTCTGAGGCTTCAGCCAGAACATGCAAATGTTGCTTATCAATGATTTGGTCAACTTAGAGATTTGAGGTGTGCTTACTAGCATCTGTACAACTTCTGTATCTCATAAGAAATCTACATGCTCTAGAGAAAATACATCAATTACATGAAAAAAAAGGTTCTCTGTTTCTGACTCTTTGCATGGAAATAATAGTAACTGCCACAGGCATGCAGGTGTGGTAGACATGGAATGAAAAGTTAATAGTTATGGTGCAAGTCACTCAATAGTGTTTCTTAACAGTTAATTTTACAGTGTGTATTCTCAAATGGAAACTGTTACATACAGCAGGAGAATCTACTCCCTGGTGTAACCTCACTGACTGGGAAAAAGGCCCTTGGGGGTAGTTGGGCATCACGGTTTTGAGCAAGGTCCCAAAAGAGGAGTAGCCAGAGTGTAAGACACAACCACTGTGGCTCAAAGACACTTTAGAGTTTAAAAAACCAATTTGTACTAAGAAAACAGCCAGATGCCATCACATTGGCTTCCATTCACTGATGAATGCCATTAAAGCTCCCTAACATCTGCTACCACTTGATGAAACAAAACTTAGATCTCTTTGAGTGAAAAGGTCCACAGATGCTCAGTGGAGTAATCTGGGCTGCCTGAGGCTGGGGAGGGACCACTGCTGCCAGCCCCAGCCAAAACCGCATTTTTTCACCTCAGTTGGTTGAGGCAATTTCTGTAAACATCAGAGCTACATTGTAACTCCATTATAGTCCATAACTGCATTAGCTATAGGTTGAAGAAAAAGCAGGGCAATGAGGAACAAGGTGGATCATTTCCCCGAATTAAATAAACCTGCACCTCTCACAGCCAATTTCCACACCTGCTCTGAGCAATCAATGATGGTTTGAGGTTGACAACCCTGTAAATATTATTCCTTGGGAAAAAATACAATTTTAAGGACACAAAGACCTAATTTTCTAGTTAAATGAATCCAAATTCTATTGATGAGCTACAGCAGATTTTCAAGTTTGGAAGAAAAAGTATCCTTTAATTGTAGGCATCCAGAAGGAGACACGCGATAGATGTATTCCACCTTTTTTACTGAACACTGAATAAGGGAAAATATTTTTGTTTAAAAAGAACACTAAACACTGACTATATGTAAAGGCAGCTGTGGTCAGACTATGCATCAGAAGCCACATAGCAATCACAGGTATCATTGTAGAAAAATAGGAGTCTGTTACCTTGGAAATGTCAGTGTTGCTACCAAAGGCACTTCAGTACCTCAAAGAGCAAATTATTCTTCTGTAATTTATTTTGGGAACAAATGCAAGGAGAGTGGTGGGGGTGACTTCTCTGAATCAGATCTGTTCAGTGGCCGGAAATTAAATGGTCAACTTGTCAGAAGTAGAACTGCTCAAGTTTTGGTTCAGCGACCAAAATGAAAAGAAAAAGACAGAAAAAGAGATCAGATTGGGTAACATAAAAGAAGTACTGAGAGGTTTAGCACACACACACAAAATAAAATATCAGTTAGGTCAATATGAAAATCTTCAATGAACCCAAAAGAATTAGATAAAGAATCTTGTTCAAGCAGAAAGGCTTCATTTTGTTTTCTGATTATGAGGCGACTTTGTTTTTCTTTTCCACAGTAAGTTTCACAATTGAGATACTTTTCCAGAACAAAAATAAAAACTTTCTTTTGAAAATATAAGCAAGTTATTTCAAATGCTTCCCTTCTCCCCCTCCCCCCCCATTTTCCATTTACCTTTTTTTTTTGCCCCAAATACATTGTCAGTTTTCACCCTTCATGAAACCACAATTAAATGAAATTACTACAAATATAGCAATTTTGGTTGAATCAGTTCTAAAGTCCTGCACTGCATGCAAGAATCCTATCAACTTGAAAACCTATCTGATGAGGTATTAGTCATCAGCAAATCAATGATAATAATTGGAAAGAATGAAAACATTTACTAGAGGTATCTGATATTTGTACTAATCAGTATGAGATTCTGAAAGCTACAGTCTTTGGACCAGAGTCAGAATTACTCTACAAAAATGCTTACCACTGGAGTTTAGCCAGAGGGCCTTTCTTCAAACATACTAGGAATATTTTTTTTTTTTTTGCAGCTCTTTATGATATTTAATTTTGGTACCTGACATCCCCACAAACTGCTGCCCTGCAAAGCTGGGCAGCACTTTTTAAAACCAGGATCTAAAGATCAGTTGGGCTGTTTTGTTTCTCTCTGCACTTTTTTGGAATCAATAATCATTTCAACCAGTGTCCAGATGAATGTGTCTAATTCTGGACAGAAGGTTGTTTTTTTCTAGCAATGCATTTTCCCTGCAAGATAGGAACACTGAAAGGTTATTGTGTCCTGGAAACCACAGCCTGTTTAGCCAGAAAGATAAATATTATCTATATTTCTTGTTCTTTCCTATCTATTGTATTGTCCTGGAGAACAGTGGGAAAAGTGGAAGGCAAATGGCAGAGACTCTGCCAAGCCCCATGACGTGATAAATGACTTCTCACATCCCAGGGCCTGACACGAAGAGAGGCCACAGAGGGTCGTGCTGCTGTTTTCAGATCACCTACTCATCGCTTTCATTTCTAGGATGGAACAGCTCCCTCACACAAGACTCATATGGGCAGATCCAGTTCTACCAGGAGGTATTCCTCTGAAAAAGAACAGGAAACCTATACAGGAAAAATTATTTTCTGTGTCCTTTCTAACTCATTTATGAATATTTTATCAGACATGTTGAATACTGTGACCACAAATTACCTCTCAGCCATATAGAGCAGAATATTGCCAGATTTCTCTAACTCTTCTGGCAAGGGAGTGTTGTACGCTCTCTCTTTTTTCCTTCCCTCCTGTCTGTTATGATGGGCACAGCACAAGGACAGACCATCAACTTTCATGATCTCCCCATACATCCCTATGGAGCATTGTACATACACTACCCATGGACAATCAACACACAAATCCCTTCAAAGCCAAGTTGGGATGAGCCAGAAATGATGAGCCAAATGTGATGCAGCAGGATAAGGAGTACAAAATAGCATTTGCTCCCAGATATGTGCCTGTGCATGAAAGGGAGCTTGCTTGATGGACTTCTCTGTACGGACTGGGGTTTTTCTGCTTCTCCAGCTTCTGATCATCTGACTGCACTGTTGAAAATTACATTGGAGGGGTGGAAGGAAGGAAACAGTGAGGCGAGGGGTGGAAGGAAGGAAACAGTGAGGCCCTCTACACTGTGTGTTTTTCACCATCTGGATCACTCTGTGTACAAACACATGACAGCCAGATACTGGAATGGGACAAAGGAAGGTGTGCCAGTGTCCGTTCACCCACGGCAGCAAGGAATGATAAGCAGACAGTAGGAGACACAGTCACAGCTGGAACTGGGGTTGTCAGGCAGACCCTCTTCTTGTCTTACAGCTCTGTCACATCATACCCATGTGTTTACAAAACTACTCTTCAAGCAGACATGGGGTGGAATAAATAGCTCTGGCTAGTCTGAGACGATCATAATTTTGCTAAGCATAGTGCAAGAGCTCTTCGGAAGTTTAGGCTGGATGATAGGAAGAAGTTCTTCACAGAAAGAGTGATTGGCCATTGGAATGGGCTGCCCAGGGAGGTGGTGGAGTCACCATCACTGGAGGTGTTTAGGAAGAAACTGGATGAGGCACTTGGTGCCATGGTTTAGTTGATTAGATGGTGTTGGGTGATGGGTTGGATTTGATGATCTCAAAGTTCTTTTCCAACCTGGTTAATTCTATTCTATTCTATTCTATTCTATTCTATTCTATTCTATTCTATTCTATTCTATTCTATTCTATTCTATTCTATTCTATTCTATTCTATTCTTTGCATTTCAGCTCTGCCTGGTTTATAACTTGATCACCTCAGCCCAATGTGTATGAAAACAAGAAGCCACAGAGACGCATACATATGAGTACATGCCATTCAAGGAAAGGTACACAGATCTTCAGCCTGATCTCTGATGATTCATCTGCTCACCCTGCTGAAGAAGAGCAAGGGCACTGCCAATTCCACCTATGATGTATCTTGCAAAACCAAAGGCAGAAGCCATAGACCGCCCTGCATGTTCTCAGGCTTCTGCTTCAGGAGACACAGCAATAGTTTTACACATGGTTTCACAACATCTAGTGAGCCCCTACACTCAGAAGGATTTCTCATCCACCAAACCTAAACCAAACTTTACTCCAGGTATCGCTATCAAATTCTCTGAACTGTCTTCTGGAGCTGCTTCCTCCCCTGAGCAGGCACAGCAGAAGAGGAGGGGACAGCTGGAGACATGATGGGCCACCATACATCTGATGTGCTCCCTTGCTGACTCTTGGCCCTTCAGCCAGTAGGTGGGGACAGGTTGACCTTCAGGTTGGCGCATCACCACCCTCTCAGGGAGTGGGACAAGACATCCCTTCAGAAAAGGTCTGTGGGAAGCACCAGTCCTGCAGCATACCCCATGTGGTGTTTGTCACCCTGAGGACACGGGAAAGTGAGGAAGCGCTTGGACACAGCACTGAAGCACTTACACAATTTGAAGAGAAACCTGCATCAATATAGGAGTCTGAAAGAAAGGAAGTTTTTTAAAACTCATGTTCAAGCTTGCACCTGAAGGGAGGTGGATTTGTCACCTGCTGTCACTCAGGGCTCTTGCAGGTTGAACTTCAGCAGGTGTGGGCTGGAAAAGCACCACTGATTTCCCCTCTGAGGAGATGCTTGTGAAATTCTTGCAACTAATATTAATATGAAAGAAGAGAGGAGCAGGAACAGCCTCCTGTTTTGTTTCCAGGATGAAAAAAATGTGGCAAGAGGGACCTTGAAAAGACTGTGGAAAACACCCTCTGCTTTGCAATAAAAACCTTTGCAGGAGTGCCTGAACTCCACCCTTGCTCCCCTGCAACTTTCACAGACCATTCTTCCCCCAGATACCTCTTTCTGTCTAGACTGAGATATTCATGCAGGCATTGCCTATAAGGAGTCACGAGGAAACATTACAAGGGAGCAATCAGGGATGTCCTTATTCCCCTGGAAGACCAGGGATCCCACTGGAGTGGAGGGAGAGCAGTCTTGTCAAGATGGCCACCAGTGTTCAAAACCCACATACACCAAAAAGTCTTCCTAAACAGAAAGCCATGCTGACAGCAGCAGGACAAGAGTGAATAGCCAACATCTACAGCAAAGGAAGTCTGGAGTGACACAGGTGATGCTTGAGGTGGTGAGATGATGCACAAGTCCACAGGTGCCTCTGCCTGAATCTAAGCTTAAACCAGCTGCTCCGGAAGCACTGCTGTGCTCAGGAGGCATCAGCTGCTCCGGATGGTTGCAGGAGGTGATGGCAGGAAGCCTGTGGCCCTGTGCCTGGCTGTTGGATGCTTTCTCGACAGATGCCCTAGCTAGGACCTCTGCAGCTGCAGAAGGATAAAGGTAATGCCTGGTTCCAGGCTGTGGAATAAACAGGCACAAACCCTAGTACCCCTCACAAACCCTGGTTTTCCTGCTCCAAGCAGCACACACAACCACTCTGAGA
This sequence comes from Dryobates pubescens, assembly GCF_014839835.1. NCBI lineage: Eukaryota > Metazoa > Chordata > Aves > Piciformes > Picidae > Dryobates > Dryobates pubescens. Next base: position 107,399,332 of record NC_071657.1, on the reverse strand, counting down.
TTGCCTTCTTGAAGGCAAATGCTCTAGTGAGAGATACATTAAAACAAACAAAAAAGTCACCCATGGGCACCACCTGGGAGAAAGTCCCACAGGCATGGACCAGGGATGGGCATCACCATCTGTTGGCACAACCTAGCCCATGCCACACAAACTGTGACATGTGCTATGACTTTAATTTTCCAGGATTGACCTGGGAGGGGGCAGGGAAACAAAGACAACCTGGCTAAGAAGAAGGCATCATCTGACAAACTGGGAGGGTCTTTTTCACAAGCAGTTTATGCTTGGGCTTTAGCAGATGTTGAAAGTTGCACTGTCAGAGTTTGTCCCATGTTTATCCCAGAGGCTAGTCAGAAGTATGGAGGGAAAAGTGTGAATTACACAAACATTCAAGATACATATTTTCACTCTGTACACCTTTCATGCCTGATGAAAAGGGAGGAAATGTTAACACAAAGAAAGGAAGCATGTTAAAAAGACTGAACCTCTCATCAGAGACTATTGAAATTCTCTTAACAAGGGCCTGTCTGAAAGGTTGCTTATTCTCAGAGGTAAGACAGTGCCATTTCCTTCCCTCACCATGCAGCAAACACTCATGGCAAACCTAAACCACAACTGTAGGGCTTGAGACACAACACAAATGAAAGCTGCATCTGAATCCCTCTCAGTTGTATCACCACAGCTATTACCAGATTGAAAATGGTGCTTCAACCAGTCAGTGTGAATACCGAATACAGAATTGACCAGGTTGGAAAAGACCTTCAAGATCATCAAGTCCAACCTATCACCCAACACCATCTAATCAACTAAACCATGGCACCAAGTGCCTCATCCAGTCTCTTTCTAGACACTTCCAGTGATGGTGACTCCACTACCTCCCTGGGCAGCAAATACTGTATTGCACCTTCAAAAAGTACTGCAGTACTTTGCCTTCAAAAATACAGATCAAGGGAACAATAAGGAAAATGAGAAATGCTCTCAGTCTGACAGTCTCACCCCTTTCTACCTAATGAACCAGTGTGGGTTGGGTGGAATAATCAATGCGGGAAATATTGGAGAAGCATGTTTATATCTTGGTTTGTACATACTTATTCATATTTATTTACAACTATAAATTCTCTATAAGAAAAATATTTGGTTTAACTTTCTAATTAAAAGCTGCTAGTATGGACAGCTTTCAGCAATGATTTCCACAGATAAATTATACATAGTAAAAAAATCTGTCCTTTAAACTTGGAAAGCAGAAAATACATGTAAAACCTCCACTGAAACAGAATTTTGTACCCTTTCACCTTTTATGGGCTTCCTTTCTTCCTTGACTTCAATTCTGGGTGACACACTGTGGGAAAGGTCTACTCACACATGCCAGCTCTCACAGGGAGCTCTGAGCCTCAGTCACTGAACTCACTGAGGCAGAGATCACTTTTTTTAATGTATACAGACATGCCTCATGCAGACCCATAGTACCCACAATGCTGTTTCTGTTCTACTGTCAGATGTCACCTGACAAATGTGGGTCATGCTGGCATGTCGTGCTGACTTTGATTTCTGCTATTTGGGGCAATCAAGTCTCCTTTGCAGGGGGGAGCAGTGGCTTGATGAAGGGAGAAAGGATTTAACCAGAGATTACATCTCTTCAGCAAATTTGCAAGAAAGGCTCATTTAGGCCTTTGTGGAACTTCTACAGCCTTTCATCAATCCCATGTCTAACCACATCTTTGGCTGTACCATCTGCTGACCACTGATTTGGCCCATGAATTAGAACAATGACAGCTAAACCCGTTAAAATTTAACATATTCCCTAACGAAACATGGTTTGGAAGAGGCTGTCAGCTGTGACCTTGCCTACCTTTTTCTGTTATGGTTGGCATTCATTGGTTTCTGGTCAAGATACCTTAAAAGCACAACTTTATAAAATTTGCAAAGACACACCACATGAACCCTGGAGCCAGACAAGAGCTTCAGGAATATAGACAATCCATTGGCCAACATCAAGTTTTAGGAAGTCACATTCACTCACTAAGCTCAGATATGACAAATTCAAACTGTCCACGTAAAGAAAAAGCCAAGGTATTCAGAAATCAGCCTTGCTCTTGCAAATTTCAGTTTATGCAAGAAAAACCCTAAATACATCAGAGCAGTGCCAGTGCACTCTGGGGGCTTTGGGGAATGAGGACATTTTTTGTAAACGTTGACCCCAGATGAAATTTTTATTTTGAAACCCTTATGCATCTGCAAAATATTGCCTGGGGCCTCAAAGAAGAGACTTGAAAAACAAGGTTCTTGCCCATTCTCAAGAACTCCTTCTCCCTTGCTCCGTATTGCCAGCCTCATATTTTTAATCTAAGTGTCCCTTAAAAATTACAGAAAAATTCCTGGAGCTAACTAGACTCCCATGGCCAAACATTTCCACACATCTCTTTAATTTAAAACAAAAAAGTGATGGAAGCCTTCACTGTTCCAAAGATCAGAAGAAGGTGTAAGTGGATGAATGGAAGCATTTGAGGGGAATACCCTGCAAAAAAATCAAGAAGTTGACATCCTTCTCAGGCTGATGCTGGAAATCATGGGCCAAAATCTGTTCTTTATTACCAATGAGCTATTACTGACCTCACCTCCTGTGCACTCTTTACTTCTACTGGCTCACTTAAAACTTTCTACCCTTTGCCACAACTGACAGAGAAAGTATCTATAACTCAACTATATTCCTGCTTATACCACAGTATCACTGCTTACTCCTAAGGTTGTTTTTTTTTTCTTCCCCTCCCTCACTTCAGACTCCAATATTTATATATTTTTTTAAATTATTTTTTTAAATCTTCTGAACAATAATAATTTGCAATGAAAATGCCCACCAGACCGAGTAGGTACCGGAAATGTAAGTAACCAAAATGAAAACAGGTATAAGGTCACTATCTGTATTTCTTAAATACAACGATTAATAACAAAGATGGAATAGGCCAGACTTTAAACAAGTTTTAATCTGTGCTGAAAGAGTGCATAACTACCTCTTAAAATAGTTGAGAACTTTTTTACAGCCTATCAAAGCACTGGGTTCAGACAATATACAGCCTATCTAAGAATAGTAACAGTCATTGATGGAAACTGATAACATTTGGGGACTGAAGGTTAATACATTCTGGGTGGAAAAAAGAACAATGAAGAGTGAAATAGAAACTCAAGTCTCATTAAAGAAAACTATTTTAAGGGTAGAATGATGTGTTTTAACATCAATCATGGGAAAACAGTTCAAAGTTCCTAAAAGATCTAAATTTGAAACCTTGGGAAAAATGCTTTGTTTGCAGTGACAACAAACAGGGATGAGAAAAAATAGAGTGCAAAGGTAATCCATTTGTATGTTTTAAACACTACAAATCTGACTGTTCATTTCTAGGTTTCTGTGATTAAGGGCAGTGAAGACTCAGTGTTCAATCAAGTTTATCCTCTTTTCTGCATACATTTCCAATGTACTTATCTGCCTGTAAATCACAGCACATGCTCTCAGCACCGAAGGCACATTGACATGTGCAATCAAAATTGACTGCAGATTACAAAGAAACCCAAAAGACTTTGTATACAAATTTTCAATGTATAGTGTCGTTGCTTTTTTTCCCCTGAAGAAATTGTGTTCTGCTCTGTACATTACAGTGGAAAGCCCAGGAGAAAAACAAAACAGGATCACTGCTGTCTACCAGCAAAGCTATGACCAAGCCAAGTGGGCCCTGATGCAGCTCTGCAAACACGCGACCACCACTTGGCTGGAGGGAAGCTGAACAGGTGCCTACGTTAAACCAGTGCACACTTTGTCAGTTTGCATTTGAGCCAGTGCTTAAGTGCTTTGCCAGCTCAAGGGCTTAATTAAATTTGAAATAAGCTCATTCAAGGAATAAAAGTCTGCCAAAGGTAATAAAATTGTTTACTGATTTATCAGGTCTGTCCTATATACAAAAGAGCATATTTATATGCAGCATAACTCTAGTCTTATTCAGTCAGTGAGTGCATTTTAAAATATTTACTGATTGCAGGAAGAGGGCCAACTGTGGAGTATTTTTAAGGGTATGGGGAGAAGTGCTAAATCACAAAGTATCTAATTTAACTGTGCAAAATCAGGAATATTATTGTCTTCATTTTACTTATGAAATTCAAACGCATGAGGGAATGAAGTGCAGGTTCAGTGTGTCAGAGAAGCCACTTGCAGAAGGTCCTGTGCTCACCTGGTTCCCAACCAAGTGTCTTTTGCACCAAACACTTGATGCTCTTGGATGCTGCTGTCACCTGTCTCTCTTGTGTGATGGAGCAGTGAGTGTAAAATGGGGCCTCACTGGAACTTGCAGTCAGTGTATTTTTACATGCTCTCCGAGCAGGTGAATTTGTATTATGCATATGTAAACCTCCTTTTCTCTTGTGCTTTTGTACTGCAACTTAGAGCTCCACCTCTGTGTCCCCACAAGACCATCTTTAAAGTTCAATTTTGAAATGATAAATGCTTAGCCAGTGCAGACTTGCATTTTTCAGGAACATTAAACTACACTAGACAAAAGCCCAGATTGCTTCAAATTATTTCTTCAGATTACATACTTAGATGTGTGGTTTGTGGGGTTTTTTTTTCCTTGTGCTATATTTAACACTGATAATTGTATATTTTAAAATATTCAAATGAGTTCAAAATATCTGAGCAAGTGAGTGCTTAGCTCAAGCGTATGTCGGCTGCACTGTAGATAGCAAACAGACAGTGCTTCTTGCCTTGTTTCAGCACAGGTGTGTGTGTAACCCGTGAACAGGACTGAAAAAATCGCCACTGAAAGCAAAGAGAGGTGATGGGAGCTGGTTCACCCTGCGCTGTCCCTATGCCTTGTGGTGTGTAAACATAGTTTTCAAGTTCAGTCTGTGGAGTTTCCTCTGTGTTTGTGAGAATTACTAGTATGACCCTTAGAACGTGCCTAATTTCTTTACGCTTTCTTGACGCTGAGGCTTTGAAGAGTACCCTGCACAGCCCGATGGCAGCCCCGGGGGCAGATGTCGGCCCCTGAGAGAAAGATGCTGCAGCTGAGCCGCACCAACACCGCCGGCTCTCGAGGAAAAGTGCAACCGCTCTACGAATTCAGCCGAGCAACAGGACCAGCAGAACCAGCGGGGAAGGTGCAGCAGCCACCACTTTATACAGCGCGCCGGGTCGCAGCTGTGGGTGAGTGTGCAGGGTGCTCGGGGGCGCGCAGAGGCAGAGCGGGAGCGCGCAGGGCCGGGACAGCGGCGCGCAGCCGGAGCACAGGGACAGCAGGGGCCCCAAAAAAGCTACCGGGGCTCCAGGAGAAAAGGCAGCCAAAAAAAAACTGATGCAAAGACGTATATTAAAAGCCGTCGCGTTTTACTCTGTCGGATGAGAATCAGCGGCGGAAACCCCACTCTCGGCTACCTGAAAGCTAACGCGCATCTGGAGCGGCTCTCGGCAGGCTGGTATTTTAAAATTCAAACACTAGTTTTAGACGCCAGAGGCAGAAGAGCAGTCTCGGAGAAACACCTCACCCCTTGATCCTCACCCGGACTACCCTCTCCTCAGCCCCCCGACCCAGTCCTTCCCGCAGAGCTCCCCACCAGCCACAACCCCCTCTCCCCTGTAACGGGGTTTAGGCATCGTCTGGGGACTGGAAAACAGAACCGCAGCGGGGCGAGGGGGTGCTTCTGTTCTTTACGTGGCTGAACCATATTTTAGAAAACCTAGCACTTAAAGTTGGGAAAGATGGAAATTTCAGCTTCTTTTTCCTCCCTGCACATGTATTGTTTAGCAGGCTAAACACAATTTAACGGATCTGAACGTGCACTGTGGGACAGAAGATACGGATCTCTAAGACAAAAAATCATCTGGTGCAGTCGTGTAATTTACATACGTGGTTTGTTAAAAAGAACACCGATATTTTATAAACAAAAGTTTCCTATTAATTTGGCAACATTGTATTGTTAAAGGTTCTACATAGACAAAAACTTCAGGACCCCTTAAGATCATGTGAAAATAAATACTTGATGTGGTTTGGGTTTTTCTTTTTGCTGTCTTTACAGTTAAAAAAAAAAAAAATCAGTCAGAATCTTCACATAGTGATTCAATTATTCACCTAAAACTTGAATTCTGAGCTGGAATACATAAAAGTCAGGATTTTAACTCCATCTGCAGTAAAATTTTCTGTTTCTGAGCAAGGTGTTTTAAATAAATATTTTTGGGTTTTTTTCCTGACTTTTTATTGCTTACTACAGAATTAGGTGTTACTATGTAGCATCGCAAAACCTCAGGCAGACACAAAGAGGAAGGGTTAGCGGATATACCTTTAAGCAGTCTTTCTCGGTTATGAACTAAAAAAAGGTATCACACATGAAAGTTTCTGGACAGAGAAATGGTGATAAGGCGATTGAACAAAACAGCAGCTGGCTTACAAGGGGTATTCTGCAGCTGAAAGCAGTTTTCCACAGAAGCCGACCCGCCTGCGAGGCCATGGTCAGCCCTGGGATACCTCTCACCCAATATATTACTAAAGACCTTACTTTGTGCGAACAACTTTGCCTACTCTGGTTACTCTCCTCAGCCTGGGCGTTTACCACAGCAGGTTTATTTTTTAATTCTGGGCACGTTCGTTCAAAGCCACCTGTGAATGCCTGACCCACCGTTCTCGCCCGTGGCTGCTATATCCCCTCCGCGGGGTGCCGCAGGCTGGCTGCCCCGGCCAAAGCTGGCTCTGTGCTCCTTGCGGGGACACATCTCGATGGCCCGCGAGTGGCAGCCACAAGCTGCGGCACCACAAGACGGGTGATAAGCTCGGTGCGAGCCGGGTCCGAAAGACATTAAAGTGGGAAAGGGACTGCATTCTAGCAACTTAAGAGGTGCTGGAATCGACCCTATGCCAGTTAAAGAGAGAGGACTCTCAATTTACTCTGGCTCTGGGGTGCGCCTCGCCGGAGCCGCGCAGGTCGAAGCAGCGCTGCGACGGGGGTGGTGGAGGCCGTCCCCAGGCCTGGGGCAGGTGAAGACTAGGTGTCGCACAGTCGGGGCGCCCCGAGGAGCCCTTCGTCGGGGCAGGTGACCCGGAGCACGGCACATGGTTTCCCCGTCCCGGGTGCCCATTCACCCCGCCCTTCCCCTGCGCGGCTGCGGGACTGGGCGGCTGCTCGCCTACCCGTGGCCAGGGGACGCGCAGCGCCGGGTACGGCAGGAGCCTGCACCTACCGTGGTACTCCTGGCCGGGCACGTAGGCGGCGGGACTGCCCGCGATGTGGAGGGCGATGAGCACCTCGCCCTGCTCGCCGTCGCCCTCCAGCTCGCCGTGGTGGGTGCAGAGGAAGAAGAAGGGAGAGAAGCGGGCACGGGGAGCGGCCGCCCGGCCTGCCGCCAGCAGGGCACCCAGGGCGGCCAGCAGGCAGGGCCAGCCCCCAGGGACGCCCCGCCGCCTCTCCATGCTGCTGCCGCCGGCGCCGCTGGGGCATCCAGGGCACGGCGGGGCCGCCGCTCCGCTCCGCTCCGCACGGGACGGGGCGGGCGCTGTCCCCCGCCGCGGCCCGCGGGAGTTCGTGGGGAGGCGGGCGCCGGGCGAGGAGCTGAGCGTAGCGCGGACAGGGGCGGCCCCTCCGCACCCGCCGAAGTCTGTGCCGTCCCCGCCTGCCGCTGCCGGGGTGCGGGGCACGGAGCTAGGAGTGCGAGGGCTGGGAATAATTTATTTCCCCCGGTGTCGAGGTGGGAGGGAGGGGATGGTCCCTCCCCTCCTCCTCTGCCTCCTCCTCCTCTGCCGCCTCCTCCTTCGCCGTCGCCGTCCGTTTCTCCCGCTCCTCGCTCTGCGCGCCGGTGTGCGGTGCTGCCGCTGCGGGGACAAGGGCTGCGTGCTGGGCTCTGCTGCCTGCCCTTTGTTTGCGTCCGGGTTCCTGCCCTTGCCTTGTCCCTGCTCCTGTATTCCCGCCCCAGCTTCTGCCCCTGGCTCCCAGCCTTTACCAATACCCTTTTCCTGCCCCTGGTCCCCGCCCTAACACCTGAGTCGCTGCCCCTGCTCCCTCGATGCTTCTATGTCTCCGTCCCTCGGTCCCAGCTGAGAAGTGCATAAGCTCTCCACTTCTGTTCACCCTTTTGCCTCATTCCTCTGTCCTGCTCCAGCCCCTGTCCTTTCAGCCCTGTCCCTCCCCAGCCCTGCCTCTGCTGTACTTGCACCCACTGCTGGGGAAAAGTGAGGGATTTTTACTTGAACTTTCTCCACTACCATCTTCAAAATAACACACATGCACACACACAGAGCTGAAGGCAGGACCGCTCAGGGTGGTCAGTGTGTGAGTTCCTGGGAAGGGCATGTGTGTCCTTAATATGCCACACATATCCTGTGAGGCGGTTTCAGAGCCCTGAGAATGTGTGCCCAGGCCCTTCACACCAGAACGAGAAGCAAACCCCGTGGGAACACAAAACACTGGCAAGTAGAATAATTCATTAAAGAATACATTTTTACCGAAGGAGGGCTGGCAGAAGGACCACAGCAGTGGGAGATGGGAACAATTCTACCAGGGTTTAAAGCATCTATCCTGCTGCTGCTGGATCACAACCAGTGCCCGCAGACAGGCTGGGTGAGCGGTAGTGACATGATGTAAATGGAAAGGAGATCCTACCTGCCAGCATTTTTGAAGTGTAAAACTCGCATTGTCCAGGGGCTCCCTCTTGGATTGGTTTCAGTGCCAGAGGGAAAGGTTCCCTCCATGGAGGTGTGAGCCACGTGGATGGCACCATGCAGCTGCCCTACACTCGTGCAGGCTGCTTTGCTGGCCCACCTCCCACCCAGCTGACGGAGAGCCCACGCACAGTGGCCCAAGGGACATCCTTGCCATCTGCCCAACCTGCCTTTTCTACTGTCTCTGCATTGAGACCAAGTTCACCGCTACCACCAAAACTTCGCTGCAGTTTCCTATCTTACTGGGATGCACCTCACTAGGAATGGAGCTAAGTCATGTTCCTTGTTGGGCTGGATGGAGAAATGCACTATACCATGATCCTGCTGTGAAGAAGAAAGGGACTGGTGGTACATGGTGTAGGGGATGGGGCAGTTCCCACTGCTACTCCAGCTGGCAGGAGTCCCTGGCCACTGCCCTGGAAACTGAGCTCCACAGCAGCCACTGAGTCGTCAGTCTGGCTCCAAGGCTTCCTTTTTAGCTGCCTTATTTATTTTTCATCTTTGGCCATTTGTTTAGTTTGGTGTTTTGTTTTGTTTTGTTTGGGTGGTTTGTTTTTTTGTTCGGTTGGGGGTTTTGTTTGTTTGTTTTGTTCTTTGTTTTGTTTTGTTTTTTAATCTGTGCCTCTCCATAAATTTCAATGCTTGTAAAAGTGATAGACTAATAATACAATTTCCTCATGCCAAAAATCTTGTGCAGGCAAAATCTGTGCAAGTTCACTGGCAAAACTACCGCCAATGGGACATGTTCTCCTTCGTGTGCTCCTGCTTCCCTCCACTTAGAGCTCGCCAGTGAGGCCAGACTGTGCCAGAGGGGCTTCGGCTGAGCAAATTCACCTCAGCTCAGCACCCTCTGCCCAGCATCCATGGAAAGTCAGCCAGTCAGTTTGGGGGGCTGCCAGACATAGCCAGCTCTCTTATTTTTTTAAAAAGAAGGTGGCAGGGGATGGGGGCGATGGGCTCCCACTGCTGCAGGAGGAGGGGACACCAGCTGCCTCTGCCAGGGTGCCACCATACCAGTTGCCAGCAATGCCTTTTCATTTTTTTCTGTGAGAGATAATTCCCTAAATAAGCTTGGGAGCATAGGGATAGCTAATCTGCCAGCAGATTTCGGCACTCAGGCTAGAGCTCCCTGAAGTCACTGGGATTTGGATAGGGCCCTTGCTGATGAATTTTAGGCAATTTTCTTTGTTTCCAGCTGCTTAGTATCCAGAGCAGCCAGGACTGTTAGCGCAGCCAGCCCACTCCTTTCCTCTACAAACTGTGCCTCACTTACCGAGGAAGGACATTCAGTAAACCAAGGCCAAAAAGGTAATGGCTCCACTTGTGCTATTATTTTAACAATGGAAGCCTTGTGCCTCTCCTTAGTCACCTCCTTCCACTATTTCTTTATGTTTTCTCACTGGCTCCTTTCTCCTTTGTTTCTTACAGTTTCACAAGACCTCTCACCTCTTCTTCATAGGGCAGGATGAGGAAGTCCCACTTGCATGGCTGCCACCTTATTCAGGCTTTGTTGGTGGGGAATCCAGCGGACACCCCGGACTGCTGATTTTCAAGGACACAGGACTCTAAGGGATCATTTGGGACCTCAAACCCTGCTTCTTGCATCCGCCAGATATAGACATTAGCAGACATTTAGTCCAGACAAAACACCTGCCTCCTTGGAATCTAACCATCTACGTCAATATATGCTTCCCCAAACTCCTGCACAGTTCAGGCTTATCTTTGCATAGAAGAGCAATGCTAATGGTGTCTGTCAGCAAAGCAAGGGATCTAATGTATTGCGAACCCCACAATTTTGAATATTCTTATAACAGCATGAAAACATTTTTCTGAGTACATTTGCAGGGAGCCAAGGCTATGACCAAGCCCTGTACATTAGAGGAAAGGAATCAAATGATGCTTCCAGACCCTGCCAATCTTTGCCTAAAGGAAAATTGCTTCCTGGTCCCAGCTCCAGTGCAGTCTCACTCATAGGAGCATGATTTACCTGTAAATCACATGAGATCTCACTCAGTCTCAAAGACTTTGTTCTGTTCAAGAGCACAAGCATGTCCCCTGACTCTGAGCCACCTCCAGTACGGCTGTGCAAGGAGGGAGCCTTGCACCAGGCTGTCCTTGGCAGCTTGCAGGAGGCCACCAGCTACACACGAGCATGTGCCAGTCCCCACGTGAGATTTTGTGCTGGCTTCATATCCCCTTGCTACTCTTGGTAAATACAGTACCTTGATTTTGATGATGAGGGGTTTATGCCATATCTTCTGCCAGAATTTCCCATTCATCCTTCTCCCATTGACAGCAAGGCTACGATGTTATTACTAATAACAAGAAACCAGCTTATTTAAGAAAAATTCCTAAGACCAACCCACCCATAGCAAAATAAAAGCTTGCAAAAATCATAGTAAGCTCTGTTTTTACACTCCTCTGATCCAAGATTCTTCATGTGAGTTACAACTATCTCCTGTTAGCACCTGAAAGCACCCAGTGCTGCGGGATGGAGATTAACACAGGCTTTCACCACTAGTGCAGTACTTTTCTAGCAGAAAACAACAGGGAGTATATCAAGATGAGAAATGAGTAAAGACTTGTCTGCAATAGAGAATGAAATAGGTGGAATGTAAATAATTACTTAGGAGGTACAGGCCCCTTCCAGGCATGGGCGGTGGGGGGAAATCACAGCACAGATGGACATGGCTGCAGCCCATATTAATTTATGGAAGTGATTATTCAGGCAGTGGAGCTGCTCACTTCATTCAGGGAGAGAGCTCACACCCAAAAGCAGAACTGAAAACCACATTAACAGGTGAGTGTCTGCTTTGTTAATGTGGCCACAGCAGACCATTTTGCAAGGATCAAGGTAGGCTGGGAAGCTGTTAAGTAACATCAAGCAATAAGGAGCTTTGCCCAAACTCCTTGGGTCTGGGTAAACCCTTTCATGGAAAAACACTCCTGTGACTGTCACCGTGTGGAGAATCCCAATGCAAATCTTGTCCACAGCTTTTAATAACTTTCTATGATAAAAATTAAGGAAACTGCCTACACTTTCAACATGATCAGCTTCACATAACTATGGAGCACCAGCTTACAACTACTGTGTATTCATTGTGCTATAGCATGTAACATCTGAAAACAGGACAAGTTCAAGCAACTTGGATTTTCTTATACTTGGTAAAGACTATGAAGTGGGCTTGCCAAAGTGAGATCTTTCCACTGAGAGTATTTATTTTCTACTCAACCATGCAAGCATGCAGTGTTTTTGCTGTATGCTTTTCCTCTTGACCAGCAGACACAGAAAACAGACCTGTGTCTTTTTTGCCTTTTGAAAAGTTTTACTAAGAAAGACATACCAGTGGCTAGAGGAGAAGGATGAGAGATGTGCAGAGGAAATACTCTTTGCAGCTGATACAGGGGACAAACTGTCCATAAACCCTCAAGGAAGCATTGCTGCATTACTGGCAGTGGTGGTATCCCTGGGCCCACAGACACCATAACTCAGATGTATTTGTCATCCCGAGATATAAGGGTTGAGTTTTACTGTACAGAAGCTGGTCTTCTGGAGACAGGGAATGCAATATATCTGCCAAATGCTCACACTGAAACCACAGCACACAACAAAACTAAGATACTCAGGACAAGTGTCCTATCCCATCTCATTCCATTTCATCCTTTCTTGTCCCAGACATAGACTCAAAAAACCCAAACAAATTGTTGAGGTGAACCTCTTCTGTACACCTCAACATGTGGGTCATCAGCACCATCAATGCACTTTAACTGGAGTCTGAAAAGCATTTCCTCAGAGAGCCCATGGTGTATGGGGTCTTTTTATAAACCCAGTGAAGGAAATAAATGGGGAGGATGAGTGTGACCACGCTAAAGTGTGAGGAAACCCATGTCTCTTGGGGCTATCAGTGAAGTTGAAGCTACAGTGTCAGTGAAGTTCAACAAATTTGAAGCATTTGGCCTGCAAATGCTAGACAGGGAAGACAAAAGTAATTAGCAGCTAATCTTGCTGCTTCTTCCAAAACAAAGTCTTCTGTTCATGAAGCCTCCTTGTTTTCTTCTCCTATTTATGCAGGGGCTTACCAGGGAGGCCTGGCGCTCTGGAGCTGCCTTGGTCATGCCAAACAACCCGTTGGGATGAATCCCTTTTTTGTTTTCAGGACTTGCCAGTCAGATAATAATGCAGTCTTGCCTTGCCAGTTACATGAACTTTGCTCTTAAGTAGAGCCCAGACCATTTCTAAACAAAGGCTTAAATGTGAAATTGTAGGCATCTTCCATGCCTATGTTATTACGAGATTTTAATTTCTTTCTAGGGTAGGAACAATAGCAGCTGTTTGACTGCTCCCTTTTGCAGTGGGCTGGTACAACATGCATCTTCTGTAAGCTGACATCTCATGATTTCTTCTGAAAGTATTTAACTGTTCACACTTTCATTCAAATGGGTTTAAACTTGTATTTCTTTGTTGCTCATTAACTTTAATGAGGTATGAATATAAAAGAGAATATTAAAATGCTTTTTCTGTTTTTCAGAAAGGCATTTCTTCATAAACACTGTTGATGCTATCAAATAGGTGAGCCTAAACCTTTACATTTACCATTAAAATCTCCAAACCAGGTAACAAGTATTAAGAACTTTGTATTGTCTGGCATAATAACAGAATTTAAGGGCAAATACTTTCAAAGGGTAGCAAGTTTTCGTGCTTTGATGCCTTATACATTTTATTTGCATGACATTGCTTTACAGCGAATAAACTATGCTCATGCTTAAAACACAGGGTGGTGGGAGGGGCTTTGAGCTTAAAATTATTCTGATCATCTGCTATGCCTAAAACCTAAATTTGCCACAGGCGAATACACAACGATTATTAAGGTCCTTGTTTTTATATGTTCCTAATTTAGATGATATCTCCTTTAAGGTACGACTTTGGCTGCAATGCAGGCATAAGAAAATACCATTTGCTGCTTCCCCTTTCCCATCCACTGTGCTGCTGTGCCCTGTTAGCACCATGTGAGGAGTGTACCTATTGGAGGAAACTCCGCTTGACTCTGGTCATTTACAATTCTAATGTTCAGTCTTGTTTTGCAAATCTGATTTTCAATGTACTTTAAATAAACATGTCTTATATAAAGAGGCATCTCCTGCAACAAGTATTCATGCCCATGGCTATTGTTTCCTACTATCCATTCAGTGCTCTGGATTTCTGTGAAGAAATGCTGGGTATTTACCCATGTTACATCTGCAAACTCAAGTTTCCAAGGCTTTCATTAACTTGCAAATATTTATCGTGGGTAGCCTTTATCTGAAGAATTTTTTGAAATGTCAGTGGCCACAAAAGAAACACTTAGCCCATTTAGCAACCTAATTTATCTCTCTACTCCACTATTCCAGCTTGAATAACCCCAAGGACCCAAGGTACACAGTGTTAACACAACAGGACAGTTTTAACAGTTTACTTTGTGAAGGAAAGTGGGATGTAAATCCTAAGGAAGTCTATAAAAGATACTTCTTCTCTTTTATGTAATGATCACTAAACTTGCAGAGACCTGGAAATACATTTTACTGCAGGTTTTGAGGGTTTTCCCTTATTAATTCTGCATTTAAAACATGTCTAAGATATACAGTTCACGTGATTAAGTGTCAGTGGACCTGTGCATGGAGATCCAAGATTCAGCACTTTTATCTAACAAACACAACTGCAGCACACAGGGCTGCAAGTATTTTGCAAGGATATAGTTTTCTTGCCTACTGCTACCACAAAATCTTTCTAGGCTGTGGGTTCAAATATGATTGAAGGACAAACTGAATGGTAGCTGCATCAAAACTATTTAATATACTCACAAATTTATCCAAACTCTAAGACAGGAGCCCTACTGATAGGCTGGGAGAGGATTGTGTCCTCAGGCAGTGACTAGGCTGCAGCATCTGTCCTGCTATCCCCACGCTCCCTGACCTGCAGCCCAGGGCAGGACATTCACGAGGATGTCAAAGCTCATAACTTATGTGAGACCCTGTCTCTGGGGTGACCAAATGCTCAGATTTGTTTTTCAGCTCACCAGCATAGGGGTTAAAGTATTGGCTGCCCTCAGTGACTGCATTTATGCACTAAACTAAGTTTCTTTTTTTCTTTCTTTCTTTCTTCTTTTTCCTTTCCTCTTTAGAAGTGAGAGTGGGAGCCTGGCTCTGGCTTTTGCTCCTCATGGCAGCCTGGCAGCAGATACTGGCTGAGCACTGAGAGAAGGACACAGGAGGTGAAGATAAGAGTGTAACAGGCAGCCAGGCATTGCCAGCAACAAGTGCAACCTATGGAGATGTGCACTGGGCAAAAACCTGCCTTTGTCACAGCTTCAGGGATCTTCAGTCTGGACACAGGAGGACCCAAACACACGGGTGATGTGAAAAGCCTGGTGCCATGATGAAAAACTGGAAAGAAAACAATCCAGTGGTAACTTCTTTCTTCTTTCCATCACTTCATTGTTGAAAATATCTCATCAGAGCCTTACTTCTCCAGAGCTGCCAAGTAATTTAATTCATCTACTTGTAAATTGTAACATTAGTTGGTTTTTAGAGCAAAACCTATCAAAGAAATATGTCAGGACAATAAAACATGAGGCCAGCACACAGCAACCATGTGAATGTAGTAAGGATGTTAGGATTGGCACCTCCACTTCAGTTTTGACCCACAAAATTACTTTTTCAATGAAAATAAGACTGTTTAAAAAAAAAAACAGACTTCTGGGTTAACTTTTAAAAAGTCTTAATTCATATTATCAGTAAGGCAAAGCATTAGGATAAGCCAGAATATTATAGGATAAGCAGATATTTTTAATTATTCCTAATCCTCCAACAGAATTCTAAAATTCATCACTTGTGAGTCAAATGTTGCCCCTAGTTCCCTTTAAGAAGGTCACTGAGAGATTGCTCAGGGTGGTTGTCAATTAGAATCTCTTGTATGACATGAAGTATAAATGCAACCACAGCATTTTTGTCCTCAAGAGGAATCATAGTCACACTGCTAAGGAGCGATCTGGTCATTGCAAAAAAATTGCCCATCTCTGCCCCTGGCTTCTCCTGAGGAATGTTCCCCCATGTCTCAGTGCCATCAGGTTCAACATGAAACCATATCAAGTGGCCCAGGCTGGGCAGCAGGCTCAGACTGTGACTGTACTAAGTTACATATTGATTGCATTGCCCCTGAGCACTGAGTCTGCTTCACCAGCCTTTAAGTGAAAGGATTTTCTGACATCATCTCAGTGCCTAGTAAGGGCTCTGCTGGAGACACTTCCCTGCAGTTCAGGGCATTCTCACTGAGCTACCTCATTCTGTAAGGTCTTAAAGATTTTCAGTGCCAGAAACCGTATTGCTCTCTCTTCAGGATGATGTAAGGACACTTATTTAATGACCTGACCTGTATCAAATACCTTCAGTTTAATACAATTGTCAGTCCCTTCCCCATGTTGGACTTTGCTACACCAGTGTTAGACATCAGAGCTGAGACACAGCAGAGGTATCTCCCCAAGAATGCACATCAGCTATGAAGTCTCTTCTTATCCATCTCTTTAATAGACTGAGCAGATCAACATCTCTAAGTCCCAGTGAGCTCCCTGATCATCTCTCCACATTCTCCATTGAGCAGCATCCCCAGCAGATGCAGGTCCTCCCATTTCTTGTATGACATGATGCACAATAATGTGAAAAGATGCCATGCTCATAAAACTGAACAGGATCTTGGAGAGCTGCCATGGATGGGAGAGGATGAACCTGTCCAAGTGGTGTCTTAAAATACACTATACACTGCTGGGTCATTGTGCATTGACTCATAGCAGGTTTTGAGATTTCTAATGGGAGTTTACAGAGTAGAGTTAAAAACTAAATAAATACAATCTAGGGTGTACCTGTAAATCTCTGCTCATTTTTGCATTTCTTCTGTTTCCTGAAAGTTCACCTGAAGCCACCCAGGATGCCTCAGCCCCACAGTGGATTTTGGTAGCTCCAGTGCAGTCCACTCCACATGCCCCTATAGAAACTGCTGTGGTTGTGCCAGTCTTGGATTACCTTTTCTACAATAAAAATACATGACGAGCCCAGGTGCCTGTGCTTCTGTGTAGCATCTAGTCTCCATTGGCAAGGGAGTATCTGGCAAAGCAATGCCTACAAATGAGCTGCTCTTCACCAAAGGACATGGCAGAAGACACATAGCTGGCTGCTTCACCCCAGCAAATACTCACCATGACTGGTGGTGAGGGGCATCCTCTCTGCTCCACTCCCTTGTAAAGCCACTTTGCTGCTAGGTGCCTGCTGCCCTGGGAGGTCTCCCACTGCCCTTGGGGATCTGCAGGGCCATGGGAGGAGGGCCCCAGGTGTCTCCTTGGGTGAATTGAGCACAGGAATTACTCTCTGCTTCAGTTTGCCTGCTAAACGTCAGTGCTTCAAGCCCTCTCCTTCCTACCCCTTAGGAAGAAGGAGTCTGAACTACTGGAGGAAAGCTTCTGTCCTGCCCCTTGTCCATGTGTTTGTATCATCATGGTGGCTGCTGTATCATCATCTTCTCCCTGCAAAAATTCAGCTGTTTGGAAGAAATTCTCAGGGGTTTGATCTTATTTGTCTTCAAAGTCCTTTCTGAAAGGGTGTGTACCACAGGAGAACACACCACCAGCTCCTGTCCCTAAGGAGAAGGCAGGTCATGTCTCCAAAGTGTCCTGGGGAGACTACAGTTTGCAGCTTAATAGCTTGAATATTCTCCACCTCCTGTTCTCAGGCGGGGTTGGGGTCATGGTGTTGTCTCTGCTGCTTTGTGGTCACAACATGGCTTTATCAGCCACTGCAGGGGGCTCAGGGCACTGCTCCTGGCAACGCTATCTGTCTAATTTCTTAGCCTTCCCCTTGCTCCTCCTTCCAAAAAGATAAGAGAAAAGGAGTTATCTTTGGTAGCTGCACACACAGGCTGAATTCCTCACCACAGAGCTGGAAATCCTGGCTTTCCAGGCGTGGGTGCTGCTCTCGCACTGTTGCAGGTGCAGCTGCACAGGCAGCCCTGCCCCAGGGCTGTTGGTGGGCTATGCTCTGCAGCCAGCTCTGCCTGTCCTCCTCACTCCTCACAGCACCTGGAGATGAGCGAGAGAGCAATGGCCATCCACAGGCTTTTTATTGAAGGAGAAGGTACTGCAGAGGTACCACCACTAGTGTGATCAAGCCAAGATCACCATGGCTCTGGTTTGCAGGAGGAGGTGGAACTGCAGCGCAGCCTGTAGCTGCCTCTGCCTTTGCCCTGCTGCAGATGCACATCTGCTACTCTCCTGCAGTGGAACATCCATATCCCACCTCCCAGCAGCCCAGTGAGCAGACAGGGAAGTATTTTTCAAGTGGGGCTGGAGTGCCTGAGTCCTTCTGCTAGCAGTCTGGCTTAAAATCAAAGGCTGTTGGTCAAATGGTCTAAGAATGGAAGAAGATACAGAAAGTATGATTTTCTTACCTTCATATTCCCTTTCCCTTTCCCTTTCCCTTTCCCTTTCCCTTTCCCTTTCCCTTTCCCTTTCCCTTTCCCTTTCCCTTTTCCTCACTTAGAAAAGTTGTGGAAAGAAACAGAAATTCCAAAATAGAACCCATCTGCTGTTGACTTCTGGAGACAAACCAGAGCACTGTTATAAGCCACAGAATGCTGTCGTCATTTCTCCTGGAAGTGAAGAAGGCATCACCCTGGGTCAGAGGAGGGAGAAGGAGAAACAAGTGGTTCAGATGAATCTTTGGAAAGGAAGTCAAGGTAGTGCTCTTAGACACATTTGACAGAGAGTAAAGCAACATGCAATGTCATCGAGAAATCATTGCTGGAGGAAGTTAATGAGGATTCAGAGACCTTATGACATTCAGTGGGTTACAACAGTTTGTTGTGGGTTATTATGACTCCTACTCCTGAGGAAAGATCTTCTGGGCATGAGTCATAGAGACCCTGCCTGGCTGTGTTAATCTGTTCCATGGCACACTATTGTCTATTGTATTTTCTCCCTCATGCACCAAAAAATGGGACTTTCAAGTATACTATTCCTGACATCCAACACATGCAGCAAGGACTAAACCATGAGGACTGCAGTTGGCTCCTGCATTTTTTGTCATTTTCATTCTTTTGAGCATAGATAGCAGCTTTTGAGCAAGATGTCTCTGTTTGATTTATTGTTAGTTTGTGTATACTAATCCAAGCCCCATCACTACACAAATTAACATGAAGATCAGAGAGATTTGACCTTTCAGGTGGGTAGTAGTGAGGTTACAATATTTGGTTTCTCCCCTTTTCAAAGATCATTGGCCAACAAAACACAAGAAGTGGGGCGAGAAGTGCAAAAGGTGCCTGCAGGCATTGATATAGCAGATTAAGCAAATCCCACAGGAGTAGCTCAAGTAGCTCCTGTCCTTCCTTGTTCCTATGCTGCTGTTAATGCCCCTCTGAGCTCCAAACCAGAGCTGATTCAGCACCTGCATCTTTGCTGCTCCACCCTTGTGCCTCAGCTTGAGCTGACTCGAGCAGATATTTTCTGCTGCTGACACCATCAGAGCCCCAGTAACCTCTGGCAGGTAGGTGGGAGACAGCTTCATCTTCAACTGCTGTTGCTGTTTGCTTCATTGCCCCTGAGCTGAAACCCCGAGGAGGAGCTGAAGCTCCATTTGCAGCCAGAGCAAGCTGAGGAAAGTCAGCAATTCACCTTCCATCATATTCTTTGGGGATAAAACAACAAAGACAACAGTAGATTTAATACAGCTATGTGCTAAGGGAGCTGTATTTTGGAAACCACATATGCAATAACTCACTGGCCAGTACCAGGAGCTATTGACAGCATCTTTACTCACTACAGTCAGCTGAGCTAAATTCCCTGAACGGCTACTTCCCAACCACAATCACCACTTTATTTCTTCACATTTTCACACACTTCACCCACTGAGAGGATGTTACGAGCTGCCTTCGTGCTGCTGGGCAGAGGATGCTCCCAGGTGGCAGAGCAGTGCTGTATCTCATTCCTGCCCTCCGTTACAGTGACGCATGTAACAAAACCATTGATGAATTGTATTCTTTCTGCAGGCTGCTGGGTTTGTGAAGGATCAAAGTAGAAGTAAATTTTCATAACTACGGGTGCTTAAGAAAAGTAATAAATAATGGCAGGGCTGTGGCTGCCTATAGCCTCTGTGCCCAGGGACAAAGCTTTTCTCCAACACAGATGAGAAATGTTATTCATGTTTTATATAAAGGGAAACTTACAACCAAGCCAATAGATAATATTTTTCCTTCTATATGCTCAATGTATTGGAACAAAAGCTATTTTAATAATACTACATTTGGCTTAGGTCTGCACCATACGCTGTCATGTATGGCTCTGAAGCTGCTGCCAGGGGGGCAAGGGAATGCAGGTGACTACTGCTGTGAGAGCAGTCTCTGGACTCAGGGCTATGACTGATGTTCTTGTACACTGGTGAAGCCATGTCCTAGCAAAATGAGTGAGTAAGGCATCCAGCTTTTAAGCCCCTACATAGGCTGAAGCATTGAAACAGAACCAGGCTTGTTGTGCCATGACTTGCAGCAGCACGATGTCTTTGTCTTCCCACTTCATTTTGGCCTAAATATCTGCTTGTGAAGCAAGGTAACTGGGAGAATCAGCCCCCCAAAATACATGGGCAGCCTTTGGAGCTTGGACAGGTTGGATCAGAGCATGCTCAGAGGACACCACTTGCTGCAGGGTGACCTGGTGACCCACTGACCAATGTGGGAAGCTGGAGGCTCCAGAGAAACTGGAAAGCAGGACTTTGTTCTTTGTCTGGAATAGTGTTTTTCCTACTGTGATTAAACTGCACTGCAGCTCATTAACTATTCAGGTGTTGTCTGCATCTTTAGAGAAGGAAACACAAGATGACAGACTATTTAACAAGTTCATTTTGAGCACAAAATGTGTTTAAGGCAGGAAGAAATATTACTTCATGCAAAACTTGGGTCAGTGTAATTGCAGGTCTGACTGCTTCGAAGATGAAAAGCCTCTTTCTTAATTCAAGGCAAATGTAGCAGAAATAATGTTTAGAAAAGAGGTGCAGGTAGGTACACACCAGGGAGTACAATTTTAATATCCTGAGTACAAGATTTTTTAAGTCTTTGTCTGACCCTGCATTAACACACTTGGTTACATTTCATCTGCTACATTCGTCTTTGTCGGTTTCTTTTTCCCCCTGTAATTTGTTTGCCTGTGTTTGCTGGTATTTGCCTTTAGGGCTGGTGCTTCTGGTCCACTTCGTGCCTCCCCAGAGCCCCAGCACCGACCCCATGAATACCACAAGATGAGGTTCAGCTTAATCCTCCAAGGGCAAAACCACTCATGGTTTCTCTAGAGTCTGCCAATGTGGGTACATGTTTGGTGCCAGGAAGACACACCATGTGGTCCAGCCTCTGAACACCTGCCATTAAAAATAAGCTATGGTAATGGAAGGTCATTAATTAAGAAAGCATAAGGTAATTGCTGACAAGCTCTGAAATTCGGGGTAAATCCACACCCCATGCTCCTGCCTCTCCGGCTGCAGGGTCAGAGGTCCCAGGTCTGGGGTCTATATCCTGGCCACATCTCAGTTCTGCTCCAGGATGAAGCATCACTGTGGACCACCATCAGGCTGGGCCAAGTTTCTACAGAAGCCAAAATCCCCCTGGGTGGTGCTCTCACCACCTCTGCCCTGTCATTTGAGTACGACATAAAGTCATAAAGCCTTTCCTCTGTGCTCTTCAGGCTGGGTGGCAGGGAGTGCTCATTCTAACACAGAAGTCTTTGCTCAAAAAGCAATGAACTTAAAAGATCTTATGAAGTAGCAATAACTGGAAGGGGCATGGGCTGAAGAGCCTTCAGTTTGTAGTTTTCCCATACAGGATTTCAAGCCAAGTCAGTGGACTCCAGAGGAGCCAGGCAGCTATCTCACCACTGAACCATGGATCTTGTGTGAGAACTCTAGCTCTGAATATTGACCTACATCCATGCAGGACAGCTGCCAGAATGGATGGGTTTCAGGAGGAGAGCAGGGAGGGAAGGAAAGGAGCTAGGAATTTGGATAACTTCAACCACCCATGGCCCGTCTTCATTCGGCAAGCACGGAACATCACTTTTAAGTGTGGTCAAACCAAGAGCTGCTGTCCAGACTGGGTCTTGCCATCCTGCTCAACTCCTCCATCCTCTACACCCATCTACCTCCTTGGGCTGTACTCCCTCTTTCAATGAGCGCCACAGAGGGGCTGTGAGCACCCCATGAACTTCATCAGAAAGTTCTTGAGAAACTGAACAGCTGCTGATTAGCTGTAATATTCCTTGTTAGAGGCACTGGATTTCATGCTGTTTACTAAGTCTCATGTACCTCCTGATTCAATGTTTTGTAAATTTAGCTCTCTCCAGCTTCAGCTGATGTGTGGACGCAGACACTTTCGGATGCTATTTATGCTACAAGTGAGAAATGACTTGATAATTTATGGGTTGTAAACCCAAAGTTGTACAGGTTTTTACCTCAGGGAGAGAATAAATACATGTCTCATTTTATCACATTTTAGACAATGTGCTCCTTTCTAATGGTTTCCCTTGATTTTACTCTTAAATATGTAGACACCTCCTCCTAGGATTTTCATATGGGAGCTTCATGCTGTTCTGTCAGGTTGCATATTTTCCGCCTGAATTTCTTAGGGAAGATCTCACTTATCTGAATTACAAAGATGTTAATATTGTGTTGTCACTGTGAACAAGGAGTTTAGGAAAAGGTTTTATTTTGATTAAGAAATGTAAGGGTTTGGATTGGCAGTGTGAAACTTCCAGATGTTTGAAACAGATCAGAATGCATTTCATTATTTACAGATGTTAAAATTAGAGTATGCTTTTACCTACAAGTGAAACAACTTGCACCTGCAGCTGGGAAGTGTAGCTGGGGCTATGCACATGCTATATGTACACTGAGAGAATAATATAACTGTGAAGGATATGCTTTGGTGCATTGGGTAAGGAATGTTTAGGCAATGACATTTGACACTGCAGTTCAAGGATGGAAAAGATTTATTGATCGGTGTGTTAAATGGTGACCCTGGTTTCACCTCTTGTTAGTGCTCTGCAGGCTGCATTTAAAAACTGTACCATAATGAATCCTTAGGCTCAGATAAACGTAAATCTCTCCCCTGATAGATCACTGAGGAGCAGGAGCCTGAAGGAGATGCTTAACTCCACCACCTGTCCATATTTTCATTAGATTAGGGTCAAATTTGTAGGATTCTTCCATCTTCACTTTCCTGATAACATTTTATTTTGATCTATAACAACCTCCCAGAACAATGTTTGTAAACAGTGACTGAAGTAATGAGTCAACATCATCTCAAAATGCAGGCTGTCAAACTGGACAGGAAGGTTTATTGTGTCATTGGGCTCAGCTTCGCATCACTAAAGCAATTATTAAACCCAGGGTAAACAGGACTTTGATCTCATGTATCTTCAAACAATTTGCAACAGCCAATTTTACAAAACTGTCATTTTGGAAAGACATTCTCCACAGGAATTCATCGTGTCAACATCTAAGGTGTCCACTGCAAGGTTTAGCAAAGTAAACTAGCCTGTAGAAAAGGTGCCAGCATGGGGTGCTGTGTGAGTAGCTGTAGGGGTCTCCTTTAATTCCTAGCCAAGAGGGGTGCAAAATGTTCATCTCCCACAGGAGAAAGCAATTCACTCACATCAGTGCTACTGACTAGTGAGAAATAGTGGCTGTGGCCAGGGCAAAAGTGGATGTGTAAAAACAAAAACTGCATTGTAAGAATGCAGCAAGACCTCTCTCTCTTTTAAAAAATATTTTTCTATCCCTCCCTTTGGTCATGGGAAGACTAAGCATCTTTCCTCAGCATCTTCTACAAGGTCAGCTTTGTATTGGTCAGACACCCTCTGCCTTCCTTTGCCGCATGCCTTCCTGCATGAGAATCACAGAATGGTAGGGGTTGGAAGGGACTTCCAGAAATCATCAAGTCCAATTCCCCCTGCCAAAGCAGGATCACCTAGAGCAGGTCACACAGGACACATCCAGGTGAGCTTGGAAAATCTCCAGAGAAAGAGACTCTACAACCTCTCTGGGCAGCCTGCTCCAGGGCTCCAGCACCCTCACACCAAAGAAGTTTCTCCTCATGTTGAGGTGGAACTTCCTGAATTCCAGCTCATACCTGTTGTTCCTTGTCCTATCACTGGGCACTACCAAAGAGAGCCTGGCACCTTCATCTTGACACCCACCTCTCAGCTTTTTATAGACATTGATAAGACCTCCTCTCAGCTTTCTCTTCCCCCATCTAAACAGACCCAGGTCTCTCAGTCTTTCTTCACAGCAGAGATGTTCAGGCCCCCCAGTCATCCCTGTAGCTCCCTGTTAGACTCCCTCCAGCAGATACCCATCTCTCTTGAACTGGGAAGCCCAAAACCAGACACAGTATTCTAGGTGTGGTCTCACCAGGGCAGAGTAGAGAGAGAGGAGACACCTCCCTAGAAAGGTGTTGAAGTGCCCAGTGAAAGAGGTGGGAACCTATGAGACAGACACTAGATCATCCCTTGCACACTGATCCCCAAAACAGCATCCATACCTGAGCCAGCTGTTGAAGGTTTGTGTTTATATGTGGGTGAAGTTAAGGAAATTAGGGGAAAATAAGCAAAGTTAGGGGAGAAAGGAAATATGGGAGGAGAAGAGAATCTGTGTGAATTCAGGTGAACCTCTGATTGCAAATAGGGATCAAAAGCAATCAGTATCAGAGGTGGGAAGGGACTCCCCCCTGCAGAGGTGCACTAACCCATCTGTCATGGGAAAAGCTCAAGCTTGAAGTGTAAGAACTCACCACCAAGAAAAAGGTGGATGGGACACTTTGGTAACCATCATCTTTCCAGGGCGTGTCTCTGCTTATGAAGTGTCTTGTGCCCTAGACTGTGGACAGCTGAGTCCTGTGGCTGGTCAAGAAATGCTGTGAGGGAGATGTATAGCCATAGTTTGGCAGTCAGCAGCAGTTTCTTTAGGATGCTTATAAAGGACCAAGGCGAGTGTGTATACATACATCCATGGTATGAAAGCACACGAAGTTCAAAGGATAACCCAATTTGTTTGTTTACAGTTCTACTTAATTAAAGAAATCCTTTCTATGATTTTATTATGGAAATAATTTCCAACAATGTGATGGAATAAAAATTATGTTTCTCCCACTAATAAAATTTCGTGGAAGCATGCAATTATACGGCTCCTGTATTTGGGCTGTAAGATATACTGCACTGTGGTCTGTCTTATGACTATGTAAATGTAAAGCCCTAAATATTTCATGCTAGCTGTAAAGTAACAAGGTGTAATCACAAAGTATGCCCTGGCTGGAAACGATGGGCTAGGTGTGAAGATGATGAAAACACATCTGTTTGCCTGGCACTGTCAGTCGGCTGTTACTTGTCTACCTTTCTTGCGATCTGGCGGGTAATTTATAGCAGATTTTGCTGCTATTCTTTGCTGCTCATCCTCATAGGTGAATTCATTAATGTAACCACAAACCATCCTGCTCTTCTGTGTCTGCAGGGTCTCTTTGAGAAGAATGCCACAGCCCAGGACCCTCCAGCAGACAGCCCCAAGACCCGGAAGGGGATCCCCTGAATCCCTGCTGAAGTGCAGCTGGTGGCTTGAAAACAACCAAGTCACTGTGAAGTAAATGTCCTCTTATTTATAGTAACAAAGAAAGTATCTGCAGATGGGCAGATATCTGCAGAGAAAATCTGCAAAGAAATAGCAGGTGAAACCTCAGCATGCTGGCTAGGCTGCTGACTAATAGCTTCTTTATCATCTCCAGCAAATGGGTATCTACAGCAGTGTCATTTATTGTTGATGACTGATAATAGGATTACTGCTCCCACATCCAAGAAGCATGGCACCCCAAATTGCATCATTTCATGCTGAAGGAAAGACATTATTATCATGTCCTGACCGTGCACTGCTCAGCCAGTTATCTGTGCAGGACTCAGTGTAGAGCTCTGAGACATTGTAGGATATTATCATCTTATATGAAATTCAGGCTGCTGTGGCTATAAATCAAGAGGGCAACTTGTATGGTGTCTGGTTCTCCTTGAAACAGCACCTCTGAGCAGAGGCTCTATTCTCTGAAAGATTAGAGTGTGATTTAAACAAAAATAATCACTGCCATGAAAACAGCAGGCTTTGTAACTTTGGTGTTCTCTGTTTTCCAATGTCATATGTATAGCTACAGCATAAACTTGTCACAACTCAGAAGTCCCTCCTTTGTGAGACTAAGGGGATAATTAATTTTAAACAGTATTTCCATCTATAGATGCTGTCTGGAAGAGTGCAAGCTGTGCCACTGGCCAAATGCAGGACCATTTGTCTACAGGAAAACAGCAGGGCTGTATATATTTAGGATGTGGGTTTGGAGGTCAGCTATGCTGATCCTAAAGGTTTGTGGCTACCAAAGCACATCCTTCCCTGTCCCTCCCTAACCATACTGGAGACATGGCAAAAAAATGCTCCAATTTTAAAGCTGAGTTGTTTTTTGGCTCAAAGGGGTGAGACCAGTTCCAGAACTGACACAAAGCAAACGGTGTAAGCACACAGCACAGGGCAGCTGCAGGAAGAGAAGACCAGGTCTATTGGCAAGGGGACATAAATCACCAAATCTTGTGGGACCGAGGCCTCTTATGGAGGTGAACAATGGAGGTTTGGAGACACTTCTCGGGGGTTTTGTTCACAACCTATGAGGACAAGGAGTCTGTGGGTGCCCAGAAGAGCGAGTACTTGCACCAAGCACTACCTCTTTACTGGCACACCTCTTACCTGAGCCCTTCTTTTGTGTTCCTTCACCAGAACAAGTGAAAACTGCATTTCATTGGCGCAAGGGGGCTTACCCTTGCTAAGAGAAACTATAACTGAAGAGAAACACCACATTCAAAAAATATGCAGCTGTGAAAGCACTGCTAAATGTAACAGCTGGAGTACTGGCCAGTGAGTACCAAAGGTGAGAAACAAACCCCCACTATGCTCAGCTCTGTGCATTCAGTCTGAGCTTTCCAGTCTGCCCCAGTCAGAGCCTCGGTGGCAGCCATCTCTGCTGAGCTGCTGACTATGAACATTTGAGTAGGTATCTTGTCTCCTTTTGCTGACAGGAGGCTGTATTATTCACAGACAACTAAACCAGGACATGCAAAGGAGATTGGGGTCAAACATTAAGACATATTCATGTAAACTTATCCCTAACTGAGCTGTGAGAAGGTCAATTCCATTTCCAGGGATCAAGATGCAGAAGTAGGCTCTCCTGTCATTAACCTCAGGTGCACCTAGAGCCCCCTCCAAAACCCATTTAAGACAGCCTTTGGATCTGCCCTCAAATACTCTTAATCCTTAGAATTAAAAAACTTATCATGAGAAATTAAAGCTAAAATTCCAGCAACGAGCAAATTCTCATGATGGCCAAATATATGTAGTAGCTGACCCTGGGAAGTTAGGCTGAAGCAGCAGATTTTCCTACAGACTCCTCACCTGTGCTGTTACTTCATTTCTTCACCAAGAAACGTGTTCAACAAATTGAAGATACCAACTCTTGAAGCTGGGTTGAAAATGTGACCTCTTCTAAGCAGGAGGCTCAGAGCGCTGCTCTGACACTTCAGAGCAGTCATGAGAATGGTCAAACATGACAGCACTTAAACTTGTCTCTCACCTGGGGTAATGAGTGCTCATTTGGACTCCTCACTATCCTCAGCTGTGCAGAGGGGTCACTCTTCTTGCTGGAGGAGACCTCTTACCCATGCTTTCAGGAACAGCCATAAGTTCTGGGGACACTCCAGTCATCACCGGGTTCCCAGGTAAAGCCTCAGAGGCTGCCAGAAACAAAAAATGCCTGGGCAAACAGCCAGCTGGGCATCATGAGAACCGTCCTACAGGATTTATCAGGGAAAGGTTTGTGCAGGATGGGAAGCAGCAGAAGTGTAAAATTGCCTTGCTCAAGTGTAACTCTGAGGCTGGCACCCACACCATGCTTCTGCACATGCATCTGAAACACTGGTGACAGTCAGTCAAGACACCAAGAGGAACATGCTGCATATGCTGTCACAGGTGGCTCCTGGCAGCACTGCAATTGTATCTCACTCTCTACAACACAGTCAGGTCAGAGACACTGAAACCTCTGGCCACACTGTCCATCTTGGGCACAGAGCTCCTGAAGGAGGACTGGAGGTTACTTGCAGAGAGTAGCCATGCAGCTCCAGCCCAGAAACACATGCATTGAGTTAATCTAGCTTCCTCAAAAAAGCAAGGACCTTCTAAGATTGCAAATATTTCAATGACATGTTGAGCTGCTGCCAGTTTGCCTGTGTTCAGCTGAGGGGGAATCTACAACCAGTGCTCTCCAGGTTTTTGGTTTGGTTTTGTTTGGTTGGTGTTTTGTTTGTTTTCGCATTTTGTTTGTTTTGTTGTTGCTGTTTTTTAGTACAGAAGCTCACAATCATGTGCTTTGGCTGGGGCTGTGACAGCCTGTGATGGATGTCCCTCTCTACCTCTGTGCGTCCCAAAGCCTCAGTGGCACAACCAGACACAACCAGTTGAAGTGGTTGTCCTTTGTAGAGAGTCTCTCTATGTAAACCATCAGGAATTGCTCTGTACGTGGCAAGAAGAAAGGGTAGTCTTCTATGTAGCCCATGGTAGTTTTAACACCCAGATATCACCTCTTCATGTTATAGTCCAAACAGTAACTTTTCTGTTCTTAAAAAGATTTGTTTTTCTAACTTGATTGATTTTGTGAATAGCCACAAAGAACCAAAGACCTGAAAACAGGGGAAAGAATGAGAAATACTCCTTTATCTCCAATGCTCTATCTGCAGGACTAGCAAGCAAGAGATTGCAACTATAGCTTAAGCATCTGTTAATTTTATTGCAGTAAAAGTATTGACATGTGTGCAGTATTTTGGGGTTCTAAATGGCAAAGTAAATGTATCTAAAATTGGGAGGTGATGTATAGTATATGAAAAGATAGTTTGATGCATGCAACAAAATGAACTGTATGCAAATTATTATCTATTTATATGGAACAAAGTTTTACCATAAACAATTTTATGTGCTCACACAGAGAATTTGTAATCCCACTGAGGAACATTCAGTCTACCTATAATGAACGAGGGGGTTTAGAATGAGAAACCTTTTAATGTTTGAGCCAATAAATACCTAAAATATGGGGATTAAAAATAACATTGGAATATACATAATAGCCAAACAAAATAATCACATTTTTACTTAAGGAATAAAGTAGTCAGCAAACTTCATTTTCCCTAGAAAGACTTTGCTTTAAATTGGTAATTCATTTTGCCACAATTTTCACTTGAAAGACTGCATGAGCTTTTGTACTGTTGCCAGGCTTATTTTTTTGTTTATATACAGGTTCTTGCCATGGAGATATGTCCCTGACATGAAGGCATCCAGTATAGGAAATGACATGCAATGCCTTATTCTTCTAGTTTAATTAATGCTCTGACAACTTGGCAAAAAGGCTACAGTGAAGAAAAGGTCTCTGCAGGGAACTGCAGGTTGTGAGCAGTAAGAAAGCTGTCAAATTTTTACTATATATCTATAGTAACATAGCACACATCCAAAGATTTCTGGAAGGCATCTGTAGAAAAGAATTCAAAAGAAAGGTTAGCATAAAAATTATGTTCCTTAACCTACTGAAAATAAAAGAATGACTTTCTCAAAAGCTGGAGTTGGAACTGGGTGTGCAGCCTGTGCCGACTTAACTCGTTTCATGCAAAAAGAAATCCCAGTTTTTAATGAGAAAGGACTGTTTGACACAAAGAGTGAGAAGGATTAGCCTGATCCCTGTTAAGGCTGGTTATCTTCTATGATTTAAACAAGCTGAAGGAAGGGTAGATCCATTCCACACAGCAATACATCTAACCATTCTGGATCCTTGTGACTGAATCTGGTAGGCCAGATCTTCTGCTCCACAGACTTCTTGTCCTCAGCTGAAAGCACACCACCACTTCAGCAGGAGGGCAGGAAAAGGACTCCCTCTCCTTTGACTGGTTCAGCATTTTTTCAAAGTATCAGAAATTATATCCCTAAACCAGACAGCAACAGCTCTAAAGGCAGCCTGCAGTCACAGACCTTGGATTGTAAGAAAATTGTGCGTGATCCATGCCCTACCATTTGATATTCATGATCTTAACTGTGCTCTATCACCATTGTTGCTTTCCCAGGAAAGGAAATTGAGAAGGAAAGAGCAACCCATACTCAGTGTCACCTGACTTCCTCCAATCTATCCACATCTATTTGGTTGTGAACATGCAGAGATAGTGCTGTCTTCTCTGATGGATGAGCTATTCTGTAGCTGATGGAAAGCAGCTGTCCATATTCACACACTTAATTGCCTTCCACACCAAAAAAATTCATGAAGCTGTGCCATCCTCAGAAAATATAAACCAGTAACATATTAATGTATCTTTCTGAAATCAGGGCTGTTTTCTCCTATAGTGTGAAGGCTTCCAAGTCATGCAAAAGCTTATAGTTATTGCAGACAAGTCATTACAGAGCAGTTTGAATTTCCAGGCTAATTCCCCACTTCCCCACTTTTTATTTTAATGAAGAGAGGTATTTCTGCAAATACATCACAAATTGATCAACTGAATCAGCTTCAGTCTCTTCAGGGGGATGATTTTCAAAGAAGGTGCTTAGGAGAAAGGCTGCCACCAAAATCACAGGACCACAGGATGTTAGGGGTTGGAAGGGACCTCTGGAGAACATCAAGTCCAACCCCCCTGCCAGAGCAGGACCATAGAAGCCTTTAAAAAAAAAAGGAAAATCTCCATTTCCACAAGTGTGAAAATGCAGCTGTGGATGTACTCAGAGCTACTCAAGAGTGCCAATTTCTTTGCAACTGATGATAGCTGCATTTCTTTCTTCGTTACTTTCTTCTTGCAAGAAGTTCCAGCTATTGCTGATGTTCACATCAGCCAATGGAGACAGGCACTGTTAAGTCCGCAGTTTTTACAGTGCTCTGTGACTCAAGAATTATGAAAAAATTCTCTGGTATTACTGCTGCAGTAAAGTGCTGCAGGATTTCTCATTAGTCAAACAACTGCTCTAATAACCACCTGTGGAAGGGGTGAACAGAGTATTGCTAGGGTACTTAGTAAGAAATTCAGCAGTAATTTATAAACTCTTTGACATGGATATATAGAAATATTTCTGGTTTGTCAGAATAAATCCTACTATTCATCATCAGCCTAGTTATAGCCTCCATCAATCATCCATACCTCAGTCACCTTGTTCATTCTCATACTCTGCTGATTCAGCTTTAAATTTTATATCACCAATAGGAGTCTTCCCAAAAGGTCACAAAAGTGCATTCAGTGTAAGGACAGTGGTTCTGGCCTAATGGATCCTCACTTACTACTTTCCAGTAGAGAGAGATTAACTTCTCCAGTTAATATCATTTCAGTGAATTAACTACATTCTACAAAAATCTGTATCCTCATCCTTTTGGATTTGCACTGGAAGCAATCATCAAGGCTAGTAAGGAAGAAATTACATTGAAAAAATAGCGGCAGCACGTTTTCTTAGTACTTATTTTCTAAGACCTTTATTTCATGTCTTCTATACTTTATGCTCCAAATGTGTGGCTGGGGTAGCTGTGAGGGTCTGGTCTGCTACGTGGGTTTGATGGCATTGCTGAAAAGGGAGCACATTTGACACAGTGCCAAAGGGATGTTTTCAGAAGCTGCTGCAGTCTATACCAGAAAACTTACATGGCTGATTCTGTTACTCATTCAAAATGTTGTGAGACAAATACTACACACATCAGGTCTCGAATATGGCATATTTAGTATTTTCCATCTATACTGCCTGTCTAGCATCTATAGGAAATTAAATCTTCAATTGGTTCTGATCTTCATCTTTTTCTGGAAAAGCTACAGCAACACTGAATATAAAAATAATTGATCCATATTTATGAGCTCATTTCCAATAACCAATTGAACGTTAAAACAAGCAATACAGTGTGTTTGTTTAAGTACTGTTGTAAGTACCTGCATGCATTTGTGGATCCACACTGTTTAAAGTTCTGGAATGAATTTAACCATACAATCCTGGGCTTGGGCCAATTTGTTATTATATCAGAGCAATAGACCATTATGCTTGGTTCTTTTTCTGCTTCTAACCTTTGAATCTGCACCTCCTCTTTTATGAACCTGCACCATAAGCAACATGAGAAATATTCCTGAAATGGTTGTGTACTAAGCCAACCAGTAAAAATTCTATTAGTTTCCTTCCCTTTGGGAAGAAGGCATAAATATTGCCTGAAAATGCCTCTGACATGACCAAATTTATTGTGTATCCAAATATTCAGATATAGGGCTACCTGTAGAGTGTCTTTGATCATCTCTTTGTATTTTCTTAAGGCACGTATGCGGAACTGGTTTTGAGAATTGGTGATGTTTTGGGCAGGTTGAGTGGAATCACATTAACTTGCTATTGAAAGTAAGGCTTCCCCAAGAAGAGCTTTTTATTTCTGCTTGGCAGGTGCTAATGTTTTCAGTCATCCTGACTACGTCTAAGCAGCAGCTTTGCAGGCTGGCAGTGCCCTCCCCCAGCAGTACTGTCCTGCCCCACTTCACTGAAAGCTGCAAACAGACTAGCTGCCGACTTTTTGAAGCTTTGTGACTCAAGTTGTGGCACTTAAAAAATTAGTCTCGGTCCCATCATGTTTCAAAAATTTGCAATGTAGTGCTGTTGCTTCAAATGTACTTGTTATGCACACATCAACCCCTTCTTTAGCTTTCAGCCCTAGGTAGTCATACAGGAGATTCACCAAGTGCTGAACTCAGCCCTGTACTAGCTGGAAAAGGGGAAGCTGCTGAAAAGTTTAGTCAAAAGTTCACCTTATGTACATTTTTATTAGTGAAAACAAAAGCAGGTAGTAAACATTTTGAAACAGGTTATGTATTTGCATCCAAGCACTTCAATAAGCATGACAAATGTTGCCACCTCATGGACAGGTGCAGGGTTTGGTTGAGCTCAGCAGTAGGAAGGAAAAGAGATCATGGAGATGACTCATTGCTGCCCTTTCACACTCTCCTGAGGGGGGAAGCAACAGCTTGGCCAGAAAGATGCTTTTGTCACTTAGATTCACCTGGAACTTGTTCACTTGAGTCTGAATTCAGAAGCCCAGAACTAGGAAGGAAGAAAAAAAAAGAAGTTTGAAAAAGACAAGGGAAAGGCTACACCTGTTCAGGGTCTTTGACCATCCCCATTATCAGAGCAAGAGAAAGAGAAAGAATGAGGATTGTTTTCTTTCAAAGGAAACATACATAATGGCAGACATAGCATGGTCTTGCACAAACAGTACAACGCCAGCATAAAGAAGTAAAACCTTTGAGGAGCCTGTGGGACCTGCAGTTTTTCCAAAGGTGACAGAAATCTTCTGATTAATGAAGAAAATACTCCTGAACCGAAGTATGGGATTTTAATACCCGACAACATTAGCAGCATACAAATGTAATCGTAGTGTAGTCCACCACATATTTCTAAGCTGAAGTTTTATCCTGTAACACCACAGTGATTATTCATCATTCCACTTCCCTTGGGGAACTGCTGGAGAAATACTCTCTCATTTGTTGAATTTATCCCTTTCTGATGAAAGGCAACTGTGCCATCCTCCTACAGGAGAGATACTGTTACAAGTATACACAGTGTGTATCTTAGAGTACATTCATTCCAAACAACATTATCATTAGCACTTAACCAGGGAAGTGTAAAAGGACTAAAGAAAGTTTAAAGAAAAATAAAACCTTTCAAGTTTGACATGGAGATAAAATTTTAAGAATCAGTCATTTTTTAAACTAGAGCTCTGTAAAAAATAGCTTCATAGTCAACATTTATGAATGGTCTGAAAAAAGGGAGCATGATGATTAAACTGGGAAGTTCCTATCATCATGCTCTCCATGTAACAGTGTAACTGTCTCCCTACATATGACTGAAGAAAAAGGAGGACTTACATCAGCTTGATTTTATGTCCTTATGTTTATTATATTTTGCTACTCCAACCTTCTAAAATGGTGGCCACAGGAAAAGCTGCTTTGGCAGACAATTGCAAAGATTCCCGTAGAGAGGAAGTAAAAAGACTGGGCATACAAACAAGGGCTGCTGCCATGTTCAAAGCACTGGGGAGAGTTCATAGAGCAAAATGCAGTCCTAAGTAAATGTGTTTCAGGCAATTTCAGTGTTAAGATAACATCATTAAGAATAGAACAGATTGTGCTCAAACCCTGCTGTTTATAATTAACACATTGCTTCCAAATACTCCAGGGTCCCTGGTAAATAGTCCTCTGCTCAGATCCACCCAGACCAATCACAGTATTTTCCTCAGGTTCCATGCTGGGCCAGCACCTGTTTGGACAAATCCAAAAGAGCCAAAATACTCTTCTTTCTGGCCAGATAAGTACAGAGATGAACACAGCTTGCCTTAGTCATTGTCAGAGTGTCCATATGGCTGTGGAGCTTGTTTTCACAAGAAATCGTACAAGTACTTGATTATGTCGAAGTTCACAGTCCTGTAAACAAAAACAGTGCAGTAGAGCAAATCTCAACAGTGCTAAGACTTTAACCTGTGTGCAGACAGCACAAGCGGGACATTCCGCACAATCAAAATCAAGCAATATCCCCCAAAGAAATACAAGCAAAGATGAATGAAGTTTTTATCTTCTGGTGTTTTTACAGTCCCAGTCTTCTCATTATTTAAACTTTGTAAGATTAAAAAAAAAAGGGCAGCTTTCTAGTAAAAGCTCTTAAGACTTTAATTTCAATCATTAAGCCATAAAAATATGAATCAGTTACTAAGATTGTATTTTCACATGGTATATATGATATTCTAGTCAGTGATGCAAAGCTACAATCTTTTATGCTATTGAACGTTTTGTTCATCTTCCAAACCACCTGTTTTAGTCCATACTACACAACTCCTTCCTCTGTACTCATTTGCAGTCTGTGCCATTTCAGTCTTGACACTAGTTGACCCATGTTCATAGCTAAATTTGAAAAATCCAAGAATGCCACTCAATGGGATAGAAGATTTTAAATGTATACTTTTGTACTTTAATGGCAGGCAGAATGAAACAGAAGTAGAATAAAACATGTAATTATTTTTTCTCTCTAAACTCATTCTGCTATACAATCCAACGCTCAGACTTTGGAGTTTACTGCTTGAATACATAATGCAAATTACTGCATATAATCACCAGTACAAAATTAAAAGTTTTTTTAAAGAAATATCGAATGATGCAAAAATAGCTGTTCACAAAATGCTAAGTGAAGATAACTGGCTGAATGTCTGATTTGTTAGATTACAATCATTTAATAGTCTCTGTTCACGCACTGGCCCCATACTCATTTCTCCAAAAGTTTCTATAAAAGGTGGTATTGGGCAGAGAGAAAGTTCAGAAATCTGCAAGATACACTGTGTTGCACTCTACATAATAATTCAGTTACAAAATTAAAGATCCTAACTGGCCCTGTTAGACTCCTATGATATTGTGTCTCTCAAGAGAAGTGCTTTACTTGCAAGGCCTTCCATGAAAACAAATCCCACACAAATGCTGACTCTGTCAACTTGATAAAATACAACTGTCCTGTCCTAATAACTGGCTTCATTAGAGATTAGATGAAAAGATCCATTACATTCAACAAACTTTTAAGATTCCCTACGTCAGCTACAGGTCTCAAATTCCCAAACAAGAAATTAAAGATTTCAAACAACAACCAAGTACCTAACATTACCTTCAACTAACATGTGGTAAAAGCCATGAGAACACCACTGCAAACACTGAATATATGCAACAGATCAAGGCCAGACATGAGGTTCTGTGGTACTGCAAATGGCTTTTGTTTAAAAAAATGTAAGCTTCACTTCTGTTTAAAAAATACAGAATATGAAATTGTAATCTGAACATCTTGCATGGAGGTGGGGAGGTAAGGGAGACAGCTGAATTTTCTGTCCCACTCTTTGCACTCTTCAGTGTTCCATGAAGAAACATTGCTAGAGTAGCAAGGCTGAGATGGTAACGAAGTATCCGGCGATTTTAATGACTAACAAAGTTAATTTAGTACCACTACAGTAACAGATTAAAAAGAACCAGCAGATGGGCTGCTTGCTTGATGTGTATTTCAGTTCAAATAGCAAAGTAGTTCCTTCTCTCCAACAAATCCAACGAGTGGCTAAAAACTATAGGCAGCTGTAAGGCTCAAGCACAGCTAGAAACCTAAGTTTCTTAAAGCACAAGTGCTCATACCTCCACCCTGTAGCTAGCTCCATCAAGACAAGGAGGGAGCCCATTTATCATGCATTCATGAAACCTAGTATCTTTATGGATTGTCCTCCTTAAAGATTTAACAAAGACTGTAGGCTAGAAAAAATACTTAAAGGAAGTGTAACAAAGGAACAAAGTAAGGGAGGGAAAAGGAGACAACAGGAGAAAGTAAAACAGGCCAGCTTTAAAATCTAACATTTAAATGGCTCTAGGCAGCATATAAGCACTTCCAAATTACTCAGCAGGGTAGGGAGAATAAATTGCTTGCTTCTTCATAACATGAGCTGCATAGAACAAATTTGGGCCCTGTTTTTTGGCCATCTCTGCTTTGCAGCAACTTTAAAGGCAATGAAACGTCTAAGGATGTTAAGGTTTCAAGGACAGGGTCATTATTTTAAGTATCTTAATTCAAGGACTTGCTGAGAGAGCTGGCAGATGAGCTGGCCAAGCCGCTCTCCATCATTTTCCTCCAGTCCTGGCTCACTGGTGAGGTCCCAGATGACTGGAAACTGGCCAGTGTGGTCCCCATCCACAAGAAGGGTCGGATGGAGGAACCTGGAAACTACAGGCCAGTCAGCCTGACCTCAGTGCCAGGGAAAGTGATGGAACAGATTATCCTGGTGGCAGTAACTGCACACCTGAAGGATGGCCAAGGACTCGGGTCCAGCCAGCATGGATTTAGGAAGGGCAGGTCCTGCCTCTCCAACCTCATCTCCTTCTATGATCAGGTGACCCATCTGGTGGATGTGGTGAGGCTTGTGGATGTGGTCTACTTGGACTTCAGCAAGGCCTTTGATACCGTCCCCCACAGCAGACTGCTGGCTAAGCTGTCAGCTCGTGGCTTGGACCACAACACTCTGTGCTGGGTTAGGAAATGGCTGGAGGGCCGAGCCCAGAGAGTGGTGGTGAATGGTGCCACATCCGGCTGGCGGCCAGTCACCAGTGGCGTCCCCCAGGGATCAGTGCTGGGCCCCATCCTCTTTAACATCTTCATTGATGATCTGGATGAGGGGGTTGAGACAGTCATCAGCAAACTTGCAGATGACACCAAGTTAGGAACAGATGTTAGTCAGTCAGAGGGTAGAAGGGCTCTGCAGAGGGACCCTGACCAACTGGACAAATGGGCAGAGTCCAATGGGATGGCATTTAACAAGTCCAAGTGCCGGGTGCTGCACTTTGGCCACAGCAACCCCATGCAGAGCTACAGGCTGGGGTCGGAGTGGCTGGAGAGCTGCCAAACAGAGAGGGACCTGGGGGTGCTGGTTGGCAGCTGCCTAAACATGAGCCAGCAGTGTGCCCAGGTGGCCAAGAAGGCCAATGGCATCCTGGCCTGCATTAAGAATAGTGTGGCCAGCAGGAGCAGGGAAGTCATTGTGCCCCTGTACTCTGCACTGGTTAGGCCACACCTTGAGTCCTGTGTCCAGTTCTGGGCCCCTCAGTTTAAGGGCATCGAGACAGTTGAACGTACCCAGAGAAGGGCAACAAGGCCAGGGAGAGGCCCTGAGCACAAGCCCTATGAGGAGAGGCCAAGGGAGCTGGGATTGTTTAGCCTGGAGAAGAGGAGGCTCAGGGGTGATCTCATTGCCCTCTACAACTACCTGAAAGGTGGTTGTAGCCAGGAAGGGGTTGGTCTCTTCTCCCAGGCAGCCAGCACCAGAACAAGGGGACACAGTCTCAAGCTGTGCCAGGGGAAGTTTAGGCTCGAGGTGAGGAGAAAGTTCTTCACCGAGAGAGTCATTCGTCATTGGAATGGGCTGCCCGGGGAGGTGGTGGAGTCACCATCCCTCGAGGTCTTCAAGAGGAGATTGGACGTGGGGCTTGGTGCCATGGTCTAGTCATGGGGTTTGTGGTGTCAGGTTGGACTCGATGATCCTCAAGGTCTCTTCCAACCTTGGTGATACTGTGATAATCTTTACAGCGTTTATGTTCTTGTCCCAATATTTACTGCAGGAGTTGGGGACATTTGAACACACTATGATCCACATTGCCGAGTAGATGGTACTAGTGGGAGCTTTTCCATCATTCACAAGTGACTGTATTGATGGGAATAGCAAACAGAGTGAAACCATGGAGGTCCTGTCAGTGTGGTCCAGCCAGTCCTCAATGAGATGAAATTTCATTCTGTGTCCTGCCCAACTGCAAATTGAAGTTAGTGTGTCTGTGGGCTTTACAGACAAGACTACTGGACATTTAATAGCTCAGGAGAGCTACATAGGCACTGAGATTATGGGACAGAGTCTATACCACAGGTAACAAAATGGATGGATGCTTTAGAGCAGTGGTTTTCCATGAAGTCTCTGACGTTGGTGCACAGTACTGCAATAGACACTGCCACCCAACAGTTTCTTCAAGACAGGATTAGACTTTGCTTACTGTAAATTCAACACTTCTCATAAATGAGAGTACTCACTCTTTCTTAGAAAATATCCCTGGATTTCTGTTCTAGTCCACAGACAGCTATAGGTGGAGGAAACACTGAGTTTGAAGTGTCCTTCAAGCATGCTCATACAACAGTAAATGACCTCTAAATACCTTACCGGGCAACAGCTCTGATGAAGTCCAGAGATACAGTACATTTATATCGTGGTCCATCAAGCTGGTCATTATGGCCAACCATGGATAATAGTTGGAGTGTCACAAGAGAGCTGATCTACAAACAAGAGACATGAGTAATGTCAGTCCTTTTTGCTAATGTGAACAGCAGTGGACAATTATTTATCTTTTTCTTTCCCCACCTGGCATCACTGACTGGAAAGTCATTCATAGCTACTGATTTTCACACAGCTCTGCATGTATCAAACCCAGGGACATAAAAACATTTTCTCTGTTACATTTTCAGTGCAGGCAATGAGAGGCACAGGCTAAACCCTTCATCCTTTGTATCACAAGTTAACTTGGATTTCTGATCAGAAAGAGAAAGGCAGTGTGGAGAACAGCAATAACAGGCACAAGCTGAACATTTTCCAAGTCTCTGCCCAGCAACCAGAAAGACTTTGATTCTCTTTCCTTTATACTTAAAGACCTGCTCTTGAACTTTCACAAAGTTGGACGTTCTGGTGCCAGCTCATATCACATTTTGAACAGATGGAAGCATCACTCTACTCCAGATAAAAAAGGACTTGAAGGTTGGAAAGACAAGGCTGAAGACTGTACTGAAAAAGAGCAGGGCATGAAAGGAGACACATTTGCCTACAAACATACATCCAGTGTCTTGACACAGCCACTGATTATTTCACCAAACTAGCAATGTATAGGCATATTTTGCCTATCATCATGGTCCTCCAAATGATGACTGTGGTGTCACTAAAGTGCAGTCATGACATGCCACCATTCAGTGCAGCAAATCTAAGTGCCGGGTTCTACACATTGGTCACAACAACCCCATGCAGTGCTACAGGCTGGGGTCAGAGTGGCTGCCAGGCAGAAAAGGACCTGGGGGTACTGGTCGATAGTAGGCTGAACATGAGCCCACAATGTGCCCAGGTGGCCAAGAAGGCCAATGGCATCCTGGCCTGTATCAGGAACAGTGTGGCCAGCAGGAGCAGGGAGGTCATTCTGCCCCTGTACACTGCACTGGTTAGGCCACACCTTGAGGACTGTGTCCAGTTCTGGGCCCCTCAGTTTAGGAAAGATGTTGAGTTGCTGTAAGGTGTCCAGAGAAGGGCAACAAAGCTGGGGAGGGGCTTGGAGCACAAGCCCTATGAGGAGAGGCTGAGGGAGCTGGGGTTGCTTAGCCTGGAGAAGAGAAGGCTCAGAGGTGACCTTATAGGGAGGTTGTAGCCAGGTGGGGGTTGGTCTCTTCTCCCAGGCAACCAGCACCAGAACAAGAAGACACAGTCTCAAGCTGTGCCAGGGGAGGTTTAGGCTGGATGTTAGGAAGACATTCTTCACAGAAAGAGTGATTGGCCATTGGAATGGGCTGCCCAGGGAGGTGGTGGAGTCACCGTCACTGGAGGTGTTTAGGAAGAGACTTGATGGGGTGCTTGGTGCCATAGTTTAGTTGATTAGATAGTGTTGGATGATAGGTTGGACTCAGTGATCTCAAAGGTCTCTTCCAACCTGGTTAATTCTATTCTGTTCTATTCTATCTTTCCTGCCTCAGCTAGGAAAAATTGCTGTGGCAATTCCACTGTTTCCATACCTCCTCTCAGCTTCAAGGGAAAGAAATAAGTAAAAGCATAAAACAAGAAAAAAAATTCCCTGGGCTTTGCTATAGATACCACTGACAACTCAAGGCAACAAGGTTACACTCTATGAAGAACTGGTATCTGGCCACAACTCTATTTTTCAAAAAACAACCCCCACAACCCAGCCAACCATGACCTAACTTCTGTGTAATGACAACTGCACAGTAAGGAATTTCTGCAGAACAGACGAGTCAGGAAATAGTGTGAGTTCAAACCTTCAAGAAAGCACAGTGCTATGAGACACAGCATCAAGGTCTTACTAGCATCAATCAGTCACAAAAAAAAAAATTAATAAATCATAACTCAGTAATAACCCCAGACTTTTGCTGAAAGTGAATTTAGTCTTCAAATTTGTGACAGTGCTCACAGGAGGTAGGAATAATTATTGAAGTCTTCCTTAAGTGGTATAATATTAAAAAATGACATCTCTGAAGAATAGAAAAAATTACAATCACCAAAAATGAGGCAATTTTTATAACAGCCTGTGTTTAACTGTCTTATATGGGGTTAGACAACAACAGCTTAGAAGTCATAATTCTGAAAAATTGTTGGAGTTTGGTTAAGGAATACTGGCCTACCAATATTCCAAATGACAAACTCCACTTAATTCAGGTCCATAAATTACATTAAAGTGTAGCACATGATTTAGAAATTGCTAGCATTGACACCATTGAAGAAAACTGAAATCAGTGTTATGGTAAGGGACACAAAATCCAGTTCTAGAATCACTTCGAACATGAATCTCTGAAGTGGGATCAACCTCACACTTATCTTCTTAAAATACTCCTATGTTTGGAGAACAATTTTTCTACACTCCTCATTCAACAAAGTCCATAGTCAGGTAAGAAGCATGGACTAATCTGCTACAGCAAATGCCGGCGCAGCATGCTGGCAAATCACTTCTGCCATACATACTTGCAAGAATGGCAGGAGGCTCCTAAAAGCTACCAAAGGGCACAGCAAAAGCCTAGGTAGTTTATAGTTGGATCCATCTCAGTTTTATGCGGCATGTAAAAATGACCTTGCTGCTGCATTACAAATGCTCCAGTAATACCCTAACAACAAACTGTAATCACTTTCTTTTCCCATCAGCACCACATGCTATGTGTGTAACATAAGGCCAGCAATGTAAAATTCCTTACTAAAGGCTGACTCCAGAAATCTGAAACAGCATCAGACTAGACACCAAGTATCATTAATGTTTTTGATTCAGGACAATAAACACTCAATATACAGCATTACAAGACAAAGATTTATCATCATCAGACTAACACAAACTTCAGAAACTGCAACACTTTACTCATTTGTTTCACAAATCCTCTATCTAGCTTTATAAAAATGTCATCACATGGAAGTCAGTGTTGAAACTGAGGCCTGATGCTGAGACTGCTTAAAAAGACAGAAATAGAGAGAATTGCCATTGTCAGTTCATGGAGAGAAGAAACCATCTTTATCTCTGAAGATGCTCAGAAGAGGCAAAGAACAAACATGTATCTAAGGGGAGTAATTAGGGACCAGATTCCCTACAGATAGCCAAATGTTGGATGCTAAAATACTGTAGTGGTTTAGCGCAAGGGCTAACCTGTCTGCTCCCCCAACACAAAATGAATCTCTGGGGCAGAATTCAAAACCTATTTACAGCTGCCCGATTTGTACATGGAGAGGGCAGAGATCTCCAAAGGACAAATCCAAAATCCTGCACACAGAACAGGCAAGCAGCCTTGAGCTCTGTTTCCACAGCCTTTTCAACAGGTTCAGGGAGAATCAAAACCAGTAAGAGTTCTGTACCTCGAAAGCAATCGCTTCTTCAATTTTTCATCTTTATACAATACAGCAGGATTCTCCTGTTGGTGAGTCAGCCACAGAATTGGGCAACAGACTAATTTTTTTGCAATACAATTCTTCGTTAGAAGAAAATATTAAATTGGGGTAGATGTAGAATTATTAAGTTCCTCAAATATTTTGTGCTGAATCTGTTTGTCTAGACCTGATTAATACAACCAAGACTGTCCTCACCAAATGCTTAAGAAGTCTTCCAGCACACAGAAGGTTCAATTCCCTCTGGGCACAAGGAGGTTTGAGCGTTTCTTTGCTGCACATCTGATGCTAACTGGGGAGGGGGTAGTGAAGGAAGGAAGG
The DNA here is from genome assembly GCF_014839835.1 of Dryobates pubescens. Taxonomy (NCBI): domain Eukaryota; kingdom Metazoa; phylum Chordata; class Aves; order Piciformes; family Picidae; genus Dryobates; species Dryobates pubescens. The sequence goes on along the minus strand of NC_071657.1, from coordinate 107,356,990 downwards.
AAGAAAAAGCTTTGTATGGTATTAAATCATTACCGGATTGAATTTTCACTGTAATTGCTTCCGGAGATGAGCTATTTCGCACAAAATTGCATTCTCCCTGCACCTACTTGGGGCATTCACCTGGTAAAGCAGAATACAGTGGAAAAAACTGTAGCAAAATTTTTCAAATCACCAAATTTTCATGTTAGGTTAACTCTTAAGAGTCCAAGTGCCACCTGTAACTCAAGCACACAAAAATGTTATGACTTCAAACATTCAGGTGTCACAACATTTTGGTGGCAATCTGTTCTTAAAATGAAAATACAGCAGAAGTTTGAAACACAGTTGGGAAAAAAAAATATGAATGCAATGCCAAAATTATTTGTACTTCTTAGAAAAACAGACACTCTTCTAAGCTTTTGCCTTTTTTGCTTTTTGGTTTTTTTCATACCATGGATACAGTGGCTCCATTTCATTATCGCAAAGCTTGGGGAAAAAACATCTGGCAAGAACAGGCTAGAAAGAAGCCAGAAAAACTGAGTAGATGACACAGGAAACAGTATTTATTTGGAATCTTTTGAACAAAAGAAATTACAGTGGGAGGAAATAATCTAAATCTATTAACAAAATCAAAGTTAGATCTGATAATTATTTCATACCAGCAAAAGTTTGTAAGGAAATAGAATTTTCCATAGGAATTACAAGAAAATTTGAAGTAAAGTTACTTAAGTTCAAGTCTGAGAGATGTGAAGGAACAGGTGTCACACATGTTTGAAAGTAAGCTCCAATTGACCTTTGTTTGAAATACATTTGTGTGAGAAACCTGCTGCCAAAAGCTTGAAGACAATGTGAGAATAGTCAGAAAAGCATAGCAGAGAGCTGTCGCCAGTAGGAAACAACCACTCAGATTGCTCCTGGAGATTCACTAGTCAAATATGGACACTGAAACCTCTGGAAAAAACAAGCAACTTACAAGCCATCCTTAAAGGCTGCTTTTTTTTTTTCCTATTAGCCTGGACTAACAGATGAGCCTTGCATCATTCTCCAAGCATACACACAGACTGACTTTGTCAGCACATGGCAGCATGGAAGCGAGAAGCATTCCAGAAGCGAGGGCTGTCTGCTGAGAAAGGCCAGGCTCTTCTCAGGGGTGCAAACCATGAGCAAAATCAGGGCCCAAGACACAGGCAAACATGTAATTAGTTTAGGTAAGCAATGACTGACTGTCACAGGAAAGAGTTCAGACAAAGGGTGTCACAAACACCCATAGGATAAAACTAGATGGAGAAAATGATGCTATTGAGGAGAGAAGGGGGGGGAAAGGGAAAAAAAAAAAGAGTGCTGTTTCCTCAGAGATGTGATTGTTATCACACCAAGTGGTACATTTTAAACTAAAATGAAAAGGTATTTACAGAAGACACTAGCAGGAACCATTTGAAACTAGCAGAGGCATAGTAAATGTTCTGTGAGGCATTTTTCATCTCCAGACTAATATCTTCAGTTATCTTGCCCAAGATGCAATGTTAATTGTAACTTTTCAATCTGCCTTACTTTCACTCACAACTTTCTGATTCTGAGCCTCAAACCTATGAGGAAATTTCCTTACTCGATACCATTAAACAACAGCAAATAGCTATTATTCCATAGCTGTATTAAAATGCTTATGCACCTACTGAACTGCATCACCACACCGCTCTTAAACACGCAGCTCACTGCACTAATTCAAGAACTCTCTGCTGCCAGGAGTTAGATTCACACATGCTAAAACCACTGCTATGCAACAAATCAGGTTGAAAAACAGATGCACACACTTCAGTCAAAATAACTGCTAAAATAGTCTCCTGGAGATAAATTCGGTGACCCTAGAACAAATTACATGAGTGTAAAAAGACCCCAAACTACTCAAAACCGTTTCAATCAAAATTATAGCTAGAACATGATTAGTATGACAGCCTTTTTAGAAAACCTCAGAACATTACAATTAATAATAATATTTAAGCCAGCAACTACCCAAAATTGGTTTCATAAAAATCATGAAGAACAAATCAACACTTTTCTGAACACTTTGATTTTAGAATCCGGTTTTGATTTCTGAATCATCTTTTGTGCAAGGTTTTCAATGTATGAAAAAACTACAACAGAAGGGAGACCCTTCAAATTGTTTATGGCCTTCCAGTGTGCAGCTAAGCATTCTTTACTATATGCCTGGGCTAGATATTTTTGCTGTTTTCCTCAGCTTAAATTAATCCAATCCTTTTCTAAACCATCTTATGAACGCAGTCAAAATGTCTTTTGACACTAACAGGGCCAGTAACAGACACATGTATCCCAGCCACAGCCTCAGTCATGCTCTAGAGACAGCACTCTATGCCCTTCACTTAGTCAATGAGCACATAGGTGGACCAACATAGGATGCTACAGTGCACAACTATGACCCCATGTGTTTTGCAAGTCTTTTTCTTCTACAAGTCATAGAATGGTTTGGGTTGGAAGACAACTTAAAGATGATATAGTTCCAACCTGTCATAAGGAGGGTCACCGTCTACTAGACCAGGTTGCTCAAATTCCCATCCAACCTGGCCTTAGAGTGATAGAACATCCACAACTTCTCTGGCAGTATCTTCCATTGTCTCACCACCCTCATTGCTGAAGAATTTCTTCCTTGTATCCTACCAGCTATCAGTTTAAAGCCATTACCCCTTGCCAAATCACTACAACACCTTATAAAAAGTCCCTCTCCATCTTTCCTGTAGGCATCTTTTAACTCTTGAAAGGCCACCCTAAGGGCTTGCCAGAGCCTTCTCTCCTCCAGGCTGAAAACCCCCAAATCTCTCAGCCATCTCCATAGGAGATGTGCTCAAGCCCTGACCATCTTGGTGGCCCTCCCCTGGCCATGCTGTTTTCATTCGGCATCTGTCTGTATCCTGTATTATTTTTTGCATGTCTCTCACAGAAATGTGAATCCATTATTTGGTGTTGGCACTCTGGGATCTCACGTGTTATCTCTGCATCTGTATCAAGCTACACCACACTTCCCCATCTCAAAGCAATTTCTGCACGTCTCATCAACGAGTTGACAACACTTCAACAGAAAACTTCATCAGATTGCGTCAAACAATTTAACACTAATTACTAACTTGAACAAACTTCCAAGACATAAACGTGTTGACAAATTCCAGATGTGACACTAAATGTTTAATTACTATGGGGCAGGGGGGTGTGTGGGGAAGGAAATCAAGCGACTGCTTCTGTTGCCATTTATCCTTTAAAAACCAATGTTGCTTAGACTAACATCTTTCTTTCATTTATTTTTATACCCATTTAAGGATTTTTAAATGCTTGCTCTATCATGATGTTAGGGACATTTAGCTATTACTAGGAAGCACTCCAAACAGTCTGTCAGGGAAGAAGATTTGGACCCCGTTTCACCCTGAGATTTACCACGCAACAGTGCTTACTTTCAGTTTGGAATACAATAGCGAATGTACTGGATTTAGATCAGGTCATGTCACTAGTGTCATACCACCTTTTCCATAATACACTACATTTTATCATAAAAATAAGTTTTTTTTCCCTTCAAGACAGGGACTTCCACCAAAGACTTTTTCAGAATCTTATTGATAGAAGGACAAGAAAATTTCCCAAGAGATTTTATTCAAGACCTATTTATTTAAAAACACTCTTACATTTCACTGAAATATTTTTCTATTTGTTACTTTGCATCTTTGTCTTCATTCAAGGCAAGTCTGTGAGGTTTACAGATTTAAGCAAATGGCCCTTTTGGCTTTTTCAACGTTTCATCATATTGGTGGTTGTGTTTCTCTTGATGTAACTAAACAAAGATAAAATCACCTTTGCTGCTTGCCCAGACAAGAGCTGATGTGTACTGGGCAGACACCACTGGATAATGACTCCCTGGAATGTGCATAGACAAGATCATTTCTACCCATCAGCTACCCCAGAAAGGGAAGATGGTGCAAAGGACAATGGATTCACCACCTGGACACATACCCAAAAAACAGTATAAAAGACCTGAGCAACTACTGGCTCGATAGAAGGAAAAGACCTGGGCAATGCCACTCTGAAGAAAAACAAAGAAAATACCAGGAGAGGAAAAGACATCACCATGTAGCCTGGAAGAAGCAGACCAGGAGGAACCCTCTCTCTGTGTCCGAAGTTCCGCCTGCTGCAACTCATGGAGCTGAAGAGGCTGCTCAGAGAAGGACTTGGACTTTAGGATCTCTCCCTCCCCTCCTCCAGCAGAGGACAGCAGAGCCAACAAGGCAGCACCCTTCCTCCACAGACCCAAACCGTCTTGGGGGGTGGAGATCTTCTCTCTCCCTCTTCTCTCTCTCCTTCTGATCCACCCATTTTATTCTGTTAATAAATAGCCTCGCTGTTGATATTTTGGCCTCGTTTGTGCCTCTAATTTCATAACACAGGAATATTCACAAGAACTGAGTCTCTTTCCTTCTCTGGACTGAGACAGTGGCTTAGCCATTTATTAAGGCAGCCAAAATTCCCTCCTCTTCCTTTGGTTTCTAAAAGATGTTTTTAAAAGAAATATTTATTTACCCTCAAGTATATAACCTTGAATTTCATGCTGTTAAACCCACTCAGTTTGTATCACACTCTCAACCCTCAAGATATTTCTTGCATAGCTCTTTACAGCAGAAATGTTTACAAAGCCCAAGGCATACAACCTTGAATGTTACACTGCAAAACTCTTTCAGTTCTTATGACACAGGTCAGAAGAATTCTCTCTCATACTGTGTTTCCCCCATGGTATTATCAGCGTTCACCACTTCTGTTTTGTATCACTCACTCTTAGTTTCTGTGTCTTGTTTACACTAAATACTATTTGACAAGAAGTGCTGACAATTTCATATTTCAAATTCAAGGCTTACATGTAAATATTTTGCTTTTTTTCTTTTCCCCCTCCTGCCTTTCAGTACCATCCTACCATCTCCTCTTTCAGACCACAGAACACCCTTCTGCATAATAGAAGCCGCCTCATGTCTAGCATGTTCTCCTGCAATTCACTTTATTATAGTTTACAGTCTCAGGTAAACATATTTTCTTCCTGCAAGAAGACACTTCCTCACTTTGCCCTAGAATTCACATTCATATTTTAAAATCTGCTCTCTTCAATTAGCAGTCTGTCTTCTAGGGGTTCAGTATTCAGTGACTCTGGCTGCAAATCTTGGCTCATCAGTGCCTCATCCTTTGATCTTTCCTATGTACTTTCTTATTATCCTTAGTCCTTATATCTTCTCTTCCAAAACTCAGTGCTTTCCAAAAAAAACCCTGTAGTTTTTAAAACAACCCATGAAATTAAAAAGGTAATTAAAAAAACAAACCAAAACAAAGCAAACAAACAAAAAAACACCCCAACAAAAAACCAAACACAAGAAACCCACGAGGCATTTCTTCATCCAAATCTGTAATTGATCTGTGGCACTATTGACACTGAAAATTCAGTGCAGTGGTATAGGTTTTTGCAGAGCTAAGAAAGCAACTGGTCACATTAATGGAAAGTAGTAACATACAGGCTGCTCAACACAAAGGACATCAACTTTGTGGCAAGCATTTTAGACTTCTTAAATAACAGGAAGCTGTAACATATCAGAGTAAACTCGTTCTCTTGCTCACTGGTCTTATGTATTTCCTGCATGTTCAATATTAATCAAAAAGAGTCAGATAGCTTTATTGTCTTGTAAGAAGCCAAACAGTGAATAAGGCCACTTTTGGTCTGACTTAATGTGGGTGTTATAATGCATTCACCATAGATAAAGCACATCATCTGCATTGTCTACATTCTACCACTTTGTTTCTCCTTCCCTGTTCTCCCAGGTGGCTGCAAGAGCTCTCTTCACTATTAATTGCTGTATTCCCTCCTTAAAAAAAAAAAAAAAAAAGGGAAAGAAACAAAGAAAGAAAAGCCAGCTTCCCCCCACAGTGTTCTAGAAAGCTTTTAGTTATAGGATTGTCCCTGCCCACTCACTGTTACAGTAACATCACTTTTTAAAAGAATTTCAATAATTTATTCATTTTTGAACTATTAAAGGACTTTTTCAAAACATTAATGAATTTTCTTTCTCATATTGTTTTTTTCAATATGGAAACTGGGAATAAGCCACTTTTTTTCCTCATTGCACATTTACTTCAGCATGAGTCAATTTGTCTAAGGAAAAAAATGAAAATAAAAGTCAACTCCCAACAGTTTTTGCCTCACTCTGCTCATCAGTTAAAAAGTATGAAAATCTCTACAGAGTGATGCATGGACAAATCAGTATTTTAGTCAGTTCCCTCACTCTGAGGATCAGTTATAGTACTTCATGGTGCCCTGAAAGGCATGCTAGAAAGTTGCTTAGTGTGATCTTTTCTAAGAGAATCTAATTATTTTCTCTACCTGAAGGATATACTTGGAAATCTCTACAGAAATGTCCGAGGACTCCCAGAGATGGTCAAAAGGGAGTTTATTTTAATCCTCCAAAACCACACAAAACCAAGGCCTGAATGTACTTATAATCTGTTCAAGGTGTGTATATACAAATTTATTCCCTAACAAGCCGGGAAATTCACTTCAAAGGAGGAGGAATGTAGATATGAGTTACAGACAGGTAATCCAAAAGCACTTGCCTTTCTATTTTGTACTTTAAAATCAGAGCAACTGAAGACAGTAACAGATGGCCAAAGAAACACTTGGGGAATGATGTTTACAGTTAATTTGATTACTTAAGTCAGGTAGCTTCAAAAAGTGGACACCAGACAAAGGCTGGCTATTTTTCAAGGCACAGGCAACAGGTAGCCAACAGAAGTATCCTTGTGCCACCCCCTGATTTATTTCTGCATCAGAAGTCTCAGGTTCCAAGCAATGTTTAGAAGATGATGAAGGCAACACAAAAATTGTTTTCCAGAAGCAAACCTTTGTAAACTGACCAAGCATACTACCTTAAATCCCCAAATCCAAAAAACTATCACCTTTTTATTTTGTCCTTCATTTGTAACATCACTGTCCCACAATGGTAGCATTTCTATGTATTGCAAGAAAATTTCTATCAAGAACAGAAAAACTAACCTTAAAAATATTACCAAGCAGAGTGACACTGATATACCTTGATGTATTTATAGAGGAGCCCTAAATTTTTTATGCTATCTCAGTAAAATACAGAACTGTGTGCACAGAGTTGGTAAAGGAGTTTTGTTTGCAAATACAATTTTATAATAATTTCTTTTTAATACAATCAAGATTTTCAGCCAGTCCTGAGGGAAAAAATCAGTACTCTGTATATGCCACAAGCACAAATCATGAAACTAAAGGAGATTTCTCATCACCAGATGCTTAGGACTATCTTCTAAGACTAAACTACCTTGCCTTCTCCAAAAAGAAAAGAGATTCTCAACACATCTTACATGCAATCTATTTTTTTATTATGATAATAATTGTTAAAAGAATATTGATTTAAATCTTGTATAAAGAAACATGACATTAAGAATTTTTAATTAAAACAACCACTCCAGGAAGATTTGACCCAAATCCTTCTGAAATGCAAACCCCAGATACTTTAACCACAAGGCTAGAGAGAAGGTAAAATACACTGCAGCCTGAGGTGGGAAGCCTGCTCTGGAAAACAACTGTTTAAAGATACTTTTTATTTTATATTTTGAGATTACTAAACCAAACTTTTACAGACTCTCCACAAGACCACGATGCATCCCAACTACTCAGAAAAAGCACTGCAGAAGACTGCAATCAACACCATGTTCACTGTGAGTACCTAAACTACACACGTTTTAGTGGTTCCACAATAGGGAGTAACAAAAATAAAAACAGAAACAGCTTTTATCAGTCACCACAGTATGTAAGTAGCTCACACTGGAACAAAACAAAGCTACCTCCTGGCCCAATATGCTGTCTTTCGAAAAGACCAGCAGAGGATGCTTAGGAAAGAGCATTACAAAATTGTAAGCAAGAGGAATTTCCCAACAAACATGACTGGCTCTTGGTAATCTTTATCTTAGAGACTTCAGTAATTTAGTATAAAATTCTTCACACACGTGGATCTGACGTGCTGAAATATGACATTTCAAGTTGTTCTTGTATTGTCAAACAGTGCTAAAAAGACTGTTGAATTGTGATGGTCATGCTCCTAATCAAGACATGGGAGAAGAAATTTTGAGGCTGTATGTAAGTAGTAAGCAATCAGAAACAATGCTGCCTAGTTCTCAGGAAAAGCTGCATATACAGCATTGAGTCATACCAGGTTTCATGCCACCAAGAGGGGGAAATAAAAGTAAAATCTAATTGACTTTCCTACAAGACAGTAATTATTATTTGATTCGATATGTGATGTTGGATCCTAGACAAACCAACAAAGCTCTCACACAGCAGCTACTCAGAGAAATAGTTATACTGCTGTTCAAAAATCTTCCCAATCACACATTCCTTTATCTTTGTTCACAGGTACCTTTGAGTAGAACAGACAAAGCACCAAGGATGAATGCAAGTTCCATGTTGGCCAGCACAAAGAAAGAGAGGACCCTGCAAAGTCCCTCTTTTCATCAGGGAGATACGGGCAATCTGGAATTTCCCCTCTCTCTGAGCATGACAGACAACCAAATACTTGCCCTCAAGGAGAATATTCTACTCTGAATTACTGTATCTATTGCATTTTGGTCCTGCTGATGGTTGTAACCTACAGTGAGAAATCGGGGAGTCATTTTTTAAAAATTTGTAACTGTAAGTTCAGGCATGCTGCCTTCAAGGTTAGACATTTATAATATCTGGTTTTGCTAGTCTTTCTACATAGAGTTTTCAGTCATCCATGAATTGACAAGTCATGAAATATTAAAAATTTAGGTTCAGTGACCCACTAAATACTTGAGATGCAACTGCAGAAGACATCCATAAATACCTCTTGCATAGATGATCCTGCAAAGCGGTCATAACTACCAGTTCTCTCTTTTATTCAGTTATACTTGGTTTTATCAGATAAAAAGCATGAAACATCTGTCAGCAATTAACTGGAAAGGAAACAACCTATTCTTCAAATGCAACACTTCCATGCAGTTTCCCTCACTAACACAACTGTGAAATACTTACACTGTTTATCAGTTTCTCTAGCCTGAAAAAAGGCAGTTTCTGACTCTCAGGTATTTGGCAGGCACATGTGTAGGGTAAAAAAAGTTAGCAGTTAACCAAGAAAATGAACTAGTCACCCAGTGTGCTGGCACACCCATCCACAGTGCTGGTCAATAAACTTAACTGCACTGGAACCTTAGGTAAGTGACACGGTTGGGTTGGAATGAGGGAAAAGAAACAGTTTGTACCAAATGCTATTAGTCTTCAAGACATCCAAGGGCATTGTTGGGTCTTTGCAGCAATGACTGTGGTACATTTTCCATTTAAATACCTGCAAAAAGGAAGCACTGCCTAGGAACAGTACACAGCCAATTACTGTATCTCCTGCCTCTATGGCGTTCACCACCATTTAGGTGTGCAGAAACATTCAAAGACAATTCTTCCACTGGTTTCTGAAAATGTCTTGTGATATAGGTTGGGTTAAAATTGGTGTAGATAGCGAACTGACTGTATGGCTCCTACACCATCACAAATCATTTGTGTAGAAACAGTGTAAAACGGCAATGTGCTGCACAAGGCAGTTTCCACAAAATTCAGGAATGGATTAAAAGCATAAAAGAACCTACACAAGGTGTCCTACTTTAGTTTCAGTGGAACACAATGCAATTGAGAAACAATTATTTATTTTTCAGCTGATTATTGTGATTGCCATTGTATTTTTTTAGTAATTGGTGTGTTACAAATTTTCTGTAATATTCAGGAATTATAATCTGAACTTTTTAAATGTTCAAATTAAAACACCATACAAAGGCTTAATTCCCATAAAAGCATTGGATTTATCACCAAACTGAAAAATCCATACAAGAGAACAATGGAAAGGTTCTAAAAAGCAGGGGCGAAACATCAAGCAATCAATGAAGTCTCTTGATCTCAGGGATGAAAGAGTCACTCTCCTACAAATATGGCTACTGCCTACTGTAGAGAGAAAGCACAGGGAAAAAACCCAAACCTGATGAAACAGAGGGGAAGCAGTTATGATCTGGCAATAATATCACTCACATCTGATGAAAAGCTATTTGTCATTCCCATCAACTGTGCTACACCCTAAGCACTTACGCACCTCCTTGGAGACCTTTCACATAAGCTCTTCGTAAACAAATCAGCAGCTCCTATGGCTATCTTCTGGAACTTGTTCAGTAAGCAGAGTATTGCTCAAGTATATTTTTAAATGTCCATAGCAGAATTTGCATTGAAGTCAATAAATGTAAGAAAAAAGTTATTGAAGAGCCAACTGCCTGGGAAGTGTTGTTGTCATTCTGCTGTTCCTCAACAAAAGAAGCTCAAGCAGCAGAGACCAAAATGTTATCTAGGGTATACTTGGTTGAAAACATTTTCCCTCTCTGCCACTGAAGACTGAGACCTGCTTTTCAAAAAGTTCTCAAAAGTTCTTGACCAACACAACACATTAAAACCAAAGCATAGCTAAGCAGAACACTGCCAGAAGTTAGTTATTGCATCAGGACATCCAGACTATTCCTCTGAGGCGCCTGGCAGCCCACCTCTCCTTAATATGTGCTGTTTTACTGCCAGAAGAAATGGTCGGGGGAGTAGCACTGCAGTTCTCCAACTTAACCAGTGTTCAAAACTAAACTCCCAAAGTTCTATCTTTCCTTGTACAGTGCTTCTATAGGACAAGATGTGCATCACTGACTGAAACATGACTGATTCTATTTGGGAAGAGTGAAGACACTATGTCATCACAAGGAGTTCCATTTCTAAGACACAATTTTATACTTAAAAAAACCCCACACCAAATCCACAAAAAAGAGCAAACGCTCCCACAAAGACTTCTCTGTTTCAAAAACTGTTCTCAATTTATAAGAGAAATTGTGCAATATAAATGCTACCATGGTAACAAGTCACTTTATTGAACAAGAGCGAAAATAATTAACCCAAACCTGCATATCATGCATGCACATACAGTAAATTTAATCCTGCCCTTTTCCCCCTTGCTATTTTTCTCCTTGCAAAAAGAAATAGATTTTGAATTTATACCTTACAGGAAGTCAGGCATCATTTTGCTTGTCCCTCCCACTTCTTTGTGTGTTTTACACCTCTTGAGTGCATGATGTGAAGGACTCAGTTGCTTACAAGAAGAGAAAGGGATTAATGAATCAGAAATGCTCTTCCCCCTCCTGAGTTAAGTACAGAAGACTCCTATGTAAATGCTTCACGCATTTAAAAAAAATGAAGCCCTAAGGCAAGCACAGCACATGCTTAGTATTCACTCGGTATCCTGAAACGGGAACCCTGATATTTATAGTAAACCAGAAGTTATTCATCTCCAAACGTAAATTAAACCTGATTTTAATGTTCTGTCCAAATAGTCTTTGTGATATTATATTTGTGTACATATTGCTATATTTTATACAGAAGGGAGCATAATATTTTCAGAAGAACTGCATGGATTTAGCCATACAAATCCAATTAATCTCAACAGAAGTTGTATGGCTAAATCCCTGTGCTCGGCGCTGACATTTTGGAAGCAGTGGGGGAGGTTTTTCAAGCAGTGAATTTGTATTACACAAAACTCAAGTTTTCTCAAAGAGAAATAAACCAGCATGTAGATACTTACAGATATCAACAAACATATTTATGTGACTGTCAAGGAAATCACATTCCTAGCAAAGCGGGCACTGATTTCCACAAAACCCAGCAGTATTAACCTGCAGTCTCTGAGATAAAAGTAATTACATGCACATATTACTAGGGTAAATTATTCTTATTTAGCGCCAGTTTTGATCTTTTTACTTCATTTGCAGTGGATCTGCATGTGTGATATAAAATGTTAATGACTTTAATCTTGTGTTTGCAGTTAAAGGACTGCCAAAGCAATGTATGTGGGATACGCAAAATCCACGTTTTTAAAAGGTCACTTTAAAGAAGAGACGTGGCAATGCTATGTAAAAGACCTCATTTGCTACAGACCTTACTTATTTTTTTGGATGTATTTACAATCCTAAATAATTTCAAGAGTAGAAACAAGACTACTCTCATCCAACTTCAGCAACAAAGAATGCAGGCAATTTTTATCTCTTAGTAGACTTCTTTGGATACTAGGAAGGATTTACATGTATACATATTCCTGCACACATACAATACAGGCTGTGTAAAATCTTAATCAGCAAGCTGTCTTCACAGAGCTGGAACCCTTCAAACCACCCAAACATATCCTTTCATGATAGAGAATTAATTCTGAAATAATAAGCTGTAATGGTGTCTTCCTCAGAAATACACACATATAAATATACACTACTAGATATATTTAACACCTTCCTACAAAGCTCTTATAGAAAAAGAAAGTACAATTCCAGTAGCTGACCCAGTAAAACTTACAATTCCATATAAATAAGGCTACTCTTAGCTGCCTTTTCTCTTCTCCCAAAGCCCTTAAGAACCAATACCAGGATTTCACTTCATGGAAGTCAGGAAGCTTCTTTCCACCTTAAGAAATATAAACCCAAACTCACTAGAGGTGTACATTTCCCATTTGGCAGTTGAACAGTTAAATCCCAAGAGTGCTGTAACTATAGAAGAGCTATAAATAACATCTTGGTTTACAGCAAGTTTTGCATTTGTCAGTACTTTTTTTGTATGGACATGTTTTTTTTCCGGTTCAAGCATAATTCATACAGAGGCAGAGAAGATTTGAGTTTGTTTTTTTATAGACAAGAAAGCAAGTGACCATTTGAGAATTAGCTGAGTATTTAAAGCATTTAACAAGAAACTAGATGGTAAGCACAAATTCACCCAACAAAGCTGTCATGCTGCAGTTTATTTCTCCCACGTATGCGTGGCTTGGCTTAGCCCAGCCCATGTGCTAGTTGAAAAGTTTTATTTAAAGCTTGTTATATTTCAAATTAATCATGACAAGTCAGCACTTGGTGGTGAGTAGAGCAGCAGCTCCTTCCAGTTGCTCTTCATATCCCTTTGCACCCCATGCACTTTCTGCTGCTCCTGCTCTGACGTCGCAGCAGATGATACTCTACACCCTGTACCTGAGTCTAATTTAGGTCCTTACTAAATGGTCACCACCACCTCACACAAAAATAAAACCTGTGCACATGTTAGAGAGTCTTCTCAACAGAGTGTACAGACACAGACACCAACTTTCATTAGCTCTGTATGGCCACATGTCTTTAAAACTTATGCCTTGCTGTCAATTTCAGCCAAAACTAGATTAGCTAAAAAGGCATGAAGGATATAAGCAGGGTGAAAGAATCAGCAGATAGGTGATTGAATCTGCTTTCTTAGGAAAGCAACTAGACAAGAAATGAAACAGCACTGTGAACAGCAGACACTGAATATAAGGTACATGCTGACATTCATGGCATTCAGACATATTAAGGACTTGGGCAGGGCAGCCTTATCAGTTATCCTCAACAGCTTATGCAATACTTCTGTGTTTCAGACTGAAAAAAAATAATAACGTTTGGAACGTACAACAGCTCAGTAACTAAATACTGACATGTCTTCCTTTATATCAAGTTTGTTTTGCAGTGGGCTGGGTTGTGGTTTTGAGGAGGTTCTTGGTTTTGTCTTGGGGGTGGGTTTGTTTTTGTGGTGGTTTTGTTTGTGGGTTTTTTTGGTTGGTTGGTTGGTTTTGGTGGGTTGGGTTTTTTTGTTTGTTTGGGGGTTTTTGGTTTGGTTTGATTTGGAGTGGAGGGGTGGGGTTTAGTATTTTTTTTTTGTTAAGCTTTTGAGATAACACCTAAATCCTTCTTTTAAAGAAAGGAGAGAAAAAAATTGCAAACTGAAGCAACCATGAGATTTCCAGGCAGCCACCTCTGACAAAACGATCCTGGTGGCCTTTAACAGCAGTAGCTTACTGAAGAAATCAAGGATGAAAGCTGTAGCTATTCACATATTGGGACCGTCTGCTTCACAAACAGTTAAGTTATTCAGAAATGGAATTTCCATTCAGTTGACTAATGGTATCTCATTGTAAGGTTTTCTTTTTCAGAGGATAGCCATCATCATTATATAGGTTCAGGGCTTGTATTTTTGTTTCAAAATGCTTATTTTCAAGAGACAAGACTCTCAGGCTTCTGTCTGAGTGCAATCAAAAAAAAAAAAAAAAAAAAAAAATCCATCACCCAGCTTTCATGCTGGCTCATCACCAGCCAGAGCCTGAGCTACAGTTCCCAGTGGCAGAATGCAGCCTATTCAAAACAGCATGATTAATTTAACTAAAAAGAAAACCACAAGCAGAGAGAAATGGATTAAAAACCAACAAAACCCTACATGCATATGGTCTTATCTGAGACTTGCCTTGTTAACATTCCACTTTTTTGAGCCATAGGGTGAAGCACTTGCTGGTGCTGCCCGAGTGCAACTGCTGCCTCTGACACTCTAAGTTGAATCCTTCCCCCTCTTCAACACAACCCAAGGCTGAATTCAGGTATTGTTCCTCCCATCACAAAGCAACTGAAAGAAAGCCACTGCCAGGTTCCCAGAACGCTGGGGAAAGGCTTAACTGCATTTAACCCTTAAGGCTCCACTGCATTTAACCCTTAAGGCTCCATGGAATCAGCCACATTAAGTCCTCTGGTGCTAGGGACACACACAGCACCAGTAATTCCCGCATTCTTTGTCACTGTTCAATGCTCTATTTGAGAATGCCACAGACGGTACAGGCAGAAAGCATGGAAATGGTGCTGCAAAACAGGAGTTTGATTTTCTGCAGCGTGATCAGGTATTGTAATTCTCCTGTAACACAGTATTAACAACCATGCATTTTCTGTGTCTTTTTCCTCCAACAAATACATGTATTACAGCTTTCCAAATCTGTTCCTCAAGCTATCTGCAAGACGAAAATCCAGCAATATAGTGGACTGGCAGGAAGGCAGCTGTGCCTAAAAAGACACTTTTTACCATTTCAAATTATATGACTGTTACAATAAATCAACACTGTTCCTTGTGCTTACAATGGGAAGTAAAGCTGGTCTACCACAGCTGCAACTCAGTACTTAGATCTGACAAAGAAAAAGCTGAGACAATGAAAAAAAATCTCAAGTACTGATGAAAGTGACTGACAGATCTTATTTAACCAAGAGGTTTGACACATTTGGAAATAAAAACACTCGTGACTTACACTGGTCACCCAAATACCTGACAGCCAAAGATTTCAGTGACACAAATGCCATTATCACTACAGTCAGCCATGCAGCAAAGATGTAGTCCAGACATCAGGACTTATCACAGCTGCATTTTTATCCAAAGAATGAAGTCTGTCACCTTAAATGCAACAAAAATTTAAAGACTTTCAGAAAAAGATGGCCTGTTTCAGCACAAATTAAATGTTTTTCTAAATGGATACTCAAATATTTGTTTACCTTTTACAGTTTAAGACTATGTTGTATTTAATTATTTTTATATATATTCATTTAGTATTGTCACTTAGTATCACATCCTCATTTCCATGAACTTTCACTATGGGTTCCAACACTGATCAAAGTCTCCTGGCCTATCAATCAGTTACAAAGTTGATCAGGTCAATGCCTATGTGTCATTTCACATAGTGTACTCATCTGTGACTACATGCTGATCAACCTAAAGTTACAAACAAATTATTTTAGATATTAGAAAATAACAAAGGCAAATCCTTTTCAAAACCTGGAAAGTCTGATTTTCCAAATGTCTTGGTTTATCAGCTGTGGGCAACCTGAAGATGTGTGTACTGTGTCAGTGAATTCACTTGCAGAGCACCCCTACATTAAGGATGTGCTTTGCTTGTGTGACTGTCAGCACATGTCTGGAGCGCAAGGTTAGTTCAGTTCTCTCCAGAACAGCGTTCATTTGTTCTAACACTGCTACAAAACAAAGAAACATTAAACCACAAAAACCCCAGAAGATGAAGAATGCATGGGCAAGCTTGCATGCCCCTTATTTCCAATTCCTGCCTCTTCCTTTTTAAAATGTAACATCAAAGGAGCAAGTTTTTTTCTTACTACCCAGGAAACGCAGTTGAAAGTATTATGAAAATGACAGTGACTGACAGTTACATGATGACACACGTCGCATCTGCCAATACTTACCTTTTTTTCCTCATTCATGCAGATTTACTTTATTCCCCCCAGAAATATATGCTATTTATTAGCACAACATTTCCTAATTCAACACACAGGAAAAGTTGTTTACCTAACATTTTAACATTTGGTTGTAAAACAAGAATTAATTGTTTTTACCAAATTAAACCCCTGTGCCTCCAGTACTTTTATTCCCATGAACGTGGCCTTAAGCAAGCCTATCACCTGATGCAATAGAGCCTTTATTTGGATAGCACTTTTATAGGTAATATAGACAAGAGTATTGTTCTGCTTATGAGGCAGAGGGAGTTAATCATGAAATATTCAGTTTTAATTAAGATTACTGTATCAAAGGCAGGGCTTATAGCAGAACTGAAGGAAGGATCAAGGTTAATGCCTGAAGTAAATTTACATAAATTATATTCCACTAGTGTACCATGAGTCTTATTTTGTCAATTTATACCATGCGAGATCATAGAAATTGGAGATGGAAAATACCTATTAAGTCATCTTCCATCTCCTCCCTCCAATGCAGAATTGTTTCCTTCAGTTTACGTCTGAATGTTTGGTCCACTGCCATTTTCAATAGCTCAAGCAGTGGGGCATTCCACTAAAACTTCAGGGAAGACTGCTACACACTTTAACATCTCCAGTAGAAAGGGGGTTTTTTAAAATATTCAAAGCTAAGATTCCCCTCATCTTACTTCATTACTCCTACTTAGGATTCATTTAGAGGAGTCCAAAGAGGTCTTTCTTGGCATTTAAAGCCTATAAATACTTTCAGACACTTTCATCACCCCTGGTAGCTATTTAGCCAAATTAGTGTAGGGATCATCTCTCTTCATCCAAACATCACCAAGTATGCAGATATATATAAGTAATAATTACATATGTTCATTTCCTTTAATCTTTCTTCACAAGTCATTCTCTTCTAGCCTTTAATTTTTACCACTCTTCATACCTACATCATCTTCTAAGTGCTATTACTTTCCAATTATTTTCCTTTCTCTGAAGAGCTTTATTTGAGGTCATTTCCACTTGTGCATGTTAGCTTGAATTTACTGCTTTATCCTAACTTTTCGTTGTTATGTGTGAGTTTTTGTAGGCTTTTTTTCCTCTTTGTTATCTTTTTCTAATAAGAGATCAGGCTCAAACTGCTCCTCTGTTCATGTCAAACACAGAAAAAAACCAAACCATTACCTGCACTAGAGATCAGCATTTTAGCATATCAAAACTACAATAACCGTAAGTACCTAATAAATACAAATTCTTTACATTACTCATTTCTCTGTTTGGCTATGATGTACCAGATTTTAGACACTAGCAACTTTGGCAATCAGTTGGAAACACCTTAGGTTTTCAGAGTACAGGTAATCATTTTTTTCTTTATCCTTTTTAGTATCCCCTTGTTTTCAGGATGAGTGTTAACCCATGACACCACACAAACACTTCCATGAAGAAAATTAAATCAAGACTTCAAGCATTATTTTTTACTCTCCTATCATACTGCTTACTCCTATTATGTTTTCTACACTTCTTCCTAACCACTCCTAACACACTGAAGCATACCCAGAGCCTGAGCACAATGTGATGTTACAAAAGTCTCACCTAAGCCAGTCTGAGAAGGCTTTGTTCTCACTGGACAGCAGTCTGGCTCACTGAAGGGAATTCCAAAGAGTTGAATTAAAATTTGGGTTGTTTTTGTTATGGAAGAGGAGAGTAATATATTGGTTTGAGTGTTCGTCTAATTATAGAAGTGATAAAAAGGTATTTTTCTGCTAAGAAGATACTGCCATGCTAACTCTTCACCTGTACCTCTTATTTCTCCCAGTCATTAAGAAGTAGTCTGGTTCAGGGTTTGGCTGCACCAAAAACATACAAAAGTAAGTGGTCAAATAGCACTCCACAGTATAGTCCCCTGAAATGTCTACCACAAGATTAAAACCAGTGAGATCTCAATGGTCTTTGCTTTGTCTAGGAGGGAAGGAAAAAGGGAAGCCAGTATATGCTGACTAGCAAACCAGCCAACCACACAAGAGTTCCAGTTTGTCACCAGGCGTTCCCAGTTAGTCATTCCTTCCTCTTCACCACTGCAACTGGTCGCCCATTGCTCTTTATGACACGAAGTGCTTAAACAAAAAGCTCAGCTGTGTCAAAACTCATTTTTAAGAGCTAAGTATCCAGTACCTGTCACCATTAATTTGTCAGTCAGCTAAAAACAAAGATATATTTTTCAGGATACAATTATAAAGCAACACAGAGAGATGATGCAACTGATACTTGTGCTATACCTGTTCAGTGAATCAGAACAGATTACTTCAGTCTCTCAGCCTTCTAAGACTGTCAGTCTAGCATCTTTCACAAGCACTACAGTCACACAAATTATTAAAAAGCTTTTCTCTACACCATCAGTGTTATACATCCATTAGAGGCCACTCCAGGCTAGAAAATATCTGTTGCAAAAAGTCTTCCTAGGCCATATGTTAGTAATAAATAAAAAAGGCTGGAAAAGATCATTTTGTAACAACAATCTTCAGTTTTCTTCTCATGTCTGCGTGGTAATCTCTTAAGTCAATCTGTTTACTCTGTGTATCCACTAGAGCAATTTTTTATGTATGCGATTCATCAGTTCATCTTCTGACATTTTCTTTCACATTTCTTGATCTAGAACATGGAATGCCCTACGTTCGTTTTATGTAGATCACAAATGGTCTGCACTATATTCAGCAGTCTTTAATTTTTAAACTACATCAGCTTGGGTGTTCATCTTCTTTATCTATGCCTTTTAATAAATACTTCAGTACCACCACCACCACCCTCATATTCTTTTAAACTCGCTACTAACCTGTCAGAATTTAGATCCATTCAAAAGACATAGATTTCCTGTCCATATATTCTACTCCTGGTACTGGAATGTTTATGCATGCTCATAAAGAGATGACCAATTTCCTACTTTTCATTTGTATTATATTCCCTGAAAAACATTTATGGAAAGTGAGCAGGCAGAAAAACGTATGCAAAAACATGCACACTGAAAGATACCTCTCAATGTTCTATGTGAACTGCTATGGAGACCTAGAATTATGTCCTGTTAGAGATTAAAAGATATATGAATTTATTATCATATTCAGAACTAAACCTCAGTTAGAAAACACAACAACAATGTGAGGATTAAAATATGCTGCTTTTTTAAAGACCTGTCTCTACATGGGTAACAGCATGGTCACAGATGTTCATCTGAGTGAAGTTAAAGTTGCCCAACCACATGTTAATGAAACATCTGCTCACCTGAACTAGATCTGTCCTTAAACATTTCAATTCTACTCTCAGGTAAGCAGTGCCCAAAAATTTGCTAAGTAGTATTCTATATTTTATCCCTAAAACACTTCCTGAAATTTAAATAACTGAGGGGCCTTTCATTTATCTGTAATAATCCTAGGAATTCCACTTGCAGAGGTTATACTTTGCCTCTTCACATTTCAAAACAGAGACAGAAGACCCTAGTTTTCTTAACATGTTTGGTTTTCTCACATGGAAAAAGATTACTCTCTGAGCACTTTCCACAAGGAGCTGAGCTGTTCTGCATTGCTGTTACTGAGATACAGTTCACAGACCCAAGGATGCAACGCAACAGATCATCATCATCACAGAATTCCACAAAACAAGTTTCCAACAGGAAAACCTTGTCATTGAAAAGATAGGGGCTTCAGCACTTGTGTTCAAGAATAAGCCAAAAGCAGTCAAGCAAAAAGGGATGGGAAGGCCAGCATGAGCTTGCCATACATGCAATGCAACCCTAAGCATCCCTTCCTAAGCATACAACATGGTACAACTGGCCAACCTAATCTGCAGGAGCAAGGAGTGGGAAGCTGTACAAATCCATTATTTCCCCTATGCTGCAAATGTTTTGACAAAAAAATATGACATCCAAGAAGAGATACTTGATGGTGGGTTGTTCTCTTTGTTTTACAAGCAACTACACAGAAAACACCTTTTTTGGTATATACGATGAATTATTACTGAGAAAACACTTTTTAGTCCTTCAGGATAGAATAGCTTTAGATAGCTACAATATTTATATTTGCACCTGGGGCTGTCTTGGCCTAACTTCTAGTTGATGGAGCAAAATCAGGATATGGTTCACTGTAACTTTTAATAAAGATTTAAAACCTTTTCATAAACAGAGTGGTTTTAGATGCTCATGTCTGCAGCAGGGTACACAGGATGATGTTCTGTGCATGCCCATTTTTTTCTATTAACTAGAAAAGCACACCAGTCCAGACATACTTTTACTGTGCAGATATAGTTAGAACTAACCTCATCCAAAATAATTATATTACTACATCTGTCATCCACCCTCCTTCACCTTATGTCAGGAGAGAGGAGACCTTTTGCAGCACCTAACACACCTTCAGATATTCAGTACATTTGAGCCTTTAAAATAAATAATAATTTATTTATTTTTCATGGCAGATTCACTCACTGATCAGTCAGATCACACAGGGATTTTTAACTAAAACATACTTTTCTAAATCAAGCTTTTCAAAGCCTAAGCTACTGCAGGATTTATTTCAGCCTACATTTTAAATAAGCAGTATTTGCAATGTTTACTACGAATACAAACTTTTTGTAGGATTTACTCATACCCTGCTACCAGTTTTTATACACTGCTGTCCCCAGTATTTTCCTGTTTTCATTTCCATAGAGAAGAGAGATTATGTCAGTCCTTAACTACTCATCTATCCAGAAGCATTCTTTTGTCAACGAGGTTCATATTTTGAAATCCTCTCTTTCAAATTAACTGTAATGCAGCTGCTTCTTTTGTCCAGGATACTGTGGCAATCCCAACTACCCACAATCAAATGAATGTGGGAAGCAATGGAAAGTCTTTAGGGGAGGAGGGATGTCAAGGAGAAAGTCAGAAGCTGGAACAGACTGCAGCTGTCAGGGCAGAAACAATACAAGTATACACTGAAGAGATCCAATGTGTTCTTTAATGTACCATTTTGCTACCTCATGCTCTGACACTGTACACAGACACAGCTTCAGTATGTCCCAACCTCATCAAGAACTGGACAGAGTCTCTGGTACAGAAACAATACTACAGATTTATTTTACAACACACCGAAATCATCTGTATTGAAGTGACAGGTGGGGTATTAAGTACCTAAAGAGAACATCATCTAGATAATGAGATGTGAGTGCATGTTAGGCAGGGAGGAGAGGCACAGGACTGTATCAGAAGTAGTCCACAGAGTATGTCAGTAAAAATAACATAAAATTATATCCAACTCTTTGACCAGTGACTTTGAGCCATCTTTAATGCTATTACTGAGGCTGCAGTTGTCTTAATTAGTGGATGTTTAGTAAAAAAAAAATAAATCATATACTTAGTAAGTGAAGGCTTGCATAATTAAGACTTAACAGGACATCTCTGCCCTTATAACTCTGCTGAAATAGAAAGCACAGAACAAGTAAAGATATTTAGGCTAAAAGACAACAGCAACAAAAAGTAAAGTTGGCCATGAATAGTCTTAAACTTGGAATTAGACCACCAGGGAAGAAAAAGAGATACTCACTGTAACTGTGTGACCACAAGGTCCTACTTTTGAAATCGTACTTCACTACACCAGATTCTATACAAAGGCTCAATAAAGAGATGGTTCATTCTCCCAAACAGCTTGTAAACCATATTGTCAGAGAAACCAGACAAGGTATTTTCAAGACAGACAGATAAAATTTATTAAGTGTTAATGATGTCAGCTCAGCACTCAACAAGTTCTTTCTAGTCTTATGCCATATCTTCCTAGTCATATCCTCTTAAACCAAGACATCTGCAAGAGAACGAATCACCTCTGTCCTAGTCCTCTAATTCACCTTGAGTATTACACATCCTAACTTATTTCTATGAAGAGCTGGAGACCTGCAACAGACTATGTGCATACACTAAATGGTTAAAGCAAAGTGATTAAAAAAACCTTGTCATATCCAGGCTGGTTTTAGATATATCTGTTATCAAGAGAGGTTGTGCAGTACTTGCTTAATTAATCTTTGCTGTCTTAATAGATGAACCAGATGTACTATTATGTTCTTTGTTCATCCCTAAAGAGGGGATGAGCTGATTATGTATCTCCAAACAATAGGAGCTCATGTACCACAGTGAAGAATATTTTATTTTCATCTGGGATGCAATCACTAACAAGCTTCAGCTGCAACTGCTTGATGTAAACACAGGGTGAATTTGTTCCTGGAGCATTAAAAGATGTTCCTTCCATTAAGTACATTAAACCAACTTCAAAATAAGTATGTAAAGAAAGGGATGGAAAGGACAGAATTTAGAAGGAGGGAAACTAGTTTCATCTTTCATGCATTCATATTTACTTCTCTTATACACTAACACATTTTCATAAGTTAAAATTTGAGGCTTCAAATACCATTTACAAGCAACATGCTGAGAGAACAGAAGTTCAAGGAACTGCTGGTTGATGAAACACTTTCCCCATGTCATATGCCATGCAAGGTAAGACATGTGAAAGGTATCAAGAATTATATAGCATTAAGTTCACAAGGCCACAGGAACTGTTGAAGTGAACATGGAGTGCATAGCACTTTTCATCACTACTGTAGCAAACATGCACACCTACCTCAAAATCATATTTTTAATTATATTTGAAAATAAGTTATTGCAAATGAATTTTTGAAAGCCTGAACACGTAACTACTTACTGGGTTATGTAAGTGTGCAAAGTCTTAGGGAGATGCCACTGAAATAAAAACCTAAGATTAAAGATCGAGAAAGCTTTTAAGTAAGTCAATTTTTCTCAATAAAAGACAGAACAAATTTAGAAATCCCCTTGATCTTCCTGATAATCTCATCCAAAGTCCTCGCTCGCTCCCTCTCAACAAGCCTTTTCCTTGTCATAACCAAGACTTCTTCCATAGAACTGGTTTTCATTAATTTGCATCATTTTTTCTTCTTAAATACATTAAGTATTTGAGTCAGATTAACTGCCAAGCCAGGCACTATTACTAGAAGATTTCTGCAACAATTAATGTTTTCTACCTTAAATTACCAAAAAGGAAGAATCTATATAGAACAGAATATAATAGAATTTGAGTGAGGAAACATCTGAACAGACTGTAAAGCTGTATTAGCAGTATACCTCAAAACACTGAAACAAGCTCAAACTAGGTCAAACAACATAACACAGCTCAAATATAATTAGTTTTTCTAAAATATCTTTATTAGTTTCTTCATAATTGTAATTAGAAAGATCTATTTGACCTAAGACTACTTATTACTATTATTCACAGCCAGGCTGAGATGAAAACAACATATATATATAGTCAGCTATTTGGTTAAAAGCAATGTGTTCTTTCCTTTGGCTTAACAGCATGCTCTCTCAAGCTGCCACAGTCAGTGCTGAAGTGCTAACCTATGTCACCATGCTGTGCATCACATTAAGCTCCCATTTCTGCTCATGCATTGCCACCAGATTAGTCCAGTGACCGACAACAGAAAACGAGAAAATAAGAGTTAGTTACCACCTCTTATCACCATCTCCCCAAACCTACTGAAAACCAACAGAGATAAGTAGATTACTATACTTTCTAATCAACAGACAGAGACGGCAAAAAAAGAGTGTCTGATGCATAATACACCCATAGAAGTATACAGGCATCAGGATCAAACACAACACTAATAAAATAAGCGTATGGGGGGAGGGAAAGCAGTTACAAATTTGCTAACCACTAAGAAAGCTGAAAAAAACATCTTTTAGGTATGGGCAATCATAAAGTGACATGATCAAAAGTTTGCATTACAAACTGACAAGGACAATAAACCTGAAGATGACAGACCAGTTCTGTATGACTGCTGTATACAACACCCTATGAGACAAACAAACATTCTATGCTGAAGATACGTCTGTGTATCCTGACTCTCAGTGTAAGAGAAGAGCAAGTTTATCTGGACCAGTAACAAGGAGAGAACCTCAGATCCTACAGTTTATAATTCTTCATTGTTGTCATTAGGAGGCTAAAAAGCAAAGATCTGATGGACCAGAAAGAGGGGTATACCATAAATCTTAATAGTTCTTATTAAGGAAAAAAAAAAAAATAGAAAAAAAGGAGTATTTAAGAACTCTTCCACCAAGTTCCATTTTTTCATAAATGTAAATGCTCCTCCCTACAAGAAATTATAGCAAGACCGTTTTGGGGATGACAGAAAACAGAGAAAATAATCCTCTTAGATTTTTACACTCCCAGAAAGGATACTTTTTCTTTTCACTTCTCCTTTAACTAAAGGATATTACATTACTCTGGCTCCCTCCAGCTGGAAGCCTGCTAAGTACATCAGTGGTACTGTCTGTTTCTTAAAGACCCTTATCATATTGGCACTTAACACAATACTCCAAATCTTGTCTCTGCAGACTTATTCTAACTTCACCTAAAAAGCCAACCATTTGCAATGCTGTTTATTATTTTGCTGGACTAGAAAATGTTTGGTTTGTTAACCTTCATTCCAAATTCTTACATGTGTGTAATTACATTAGTTTTAGGAATTTGAGCTACTCTTTGATGCATTTCTTATGTCCAGTATCAAACAGGTAAGATGTGTAAGGTATTACTATATGAATCTTACACCCACAAAGATAAACAGCTTTTGTAGGAGACTCCATTTCCAAATGCACTATAATCAGAAGTGAATTCTGACTATAAAGCAACCCAAGAACATTCACTGAACATGAGTAACAGTAAAGCCAAACCTGACTCTGAAGCTTTCTGAAGATGATCTAACAGTCTAACTTTATTGCATTTTCACTCTCTGCATAGAGAACTGAAGTTACTGATTGGTATATTCTGAATATGTAACTAGTAGATGAAAATTACTAAGAATTTATCGCACCTCTCTGCATAGACGTCTTCCCAAACATTCAGAGATGTATTAAGAGGGAAAAAAACAAGACAAAGGGTCTAATTACATTTATCCAATACAGATAACATCATTACTTAGGACTACTAGCACACCTAATCAATCCTCTTCATGAAAACCTTATTTTGCAAGAAGACAGAAGAAAGATAAAACACCTAGAAAATGAAAGAAGGTTAAGAGAACTGATTTGAAGCAGCAGTTGAAAAAACACTTTTGGGAGAGGAAAAAGTATTAATTTTGGCTTGTAATAACTATAACAACAAAAATCTACTTGCTTACTAGTTGTGATACAAAATTAACAGCCCTTGTTCCATCCAATGTAAAATGTGCTCATTTAATGTAAATAACTGCTGGCAATCCTTGCACAGTATTTTGATCATAAACTCATTCTACTGTTTTACACTAAGGCACATTTTAATAGGAATAATAGTGTGATATTTCTGTCATTTTGTGGAAAACCTGAAATCAAACACTGCTCTTTGATAAACCAGAACCGAGTCTTTGCAAAATGGACTCGCAATAGGCATTATAAAGCTCCCTTCTGTAGTAATTACACTTGGACACAATGAATTTCTGCAAAGTGGGTCCATGCAGACACACAAGTCATATTCATGGCTGTTTTCTGAGCCTGAAAAAGCATCAACTGCTGTATCTAGAATCTACAAATTATGAGAGCGTTGTAGGATGCAGGCTGCACATGCCCTGGTTGCACATTTTTTAGCATTGTGTGAAAATACAATCGCATTTTTTCCACCATAAAAATCACTGCTTTATCTTTTCAAATACTTCAGCCACATGCTTGACCGAGCCATGTATCCAACCATGGGTCAACTGCGTGAGTTCTGTCCCACACACAGAGCACATCTGCCCACTGCTGATGCCACAAGTATCTTCAATCCCTTCAGCTACTACAAAAAGTGCATCTGAAGAAAAACATATCAAGATGTTGTCCTCTGAAATGGCTTCAGAAATCAACGATGCTTTAACCTCCCTTATCTCTTGGTTTAAAAAACATGCACAGAAATGCAAACAAATTCATTGACATGTTACAATAACAGGCACTGGATTAAAAACCAGTCAGAGCTGCTAGAAAAGGCAGTATCTGGAGGAAACTTCCAGTGAATATAGACCTGTAGTCACAGAGGTACTGACATCAAGTCTTCAAATTTTTATTTTTTTTTTAATCTAACTTTAGCTTCATCTAAAACAATTGCCAACAAACACAGGAAAATCTTATTTAAAACCCACATAAAATCAAGAGAATTTACGACTTCTAAAGGGAGTGACAAAACTTTCATTTGTAGCAGTGGAAATCTGTGTTTGGGTACCACGCCTCTGAAATAGTAAGCAAAACAAAATGAACAAGCCCAATTCTTTCTCATGTAACCCAAGTACAGCAAGAAGTTACAGCAGCAGAAAGTAAGTCTTGTATCAACTGAAAAGATCATGCTTCTGAAAAGAACACATTCACTTTTTATTTGAAAAAACTGGGAGACCACTTTAAGTAGCAATGACAAAAGTTAGATGATTCAAATTTTAAGTTGAAATACTATTTAGCAAAAATGAAATGTTTTCAATAATCCCTAGCATTAAAACAGAAAATTGACATTTTGCTGCTTATTAGCACAGAATTTTCACTTTTGAAAAGCTAATAACCAGAATTTTCATGTGAATAGATGTTATGCACAGAAAGAAGGAGCAGTAAGAAATATCATGAAATCAGCAACATGATAGATCTTACAGCAGCTGCTAGTCCTTGAATCTTTACTGAGATTGTTGATCAACTTTAAAGCCAAGGCATGCTATTTTCTGACAGTACATGGGGAGAATTAGTATTTGGTTCATGTACAGCCTATTAGTTTACAAATTAAAAAGTACATGAAATTAATGTTCATTAAAAAGGATATAAAATAATTTTTCAATCAGATAAGAAGCCTAATATTTGATTTAAAACATTTTAAACTTCTGCACAATTGAAGAATGAATTCCATGCTGTACACACAAACAAGATAATAAATGCTCCTGTTATCTAACAGTAAAATGTATTGATACTGCAAAGGATAACTCAGCTCCTAAATATTTACTACTTGAAAAATATATTTACAGAATAAGGAATGGCAAGAATCAGTGAAATATAAATAGTTTATAACCATTCAAGAAAAAAAATTAAATTCAATATTATGTCTCAAGTCAACTACCTCCAAAATATATTTTAAATTCTGTTGTATTTTGTTACATTAGATGCTTCGGTATTCCTAATTAAAATTTAATGCAGGAATTGCTTTCATACTTAGAAGTACTTTTTCTAATGCATAAAATTACATTTTGGTCTCAAGAGATTTAATTTCAACCTTTTTTCCCTAACCTGGTTAAGGTTTAGTACAATCTTTTTGTATCTTGACAGCGTAATCTGCATATAGTCCGAAAAATGAGGACTTGCAGCTCATCTTTGATAGCCCTGCCATCTACTGTACACTCTAAAGCAAGGTGAAGTATTTACTTGAATTTCTGCAGTTCAGTCTAAAGGGAAATTGCATTCCAGGGACTACTGGACTGTGCACTGGAATTTGTTTTCTCGTCTGGAATGCACATTAGATTTACAGTCATACTCATTTTGACAATACAGTGTATAATTGTTATATAACACATTAATATTTTAAGCATACCAAGACGTTTTTGACAGCCAAAAATAAGAAAAAATACAACTAACACCCTACACACAAATTTTACTATGTCCTGCTCCCAGTTTGATCATCATTCCCTTTCATATTGCAAGAATAAATTACACTGAAATTTTCTCCTTGAGACTGACAGAGTTCAAGTAAAACTCTGAATGTCATAGTTGCAAGTTGAACAGTCAGTTGTTTTGCCTCTTGCCCATTCTTTTATCCCATACCTTAAAGCATGTACTCTTTCCAAATTAAAACCAAAATTTTACTGAAAGACCAGTGAAATTGTTGTCAAATGCTTGAAGAAAGCAAGGCAGAGGGAGAGAATGAGAGCAAGGAGGAAGGCTTCAAACAATAAATACGTATTTGGTGGATCATCAGTAGATTTAGAGTATGTGTGAAACAAATCCAAAAATTATTTCAATTATATCTTATTTTCCTCTGAATTTCTAGAACAAGTTCATAACACTATGTTTTACTGAGCTAAAGCTAGATCAATCATTATTGATAAACCTACATCATTAAACAAGAACAGCCACCTTTTGCTGCAGTACTCTGAGCTTCAGCATGAATTGAACAACAAAAAATGCACTATATGTCATGGGCTGAGTTGAAAATCTGCTGCTGTCATTCAAAATCATCCTGCCTCATGCCAGCTTCACAATGAAAATGCTGGCTGGAGCAAAGCAAATGCTTGTATTAACATATTTTTGAGGCTGTTTAATAATTTCTCTTGCCACAGATCATATCATGGCCTACAACTAAAAAGGCTTGAAAGAAAACATGTGACAGTATAAATTGCCCACTGCATCTGTAAAGTGCCCGAGCCCCCACCATCAACAAAGGTATCCCTGTACCACCCGTTAAATAAAATCCTACAATTCTCTAGCTCCTCTATTCCCTGATTTTACAGTAGGTATACTTATGGTTGGTTATTCTACAGAGCTGGAAGATTACTTTCGCCAAAAGTTTGCGTGAACACTGAGCGGGGATGATTAGAGCAACAAGCAAAATTGTTTAGGCATTTTAAGCATATGTTTCCTGGAATGTGACACAAACACAGACATCAGAGTTAAATAATCCATGGTGACATTTGAAACGTGACAGGGAAAGGTAGAAAGCATTTCTGGAAGTAAAATTTAAGCACAACTGGAAAGCAGGAAAGAAATTGAGTTCTTCTAAGGTGGACATGAAAGATCTAAGAATCGAGCAGACATCAAAAAAATTCCTTTAACTTACATAAAACAGAGTATTCACACTTGAAAAAGGCAGAGCTGTAGAGAAAAGTCTGGACTCAATTCTACAGTTATGGTGCCATCTGGTGAAGCAGGATACCATTGACTCTGCAGGACTGCTGAAGTTGGTATGAACAAAAAACACTACCCCTAAGATGTGTGTATGACAGTAAACACCTTGCACCTGCAAAAACCTTATTCTTCCCTCTGCTCCTTCTTCACCACTAGGCTCTTCTAACATTACCAGCTGACCAATTTTAACCAAAGGACAGCAAACATTTATACAGTTAACTTACAAGTCAGACAGGCTGACAGACTTCAGTGAGAAGCCATGAAAACTAACCAACACAGATCATAGCTTAGGATCAGGAAAAGGTTAGCTTTCAGAAGATTTCAGACCATCACACAGATAAAATCTTGAATTCATAGCTAGTAAGACAGATATATATTGCTCCAAGCCTTCAACTTAAACTACTGTTATTGTTATTTTTCCATTAGAATGACTCAAAAAACCCAATGTAATATCTTTTTTAAATTACAAGCAATAAAAAGAAGACAAAGAAAGTAAGTACACACTCACCTGGGAAAATATATTTGCAGTCGGAGCAACTCTGTTGTCTACAATGCTATATAATATTGCTAGCAACCTGTCCAGGGGAAATGGTTTTGGTCCAAGGAGGTGATTGCTGGTCTGCAACAAAACCAAAATTTTTTCAATGCAATATATCTTTCCTGAAGTACCACAAGATGGCATTTTCACAGTAGTGAAAACATGAATTCTCAGCACCCTTTTTCATACAGCCTACTTACTGGTTATGGAAAACACTGAACACAGAACACATGCTGACTGATCAGGAAAAGGATATAGAAAGAGAGCTCTAGTCAACATTGCAGGAGTTCTAACTGCACAATCAATAGGAACATTTCTGAGCTATAACAGAGGATCTGATGCCAAATTTCCTGTCACTAGATTTATAATGATTTATAAATATCTGTTTCAGTCAGCCTGGACAGCTGTTTCTCTTTCTTCTGTGCTTGCTGGAGCTGATGTTGAGCTAATGACACAAGAAACTAATTCTCTTCTTCCCCTAGCATACTCTTTGAACTAACAGAATTCCCCCTTAATAATTACTTTTATCTCTATCCCTTTATGGGAAAAAAAGGAGGAAGGGGGAAAAGGGTTTTTGGGGGGGAGCCCTCCTCTATCAAGGGGCGAGGGGGGAAGTTTTCTGTGTTACATGCTTCCCTTTATATTTTTGTATATACTGTATATTGTGTATATATTAATTGCATTTCATTCTGCTTGTAAAATACAGCTCTTTTCCATTTTGCTTCTCTGACCAAGTTAGCTGTGGGTTGGGGGGGTGAGGGGTAGAACTGAACTTCCCTCACTACCACAAGGTGCAAACTTGCAACAAAAGTTCCTCACTATAAATGCCACACTAAACTGCTCTAACAACAGCTTTAAGGTCTACAACATTAGTAGAATCTGCAAAGGAGCACCAACTGCAACACAGGAAATCACATTTAACCACATAAAAAAAAAGCCAACCTGTTTTAACCCTGAAGGCAAATGAATGCTACAAAGCTAAACCAAGGAAATACTTAAAACCCAGCTGGGCATGGTCCTGAGCAACCTACTCTAAGTGACCCTGCTTTTGGCAGGGAGGTTGAACTAAACCAGAGGTGCTTTGACACCTCAGGTCTTCTGTAAATTTCACTTTCTAAAACCACTATCAAAAATTAAAAAAATTAAAAAATAAAATTCAACTCTCTCTACAGAAATAAAATGCTGATTTTTGGTGGAGTTTTTTTCATTAACATTTTATTAATTTTCATTTTCTCTTTTGACCTATACCACAATTGAAATGTTACCACTTTGATACCAACCCCAAAGAAAACATTTTTTAATCAGGAAATTAGAAAAGAAATCAACCTAGGTTTAGACAGGAAACTACACCTTTACTACCACATTTCTACTTTCTTAAAATACACTTGTAGTATCATAGGATTCCAAGGGCACTGCCAAGAGACTTCAGACCTTTGGGATGACTGCTTAGGAGAATAAGGAGCACAAGTAGCGTCTCCCCTATCCCTGCAGTGGCAGGGATTGATGAGAGAATAAATAGGAAGAGCCAGCAGATCGATGTCTGGCTCCAAACCTGGCATCTCCAGGAGGACTCTGAATTGTTTAATCATGAGTTGATTTTCAGGACATGGACCTGTTGGAGAGGGTCCAGAGGGCCACAAAGGTGATCAGAGAGCTGGAGCACCTCTCCTACAAGGAAGGCTGAGACAGTTGGATCTCTTCTCCACTTGGAGAAGAGAAGGATCTGTGGAGACCTTATAGTAGCCTTCCAGTACCAAAAGGGGGCTACAGCAGAGCTGGAGAGGGACTTTTAATAAGGGCTTGTAGCAATAGGATGAGGGGCAATAGTTTTAAAGTAGATACGTAGGTTTAGATTAGCTACAAGGAAGTTCTTTACTCTGAGAACAGTGAGACACTGGAATGGGTTGCCCACAGAGGCTGTAGACGCCCCATCTCTGGAACAGGCTGGATGAAGCTTTGAGCAACCTGGTCTAGCAGGAAGTGTCCCTACCCTTGACAGAAACATGGTGGAATGTCTCACATTATCTTTATAAATGTACATACAGGTATTTGCTATTCCTAGCATATCAAGCTTCTGCCAGTATAAACCGTTACAGCTCCACTGATACCAATGATATTTAGCTATTTGTAACCATGAAAAGGTTAGTCTGGTGGAATCCTACACAACAGACAGGACTGCAAAGTTTCCAAGCCTTGACACACAGAGGAGTTCATTGCATCACTGGCAATTAAAATGACAACTTTCAAAACTATTACCTACCTATTCCTCTAACATCTTAGGAACTCTGGTATCTGGATCTTCCATGGATGGTGTCCCTTAACTAGCTTTATTAAAAACATTTTGTCATACAAAAAAAAATATGGCTACAAATTTATGCTATGGTGAAATTTGTTTCATATGAAACAGAATTTAATGTAATTCTGTTGATTTTGTAGAAAACAGTGAGTTAAAACAAAATATAAACCAGCAGTATAGAATAAAAATACTTCTTGCCAGACTTAGCTTGGAAAGATGAAATACATACCTTTTCATGTTTCTTCATAAAATTAGTCTTTCTAACTTTCCCATGATGCTGTATACAAAAGACAAGAGCAAACATTACATGTAAATTATTTTATGCTTCTTCCATAGTGAAGATGGAATGAAAACAGTCAATAAATACTTGTGCACCATGTACAACAGCGCACTAGTCTGGGTCTGCTTCTTCTGGTACTTGTTTCCGATGTTACTAGCAATCCTCCTTGCTAGAAGCCCTAAAATTACACTTGCCTTACTTCTTCCTCCATTGTGTCCCATGTGGTGCAAAGCCAGAAAACAACATGCTTAAATTGTTGGTGACAGGCAAAATTACAACCTGAGCTGAGGCAATAAAAATCTGATTTTAATTTTACTTCATGCCACAAATCTTCTCCTCCCCTCAATCATCTAATGAAGAAGACAGACGTTTACTTTATTTCTCTTTCAAGAGAAGCTTAAATGATGGCTACTTCATTTTAAAATGTGTCCATGAACAAAAGCCATTTGAATTTTCACTTTTTATCTGGTCTGTGTTAGAATTCAGGTTGCATGCAAGTTGGCAGAATGACAACCAGGAATTACATCAATACAGTGCAAAGACAGTTCAAGGTGCAAGAGCTAAATGACAAACAGCAAAAGGTAAAGAGGAAAGGAACATAATTTTACTTAAAAGGTCTCTTGGGTTAAGCTGAATATCTGCTGCTGTCATTCAAAATCATTCTGCCTCGTTCCAGCTTCAAAATCAAAGTGCTGGCTGAAGAGAAGTATTATGGGGCTTAAAGTTCAGATTTTAACATGAGAGGCTTCCTGTTCCAGGTGCTGCTTTTGAGTGTTTGCTCTTTCCCGTGGGAATGGCAATGAGATGGGTGAGAATTGGCTGATTCTCTGGGTTTCTGCTTTGTCCTACTGCTTTCCTGCTTTATGCTATACTTCTGTTTCTACAAATAGGCTAAGCTAAGGTATATTATTAGCTAAGGTAATTGTGCATTATATTATCTGATTTGTTCAGTAAAACTTATCTCAGCCCAGAGTTTTTGTGCGCTACTTCTCCCTCACTCCTGTGTTGTGGGGAACAGGCAGGTTAAACCATTCATAGTGCTTTAAACTGTTACAAAAGGGCACAGCTTTAAAGCAGCCTTAAGAAAGGATGGACTGTCCAAAGAAGAAAAGCAAGTGTTCTTGGATATCAGCTGAAAATGTGAGAGCAAGACAAGGACAGAAACAAAGTAAAGAAGATCTTACAAATGAGCATGGGGAAAAAAAAAAAAGACAACAAAGAGCCACATGAAGAATGAAATGTGTAAATGATGTAAAATTAGATGAGAGGTACAAGTATAATATTCTTTAAACATAGTTAAGTGCTATTTCTCAAAATAACACCTGATGATTTTTCCCATGGCCTTGAGAAGTACACCTTATTAATAGGTACACCTTATGAGCACGTTCAACGAATCATGGGAAAGATCCTAAATTAAATAGTTCTACTTTCACTATAATGCTAAAAAATGTTGTCCTTGGTATTTGTGCATCTCAGTACTCAGCCATGTCAAGAACTCAGTTACCTGTGGCTTTTCTTGACTAAGTCCTGAAGAGCTTAGTATTAGACAGGGTTTTAAGTTTCTTTTAAATTATTTGCCACACTAACTAAAAAAATAACTCATTAAATTAAGACAGATCACATATACTTAAGAGACAGCAGAGTAATTTTTTTATTGTGCCTTAGAAAAGAAGACTGTGGTGGTAACAGAGACCTTTTGGAGGTGAAAGGGATTGAGTGTGAGGTTACCTAGTATGCTTGTGATGGATCACAACTGCATTCATGCATTTTAAAGGTTACCCTGGAATCTTCATACGGTGCATTTGAATTATATCAAAAGTGTTTCAAAGCAAGTCAGCAGGTGCCCTATTTCTATGCAAGTACACAGAAACATATGAAATTCAGGGCTAATTTTGTTAGTTTATAATCCTCTTGTATTAAACCGGTAAAACGAAGACCTCACCTAGATTGCTATTCTTTTTTGTTTTAAAGACTACCTTTCAAACCAACTTCATTTTCTTCTCTCAATGCACTGCGAAGCTCTTGAATTTTCACACAATTAACGGCAGGACTGCCAACTGTTATTTCTTTGCTCTCTCAGGTTGTCAGCACTCCAGGCTGCCACAAACTGACTTTAGCTGCAGTACACCCTAGCACCTATCCCAGTAGTGCAGATCAGCAGCTCAAAGACTATCTTTTTGTTAGAATCTTTTTCACTGTCTAGCAGTCCAGTTAAAGTAACTCCAGAGAGCACCTGTCTGTAATTCACTTGCAATCTCATTATAAACTATTAAAATCACATTCTATTTTGAAGTCCACGACTCAAAAACATTCAGAATTAAAGTGTAGGGGGTTTTAAGCTTTGTTTCAGCTATCCCTGAAATTCACCTTAGTACCTGATAAGTGACTAACTGCTATCAGATGATATATGTAGGAAGAATAGTAACTTATCCTGCTTCACTGACTGAAATACCTTCACAGTCCCTGCTTCAAAAACCTTAGAAGCTCATGTTTATTGTACAAAAGTGTAGTAGGGTTCACATGCATGAGTGGGAACTAAGTTCTGGGAATCTAGAAAAGGAGAAAAGAAATTAAATTGAAAAGATGGTTCAATGTGCACAAATGAGAAAGATGTAGTATTTTTTGATAACGTATTTTACAGACTTGAGTCTTGTAAGCTTTCCTCTTTCTCTGAGTTCCAAGACTGATAATCAAAAAACCTGGGCAAAATCAGTTCTTTAGCAAATAAAACTCTTACAAAAAAGTTCCTTTGGCCAAGGCAGAAGAACAGAAGTTGCCCATAAAACAACCCATGTCAATCTGTACTTACTACCAGTAATTCTCCACTCAGGAAAGGACTAGAGAGGAGGGTGAAATACCTACAACTTCCAGTGTAAGATCACATCAGAAACATGAAATGCATATTTAAGCTAAAAATGTATCAATGTGTTATCAGTGGGAGCTGCAGTAACTTCTCAAAACATGTATCTACAACTTTTTTTCAAAAGGGAAGAAGAAAGCAAGCATACGTTTAACAAATTGTCTTGTTCTTGTTTCCTTCAGTTGTTCACACCTACCATGAATGCCAGACACTGACACATGAACACCACACAGTAATGCACTGTTATTTTACCTCACTAAAGGCTAAAGCAGGTGTGGGCTGTCTTTTACCTCAAAATTTAAGTGTAGCTCTTACCTAAGGACATTGCAGGCACTCCACTAAAATCTTTACAAAGCAAAGCTACATCAACTCATAAAACCAAATCAATGCTTGTGCTAAAAAAGAAAAAAGTGTTACACACATATGGATATGAAAAGGGCACTGGGTTTATCAGACATTAAAAATTACAAGGGATCATGACCAACCAGAGTACGTGACCTACAGAAAAATGTCCTGTTGAATAAATGAACCACACGGAAAGCTGAAAAAGAATGGTTGAAGTTTTAAAAGTGGAAATTCAGTATGCAGGAACCCAGTAAACCACACTAAAAAAAAAAAAGAAATTTCAATACCTTGATAAAGAACCTCTTATCTGTCCTAACAGGATTGTAGGAGGCAAGGTAAGCAGCTATGAGAAGGAATTTGGAGTAATAAGGAAGTTCCACATGTGTATGTGCAGAAAGTCCTAAAAAATAAAGAGTATAGGTGTTACCAAGCCCCTCTGTGAACATCCAAAGATTTCAAACTGAACTTGTTCATAGGCCATGAAGATGGTCAGAGGGCTGGAGCACTGCTCCTATGAGGACAGACTGAAAGAGTTGGGGCTGCTCAGTCTGGAGAAGAGAAGGCTCCAGGGTGACCTAATTGTGGCCTGCCAGTATCTGAAGGGGGCCTACAAGAAGGCTGGGGTGGGATTTCTCAGGATATCCCATAGTCATAGGATTAGGGGGAATGGAATGACAAGGCCCTGTGGAGTTACTGTATTTGATACCTTTCAACTGCCCAGGTTCTCCATCGTCATGCTGTAAGCGCTCCCACTGTGAGCTAAAAGACAGATCATGCAAGCATATCAAGAGGAAGCATCTATTAGTCTTTTAAAGAACACTAACTGCTCGGTATATGTGTACGTTAATTTCACACATGGCTAGGATACAGTAAGAGAATAAGTAATTACTACTTGGTATTTTTAACACCTTGCATGTAAGTCCCAGCAATGTACAAACTATGAGGATTTGGGGAAAAAAAAATGCAGAAAATAATGTTATGCTGATGTGTAAAAGTGAGTCCAAGGTAATTGTAAAATACCAATGTATTTCCTTTAACTACCATCATCTACTATCTATAGTTTCTAAGTTTTAAGAACAATACAGAACTGAATAAAAAGTATTAAAATACTACTAGTGTATATTTCTTTTTCTGCTTAGTAACTGTTTAAGCTCATGAGAACATCTAGCAAAGACTTCTACACAACCAGGTTCAGTTACTAAATACTGCATGGCCTCGATGACATTCAAAGGAAAGAAATCACTGTATTTGTATTAAGATGAAGAAATCAAACACTACCGGATTATCTCTTTTTACACGGTGTAACATCAGAATCACTCATCTTAAATATGGAGAAGACATTAAATCTGAGCTGATCATTACCATTAAAAAAAAAAACTACACCACTACCTTTCTTTCTAGCAGTCTGGGTGTTTAGGAAATAATCCAAGAAAAACAGCCCATTACCAGGATAACAGCTTTTGATTTTGTCAATAAAGGTAATTCCATATAAGGACAATTTTGCCCTTGGACAAGAAAATAAGGGGTCAGAAACCTACCTCTATGACACAAGATAAAGAACACAGATGATCAGAATCTGTAATGTCTCATAAGAATTTTGAAGCTTGCCTGCATCCCTGGTACAGAGAATCAGCCACGTCAACTTTACAAGTGTGTCTGAAACTCTGCCCATATATTCTGGTGAAGGATTCTCATGCTTGGCAATTTAGTACATGACGAAAAATGGATTGCTCTGCATGACCATCAGAGAAAAAGAGAAGACAACCTACAGCCATTGCTTTACTTGCTGAGTATTCCATATGCTACAAATAACATTTTACTTAACAATTTCCTCCTGTTATACCCATATACCATATGGCACAAAAGAAATGCATATTAAAGAAAAAAGGTTCTTTCTATCTATCTAGCAAAAATGAAAAGCTAGCCATGAAACACAATGGACAGAGTAAATATTTATAGACAGGAAGCTTGTTAAACACACCAACATCCACAAAATACCCCTCTTCTCCCAAATTACCTGGATATTTCCCGGAGATAAACAGTCTGCATTGCCTTCTTCAAATGAGGTTCAATGTTTTTCCACAGTTTGCGGGTATCACGTTCATTTGCTGCACCAAGCCAGAATTAGCTGTTAAACATTTAACTCCTACAACACTAAAACCCTGATACTGAAACAGTCACAGACATGGCATCTTAAGTCTAACACCCTGTCTCTGAAACACTGTATGAAGATGATACTGCATAATCATCCATTTGCAAGTACATACTGCCATAAAGGCCATTTCTCTGCAGTTTATTCAAAGACACTCTAGGACAGCTTAGAAGAACCTCTGGTTTAATTCTCTCCTCTTAGCCTTGACAGAGAAATGACTTCTCTTGATGCTTTGCAGAACTCCTGGGGGTTGAGCAAGGAGAAAGATTTATAAGAGGGAAGCAAGTTTTCATGTTATTCCCATCTGACTTCATAAAACACCACCACCAAAGGTAACCTACTGCTTCTGCTGCAAATGCTGCCTACTGGGTTCAACTGGAGCAAGCAATGCTCCTCTGATCAAAGAAATAGTCACCCAAAAATGAGGATTGAAGCAAAATCCTCCACAAAACCCACAGCAGGGCACCTGCACTCTCATACACATGCTCAAATTCAACAGCAGCTCACCTTCTCCTCTGACCACAGGTTCACAGTATTTCGAAAAATTGAGAACTGCCTACAGAAAGCAAAAAGTACAAGACATTAGTAAGTAACTCTGTCTTTGGATAAGCTACAGAAGCTATCAGGCAACATCTTTCATTACTTTGAAAAACCAACGAATAAGTCAATAGTAATGCCACCTTACACAAACACTAGCAGAAATTATTTAAAAAAAAAAATATAAGGGAGAGAGGGGGCAAGGAAAAGGGAGAGAGGGAAAAAAGAAAGACTAAAAAACAGGCAAGAAATCCAAACCCAAACCCCTGATAACACATTCCATATACAACTCTTGTCTCTATCTTACCTTAGGCAAGAGAGTCTTTTTTACAAGGTTGTAATCTAGATTCTTTCCAACATCAGTATTGCACAAAATTTTCTAAAACAGCAATCCTCCTCCTGTTGTCCTACTGTACACCTTATTAAATGTCTATGTTAGTATACAGAACTCAATGCAGTAACTTCCACATATATATCTAACTGCAAAATATATCACTAATAATCATGCCTAATAACATACATGTTCCATGTCATTGAAAAAATTTGGTTCTGTCATTGCCTTTAATAGAAAGGACTTATCAAGCACAAGAAGAATTTAAGGTCCAATTATGTAAAATCATTTCATT
Source organism: Dryobates pubescens (assembly GCF_014839835.1). Taxonomy (NCBI): domain Eukaryota; kingdom Metazoa; phylum Chordata; class Aves; order Piciformes; family Picidae; genus Dryobates; species Dryobates pubescens. The sequence goes on along the minus strand of NC_071657.1, from coordinate 107,318,294 downwards.
GTGTTGGTCTTTCACACACATGTAAATGCTACACAATACTATACTTAGTAATAGACATACAAGCTTTCATCACTTTTATCACCTTATCCCAGCAGGTAAAAATAGGCAGCATAGCATTCTCAGTCCCTCAGATATTCAAGGAACAGCTTAAGCCCAAAAACCACAACAGAAGTTCTAGGATGGATGAACCATAGCCAGTCTGACATCTCCTTAGGGCAACTTTTGTTGTAGAAAACTGCAAAGGTAACCCTTCACAGCCACCAAAGCAATCACAACCTTCATTAAGGATTTTTACAGAAACTGCTTTTATAAGCTATCAAATTCTTAAGAGAGTAGATTTAGACTACATTTAAGAAATTTTTTATGATGAGAGTGTTGAGGTACTGGAGTAGGTTGCCAGAGGGATGGTAGATGCTCTATCCCTGGAAACATTCAAGGTTAGGTTGGATGGGGCTCTGAGTAACCAGATCTAGAAGTCCCTGCTCACTGCAAGACCTTTAAAAGTCTCTTTCAACTTAAAACAGTCTATGATTCTATGATTTATTCAACCTTCAGAGTTCATTTGGGGGAAAAAAAAAAATGAACCAACCAAACAAAACAATTCTAAAGGAGCTAATCTCACCAGATGCTGAAGTTCTTTCAGGTCCCTACAGACCATGTAGAAGACACCAAGCAGAATATTGATATACGCAGCATAGAAATCTGCAGAATACAATGGGGGATGATTCTGAGACAGGATCTTCTGCAGGTGTCCTGTTTAAACAAAAACAAGTTTTGCTTATACAAAGCTAACTTAAACCGACTACTTTTTACAAGTTAAGTGGAAAATTAAAACTGTAATCATAAATTTAAAAAAAATAAAATCCCCCAAAACCTACAGTGATTAGAAGAAGTAGCCAGTGTAACGGATCTACAATGTTAACTTGAGATGTTTTGGCAAGTGGGAAAAGTCTTTCAGAGGCTGTGTGAATACAGACTTTCACACTCCAGTAGCTATTACATATTCTGGATTCTGTAAAAGGTACAGTGTTACTCAATTCTTGAAAAACAGATTAAAGAATGAGTTTACCAATGCTGTAGTCAGGAAAATACAAGGTGACTGGCTCAAGGCATCCGGTGTTTGGGCGGAACAGTTCCCACACTATTTCACTGAGCAGGACAACGGTCACATTTGTGTCAGTCTACACAGCAAGAAAAAGAAAGGAAAAACAACACTGCATGTTACAGCATCAATCAGAAAAATTATCACTGTGACTCCTCTGTTCCACAAAAATCACCACATTCACAGTTCAATACAAATTACTAGCATAGCAATGAAGCTTCAGCTGGCCTAACCAAGCAGCTGACGAACTTGCTGATTTTCATAATTACACAGGATTTCTCTGCATCCCTTGCCAATTCACTGACATGTAAGCTTTGTGGGGTGATAGAGCTCTGGCACTAGATAATACCAAATAGATTCCATACATAATTAAACCCAGTCTCTCGGAACAAACAGGAGGAGATAAAAAGCAAAGAATGTTCAATGCTTTCTGAAACCAAGCTATTTATTACTCGCATTTTAAAGCTAAGTTGGTCCTTAAAAGCAAAAAAGAAACCATCCCAAACCAAAAGCACAGTATTTACTGTGTACTCCGCCAACTGCTTTACTAGTTACAAACAAGGCTTGTACATACTAGCATCTTCTTTTTAAACAAGTTTTTATTGACAATGTACTTGCCTTGAGTTTGCTGTTTTGGTCAATCGGTAACAAAAAACTTCACACTAAAAACAATATTCCTTCTTTTTCCATCATCCTTCAATATATTCAGGGTTAATTTGACTTGATGATCTCAAAGGTCTTTTCCAACCTGGTTAATTCTGTTCTATAATAGGAAGCTGTGAAGAAAATGGCTCATTCTAATGTTATGCAAGGTTTCCCATATTAGAAGTTCTGCATTAAAAAATATGCTTTAAAATGTCATTCTTCAAGAACATTTCAAATCTCTTGAGGCACCTCAATAAAAAAAAGGAAGTAATGTGATTGATTTGGAAATTCTTAATAAGAGCTGTGAACAACTTGAAAAGTTTAAATGCAATTCCCCTTCCCTGAAATGAAGGGAGAATCATCTTTTATTTATTTTTCCCTGCTTCCTGCCAAAGCAGCACTTACCCTTATTTATTTTTTCTTCTTGTATGGAACTTTTTTTCCTTTTGATAAGAGAGTATCTTTCCACAGATTTCTTTGAATTGTGTTCTACCCGATTGCCAAGCATTTTAGTGGAGAAAAGTAGTAAGGTACTTTCAGTTCAGTCTCTGACAGACTTTCCAATATTAAAAACTTAGGTAGTCCCCCCCATAATCCTCAGAGAAATCAAACATCCTATGACCTATTCTTTCCCAACAATCCCTCAGTTCCATGAAATATTTCACCAGTAATGAAGTTTCTTGTCTTCTTTCACTCCAGGAAAAGAAGTGATGCAGTAGATGTGCTCCTACAACACTGCTCTGTAACATCAGCCACACAACAGTTTTACAAAGACTCAGTCCTGAATCCAGAATTTAAGAAACTGCAATCTCAGCATTCAAGAAGGCTGACAAAGTTATTTGGAGGTTACTTCTGAATTTGAGGGTGTTTCTCTAGCGTTTAAGTTTTAGCCTATGTTGGTTTTGTTTTTTCTTTTTTAGTTGCTGAACAACATCACAGGCCTAAGCTTTTCTTCTTGCTCTGTCAGACAGGTTGTTTCTGCTTCAGGGGCAGCAAAATCCAGGTCAGGGGCACAACAAACAAAAAGAGCCAGAAAATACACCAGCAGCCAGGCATAAGAACACAACTGTAAATCAGTCTTCATTCAGTAAACAGGAAAAAAAAAAAAATTTAAAAAAAAAAAAAAAATCAATGTCACCAAAAGATTAAGAGTACCACACAGAAGTCTTGAGATAAAGTATCATTTCAGCTATTGAGATGTTCAGACATTTTGAAGTACCACCATCTCCTGGTTTTGTTTTCAGTTTCTTTCTTGGAGAATGCACCATTTCCCCTAACCCAAGGAATAAGCTTTGATACTTCAGAAAGGGGAAAGCAAAAACCACAGTGGTTTACTCCCACTCAGAAACATACTGTGACACAATCCCATTGCAAGTGCAAAAACTCTGCCATCATAAAGCACAATCACAGCTGCTGAGCCATGCAGCTCACAATTAAATAGCTAGTGGTCCAGTGACCATCCTCCAGCCGGTCACCACACCAGGTTGTGAAGTTTCACATAGCAGAAATTTGAGGAAGACAAACGTTCCCCAAGTTGTAAATTCATGCTTACAATGCTTAATTTACTGCAGGTAGCTAAGCTCTCTAAATCAGCTGCTGACTCAGAAGAAGGTTTTGCATTCCCATGCAAACATATAACAAACTCTTAAAGAGAGTTGATTCATTTGTGCCAAGCCAGTAAGAGCTATCTTGAAGCTTTTTGTTATGGTCTGACTGGTATTTTTTTTCCAATTATTAAAAAAAAAAATTATTACAAATGAAAAGTAGAAAACACGCACATTGTTCTTAAACCCAAAAATATTCTAGAAAAGACTGCTATCCATCTGACACTGGTCTCACATGACTCTACAATAGATAGGCATTGTAAAGCAAGATACTACTGAACAGAATTTTTTAAAAAACCTAAGAATCCAAGAAAGGAAAAAAAAACAAAACAAAACACACCACACCACACACACACCAACCAACAACCTGTCAATGATTAAATTCTCCCCTGTTTTCTAGTTTTCGCCACTCCAATTTGACTGCAGCTTTTTAAATCTAAAAAAATCATTTCTGTTCATCAGTGAGCCTAGATGGGAAAATAGCATGTTTAGTTACTTCCGTTATACATATTAATTTTTTTTCCCACACACACTTACCAACTCCTGAAGCCTGAGAAAGGATGGCAGGATGTTTGCTTCCATTTCCCTCAGCTGCTCTGCTCTATCCAGCACCTTTTAACAAAACAATGATCTTATGTAGACAGTGGCATTTTCCATTCTGACATAGACTCATTCTTTGCTCATGGAAACTCATTTCCCCAATGGTCCTTGAACAGCAGAAACCACTGAAATATCAAGACCCCTTAAAGAAGCAACACTGGAGTGATTACTTCTTCAGGTGTGCTTCCAGGAAGCCCTAGCAGCTTCACACCTGGGAAAAAAAACACAAGAAAACAATCCCCAGACAAGCAACATTCTCATGTCTTGAGGCACTAAGAATTAAAACCTAAATATAACAGTTAAGAATATCACTGCCAAAGCCATGATATGATATGATATCACTAACAACCACTGAAAGCTCAATTTTTGTCCAAATTTCTTCTTAGATTATCACAGTATCCCAGCACATTAGAGGTTGGAAGGGACCTCCAGAGATCATCGCATCCAACCCCCTGAAAAGCATGATCACCTAGGGTAGTCCACACAGGAATGCATCCAGACAGGTTTTGAATGTGTGCAGAGAAGGAGACTATGTAGTACTGTAGCATTATATGAACATGCTAATGGTAGGAGAGCTATTTTTTTCCCCTCAAAGAATTTATTTCTCAGAAATAAGAGCTGATATTTTCAAATTAGCTACCAACTGAAACTTACACAGTTGAATTTTCAGATAGATTTTTCTTGTCATAGTTTGCACCCAAGAAATGTACAGAATTTACTGTAGTGCATGCAAACCCCTCATAGCACTAACAAATATGTAACACTTCCTCAACTAAAGAGGAAACACTTTATCTAAACAACTACAATAGTTTGGAACCTAGAGTCTCCAATTAGGAACATGAAAACATGCATGGATATTCTTTGACCAAGAGAAATTAAATCATATTCCCAGCATAATTTGTTCCTGTCAAGATTTTTAAAAATAGAAACATTTCTTCTATGCTTTATTTACTACTTACAATATAAATCTAATTTCTAATTACTGCGGTTGAAAGAGAAACTAGAGACCCCAAGAAAATGGTATTTTTCTATTTCCTTACTTTTTCTCCACACATCAAAACATTAAGATAGCTATCATTTCTGTTGCCCACAGTAAGAAGAATTTTATCTAGGCAACCAAGAAGCATTTTTTGAAAACTGTATTTCAAAAGCACACCATACAAGAAAATTTCTGAAAGCACCACTCACCTCTGCAATGCTAACTCATACTGCTCAGGAATTTATGTAAAACTACAATATATGACTTTATACTGGCATTTGCTTCATAGGATAAACAACTTCAGGAATGAAGACTGCATTACACTACTGACCAAATAGAGGGTACGTATTTTTACTAACAGTATAGGGCTTATTGGACCCAGTGACATGCAGCACATACCAAACACAAAGCTTTAAGGTCTTGACCTAGGTACATCTTGTTTCTTAGTTAAGTGAGAAACAAACTGTGACCTAGCTCGTGGAGTATGTCAAGTGGTTCACAGAAACAGCCTACCCACAGGCCTATAAATGCATTCTTTAGTGATACAGATTTGTCAACCTTCAGCTTTTTAAAGAAAATATATTTTAGAACAGTAAAAACAGCATCTTGTTACTTCTCTAAAGTGCTAAACATTGTAAATGTGCAAATTACTACAAGTTGTATCTCTTCCAATTTTTCAAGTAATTAGAACGAATAAATTCATTTCTCACAAGTAATCAGAAGCATTCATCACGTATGCTTGGGTTAAGAGTAACATTTAGAATCCTCTGCTTGCAAGTAAACATTCATCTTAATTTGCTTCAAGTCAATTGGGCTGAAATTTTACATTATTTGCTATTGACATGAAACAGAATAAATCAGTGCAGCAGTGACAACACACGTTACCAGCACACTGGTCTTCCATCAGTCTCAGTTTAAACCACTCTACAGTAAATCATTACACTGGTTAATACATATTAATTGATTTCCCCTATTCCTGTGTGTTCCCATACAGAACTGAAATACTGATTTAATACTTAATTCTTCTGATTGGGCAACTATTTACATAATACAACAGAACCTTACTATAACCATTGATCAAGAACTTTCTAATTTTCTGAGCAAATCTAATCTTCATAAAATACATGAAGCATTATTTACTGATGTAGAACAGTTTTTTAATTCAAGCATTAATCTGAAAGTAAAATTTTAATTTATATAGTATTTTAGTGCTATATTTTTTAATTCTGGAATTGCTGAAGGATTCCAGTATCGTATTTCTGACAGCAAACTAAAATTAATGAGCTATGTATAACTTCTTACCTATTTTAAGTACTGGTACATTTTTTCCTCCATTCAATTTTTAAAGAAGTATATCAAATTTATTACCCTTGTCAGCTGTAGGCAACTATGAGATAGGGCTGTTTTCACTAAACATAGTATGAAGTTATTTAACTCAGTGGTTAAGTATTTTAAAATCTAAATAAAGTGTATGCAACTATAACCTGTGAAACAGAATGAAGAATGTTCATTGCAAGTAAGAGCTTCTTGTTTGATTGTGAAAAAAACAAAGCAGTATACCTGCTGACTGCTGTGAGAAACATGCTGAGTGATTACTCAGGACCATCAAGCTTTCAGTCTTGAACTACTTCCAAGTTTTCTTAAAGAATCAATTTTGCCTCTTCTCAAATCCCCTTAAGTTCTACCATCTTTTTCAAGTCCAAAATGCCTACACAGAGTACCCACACATCACTAATATTGTGGCATTCATATTTTCAAGATAACAGATTTTGTTCAACAAAGTAGTTTTAAGGAGTCTGTCCTATTGTGTGCCTGAAATGTTTCTGTGTTCATCTCTCATTATACTGTCAGACATCAGCAAATTTTGACTCCAACAACACAAAGACAAAACAAACAAAACCCCAAACAAAACCCCACCAACAACCAACCAAAACAAACCAACCCAAAACCTAGCATTCTAGTAAATACTGGTTTAATCATTCCTGTGGTCTAGATTGTGATTATTTTTCCTGTCGTCTGTATGTTTCTTCCACTTGAGTATATCATCAAAATTTTCATTGTAGCCTTTTTTTTTCCCCCCCATTTAAATTTCAAAAGCACAGTTCTTGTCTCTGGGGGTCACAGGCGCAGCTGAAGATGTACAATCTCAACAGCACTATTAGAGATGAAATGCATTTTAGCTCTGTCATAGAACTTCTAACTTGAACCTGCTCTAGCCTACTAGTTCTTGTCATTTGCATGCTCCACAATTCACATCTGTTCTGCTTCCCAATTTTGCTTTCTCATTAGTGAAGCTACCTTCACAAGAAAACAGACAAGCAAATACAGACTCTCTGTATCTTAACATTATTGTATACCTAATTTAACTTTGAAGTACAATTCATATTCATTATTAGTCATGCTATACAGGTTTTGTGTATAAAGTGTTCTAAACCCATGAAGAATACAGAACCTTACCTGAAACCAGTAATGCAGTATTAACAGATTTTGAATTAAGTCCATAGGGAAATTTTGTGAAGACTTACTTATAATGCACAAACAAATTATTAATAACAATTATTCACTCCCTCTTAACCAAAATAAAACTGGATATTACAATGAAATTACTTACAATGTATAATGTTTGATCTTGAAGTTCTCGACTTGCAACAGCTTGTTTAAACAGGCGTACGAAGTCGTTCAAGGTATCACAAGGCACATGAGAACTCTGTTCTGCCTCAGAATATCTTTGCAGCTGGATGAGAATTTCTTCTAAAAGAAGTCGTGAAGTAAAGCATTCCACGCAGTTCACAAACACATGAGGAAGCTGGAGGGTAGAAAAAAGATACAACTCTATTTGGCTCTCAGCGTAAATACTCCAAAGTCAGTTTTCCTTTCCAAATGAGATACTGAAAGAAACCACACCCTGACGAGAGGATAGAGAAAACAAAAACACTCTTGCCAAAACAGAATTATTATTTATGTACTTAGTCAAAATATTATGTACCACAAAGCAAAGAGAGATCTGATGAATCCTCATACAGAATATGCTGTGTATCTTCTAACTACACTTAAAATTTGTGAGCAATAAGCAAAAAAGAACTAAATAGAATGCAGATGAAAGCAAAGTCAGACAACTGCAACACATTACAGTATCAGAAAATAGTCCATTACAAACTACAGGGTCTGGATAGCACAAATTTCTCAAACTTATATTACAAAGCAAGTAATCTAGAAGCACACTCCCCAGAATTACTCTGAATGTTTTTAGTATTCACTGCATACAAATGAAAGCATAAGCTTCTGTATCAGACATGTAATCAGCCTGCTTGTGACCAACATTTTTATAAAACTAGGGCCTTTTCAGAGTAAAGGGAATGTGTGAAAAACAGGGCATGAGACACTAAGGCAATCCATGTATCAGTTCAGTAATATTGAAAAGCTAGGCACTTGTGCATAAATAAAAGACACTACGAAGTGCAAAACAGCACCAGTATGCAAACCCACATCAGGGAAAAAACGTAATTTTCTAGCACCTATATTTTTAAGAAATACATTATTTGCATAGCTCCATACTCTCTGCTGAGGCATATGCTTTTTTATATACTGAACATTAAAACCTCTGGAAAACAAGTATCCCAGTGAATAATATGTGTTACCTACAAAATTAAACTTCTGATACAGGAATGAGTGTGTAACAAACCAAACAACAACAAAGAAAATCTAAGTACTTCATCCCAATGAATGCAACATTCCTCTAGGGTCTGCAAAACCAGGTACCCCTATCAGAGAAAGCGGCAGTTGCCTGGTGTTCAGCCAGTGATTTTTCACCACTTCTGACTCACTTCTGTTTTCAGCAAACTTGAGTAAGTTTAAGCTCTTAGGGTGACATTTATATAGGCCATACACACCCAAATCAATATAATTGAGTTTATTAACAAACTGAGTGAAACAAAATTTCACTACAGCAAATTCTTCTGTTTTCCTTCTCACAAGTAAAAATAAGTTTAAGGAAGAATTGCAAGAAGATTCAAGAAAAGATTGAAGTGACTCTTAGACTGAACCTCAGAATCATTATCATGGTTTAGTGACCATGATGGTGTTGGGTTGATTTTATACTTGATCTTTGAGGTCTTTTCCAGCTGAAACAATTCCAGGGTTGTATGAGTATTTTCTTGTCACCAGGGCTATTTCGAAATTTGGCTCCTTAGAGCTTTTTTAGGTAAGTTATTATGATTTGCATCTCAGTAAATACCACCTTTATTTTATTCTAAGAGCAGTTGTGAGAAGAGAGATGCATTCACCACAGTAAGCAGAAAAGAAGAATCAAGAAGACTGAAACTGATGAGAAAAGAAATCATTTTGAGAAAGCAGAAGCTAAGTTAGTGGGACCACCTGTTACAAACAAATTTTAAATTCAATATTCATTGTGAATATTCTTACCTGTAAGGTGTTTAGAAGAGTGTGCATCACATAGGTCTTTCCACTAGCTCTATGTCCATAGATAAAGATGGATGGAAAACTAAACTGCTCACGCTAGGAATAAAAACAAAATTAAAAAACAGTTGTTGCTGTTTCAGTTCTTCTTTCACATTCAACAGATGAAAGATTTATCAATGAAGTTTCCCTCCAGAAGAAAAGTTATCTTTTAAATTGAGGCATTAAATATGAACTATGTCAATTATCAGGGGATCAGTGTGATCAAGTTTTATGTTTCACCTTCACTGAAATGTTGGGAGAAAAGTCCCAAGAATCAAGTATCCCATAAAGCTACCAGTGAAACTGCTATAACAACATGGTACATTTCTCATGGGAAAACAAACAAAAAACCAAGCAAGCAAGCAACAAAAACACACTGAAAGAAGGTTGGGGGGGCGGGGGGAGAGGGAAGTAGTGGGCTCCTACCTCAAATTAGTTAGTTAACTGAAGCAAAATCTTGGCAAGCACCAATTGCAAGCCTTACATCATCCTAACCTCTGCAAACACTAGCATCAAAGAAAAAAGAACTGCATGGTTTGGTGGAGGAGATGGTCAAAGACCCTGCTCTTCTTTCACAAGACAGTATTTGACTTAGTACCTCTGTTTCCTTAATGGTACTAACACTGTATGTTTCATAGACTATTTTCGTTAAGATACAAGCAAAATAATAAAGTTGTTCTTTTTATTTCATTCTGAACAAGTACTTATTTTTCTGCCTTTCTCATTTCTAAGAATTGTGTATATTGACTTAAAAAATTAATGCAAAAATAAATTTGACAAACACTTTTTATGAATGTCAAGCGTTAGGCTGGGCCGACCATTGAATGACTAACAGATGCTCTTAACCCCTCTCTCTTCCCCTTTTGTACCATCACAAAAATGCCCTTAAATGCCTTCTCCCTCAGACAGCAGAACACCTTTGTTCTGGTCAAACATGCAATATAAAAAGCATTACCTCTCCAAATATGGACAGCAACAAGGACACTTGGGATTCTCGACAAGGCACCAAACTTTCTAACTGAAGCAGCTTAGCTGCTGGGTATGCTGGATGTTCAAGATTAGGCATTTTGACGTTCTTGCAGTTAGTCACCTAAACATGCATATCCCATTTGAGGTGCAGAGAAAAAATAAAATTATCTGGAAAATAAAAAGTTTTAATTATCATTTCCTGGAAAGGGAAATGAACAAATGAACAGGAATTCTAGCCCAGGATAATAGTATCATTATAACAGATTTAACAGACTTCATCAATATCAAGCTTTACTTTGTAAGGCATTACACAGACATTTTCACAGCACAGAGAATAAAATAATATTTAAAAAGCCCAAACAAACAAAAAGGGAAAAGCATATAGGATATGATCAAAGCAATATAACAAATTATCACAGTTTAGCTAACTGAAGAAATACATATTTAGTTCTGGACTTATATGCATTTAAAAGTATCAAGGGAATAAAATCAGGAAAGTAGATTAGTCACAGGTCATCACCTCCCTGGACAGCAAATAAAGCAGAATTTACAAGTAACAGAGCAGAGGTAGGACACTAAGGAAAGACAGGATGACAACAGCTGTTAACAGCTACATTTACTCTAGCCTAAAAGTAGCAGAGGCATATGAAGAAAATCCAGCTGATGCTGAAGACTGACAATACACCTTAAAAAATAGTAGGAGCCCAAACTAGCTAGAGAAAGTTCTAGTATTAATTACAGTTTACCTTTATACAAGAACTAGTCAAGGAAGACTGAGGGTCTCAATTGTCCAAACACTGAAAAGGCTGGATTTGAGGGATAAAACATAGAAAAATACCTCAAAGATACTACTTTGCCTGCAGCTTTTAAAACTGATGGAAAAGTGATAGATCTGTCTGTAGTGATAAACACAACATGCAGAGAGAGAACTGAAGTAACCTCACACACTGGATTCTGACTTTGTCAAATGTAACATGACTTGGCACCCCAAAAAGTAGTTCAGAAATGTAGCCAGTTTTCTAAAATATAAATTGTATAATCCAGTGGATAAATTGTATAAGCAAGTGGAATTACTATGGAAAAAAAGGATAAATGAAAGAATAGAAGCAATGCCAGTGTATTAACACTTCAAATTACATATATTTGTGAGCAACTGTATCACACTTAACAAGGACTACAGCTAGATATCAGGAAACCATAATTCTGAAGCACCTGAAAAAAAAACCAATTACAGAGCAAGTGTGAGAAATCAAAGTAATGTAGCTATAAAAAAAAAAAGAGAGAGAGAAAAGCATAATCATATGCATCAGGCAAAATATTTCCCAGATAGCCCTACAAATAGCTTTGGCCCATGTTATACCAGCAAGATAGCTTTGAGTAAGTCTGCCCACCTGTCCACACTATCTACCCAAGTATTCTAAATGGAACGAAGATACCAAGAAATTGCATAGCTAGATTAAGGTGGCTTTCTAAAAATAAGATACAAATAAATATCAACAATTTAAACAAAGAAGGGGGAAAAAAATATTAGTATCCTCCAAAACTGAAGACCAACAAGGAGGAGGTAAGTTTTAGAAATGTCTGAAAAGTGTACACAGATTTTAAGTACAGCTTTTTACTCCACTGCCTACATGAAAACAGGGCTTGGCTAAGAGTCCTAAATATATCTAAAGCCATTAATTACTTCAGCTTGTCCATCCTGGTGCCTAACTGCACTCCAGAAAAGCATGAATTGCCTATTGATCACAGCGTATGTGACAGCCCTGTTTGCTCTTCAAAATCTCAGAACATGCCATCTTACACTAAACAGATTAAAGCCACTGGATGAAAATGTACTTCTCTACTGACCACGTCTTAATCTCCAAGGGGATCCCATCCTAGAGTTCACAAGAGGATGTCTAGAGTAATACGTTCACAAAACAACTACATTTAAACGGCAATGCTGACACAAAGACTAGCATCAGCCAAAGCCTGAATCCAGGATGTTCCTGGCCGGGATAGGTTGCACGAAGTTTGCACAAGGGATTTCAGGAGGAACAAAAAGCACTCACTTTCCAGCTGAGTCTAGGTAAGGAGACCAAACGCACAAGCAGCTAGATTTGATGACTTAGGACTTCTCTCAGCGTATTGGTCCTAAAATATCCCTGCTGGGCAGGTCTTTCTACACCTCAGCATGAGAGCCGGCACAAGACAAGAGACTGCCCCCTCGACACCGCCGGCACAGGCATGCCTTGGTGGAGGGGGAACGCCGACCCCTGGGCCTCCGCAGCGCGGTCTCTCTCCGCAAAGCCGGGACTAAGGGTTCCTTCGGCCACGCGTCTGCGAGGCTGAAGGCGAACCTGGGCCCCAGGGGCAGCTCGAATCCCGGAGACTAGCCGGGAGAGAGCTGGGGCCTCAGGCCCCTCACCCCCGCGCGCCGCTCCGCACCGACTCCAAACCGGAACGTAGCAGGAGCCGCTCACTTCACTCCCTTCCTCTCCCCCAGCCTAAGAACCACAAACTGCCCGCCCGCCCCCGCCTCGAGTCGAGTCGAGTCGAGTCGAGCCGGGCCGGGCCGGGCCGGGCCAAGCCGAACCACCCCCCGGCTCCGCTACCCGCAGCGGCTCACACTCACACCGTCCGCGCGCCAGCTCTCGCTGCCGCCTTCCACACATGCGCACCCAGCGCCCAGCTCCGCCTTCCCCAGCCAGCGCGCAGGTGCGGAGCCCGCAGCATGCGCCGAGATGGGACGGAGGTGCCTGCCCTCACTCTGAAACTGGCGGCGCGGGAACAGGTAGTATGATGATCCGGCAGGACGTCGGTCGCTCCGTGTCGAGTGGATGATCTGGAAGTCCCGGGGGTGACGTAGTGTTTTATGCTGGGGATCCCAGAACTGAGCACAGTACGTCAGGTAGAGTCTCAAGAGAGCAGAGTAGAGGAGCAGAATCGCCTCCCTTGACCTTCTGGCCACACTTCTCCTGATGCAGCCCATGATACAAATGGCTTTCTGGACTGGAAGTGCACGTTGCTGGCTCACACTTGGTTTTTCATCCACCAATGCCCGTATGTCGTTCTCCACCGGATTGCTCTCAATCCAGACGTCATCCAGCCTGAATTTGTGCTTGGGGTTGCTTCAACCCATGGGCAGGGCCTTGCCTTTGGCCTTGATGAACTTCATTAGTTTTGTATGGACCTGCCTCTCAAGTCTGCTCAGGTCTCTCTGGAGGGCATCCCATCCCTCAGGCATGTGAACTGCAGCACTCAGTTTGGTGTCATCTGCTTGCTGACTGCATGCAATCCTGCTGTCCATGTTGCTGACAAAGACGTTGGTCAAAACCAGTCTCTACTGACCCCTGAGGAACACCACTGGGACATCAAGCCATTGACCACAGCTTTGAGTGAACTCATCTAGACAATTCCTTGTCCACCAAATTCACGTCTCTCCAATTTAGAGACAAGGATGTCATGCAATACAGTATTAAATGTCCAGATAAACATGGTTAGTGGTTAGGGTTAGGAGTTAAGGTTATGGTTTAGGGTTAGGAGTTAGGGCTACGTTCTAGAGTTAGGGTTACAGTTATTTTTTCACTTGAGGTGAAAAAACACTTGAAAGAGTTGCTTTGGGTGAAAAAGACCTTTAAGATCATCCAATCCAGCCATACTCAATCTCTACAAAGTCTGGTGTAAACCCATGTCCCTCCTTATTATATGTCTGTCTCTATTAAACATCTCTAGGGATGGGGACTTAAGCACTTCCTTGTGGAGCCTGTTCCAGTCTTTGAGAACCCTTTAAGTCAAGAAGTTTCTTCTCATAGCCAACCTAATGCTCCCCTGGTGCAACTTGAGGCCATTTACTCTCATATCACTTGTTTCTAGGGAGAAAAGGCCAATAGCCACCTCATGCCTATATCCTTTCAGAGAGTCATAGAGGAAAAAAGGAAATAAACTTGTACCTTTGAAAGAAGGGGCTCTGTAAGACAAAAGCAATTTTCTTACCTAACTTACTGAGAACATGAGAAAGTAATGACTTACAAAAGCTGGGATTAAAGCTGCAAAATATAGAGTGTAATTATTTTGTATGCCCTTTTTGCTCCTAGTCAATACTACAGTGTGAGATTCCTTTAATCAATTAAACAGGTACATTCATGATGCAAAATTAATTGCTTGGAACAACTTTGGACCGGATTTGCTGGTTTGTCCTGCCTTCAGCCTGCAGTGTGTTGATGCAAGCATGCCATCAAGTGGTACAAGAAGAACTTGTCGAGGAGTTGATCCTCTAGCTCAATAGTGTTAAATAGTGGAGACCTCGTGTATCCCAAAATGTCACTTTTTTAAATCTCTAAATGACAAATGTCAAATATTGAGATGCCACTGTGACACTTGGCGGGGAAAAGCTCTGTGGCTGGGGTTCCTGGGGGCATAACTGCTAATGCCTGTCAATTCAACAAGACCTGGGGCTCTTATAATAGACTCATATAAACACCTGACTAGAAAGTCTGCTAAAGGCCCAAATTACCATACAGCATGGACCTGGAGGGCACCCTCCAGGCCCAGGCTCCTCGGGTGCTGTCACAGTAGCCCCTAAAAGTGGGAAGTTGACTCCTTGGATGTCAACCCCGCCTGCAAGCAAGGGGGTCCGGGTCTGAAAGCCTTTGTGCTCAGCTGGCAGCCTGTTTATGGTGCCCGCCCTGTCTGTGGGCCTCTGGGACCAGGGCTGCCCTGTAAATTAGGGCCTGGTCAGCGCCATGGTGTCCTAGGCGCTTTGCAATGCCAGCAGCGAGTCCAGACCCCTGTAAGCAGGGTGGTGCAGCCTCTTTGGACGCTGCTCTGCGTGACAAGGTCTCATTGCCCAGGGGGCCCGCTCCGGAGCCCAGTTCCAGCCCCGACCGCAAGTCTGCCTTGCGCCGCAGACAAGCTGAAATAGGAAGGCTGTGCGGAAGTGGGGGTTCTGCGGGTGGGCGGGCAGCCGGGTGGTGCCTATGGGGAGCTCCCTGCGGGGGTGTCAGGAACCCTGTTTCCCTCGCGCAGAGAGGAGTCGGCGCTGCGGACTGCGTCCCTCCTTGACAGCAGCCGGCGCAGAAAACAGAAGAGGCCTGGGGTGGAAGGGCGAGGCGAGAGCGCGTGCGCGCGTTGCTACGGCAGCGGAGCCTCGCGTCGCTACGGACGTGGCGCATACACGTCGGTGTCCCCTGCTCTCACGCTCACTGCTGCCGCCATGTGGCCACGGGCAGGCACTGCTCGCTGCCCTATGCAAACTGCGCTGCTCTGCGCTCTGAAAGGGCAGTTTTGTCCGCAAGCCGTTTTGCAAATTCAGGTTGAGTTTGGCCAGACAATACGCAACAGGTTTTTAATATTTGGTTGTGTCTCCCAGTATTGCAGAGTCAAGCCCAGTGCTCTCAGTAACCACCAAATCCCCAGCCCCTCCCAGTATCCCCAAAATTTCTTCCCTGTGCTCCCTGTAACACACAAATCCCCTTCCTAGTGTTCCCAGTATAGCCCCAGTGTCCTCCCCATCCCTCTCAGTACCCCAAAATCTGTTCCCAGGGATCCCAGAAATGCCCAGTGCCCTCCCAGTACTCCCACTAACCTACCAAATCCCCTTCCCAGTGCTCCCATAAATTCCAAAATCCCTTCTCAGGGCTCCCAGTAACACTCAATGACCCCCAGTCCCTCCCAGTGCTCCCAGTAAACCCCAGGTGCCCTTCCCAGTGCTCCCAGACTGCCCAGTGCCCCCCAGACCCACCAGCGCTCCCAATAAGTCTAAAATCTCATCCAAGCGCTCCCAATAACACTAAGTGTCCTCCCAGTCCCTCCCAGTGTTTCCAGTATGGTCCCAGAGTACTCCCACTTCCACCCACTTCTTCCAGTAACCCCCAAATCCCCTTCCCAGTGCTTCCAGTAGGACCCCAGTGTCCTCCCCATCCTCCCCAGTAACTCCAAGATCCCTCCCCAGTGCTCCCAGCAACCCCCCAAATTCCCTTCTCAGTGCTTCTAGCGCTCCCAGTGCCCTCCCACTCCACCTAGTGCTTTTGGCATGGCCCCTGTGGCACGACTCCAGTGCCCAGAATGCCCTGGGAAGCAACATGGCTGGCAGGAAGTTTTGTGTAACAGGCTCCAGCTCCCGGCATGCCGCAGGGAAACAAAACGGGCGACAGGAAGTCATATTTCACCGCTCTTGTCTGTAGCTGTTGCTGCTTTATCGTCTATGCAAGTATTTCAAGTATGCTAGCATTATCGGGATGCCAACACACTTGAATTAGCCAGCTAACTATGCAAGTAATTGCTATCGTAAATGAGGTGTTTCTGATTACAACACAAATCAAGGTGTCTAAAATTCAGAAGGTGTTTGGCAGCAAAGAAATGCACGTGAACTTAGACACCGTATATGTAAAGCTGGTCTAATGATTAATTGTGCTTTTTTTGGATGAACCCCAAATTTATCCTGGAAACAAAAAAACAAAACCACAATCTGCAGATGTTGAGACCTGATGACCAGTTTAGCTCTCAAACCACAGACATTGGGCCACAAAATAAAATCTGTTTAACAATACAAATATTTCTCATTCTGAATGGTGAGAAAGGAAGTGGAAGAAAACCACAGTTTCCCAGCATGCTCCAGATGCAACAAATGAAGTGTGGCTGGGGACTTTCTGGGCACAGAGGCCAGCTGGCATTGTCACTCATAAAAACCTCAGCCTCCAAGCCATGATGGGTGTATGACCCGGAAGGTCGTCTCTGGACCATCCTCTCTCATGAACTTTGCCTTAAAATTACCTGGGAGCAAGTCTATGCATCCAGTTCCTGACCTGGCGTTCTTCAGCAGTTTGCTGACTGCAGTGCTCCATAGTGGATGTTTCTCCTTGCCACTGTTGAATGTTCTCATCTAGAAGCAGCATGTTTGTGGAAGGGATGGAACAGCCACAGAGACAGGAGAAATTGCCTGGGGTTTCCTTCTCATTTTCTGTTGCAGTGCCTTTTATTGTGCTCCCACCTCTCCAGGCTCTTAACTGCTTGTGCAAATCCTTGCAAGGCTGATTTCTCCCTTTTTCACAGGATCTCTCTCATGTTAATCAATCCCAGGGGAATTCTTCCAGTCTCCTGTGATGGGAGATAGAAAGCAACAGGAGCATGGCAAGGAGCCAACTAGGCAAGAGATAATAACACTGTCTTGTCAGCTCCAAACCCATTTTATTGTAAGCATCATGCTATACGAGCCATTTGAAGAACAGAAAGCTTAAAAAGAACCTCTAGACTGCCTAGTTAGGTGGTTGTTCTGGGGTAATTTACACATGCTGATGCCACTGTCACTGTAACATGCCCTTAACAAATATCTGCATGTCAGTTGGGCACAGCCAATAGGATACGCCTCCGGCTCTGCCCTGGTGCTGTGATTGCATGGTCATAAGCTGCTGTGCCTCTGTGTGTGTATATGAACACAGCTCTTAAATCAACAAAATCCTGGCGTCTAGGAACTCATAGAGCTCATGTTTCACTGCAGGAAATGCTATGTTTTGACTAGTTTCCTGGGGGTTTTTCCAGTAGTTGGTTTAATCAGTCTTGCTGTTGGTCTGTCAGCCCCAGACAGCATCTCCGTAGTGTGTATTAGTGGACATAAAGCTGGAACAACCTCTGAGGGTAACGCTGTCCCAGACTGGCTGGTTCTGCAAAGGCAAAAGTCCAGTGTTACTTTACCCCTTCATTCCTTCTGCACTGAGTATGCATCAAATTCCAGGTTATGCATAGTGGCTAAAGATTTCCACTTTCTCTAGGCCTCTCTCCAAGAGAGAGGGTTTGGGTTGGGTTTGGGGTTTTTTTTTGATTGCCCTCATATATATGGGGTTGGCACATAACATATGCACATATAATTACATTTAGGTATAAATTTCAAGTACCTGTTTAAAATACATACTGTTAATGAAAGGCAGAATTTAGGGCCTAAGTGGTTTGCCGAAACTTTCTGTAAGATGGAGCTTCAATCAATTTTTTCATTAAGTTCATATAAATCAAACTGGAATTCATATCTTAACAATCTGCTGTTGAGCAGCTCCCATGGAACTAGGTCGTTTTAGTTGAAGAATTTGGCCTCAGTGCTAAAGCGCAAAGGTAGCAATCAACCCAAATGAGAGCAGTCATATACATAGATGTGCATTCCTGTGGGAATACTCTGCTCTTCTGTGTACACATAAAACACAATTCTTACCTGGCTAGGTACTTCCAAAACAGATTGGGGTAGATTTCGATTAGACATTGTCACAGTCCACTCAGTGGACTCATGGTAGTTCGTTTGCTGTGATCTCAAAGTGCAAAAATCTAAGGCAAGCACTCTAAAGGGGTTTGTTTCAATCAGCAGTAAATCCTGTAAAGTGGCTTGTGATGGTTAGAAAGGGTGATAGGAAAAGGAGAAAAGGAAATTTAAGAGAGAAGAGGCTGATAGCTACCAACAATGTGAGTGTCCAAAGACTTCTCTCTGGTCCTAGGTCCAGTCCTACTGGTCCTTCCTATCATTCTTGATCCTGGTGGGAAAAGCTTTCAAGTTCCATTGTTAAGGAGCCCTCATTTATGCTCAATCATGCACCTGCCCATGGCCAATCTCTTCCTCTCTCCACCTCTTGTGAGTAAGGCTTCCACGCATGCCCAAGGAGGAGTGTCTGAGGTATAGTCTACCTTGGAGGTGGGTAGCTTTCAACCAGGAGGTGTGTCTTCATATTAGAATGACATTATAATGAGCAAGGTTTGCCTAAGGTTCACAATTTCCTCATCAACACTGAGACAGAAGTTGGACAGAAGTTACAGTTTTTGCTCCAGTAGAATAAGCTGAGACAGTGGTGCAGTCAGTCTTTCTGACTTGTCCTAGGTGACAGAGAGAGGCACCATTCTTCTCTGTACCATGCAGCTAATGTTTTTCACCTGTGTATCCATAGAAACCACATTCCATTGTGCAGGCTTAGTAACTTATTAGTGAGGCAGACTTGCAACAAGATGTTAGTCTTAAGTTTTGGGGGATCACAGGATGTCAGGGGTTGCAAGGGACCCAAAGAGATCATCAAGGCCAACCCCTCTGCCAGAGCAGGACCATACAATCTATCTCAGGTCATAGGGGAATGCTTCCAGATGGTCCTTGAAAATCTCCAGAGGAGGAGACTCCACAACCTCTCTGGGGAGCCTGTTCCAGTGGTCTGTGACCCTTACAGTAAAGAATTTCCCCCTTATGTTGAGGTGGAACCTCCTGTGCTGCAGCTTGCACCCATTGCTCCTTGTCCTATCACAGGGTCCCCTATTGTTCAAGTTTCTGATGACAACATTGAGACAATATTCTTCCAATTGACTCTTACAGACATTAGGAAGAAGTTCTTCAGTATGAGGTTTGTGAGACACTGGAATGGGTTGCCCATAGAAGTTCTGGATTGCTTATTGCTCTAAGTGTTTAAGACCAGGCTAGATCAGGCTTTGAGCAACCTGGTCTAGTGGGAGGTATCTTTGCCTAGGAGTCTAGATGATCTTTGAGGTCCCTTCCAACTCAAGCCAATCTATGATTCTATGAAAACTGGATATGATAAGGATGGAGAAACACTGGAACAGGTTGCCCAGTGCTCACGATCAGGTTGGACATGGCTTTCAGCAGCCTGATTTAGTTAAAGATGTGCATGGCAGAGGATTTCTGTGAAATAATGATGATCTCTCTAAGTTGCATAAATTCAACCTTTCCCACCAGCTTTCCTGTGGATGAAAGCCATAAGATTCACCAAGCTGTACAAAAGATCTCTTTTTTTTGTTGTTGTTTTTTTTTTCTACAATGCCACTGGTGAATGGACTCTCACAAAATCCCATGTGTCACAACTCATCTGGGGCTGGAAAAAACAATTCCATAGCTTTGGATACCTTTTCCCTGGCTTTGAGTGCTGTCAGAGAAGAGACTATAGGGTCAGAGAAGTTCCACATCCATTCTAGTGTGGATTTGTGAGCAGTACAAATTCAAAATTCTCCAGTCAGCACTTGTGACTCTCCACATGCTCACAGCAGATTCATTCCTCTGGACTTTTCTTTTTAGTCTCCCTATGGCAAATCCTCATTGCCAAGTGAGAGAGTCTTGGTGGAAGATTCAAGGGTTGCTGGAGATGTCCTCATTTTAACTGTCAGCAATGCCATTAGCTGATATTGTTTATCCCATGCTGTCCCCTTTACTTGCACTTGAACTGTTCCACTAACAATAAATGCATTCTTCTGGACACTCCTTGGACGAAGCTCACTTTGATGAGGAGCCTGGTAGCTCACAGTACAGATCTAAAGACAGTGCCTGGCTCAGCCTCACCCAGGAGGACACAGTCTTGGGCTGTCACGTGCCCCAAGCCAGCCTTGAAGTAAGCGTTGCCTTGCCAGTTAAGACACAGCAGGCAACGTCCTTTCACACTCACAAGACCCTGACACGCTTCTATCCAAACAGCTCTGCATAGTTGGCAATCAGCCCACTTGTGATTTTCCAGTGGCATGTGTTCAGTGACTGCTGCTGTTAGCTTTGGCAGATGAAAGAAAAATACTTTGTAACCCTGGAAAATTCCCAGTGCTCATATTCCAGATGACTGCTTAACAGCATCCTCCTCCAATGGCATCTCTGGACTGAGAAGCATCAAGGAACATGAGTAATAGGCTAGATCCTAAGAAAATAAGGAAGAAGGGGAGGGAGTAAAGAAGGAAAAGCAAGGAGCATTTTTTTTATGTCTTCAAGGACTTAATGAAATTAATTCTTATTCCGAGTATTCAAAAGTTACTGGTCCTCATAACCAAGAGCTATGTGGTTAGCTTAAAATCAAGCTCGATGCAGCTGAGATTCCTTTTAGTTTGTCATCTGCTGCTTTACCTTTAGGAGGTGACATTTGCCAGCTTTTCTCTGTAATCTCAATGACTAGAAACCCACTTTTCATTGTCATGAAAGCTGAGATCCTCACATAATCATATGACTCCAGAAGGAGGGGATGGAAGTACATTGCGTCCCACAGGACCAGCCACCAGAGTGCTGGCAACACTGCAGAATTTCCCCGAAGAGCTCATCCTGCTGTGCTTAATGTCCCAAAAATAATGCACACTCTTACATGAGCTCAAGGAGCAATCTAAAGGTCACGCTCAGCCCAGTGCTATGATCCAGCACAAGTCCACAGATCACATACTTCTTAAGTAGGACCTTTTCATCTAGGCAATGCCAACATTCCTGTTGACCTCAAGACTGGACTGAATTTTACTCAAGGTGCAATCAGAAGAGCCAACAGCTTTGCTAGTGACTGCAAAAGTGAATGAAAGTAAAATCCCAGAATTAGAAAAGGGTTTGGGTTTTAGTCTTACCTCTTTCTTTCTAATAGTCTAATTTTCTCCAAATGTCTCTTCTGTTGACCAAAAACTATGTTATTCAGAAAGTATATATTGGGTGAAGGTCATAGTACAGTATAAGAACACTAGGAAAGTATATAAAATGTTTTGATTGATTTATGTTACTTATGTATATATGATATACATGTATAGAAATAAAAATATTTCACTTTTTCATGTTTTTAATTAAAATACTGTAGTTTTTAATTTTCAAATTATGTTTTATTCTGAAATTTGCTTTATTTAGTAATGACAATATATTCCAAGCTGAACAGACATAGAACATATAATGTTGGATCCAAAAAATTTTTTTAGCTGTGTGTGTAAAAAAGATGTTTTCTTTCAACTGCACTATTAAGAAAATCGGTCCTCGGTACTAGACTCAGACACTCTAACAATGCAGAAGATTGTCTAGGAGCTTGCGGGGAGCCACAGCTGGAGGCAGCAGAGACTCCACTACTGCACCATGCTGCTGAAAAGTCATTAACGACTTTCTAGCTGCAAGAGCTGCTGTTGTCAGAGGGGGTCGCGTTGCCTCTGGCTCCAGCTGGTGCAAGGGCACATTGATTTGAACCAGAGCTTGTGCCAAAGTTTGTAAGGGACCGGGGTCACCTATGAATGTTGCAATCAGCTGACAGTGCATTTTCTGGATTTCTCTGTTAGTGTAAAACACCAAAATGCCCTTACTGATACCCCTCTCATGGATATCAGCAGCACTGCATTAGTTAGTTCCTTTGTCTTATTCTAAGAAATAAGTATAACTATTAAGGACAGGAAAATAAGAGGCTTGTAAATGTTTGTTTGGTTTTCTCCATTATTTTCTAGCTACATCTTCTGGGTTCTGGAGCAAGTTGGAGCTGAGGGTTGTGGTTTGCTTTCCTATACCCATTCAGCATGACACCTTTTGGAAGAAGGGGCATATGTTTCAAGAAGAGCCATAGAATGTTAGGAGTTGGAAGAGACCTGTGAAGAGCATCTAGTCGTGTCTGTCCATTCCCCCCCACCGCCTCCTCTCCCCAGCCAAAGCAGGATCACTTAGGGCAGGCCACACAGGAATGCATCCTGGCAGATATTGAAAGACTCCAGAGAAGGAGACTCCACAACCTCTCTGGGGAGCCTGTTCCAGCACTCCGTCAACCTCACTGTAAAAGTTTTTCCTCATGTTGAGGTGGAACTTCCTGTGTTCCAGCTCATACACATTGTCTATTACTGGGCACCACCCAAAAGCGACTGTCACCTTCAACTCGACACCCACCCTGTTTCTGAAGAAGGCATTTGTCACAAGTGCTGAGCAAGCCTTTTGTAGTCCAGAGAAGGGCGACGATGCTGGTGAGAGACCTTGAGCACAAGCCCTGTGAGGAGAGGCTCAGGGAGCTAGGATTGTTTAGCCTGGAGAAGAGGAGGCTCAGGGGAGACCACATTGCTGTCTACAACTACCTGAAGGGTGGTTGTAGCCAGGAGGGAGTTGGCCTCTTCTCTCAGGCAACCAGCACCAGAATGAGAGGACACAGTCTCAAGCTGCACCAGGGGAGGTTTAGGCTCGAGGTGAGGAGAAAGTTCTTCACTGAGAGAGTCATTCACCATTGGAATGTGCTGCCCAGGGAGGTGGTGGAGTCACCGTCCCTGGAGGTGTTGAAGAGGGGATTGGAAGTGGCACTTGGTGCCATGGTCTAGTCGTGAGGTCTGTGGCGACAGATTTGACTTGATGATCTTTGATGTCTCTTCCAACCTTGGTGATACTGTGATACTGTGTGATACTGTGATATTTTCCTGCTCTGATGTTTTCCTAAAGACATTCCCATGGCAGTGGATGGGGTAGAGTGCCCCAGCATAGGGTTTAGCACAAACACAAAATGCAGAGTGATAGAACATACTCAGACAGGAAATAATATATTTCATTGTGCAGATGTTACAGTACTGTTTCCTTGTGCAGGTGTGACAGCAGTGTTGATGTTGGAAAGAAAAGGGGGGCGGGGAGGGGAAAGTAGGGTCGACAAAAAAATAGGTCTTGATTTCTGTACAACTGAATCATCACCTCACTCTGGAATATATTTTTCTACAACACCTGTACACAGACCATCAACCTTGCAAGCTCCAAGTGGTGAACATTTGTACATTCCTTCATCTACAAGATGCACAGCACTAGTAAGAAGAAGAAAAACCCGGTGAAAAACAGTTTAACCCAGTGAAAAACAAGGGGGGATTTTCCAGTAGTACTTGAGGCAGTATCACATCCATTGCCCTTGAGACAGAGATTTATAGTCCTGTCACTTGAGGGTGGCTGCACTTTTACATGCTTACACATATTTTATTTGCCTTAAAAACTAAATAATCCAAATATTTTCAATTTTTATTCTTGTAACAGCTTTTTAAAATCTTGTGTTCCTTTAACTCCTGTACTGCCTTTGGGGAATAAAGGTAATAGTGGCATTTACATATACAGTGTTTCATCAACCCTTTCTCCAGCACTGCATCAGGTCTCAGTGGAAGGACATGTCCCTCTTTGCCTGCTGTGGGGGATGTTGCATCCACAGCCACCCCTCAAGCCCTGGGCACAGGTACAAGCAGCTGCCTGATCTGGCTGTATGGGTACTGTGGTTTTGAATGGCTGTGAGCTAAACTCAGGATTCCAAGTCAGCATGGCTGTACCAAGGGCTGTGGAGACCATTGACAAGCATCTACTATCAGTATCATCCATCAGGAGAACAACACTGGGCTTTGGTGTGATAGATAAATTAATTACCAAGTTAAATGCTGACTAGGAGAGAATTAAGAACCATGTGATCCACTGAGTGATTGACTAATCTTTATTAAAGGCATCCCTGGTTGATCCTCTTTGGGCTCAGACTGGATTTACTCCAAAAGCTAGGGACACTTATATTTTTTATGGTGGTAAATTTTTTATGAACCCTGAATTATCTGTTTCAGATGCAGAAAAATCTTCAGACTCCATTATATTTATTAGATTTGCTTAAGCATAATGCCTTTTATTCTTGGCTATCACATACAGCTCTGTGAAACTTTAAAGACTCCACAATGACACTTTATCCCTGGTTATGCAGGAAAATGTTAGGCTAAGCAGCAAGGAGGAAAAAACAAAACAAAACCAAAACCAAAACCAACAAGCCCAACAATGGATGACATTAATTCCAGATGAAGGGGTGTCATGGTCAGCTGCTAGGGAAAGCAGTTTGTAGATGATCAGCTGAGAGAGGTAACAGTTTTGTCTTTCTGAGTTTCAAACAGATATATCTCCTGTTCCAGCTGGGGATTTGAGCACTGATTATACATGGCCTGGTGTTAAAATATTCCTTCAGTTCTAGAAGGAAAAACATTATCAGCAGCAGCTTTCAGGTGGACTGGCAGCACTGTCAAGCAATGGGGTCACTTAGGGTCTTCTCTAACAACCACAAACCAGAGCAATAATTTGGTGCTTAGGAATTCACACACAGGCACACACAACCTGCACAGACAACCTGCTGCACAGCTGCAAGTTGCAACCTGCTTGGTTGCAACCCCAGTGGATTATGAAACATGCTATGCAAATGTAAGTCTTTATTGTTGCTGTTTTGGCCCTAAGCCACAACAAAATATATCTACAATGGGACAGTTTCATGGCTTTGGTGTGCTGTGGGTTTTAAGGCCAAAGGCAGCATCATTTCAGAGTGTCAGGAAGTGCATTAGTATCTTGTGAGTATAGGTGTGACAGTTTAGGCTGTGCCTTTAAAAAAAAAATAGAATCTGAGCAAATCTACAGTTGGTGTAAAAAGAAAGCCAAGAGCGATAATTCTAAACTAGTTTCATTGGTCAGATGAGTGGGATGTAGTTTTACCATCTTACATTCTGCTCTCATTCCGTTCTCTTCTGTCTTTCTGCTGGCATGCTGGCTGCTTCACTGAAGGACTCTTTATCAGCAAACTAGAGATAAGCATTACTAGCTTTTCTATCAAAGCTTTTGAAGTAACTGAAATTCCCCTAACATTTCTCCTCTTCTCTTTTCTTCTAATTAACCAGAGAATAAAGGGAGGGGAGAGGTTGGGGGGAAGCAGGGCAATGTCCTCCTGCCCAGGGAGGATTGCTGTGCTGTTTTCATTTTGTAAATACCTGTATAATGTTGTAAATACTGTATACTCTGTACATATTCATTGCATTCCATTATTGCTTGTAAACTACAGCTTCATTCGCTTCTCTGACTGGGTTCAGCTGAGCTTTTGTTGATGTGCGTGGGTTAAACCATCACAATAGGCTTTGAAGAGTGTTTGTCCAGGATGAAGTCTTCCACTTTATCCAGACTTAGAATGAATGTAATTGGGTTTGTGTGCTTTCTCTAGTGTGGAAAGAAGGGGGAGGGACAAGGGGGGAATAAAATGGAAAGACAGTTTACTCACCTGCTTTAAATTGTTTCCTTTGTTTTTCCCCACCCACCAGTTATTCCAAATATATTTCCTGGAGAAAAAAAACCAAACCAAACCAAAACAAAACAAACAAAACAAACCAGAACTTTAAAAGGACAGGATCTTGCCTGGACCTTCACAATAGTTTCACGCCAGAATACTTCCTTTTGGGGGTAAAAAGCAGCAGCAAAACAGTAATAAGTCTTCTAAAGTCAGTTAATGTTTGTTAGTAAGACCAACATGTAGGTTTTATCCTTTCTGTTGTTAGATATCTTCTATTAGATGGTGAAGAGGGAGAGAGAAAGAATTGCTTCACCTGCTCCTCTCTTCTGTAAACTGAAAACAGACCAATCATATAGGGGCAGCTCAGTAAAACAAGTACAAATAAGGGCATTCAAACATCATCCTAGGCGTCCCCATACCACTTTCAGGCTCAGGTAAACCATGTGGTGGCTGTGTCCTACCTCTGAGCAACTGGGATAAAATACTCAGGAGGCAGAATAGGCTTCCTGATTTCTAAACAATATTATTTTTGGATCAGGTTGTATTTATTTTGTGTGAAGCTCTTCAGAGGAGGTAATACTAGCTTTTTGTTTTGGTTTAACCCCAGCCAGCAACTAAGCACCAGACAGCCGTTTGCTCACTCCCCAGTGACGTGGAGAAGAGGATCTGAAAGGTAAAAGTGAGAAAACTCATAGATTAAGACAGTATAGTAAATAAAGCAAAAGCATACAAGCAAAGCAAACCAAGGGATTAATTCATCAGTTCCCATGGGCCTGCAGGTTGTCACCTCCAGGAAAGCAGGGCTTCATTATGTGTAATGGTTCCTTGGGAAGAGAAAATGGTGTAATTCTGAATGTACAAGGTTGGCAGTTTATTCTAGAGCACAGATGTGAAGCCTCACCTCTCTGGTCACCACCTACCCTGTAGCTTTTCTGCCAGGACTGCTTTCCTATCTCCTCCTGGAATAGGGTAAATTTTCTACTTCCCAGAAATCCAAATTTGAAAGCTGTTGTGAACTGGTGATCATAATCTGGTTTGGATTTGGTCAGTTTAAACATTTTTATTTTAAATAATGCAAAATTTTCAATTCTAATTTTTTAAACTTATTATTTACTTTTATGTGTTGTTTGTGGGTTTTAAAACTTCTTATTCTATTTGTCTTAATTCCAACTGTAGATAAATTTCATATTTGAAGAGTTATACTGACAAACTCAGTATTTCAGCAATTTCAAAACTTTTCTAAACATCTGCCAAATAGGCAGCTTCACTGAAACTAAGCCTTTCTGCAAAGTGTTCTTGTTTTAGGAAACTGGCATTCTTGTAGGGAAAAATATACTTCACAGGAGAAATTCCAGTTCTCTTTGCCCAGATTATTGTATAAAGGCTTTCATAACAGTCAAGGTCAGTTAGTTTTTTTGGAGAAAGCAAGTCCATATTGTCTTCCACTGTCCCACTCTAACTTCAAAGGAAAGGAAAATAGATAAACAGCCTCCTTTAGATAGCTAAAGTGCTATTCTGTACTTCTACAAGCAGTGAAAACAGATTACCAGCCTCCCTTAGATAGTAACAGTGGTATTCTGTACTTCAACAGGCAGTTTATACATTTTAAGCACTATAGGGAAAGAGTCACCAGGTCGATGGCTGTGCTTTGCTCAGCACAGCTCTGCCAAGGCTCCCAATGTGCAAAGCCTCAAGGCATGCTTTGAACTTGGGGGTCTGCTAAGACAAAATCGAACATCCCTGCTCTTATATTTAACCCCTTTTTTTGGAGCCAGAATTTCATCCTGGCTGGAAATCCCTCTGCTCTGACGAGGTCTTAAAGGTCAGCAGTGCTTATGCACCCAGCACACAGGGACAGTGGGACTGGGGCACAGTCCAGGTCCCAGCATCCTGCTCTGAGACACCAGCCCAGTCACAGGGGGTTGGTAGCACTGCTGGCACCCAAATGGCAGTTGTTGCAGGGACTTTTGGAGGGTTGTTGATGTGCTGCAGGTTTGCTGAGGAATGAGGATAAACTCTTCTCTACAAAGCTCTTTGCAATGGGGATTATTTAACCAGGACAGGGAGTGCTGTCTAATGTGTGCACATGGCCACTTGAGTAGGAAAAGTGATATTACAAAGGACTTGGGCTGGTGAGATGTGATGCTGCTCCCAACAAATCATATGTATAATATGAAATTAATTTAGAGGGTGAGCTGTTAGCCAGAAGGGCCAGTGGCTAAGGCTAACCCTAACACACTGAGCAGGAGCATGCCATGCTGGGTTGGCAGCCCCATGTCCCAGCCCCTGCACTGCCTGGGTTATACCACTTACAGAGAGCCCAAGTAATTCATCTTTGCAGAGATTTTTCCTGGTTGCAAGAGGATTTTTTCTGTTTAATGACTGTCAAAGTTCTAGTATAGATGACAGAAAGCTCAGTTTTAGTGCAGCACAGGCTGTGTTAGGGGAATCCTGCAGGTAATTTTGCAGGCTTGACACAAAGTTATAGCTGTGGCTTATGACTCAGTTATTGCTTACTTATTAATTTATGAATGAACAACATCACTCAGTCAGGGTCTCTTTGTATTTTGAGGTAAGAGATGTGTAAGGCACATGGAATGTAATGCAGCAGGGCAAGCAGAGGAGGAGCAGGCAAGAGGAAGACAAGCTGCCCCTCTCAGAGGGACCCAGCTGTCAGATGTAGGTGTTTGCAGCAAGCACTGTTAATGCAGGGAATGATGTAGGATATGCAGAACATATGATCTGCTCTGAGACACTTCACACTGAAACCACCAGATCACCACAAGGCATGTGTGTGAATTGGATTTTTTTGCTTTAAGCAGGATGCTGTTTGCTTGTGAATGTGGCACAGGAGATGACATCCAAGCTTACAGACTCTTTCTGCTTATAGAAGCAATCAAATCAGTTTAATGAAGACTGTCTAGACTTTTCCTGGGTACTTGCTTATTCTCCTGAGTCTTGGACGAATAACCTGGAGGGTTGCTCTGAACTACTGATGCTCAAGGGAGGTAAACTGCTCAGAAAATGAGTATCATTTACTGGGTGTGCAGGGTTTGTTCAGCCTCTCACTGGAGGCTCAGGGAATGTGCTCCTTCCCACTCAGCATGTTCCCAGCAGAAAAGTCCCAAGTCACAAACAACTGAAAATAGCAAAATGATCTCATAGATCAGTTGCTAAAAATACAGAGAAGAGTCTAGTTACAAATACTGTGGCCAGGTGGTTTGTTATTCACCCAGCAGAGAAAGGCATCAGAGAATCCTGGATTCTTCCACTTTCAAAATAAATGTTTGTTTCTGGTGTTGCCTATGGCCTCATCCTGATCAGCACTGAGCTGACACTGAGACCGTTACAGAGGAGCTTACTCAGAAAGATGTGCCAACTAATGAAGCAGGAGTACAGCACACCTCTCATGGGCCACTGGCTCTGCCAGCACCTGCCCAACATCTAGGGGTGCCTCATCCCAAGCCTGCACCAACATGAGAGAAAAATCTCACACCTTGCCACAAGATGGCAGCTGCCTCTCCAAGGGAAACAACTGCTACACAAACACAATGTGGTTTTAAATAGAAGCCTGCTGTTGCCTGAAGACCTGACAGTTTTGACCTGTTGCTGCTCACTCACCTTCAGGACTTACCTTGAGCCAGGAGACAAGGTCATTCCAGTGGATGCTGGGACAGAGAACAGCAACTGCTGATGGAGAGGACTTGTTGCAGGGTCCAGGACAGCCTGGAGATAGTCCTCAACCTTGCAGTGCAGAGCACTTTACTGTCTAGTAGTAACAAAGAGAATTAAATAGGGCTGGTGTCTTTTTATTGATGGGATCACAGGTCTGTTGAATAAAGAAAACCATCATAATGCAATGTTAATTCCTCCAAAGCATTGCTGCAGCACTGCTTTAGTTTTTAAAAATTGTGCAGTATGTAATTGCCAGGTAATTAACTACATGGATTAAAAAATGGTGGAAGACATGCAAATCGAAGAGCAGTAAAGAGGGACAAAGGCAGGTTATTGTTACATAAACCTGACTTGCCTGGTCACAGCCCCATGACATCCACTGGCAGGTAGCTAAATACCAACTTACACAACACCAGAGACAGACATGCAGACAATCTTGGCAAGGAATAATTCACAGACAGATTTAGGAGTAATCATAGATGATCATTTCAGCATAAGCTGCCAGTCAGATGGTAGCTGAAAAGGGTGCTTACACAACCCTTTCATGTATAAAATGAAGCTATCAGGAAAATAGGGCAAGGATCCCTATATGCAGAGTTTGTGAAAGGTCATAGCCCATGAAAGATCACTGTTAGAATGTCTTTAGCCTTTATGGACATTTCCTTCTAGAACAGATTGCATATATACACATCTGTCTATCCATATATAGATAGATCTGCTTCTTTGTGTCCATAATATATGTGTGTATATATATATACACACATGTGATTCCTGTACAGTCAGTATATGCAAAGTACCCATTGCCATTGCTCACTTCATGCCCAGCAAATATGCCAGAGATACCTCAGTAGTTTCAATACACCTTCAAGTATAAAGATGATTTAATTTATGTACAATCTTTTTCAGGACATCAGATGGCCACAGAGCCTTGCACAGGGTTCTAAAACAAATGGCTCTTTAATCAGAAGTATCCTGGAATCTCATTTAGTTTGGTCCAATATTGAATACAAGAACTTTTTTGCAGTCCAAGGATGAGCACTGTGCAAACCATTTTCTCTTTGCCTCTAGTCTCAACAAATTTCTTGTTAAATGGCAGATAAGCCTGTCTCTTTTATAATGCCCGGTTCTCCTGTTCATGCAAGTCCCTAAGAAGCATCACCAGGTGACAAGCCTCTCACAAGTTGGCCTGTCACTTGGTAACTATGTCTCTTGAATTAAAACCTAAAGAACAGATTTGTCCTAATGGATAGCTGTTTTTCTTATTCCGAGGCACTCAACTGAGTGTTGAGTGTCCACGCATGAATAAGACTGCAGAACGTTGTCAGCATTGTGCTGTTCACCACCAAAAACTGTATGGCAACATAGCAAAGATAGCAGCACAAGAATCAGTTTCACACATTCCCTGAGTGTCTGGAGTCCATTTTTCCAAATTTTCAAAAGACTTCTGATCTTGTGGACAAAGGCACAGACTTTGAGCATCTGGATGCTGAAGGTAGACAAACTTAACTTTGAGATTGCAGTGGAAGAAATCAGTTTAAGCTCCTGGGGAAGACTGCTTGACATGTGCAAGAGAAAGTTATTTTCTCTGAAGTCCTTTGAAGTCAATAGATGTGTGGATAAAGGAGACTCTTTTAATATATAACCTACTTAATTCTAAAAACCCATTCAACAAGGTTTTTAATCAAGTCTTGAAGGAAGCTGAAAGTTTTGAGACCTGAGGAGAGGGTGGATATAACAGGACAGAAAATAGAGTAGGAAAAACACTCAGCTTTCATAGAGTGTGAAACTCCACTTAGTGATCTGTGGTTGAACTCATGCTACTCAACATGTTATTAAACAATTTAAAGAAGGATGTGTTTGCTGGAGGTGCTGAGTTAGGGTAACAGAGATGGGAGTTGATTGTGAAGATTTGCAAAAGGACCTTCTGAAACACCATGACTGCAAATTAAAACAGGAGAGAACATAGAGCATGAACTGTTGTGTACAGAAAAAAAATAATTCCTAACCTCACCCATGAAATGATGTGCTTATTTATGTACTAACAGATACAAAACGCTAGTTATAAAAAATAGCTTCACAATAATCACAGAATTATTGAGGCTGGAATAGACCTCTGAGATCAAGTCCAGCCTGTGACCTAACACCACCACATAGGTGAGACCATGTCACTGAGAGCCACATCCAATCTTTCCTTAAACACCTCCAGGAATGGTCACTCCACCACCTCCCCAGGCAGTCCATTCCAGTGTCTAATTACGCTTTCTATGAGGAAGTGCTTCCTAACATCCAACATAAACCTCCTCTAGTGCAGATTCAGGCCATGCCCTCTCATCTCGTCACAAGTTGCCTGGGAGAAGAGCCTGACCCCCACCTTAGTACAACCTCCCTTCAGGTAGTTGTGGATAGTGATTAAATCCCCTCGAGTCTCCTCTTCTCCAGGCTAAACAACCCCAGCTCCCTCTCAGTCTCTCCTCATAAGACTTTCCCCTCACCAGTCTCATCGCTCTCTTCTGGATCTGCTCCAGCACCTCAATAACTTTCTTGAAGCAAGGGGCCCAGAACTGCACACAGTACTCAAGGCTTCAAGTCAGTACAAATAATGCCAGTACAAAGCTCAATAGCACTAAAAACAAACAAAAATAAACACAGGCAATTCAAATGCTAGGCAAGAACTGAGGCAGCACCAAAGAGCTTTACCTCGTTGTAGAAAAAAATACATGGGGCTGCTTGATGAGAGTCATCCTTTCCAAATTCCATGTGTTTCAAGAAAGAAGTGCATAAAGTCAGTTAAAAAAAAAAAAAAAAAAGGGCAGCCTCAGCCAACATATGTCTTGATACATGGGTGCAGTGTTATAACATTCAAGTCTAATTAACTGATTTGGGAAGCAGTCATTATTTACAGTTATATCACAGCTTGCAAAGTCACTCCCTCTTCTTATGCTGATTTACAGCACATCACATATTCAATAACCAGAAGGGTTCTTGTCTCTAAACACCTCTGGGCAGGACCCTGTTCTAACAGGGAAGAAACCAAAGAAACTTTCCAGGTCTTGTCTAACCCAGTACATGCTGTGAAAGCTAGACCAAGGATTAAAGATGTACATTTTCTTACAAGACAGCCAGGGGAATAGCCTCCAGAGGTAGACAGAAGTGAAGATGAATTACACTCAAGACCAACAAAACCACATTTTTTTCCTTCAAGGTTCACAATGGCAGCAGGGTGTATTATTTCATACAGTGGTGAACTTTTCCAGCAGACACAAAGCCCAGCATTGCAGTCAATAAACATTTGAGTACTTAGTCACCCTCTTCTATGTGCCAGCATAGCTTCTGTGCCTGGTGGGGTTCACCCTGTGTGAACTGCATGGAATCTGGCTAAGACTGGAAGTCAAGAAGCACCTGCACAAACCAAACTAAAGTGTTTGAGTACTCAGCTATATTTTATTATTTACTGTACAGATCAGATGTGTATGTTTCATTATATGGCTTTTATAAGGAAACTGGGGTTTAAGACCATAAATTCTGAGTTTTGCCAGATTCTTGCATATCTTTACATATTCACATAATACATATTAACATCCTCTTGCCCACAGCTCAAATAATGAAAGGCAGCAAAGGGACAGCTTTTTTTTATTTATTGTGGTTTTAGTGTGTGAATCTATCTGATTTGGTCTGAAGGTGTACAGAGGTGAAATCTTCCTTTTTACCTTCTGGAGACTTAAGAGTTGCAGTAAAGGCAAATAATGTCCTTTGCACAACAGTGCTGGAGGTGAAGCTGCAAAACCCACATTGTGTGGGAAGAACAGTAGCTTTAGTGAAGTTTGCCACTGGTATTCGGCCTAACAAGCAGCAACAAGCCTTGAAAAATGGATTAAAGTTGGACTGAAGCATATTAAGAGACTCCTGCTTTGTTATCACAGGGACATGGCAACACTCTATTTTGGTTGAACAGTTGCAATGTTTTCACAGCAGATTATAGGATAAATCTGAACCTGCTCAGCTGATATAGAAATCACAGGGAGGCACCTTCAGCAGAGGGAGATTAGCTGTCATGCTCTGACCTTTCTATGACTTACAAACATATCTCTTCTCAAAGCCACTTTACCCATATATTAGCGTCTTAAATTGCTAGAGTATGTCATCCTTCTGACATATCCAACATTGAGCTGCAATTCCTTATGCTTAAAATAGGGTAGCATCTTCCAAAAGGGAACATTTCCTTGAAAAGGAAGAGCATGCCTCCCTTGATCTTTACAGTCAGAAATCTGAGGAAACCACATCTCGAACACTCAGGGGGTTTTCTTCAGGAAGTTTGAGACTGATACCTCACCACTTTACCTTAGGACATATAGAATCCATACAGTTGGTCTGACGTATTACTTTTAATAATATTTTGGTGACATGAATACTCAGCAATTGTAGCAGCAGCTGAGGAAACATAAGAGAGCCGATGTGAAAATTTTAAATACCTGCATTAACAGGTATTTCAACAATATATTTTGCTATAGGAAATTAATTTTTAAATGCTCTATTGCTAAGTGATTTTCATCCTTTGCCATAAATTACAGCCAACCATCTTTAGATAGCTGTGAGGGGTGTTTTAAAGTCATTAACAAAGTAAAGCAAGAAAACAATAAGAGAACATAACATTCACGGTTAACTGTAAATGCAGTAAGCATGACTTAACAGAGCATCTTTAATTGCACTATTTCCTTGTTTCTGATGATCAGGTTATTTAGAAGGCATGCAGCTCTCCAGGTAAGATGTCTCTATCACCAGGTGTAAGACAAGAACATTGCCTTTCACTCAAGAGTTTACAAATTTCCCAGAGCAAGTGTGCACTTATGGGTACCTGAGGCGGCTCTCATGGACTTAAAACTCTCCATATTAACAAGTAAAGATGCAACAACTATTGCTGAAATGCATCCTTACAGTTCTTGCCTTGAACAGCTCAGCACCAATACTTATTTTATTTATTGATACTATTTTTAATTATGGTATTTTATTTCTTACAGTAGTATTTATTTAATAAAAGATTCCAAGGAGACCTTATTGCTACTTTTCAATGCTTAAAGGGGGCTTATAAAGAAAGATAGCAACAAACTTTTTAGGAGGGCTAGGATGAGAGGTAATGGTCTTAAACTAAAAGTTTTAGGGTAGATATAAGGAAGACATTTTTTACAATGAGGGTAATGAGACACTGACACAGGTTGCCTAAAGAGGTAAAGACCCATCTTTGGAAACATTCCAGGTCAGGTTGGATGGGGCTCTGAGTAACCTGGTCTAGTGCAAGATGTCCCTGCTCACTGGGAGGGGGTTGGACTGGGTGAACTTTAAATGTCCCACCAGCCTACAGCATTCTGAGATTCTATGAATTGAAGGACATAGCAAGAGATGTTGTGGGTTGCATGCCTTCTGCACAATCTGAGAGAAATGTCCCTGCCGTCATTTGCATGACAACTCAGGAGCCTACCACCATACAGCCACTCTTCATAGTCACTTTGAACTTGCGCAGACTGAATACAGTGAGAAAAGTCGGAGTGGTATAGCTGGGAGATTTTAGCAACATGGAAAAGAAGAAAAGGCCTGCCTACCACTTAAGCTGTGCATGTTGTCTGTAAAGATAATGCAACAGAAATGCGAATTGAAAGTGCCATTATTTGTAGGCGACAAGGAATCCCTTTTTACAGTACAGTATGACCTGAAGGGACCAGCAAACAAAACCAACGAACAATCCTTACAATAGGAGCCTTATGAACTCGTACTATCACAGCATCTGTGTTCATAAGGTACCCTCTGCAATTTAAAGTTACATTTCAGTTTTAAGTGTAACTTCTAATTATAAAAATCCTGTCCAAACAGACACAAGACATTCTCTCTGTTGAAGCACTGACATTTACTTTACTGAACTGAAAGCTGCAACATCTTTGTTTAATATGCTTTTAAGCAAGAAATTTTAGTGGTTGTAGAGGTAAAGTTTAAATAATGAATGCTTATTTGGGAAAGGATTATGTCAACTATAAATATAGGATAATTTCTTAAATAAACCTCAAGTGCTTCAGAACAGACAAGATGCTGAAGATCAGACATGCTCATGTCCCCAGAAACACAAAAAAGCAAAATACCAAAGAAAGAAGTTTCTCTTCTCTAGAACTGAGGCAACTCTAAATTCAATCCCTTAATCACAAGCTGCATGCAAGGTAACTGAGCAGCAGTCCTACAGGACTGGAAAGACAGCACATCTATCCTCCAGTGCATTTGGCAACAAAGAGCACAGGAATGAAATCTGATGCTCAACATGACAGCTTTAAGACACAGTCAAATGGCTATCATTTTCACTGCCAGAACTAAGCTTTATTTCCATCTGTATTACATACTGGAATTTGATGCCAAGTACATTAAGATTACTTTAACAGAGGATTTAAGTGAGGAATATATATTCTTTGCTTAATAGGTAAAAAGGAATGTAAAAACCTGTAAGAAAAAAAACACAACTGTTTAAACTTTGTTTTGATTTTTGACAAAATTAAGTACTCTTCTGTTCTCTCCCCAGATCTTTCTAAGTACCAAAAAAATATCTTTTCATAATCATGCAGCTGAAGGGAAAAAAAAGTCTTATAAAATCCATTTCTTATGCTAAATATGGTTACAAATAAGGGTATTAAACATAAAACTCCCAAATCCTAGTTTTAAATACAAATATTGTATTATGAAATGGGGATAATTAAAATATAGCAGTGACTACAAATGTAGTAATTTAAAGCAAACTTAAGCATGCTGTTTGCTTTCATGTGGAAGAATTAGGATGTTGTAAGGTTCAAGCACTGTGGTAATTTGTCAACTCCTTGATACCCAGAATGTCAAACCGCCAAACACAGAGATATATGTATGCAAGTCTGAATAGCACCAGGTGTTTCCTTTTTTCCCCCCTTTCTTTTAAAGATATTAACATTTAATAAAATGTGGCCCAAGACATGCAATGTGACAATTTTCTGAAAGCAACATGCACAAGTAGACAATTTGCTTAAAAGTCTTCAACTAATAAGTTTACAGTTTTAGACAATACTGAACAATTACTAATGTATTTCATGGTACACAAGAAAACTGCTTGCACAGTATATTCTTAGTTCTCAAGTACAAAAATATCAGTTATGGGTAGTCAATAGTTATCAAAATTTTTATTGGTAGAGAATGAAAGCAGCATTTACTTTGTTTTTTAAACAATACATCATAAAACTCCCTACTACACATGTGGAGGAGTGAAACAGGCTGACCTGCTACTGATCCTAGGTCCAGATTTAAAATATTTCCTGGCCAAATACAAACAATATCATTAATAGCAAAGGGAAGGCAGTTCCTCAGTGTGAAAGGTCAGCATTTAGTCTTACTAAAGCACTATTTTTGAAACAATACATCAATTAAATGGATAATTACAATACACTACAAGTGGAAAACAAGTTTTTATTAACAAGAACTATTGATACTGGGCATAAATGTCTTAACCACAAACCCTGGAATTACTATGGGTGCTTTGATACGGCCCTTTTTTAGCAAGAGAATAAAAACAATGAAGTATGGCTTTTGAATCTTCCTCTCAAAGCACATTTCATAACATTTTGTAGGCTTAAATTATTTTAGAGGACCTTGAACATTTTTCTGTAACATTACTTGCTAATGAGAAGCATTAATTAATTACATCAATATATTAAGCCATTGGTTGACAGTTGATTACCAGGATAACACAGGAGCTATTTGCTTTTACTGTTTTTTAAGTAAGGGAGGTACTTTTCTGGTGAGAGCCATCCTACAGTACTATCAAACGTTTCAGAGGTTACTACATAGCTTCTCAAATAAAATCCTCAGTTTTGTTTTCCAGCAGATATTCACATCAAGCATATGCAGAGAGCAAATACAATCAAGTCCAGACGGTTCGGAAGTATCTCTCAAACACTGTTTTACAGTTACCCTCTGCAAAATAAAAGCCCCTCCTCACTCCAATGAGACAGGGCGAGAGGGGGAAACAGGTCTGC
Source organism: Dryobates pubescens (assembly GCF_014839835.1). Classification (NCBI taxonomy): domain Eukaryota; kingdom Metazoa; phylum Chordata; class Aves; order Piciformes; family Picidae; genus Dryobates; species Dryobates pubescens. The sequence goes on along the minus strand of NC_071657.1, from coordinate 107,280,498 downwards.
CATTTATGTAGGAGTTTGGCTAGCATAAAGTTTTATTAAAGTCGTTAACAAAAATAGTTAAACATTTTTACAATTTAACATCCAGTCTGACAAAAGGCAAATCAATGAAAAAAATACAAAAAAGTAAAAAAGTGCACTACCCAGTCCAGTATTTTGCTTTAAAGTCATGTCACTTACAGTATATGAAAAATAAACCCAGAAGTGTAATTACTTTAAAATACACCGCTTCCATATTTCAGTATTTTACACATATATTCTAGCGTGGAAGAGGAGATATCTTAAAAATTTTACTCTTAAAATATTGAGGTGCATATGCCAAGTAGGATAGACTTGGCAAGTTCAGTTGCAGTAGAGAATCCTTACAAATTTGGCATTTCATTTACATACCTTACCGTGCCAGCAAGGTCTGTAGTACCTAAACCTTCTAGTACGAACAGTAATTTTCTTTAATGTAGATTTACTAATACAGACAACTACAAGAAACAGTGAGGTCAGCAATTCTATGGGATCTTAAGGAGATACGAGTCCTGATTTAGTTGTCAAATGGTACGATGTCACAACAAACTTTAAGGCCATGTTTTATTTGCTGATTAATGGACAAAAGGCAATGGATTCCCCCTCCCACCAAGTATTTTCTTGAAAGTCTGTGCTCATAAAAATCATGAAAAGTTGGAAAGACTTAATTATTGAAACTTTAAATATATTTTACACAATCTTGTTTGTACAAAAATACAAGTTAAATATAAACATAAAGCAATCATGATAATTTTATGTAAATCCTTTTTGTGATATTCTGTTTTATATATAAAAAAGTTTCTCAGCTCTGTCTCATTTGTGAAAAGATCAATACCAGATTGAATCACTACTGGCAAAGGGCCCTAAAAAGCACACTTTAGCATTACACATGTTTTACAATGCAAGTACCATTTCCTGATTTCATCTTCTCTAAAGACTGGCAAAAGATAGGGCAGTATGTCCATAAACCAACAAATAATTTGGCTACAATGTCATAAAACACAAACACACAAATCTGTACAAGAAACCCAGTAGCTATGCAGTACATACTTGTTACACACACACACATATACTGACATGGAATGAAACTTAGTGAGACGCCATTTCTATTTCACTGTTCTTCAGTCTGGCATTTTGTCTTACTTCATCAAATGAATATGACTTCGTTACCTTTCCATTCTTAAATACTGTATGAAGGAGATCCTGCAAGAAACACCAGATTTGGCAAATGAACAAACAACATGCATTACACAGATACAGAAACCAACACCCAAATCAGGCCTGGCAGGACTGCAGCTTTAGACTCTCGAGATACTAAATCTCTACAGCCTCTTCTGACACTTTCCACTGATCAGAAGATTTAGCCCATCCTGTGCAGAGACAGAAGTATTGAGTAGTCCCTAAAATGAGTCATCCCCCTCTGGCCAAGACCAAATACACACTTGCTAAACACACCTTGCTAGGGCAGCTAGTAAGAAAGGCTGCACTTAACTAATTAAACAAAATTCAATTATAGAGGTTAAAATTAAACTCTTCTTTCCTCTAGAGCAACCGGGGGGTGGGAATCTTTCTTCCCACTCCCCTTTGCACATGCTTTTTGTAAAACAGTGTTGCGAAGAAGAGCTTGCAAACAGCACACTGAAGGAGCTAGAAGTACAGCTTTGCACAGGAAAGTTAGCACAAAAGTAACACTGAGCAGTGGCTATGCTCAATGACCTACTGCAAGGAGCTGTGGCTTTAAGGAAATGGGCTCAAAATACTACATTTGCCTGTAATTTCCAGGAAGCCCCAGAAGCTGTACCACACAAATAACTCTAATATTTTAATTAATTAGTTAACTTATAAAAAATGAAGGAACTACATATTGCCTAACTTCCAAGTCAACATCTCATGATTTGTTATGAAAAGATTGCTCACCATTAGGTCCCTCCCTCTCTAGATATACATAAAAATCTTCTGTGTATACAGAACTTTGAAAATCTTCCTTGATTTTTGCATCCAGAGCACAGTATAGCTCAGTTTGTTTTCTGTCTTGAAATTTCTCAGATCTCAGCACAAAAATGTGCTTCTGTATATCAGAAAACTTATGAAACTTTCAGCCTCTATAGGCTGAAGTGCAATTTGATAAGTTATTTTCAATTCTCTTAATTCAGGAAGAGACTCAACATGCAATTAAATATTTAATTACTTGCACACTGAAAATGTAAGAGATAGCAAACTGAAAGCCTGAGATGTGCATAAAGTCTGCCCTTGTCATACTGAAATAACAGCTCATTTTTGCAACTTGAAAGAATTCACAGGGAAATGGAATTGCTGTTTTAAATTGACATCTTTGAAAACTGGGCATCTACTCTATGTACATTTGAACTATTTACAAATGTCAATCAGAAACAAATCTTAGTTATGTCTCTCCCACCTGCAACTCAAGTTGCTAGTCAAACTGTGCAATACAAGCCCATATGAAACTAATTGGCTGGCATATATTCTGCAACATTAAGACATTAATTTTGAGGAAAAGCAGCAATGTCCTCTTGCTTTTGAAGACAAACAGGAAAGCTCTCTACTTGCAAAGCCTGAACATTCTGCTGTTACTGAATTCCACGCTGGGTAATAGCACTGGAGTTGAACAAGACCAAAAAAACCCCACCTCTTGAAATTAAGTTATAACCTGCTTTTTGTCAGTCTAATTTTGCTTGAAGAACAACATAATACATATTGGAAATTCATACCTGTCCATACTCTTCAAGATCTCCCTTGCCTTCTTCAAGTGTCACATAATCTCCAGCAGGTGTTCTATGCAGTGACAGTCGTCCTTTCTTCGACCTTTTGTTTGGATCTGCAACTGGATCCTTGAAAACGTTTACCTAAAATTGAGAGAGTATTTTTTGTTTTTGTTAAAGAAAAGGGCTTTGTGGGGCTTGTGCACCTAATGCAGGTGGTGGTAATGTAACAGGAAACGTTAAACAAGCAGGAAGGCTTCTACTGAAAACACAGTGGTAGAAGGTGTACAAAGGCATACCCCGAGACCGTTGGTTACAACGTAACTACATTTGAAGGAACAGTTTAAGAGATCTCTGGTTAGTTTCTGCAATAAAGCTCCACCAGATCCAAAGGCAATGTTCTCAATACTCCATTTATTCTTCTTCATTCCTTCCACAATCTAATAAGAAAGAGAAAATTATGATGGGGCATACTATTAGGCCATGGTGATTTTCCATAAAAATATTATACTACTTAAACAAGATGCTTTTACAGACAATTAAACCAACTAACATTCAGTTTCCAGGAGAGGCATGTAACAATTCTGTCAATACTTGGCACGCTCTTTTAATTTTTATTTGCAATTCCAGCATGGCATAATTATAGCAAGTTTCTGCTGTAAAACTATTATCATGCTGGCATATTTATGTTCTAAACGAGGGCAGAAAAGCAATGCAGTGTCCAGACAATCAGAGCTCTCAAGAGAATAAAGGACTTTACAGGAGTTATTTCAGAACTTTCTGAACTCTCAAAATGATGAGAGGGCTTCAAAGCATAGCATGTATCCTGAAACAACGCAGTCATCTCGATCATCAGTTCCAGCAAGTTATTAGCCATTTTGGTCAAGGACTTCAACAGAGCAGTTCTCATGAAAATTGCTTTGACTGGAATTAGATCAGCAGTTTTGAGGACGGAAAATGGAAATACATAAAGCTGTTCAAAATATTTGATTTGCTACCTTCTCAGGCTAGTACAGATCACTGTGAACTGCACAGCTATCAACAGTCACGTTAAAACTTTATCATTTCCTCCCCACCCTCATTCTATCCAAACGTAACATCCTCTAGCCTGGAGGAATGGGTGCTAGTTTACTCATGCTCATACATGGCTAAGATTTGTTTCCCTGACCTGTTACGATTATGACAGCCTGAAATGATGGTTACAGACCCAAAAGGAGAGTGTCTGAACTTCTATCTCCTAGCCATTCTCCTAATAGAAGTGGGTGAGAAAAACTTCAGAGTAGGTGAAAAAAAGGTGGTGATTAGCAGAATGGAAGGAAGTAATCTATGGGGAACAGTGCAGAGTTTCAAAAATCAACATCATCATGAATATAGTAACTTTTTGTGCAGCGTCAACATCCTGCATCAATAAGAAATGCCAGGGTAAGACTGAACAGGACTGCTTCAGGAGCTACTGACATCAAGCTGCTTTGTTTTTTTAAGACAGCTATGGGGCAAAATGAAAAGTTTCCTTCGTAAGACAAAAAAAAAAAGGAACAATTCTAACTTCAGACAGTGGCTAACTGGTGGTAGCTAATGTAACAAAACAAAAGTGCTAGCATTTAGTTTATCCATTTAGTCTCATGCAAAGAATCTGTTCACATACTCTCAATCTGAATGCCTGACAGAGGCCAATCAGCAGGAGGGGCAGATTGAAGAGCTCTATAACCTTCTGAGGTTATATACGGAACACCTCCCCGCTATGTTTTCAGATTTCCCCAGCAGAGATCTTATCAGTGAGTTTCTAGCATTCTAATGGCACCAGCCTCATCTAAGAAGCCAAGGAAAGTGAATCTCAGACCCTATCGCCATGACCTTCTCTTAAGGTTGTGATGCTTTGTATCTTGAAAAAAATGCCTCAATAGGTGACAATCTTGTGGATCTCAGCAATACTCATCATATCCTTTCAGACAGTGACCATGCAAAAAAGGAATGCATATTTTCAGGTAATTAGGTTTCTCCTGGGAGCACTTAAAAGGAATCTTCAGGAAGAATAAAGGATTGAAATTAATTAAGTTCTCTCCTAAGCATATCAGAGTAACTGAAGACAACAAAGGAAGGGTAAGAAGAGGGATTTTATATACCCTCTCCTTGAGCATAAGGCTCAATAGTACCAAAAGAAATCAAACTTGACTGGGACTGGATATGGATTCTGCTTATGTACACTGTCTTTTGAAAAGGCAAAAGCAGGTAAACTCCACCCAGATCCTGATCAAGTTCTGTCCAGAGACTGACCAAGCCTGAAGCTATGTGAACTGTTGGCTATGCCTGAGCCAATGTATTCTGCTCCTTTCCTTATCTAGTTTTATGGATCAGGTTTGACACTGAACTTGCCTGAACAAGTCCACAGATGTAACGTAAATTACTTGTTATAAACAAAGCAGATGATGCTTAGACTTCATGTTGACTGATACTTGTAAGGGAACAGATGTTAGTACAAATATAGTGTAGCTTGGCCATGGATGCTTAACCTTCTTGCCTGGGTGAGAGAAACATGAACTCCCTTCCAGATAGATTTTCTGCTCTCATTTACAGATGGTTTGTTCATCTTGTGTCACACACACTCCTTACTTACCTTGGGTGAAGAACTGGCTTCCACCTTTTCACTCTCACCCAAGGGATTTGCTTACTTGGACTGATCTTTGGTTGGTGAGAGGTTAAAAGGAAATAGAATCTAAGTTGAAAGACAGCTCTGACTCTACCAGTGACCCACAGAGGCCCAGATAACAGCTTCCTTAAGTATGGGGAAGAGATGGCAAATAGCAACAGTAATAGGGAAAGAGAAAAGGGGAGGGGGGGGAAGAGATCTGAGACAACTGAAGCCTCCCCCACAGGAAAACAACACAGAGGAATTTTTTTTGTCTCACACTTTCAAGTTTAAACAAGGAAAACATTCATGTGTCAAGGTTTTGACCAGCCTCCTCTGACCATTATGAGCATGATTAATATATCAACTGTGACTCCAGATTAGAGGATTTTCTTTGTATAAAATGACATCTGGAAATTGAATGTTCAAAGAAAATCCTTTGAAAGTGTAGTATATCGTGGAGTTAGCAGATTGGAATGATTTTTTAACGTGAAAATGCTAGAAGAAAATCAGAAAAAAAAATTCCTTACCTGTTCTACCAGCATCCCCTATTAAAACAAAGAATTTTAAAATCCAGTTTATACTCTGAGGTGTTTTCTGTAATGTTGTTTCAGCTAGTTTGGCTAGTTAAGTGGGAGAAATTGGTTATTACTTATTCTAGATTTCCCTATCGTACCCATTACCTTTCATCTGATCCATAAAGATAAATCATGCCTAGAAGCTGATATGGCTTAATTAGAATAATCACTTGCATAGGCTGTACAGGGGGGAGGGGATGGGGGTAGGACGGCCACAACAACAGAGTTACATTTGTTCACGTAAATGCCTTTCTGAAAAGCATGAATTACACTTCAGGATTGAGGTGCTTCCAGGGCAGGAGGTTTTTCATTCATTTTTTAGTTTGTTTTTAAATATTACCCAGTCTTCCAAAAGTCAGCACAGTAACCTTGTATTTTGCTGACACAAGATAACAAGATCCATAAAATTTGAACACAACTAAAATAAGATCGTGGAGGCTTTGCTCCAACATAACTTGCTACTGTGAAATGATGAAGTGTTTCTCTCCTTCCTGCCTGCCTTTCCCAACACAGAACAACTTTGAAAAATTTTTTTTTAGAAATTTTTCTGATGAGTACTGGCCTCTTTTTGGGGACAAATTTAATTAACTAAACCACAAAATTGAATAATTCTGGCTGAGACATTCACTGCTACATGTGGGGGCTACATTAATTTAATGACCAGTGGTTCAATGACCAAAGTTGACATGAGGTGCAGAGCAAGGCTGCAGATTCAGAAAGAGATAAGCAGCAGTCACTAGGCAGCAGCGAGTTATGTTGGCTCTGTACACTTTGTGAAATTGGATCTTAAACTCTACTACATATTACAGGTAAACTTTTCCCCACAATCAGCTACAGTTTATATTTTCTTCATCAAACAGGCTGCTCATCAGAGCAAAGATTTGCTTATTCTGCCTCTTACCCTCTACAATTAGCAGCTGGAATTATTTTCCTGCTCTATTTAGAATGTGGAGAGCAGTGATATAAAGATTTTAAAATACTAGTTTTAACCTTTTGGTTACAGCTGATGCTGTATGAGCATCCTTGGCTTTGGTCCAGTATAACTTACAGAAGGCAACCTTCAAGTTTCTTAAAAGAGAGAACAAACAATCCAGTTTCTTTCCTGTCATGGCTCATTAAAATCTCAACCACAATATATTTTGCCTAATACAGACATTGGTTCTGTTAAACTGATATGGAGAACATGCAGAAGTTTATTTTTTAAAAAAAGAGAAACAAACTAAGGAAAAAAAATTTAGAAGAAAAAAAAATTTACAACAAAAAGTCTCTTTCCCTAGTATTTAACAAGGCTTTGTTTCCAGTTATTAACTGCTCATGCTTATGTTCCATCAAGCACATTAACACAGCTCCATACTCTCAAGAAGTCACATGGGACAAAAAAAAATAAAATTGTTTTAAAGGTTATTAGAGGAGGAACAGAACTGTAGTGCACAGTGAGACTACAGTTAGCATATAAGGTAATGACCTATTAACTTCTAAGGATCTGAGTGGCAAATTTGAGTTGTCATTGAGGTCCACCACTGTGTCCATGTTAGATATGCAGACAGTTTCAGACTACATTAACAAACAACAAAGCACCTGATGTCTCCTACTCCTAGTTTTGAGAAGCAGCAAAAGTCAACTTTGTTAAGAATCTAAGGATATGTTAATCTAGAAAGCCAAGACAAGCATCAACAAAATCAAGTAAAAATAATCATAGGTCATTTCTGATTTTGAAATTTAATACAGCTGAGGATGAATGATCCAGGACAAACCTGATCAAGTCAAGCCCTCCTCCTTTTACATGCCCCTTATCAACTGTAGTTCATACCTCCATCTAGTCAATAATGGTGAATTCATAACTAGTTTCAAGCACGCAGCATCTACTAAACCACCAGTTTTTGTCTTGATGGAATTGCAATTTTGACTCAGGTTACAGTCTAACAAATCAATGTATTCATTTCCCTCACCATTGTTTTTAAAGTCTACTTAAAAACTACACCTTCAATATTTGAGTGCAAGCACATTTCAGATAGTACACAACAAATGAGCCAAACCAGCTAATTACGACTATTGCTATAGCACCACAACCACGCAGTGTTATTTAGATATCAATGAAAAGACCAAACACTGCCAGATTTTGATCTGAATTAGACTTGACAAGCAGGATTAGAGCAAAGAAAAGAAGAGACAGTGTGAGGAGAAGGGTGACAAGAGGGGGATTAGGAAATGCCTATTTTTTTTTTTCATGCATCTTAATAACTTCCTGTGAAGTTCTAATGAATTTGTTTTACACATTAGGATATCCTGCCAGTGTCTGGAATGAAGGGCAGGGTAGGGTCAGCAAGTCTCTGCAGCAATGTCTGACCAGTCAGAGTCCAGATTACATGTCAACATTGCCAGTGCCAGCCTGACACATGAACAGGATTTCCTACCTCTTGCAATGTGTTGATATCCACACCATCCCCTTGAATAACTCTGAGATATGGTGGCAGCAACTTGTAGCCTTTTGAGTTCTCTGTAATGGGAAACTTCTTCCCTAAGATCTCCAAGACCTATTGCAAAGAGAAGGGAGACGGGTCAAAAAAAAATCCTGCCATTCCAACAAACAATTTCCACATTTGAGTCATGCTCTCTCAAAGAAAAAAACAACAAACCAAAAACCAACATAAGTATACCCACATATCCTACTCTAAATTGATCCACACAGAAACACAAACAAAAAGCATGCCAGCCATGATGGTGGAAGACATTAAAACAGTTACAGACTATATGGCTTTATGAACTCGCACCCAAGAGTTAATCAGAACCATACTTCCCTCCTTTCTCTTTGACTGCTGCAAGTTTTTGCTATTAAATGTGTCATCTGAAGATTCTGCTTTTCTTTTGACCACCCTAAAGATGGTGGATGAGGCCTTCAGTTTTCTGCAATTTTGTTAGCCACCAATAATTAAAATGAAACATTTCAGTTAGGAGTTTTATTTATCAGCTCTCCAAAAATTATTCAGTTACTGTTTGTGATACATCAGTTGTCCTGGGGCAGGGGAGGAAGTGTATGGATCTATTTGATAGAGTACCAACACAACTAAAATCTCCCCTACTTTCTCATTAATAGAGTTGTGACAGCTATTCAAATTCAAAGGTACCAACAGCTTTGATTATAGAACTGTAACAATCATGCTCTCTAAAAAGCTACAAGGCAAGAAGCATTTTTCAACATGGAGGTCATGTGCTACTGATTTAAATGCATGTCTTACAAGAGGAGGAAGTCCACTAGCATAAAAACAATTAATTATATTCATACAAAATGCCAACATATCTAAACTTCATGATAAGAAGTCTTAATAGCCTGGTACTGGGAACAGTGGGTAAGAATAGGTTTGATAGAAAAGATTAAACTATTTAGACTGCAAAAGAGTTTCCATGTTGATACTGAGCTGAAGTAAATGTTTACATTTTTCATAGCACCAAATTATCCATCCTGAACTATACACTAAGCATACCAATTTAGAGCATTAAGTTTTCTATGTAAGCTAGCTGGTCATTACAAACCACACATTTGCCCTTCCCAATCTTTTATACAAATGACTTAAAGAAAGGATTACCTTTAAAACAGTGTCAAGGGGGTTCCCAGAATCTGGTCGAATAATAAGTGGTGCCTCTGGACTCCGGCCTTCAATTATATGCCTTAAGTCATCACCCCATATTTTTTCACAAGCATTGTAAATGTCGTAGCTGTCACTAACCACAGATACAGGCACTGAAGAAAACTGCATCACTATGTGTTCAAAAGCATCTTTTTCATGATCTTTACCCCAGGCTGTTATGGTACTGTAAAGTCAATTGAAAAAAATCGCTATTACAACAGCATTTATATATTAAATCACACATTCTGTATTCCCTACTAGCAACAGTTCAAGATAGCAACAGGCAATGATTACAAGACAGCATGAACTATGTATTTATCAGCTGTTGCATGGATAGTAAACATGCTAAACAAACAGCACCCTGGATTTAACTTTGGCAGCTAGGACAAACACTTGACACATTAAACTTCTTTCACGTGTAAATGTGATTTTCTTTAAAAACATTAAAAAAAAATATTAAACATATTTGGAAGAGCTTCTCTCTTAAATCTGCAAATCAGACAGCTGGGGAAGTAAAGATCCAAGAACAGAACATCTGCTCTGGCAACTTCAGATTACAAAATGGGAAGTAGTAGAACTAGCAGCATATGTCAGAAAAAAATATCTTTAAAGAGAAAATAAATTGTGTTTTCTTCTAATAGTGATTTAAAACCATCATGCTCACTCATACAAACATTCTTGTAGAGGAGCCTCAGGGCATTACCCTTGGTACAAGGGTACAGGCAACAGCATGAGACAGAGTTACTGAATGCTAGCATTAACTACTGTGTGGACAAGCCCCAGATCACAGCAGTGAAGAGACAACAAAATTTCTTTCAAAACCGTTAGGCCAGTCCAGAAGAGCAATCCTGCTGGCATGCCAGAGGTAAGAACCCCTCACAACACAGCCTCACACTGGAGGTTGGGGAACAGTAGAACAATTATGGAAAATGTTGAATCTCTTTCTAGAGACACACCTCTTTGTGTATTAATTTGGAAAGGCTGCCTGCAGTCAGCATTTGCCAATACAAGCTTAAATTAGGGCAGTTTAAGGGTGTCTGCTTCATACCACCACTTGGATATGCTGTGCAAAAACGCTTACTCTCTTCACTCCATGGGTTTGCTTTCATTACAAATAACGTTACAGTTGCTCAGGCCATCATTTTTGGATTTTACTGCAGTATTAAGCTAAGATAAAAGAAAACATTTCAGATGAAATTTGTGACTTCTACTGATCAAGCAGGAGTTCTAGAATAGTACTACAGCAATGGTCCACAAAGTTATATAAAGCAGTGTTCCTTTACAGATGATTACTATACTAGGAGAGCTACTCATGTAAACCTTTCCATTATCTCATTTTGCAAAATCAAAGTGAAAATATTCTCTATTTAAAAGGACTAGGTTTTGTACTATATAAGTAAAAAAAACAAAACAAAAAAAACACCACACAAAAACAAACCACCCCATCCCTTCCTTTATACTTTGCTCATTTCAGTATGCAGACATGCAAGTGAAATCCAAGGACTTGCATTAACTCCTGACCTTATACAGGATTTGCAGAAAAAAAACTAATGAAAGCAAAATAAAACAAAGGAGAGAGAGCTCTTCACCTCAAATCAGTACAGAACTTCAGCCTCAGCAGCTGGATTAGTCATGTCTAGTACTGTATGATCTAAGTTAAATAGCTTAATATTTCTGGATACAAAGGTGGGTAAGAAAAAAATAATTTTGCTATGCTGTTTTTTAAAAGGCTTTAATAGCCCAGTATCTTACCTGTGTTCAGCTGCTGGAACAGAATATCCTGGAACTGGATCTTTTGTACCATAGTACTTTTTAATTAATGCAATTCCTGCTACAGTGTCGGTTCCTTTGAAGTTTACCAAATGAGCTGAAGCTCCTATTCCTGCCGTCTGAAAAAGATGCAACTTTCAGTTGCCGCACCAAATATAGAAGCCTAAATTGTCACTGTCTAGCACTAGTTCGTAACAGTAAAACTCTGACTCAGTTCCTGTTACACCAGTGCCCTCTCAGTGCATTTACACAGGAAAGTGAGCTTCCATACCAAAAAAAGCTCTCCTGGTCTAGTTCTCAAGAGTTCAGACACAGCCCCACCTCATCTCTTCCCCCTCCACCATCAATCAGTCCAAACACAGTACTCTCTGCATTCACAGTTGTTAACAGACACATGCTACAGCCGTTTCTAGTTAAAAACATTTACTGCTCTCAAATTATTAAACAAGTAGTACTACCTCTTGTGAAGAAACTCCTCTGTAGCCAAAGTCATGCAGTTTATACTCCAGTCCTTCTAAGCTGCCAGATGTCTCTAGCAAATACTTGGCCAAAATCTTTTTCTGTTCTCTTGAGTTTGTAGCCACTGTGATTGGATACCACGACTGGACGAGAATAGTCTAAAGCAAAATCCATCACATTAGTAAGTGTATGTTTGCTTGAGACTTAAATATGCCCACCTGACATTTAATCAGACACACAAAGGACTTATTTCCATTTCCCATTCAGAAAGCAGTGATGCCTCCACACAGTTTGCTTTAGGGCTAAAGCAATTAGCTTTCACAATACTTTTAGAAGTTAGGCCAGGTATGGACCATCTCAGGAGTTATCACTCCCAAGCTACAGACATGCAATTCCCCCCCATCTCCCTTTCACGGTGGATAAAAGTACTGTTGGGAATTTCCTTAAAGCTGTGACAGTCTCTTGCCAGGTAGGGAGAAAAGATCTGTGTAACAGCACTAAAACCCAGGCTTACTTACAGCAGAAGATGAAAGCTATCAGAGATTCCCCTTAAACCAATGAGGGCTTCATTCTTTAAGTGCATTAATATTTACTTAGAAAAAAACATGTTAACTTTCCCAAACTGACCTCAATCCAATTTGTGAGCCAGTAGCACTCTGGATCTGTGTTTTCTACTGTGAAAAGAACATTTCCTCTGGGAATTACAGAGCCCTCAGGAACAGCCTTTATTTCTATAGGAAGATGGCCATCATATTTCTGTGTAAGAAACAGTAATACTGTTAAACAGGAAAAATTAGGACCTACTTCTCTTTTATTTGACTGCAAGGGATATAAGTCAAGCTATGAGTTTATTGATAAAGTTTTCTTCTTCTAAATTTCTTTCAATCCTAAAAATAATTTGGTTTGTTTGCACACATACCAGCCCAAATTAAAAAAAAATTCCATTTATTTAAAAAAAAAAAAAAAGAAAGAAAAGAAGAGGAAAATCCTATAACCTCAACCTCAGTTTCTTTATCAAACCAAATGATGGTTATCAGTTGCATTCCTTGTGCAAACTGAGTCAGAAAGGCTTAAATCTCCTATAATAATATGTAAGTTTCACCCATGGAACTAGAAATATTTGTTCCTTGATTTTCCTCAGTGCTTTCAGACAAAGCAAGCTAGAAAGCATTTAGCTATTATCTAGGCCTTCAAAAGAAGTCTCTAGTTTTGCTTAGTATAGATGTGTGCTTTGGTCATTTATTGGAGCAGGATCCATTTAGTATCTGTTTTAAGGGGATTTTATCATTCCATCCACTAAACATTGTATCTAACCTTGAAGTGTCATTCTTTTGACAAATGTAGTCTTTCATCTCTGAAGGACTAAGCATTCTGTGAAATACAGCCTCTGAAAAAGAGTAAGTTGCAAACAGCACTTCTAAAGAGCAGTTACAACTTTCTGAAAGAGCTCTGCAAGCTAAATACCTAAAATGTTTTATACTTTAATACTCTTCAACAGAAAGTTTTTCATGAGGTGTTCTTTAAAGGCAACAAAAGTTGCAACAAGTCAGAGAGATTACAGAGTCATAAGTAGCATCAAAATATATTCTCCCATGCTCAAAACACATCAAAAGTCTCTTTTACACTACAGTTCAAAAGTTTCTTCGAAAGTGTAATATGCTGAAGTGAACTCTGTTTATATAGAGCTCAGTTGTTAGAGAGAACCATTCTGGATTAACAAGGACAATGAAGCCTTCAAAAGCACTCAAAATAATTCATTAATAATTCAATGACTGAAGTACAGCTAAGTAGAAATAAAAACCAAAACACTACCACAAACAAAACAGATTTCAAAGTTGCTACAGGTGTTGATTTTGTCCACAGAAAAAAGGCAGTATGACATGCCACAGCACTCTATTAGTCATTTTCAAAATCTGTAGGTAGAATCAACTCTCAAAATTCAGGGCTTACTTCTCAACTCCAACCAACTTCCAGCCTGTACACCATCCCCTTGTTCTCCAGGAAGCCCATTCCCCTCTTCTACCCCTATGCGCTGGCAGTATTAACTCATTTACCTATGCTGAGTACAGATTCATGTGTGTACATCTCCAATTTGTTTGGCACTTCATGCATGCAGCCATTGCTCCCTCCACTTTACCTAATACTACACATACAGAGAGTAAAGCGTGGTAGGTATCTGAGTATATACAGGAATTCAGTGAGGGGAAGCCTGGTCTCTGTGTGCATAAGAACATGCAAAGTCCCAGTGAGTACATGCAGTTCTAGTCTGAGAGCCATCAGCATCCAAGATCAAGAAATGGAAGTTGTATTTATACATACATGAGTAATTTTAACAAGACAATCTGATAAGGAATACACCATGTATACAGGAAGGCTTCTTCTGACTAAACCAAAAGTTGAATGGGATTAGTTAAACCTATCAGTGTGGACAGGCATGCAGTATTAAAAGTGTATTAATTCAGTTTAGCCAAAGAGGGACCAAGATTATTTTAAATACAGGAGACAGCAGTCCACCATGTATAACAGCCTAAAGGAAATATGGATTGAATTCACATCTGTAGTTACTTGCAGTGGCTGCAAGTCCTCTATAAACTTCTACAACACCACTGTTTCCCAAGAGGCAGTTGTATCAACCTTGTTGCCATTTGCAACACTTAGTGGAAACTTGTAGCAGTTGCCACCGTAACATATATACAGTCAGGATATCCAGGGAAAAATAAATGCAAAGAACCAAAAATTGTGTTTTCAAATGCAAAAAAAAAAATAATAATCTGTTCACTAGAGCCCAAAATGAAATTAGCATTTAATTAATCTGCAAGGATTAGAACAGCTCTAAAGAATGCTCTTGGTCTCAATCTCCTGATTATTCAGAAGAGATGTTTGCAGTTACTTGAAGACTGACACATTTTTAAACAAAAGGGAAATATGATAATTGTGCAAGACTAAGTTTGTAAGGACTTGCATGTCAGAAGTGTTCAAGCCTTGCATTTCATAATAAAGTCCAACTTAACTATTTCTGCAAAGTTTAGGAATCAATTGAACAAAACATCTATCTTCTGGACCCATTTACACATGCAAGAAGTTGTAATCCTTTCTGCATTAGAACAAAAATGGTTAAGATTAGTTAGAGAACGCAATATAAATGATGCAAGCAACCACTAAGCACCATGTGGAACCCTGCCAACAAGCCCCCCACTTACACTAGTTGGCTGATGGCAGCCATAAATCCTTACTACCTGCAAAGCTGTATTTGGCATCTGAAAGGATGAAAATTACTTTTCTCTAAGGAATTACAATTATATTATTGTTCTTTGACAGCTGCTACTCCAAGTACACTAAACATAAGAAGCTAAATTTATCCAGTCTTTACTACCATGGTTAAAAGGAAAGACTGCTGTATTTATTCTGTACTTGATTCATAAATCCTTCATAACAATCTCACAGTATTTTCGTAGGTTTTTACCTCCAGAATGTAGTTCCATCCCTTTTCGTTGAAGACATCATCTTGAAAATGCTCCCTATATACTTCTTTGGCTTCCTTGATTTTCTCTTTGGTCACCACTTTACCTGTAGTTTCAGAAACAGATGAAAGCTTACAATTATTCACCACTTCATAAAACAAACAACAAACTGGTTCAGATACAGAAAAGTCTCTTTTCAGCAAAGACAGAGGACACATCAAATGCAGTAAACTAGCCACCTTAAAACAAAATTTTACTTCCAAATTTTTTCATACAGATTAAGCTGCTCAAGAAACCAACAGGCTAAAGTACACTTGTAATTTGAAGGTGACCTGGTAACAGCTTGAGATTATCGATTCTTTATGACAGTCAAAAACCTGCTAAGAGTTTTCATAGCAGTGATCCCAGAGGAACGTGATGACTGTGCAAGTTGGCCATATGAACACCTCTTCATTTTTAATAAACCACTGGCATGAATAAACATAGCGTAGATATGTCTGAATTGTGAAGTCAATACCGTTTTACAAGGGTGCACATCCTATTTTCAGAATTACATCAGTAAGATCTTATGTGTGTTACTACCTACACTGCACCAAGATAACCTGTAATTGTTCCAGCTGATTTTTTTCTCAAGCCTGAAGTCTTAAGATATTTATTTACAGGTAAATTTTACTGGAAACTGAGACAATTACCTTTTAAATATTTATTCAGTATGTACTGCAAGCCGTAAAAAACAGTTTCTTCATATTTCACTTTCCTTAATTTGGAATTTTCAGTCTTCTTTTCACGACATTCAAAGTAGGAATATACTTTGCTTGTATTAGGTGGATATTGCTTGTAGTGTGTAACCTACATTAAAAAAACTTCAGTAAGATCTCAAAGCACAAAAGAAATCATATTTGTACACTGAAGCTTAAAGTAACCCCCAGGTCTCCTGGACATTCTAAGCAGTATTTAGGGTATTTCTCTTTTCTAGCCACCTTCAATTTTCAGTTTACAAAACTGTCCTCCCCATAGAGTAATCTTAATAGCCAGCTCTTCTATTCCCCTGATGACTTCACTTTGGTTAGCTAGGAAGGACACTGACGGGGATTTTAGAAGCAACACTGAGCACCAATACATTGGTCAGTTTTCACACTCTCACTTTGTCCATGCCCGATCGCAAAAAGATGCCCGCCCCTACAGAAGTGGAGGTACCTGCTTCTATTTTCCTTAAGTTTTAAAGGCCATAATCACGTAGGTCAAATAAAAGATATCCAGACTCAAGAAGGACGGCACTGACAATGTCCATTATCCAGGCATCGCATTCATCATGAGCCGAGTGGCTTTCCCAAGCCCTGGTTACATCAAAGCCAGCTTCAAAGCTGTTACTGTCAGTAATCTTGTTAAAACACACCTGAGGTTTGCACCTCCCCAAAAGCTTGCAAGACAGACTTCTTCCCACAATTTAAGAAAGCTCACTTTCAGCATAAAGGAAGCATGTAAAGATGCACACTGAGTGTATTACATGGAAACTGGCCATGTAACCACACACTGTTATGCTGGGTTCAACAAGAACAGCTTTTTTTCTTTTTTTTTAAAGTATCGACAGGACAGCTAACCAGCCATTTGCTTTGGGTAAGGTATCATTTGAGAAACCAAACTCCATGCAAAATCTGTAATTCCATATTAAACAAAGCACATATAATGACAAATTCCATATGATCATTGCTTAAATTACAAGCTAAATCAGCTTAAGGCATTACCAAAGGTGAAGCTACCAAAAGTTTCCTTTTTTGTAATAATTTAAGAAAAGTCTATGAAAAGGTCTACACATTCCATATGGGATAAATATCCCTATAGCTAAGTAAAGCACACACATACATACATCAGAACAAAACTCAAAAGAAGTGTGAAAGGGATGCCTGAATTTTTCTCAAAACCCCAGAATTATAGGTTGGAGCACGAGTTCATTAGACATTTGTTGTTACTTCTTACTCCAAATCACTTTGAACATTTTTGTTTCTAATATCACAAAGAATTGTAAAAGGAATAGTTTTACCACTTCTTGCTTATTGTCGTAGTTTTTGTTGGTTTTGGTGGTTTGTTTTTTTTCAAATGTACTTCTGACACTTTCAAGACAAAATATTTGAAGGTTTGTCTTACTTCTATTGCTAAAAATGCATATTAAAGGTTGTTTGGTGGTTGTTGGTTTGTTTGTTTGTTTTTTTTTTTAATACAGTTTTCTTTCTCCTCTCAAATGACATTTAGTATTTCACTCAGTTTGGACAATGAGCTATAACCACTCAACAGAATTTTTCAGGTCTCCTACATGAGCATAGCACTGTTATGGCTGTGTCTCCAACACTGCAAGGAAACACCCAAATAATGGAAAGGTCAATTTTTAGATCTTTCTCATTGTCTTTACTTGTACAAAGCCTTCAAGGCAAATCAAACAAAACCCAAGCTTGTCATTGCAAGTTTTATGCCTTTACTTTGAAGCACTGCAATGCAGGCATATAATGGAGCACAAACCCATTCTGTTCCAACTCCACAATCACTCAACAGCAGACTGCTGAAGAATAACAATGTTAGACTCAAAGACAAAACTTGGTTTTCGATTTATAAGTGTCTCACTGTCAGCTCACAGATGAATTTCTTCAGCACACCATCATGTTTAAAGACAAAAAAAAAAAAAAAAATCACCCCCAAACAAAACCAAAACATTCCATAATCTCTGCACCCCCTACTCTGGAGCAGTCACGAATATGCTGTTTCATACGCCTAACTAGTGGGAATAGGAACACGGACACACACATCCTCCTTACAAAGAATTTTGTTAGACTCCAAGAAAAAGAGCACAGAAATCATTAGAAGGTTCATTCACTACTGTTGGCATTTAACAGCTGACAACTGAGCCCCATAGAGCTGCTTGCTCACTTGCTCCCAGTAGGATGGGGCAGAGAATCAGAAAGGTAAAGGAGAAAACTCTTGGGTTAAGGACAGTTTAATGGGTACAGCAAAAACTGCATGCACAAGCAAACCAAAACAAGGAATTCATTCACCACTTCCTATCTGCAGGCAGGTTTTCAACCATGTCCAGGAAAGCAGGGCTCCATCACATGTAATGATTTCTTAGGAAGACAAATGTCATTATTCCAAATGTCCATTCCTTCCTTCTCCTTCCTTTAGAAGATACGCTGAGCATGAGGTGATATGGCAGGGAATATCCCTTTGGTCAGTACAGGTCAGATGTCCCAGCTGTGTCACCTCATACTGTCTTGTGCATCCCCAGCCTACTCACAGCTAGGATGAGGGCCAGAAAAGTCCTTGACTCAGGTAAGCCCTGCTCAGCAGTAACTAAAACATCCCTGAAATTTCAGCTCTGTTTTCAGCACAAATCCAAACCACAGACCATGCAACAGAATATGAAGAAAATTCATTTTACTCCAACTAAATCCAACACAATTATAAGGCACAGAAAGCAGAAACTCCTTATTTCACACTGTTGGCATGTAACAAAGCTACAACTGTGTGAAAAATGTTGATCTGGGACTGGACTTGAAGCTGGAGCTTTTTCACAATTTGATTGCATCACCTGTGAACTCTGTTTATTTTCATTCTTCATACTGTTGTCACACTACAGTTTCATAATTTCAGAATAAATGCCCACAACAGAACCTGCCAGCTTTAAGTGTGCACAGCAGATGTCCCGGCAGCAATGCCATGAATTCCATGTGACAAGCTATAGAGCAAACCAACGAAATGTTGTCATTGTTAACCAAAATAGTTCAACTAAAACAAAGAAAACTACATCTGCATGAGGCTGCCTACTCAGATTTCTCGAAAAAGAGTTTAATTACCCAACTTATTACCTAGAAGTAGGTTGCTGAAGCCAATACATTAGAATAAAAATTTGCATGATCTTCAGCTACCATCTTCAAAAAAATATATTCTACTTTTGCAGTTCTGTCACAGGTTGAATTGAATCTGCTGCTGATATTCAATAACATGCTGCTGTCATGCCCACTTCAAAATGAAAGTGCTGGATGGACCAAAGTATTATGGTGTTGAAGTTCAGATTGTAACACGGGAGGCTTCCTGTTCTGGTTGCCACTTTTGGTTTCTATGTTTGGGGTGTTGGTCTCTTCCCGTGGAGGGGCTGCAGGTCAGGGGATGGGGTAGGTCATTGGCTTATTTCCTGCTGCTTCTGCATTTTGCTGCACTTTTCTGCAAATAGGCTAAGGTAACTGTGCATTATATTATCTCATTTCCAGTAAAGCTCAAGCCAGAATTAGAGGGGGTTTTTGTGCTACTTTCTCTTACTTCTGTGCTGGGGGAAAGGGGTTTGTGAGAATGGGCTGTGTTAACCAAGGAGAGTCTGTATTTGGCATCCCAACATGTAGCTCAAAAGCAGCTATCTTAACTAAGACAGTCAATTTTGGCAAGAGACAAAAGCGTTGAAATCACAAGAACCAAGATATGAAGAAGATTCAGTTAAGGCTTGTTAAGAGAGTTTTATATACATTTGCTGGGGTTTTTTTCCCCATGGTGTGTTCACTATGTTGATGCATTTGCTTTCTAGGGGCAGCTGGGGCCAATGTGCTGGAGTCCTGTATGTGCTCACCACGACGCTGAGTGTCACCTTAGGGGGATGACTTAGAGCTCTGCTGGTGCTGCACTGGTTGCCGGCATGCCAGGTTTTGTTCAGAGCAATACAGAGCTCTCTGAAGAATGCTACTGGTTGGGTAATTATGAGTGGCAGGATGTGTGGGAAAGTAAAGGCAAGTGTCTAGGATGGTGGTCAGCTCTGGTGGTTTGGAATTTCACCCCTGAACAAGTGCAAAATCCTGACAAGCTGGTGAAATGTCTGGGAAAAGTATGTTGTCAGCCTAGAAGTTCCCAAGAGACAGAAATCACTGTTGTGTTGGGGCCTGTCCTATGCCTATCGAGCCGTTCTCCTCACATTGTGGAAAGAGACTGTAATTTGAAAGACTGCTTTATGAGGTTTAGCCAATGGAGCAGTTAAAAGCAAAAGTTGCCAATAACCCATAAGGAAAACAACATTGTTCATTAACAGCAATGAGATGAACCAGTACTTCAGAACAAAGGGAATGCTTTATCAGATATACCTCACTGGAATGACATAAAATTACAAAGATAGTGCTGACCCCCCTCTCCGGAAGGGAAAAACAAAAAAAACCCACCCCGACAACCATGACTAGTAGTCATATTCAACAAGGATCCTTTTTCAGCTTTCAAGGCAATCACAAACAGAATGCACACCACAGAAGTGGAAACAAAAAATAACCCCAAAAGTCAGTATGGCTAAATGATAACCTTATTTGAACAAAAGAGGAAATGTCAGAAGAATCAATCTCTAACAACTGAACAAAAAGGGTATCCAACAATAGGAAATAAAATGCAAGACACGGTGAGTAAAAACAAGTAACAATAAAAATTAAAACAAAAAAAAAATCTAAGGTAATTTCCTGATTACCGCAGGGATTTCAAGTACAATCTCACAATTTTGGTTACACATGAGCTTCAAATTACCATAGGAAACTAGCCTTAGAAAGACTTCAGATCCCTTATTTAAAATGCTTAAGTGAAGCAAACACATATGAAGACAATGTTTAAGAACTAAAGTGAGAATATTTGGAGATATTTGTCCATGGGAGATGGGAGGGATAAGATAATGCAGGTTATGACTTTCAGTGCCTCTGTATTCTACTTCATCATCTCTTATATATTGAAAAACAAGAGGACCAGAGGTGAGAAAAAGAGATGAGTCAGTACCAAAAAAACTAAGAGCAGCCCATGCAAACAACTGAATTCCTATGAAAGCCACACATTATCAGAAGAGATGCTCTAAGGGACACAAGGACCATATTAATCCAAAAAACAAGGTAAAGTGTAAGCATTCTCAGCCGCTCAGAGAATATGCAACAGGTGACACTTTACAGCAGATTACTGCTAACAAGTTGTTTTGCACTCAAGATTATCATAAAAAAGATGACAAAGTGTCTTTGGCTTACTGTTTACACATTTCTCAACAGTCAGTTGTACTACTTCGCATATTGCTACAGGTTTCCTGTTCCTTAGTGAAAAAAGAAAAAACATTTACATTTTCAACAATGAAAGTTGCAATGATTCCAGAAGGGGTTACTCCCCATTATTAAAAGCTGGCTGAATTCTGTATGGTTGCAGTGTTCCTTTAGAGCAATGATGAGTCAGGGTTTGTAACAGGATTGTGCATCTGCAAATCAAAACTTGGAAGGTAATAAACCTAGAGAAAGTGAAGATTGCTTCTTGTAAGGCATGTCGATCCAGGGGGTTCCAATGCTTTTCCACTGACAGAATGACAATTATTAAAATCACAAGATTTTAATAAAAACTCATTTTAAAAAGCATATACATACATGGACTGCTAGAAAGAATATTTTACAGTCACTAAGGACTACTCAAATCCAATAAGCTAAAGAGTGCTCATGTCTCTTCCTTTCATACCTCTACACTTATAAATAAAGAATATACAGGCTGTTAGAGCCTAGAATAAACACATGATCACATGAAACACTTCCAAAGTAAGTGCTCTCCTACCTCCACACAGAATAGAAGTCAAAGTGCCAAATACTTAGAATTCAACATGGAAAGACATACAGAGATAGAACGTATCTTTTAGGCTTCCTTGAAACATTCAGGAACAACTGACTTCTCAAACAGATCTCATTTACAGTCTAGATAGCAAGTCAGATGCTCCTATAGGGTAATTGCATGGCAGTTCATTATAGCTATTATATTACAAAACATTCCAAGGATCAGTAATATCTTTCATGGTAAAAGCAAAATAAGCTGATATTACTTAAGCGAGCAAGGTTCAGTCCTCATTTTGACAGCCTTTCCCCCACTTGCAATTCATGGTCCATCCAACCCAGGCCTGCTATACACCAGCTGCTGGAATCCTCTGACTGAACAACATAGCTCTGCTACGCTGATCTTCCCAATAGAGTTTCAGACAATATATACCCTGGAAGATTTCTTGCCTGTGCAAAAAAACCCAAATATGGGATAAACAGAGCACCGGGAATCAAAGAAAATGGACAGGTGGAGAGTCAACAAGATCAGACAAATGAGGAACCACAGACCCTTTTGCTTGGCAAGTACAATGAGTGAACAGAAAGCCCTCACTGTCATAGAGGAGCAAGGTTGCTGGAAACTCTTGGCATAGCCACAGGAGAAAGACACTGTGCAGCATGAACAATGAGATGGAAGGAGTCTGCTGACATCCCCTCAACTTGCAGCTTTCTAGCTAGCAACAAGGATTCTGAGTTCAAATGCTTCCCTTTTTCAGTACTACTGAGACATTAACAGAAAACTTAACTGTTAAAAGCATCATTGCTATATTGGACATTCAAACAATGCCTGTCCCCCAGATAACACTGCCATCAATGAATGTCTTGAAAGGTTTATGATGCAAATAATTTAAAAGGCTGCTTTTATTTATCAGCACATATTCCATACCATATGCCCATGCCCAAACTCTGAGGCTTATTGAAGAAGGAATTACACTGTTGGGGGATTTGGAGAAGCTTAAGAATATGCAACAAACTACACAAGAAGAAAAAATCCTAATGTAAAAACATTTATCTTGTTATGCAAGTTAGAGATAAACTGCTCAATTAGAAGCCTGGCCTCAAAACACTGGAGCACTAGCACAACCCAATAAGCCCCAGTTC
This sequence comes from Dryobates pubescens, assembly GCF_014839835.1. NCBI lineage: Eukaryota > Metazoa > Chordata > Aves > Piciformes > Picidae > Dryobates > Dryobates pubescens. The sequence goes on along the minus strand of NC_071657.1, from coordinate 107,257,525 downwards.
ATAATGGAAGCTCAGTATTTGGTCCAGTATGCAGCAACACCCCTGGGTGAATACTCACTGGGAACTATTTCAATCAAGTAGTACTAAGTATACCAGATAGTAGCATGATGTTCAGTTGTTTTCCAAAAACAGTTTTTAAGATTTTGAAGCTGAATATTTGATAATATTCTGTGACTTAAGAGGAAATTCCTTATGATACACATACAGACAGAAACATAGTGTAGAGCGAGGGGAGGCTGGATCAACTGTCAACAGAAAAATCTTTGCATACCAAATTACTTTGTTTCTCCATTTTTATAGGCATTAAACCAGTAACCAATCTTCTTTCTATCCCGAATTTTCAACTGTAGCAAAAGAGAATGGAGACACTAGAGCAAACCCTCAAACCAATGAGTTGTGGCAGATATGACCCTGAGATACCATAACTTTTCACTCGTGGGCAGCTGCCCATGTTGCACTGTTTAGGATGGCCTGCGCAATCTTTTCCCCCCCGAGCTGTTTACTTTCATGTGACTTTTGTCACCAACATTGGTTTGTATGGATCGGCATCTACTGCATTAGGATTACCAAGTAAGCTTCTGAACTGAAACATGTTTTTCCTGTCTGAATGTTACACACAGTGTTGCACACAAACAGATGCTACAATTGAAAATACAACAGAAATATAAAAAAATAACCCCCCCCCCTCAAGATCAGTTCTCATTTTTTGTTTCAATTGCTAGTTTGCTAACTCCTGCAAAAAGCTTGATGTTGCAAACTACCAGATAGTTCAGTGCAGTTGTTACTGAAAGTGCTCTCACTACGTGTGTTTCATTGATTAGGAAATGACAGTATCATCCAGGGAGAAGATAAGTGATATTTGCTCACACTACCTAACATGAGAGAAGAAACTACTTGTTTAAGCATTACTCTAAGCTTTGTAAAAAAAGTGTACAAGATGACAGACAAATTTAATACTTCTAATAAAACACAGCACACAATTTCAACTGTTTTTAATGTAATACAAAATGTTCCTAGCTGCCACCAAAGACTTTAACTCAATTCCATTTTAAACTGGAAAAAAAAATCTCAGGCCTTTACTTGACCACTAAGATTTCTGCCACTCCTGGAATGTTACCAGATCATCTTTCCTATGAAACAGCAAAGAACACAGAAGCAAACTGGACATCTATCATTCCCGTGCTTCTCACTACTACTAATCCTAGAGCTGAACTAGATCCTCCATATTTGAGTAAGTCTGATAATGAACATGTAAACATAGTTCTTAAGAGAGCACTGTGGCTAGATTAAGTCATTAATTAAAGCAGTTTTGTGAGCCCTCAATAGCAGTGTTAGGATGCTCTGAGCTACTCTTCAGATTTATCAGTCTCTTCAGTTTTGCAACACACCTTCCCACAAACAACAATAATAAATGTTGAGAATTTCTTTAAAGTCTTCATGTAACTTTAATTAATAATAATAATATTACAGAGAAGCTGGGAAAGGTACACCGGCACAAGTTAGCCATCAGAGCACACATGGAGGCTTGTGCTTTGGTAGCCAATAGCAAGACCTGGCCATAACATTTACTTTTTTCATGTCTTCATTGTAGAGATAACCTCCACTGCAACCAAAACCCATCCAAGTGGTCAAATCTTTAAAGAGCTGTAACATAACAAATACTATGAAACGTTCATCAGGCCTATTACTGTGTTCAGGGAACAAAAATCCTCCTTGACATGATGCAATTTCCAAAGGAAAAAGTTAATTTCTCAGATGAGGAGACACAGGGCACATCTGTGTAAGCAGATACGGGGATTCATACGCTGGCTCTGCCTAGTGTCTAGCAACCGTGTGCTGACATTAATGCAATGCTGCGGAGAAGTAGGACTTGGAGCTGGGCACACTCATGTTGTGAGGCACACCAAGAGGTTCCGGGCCAGGAATTACTGGATCAGAGGGTGGACAGTGTGCCTGTACTAGACCACTGCTATCAAGCAACGCTATTTTCACGTAATTTTGTGGAAGTAAAGGATTGTCAAGCTGATTCCATGGTCGAAACACCTTACCTAGCAAATTTGCCACCGCAATGACCAGAAACTAAGCAAAGGACTACAAAGTACGTATTTTAAGCCAGTCAGTCCCTCGGAGGACCCAGTATCAGAAGGAAATACAAGCCACAAGCAGCCAGCAACAGGACAGTTTCGCTGTCCGAGTTGAGCCAAGCATAAGAAACAGTACACAGAAAAGAAGAGCAACTGCTCTGCCCGCTTTCCACCCTCGCGCCTCGACGAAGGAGGGCAGCGGCGGCAGCGGCCGCAGCGGGGCAGAGATGCTCGACGGTGGACAGCGGCCCCCCCGCCATGGCCGCCCCTCAAGTCCGCCCGCGCGGGACAACGGCGCCCACCCCGGCCGCTTTCACTTTCTTTTCTCGCCTAGCATTCACCAGCGCCTACCCAGCAGCTTTGCCCCGGGCACCCGGGGGGAGAGCGGGCTCGGCCGTCTCCTCTGCGGCCCGGGTCTGCAGGGGCAGCTCCCAGCCAGGCCTTTGGTGTGTCCCCCCCTCTCGCCACCTCGAGGCCAAGCACCCTCTCTTACGCCTCGGCGGGGGGCCTCTCAGCCGGGGCCAGAGGGGCAGGGGGAAGCAGGCGCCGGCGGAAGGGATAGCCTGGCTTGGCGCCTCGCGCACGGAGCGCCCCGGTGCCAGGCCCGGCGGGTGCGGTGCAGCAGCGCCAGGACGCCCGCAGAGGTGACCCCCTCCCGCCTGCCGTGCCCGCGCCCACCTTGTAGGAGTCAGTGGCGAGAAGGATGTTGAACTCAGCCCCCGCCGCAGCGCACTCCATGTCGCCGAGCCCGAGGAGGCGCCGCCGCCAACACGAACAGGACTGAGCTACGCCGCCGCCGCCAAGCGCTCGGTGCGGGGGGAGAGAGGAGAAAGGGGGAACGCGGACGGGAACGGGGCGGGCATAAGGGGATTACGGCCGGGGGGGCGGGGAACTCGCGCTGCTGCCCGCACCGCTGACTGGCTGTACGTCGCCGCCACCGCAGGAGGTGCTGTGAGGTCACTGGGCGGACGGGGCGGGGTCAGGGGGCCAAGGAGGCTTTGATTGGGCCCGCCGCCCGGTCGGTGAAGGAGAAGAGAGGCGGTGACTGTGACGTCGCGGCAGGCGGGGAAGGACCCCGTGCTGCACGTTCTCTTTCATTAGATTCTGGGCGGGGGCAGAAGGTGGGGGGCCGTCTCTGTGACGTCACGGCGCGGACGGTGCGCCTTTTGTCGCTATTGGCCGCCAGTGCGGCGGCGTGCTCGGCAGAGCGGGCGGGGCAGCTGGTGGTTACGAAGTGCGCATGCGCATGGAGCCCTGGTTTCGGTTCTCTGTGCCCGCCGTCCCCGGGGTGTCGTTTATGGGAAGAGGCGGGTGGTGGCCTTGGCCCCCGCAGGACACTTGGAGTCCGGGACCGCTCCGAGCTGCGTCAGCCGTCGGCGGGGGTGGAAGCTGCCGTGGGGAAAGGTGCCGGTGGCCGCACCCATGGCGAGCAGCTGCTGAAATGAGAGCACTGCTACCTGCCGGGGCGGCTGCCCGGCGGGTTTGCAGCTTGGCCGCCTGCCCCGGGGGGTGAAGGATCCTCCCTGGAAGAGAGCGAGCCTGTGACAATGAGGTGGTTTAGGGGACAGGTCCCCCGCGAGTGACGCGGGTTTCGCCACCGCTCTCCTACCACCGCACTCCTGCCAGGAGAGGACAAGTGCAGCAGCTACTGATTATGCAATAACTATGCTTGAATTAGAGCCCTTGGGCGTTCCTGAGGAGGAGGGGGAAAGAGCATATATGCTTGGGGGAGAGATGGGAAAACTTGGGGAAAGTGGAAGCCACTTGTGGGCGCTTGAAAAAGACCTGCAGTTGCCTTATGGAATGTAGGAGCTGCTGCTCCAGTCAGGCCACTTTTTACCAAGATGCTGGGTATGAACTACAGCCCAACAAGCGCTTCCTGACTAGCTAGACCATCGAAGTTTCCTTCTCTACCTCCACTGTTCAGAACCACTTCCTCCAGTGGAAGAATAAGATGCTTGTCAGTGAAGCAATATTTCCTAGCCTGTATTTAAGTAGGTGTTGATCTGAAACTGCATGTAAAAATACATATGCCTTCCAAAAGCTTTTGTATTCATTATAATTGTCATTGGTCTTCTAATCTGTTACTCATATTTAGCTGTTGTGTGAGCTGATCTGTGACAATGGGAAACTGTTTGTTTTGAAGCAAGTAGCCAATAAGGTTTCTGGCATGATCATGGCTCATTCATGATGGCAAGATGGTCCTCTGCTAATTAAATGTATGAAATAATAACATTATTATATGAATAACATTATTATATGAATAACATTATAAATAAATAACATTATAAATAAATAAATAAAAACATTATAAATAAATAACATTATTATATGAAATAGTAACATTAAATATTGACCATATTACTGAGCAGTACTGTATTTTAAAAGCTGCTTAATTAGCCTGTCCTATAAATGCTTCAGTGAGTTAACACCTAGGTCAACATTTGATTCTAAACAAATGGAAGAGAAGATGATGGGGAGTAAGTCAGCATGGATTTACCAATGGGAAATCATGCTTGACTAATCTGATAGCATTCTATGATGCTATAATTAAATGGGTAGATGCAGTGAGACCAGTGGATGTAGTCCTTCTTGACCTTAGCAAGGTTTTTGACACTGTCTTCCATACCATCCTTGTGGGTAAGCTCAGGAAGTGTGGGATAGAAGACCAGACAGTGAGATGGATTAGGAACTAGTTACAAAATAGTCTAAAGAGAGGTGGTCAATGGTGCCAAGACCAGCTGGAGAGCTGTAACTAGTGGAGTCCCCCAGGGATCAGTGCTGGGTCCAGTCCTGTTCAATATCTTCATCAATAATATTGATGAAGGGACCGAGTGTCTGCTCAGCAGATTTGCTGATGATACCAAACTTGGAGGCTTGGCTGATACATCTGAAGGCTGTGCAGCCGTTCAGTGAGACCTGGACAGCCTGGAGAGCTGGGCAGAGAAGGAACCTAATGAGGTTCAACAAAGATAAGTGCAGAGTCCTGTACCTGGGTAGAAATAACAAACTGCACCAGTACAGGTTAGGAGGTGATCTGCTAGAGAGCAGCCCCATGAAGAAGGACCTGGGAGACCTGGTGCAAGTTATCCATAGGACAGCAACATGCCCTTGTGGCCAAGAAGGCCAACGGGATCCTGGGGTGCATTGAGAGGAGTGTGTCCAGCAGATTGAGGGAGGTTCTTCTCCCCTTCTACTCTGCCCTGGTAAGACCTCACCTGAAATGCTGCATCCAGTTTTGGGCTTCCCAGTTCAGGAGGGACAGGGATCTATTTGAGAGAGTCCAAAGGAGAGCTACCAGGATGATTGCAGGACTGGAGCATGTGCCCTATAAGGAGGGGCTGAGAGCCCTCTGGAGGAGAGAAGACATTAATAAATGTTTAATTTATAAACATTAATAGATGTTTATAAATATCTGAGGGCTGGGTGTCAAGAGGGAGGGGACACCCATCCCTCTCAGTTCTCAGTTGCACGCTGTGATGGGACAAGGGGCAACAGACATAAACTACAGCACAGGAGGTTCCCCCTCAACATGAGGATGAACTTCTTCACTGTGAGGGTCACAGAGCACTGGAACATGCTCCCCAGCAAGGTTGTGGAGTCTGCTTCTGTGGAGACTTTGAAGATCTATCTGGATGCATTCGTGTGCAACCTGTGTTAGATTCTATGGTCCTGCTCTGGCAGGGCAGTTGGACTCGATCTCCAGAGGTCCCTTCCAACCCCTAACATCCTGCGATCACGTGAATATCAGCAGTTTCCTGTGTGCTTCCCTTTCTCAGCTTGTCTGTGTGCTCTTTTGCAACAAAATCTGGGAGTAGCAATGATAATTGGTATTATTGCTATTATCCACCATGAACTTGAACTCTTCTCCTTGTGGAATGTCTCATTAATAGGACGTGATTTTGGGATAATTTGAAATTGTGTACAAATCTCCCATGTTTTGTCCTAAAGCTCTTCTGTGAAGTCATTTACATCAGAATTTTCCACCTTACCATGTCCTTTATCTGTGTATTTTTTTGTGGAAAATTCTTTCTGCTGCAAAGTACAAATCTTAATTTTTGTTTGGAAGTCTATTTTATTATCAGTTAGATTAGTAAAAATAAAAAAAAAAAATCAGATCAGTCTTCTAACTATTACAGGAAATTAAAAAGTCAGAAAAATACTACAGAGCTTTTAAAAAAACCCAAACCCACAAACACTTCTGGCTAAAGAATTCTGTTGCGGTATCTTCAAGCCTTCAATACAATAATTAATGATGATTTGCTCAGACAAAATTTTTGTCAGCATCTTCCTCCTCCTCCTCCTGCTGGCTTTTTCTTGTATCTTACAATGCGCTGGAACTTGAATGATGGTTTAATTTAGGTCATATGAACATTTCTAAAGCTCTATCTGTAATAAAATATTGTCACGTTAGAACACTTCACAGAGTATTAATAGAAAATTGTATTATGCTAAACAGAACTATATTAAATCTGCAGCTTGCTGGTGAAGAGAACATACTTTAAATCTGAAGAATCACAATACAACTCTTGCAGCACTAGATGGTAGCAAAAAAGGAGTAATCCTATGAAACTCAAATGCTTGATTCCTGTGCTGTACTTATAATCTGTTATCTGGGAAACCAAATTTGGACTGTTCATATGGCTTCTTATAACCAGGGTTTGTAATGTATATGGGGCTTAAATTCTGTAGATGGAACCACACCAAGAAATCACGATCTTCACTTTAAATACATCCTCAGCTATTGTTTGATGTGATTTAGCTTACTTATAAGCAGGGTTCTTCAATAATTGTCTTCTAATATTTTCTTTTGGCGTATAAGGGATTTGTAGAGGTACTCATTTTAGATAAATGCAGGTCTATTGATAGGTTTAATAATTCCATATTAATTCAGAGCTATGTTTTGTTCCCTAGGGATTTCTGATGGCTGGTGTTAAACCATGAGAAGCCTTTGTAGTGCCCAACATGGGGCTCAAAGGATTTGAGATAATGGCAGATTTGACTGGAATGCGCTAGATGAAATCTATAGCTGTTACTGCTGTTTAGCTTTTAATTGACAGGCTTCTGTGTTTGCTGTGAGCTTCCCATTTTACACCGTTCTGCAGTATCTGTGTGTTTCCTTTGTGTTCTTGTAGTGTTCTTTCACCTTGCATACTTGGCTAGGACTGCAGAGTTAATCAGTGCATAACTGGTTATCATCTAACTAGATTTTAGTGGGCTCAAGAATTAAAGTTTTGTTGTTAAACAGCATCCATCATTGGTCCTATTAAGCAGTATCCCGATCCCAGGGAATCATGAAGAGGTAGATTATTTTGCATTGAAGTGAATAAAAAATATCCTGTGAGGTTATTTTAAATCATTCAGTGAATGGAGCAAGCCAATATTTCTGCCTTGTAGTTTTTTCAAAGGCTTGTCTAGAGGTCTTTCTGTTAAAATTATGTACTATGGCAGGCTGTGTAAATAACTGACTGAAATATGTATGGAAAATTAGAGAAATTGCTTTATCTGTGCAGTATATAGGACAAATTTAAATCTGGTGCAAGATTCTGTTTACAGGAGATGTCAGATTCTTCTGGTAAACAGTCACACTAGATTATACAGAATTTGTAATTTTCTGAACTCCATGTACAAAGAGGTTTTATATGACTAAAGAACCTGGGTCAGGAAGATTCACACCTCAGCACTGCTAGCCTTTGAAGGGTGGGAAAGTTTTGTGCTTCTCAGTGTGACTCGCAGGAAGTCAGTTTTTCTTTATACCTGTATCTCAACATTAGGCTTTACATTTGGCAGTCAATGCATGTATTTGTGCTAGGAGTTGGATTACTAGCTTCCTAGACATGCTGTTAGACTTTGCCTTGCACCTCAGCACATAATTTTTTATTTCTTGGCATTTTGTAATCAGTAATGAGGTTTTTGTGTGCTCTTCAAAAAGTAACAAAAGTTCAATTGTTTTATTGTTCAGTGTAATGTGAAGCTGAATTTACTTAAAAATGCTGTCATATGGATGGATGAATGCCACAGGACACCCTGAAGTTTCCTGTGTACGGAGAAGCCTTATTGGTTCTGCATAGTTGCTGTGGATCCAGCATGGTTCACCAGCTTTGGCTGAGTTCTGAGGCTCCCTCCACAGATCTCAGGTGGATCTGCTCTGCAGTTTTATTTTTCAGTGCTTAAGGTTCCTTGTATGCTGAACTGCAAGTGTTGTGCATAGATACCTGAGTGTGTCTAGCTAGCACTAACTAGCATCAAGGAAGACCTTGCTGAGCAGGAGCTTGCTAAATCTAACATAGCTTCATGAAGTTAAAGGTGCCAGTGTTGCACTTCTGAGTTTTTCTGGGTTTATACTGTGGTACAGACATATGGTGAATGTTGCTGGCTTGGATCAGTAGAGCTTATTTGTCATGTTCCACATCATACAGAAATGGCTGAACTGTTCCCATATCCAAAGGGACAACAAAAGCTGTTTAACCTTGTCTTTGCACTTTGTGTTAAAATAACCTCTGAGCTATATAGAATGTGTTCATGGCATAATTAATGTGCAACTGAGATAGCTCTCTACAGCTGGTTAAGTGATACTGTGGAGTGTGTGACAGTGCAAGAAAGGAACTGACATGAATGGTAGACTGGGTCACTTGTGCTTTACTTACACATCAAGGTTCCCAAATATCCACGGGTTTCCTTTTCTTTTAAATCAAACACAAAGAATTCTCTTTGCCTCCCAAACCAAATTTCCTCCACTTCATTACACTGCCCTGAAGTTCACCTTGGGCAAGTACTTCATCACACTGAATGCATCTGGCTTTTACAGGAAGAAGAGTGAAATATTTCCAATAAATATATGAGGATTCAGAAATACCTCTAAATAGGCTCTAATTAGCAGTGTTTGGCCAGTGGACAATTTGCAGTGTTATAGTGTGAAGATTTTGCTGCCATTTGTCTGGAATAACATTTTTATTGTAATATTTTTTTTGCATCTGTGGAGTAAAGCAATAAATAATGAATCAGCTTCAGCTATGACCGTTTCTAGTTCTGTGTCTGTCACCTGAGATGGTGAGGACTGAGTCAAACCAGAGCCTCTGCACCAATGTAGTAACAACAACATCTGCAGTGTCTGCAGGACATGATTCAACCTGGTATGGTAGAGGGATAGGAGAGTTGAAGTTAAACCGGTTGGGTTTTGTTGTCTATTTCACAATATGTATTAGATATGAGAGAGAGTTGCAGTTGTGTGTCTAGATAAAAATACAAAGTTGACAACACCTGCCACACCACTGACTTAGCAGAAGACATGGAGTTCATACTGCCACAAGTATATCTGAGGACTACATAACAGTCTAGTTTGGAAAGATAGGAGATTACTTTCTAACGATCCAGGTCTTCATGTTCATTCAAGCCTGAAGGTTCTCTTTCTCTTCATTACTCAGGTTCTCTAACATTTATGCTGGCTTTACAGGAGGGTACCTGAAATTAAACAAGATAAATCAAGACATTTGTAAAAAGCAGTAGAGGGACAGACACTCAGCATTTTGCTACAACCCATCCATTACAGGAGTTGTGGTTTAATGTTTAATGACATCAACCCGTCTCCTCATATGAACTTCAACCCTGAACTGACTTTTCTCTTGGGTTGTGCTAACATACTCAGATACTTTCTACTTAGACTTTTTCCTGTACATTAGTGCTTCTCCAGTGAGCACTCTGAGCTGCCACTGACTTTAGTATGCTCCATTTCTGTATACTGTTCATTTGAAGAGACAAAAAATTGAATATTTATGCTCTCTGAAAAAAGGGTATGGAGGACAAGATGTACTGAACAGATTTCTGGCAAAAAATCACAAGGTTACAAAAAAATTGTCATACTGCAGGTTTAAAGAAATGTACTTTTTTTTTTACCATTTGCACCCTTTCTTAAAGGGCACTGGGAGGTTTATCAGGCAAAGACCTTGCTCCTGCTCTTCCTGGGGACTGCAGCTATTTAGATTACAAAGGAATCAGGTCAGGGTCCTAAGCATTGTCCGTTTTCATAACAATCTATTGCAATAAATCTCTGTCCAGAAAAGGCCAATGAGGCTGGTGAGAGGTCTCAAGCACAAGCCCTATGAGGAGAGGCTGAGGGAGTTGGGGTTGTTTAGCCGGGAGAGGAGGAGACTCAGGGGAGACCTTATTGCTCTCTACAACTACCTGAAGGGAGGTTGTAGCCAGGAGGTGGTTGGTCTCTTCTCCCTGGCAACCAGCACCAGAACAAGAGGACACAGTCTTAAGCTGCGACAGGGGAAGTTTAGGCTAGAGGTGAGGAGAAAGTTCTTCACAGAATTGTTGGCCATTGGAATGTGCTGCCCAGGGAGGTGGTAGAGTCACTGTCCCTGGAGGTGTTCAAAAAAGGATTGGACGTGGCACTTGAAGCCATGGTTTATTTAGTCATGAGGTGTTAAGATATTAAGTAATAGGTTGGACTTGATGATCTCTGAGGTCTTTTCCAACCTTGTTGATTCTATGAATTATATTTTGACTAAGAGACAAATTAAGACCATTTTAGTCACTCAGCAAGGCTATTTGTAACTGCAGCTGCATAAGGACGCATGGCTGTTCTGCTAAGTCATCTTAGCTGTAGGTGAGAAAACCCAGCAAGCAGATGCAGGATCATTTCTGCTCACTCAAATACTGGTGCATGCAAACTGCTGCTGGACTGTGCCATGGTTTGTGCTTCTCTAGTGCTGAGGTAGAAATAGAATTGTCTAAGAGAACACTTTTGAAAACAGGGAAGTCCTCATGGGAATTCATATTTAGGTTTGTTACTTCTTAAGGTAACAATGAAGGGAGAAGAATTGAGTTTTAAATATTATCCCAAGCCCATAATGAGCAAAAACTACTTCAGCTGCCTAAATTTAGGATGTTAGAAGTTTATTGACTTGAGTGGAATTAAAATTGGTGTGTTTGGTGAATTGGAGAAGTGACGAAGTAGTGTATGTGTGTACTCTTGCTTGTAGACCTGGAGAGCTTTCTTTTTGATGTCTCAGACAGAAATGATTTCTGGAGTGTTGAGTTGGATTGTTTTTTTTAAAAGCGGCCATATGTGTGCAGGGAGCTGTGCTTCCCAGCATCTTTTGGATGGGTTTATGTGAAATGCACTGGAGCAACAGACACCCTCTTACGGCAGTGCTCCACAATCCATGCATTGTGAATGAGATGTAGGTTTCTTCTGCTCTCTGTCAGACCCAAGCCATCTTCAGTTCTCACCACAGTATACAACCCTGAGTAGGTTGGCATGCAGCCTAAGATCATCTGTAGCAAGCTGGCCAGGGAGCTGTATTGAGGGCACAGGCTGGGAGCATCCACACAGCCCCTCTCTTTGATGCTGCTGTTTCAATATGTGGACAGTCCACTGCTCTCACTTACCACACAGGAAAAAGATTGCAGTGGCATTTTGTGAAGAGCTTAATCCCACTTAGTGCATGTGAAGCATGGCATAGAAATGCTCCCTGGATGTCAGCAGAAGGATGTTGTCTGTGGATTCTGATGGGCTGAAGAAAGAGAGGCACCGAAGCAGTCAGGCTGCAGGCATGCACAGAAGCAAGCTGGCAGGCACCAAGAAGATCTTTGGGCTAAATAGACATCTACTATATGAGACAGAGTTTTCTATTAATGGTACATTTGATTTAGATTTTTTTAATCTATTAAATTCTGCTTTACTCACCTTTGTCCTGATTTTAATTTAGTGCTTTTTAATTAAACATGAAAATGAAAATTGAAGATTGGAACCTACTATGGAAGAAGAAGACATAAGGATGAACTTGGTGCATCAATTTCAAGACAGATCAAACTGATGCATAAATTAAAAATACACATGATGTCAGATTATGAGGCTCTACCAGAAGTGCTGCAATGGGGATGGAGAAGCTGCCTGAGCCTAGTAGGGAGAACATACACTGCTTGTCTTGTAGATATGCATACTGCGTAACAGCCCATTCTGTATTGGGAATCAATGTGGGATCCCAGTTTGAGCTATTTGATTTAGATTGCGCTTACCCATCAGATACCTGTATGGTCTGGCTTTACCCTTTCACTTTGGAAACATCTGGAGAGTTTATCGATCTGATGAGTTGCACCAAACTGAATTGCAGCATGGCCTGCTGCACACAGGGATTTGTTTCTAGTTTCTCTTCTGGTTTGGAAGCTCCCTGAGTTCAGTTCTTGTCCATAGTCTCATTTCTTCCTTGGTGCTCTCATGAACCAAACAATTAAAACACCCCCCTGAAGTCCACACTTGTTTATATCTAGTGTTTCCTCTGAGATCATTAACAGAAAGTCTTTTATATTTCTGTTTCTGTAAGTTTCATCCTGAGATCTCCAAATTAATGGAAAAAGGAGTGAGATTTAAATTGCTAAGTTTTAGAAATACGATTTTTTAAATTTTTTTAATTTTTTTTTAAACAGCACTGAAGTGGAAATGAAACAGTATTCAGGTCTCTGGCTGTATCACTTTCTATACATGAAAATGAGATAACCTTTAGTTTTTTGGGTGGTTTTTTTTGTTTGTTTGTTTTTTTGTTTTTTGGGGGTTTTTTTGCCCCAAACCTGACATTTAGTTTATCAGGTAGAAACTAGTAACCATTCCACAAACATTCAGATGATATTGTTCAGGGTTTTGGTGTGTCTTGTCTTGAGAATCTCCAAAGGCAGAGGTTCACCAGTGTATCTGGACAATTTGTTCTAATGCTTGATTACTCTCCTAGTGATTCCCTCCTTCTTCATACCCAGCTGGAACCTTTCATGTTTTGACCTCCTTGTAGGCACTGGAAGGCTGCTATTAGGTGCTCCCTAAACCTTTCTTGAGGATAAACAGGCTCAGACCCACCTCATAGTTCATGTGTAATCTGATGATATTGGATGAGTCAAGATTTCTCAAGAGATACCTGCCTCAATCCTCTTCCAAGGAGAAGATAGTTCTCATTTGCTTATGTGAATCAGCTGTTCCCCTTTTCTATTCACAGACAGTAACCTGACTTTTCCTGATAACTCTCTTCTTCATGTGTGCTGATATAAAGACCTGTTGGAGGTGGGAAGGTAGCACCCTTGAAAGGTGCTACAAGCGATGTAGCATCCTTTAGCAGTCACTGTAGTCACTATTTCCTCTGCTGACTTCAGGTGAAAGTATTTCAGAACAGTTCTGGTTCAGCGAGTGAGCTCATGATAGTGGGATGAATCTCTAAAAGCAACACATACTGAAATCTTTCTCCATATAGATATTTCTGTACTCTTTTTGAGAAAGATTTTGAAGTCTGTGAACTCATCATAAGGAGCCAAGAGATTCCAATGTGCTTGTGAGTTCTGTGAATACTACTATGATTTATTCATGCATAAAAGACGTCATATTTTATCTTATGTAAAGTTACTTATCTTCAACTGGGTTATCTAGAAAATGATAGTGAATCTTGCTTAGATTTAATACTCTTGATTATAAGTGCCTAGGGAAAACTTGGACTTCAGTTAACATATTCTGACCAACACCTAGCAGTTAACACGGAGGCAACACAATTAAAGTGCTTTAATCTTCTACAGCATGGGTCTGTGTGGCTCTGCCTGGCACTTAGTGGCAAAATGGGCACAGCTGGAGCAGACCTGTACAGCTCTTACATGATATGAGGAGTCCGTTTCCCTAGCTTTGAGTTTACGTACACAAAGGAATTGTTTAAGAGACTTTATGTAAGCCTCGGCGGTCTTAGATCTCTATTTAAAGTGTACAGAAGATGGTAGTCACATGCAGTCTGACTGTGGATGGGGTTTTGACTTCCATTCTGCAGTCTCAGCAGATTCCCTCTTACACACACACACACATGCACATGCACACATATGGTAATTATAGGACTGAAACTCATCCTAAAGCAGAAATGCCACTTGGCAGACATGAGGCTGTCAGGCTCCCCCCTTTGCAAAGCTTTCAGAGAGGTGGACAGGCCACTTTTCAGAGTCCCTTCATTTGGCAGCATAAACAGAAAAAAAATCATCTGTGATTTGGCTGTGCTTCTAAGATGGTTACTGCAGTTTCTAATTGAAGCCAACTGCTGATAGGCAGAGACAACCCTTATGTTCATGCTTTTAGGGATGTACTGAGCTGATGAGCTGTGCATCTTTCAGAGGCACTGCTACAAAGATGTTTTAATAACATTTCTCATGCAGCCCAATGTTGCATAGGCAATGACAACGTGTTTGTTTAAAATAAAAACTATTTTCCAAATCTCATTATAAGATTATTATATCTTATTCATAAGGGAAATCAAATCTCTCAGGACAGTTGCTTGCTGTCCCATGTCAATAGGAGTACCCACTGCAAACACAGTCTTAGTTGCAAGATGTCCTGCCATCCTGCATGATCACACATAATCCATCCCTGTTGCCATACTTGCTGAATAGGAAGATATTGAAGGCTGTATGTAGCATCAGATTGCAGTGGTGACCTGTCTGGGGTAAGCCTATGACCTGCTATCTGCTGAAAACAGTTTCAGCCTAAAGTAAGTGAAAATCATATGGCGAAAAAACACAGCCACGGACCACCCATGCAAGAGTTGGGACACTGAGGGAGAGAACAGCAGAGGCCATGAGGTACAGCACAGTGGAAACCACTACCCAAAGAGCGTCAAGAATTATGAAGGCCAGCCCAGTAGAAACAGTTACATGCAGGGCAGCAGAAAGCCATCACATGCACATCTTCCATTTCCTACGTGTTCCATCCTGTTACCAGAGGAATTTGACAGACTTCTTGTAACTGTGGTGAAAATACAGGAAGTAGAGGCTGAGAAGAAGGGAGGATGGAATTTCATGTAGGTATTTGTCTAGCTATTTGTGTTCTTCTTTCCCTTGATATCCAAATGAGGGAGCAGAAGCTTGTGTGAACTGTCAATAAATCAACTCAAGTAAAATTTCTCACTGTGGACTGCTTTGTCCAAGACAGCTACATACAAAACTAGTTAAAATATCTTGACTGTGTACAAAAGACTGTCCTACATGAATGTTTTTGCATCTGCAGGAACAGCTTGTACTGACTATTTGCAAATATCTCATCAATGTACAACTTGATCCCTTCTGTAATTGCTGAAGCAGCACAACTGCTTGAGAATCTCAGGGACACTCCACCCAGAATGTTAATCAACACATACCTGTTTAAGCATACAAAGGAGATGAGCAACAGCAGGTGCTACCTGGGTGATACCTTCTACTAGGTGATAGAAGGTGATACCTTCTACTATGTAGAGCTGTCCAAAATTCCCACCTGGAGAGCTCCTGCATGTCAGTTACTGAATTACAGAGGTGGTGAGGAATTCAGACCTGCTTTCAAGGCAGTCTGTTTTTTCAAACCAGCCCTACTATCTTATCTGTGCTGATTGACAAGCTAGGATGTTCCTGGACCTCCCTGGGATTTAATGGTACACTGGGTGTGCAGAGAGGCACAGTCCTGACACCCAGACTTTGCCACAGTTACAACTATGGAACAGACAGCTCAGTTCATGCTTAGAACTGAAGTCTGACAGCTCCTGGCACTCTAAAATATTTTTCTCATTTTCAGAATTTCTCTATTCTTGGATTACTGATTGAAATAATTTGTTCAAATTGAACACAATTCCAACTAATTCTGGATCAAAAAAACTTCCAAGGAAAAAACTGCAATGTTGTCCAAAGCAATCAGTGTTACAGATAAGATTTTATTATCCACAACCAAAACAGCTCTACCATTTTAAGGGAGTCACTGGCTGACATTGACTTTAAGTTTTCCTTTGTCTTGACATTTTCCATCAGTGGATTTCACTGTTTGCACTGCCTTTGTCATACACTGGAGCACAACTGGCATATTCTTCAAGCAGTCAAGACTAACAGAGAAAGCAAGGTGGCCTCTCCAAAACTCTTTAGATTATACTCTGCTGATTTCCATTGCAAAAGTAAATGGTGGCTGCGTTGTGGCTCTGTTTCCCCTGCTTTCCAGATCCCCAGAGATACTTGGTCTTTCTGAAGTGTTGTTTTCTGCCACCCCCAAGAGTTGTCCAGGACGGTCCCAGGCCTGCTATGTGGAATACTGAGCTGCCTGAGCTCTTGTCATGGGCTGAGTTGAAATCTACTGCTGTTATTCAAAACCTTTCTGCCATCATTCCAGCTTCAAAGTGAAAGTGCTGACTGAAGCAAAGTGGTATGGGGTTTGAAGTTCAGATTGTACCATGTGAGGTTTCTTGTTCCAGTTGCTGCTTTCAGTTTCCAGGTTTGCAGGGGTGTTGGTCTCTTCTGTTCAGATGGCAGCAGGAGAGGAAGTGGTGGGGGGGTTAGTTCACTGGCTTTTGCTTGCTGCTTCTTTCTGCCTTTTGCTGCACTTTTTCTGCAAATAGACTCAGGTAATTGTGCATTCATTGTATTATCTCATTCATATTGAACGCTTTTAATCTCAAATATTTATCTCAATCCAGAGGCTTTTTTGGTGTGATTTTCCCTCTTCAGTGTTGTAGGGGAAAAGGCTGTGTTAAACCATCACAGTCTACAAATTTGGCACCCAATGTGGGGCTCAAAAGCAGCTGTCTTAACTAAGATTTTTGCAGGAGACAAAAGGGTTGAGATAATGAGAAGCGAGGTAACAACAGGCTTCAGTTAAGGGCTTGTTAAGAGAGTTTTATATAAGTTTGTCTTTTTTCTGTGGTGTGTTCACTATGTTGATGTATTTGCTTTCCAGGGGCCACTGGCATCGATGTGCTGACATTCTGTATGTATTCCTTCTGGTGATGAATGTTATCTCAGAGGAATGGCTTAGAGGTGTGCTGTTGCTGTGCCCGTTACTGGCATGCCAGATTTTGTTCAAAGCAATAGAGGACTCTCACAGAACATCACTGAGAGATCTGCCCCAGTGCTGGATAGTTATAGTTGGTAGGATGTGTGGGAGAGTATGGGCTAGTGTCTAGTATGATAGTCCCCTTTGATGTTTTGGAATTTCACCTCTGAGCAAGTGCAAAATCCTGACAAGCTGGTGAAATGTTTGGGAAAAGTATGTTGTCAGCCTGGAAGCTCCCAATAGACAGAAATCATTGTGGTGTGCTGAGGCCTGGCCCATGTCTATCAAACCCTTCTTATCACTGTCCAGAGTGCTTAGGGTCTACAGACAGAACAGCAGGCATGCCAGCTGCATCAGAGAACCAGCCTGTGCCAGTATCAGCTGCTCCTGCATGAAAAAAGCAGCATACAAGGAAAGCAGATCATCCTGCAAAAGATAAGGACAAACCAGGGCCATCACGGGAACAAGAGAAAGAACCATGACTGGTCACTTGGGTTTTAATCCGTGGTTTTGGAAGATGGCCAAGGACATAGAGTGGCCAAAATAAGCAGCAGGCCCTAGTAGTGCCTTCAGAGAGTTCTCAGCCACTCCAGTTAGGAGTTGCTGTAATATAGCATCTAGTCTCCTCAAGTTGGGGAGAAAAAAAGATGAAACCATACTGCTGTGAAATGGGTTTTGAAATAGAAAAGAGAACTATTTGGCAACAGCCTTAAATCAGAGCACTCTGCATCTAGGGCTTTCATTTCAGGTTTAGGTTTCTGGGGATGAAGAACTGTGACTCCCTGTGTGTGTAAGTGAATGTAGCTCTATTGAGTGTGGTTCCACTCCCAACTGAACACTGATGGAGTACCAGTGAATAAATAACAATCATCTCCAGTTTAATGACTGTCTGTGGGAATGGAGTGCAGCACTGTTTCAACCAGCAATAACCCTGAGCAAATCAGTACTGTCCAGTCTAGGCTCAGAGCTTTCCTGATCAGCATAAAGTGAAATAGATTCAAAAGTTTCAGAAAATAGCAGCTACCCCCAGAACTGTGAGACTAGCATTGTGTGTCAGTCTTTCTTTTCAGCAATGCCCCCAGGGCTGTGCCCACCATCACTCAGGAGTGACAAGGTCTGGACTGAAGGCCTGAAATATTCCTGCCCACAGATTTGGGGTTCCAGCAAAAACATAACAAAAAATTATGTTTTTAAATTATGTTTGTCCTTGCTAGCCTCTGGTGATCAGTGGCTCCATCTGAATGTAATGTTGCCAGACTCTTTGCATCTATATCAAATATAGTTATAATATACCTTAAGGCCCTGTGAGGGAAAGAACTACAGCATTTTTATGCAGGATAACTCCCTGAGGAAGTGGGATGAAATGGAACCACCTCCCAGCTTACTGCAGGAAAAAGTATTTGAGGCAGTTCATAGGCAGATGGGTCCTAGAGGGGTTGAGGGACCCAGAAAAAAGAGAAAGACTTTGTTTCTGCCATGCAGCCATCCCTGCTGAGCGACTCCTGGAATCAAATCAGGGCCTGGAATGGTGAAATGGCATGGAAGAATCCAGTTTCTATTTTTTTCAAATATAGCAGTACCCACTCCCTTTCTCATGCTTACAGGCAAACAGGAGTCAAGGCCAACCTGTGCTGCAGTGGCACAGATGTGGTGGTGGCAGTGCTGTGTTGAGGCATAGGATTGTGGTCAGTGGATATGAGCAGCATGGAGCTCAGCATGGGCTGACCTGCCCCAGTAGGAGACACGGTCACTAAAGGACTTGGCAGGAGCAGCCAGGCACCATGGTGCCACTGGTGCTATTTTCATGGCAACTTGTTAGACTGCCAGTGACCAATACTGTGTCTTCTCCTGGAGCCCTGGGAAATCACAGTCAGCTTTAAGAGATCATAAAGGTTATGCCCAACTTTTCAGGCCCTTGAGCCTCAAAGATAGGAATAAATTAAGAATTGTTTTTATTCATCTGATCAAACTATCAAGTACTTATTACCTCTCTTTCACAACAACTCACCATTTCACAGCACCCTGTTGAGGTTCATGCTCTGCCAGCTCAGTTAGGTACTTCAAGACTAAAATGGGGAGGCTCTTTTTGATACATGCTCTTGCACAAGATCAGACTCCAGGCTTGTTCCCAGACTCTCCTAGATACATAGTCTTCAAGCTAATGCAGATCCTGCCTTCAGCTAGGGAACAGAGGGGTATGAGCTGCTGTTGTCTTTCCCCACATGGGCTTGTGGCTGGCCAGAGCCTGCCCAGGCTGCCTGAACCATACAACCAGGGAGCCTGTGGCCACAAACAGCTTCTGCTGCTTCTGTTTCTACACAATTAATAGTATCCTCCACCAAACCAAGCTGAAGTGTTGAAGCTGCAACATATTCCAACCAGGAAGAGAAAAGGTATTTGGAAAGTAAAAGAGTGTTCCTTACTTTGCAGTCCTTATTAGACATAGTGGGTTGTGTTAGCAAGGGGAAAACGAGCTTGTTATTGCAGAATAAATATCCAAAGAGGGATTTTCCCACCTGTAGTCCAATAATAATTTTTTCTGCACTTACCTACATGTAGGCAGACAACTTCTATGTGAGAATGAATATTTGCCCCCAGGTGATATCTGAAAAAAAAAAAAAATTTAAAAACAGAGTCAATTTAATCCTGTTTGCTTCTCAGGGTTCCATTTCAAACACAGATGTTGGATTTAGCCACACTGAGTTTCCAAGTGCCTCCTGTTATTCCAGAAATGCTCCCATGCCGAGCTCAGCACATCAGCAGGAATCCAGCTGCCTTTCACTCAACATCCTGAGAGATGCCCTTTCAGAGTCTGCATTTTCAGAGGCATGATCATCTTTGCAGTCAGCATTTTACTGTCTCAGCATCCTAAACGTCAGTTAGACTTAATCCTGATATGTCTGGCACTCTGGATCTGTTAGGATCTGCTAGAGTATGGCAGTCTGACTTGGGACTACGTACAAGCTAGGAAGAGCTGCAGGTGGCAGAAGGAGCAGCAACAGTAGTTTGGCAGATGGAAACTGAGGATGCAACAATCACTCACTGAGTTTTTGGGAAAGCATTCAGACTGCCTTGACTCAATCTGGGAATAAAATTCCTTGTAATCCACTATATGCACTTTACTGAAGAGGCTGTTGTGTGTTTCTTGCTTCTGAAAGGATGTAGGCTGCAGTGACGGCTTTCCTGATGCTGAGGCCCATTTGTGATAGGAAATAAAACCCTGTTCTCTGGCCCAGAGATCCCCTTGGCATGGGTCATCTTGTGTCCATGCAGCCAGATTCTCTCATTGCCAAAACAGATGGCTGCATTCAAACAGCTTGCAAGGACCCAGGCTTGTGCCAGGCCACAAGTCCCTGTGCATACTCTCTGTATGTGTAGAGCATTCACCAAATGCATCAGGCAGGGGCAGCTTGGGAATATGTTAACAAGAGTGGGGTCTGTAGTCATCATTAAAAGCTCCCCAAGCCTTATTTTACTGTTGAGCTAATCATGGTCAGTACACATGCCAGCACATGACCTTGGAAGGTCACTGTGCCTGTGCAATGGTTCCAGTCAGGATCTCCCAGGGTAGTTTCAAGTTTGCAGAATCAAGTATGCAGGAGCTTGGGCTGAGCACGAAAAGCAGGAGGAAGGAGTTGCTTGCAAGGTGTCAACGCTTTGGAGGTCCTGCAGTGTCATTTGTGAGACAAGTAGTGAGATTTTACTGGATAACTGTGTGGTTCAGACCTCCAGTGGGTTTGAGCAAAGCAGATTGTTTTAAATCCCTCAAATGAAAAAGCAAAGTGAAAAGGGAGGTGTTGACCATTTTGCAAAGCACTTCCAGCAGTGCCAGTTGCTCTTGCTGAATTCCTTTGACAGCTTCATCCACCCAATCCTCATAGTCCTAGTGTTTCAGGGAGACCTTACTGATTTTGGAAGTGCGTAAGCAGAAACCTGCCAGAAGCAGGGAGGGGGTGTGTGTGGTGTGGTTGCCCCTGTTTGCAAATCCAGCAGAAGGGTCAGTAATATCAGCAATAACCACTTTTACAATGTGCAGGAACCATGATCAGCAAGCACTCCAACTATGCTTGACCATCTGGGCTTCTGTGCCTGAGAGGGGATTTGGCTAACCCTGAACATGATGCCATCTGCCAGATCCATCCATTTCCCCTTTGCTAGCTGTGTAATACTTGTTCTATGTACCCACAGCAAATGGCAGACCACCTGCATATTTTATCTTTTAGAAAGAAACTCCCAGCTTGGCCAGCTCTGAAGTGCAGGATTAGTTGAGAAAAGTTTTTTTCTGGGCACAATGTTATTTTTTTAATGTCCAAAGTTGAAGCTGTACTCATGTCTGAATTTAATTTATGCAGAGGTTATGGATGGCTCAGGCAAGAAAGCATGTGATTGTGTATTTTTTGACAAGCTAAAGATCTCTCTTACTTCAGTGCCAGAAACCTATAGTTAAGATTAGGATGCAACTGTGCTAGGTGCTGTACAAACATGATGGGGAAAAGCTATTTTACATTGAAATGGCAGCTTGAAATCATAGAACTTTTCATGGCTAGAAGTGCCAGTGATTATTTCCAGTCAGGTTTTGTCTCAATTGGTTCTCTTTCAAGAGTATCTCTCTTTATATTGCAGTGCCAAACTCATCTCAGATTTTCCAGGCTTTATGGGGAGATGAAGTGTGTTATTTGCCATGATGAAGGGAACATGAGCTGCTTTTCAGACAAAAGCTCTTCAAGGGAAGTGACACCACCAATACAGTATTTGCTGCAGAGCAAGCAAACTCACATTGCTACTTGAAATTAAGAGACTGAAGCATCTCAAATTACCCAAATTCCTAGACACAGGCAAACCACTCAGTTCCTGTGTTCTTCTGCACATTTTGCTTAGATCTGTGAGAAAGCAGACGTGTTTTGTTTGTTTGTTTTTGAGCATTTCCTCTAGATCTGGACAGAGTTCTGTTTAGGAAAAAAAAGTGTCAGTGTTTGCTGACACATCTATCACAGCTATTTTCTGATTCACTTGCTCTGATTAATGGGATAGAAAATGATGAATGTTTAATGGAAAGCACTTCAGAAATGGTCATGGTAACTACAAATTGTTTAATATTTCAAAACAAACTATACACCCATCCCTTCTGGTGTGTGTCATGGGAGTCCCTGGTGGGGCTTTTGGAATGGCTTTAGCACCAGTGATTGTGGTACAGCTTCTGCAGTAATGGCCATGGATGACAAGAGAATAAATGCCCACTGCTTTCCAGAAGAAAAGAGACCACATAGCTTCATAGGGAGGACTCTGTACCTGCAAGGTAATGACACCACCAAGCACAGTCTCTTGACTAGTTTTTAAGATTGTGCAGTCAAGGAGCTGAACTGACTCTGAGAAGATATTATGGTATGATTCCCATCAGCTTGCTGCTTACTTATTGACCTGTGTTTGAATTCTGTGGCTTAGGCCAGCAAGCATGTTTTCTAGAGACAGTTGACTTAGTGAGAAGGTTAGCAAGCTACCAAGGGAAGTTGAACAAAAAGGTGATCTTCATTCTCTGAAGGCTGCCGAGCTGACTGCTGATAAGGTGCCAAGTGTTTCCTAGCTCTTACAGGTCTGGACTCCAAATTCACAGGCCTCCTGAGGAATCTAAGAGTCCCTGTTAAGCCTATTAACACCCCGTGATATTTTTAACAACAGCTTAGATTTTATCGCTAATAAAAGAGAACTCACAGTTCCTGTGGATCTAATTTATCGTATCTCAACAGCTGAAAGAGAGCTTGGCTAAAAGGATAAAGAATCCTTCGTTTTTCTTCTCTGTCTGTATATTAAGCCATTCTCATGCATCAGCCCAAAACAGGCAAAAGCTCTGACATACGCTTGAGCATTTGGGCTGGAGCTATTCAGACAGTTACTGCTCTGGCACTGTGGGGACTCATGCTTCTGAGCAGAGGCAGCAGCAGAAGTTGTGGACTGAGATCCTCAGCCATCCTGTTTGTGCATTATTGTTAGTGAGACCACTGACACTTTTGACAGCTCAGATTAATTGAAGAGGGCCAGGAGCTGAAGATCAGAGCAGGCTCCATGATCCCAACAGATCACAGACCTCATTGCTCCTCCTGTGTGCTCCCCATGCTGCATGTGTCAGGTGTGTAGGCACCTCAGAGAGGCACAGTCCTGCTGGTTTCCCAGAAAAGGTTTGTGAATTTCTCTGTATGCACTTGTAATACACTATATTCACTGCAGGTTAAATCCTGCAGATTGTGAACTGGAATCTAAGCCTCTTTAAAGACAAACTGAATTTCCTGAGGCTGGAAATTACACTCCAGATTCCCTAGTAGTCAGAGAGACTTGCGTGTAAAGAGGCTGTGGTAAAAACCACCAAGTCTCATCCTTGCAGCATCTCCTGCTGAGAACTGCTCTCCTTGCAGACTGTGTCTGTAAAAGCCCAGAGTTACTTCTGACTGTGTGTGGATCCACCGCAGTAAACTTTTGTAATGTGATATTATCTGATTGCTGCTATTGGATTGCCTGCCTCATTCCATGCATCACTTGGGAGAAGGATTTGGCAAGCTGGTAAAGGTGAGGGCAAAGACTGTTTTTGAAACCTTTACCCAGACCTATTGTAAAATCTGCTTGAAAAGGATGTGCACATTGCTTTCAGAGCAGAATTTGACGAACCTAAAGGACAAAGGCAGCCATAATTGTGCAAGACAAATCTCAAGAATGGCTTTTCAAACAACATGCTGTGATTCACGTGGAAACAGAATCTTGGGAACTCCAGGCGACCAACCTGGCATTTAGAAACATTTCCTGGTATTTTCTTTCCTGTAGTTAGAAAGGAGAAAAAAACCCACAGCCATTAAGGATGACCGAAAACTACACTAGTTTCTTTTTTTTTTTCTTTCCTTTGGGGTGGGGAGAGGGGGCAGGGCTGGGGAAGGGGAGGTATGTGTTCATTTTTTGCTTTTATTTTTAGAAGCCTGACTGACCTCCAAAAGTTTACATGAATGTTTTAGGAGCACTGCTTTTTAGTCCTGTCAATTCCAATTCTGTTTTAAGATCTGCAGAGTCATAAGCATCTCTTACTCAAAAGGAGCAGAACAAGATTTCAGTCCTAGGTCTGAGGAACTGAGCAAACAGGATGGGCAACTTATTGTAGCATTGGCTCAGTAAACAACCCAGGTGTATACATAAAGCTTAGCACATGGGTGAATGACACATGGTAAGGCTCAGATCTGTTTCCAAATCTGTTATGTTTATGTATGCATTATGTACACTTGTTATATATTGCCATGCATTCACACATACATAGAGATAAATATACACATACAGTTTCCTCTGTTGACCTGAGAGGTGGATGCTTCCATAAAAGCTGCACTGCAGCAGTTTTACTGTTAGTTCCTCAATACAAGTTGTTTGCTGCCCCATCATAGGTATTGAACTGATGAACTTTAAAGACTATCAAGATGTATATAAAGCATATGCTCTGAAATTCAGATATTTTGTTATCTCTTTCATGTTTAGTATAAACCCTGCTCACTTCTGATAAAGCCTTGCCATCCTGTTGATCTTATAGAGATCACCTAGAGCCTCAGTGCTAATTACAGTTATCAAGGTAAAAACAGTTTTCAATTCCTGCCACTTACAGGTGAAATCTGTCCCTGACTTTGTTGATATGAACAGTGCTCTTACCTGCTGCAGTAAAAGAAGTCCTACAACAAAAGTGTGAAGATGCAAAGCAGTTGAAGAACCAATTTCAATGGGGGGTTAAAGACCCATTTGCATTAATTCAGTTTTGGAACTAAGGCCTTGCAAAATTCCATGAAGACTACAATCACACATTTGCCTAACTTCAAGCACCTAGGTAGCCCCTTAAAGCTAAAAGAACTGCCCAGGCTGTACACAAATGAAGTGCTAGTTTAGGATCATACAAGAACTGATAATCTGATTATGGTTATCTCATACATGGTACAAACATTCAAGAACACAGATACCTTCTGATCATCAAGTTCTTTTTTTCTCAGAGTAGCAGTGTGTCATACGATCTCTGGTCTGACCTTACCAAGCTCATTATAGCTTAGTTATATCTTTTGACCCTGGTCTTGAGTTCCTGAAGCAGGTCCTGAATGTGGCTACCGGTCTCTTTGATTGCATTTAGTGATTCAGGGTTTACTTTTAAATCAGCCTTTGCCATTTTTCTGTTTATGCATACTTAAATGACTGAGTCATACACTATGGGCATGCCCCTATCCCTCATCATGTTTTCAAATAAATATGATTAATTTAAAAATGATAATACCTAAAAGTATGTGCATGAAGAACCTGGAGAATAGTGCATAAGTAATAATCATTACATAATGATTTGATTCAGTGACACATCATCAATTAACACATGTAGCAAAGTGCTTGAGTTTTCAATTCATATAGCCCAGATAAAATATCTAAGAGCGCTGCTCTTGACATTCGATCAGTGCCATGTTTTGAGTTTCTGGAGAAGCCTTAAAGGTTAGTGCTATATTTCATCCTTTCAAGCTCTGCATTCTGAAGCTCAGTCTCATGAAGCACCACCTGGTGCCAGGGAAAGGCAGTCATTATTTAAATCACATTCTGATATAAACTGTGCAGAAGTCTTGCTTGGCATCCTCACAGGCAAAATAGGTATCTTCAAGAATGGTTTAAATCAGATGAAGGAGGCAGAGAGGAGACATATGACAGTCTGAGAAGTAAAGAAAAAAAAGGGAAATTTAGCATCCACTGGAGAGATTTGATGGGCTGTGTGAAAATGTCTGTTGGCTGGAGGAGACAGGGACTAGAAGGAATTAAGGCAACAATTGTAGAGGTACCGTGGGTGGAGGGATAACTGCCCTGCTTAATACAGTTCTTGGGCATTGGAACACTGTGTGAAATCCCTCTCTGGCTCTTGTGTGCATTGGCAGTCCAGCAACAATCTGGCTGCAGAGGGAAGGATGACATGGTAGCTACTGTGAATAGCTTTGAGTGTGATGTGCTCATTCTCTAGAGCCTGAGCTGGCCTGGGGACAAAGCCTTACAATCAGCACTTGCTCTGCATCCTGGGAAATGCTAAGCAGAGAGGCTTGTGCTGAACACCTGCTGCAACTGTGCATCTGCCTTTTACTGGGGGGACCTAGGAGAAGCATAATATCACAGAAATACCACTTTGGTGATACATTTAACAGGAAGGTTGAATCCCTGGCACAAGAACTGAAGAGACTCTTGTAAAATGATAGGTCAGAGTATGTCTGAGGAGCATTTCTGCTGTGTTCACTATGAGCCAAGGGCTGAGCAACTGAGAACTGATAAGAAGCATGACATATCTGCACTTCTGGCTAGCGAGGTGATGGCTGGAAGCAATAAACTCTCCCACTGGCAATTCTCATGACTCATTGTATGATGTTGTCCTTGTCCCCAATTGGTGTCCTTCATGGATTAAAAGAAGAAAATATATGTGTACAAAACCTAAAAATATCTCTTGTATCCCTTGTGTCTGTTCCTGTGGGTGCACCTACGCAGCAGGCACAGGTCTTGCAGAGAAGACACTTCTGTGCTTGCAGTGTTCATCCTTACACAGTAAGAGACAGTTAAAAATAGCTTCTACTACACAAGTCTCTTAAGACCAGTCACAGACAACTTACAAAACCATTATAGGTGCCTTTATACCATGCAGCTGTGTACGCTTTGTTTTTCTGTGTTTATACAAGTCAAGAAATTATCTGAAGGTGTAACTTGTAGTATAGTGTAAGATACAAAATAAAGCATCAGATGTCCCCCAAAGATTTTTAACTCTCCTCCTAAGGTGGGATCTGATGTTTACTGTAATGTGGAGAATGAGACAGTGAAGCTTTTTTCAGTTAGTCAAGAAAAGCTTTGCCAACTTTATTGCTATCATATAGTAAACAAACCAAGCTGTGTTTCTGAAGTAGCTCACATCCAATAGCTGCTTTTTTGTTTAATTGCTTGTTTGTTTTCAAACACATGATAAAAAGCCACAGAAGAATAACTCTGGGATTTTATAGAATTGCACTGCAACAATGACTTTTGCACTTTACTGGTGATGAAATCCAAAACCAGAAATGGAATGAACATATCTATTTACAAATCTTTAATGGTCTGAGCTGAGAAAGGAGATACTGCTATATTTGAATATGCAACCCTAATGAAATATTAAAGAAGCAAGAATCCTGCAGACGCAGGTAGCCTTTCTCACTGATCCAAACTCCTAACAACTGTGCCCTTTGAAAGAAGTTTCAAGTAATAGTAATGACATCTGGTTTGTTGTTCTCATTCCTGAAGCTTCATGCCTGTAACAGCACAGAATAATCAGAAATACCTTGTGCTCTTGGCTGCTTGCTTTTAAATTAGCATTCCCAGTCAGAACAGATAATTTATTAAACACAGTCACACAGAGTGGCAGAGTTTCAGTTTTTGCTCCTCATTGAAAAAATCCTTCAAAGTCTTTCTTGAAAAAAAAAAATGGAAAGGAAAAAAGCAGGTTTGAAGTGCTTGCAGCGACATTCCTTGTAGAGGAGAAAGTTTCTGTGTTGACTGCTTGCTCAGATCTAACCTCAAGGTCAGATTTTAGTCTCAATCAACCTTAGTACAAATGGGTCCATCCAAGCTAAATAGCTGTGCATTGAAAGGACACTCTTAAGCAGCTCATGGCTGCTGATAACATCAAACTGGGCAGAATGAGAAGATTCCATGCCTGCGCTATCAGCTCAGTGCCCTTTATCAGCTCTGAATTCACACCAGGGTTAAGGTGCTAAGAAAAAGTGATAGGCATGTGTGCCTAGGCTTGGTTGTATACTCACACTCACAGGCTCACTCTCTCCATACATATATATGCTTATATAAATACATTGTATTACTTTAATTATATAATGTACATGCTATGTATATATAATATGTATTCTATAGTGTGTATGTGTATATATATATATATAATATCTATACCTTTTCTTATATGCATATGGATATCTGTCTACATACACACACACACATATAATCACAGCATTCCAGTAGCACTGGAGTGTCCAGAGTCTCATGAGAAGGATACAGTAATGCAGCCAGACTATATATGTTGTGCAGAGGCACACATCATCTTCTTGAGAAATGTTTGTTTACATTCTACCAGGTAATCTGTTATGTATGAGGCTGCAAGTACCAACAAATACTGATGCTGATTTGGCAACCTAATATTGAAGCAAGTACAAAGCTTTACTAACTTGGAGCTGTTCCTAACCCATGATAAGCTTCAAAAATTAGTGTTTCACATCCATTTGTTCAGTGAAATTGGATGGAAGCACAACACAAGCCACATTGACAAGGCATGAAGTAAAAGTGTGGGCATTAATTATCTACTGGCAATGGGGACTGCACTAACAGCCAATGTGATGTGCTGGAGCCATGAGTTTAGCACACAGCCAGATTTGCCAGCTAGCCCTTGGCATTGTCACTAGCTGCTAGATCTGGTCTCCTGTCCATATCAGAGAATCACCATTGTAAGAATGATCCCCCAGTGAATGAAGGTGCCCCTCATGCCAGCTTAAGACCCTGGAGAAGATGCATCAGGACTGAACATTCCAGGCATTACTTTGTCATGGCTTCACAACACAGAGAGATGGCTCTTCAGACAGGTGATTTCATGCAAACTTACCAGTCATAAGCCACTCTGCAATTCCACTACATAGGCTTGGAGATTAGAATCAGGATTCACAGAGGTAAATAAGGACCAGGATTCCATAGTTTACATTTGATAGGTCTTAAGTATGCCATAAAAGTTTCTTCTGTTGTTCAGGTAGGTGCTGAGGGTCAAACACTCAGCAGCTGGGGCACACTAGGTACCACACACACTGAACCTCCCCAAAGGGAAAGAGGAGTGTATTCACTGCCTTTCAGTCACTAGCACAAATTTTGTTTTTCCCTGGCATTTGGCAAGATGTTGAACATCATATGGCAGGGCACGAAAACTCAGCCTTTTACGTTCATTTGGAGCTGCGTGATTACCTCTAACCATCAAGCCAAAAAGAACAACCAAGATAAATTGTCTGAGTCCATACCTAATTCCCTTAAATTAGGCCTTGATTCAGTTATTACAATTGAATTTGAGGATGTCATTCAGAGAAAACTGACTTGAAACTCCTCCAGGAGTGGCAATCTATGACAATCATCACTTAAACTTACCTATCAAATCTAAACACAGAAGACTGTCACATCTTTATCTATAACATCAGAACCATTTGGCAGATTCTTACAGAATGTTTAGAGAAGATAAGCAGACTTTGTGTCTCCTGTAAGAGGAGGCTTCAGAAGGTATTGGTCTGTGGTAAACATTGTCTGATTTATATTTTTTTATTTCCTGTACTGGACATTATATGCAAGCTACATAATCACCCATGCCAAATGCAGAGGCAACAAACCTTACTCAGCTCAGTGACAGGCTGGGGACTACATCCAAGAGCAGCATTGACTCTGTAAGTCACAGCTGCAATTTTGCTACAACTAATTATCTATGAATGAGTCCTAATGTCTTCCAGGATTACTGCTCTGCAAGACAGGGTTGGTTTATTAGACAAATATGACCTGCATTTTTTTAATATATATTTTAGATATATTACACTGTGTTTTACCAAACTCAAACACACACTATTTGCTTGTGTCAGTATTTTTATCAATCCCCCAAACACTGTCAATGATTGTTTTCTTCTGTATCTCTTCTGAAAAAGACCCACAAAGATCCAGTGTCAATTTTGTCTCATCTTTTATCTCAGTCAGAATACAAATTAAGATTAAGCAAACTTCCTTATGGAAGTCTCTGTGTTGCTATAATTACATCATGTTTCTAAACCAAAGTTCTCAAACTAATTTAACATTATTTTTTAAATGATAATGCACTCTAGGTATGGAACACTAAGTCTGTTACCTTCCTTTAGTTTTATATTAGTGAATCTCTATGCCAGTTCTTCCAGTATCACTGGAAACTGATAGGTTGGTAATTAAAGGGACTTGCAGCACCACACATCCAATAAACTGAGCTCCCATCTAAAACTCAGACAAGGTACAACTGAGACTTGAGAAGCAGCACAACTCTCACCATATGTGGCAAACATAAAGTAACCAGATCAAGAGAAAAGTGTGAATTTTTTAGGATCTGACTACTTTGTCTGATGCAGTGGGGCAGAAATATGAATGCTTCTGAGGCAGTGGGCAGTGGGAAGGCACCATGCCAATCTTTCCCAGCTGCCCTGCCCATGGCCCAGAACCCAATTCTGTCCCCATCACCATGAAATGCCACTTGACCCTGCCCTGCAGACCCCCAAACCAAGGATCCCATGGCCTGGGGCTGCCAAAATCCCGGGTTATGTCAAAGGGCAACTGTTCTGGACGGATTGCTGGTCAGCCTGGCAGTGTGGCCAGCCACAGCTACCAAAGCCATTTCCCTATTTCCTGCTGAATCCTGCTGCTTCCACTAAAGCCGTAGGTGCAGAATATGTTCCTAGCCTTCTATGTGCTCTAACAACCAGGCACCCATACTCCAGCCACATCCTGGTGGCTTTCCCAGCTTGTGAGCATCCTGTACCCACAAGTTCTTGGCAGAATCACAGAACAGTGTGCAGCAGGGGAGTATCCTTGATGTCCAAGAGAAGACCACTCAGGATGGATGTGATGAAGTTTTTGCAGCCAGAGGAACTCTTGGAAGTTCTCCATCATTGTAAGCAACCGGTGATGATACTCATATCTCCATCACAGCCTGGTGGGCTTCCCTTTGCAGGGAAGAGGAATTATGTGAGCCAGATGCACAACCATCATGGCTATCACCCATGGGTTCTTTAGAATAGAATAGAATAGAATAGAATAGAATAGAATAGAATAGAATAGAATAGAATAGAATAGACCAGGTTGGAAGAGACCTTTGAGATCATCGAGTCCAACCTATCATCCAACACTATCTAATCAACTAAACCAGGATACCAAGCACACCATCAAGTCTCTTCCTAAACACCTCCAGTGACAGTGACACCACCACCTCCCTGGGCAGCACATTCCAATGGCCAATAACTGTTTCTATGAAGAATTTCTTCCCAATATCCAGCCTAAACCTCCCCTGGTGCAGCTTGAGACTGTGAACTCTTGTTCTGTCAAAGGTTGCCTGGGAGAAGAGACCAACCCCCACCTGGCTACAACCTCCCTTCAGGTAGTTGTAGACAGCAAGAAGGTCTCCCCTGAGCCTCCTCTTCTCAAGGCTAAGCAACCCCAGCTCCCTCAGCCTCTCCTCATAGGCCTTGTGCTCCAAACCCCTCCCCAGCTTTGTTGCCCTTCTCTGGACACATTCTAGCAAGCCAACATCTTTCCTAAACTGAGTGGCCCAGAACTGGATGCATGGCTTAAGGTGAGGCCTAACCAGTGTAGTGTACTGGGGCAGAATGACCTCCCTGCTCCTGCTGGCCACACTGTTCCTGATACAGGCCAGGATGCCATTGGCCTTCTTGGCCACCTGGGCACACTGCTGGCTCATGTTCAGCCTACTATCAACCAGTACCCCCAGGTCCCTTTCTGCCTGGCTGCTCTCCAGCCACTCTGACCCCAGCCTGTAGCACTGCACGGGGTTGTTGTGCCCAATGTGTAGAACCCAGCATTTAGATCTGTTGAATCTCACGCCATTGGACTCTGCCCATCTGTCCAGCCTGTCAAGATCCCTCTGCAGAGCTCTCCTACTCTCTAACAGAACAACACCTGCCCCCAGCTTGGTGTCATCTGCCAACTTACTGATGATGGACTCAATACCTTCATCCAGATTGTCCTCAATACCTTCATCCAGCACTGATCCCTGGGGTCACCACTAGTGACTTTCCAGACTGGAGCTGCCCCAGTCAGTTAGCACCACACCCCAGAGCAAGAACAGTGCAGTACCAGCAGGGTATCCAGACACCCTGGCAGTGCATTAGTACCTTCCAGACCCCAGCACAGCCTGGCACTGGTGTTGCACATTCAAAACTGTTGCTTGGCAGAGGGCTGACTACACTGGGCTGCAGGTGGGGATCATGGTAGTATCCTCATTGTGGGCATGGATACTTTGGCAATGGCAGAGACTGCAGTCAAGCAGTGAGAGCCCCAGTGTGACTGAGATTCTATTTTTGTCTAGAAGTTGCTTGTTCATATTCATAATGGATGTGGAAATATAGTAGTAATGCTGGGAAGAATTCGAAGCTTTCATTGCGCATGAGAGGATTAGTCTTATGGTGATGGGAGGCACAGCCTGTGGGCTAGTCCTCCCTCCTGTCCTCTGAGCAGAGAGCACAGTATAGTCCCACATCTGCCTGCCCCACTTTGTGTCTGTGCATGTCCCAGGTGGAGAAGATCCCATGGTACTTTCTGTCTGCTGCCCAGTCTGCACTGGGCTGCACAGCATGTCTGAGGGCACATAGAGGAGTGGTGGCGTGAGCTGAGGCTGCTACAATGTCTGCATCCCACCAGCATGCAGAAGAACCACATATGTGGCAGCAGCCTGCAGCACCACAGGGCACAGAGGCATCTGGAGGGAAGCAAGGATGCAGCTTGCTGCATGGAGAAGGCTGATCAAAGTCAGTCCCCACCCATTTTGCTGCCTCTCTCTCTCTGTAGAGATACACACATAAAAGACAATAAGTATATATATATATACATACACATATAAATATTCACACATGCACATATTTATATCCTAAGAATAGCTTGTTTGCAGTTTTCTGGATCCTCTACAATCAAATCATGTGAGACAGAAGTGATGTAAAACTGTAGTGAGAAAGCAGATTACTTTTTCAACTACTCTCTAATAAACTGAGGGCTGTTTGCTTAAGGGTAAGGTAATACCTATTTGCCAATGAACCAGTTACAGAACTGTTGTGAAGAGATGAAGTCAGAGTAATGGGAGATGCTCCTCCGAATATTGATGTGATGCAAAGAGGTATGTTTTGTACTCTGCCTTTACTCTATTTTTAAGAAGTTGCTAGTGCTCAAATAACACTTTTGTGATCTGTAGTAGTGTGTGATGGCACCTTGAGGTTCTCTTCTTTGGAGTGTTCATGCATTTAACTGCAGAGGTGGTTAGGGCAGATTCCAAGTGGAAGGGATGGATGCTGTATACAGACATCCCTTGTGACAGCCCTGACTTTGCAAATCCTCCAGGACAGAAGTAAAAATTTACAGTCAGAGTTCAGAGCAAAACCAATCAGATTCTGTATAAGCTGCCAAATAAAGCCTCAGCCTGGGTTGCTCCAGAGAGCAGGCTGGTGTGGGAACCCACACAGGCAGCACTGATGCAAAAGCCTAGGGAAAAGTCACTCCTGGAAACAAAACATGCACTCATGATTTTCCTGAAGGGCAACATCTCTTTAAAGTAGCACTCATCTCCTGAAGAAACAGCCAAGTCTGCACAGCACAGACTGCTGCAGAAATGCTGGGAGAGGGCACCATGATCTTTACTAAACAGTCCAATCAGGGTGCCAATGGCATTAAAAACCCCACAGTCCCAGCAAGCTCATGCCAGAAGTTGAACTAAGAGGTCATACAGAGCTCATCTCCTGTCCACAGTGCCCAGCCATGGTCTTGGTATAGACATCCCTGGAGCAGGGAAACTTTCATGGAGCAGCTACAGATGCTGCTGCTTCAAGCCCAGATGTGGGTTTGTGATTTGGGAGGTGAGCTGGAGTGTCATCCCGTGTGAAGGCCTCCCCTTGGCCCGTGGTGAGTTCCTGATTTTGCTTGAATAATGAGAGATGCACAAGCATCGAGAATGGGCTTTATGTTCATATTATGCAGTGAAATGTCACTATCTTTTTGGTTTCCAGTATCTAATTACTTGCTTCATTGACACCTTTCTCTAATACTTTAGGTGCTTTCTTCCAGATGAGCTCTGTCATTGCCTGGGCATTTGATGAAGTTGTGCCACTCCCAGGCAGGTCCCTTCTGACCTATTTTTCTGTCAGGCTGCAGCAGACAGGACAGGGCTTCCAGTTTACCATGGAACCTGCTTCTGCTATGCTGCTCAGAACTGTGTAGATCAAGCCAAGCTCTCCTGTAGTGCAGTGAGGCCAGGAAAACTTCTCCTTTACCCCCACTGCCCCAAGAAAAATGTGATGGAGGGCATTTGGCCAACACTTCACCCCAGTAATCCTTCTGTTATTTTGTCTATATCAACAGGCAGCTTTGCTAGCTGTACCTCGCAGGGTAAAAGCCAATTTCACAGACTCTGATGCTTTCAGGAATGACCCAGGCTGCAAGTAGAAGCAGACATCCATGCTTCCCCTTTCTCCTGCAGAGAAGCTTGACTGCCTCTCTTCTGCACTCCTCCCTTGCTGTAACCCTGAGATGACAGCTCAGGAGTAACTTCAGTCCAGCTTCTGCATCTGGCGTTTTGCGAAAGAAACATTCTCCTTTGATCTGCTGGTCTTTGATCTTCTAATATGACTAAAGATCCTGAATTAGTGCTGTTGTCTTTTGTGGCTCTGCCTCTCTGACAGCAAGCCTGAGTTTCAGATATTCTTTTGTTTGGTGCACTGTGGAGATGCTCTGGTAAATGGTGGGTTTTGCACCTGGTTAAATAGCAACTGTGTGCAGAGAGCAGGGTTGGTAGGAAGGTGACAGCAGTCCCTGTCGCAAGGATTTGACTAATTGTAGAGCAGCAGCTCTTCTGCTGATTTGAATTGTCACAGCCTTATTGGAAAGCACAAGTTATAAAAATTCACATCAGCTGAAGACTCTGCATCAGCCAAGAATCTGCTGGAGCTTTGTCTCTCTTTAATATAAATATTTATGTGGACGAATCTGCCTCTATCTTCTGATTTGACTGTCTATGAAATGCCTCCAGCTTCAGATCTCCTCCTTGCCTCATTATAGGTATTGCAAACAACAGAGCTGATTTCCTGACATACAGATTTTTATTTGATTCTTGATTCTGTAACCATCAGGTCATACTAGTGCTGCCAAAAATTACAGGGCATGCAGATTGCCTTTGTTATTCTCATGAATGCAGGATGCTCAGATTCATTCTGAAGCACCAAGACATCCAGAAAAGAACTAGGGCAATTATAACTACATATTTCAAATTGAAAACTTTCCTTTTTCTTGCTTATTGTCCTTAATAGAGCACAGATGAACAGATGTTTTTAGGGCACTGTCTACTTAAAGCCTGGAGACATGGTGGATGTTTAAAGAAAGGACAGAAACAAAGGGACTGCTGGTTTTTCAGACATTTTCTGAAAGAATGCTTATGATCATGGGTGATGTGCCATGGGGATGGAGCAGAGAAGTGGCATTACAGATCAAGTCAGCTGGAGGAGATACAAGCTGAAACTCCACCTGTGTTCACATCCAAGCATCTGAAAAACTTACTCAGCATCAAGCTGAGGTACACAAATACTTGGTTTTAAATTTCTTGGGGCCTTCAGATGCAGCCAGGCTGTCACGAGGAGCTGCTCAGTGTCCATGTCCTAACCAAGGTGGAGGCTCTAGCCTGGGCAACCTAGAAACTAACTTCATCTGGTATCTTCATAACACAGCTAGCACACAGCAACAGCATCAGGCACCTCATTAAATGGAGAAATGCTAAATATGAGCCTTCTACCTGAGGCAAACATGGTAAATTGAATTCCCTGCTGTGCCCAAAGAGGATTTGAAAGAACATCTTCAAGGAACTTGGGAGACCACTGGGACCCTGCTGCCAGGTCAAGGAAGCGCCCTCTCACTGAAGCCATCTGATGGCATCAGAGGATCAGGAGCACAAGTGGATGTTGCTGATCTGGTGGTCCTTGTACTCACCCATGCAGAGGAGCCCCAGTTTTTTATTGCCTGGGCTGCCCCCCTGTGATAGCCTGCCGAGTCTTGGAATAAAGTGTAGAAAGAAACACGAGAAGCAGGACTCAAACTCTCCTGCGTGGTTAGGCACTTGGACTGGGTTTGGCTGGAACTTTCTTAATGAAAGTTGTATGGTCCTGCATTTTGGATTTGTGACTAAACAGTGCTGATAATACACCAGTGTTTTCACTATTGCTGCTCAGTGCTTGCACAGCATCAAAGCTTTCTGTTTTCCCCACTTTGCCCCAACAGAGAGTAGCTGCCAGTGGGCAAGAAGCTGGGAGTGGACACAGCCAAAACAGCTGGCCTGAATTGGCCAAAGGGATATTCCCATACCAAAAAATGTCATGTCAGCATGACAGGGAGAGGAAGAAGAAGGGGAGGTTTGAGGCTTCCAAGGTGGCTGTTGCTCAGACTGGCTTGACATCAGTCTGATTGTGGAAGGTGGTGATTTCCTTTCCATCACTTGTGGGTTTTCTTTACCTTGTACCTTCACCTGTTAATCTACCTTTATCTCAACTCATAAGCACTTTCTTGCTTTTGTTATTCCTATTCTCTTCCCCCATCCTGCTCGACAAAGATGGAGTGAGCAGCTGTCAGAGTGCTTGGCTACCGGCTGCTAAGTGACCTCTAAGTACTTTTCAGGGAGATCAGTGAAGCATCACCAGGAGGGCCAAGGTAAGAAGGATTTAGCCTCACAAATGCCAGCCAGAGTGGACTACCCAACAGATGTGGACAAATCCTCCCTGAGCATGTACAACATCTTGGCACCAAGACAGGCTGCATGAACCTGTTGTTCTACACGCAGACAGATCTTGCATGTCCAGAGATGGGTGTATCTGTGCTATTTCCCAAGGTAGATTTGGGAGGAGAGTAATTTTTACAGTCATGGATACAAATACCTCAACTCCCCTTTGGAAGGGCACCTTAGCAGGATTCTTATCTAGACATATTCCAAAGCAAGGCTGGTAGGTCTGAAATTGCTGCAGTCATCCTGTTTATGTGCTGACATTGTAGACTTGCACCTGAAAAACCTATTACTTAACACCATTCAACCTCCTATTTCCAATCTATGAACAAAGAAGCAAACAAAGAACCAAACCCAGAAGACAGATGTTTACTACCAAAGTACCCTTTGGATCACAGCTTTTATTTTTGTAGTTATTCAGATAAAATCAGTTAGGACTGGAGCAGACCTCATGCCTGAGAGGTTAGCTAATCCAACCTCCTGCCCTTATAGCAGTTATGAACAACAGGTATGAACATTTTCTTAAATAACTTCCAGGAATGAAAATGTTTCTGTAGGAAGCTCAGTGTATGGAAAGTTTTTAAAGTGCTGCAGAGAGCAAGAGACCAGGAGCATGGCTAATTCATGCCCAGGGCCAAAAGAAAATCAACCACTCGATCCCACAGGAATGTCCCAGTTGCTGACCTGCAGTCACACATGACAGGTTAGGTGTTCAACAGTGCAGAGGCAAGGCTAGACCTAACTCATAATATAAAGTCTGGGAACATGTCACACAAGGGCACTTCTGAAAAAAGCAGGACTGGGTCCTAAGTTGAAGTCAGCATTTGTCACCTTGAACAGCTCACCTCTGCACTTCAGTTTCCACACCTGCAAACCAAGGCAAATAGCATGTGCCTACTTCAAGAAGGCCATTTGCCATCATACTGCAAAGAAGTGTGTCATTTAGTGTCACTGGTGCTGGCTAATTCTGTGATATCTTCAATGAACATGGATGTGGCAAGAGGAACTCAGCCATTAAGCTTTTTTGTGTGCCAAATGAAATGACAGTCTCTGCTTAACTCCCACCCTTCAAAGGGTTTAAGCAGAGCCTTCCTTGTGCAGCATGAAATCATATTGCAGCATTAACCACCAATCCCTCTGAGAGCAGATACAGCCTCTCCCTTGTCTTGTTAATAAGTGCTAGAATACAGAAACAGCGTCACGTGGTTTAATCTCCTCCTCTTCCTCAGTCGCCACTAAAACTACATGCCCAATTTTACTGGTAAAACATTTCCTACTGCCCAGGTCATTGACAGCCACAAAATGCTTTTCTCACTGAATTAAAATTGCAATGTATTACGCAAGCAGTTCAGCAATGGAGAAAGAGCTAGAAGCCTACAAGAAATAAAAATAGAGCCCCACACATGACTGTGCATTTTTTTCGTCATGATCATGAGAGAACTGTCCTGGCCAGTCAGGATAGCCAAGATTTAAATTCCTCTTGTATCACAAGCATGACAAACTAGTTTTGCATAATAGCTTTTTGTAAATTTGCAAATCATAGACAACTTTTCCACATGTTAGCCCTGGCTATTTTGATCTTATGGAGAAACTCTAACTCCATAGGAATGCCATTCCACAGGAATATTGGATGTTTAATGGGCAAACACATCTGAGAGGTTGTGAAACATTTCACATTTATGGACCCAAATATTTCCCTAACAGATATGGGATCCCCCTGTTACAGTTTAAGCCTTCAGACAATGGGGTTCTCATTTCATGGTTACTTACCTTGTGTGGTGAAGGCACATTGTGCCGAGACATTGAATCTTGCCCCAGCATGTGGGCAAGCTCCCCCTCCCTCAGGAGGAAGACAAAAGCCAGGCTAGCACGCTGCTGGTGCATGCTGTGCTCGTGCATTCTCCAAATATGGAAGAATTCTAGCTTCATGCTTTCCCATAGGCTGAAGCCAGTTGTTTATGAGAATGCCCATTGGTCAAACCTAGCCTCGAGGTATTCCATAAGTATTACCCCAGTGAGTAAACAAGTGCTTTTCCTGCCTTCCTGCCTTCCTCCTCCATTTCTGTCTCTGTGCTAGCTCGAGAGTTAAGTCCGAGCCACTGCCTCTGCAACTGAGTTTATTGTTTAGCTTCTGTTACATACATGCACGCACATCAAGGCATCTGCATGTGAGAAGCGACTGGAGGAATTATCTCCATAGAGGAAGGATACCACGCTAAGCTGAGAAGCTAGCGTCACAGCCAGTCACACGACCGGGAGAGGAACCCCCCCGTCGCTACTGCGTGGACTGGATCAACCCCCGAGGGTAAGATCTGCCTAATTATCGGGGAGAAGGGACTTGACCGTGCCGGGTCCCCGCGTAATTGCTTAACCCCACTATAGTGGAGAGAAGAGCGCCACGTGCCGCTCCGAGCCCTGTTAACTCCAGGGATTACTCAGCAGCAGTCGTGCTTACACTGCACTGAACTCCCCCCGGACCGCTCCGGGTATCCTGCTGTTGCTTTGAGCCCAGCAGACGAGAAGCGAGAGAGTTTGCCGAGCCGGGTCCGCCCCGCCGATATTCCTCGTTCCCGGGGCCGCCCCTGCAGATCCGCGTACCGCCGCGTCCCCCAGGCAAGTCTGCCGGCGATCGCCGTCCCGCCGTGTGGTGCGGATCAACTCTGAGGACCAGCTCGTCTCCGGACCAGCCCTACCAGCCCGTCCTCTCGTGTACGCCAGCTCTGCGAGACCCCAGTCTCGAACCAGCGGCACACAGGACAAAGCTCCGTCTGAGCTCGACCAGAAGCTGCGCACGTCCCGTCGAGTCGCCATCTAGTGGCCAAGCGGCGGAACTGCACCCTTCTTGCATATAAATATAGAAATAGCTTGTAATTAGCTCAAATAAGTTCTAATCATAATACTAAGCCAGTTATGGGATATATTTCACGAACGTGCACTAGAACATGTATATAAGTTGGTGATTCATCGGTTATTGACAATTTATTATAGTTATAATAAAAAATTAATTTTCATAAATCATAAGTCATAAGTAATAAAGCAATAACCTCCCTCTTCACCACAATAATGGCGCAGCGAGCAGGGTGTACAGCTGTGAAATATTTCCATAATTTGGGATACAAAATTACAGCCCCAGATTTGGAATGGGCGAAATTAAATTGCAAAAATATAGATGGCATTTTCGCAAAGCTAAGCGAACCCAGCAGCGAACACGCTGTCCTGATGGCATCTTGTATTGTACAGATGCAGGAGGAAATAAAATTCTTTGACCAAAAAGTTTCCCAATTGGAAAGGGAATTGGCAAAGTCAGAGGCACAAAGCCAGAGACTGCATGATTTATTTGAGCTGCACATAAAAGAGACCATGTCTGTCTTTAAGTCTCAATGGCAATCACGTGCTACCTATGAAGTAGCCAGGGCATATGACCCACGAGAGCCAGGCTCTCCTATACTGTCTGTTCCGGCTGACAAGCAGAAACCAGCTGACTTCGATTCAGCAGCTGCTCAGCATCAGCATGTGAGTGATGTTAGCTCACCCATTCCAGACAGATCAGCAGTTATTGCCCCGGTGCAGCAAGCCAAGTCAGGCTCCACATCACTGGATGATAACAATGAAGCCACCAGCTTCAACCAGCAACGAATCCCCAGGAAGCGGGTGAGATTCAGCACAGCATCGTTGAATGACTCTCAAGCTGTCAGAGGACCAGGTTTCCCACAGCATAGCAGACCGAGAGGTAACCAGGGGAATAGACGCTCCTGCAATAAAGCAGCCAAGTCAACTCGACAACAGCTTGCAGGGCATCCCAATAAGAGAGGTTACTATGATTCCAGAGGCACACAGAGTACCACATCAGACGCAGATTCTGGATGTGAGTCTAGCCCACGGCATCACCGCAAACGGTGGAAAAGCCAAGCTGCCACAGAAGCCAATGAAGCTAAACCCCGCAGCATCCTGAAAGTAAAGCTGCAGGAAAAGATCTCCGAAAAGGATAGTTCCAGAAGGGACCACAAACCCAGCAAGGAGAGACATCAGCAAAAGGCATATACTGCTAACCATAAAGCTACACCGCATTCCCACAGAAGGGAAGAGCAATTCTTCCAAGCATCTTCTGCCAACCCGCGCAGATACAAACACTGCACTGGAAGACAACGCTCACGAGATCCCTGTAACCCCAGTAGAGGGAAAGACAAGATGGACAGTGACAGGAAGCGCTTTAATTCGCAAGATTCACCTGATTCACTAGATCCATGGTGTGAGCTACTCATCGATATGGAAATGCCCAAGGACTCTGTATTGTCCTTGAAGCCGAAGTTCAGAAAGAAAATGGTGAAGACTGTGGTTGCTAGCCTGATAAAAGCATCAAAGGAAAGGGATTCTTTCTTGTCCCAACACTGAGAAATTCCTGTCATAGTGACAGAGCCCATCCTATCAAGGGGGTGGGAGATTGACAAACTCCGCAGACACTTTGATTGTTTCAGTGTCACATGGGAGTCAAACCCCATCACTCAGTCAAGGGGGTGGTGGAAGATAGTCGAGAGTACTAATACTGTTTGGGGAACACACATTTGTTCCATTCTGCTAAGGCAGCATGCTCTGTTAAGAGTACAGTTCAAAGTTTGTATACTGTTCATATAGTGCTAAAGTATTGTAAGTCACTATGTTTGAATGTGTAACCTACCTAGCAGGTGTGAGATGACTTAACCTGTATGGGATAAACCTTGTTAAGGGTAATGTATGCTCGAGGCTTATTATATGCCCATGGGCAAGGGGGTGGTAATGTGGTGAAGGCACATTGTGCCGAGACATTGAATCTTGCCCCAGCATGTGGGCAAGCTCCCCCTCCCTCAGGAGGAAGACAAAAGCCAGGCTAGCACGCTGCTGGTGCATGCTGTGCTCGTGCATTCTCCAAATATGGAAGAATTCTAGCTTCATGCTTTCCCATAGGCTGAAGCCAGTTGTTTATGAGAATGCCCATTGGTCAAACCTAGCCTCGAGGTATTCCATAAGTATTACCCCAGTGAGTAAACAAGTGCTTTTCCTGCCTTCCTGCCTTCCTCCTCCATTTCTGTCTCTGTGCTAGCTCGAGAGTTAAGTCCGAGCCACTGCCTCTGCAACTGAGTTTATT
This sequence comes from Dryobates pubescens, assembly GCF_014839835.1. Lineage (NCBI taxonomy): Eukaryota > Metazoa > Chordata > Aves > Piciformes > Picidae > Dryobates > Dryobates pubescens. The sequence continues at coordinate 107,215,940 of NC_071657.1, read as the reverse complement.
GTTTAGCTTCTGTTACATACATGCACGCACATCAAGGCATCTGCATGTGAGAAGCGACTGGAGGAATTATCTCCATAGAGGAAGGATACCACGCTAAGCTGAGAAGCTAGCGTCACAGCCAGTCACACGACCGGGAGAGGAACCCCCCCGTCGCTACTGCGTGGACTGGATCAACCCCCGAGGGTAAGATCTGCCTAATTATCGGGGAGAAGGGACTTGACCGTGCCGGGTCCCCGCGTAATTGCTTAACCCCACTATAGTGGAGAGAAGAGCGCCACGTGCCGCTCCGAGCCCTGTTAACTCCAGGGATTACTCAGCAGCAGTCGTGCTTACACTGCACTGAACTCCCCCCGGACCGCTCCGGGTATCCTGCTGTTGCTTTGAGCCCAGCAGACGAGAAGCGAGAGAGTTTGCCGAGCCGGGTCCGCCCCGCCGATATTCCTCGTTCCCGGGGCCGCCCCTGCAGATCCGCGTACCGCCGCGTCCCCCAGGCAAGTCTGCCGGCGATCGCCGTCCCGCCGTGTGGTGCGGATCAACTCTGAGGACCAGCTCGTCTCCGGACCAGCCCTACCAGCCCGTCCTCTCGTGTACGCCAGCTCTGCGAGACCCCAGTCTCGAACCAGCGGCACACAGGACAAAGCTCCGTCTGAGCTCGACCAGAAGCTGCGCACGTCCCGTCGAGTCGCCATCTAGTGGCCAAGCGGCGGAACTGCACCCTTCTTGCATATAAATATAGAAATAGCTTGTAATTAGCTCAAATAAGTTCTAATCATAATACTAAGCCAGTTATGGGATATATTTCACGAACGTGCACTAGAACATGTATATAAGTTGGTGATTCATCGGTTATTGACAATTTATTATAGTTATAATAAAAAATTAATTTTCATAAATCATAAGTCATAAGTAATAAAGCAATAACCTCCCTCTTCACCACACCTTGTACCTGTAGGATATCATGAATGCTGCCAATTTAAATTTCTATCAACTTAAGTTTGCAGAACTATTTCTTTGCATTTGTAATCTTGTAACATCAACCACCATGAGCCATTCTAGGCTGGAGGGGGGTGGGGAGGGGGAAGTGCAAGATTAAGTTAGGAGGTTATGAGGTGGTCATGGGAGTGTCCTTTACATGATTTCTTGTTTCAGGCAGTTCAGATACGCAGGACTGAGGGATCACAAGACCAGAGAAGTATCCAGCCTTTACAGCCCTGGGCAGCCTCAGTCCCACAGCCACCACTTTGCATTAAACCTTCCTCCTTCCTGGGAATACACCTGAACTCTCTAGCGACAGGCATAATCCCTGGGTCCCCTTTTGCACCTCTCTTATGATGTTGCCTATTACAAGTCCTTTCACTTAATCAAGTGTTTTAAATCTTGATTTTTGGGGTCAGAAGCTTCTGGGTTAAGCTGTACATGCAGCATTGCACAAGAGGATGTACAAGGGAAAGAAACAAACCTCACTGTCAGACACTGATGGGTCTTTGGCTAGCCCTTTTGGTTTGGTGGTGGGGTGGTTTTTTGAAAGTTTTACCTCTGGTTTTCATTTTCCTGGATGCCATTATCTTGTAGATGTTATTGATTTTCTGTGATCTTTGGTCCTGTAAATATTAACTACTGTCAATTTGTTTGATATGCCTGTTTCTGCTCAAAGGCCTGAGTACTACAAACCTTAACCTTAATAGCAGAGTGACTTTTGTCCGGCAGGAGAGAGTGAGCGTGTTTCGGCTCCTGCATGATATGAATCACAAGTGAAACTAGAAAAAGTGTGACAGGAGTTAGTTGTATAACATCAGGGCTGCATTACACAAGTGCAAAATTCTTTGCTGAAGGAGCAGGGAACTTGTAAGTCAGAGGATAGCATTAGTGATGATGGGATGTTCACAAGATTTTTGTTGGACTTTGTTTACACATTGACTAATTAAATTGGGCCAAACTGGTGCTTCTCCCTTCCCCTTCAGGGGAATAGTTGTGTTTCAGTCACCTTATTAAAGGAAGGAGAGTTTTTTTAAAGGTTTCATTTTGCTGGGCTGTTGTTATGCTCCCTGTTATGCCTAGGGCAGGAGCTGGCTGCAAAAAGTTACCCACAGCTATTTGGGGGAGCATTGATTCATGCTATTAAATCACATCCAAGGTCTTTCCACATTGCCACAAAATGTCCCTGGAGGCACTGTCAGGTCAGATTTGTTTAACCCTCACAAGAGGTTTCTCCTCCTGATGGTTATTGGTATCAGCCATGTTGGAGTCTGGGACACCCATTTGAGGGACAGCCTGGGACCACCCCATTGCACACCAGGGCCATGGCACTGAAGCCTTCTGCAGGGTGCTGGGACAGGTCAGGCAGTACTGGCAGTGCAATGGGCACTTGCAGGCCTGGAGGCAGAAGCAATGGGTGGAGCTGTGGGAGCACAGGAGAAGCCCCAAACCACTGTCCCATACAGCCTGAAAGCAATACAGCCTGAAAGCAATACAGCCTGAAAGCAATACAGGCCAAGGGCTTGTCTGATGGCTTCAAGGGAAAGCCCTTTTTGCAGGTTGGGGGAGGGATTTCAAAACATTGTTTGTTTTCATGTCACATCAGAGTAGGTTTCTGTGATGCTGGAGCACTTCCTTCTGTGCTGTACCACATGCCATTGGGCAGGAGCCCATCCGGCTGCCTCTGCAGGGTATGGGAATGCAGCTCCTTGTTGCTATGTCCAGCTGCATTCTCTGCTCCTTTTCCCTTTGGATGAACCACCCAGAGGCTTTCATAGTCTCTTGCCACCTCCTGCCACTGTTTGGTTTTTTAAGCAAGAAGAACCCAAACAAAAACAGTTAAGGTGACTCATAACTCGAACACATTCTTTTAGGTTTTAAAAGGGAACTATAATATGATTTTTGAGTCCTGAGAAGCCAAAATGCATGCTCCAGACATGCTGAGTAATTTGTAATAACTCTCTGTGGAGGTTAAGGCAATTCTGTTTAAAGATGTTTCTTTCAGGGTGAGAAGAATAATATTGTCCTAGCCAAACAGATGTGAAAGCATTAAACAAGGAAGACCAAAGACATTTTCCCTGCAGTGGAGTTTTGCAAGCACCAGCCCACCAAATACAGTGGTCCAGTGGTTGGCCCAGGCAGCCCACTCACCAACCAACCCCACAGCACCACAGGCCATGGTCACCATGCACTTCCATATGTCTTCTTACACATTCCCATTTTCTCCCCAACTTGCTCTTGAAGGGAGCAAGAGAACCTCTCCAGCATCCATCAGATGCTCTGGAAGTTCAGTGCCTTAGCCCCATCATGCCTCCCCCATGGGTCTGTGGTCATTATTTAAATAGTTGCCATTGGCAGGAAGGCTCATCATGTGCATACCCTGTGCCCACTTGCACCACTGCATCCTGAGTGCCAAGGAGCAGGAGGGCTGCTTTTCTGGTTTGGTAGCATTTTCCTCTCTATTGGCAGAAGCCTGAGCAATGACAGCAATGGGGTGGCAGGGAAAGAGGACCCTGTTTTTCTAGAATAGCTGCATAACTAAAAACACATTGGTGTGAATCAGCTGGTGCACAAGACAAACACTCATGGTCACTCATGTTAATTAAGGTTTAATCTACATTGTTTGAAGAACATCTGCTTAGTGATGTGCAGGACTTTGACACTGAATTGAGGTTCAGTTTCCCCTTGCCTAAGAGGTTTTTATGGTGTCTTAAACTTCCCTGGCAAGATTTGATGAAAGATGTACTGTGAGTTTAGTGACCTCACAGCAAGAGGCAACCGATTAGCCCATATGCCTGAGCTGTACTTACCATCACCATGATGTAAAGGGAAAAACTCAGAACTATGATAAATCTGATAAATAATATATGGGATCTTTAGCTGTCACTGGTGATTGCTCTCTGGAAGCCAGGAAAGCAGTCATCAAAATGCGCTTGATTTGCAGGTCATAAAATCCTTGCCTTCAAGGAACTTAAATAAAAATCAGAACAGTAACTAATAATTAGGCTCTATGGCTGCTACCATTACCATCAACCTCAACTCCTAGAATCAAAGAAATAAAATAAAATGAAACAAAATGGAATGAAAACCCTTTGTGAAGTTTTTTCAGTAAATGTATTCATTCTACTGAGAGGATATAAATGCATTCAGAAAGGCATTTCTGTTCTGTGGCTTAAGACTTTTGTTCCTGACATTCCAGCTTTGACATATTACTCATTGTGCTGTTCACGTTTGTAACAGGTTGTTGCCACATCATCACAGGAGGAAAATAAGCCCCCCCGCCACCAAAGAATAACATTTCCAAGTAGGAAAATGTTTTGTCTTTTGTTAGTTCTTGCATATGCAGTCACAGATCAATTACTAAGAAGAGTCTTTCTCTCCTTCACCTTGTGTGTTGGTACAGTTGTCAGGTCATAAACACTATTCCCATTTGCTGTGCCTTTCCATAGTGAGTCAGTCTGTTAGTTTTCCTGGTATCCATCCAGCTTTTCTGTCTCATGATAAAGGAAACTAAAAATACAGGGCAGTGTGAGTACCACGTTTTGGCAAAGGAACTCAGGGACAAACTGAGGATCTGGAAGTATTTTGACATCCCTCCTTTTCCTCTTTACTGCTTCACTTCCTGACACATTATAATTTGAATCTCCTGAATTTTACACCAAAATGTCACATTGCATGTACTAATACATTGTATTGGAACTGAGGAAGGCCAAAATACCTTAAGGCTTTCTGCAGTCTTCATGCCAGAAGAGTTGGGGTTTTTTCCCCCACAGTTATTTTATGACTGAGTCCAGGAAAAGATACCACACAGTGAAAATAATATATCCTGAGCTTCTGGGAAATCAGGCTGCTGCTGGTGGTTGCATAGGCTCTGCTGCAGGCACACCCAGAGTGTCAGACCCTCACCTCACGAGTTCCTCAGGTGTGCAAAACAAGCAACATGCATCACTTTAGGTGCCAGCTGGACTTCTGAGAGGTGAATTCATTAACGTCAATTAAAAACAACAACAAAAATAGATGCAATGTATGCAGTGTTATTCAATTCTGCCTTCAATCCAAATTCATGTGTTACTGAATCCAGATCCAGCTGAGTGCAGTCTGGGACTTCCTCAGTGTTTGTCTACAGCATCAGTGGTGACAGTGATGTAACTGCAACCAGAGAGGCTGGGTTCAATATTGGTTGTGTTGGGTTTGATATTGGTTGTATATGTATGTGTATATATTTCATTTTATTGTTATTGTTTTAATTAAGGCTGTTTTACTTATCTTGTCCAATTCATAAATCTCTCTCCCTTAATCTTTTGCTCTATCACTACTGACACACAACAGAGCTATTTACCTTGAACTAGCATAAACATATACGCCCAACTCCTTAGACAAAAGGGAAAATTCAGCCAGAAATTACTAAATAGCTTGTTTGGTTGGCACTTGGGTTTGTTTTTTACAGTGGTTGGATTAACTTAAGCTTTTTGCTCAGTTCTACAGATTCTTCTGAAGTGCAGAGCCAAAAGCCAGTCACAGAGGCCCACAGACCACAGGAACAAGAGAGCTGCCAAGAGGGATGCTTTGACAGCTAACGCTAAAATTACAACAGCAGGCACTTTAGTTTTCTTTGAAATCCCTAAGTGATGTTTATACTGAAAAAGCATGTAAAGTCAAACCAGCAAGTCTCTTCTAAAACTCCTAAATTGTTGCTTCATTTATAAATTCACTCAAGTAGCAGAAAGCATGTGTGTCTTAACAATCCTTAGTAGCTGTGTAGGGCTCAGATAAAGACCATCCAGTCAACACTACCCAGATACTGCCTGAGGCAGAAATAAGAAGGCAGCAAGCCATCTCCAGGACTAATGATGGGCCCCTGCAATTTATAATCAAGTTAGAGGCTGGGTTCTCCTCACAAGTAATAGAGTGGGAACATGTCCTTGCCTCACTTTTCACATGTTCAGCCTCCACCTTTCATGAGTGGTTGGTGGCTGTTGTACAAAGGATGCCCAGTGCAGAAATAAGGTGCCTAATCCCTATTGTTGCCTTTCAAAACACTTCTTTGCCTCTCCCTTCCTAGAGATCTGGGCTCATTCATAGGTGGAACCTTTATCCTCCTCCCGTGTAAAGCCAGAACTACTTAGGCTTTCATATTTTTGTAGAGGTAGCCTTAATTTTTCCTTTTTTCATTCATTATTCCATAAGTAGATTAGGTAAATTTTCTTTTCCAAGTGACAATATTCTTGCAAGCTGAAGAGCCAAGAGAAAAATATTCTGTGCTGTGACCAAGTGATTCAGAAGGACAGAATTCAGAAGGCTGTTTCCAAGCTAGTGTATGCCAACACCACACTGGGGGAATTTAAGAGACCTCTGTGACATTACTTGCAAATACTGCCGGAGGAGTGAATTGAAAGCACATTGCAGAAGATGCTCTTAGTTGTTGAAACAAAGATGTGTTTGTGACCCATTGCTAGAAATAAGCAGCTTTGATTCGTCAGCTGGGTTTGCATGGGATCTTTGCTGGAGTTTGTTCAAACTGAGCATTAAAAACAAACATGCAGACAAACAACCACAAACCAAAAAACCACACCAAACCAAACAAGACAAAATAACCACAAGAAAATGGCCAAAAGGTTCAACAAAAGACAGAGGAGACAGAGACGGACTTCTTGGACACTGTCCTCTATAATAGTAGGTAAAGAGTGACGGCGGCTGTTCAGTAATCTTTATAAAATATATTTGGCCACCTCTTGAGCAACCATACCTTAGCCTGGCGATGGCCCCTCCAGCCACTCCTGACCACCGACGAACTTCTGCTGCCTCTAGCTACTGCGCCTCTTTTCTGCTACACCTCATATGCCACCTAGTGGCTGTCGAAGTGGGAAACTCTTCGTTAAACAATTCTCAGGCGCGCTGCTTCAGCCAGTAGTTCCCTATGTCACAGTCTTGCTATTGATGAAGTAGGACAAGTTGCAACACGCTGCAGCCCGCCCCCAAGACCACTGCAATCCCGCCCTGCAACGGCCCATCCCAAGAGCCAGCCATCAGCAGCACCAGCAGCTTCTTGCTCCTCATTGCACCCTCAGAGATCCCCACATTTCCATCAGCTTCAGTTTTGCTTATAGCTCTCTCTTCTACTTGCCCATCATATTTAAAGCCTTCCCAGACCCTGACCCTCTCTGAGTGCCCATCCTACCCCTGTGCCCTGCCACCTTAACCAAATGTTTGCTGGAAAGGAAGCTGTACATTTTACTTATAAACATTCAGTGACAGCAGATATTTGCCATGAAATTCACAGGTTTGTTAAAACCTAAGTTTTACAAGAAGAAATTAAACCAGGAAGATTGAAAGGGGCCTCTCCCTTTTCACCTTCCTAGCTTCTTACAAGAGTCGGGGAGGATTTTATTTTTCAGTTCAAAAGCTACTTTTTGAGTGCTTTACAGCCATTTTCATTCGGACAAAAGGTATGACAATAACCTTGCAGTTAGGCCATTTCTCCAATAAACAGGAAGGTTTGGTTAGGAACTATATTTTCTCTCCAAAGGAGTTAATTTGATTAGTCTTGCTCCCTGCTCAGCACAGTGGCCTAACCACTATCTCTGTGTCTCAATCAGCCCCCTAAGTGCTACTGGCAAAGTGCTGTAGTGTTTGCAGAAGAAGTCAGTGGAAACCTTTCAAGGACTGCTAGCACCACAGTTATTTGGGATGAGCCCATCTCCATCCAGGATGCCTTGTCACAGGACTCAGAGCATGTATTTGGAGTTGCAAAAACAAAGAACTTTGTCATCATTAAATTTGGCTAATGGGTGTCCAAGTCACTCTGGTCAATGAAGGAATCCAGACCCTCTTCCTTGTTATCTCCAGCACTTGTGTTAGGCAGAGACAGCAACAACAAGAACAACAACAATAAAGTAGCCACTTTCCCTAAACATTCATTTCTTGATGTTAATTTCAAATGCTTAAAAACAGAATAGTCCATGTTGAAAGTGTCAGATGTTTCTTGTTTCTGCAACAGCCTCTTTGACTTTTCTGAAAACAAACCAAAAACCCCAAACCAAAACAACTCTTTCAGCATTTCTGAAAGGGTTTACCATTTTCTCCTTTCAGACTATTTGGAGAAATTACTTTGTGTGTGTGAATGGCTTCTGACAGACTTCACCACAGGCAAAACACAAAGAACAGTGCTGATGTCTCTAAAATTGTATCTCCCCTCACTAATGCAGCCATGTAGAGTACATATAGCATCTGCCCAGTATGAGAGGGGGGAAGTGTTCCTTTTTCTCCTCCATTCATGTTTTTGTACTTCTCTGTACAGCCACACTTTGAACTACTACCTCCTCACAGTCAATTTAGATACTGAGTCCTGAAAGCCCAAAGATCTTCAAGGCACATCTTGAAGTAACAACATCTTGAGGCAATACATACCTCAAGTCATTAGCTTGTTAATCCACCTCCGCTTTGTATGGCAATCTGTTTGTACAACACTATGTGCCTTTGTGACAGTATATCTAAGGAAGTATAAGCATCAGTTTGTCTCCTCATCATTTAAAACTCAAAAATAATGAACATCTATCATGTTTCAGGAGCTTTTAGAATATCAGTCACTTGGCACATAGGCGACATTTTGCTTTCTCCTTCATTTTTCAAGATTGCTTTATCCAAATACTATCTGTATACATATCTGAACTGTCACTCAAACCCATTTTTGCTGTGCTCCTTATCTTACCCCAAGTTTAAATTCAGGTGCTGACCTTAGGTACTATGCACCACCAGAGCATAAGGACAGCAAGAAATGGTCCTGCTCTTCAAAAAATGGTTCCTCATCATTAAGAAGGCAATGCATGTCACAAACTGCTGATCTGTGACTCAAAGAATCAGCTTTATCATGCAAAAGTCACACAGTTGTACTTTATCAGTTATGGCCATCCAGGTAGTTGTGTCTGTGCAGAAGAACCATATCGCAAACTCAGATGGAGCCCTTGAGCAGGGCAAGAAACAGCAGAGCCCAGGACATGTGATGGGAGGAAGCAGAAAAAGATTGAAGTCCTGCCTGCTGTATGAAAGCCAAGGAAGCACAGACCCGTGTGCACTCAACAGCTAGAGGGCAGGCTCATTTTTCTTTAAAACTCATGAAATGCATCTGTGTGCTTCAGTGACTTCCAGAGTACTCAGCAGAAGCAACTAAGCACCAAGTCACTCAGGGCTAATTGGAGAAGCTGTCTGTGTGTTAGTCAGAGCGGGAGCCCAACCCACCCAAAACAAAATCAAAGATACACAAAACTGGTGGTTGCTTTGAAAGGCTGGACTTCTGCCAGCCAGGCCTATTTCTGACACAGTGGTCAGGCAGGATTTGGGTCCAAGACAGGAATACTCCACAGATGTAACCATGTTTCACTGGCTACGCCTCACAAAGAGCACATACTGTCCTCCCAGGATTCCATGACAGGAAAAATTAGTTGAAAGGCTTTACAAATAGTGCTTACCGAAGAACTCTGGAGGAATATCCATTTTCATAGAACCACAGAATGGTAGATCATTAAGACCAACCCCCCTGCCAAAGCAGGATCACCGAGAGCAGGACACACAAGAATGCATCCACTGAAAAGAGACTGCCCCCTTCTTCTTGGCACCCACCCTTCTGACCAGCCTCTTTTTCAACTTCTTTCTTCCACATATGTTTTTCCCAGCAGTTCCTTCCTCATCCATGCAGGGCTCCTGCCTCCTCTACTTGATTCTTTACTGAAAAGGTTCTTTTTTTTTTGCTTCCTATTCAGAAAAGGACTTGCAAGATGAGGAAACATGCAAACTGAACTATGCAGTCTCTGCAGAGCTTGGTCTCAAGGAAGTTGCAAGCTGCATAACACAAAATTCTGTCATTTTTTGGGAGCTTAGTCCATGGCTTTGAGCACAGCTGAAGCATCTGTCCAGGCACCTGGCTGTTGCTGCTGGGCGTGAGTGTGGCATGCCAAGAGCTGCTGAATTGTTGTGCATCTGCTCAAACAGGCAGTTTTATGTCATTAAAGGCAAATTCTCCTTCTCTTTGTTGCTTCTTAAAAGAGACATACTAAACAGAGACATACCAAACAAGGCATTACTCTCTTCCATTACAGTGGAAATATCCTTATTGAAGTATAAGAGAAGACTCCTCCTAGTATCACTACTCTCTCAGTGTTCACACACTTAAGGACTAGGCCAAGCATTATAAGTGGTGCCTGAAAATTGACATAATTATGGTGGTTCCACAGTGCCAGTTCACTCTGGCTGAAATGCCAGGTAGTGTCAACTTGGCGCAGACAAGGAAGGTAATTTGTTGAGTAAGGAGAGGATTTGGAAGCTCCCAGCATACTCTAGCTGCCTGACAAAGCAATGGGCAGAAGCTTAAAAAGCAAACAGATATTTGGAATCCCTGCAGGTTTTTCCCCATCTTGTAGCAGCCATTGATGAAAACAACCTCATGGGCACCCTTGATGGACAGCAATGTAGGGCAAACCCATCAGAGAAGAAATGCTTGATCAGGACCAGAGCACTTTGTCAGTCAAGCAGCAGCCAGAAATCCAAAGTCCCCAGAGGCACAATCTATTCAAAAAATAAACAATCTTGTAAGGGTGGTATGCTGCACTGGGCTGAAATGTGATAGCTGGGCTTAACATAAATACAGCCCTCAGTAGAACTGGTTACCAAGGAAATGGTTCCCTTCATTGTACTTTCTCCTGCCTATCTGCAAATGCCAAATCCTCATGATTTTAGCTAGTATGGATATCCGATGTGTGAGGTATTAGTCATTCAAAAGGGGAAGGCTTGAAAGAAGTTTGGATTTGGATAATTAAGATGCTATTAGAAGTCTGGAAAGCCTCTGTCCCTGAGAACAAAGAAAGTAATGAGAAGTGCTTGATTTCTCCCTGTTCACCAACCAAAAGGCAGAGGCTTCCACGAAAAAGCACTAGAAGAAGACAGGAGAGCAGCTATGTGTCAATGCAGGCAGCTGGAATGGAGCCAGCAGAGGTTGAGCTGCTAGGAGACAGCCTGATGGGAGGGCTGCCTGCTACCCAAATCTGTCCTGCCTTTCCTTTGGATTATGGTCACAGTCACATTTCAAGTCACATAGTTAAATAAACCAAAACCTTGATGGCAGGCTGCTGCTGGAATGTTTCTTCTGACCCTGTCCTGTGGCTCCTACTGTGTTTGAATGACATTTTATCTTCCTGGCAGCTTTTGTCTCTAGGTTATATAGATCCACATTGCTGTGACTTTTTTTTTTTTTCAAATTAGGGGAGTATAGTGCACTTTCTACACATGCAAGGTCATGTTTGATGAAGAACAGCCAACCTTGCTCTTTCATTTGCAGCCTCTCTTGCACATGGGAAACCTTTGCTGGCAGGCTGGCATGACCATTCTCACCAGAGACACCAAAACAAGGGAGACAAGCCCATAGCTCTGGTTCCTGCTATACATTCTCCACTTAGTGACATAACTTATTTCTACCAGAAACACCTCTAACTTAGCAAAGCACCAACAAATCAAGCCTGCTAATTTATCTTTTTTCTCTTTCTGTGCCACCAGGTCGCCATGAAACACTCCTTTGAGGATGTCCTCTGCCCTGCACTGTTGATCCTGGAGAAACAGGGCTGCTGCCTCTTGGGCTGGCTCCTCCTTGACTCCCCACCATCTGCACCACGTGGAAGAGAAGCTGGGAAGCAATACTGGTAGTAGCAGAAATTACTGATCCAGAGCAACTGCAAAACCACAGCAGAAAAGTAATTTGTACAAGGTCCAGGCCTGAAAGATGTGCATGCTGGAATCTGATACTCAAGGGTGGGAGAGATACAAGGGAGAGAGGAAAGTATGTTGTCAAAATACTTAAAAGCAGCACCCAGAAAACCAGCTACCTACATACAAGTTCATTTGTGCCTCCACAAACCAGTCTGTCCTTAAGCTTTACTAGAAGCAGAGTCAGGAGTACCCAGACCATAGGCACTAGAAAAATAAGCTTCACTATTTAGAAAGGTCCTATTCCTTCACCAAAGAGCAAACAAGCAATAGCTATTTGCAGTATAAAATCCCATGCAAAGACAAGGACCCAGTCTGTGATCGTTTGGGGCTGTGCCTTTAAGAACAAACAGTGCTGGGACACTCTGGCTGAATGTTTTGGGTACTAGAACAAAAACATTCTGATATTCTAAACGAATTTCATTGGTGCATGGATAAAATGCAACTTTAAATTGTAAAGCAGTTGGAATTTTTTTTTTTCTCGGTTCAGTTTGGTTTGGGAGTTGGGGGAGTTTGAGTTTCAGCCTGTTCTCCCTGCCTGCTTCTTCACAAACTAGCTGGAGTTGGCCTTCAGATAAGCAAAAACTAATCCTGCATGGGCTTTTGAAGCTTACTAACAACTTTTTTTCCTTAATAACTTGCCTTTCTTTCTCTCTAACCCCTTTTTGGGAAAAAAAAGAGAGGTGGGGGGGGAGAGAGGGGGTTACAGGGAGGGGATCCCTCCTGGGGGAGGGATTTTTGTTGTGTTATTTCTCTTTGCTGTATATTTCTGTGTATATATTGTAAATACCTGTATATATTGTGTTATATATAACCTGCTTTCCATATATGCTTGTAAATATATAGCTTTGCTCCTCCAACTGGGTTAGCTGTGGTTTCTTACTCTGTGGAGGAGGGAGAGCTAAGCCCTCTCTCAACCTACCACACAGTCCCAAACTATTGTAGGACATGTCACTGTAGGACGTGGGCACCACCACCTCTCCCTGCCCCTCCTCACTTTGCTCAAACCTAGATGAAGGAAATACCCTTCCTCTACTGTTTGCATCAGTAGAAAGCTTATATATAAAATACCTCCTCCTGAAATCAAAAGCCAGCTTTGAACTGATCCTCCCAGTTCCTTCCTGCAAGTCAAGCTGCTGGAAGCAACTTTTTGTCAGGATTAGCTGAGGCTGATCAGACCATGTGGTGGGTTGAAAGGAAAGGCTCTGCTTTCCCTCCCCCACTGAGAAAGAAACCATGGCTAAACTCAGTCAGAGAAAAAAAAGCAGAATTATATTTACAAGCATATCTAGGAAGCAGATTATATGTAACACAACAAATACAGGTATTTTACAATATATACAGAAATATACAGCAAATAAACACAAACAGAAACCAGACCCCCAACAGAAGGGGCTTTCCCCTGTGCCCCCTTCACCCCCCTACCTCCCTTCTCCCCCAAAGAGGTAGAAAAAGAGAGAAAGGGCGGTTAGCAAGGCAGACAAAGGAAGGCCTGGTACAGGAGTTAGTTCTTATCTCTTGGCCAGAAGCCCAGAAGCAGTCCAGCTGAAAGGGAGAGCAGAGAAAGGAAAACCTGAACTGAAATTTCCAGCTGCTCTGGGTCCAAGACCATCACACCCCCCACTTAATTAGCCAATGAAATTTGTTTAGAATAAAAAATATTTTATAAACATTTAGCCAAAGTGCCCCTTCCTTAAAGGCACAGCCTCAAACGGTCACAGACCAGTATTAAAAGAAACCCAAAGCCTCCTAGTGCCTCATTATACCACTGCATGGTGTTCCCCAACTCTTCAACCCCTCAGACAGCATCCCTCAAAACTATGTATAAAATAGCAACATCAAGATAGTACCTTTTAGCAGGCTTGTAATTAATTACAATGAAACAACCTACAAGCCCAGTGCCTTTGGTGGCATTACACATGCACATCAACAGAAGAGGCATGAGAAAGAACTGACAGAGCAATTGTCTTTATAGTTATCTCCCAGATTACTGACATGATAGATGGTTTAGCAATTCACTGCACAGAATTCCTTTCAGTGAAGAAGAGGGTCCAATGTCTCCCACGGAGATTCAGAGGAGGACCAGTGATAGATCCAGGAGTAGACCAATGCTTGTGCACTTGTGACCCAGCCTGGCAGGACGTCACAAGAAAGGAGCTGCATCTTTGTAGTTAGGTTCCTGGTAATAAGAAGCTTCAGAGACAAGGAGCAAGCTGAGTTCAGCTAAACCCCAGCATGCTCAGGATGTTCATGATTTGTTTCAATGATAGCTCCTTCTAATAAGTCTCAGCTGTGCCCTTGCAGGTGGCAGATCTCCTATAGCAGCAGCACACACAGAGGCATAGCACCCAGTGATACCAGTGCTGAGAGTAATGCTGTGGACATGGCCAGGTCTTTGGCTGGAACAACTGCTCTCACTGAACTAATTTCCACCTGTTCACCACAGAATGCACAGATTTCATCTGTGGTAGGGAGATCTGCCAGGTAGCAGAATCAATCATGCTTCTGTCTAGCATGTTGTAAAGGCAGGAAGGTTTCCATTAAGTCAGCAAGGGCGTTAATTATAGCATGTTTGCTACTTCTGTCCAAATACTTTTCAGGACAAGATCTCGTTCTCTCGTGCTTGCTGTGTGCTAAGAGCAAAGACTAACAATCATTTCATTTAACTGCAGTGATTGATGCAGTCCTTCTCCCTCTTATGTGGGCTTCTTGGCCTCCATCCACATGAGGTTCAGCTGCTGCTCAAACTACATCAGAAAATTTGTCTAGTTGAAATAAAACCTAAGAATCATAGAATCACAAAAGCTTTTGGTTTGGAAGAGACCTTAAAGATTACCTAGTTCCAACCACCCTGCCATGGGTAAGGATGCATTCCACTAGATCAAGTTGATCAAAGTCCAAATGAACCTGGCTTTAAACACTTCCAGGGAGGGGACATCCACAACTTGCCTGTTCCAATGTCTCACCACTCTTAAAGTAAAGAATTTCTTCCTGTTGTATAATCTAAATCTACCCTGTTTCATTCTGAAACTGTTACCCTTATCGTAGTACTACAGTCCCTCATAAAAAGTCCTCTCCCATCTTTCCTGGAGGCATTCTTTAAGTACTCTAAGGCTGCTATGAGTTCTTCCTGAAGCCTTCTTTTCTCCAGGCTGAACAACCCCAACTTTCTCAGCCTGACCTCATAGGAGATGAGGTGCTGCAGCCCTCTAATATCTTCATGACCCTCTTCTGGACATACATGTCTTTCATATGCTGGGGGCATCAGAGCTGAACAAAGTAGATTATGAGATGTTCCTATATGGAGGAAGAGCAAAGATCTGGAGTCAGGAGCTGGAGTCAGTGGTTGCCACATGTATGTTTTGGAACTGCACCAACCTATTGAAAGTTTTGTATGTTGTGCAAAAAGGATGTGGCAATTTCTGAACGTTGCCAACTGTAGTTTTCAAATTAACTCCTTGTCTCTCTAACATTTTCATTAGAGACAGTCCACTTGCAGATCCTTGAAAATAAGAAAAAGTACAATGTACTATTTTCTACTTTTCAGCTGGAAAGCCTAACCAACAGGCTGATCTCTCTAGAAGTCTTAGGCCTGATTAAAATTGTTTCCAGTGGTGGAATTCCATGTTTCCCTGTTTATTACTACTTCAAAACTTGACTTTGTCAGAGCTTCCAAAGAGTTGGGATGTCTATGGAATGAAGGCACTGCATGACTGAACTGTGCTTTACTGGTGAAAGTAGCAAAGAAATTTAAGAGTTTTCATTAGGCTCCTTCTTGAACATCAACACAACTGGAAGACTGTTGTCTTCTTCTGAAGTTTCTTCCATCATAGGTGGTGTTAAAGCTTGCTAGAAATGGAAGGTATTGTGACCCTATTTATTCCTATTGAGCAAAAGGGAACAATTATTGTCCTTCATGGAATCAACTATCCAGAACAATTGGAGCCACCATGCAGGCACATGATGCAAGTCTTCTGAGGGAGCTGAGCTATGCTGGTAAAATACATTGCCAGGTATTGCCTGGTAATACAAACTGCATGAACTATGAGCTGGAAAAGAGCTTGGGGCTGTAAGCAAAGTGTTTCCTCATGTTAAGCAAAGAAGGCAGTGCCCAGTCTTTGTGAATAAACAGCTAGGTTTTGAAACAATCCTGACACTAAAGAACTGACTGAAACAATCCAAACTCTGGCTAACCACTAGAGTCAAAAAAAAGGATAATAAATCCTCTCTTTCCTGTTAATAAAACCCACAACTTTATTTTCTAAAGCCTTTAAAACATAAAAATAACATCAGAAGTAATTTCAGCATTTCCTAAAAATTACTTTAATTGCCTGGCAGGAGCATCTTGTCTTGTCCCTTCTCTCTGTCACAATGGGCCATGCAGCACTGAAGGTTTGGGACAACTCCATTTGCCATGACTGCAACCATTTGGGAAAGCAGAGCGTGGGTAGTGTCATAAAATGAGAAGAAAGAGTAAGGCTTTTCTGGATGGTGTATGCTGCAGATGACAAATGTGAAGAATGATGGGTCCACATGAAGAAATCTAAAGGATATGAAAGTCCTCAGAGCAGGAAAAGCAAGGAAAGGGTACAGAGGTTAGCAGCAGAGGAAAGGTAGAGTAGTGAGCTGTAAGGGTAGGTGAGTAGGGAGGTCACAAACTTCAACGATAATACAGAGCTGTTGGTAGCATATGTGGGGGCAGATGGTGAAGAATTCAGAGAGTACCTTAAGAGTCAGAGTGATCAGCCCATAAAATGACAAGTGCCATTCAGTCTTTGCAGATGTAAAGTGGCAAATGCATTTAGAGAAAAGCAGCTTCAGCTTCATGTATACATGATAGTATCTGTGCTCTCTGCTGCTACTCAGGAGAGAGGCCTTAGTACAGCTACAGTAGACACTTTCTTGAAAATATTAAATCACTGTTCAGTAACAATCAAAGAACAAGTTAGTGTTTGGAATTAGTAGGAAATAAAAAGCCAATCAAGTAGGAAACATCACTGTGCTATTCAACAAATCCAGCCTGCATTCTCTGGGCCCTCTAGAAGTTAGAGAAGAGCTGAAAAAGTTTCAGAGAAGGATGAGCTAAGGTGTGAAACAATTTCTGTGCATGGAACAGTGCAGGAGAGTGGTTTAAGTTGGAAAAGAGATGAGATGGGAGAAACTGTACAGAGAAAGCTATGAAATTATTAATAACACAGAGAGAGTGGATAGGGATCACGTGTTGATTGTGTCTCCGGACAATAAGAAACTAGCTAATGAAGCTGGTAAGAGACAAGTTCAAAGCAAACAAAGGAAGAAGTCTGTCATATGGCAGGGCAGTGGGCTGGCCAAGGAAGTCCTTTCCAAAACATGATGGGATTGCCATCCCATCCAGATCCATTGATTTGTTAGTATCTAAGTGGCACAGCAGGTCACTAATTACTTCCTCCTAGATTACAGGAGGGATATTCTGCTCTCCATCCCTGTCTACCAACTCAGGAACCCAGTTGCCCTGAGGATATCTAAGAGGGGCAGCAAGAATACCTCCACTCTGGATATCCAATCTTTTTGTTAAAGACTGAAACAAAGAAGTTGTTAAGCACCTCTGCCTTTTCCTTCTGTCTTCTGTTAATATGTTCCCCTCTTTGTTCAATAAGGAATGGAGATTTTCCCTGGCCCTCCTTTTGTTATTAATTTTTTATTATCCTTAACAGAATTGGCCAGATTAAGTTCTAACTGAATTTTTGCATCTCTAACTCTCTTTCTACATGACCTTACAATATCCTCAAATGCTTCCTGGTTCACCTGCCCCTTTTTCCAAAGTTGATACACTCTCTTTTTTTTCCTGAGTTCTTGCAAAAGCTCCCTGCTCTTCTTCCCTACTGGCTTGTTTCTCAGCACATAGGAACAGCTTGTTCCTGTACCTTCATAATTTCATCCTCAAAGTAAACCCAGCTTTTGTGGGCCCCTTTGTTTTTGAGGGCTGCTCCCACCATGTATCTGTGATGGCAATTATGTCATGGTTCCCCTGGTGTACAATAGTTTCTAATTCCTCCTGTTTGTTCCCCATACTCCAGGCATTGGTATATAAACATTTCAGAGAGGAAGCTAGGCCATTAGTTTTCACTCTTGCTATCTAACCATTCCTGGCCATTTCCATGGTTACTATCCTATTAGTGAGCCCTGTGTTTTTATTGTCACATATACCACCATTATCCACCTCAAGTGGGACAGCAGATTGAAGGCTTTTAATCCTTTCTTGGAATCTGCTTGTGGCCACTGTTGGAGGCAGAGTAGATGAATGGGTTAGATGGTCTAAACCAGCATAGTTGTTCTTCCCTAGAATGAAAATAGAGAAGACAGGACTCAAATAAAGATTGAGATCCCAAAGGGAGCAAAGGTGGTGGCATGCAGCAAAGTGGGAGGTGAAGTTGAAGGTTTGGATGAAATTTGCACAATTCAGCTGCAGTCCAAAAGCATAGATAAGGAGGAAAAGCTGTAGTTTCAACTCCTTTGATGCTCAGGCTGAGCCCAGACATGCCATGCTGTAATCAGGAGCAAAGCTTTCACTGACTCTAGCAGATCAGGTCCTAGATATATAAAGGTAAGTGGGCAAAAGAGGGGTTTCAGGGCCAAAGAATATCTCCAAGATATCAGTAGACACAGCACAGATGAGTCTGTACAGGCAGAACTTGCAATTTATCTATCTGACAAATCCAAATGGTTTCAGTCCCAATAAGATCCAAATAAATTTAGTATTTAAACATATTCATTTGCATGATCCTAATTAATAACTAATTAATAACTACTCTGTAGGTATTGCCCACAGCAGGTTTTTTTTCACTGTTTTTGATAGGCACTTTGAAATAAACAGTGTTGCCTCTGCTTCTCTCTAAACATAATATAATCCAGTAGGGAAAAGTTAGAGAGTCATGGCCCTATGGCATGGTGCAAAGCCACCCAAGAGGCCAATAGTTTCAGTTTTTCCTAAGGGTACCTGGGTTTAAGAAGTAGGGCCTCCAAGTGTTCCCCTTAAATGGAAGGAGCCACTATCCATTAGTTACTCACAACATTTATTATTACATCAATCCACAAAATAAATATATTTCTTCCCGGAACTGAAGAATGTTTCACATTCCAGTGGACATTCCTAGAAATTATGAATCTCTCTCACACAGACAACAATCATTCCGGGTAATGACCTTGAAATGAGCCTTTCCTGTTCTGCGGCTGTGTTTTTCTGTAGGACTGATGATGGTTTGTTTGGTTTACAGCTCCCACATGCAGGTTCTCAATAAATGCTCACACTATTGGCAATGTTTTGAGTCTTTTATTCTTTCATCTGAAGTAGACTGCTTTTCTTAGAGTGCTGGAAACAAAATAATGTAAGAAGCTGATCTGATTTACTGGGTTAAACTACAAATGTGCCAAATTGCTCTGCAGACATGGCACAGCCACTGACCTGCGCTTGAGGCTGGAAATCCTTCCAGGCTGTGACGTGTCATGTCTGTTCATGTCAGCTGTGTGCTGGGAAATGCACAAAGGAAGTGGCTTGCTGAAAAATGTCCTTTAGCTTAGGGCTTGGAAACATTCCTGTAAAACATATTGCTTGGGAGGAAATCAGTCTCTCAGACCCAAGGAAGAATAATGTCATTTGTCACAGAATTTGTTAGGATTCCTCAGTTTTCATACAGTATTCCTAGGACAGCACACACAGATGGATGCACAGCACCTTCATGAAGAAGTGCTTCATAAGGAAGTCTGCCCCATTCAGCCCACCTGGCCTTTTAGCTTAATGCCACTAGCCCTCAGCAACTCTGGTTGTTTTTTCTTATCATTATTACAATGTTTTAAAAGGAAAAGTAGTTTGCAGTAACTTGCCTCTGAGAGCAGAGTTTGACATCTGTATGTGTAACCTTGTGTCAGACAGACGGATGTTGGTCTCTTCTCCCAGGCAGCCAGTACCAGAACAAGAGGACACAGACTCAGGCTGTGCCAGGGGAGGTTTAGGTTGGATGTTAGGAAAAAGTTCTTTACAGAGAGAGTGATTGCCCATTGGAATGGGCTGCCTGGGGAGGTGGTGGAGTCACCATCATTGGAGGTTTTCAGGAGAAGACTTGATGGGGTGCTTGGTGCCGTGGGTTAGTTGTTTAGGTGGTGTTAGATTGGTTGATGGGTTGGATGCGATGATCTTGAAGGTCTCTTCCAACCTGGTTTATTCTATGTATTCTATGTATTCTATGTATGGTCCCCTTCACGGCACTCAGATACTCACTTTGCAAGGCTGGGCATCTCTGCCTGGACCAGACCTCATCCCCACTGTTCAAGGACATGTTTTGGCACCAGGAGGTTGCAGTGGTGTGTCTTACCTAGCTTTTGAGAACGCATACCCCTATTTGTTTTTCTTACCAAATCTGCTCCTCTTGCACATGTTCAGTGGAGAGGTCAAGCCAGCATGTGAAGACAGATGTTTGGAAGAAGACATTTATCGCAGTGCAATACCTCAGTTGATATTGCATCCCCATCAGGGCAATCTGCAGGGAACTACCAAGCTGTACATGCTAAATCTGGGGCATGGGCTGGGACCCACATGTGCAATAAGCAGAGGATACACAAACAAGGAGAAGGAAACAGGGAGCTAGAGCTGTAACCTTCATCCTGAACTTCCAGATAGTGCCAACAAGATAAGCCTGGGGACGGCAGGGGGAAATTCCCATGTGGCTGGTGTGCTGGGAATTGCTTCCTGTTGCAAGTGCTGAGCCAGCACACCACCAGGCACACACACACAAGAGGGGGTAATAAGGCTTGAAATCATTTGCCAGCAGCAATAAAGTTGGGGTGGGAGTGGACCCTGCCATCCTCAGGACAAGATCTGGATTGTAATGCATCATATTCTTTGTTTGATAACCTGTCCCCTCCACATTTCATTCAATTGCAGTAAATTCACTGTTTTTCATTCATTCCTGGTTGGCTTACTGTGAATTTTTTTGTTACTTACTCAGCTTTGGAGATACTGTCTCCTTGCCAGAAGTGTCATTTAACTAAGGGATTAAAAAAATATGGAAAACTATGGGTGGAAGTCATTGCCAATCTCAAAAGTTTCTCAAGATTGTATGTAAAGATCATCTTTGAACTTCATTCGCATGTGCATGAGAGAACCATTAGTTTACTAAAGAAACTGCCCTTTGCTCTGTGGCTGCAGCACTCTGGGATTTCCTCTGCATACATACTGAAGGTTCAGCCATGATCCTTGTGATCCTCTCCATCCTGCCCCTGTGCCATTGATTCTGTTCTGCTGGAACAGTTTTGAAGAAAACCTGCGTGGGATCCTACTCCCTCCCCTGCCCCATAATGGCCTGGGGGCAAGAGGGATCCCTGCCTTGCCAGCTGGACAGGGAAGTGATCTCTGAGACTCTGTCCTGCTCCCACAAATGCCTGGAGAGGTGAGCTGCTTTGTAGGTAAGAAGGGCAGAGGTGCTATAAGTTGCTTTCTGCCCCCTCACTGTCCATCCACCCCTGGGGTGCCACTTTAGGCAGCATCCCTGAACTCAGCTTCAGAGGATAGAAAACAGAGGAGGCAGGGAGTGGTACAAGTTTTTTCTCAGGCAGGGCTGCCTTTGCAAGAGAAGTGGTGCTGGCTCTGGGGAGCACAGTGAGAGCTGTGCTGCACTAGAAACACAACTGAGAACTTCTCTCATCCTGTTTCCAAAGAAAATCCTGACTCCCACAAGGCCCATCGGAGCTGTGCTGTTATCTTCAACAAGAGCTCATTTCAGCCTTGCTTTGTTGTCTCTGCAAAATAAGCTTGTGGCACAACTCCGAGTGTATTAATACACATCATGGCTTCAGGCACAAATATGCAAGCTCTATCTGGAAATGCATTTTTCACTTCTCCTTTTCTCTGAGCAATTCTGAGTGTGACTTTTTCTGGTTTACAAGTAAAAAGTCCGGGGAATAGAAAACCAGGTCCTGAAAATTTTCCTGAACCACAGAAAAACATATGCCTCATGGAAGAAACATCTTATGCTCCAGCATTGCAAAGACCTTGTTTTGCTTCCTTCTGCCATTGCTTTTCTGGGCTGTGCAGTGCTGGGGGTGCCACTACATCCCTTCTACAGGAGGAGCTGGAGAAGGCTGTGGGCTCAGCCTGAGAAATCAGAAACTTTGTGTATTGGTTGTTACCTGGAAAGTTTAAGGAAAAGACTACACAGGAGACAAACTGAAAGATTAGCCAAGAGTGCCTCTTCTGTTAATGTTGAAGTGTTTCATCAGCTTCATCAAACTGTAAACTCAGGAAGAGAGAAGCAGCATCATGCAGATGTTGTCCCAAAACAAATACAGCCAGAATTCAAAATAAACTTAGGAAAAGAATGTAAGTATTGTCTGCCAGGGATAAACTTGGAAAATGAGCTATTAAAATATTTACTGTTTGCAAAGTTCTTTGCCATCCGTGAACCTTCAGGATAATTTTTGAGACTAATATTTTAGACAGTAGAGGTACACCAAAAAATGTACTTAGAATAGTCTCTTTTATTATCTTCAGCAAGATACATGGGAGCATGATAAAACTGGATGTTGTCCTTGACACTGAGCTCCTCCTTATACTGCCAGCAGTAACTCCCACTATTCAGACACACTATACTGTGTTTCGCAGCACATGTAAGACCAAGGATTGGCTGGGAAATGCAGCAGGATTCTCTTGAAATCTTACATTATTTTACAGAAGTCTTGAGAGCAAGGTTGCATAGGGAGACACTGCTGACATTTTCACTTTATTACCTCATGTCCAAATAGCATTAACCAAGGAATACAGCTGTAGGACATATCATTGTTATGAGGGCAATTTGTTTCTCTAAAATGTTTCTTGAAGCTTTTGTGTCAGGCTGCTTAAATACACAGCAATACATTTCAAGGTCTATTTTCAATGGTCTTCAATGGGATAGATTGGAGTGACCCACAAAACACAAGGACTCTTGAGCTACATAAAAGCTCCCGAAACAATGTTCCTGTAGGACAGATGCTGCTGTTGCAGAGTCAAGGGCAGGGAGGGCATGTGGTATCCTGGGGTACGTTAAGAGGAGTGTGTCCAGCAGATCAAGGGAGGATCTTCCCACTGTCAACTCTGCCTGCATGAGTCTTCACCTGGAATACTGTGTCCAGTTTTGGGCTCCCCAGTTCAAAAGGGACAGGGTTCTGCTTGAGAGTCCAGTGGAAGGCTACCAGGATGATTAAGGGACGTGAGCATGTGCCCTTTGAGGGGAGACTGAAAGACCTGGGGATTTTTAGGCTGGAAAAGGGAAGACTGAGAGGGGATTTAATAAATATTTATAAATATCTGAGGGCTGAGTGTCAAGAGGACAGGGATAGGCTGTTCACCGTTGCACCATGTGATAGGGCAAGGGGCAATGGATATAAACTACAGCACTGGAGGTTCTGCCTCGACATGAGGAGGAACTTCTTCACTGTGTGGGTCACAGAGCACTGGAACTGTGTTGTGTGATGTTAATTGCCCCTGGGCATGACTAAATGGTATAGAATGAGACATGGAGAATGTCATGGGTTTAGCCAGTTGAATCTGCAGATGAATATTCAATATCATGATGATGTCATGCCAGCTTCGAAATGACAGTGCTGGCTGGAGCAGTGTCATGGGACATGTAGTTCAGATTGTAATATGAGAGGTTTCCTGTTCCTATTTGCTGCTTCCAGTTTCCAGTTTTGTGGTGTTGGTCTTTTCTGCTAGGCTTGGGAGTAGAGGGGATTGTTTTATTGCTGGTTTCTGTTGCTGCTTCTGCTTTTGCTGTACATTGTGTCATCTCATTAAATGCTCCTTATCTCAACACAGGGCTTCTTTATTTTTATGTTACTTTCCCTCCCGATTGTGCTTGTGAGAGTAGACCGGTTTAAAAACAAACAGATAGTACAAAAGGTCCTCTCATCTTTTTTCTGGAATACATAATTATTTTCCCTTCTGTCACACTCCAAACACTGAAAAGTCCTCCAGAGACTACCTCATGTGACATACAATTTCCTTATGAGAGAGGATGATTCAAACCCTCATCAAACAATGCAGAGTGAGCAATCCATATTTCCTCTTGGGCTCCACCCTTAAGGCAGTGGCCATGGCTACACCTTTGCACAACTCCCCACAAATAGTGAACAAAGTTGCACCCTACTTGAACCAGCACAAGGAATAAATTCAGATGATGTTCTATAAGCACAAAGTTATGGCTTAATATATGTAACAGAGGGCAGCACAGGAATTGCAGGGTGCTGACTCCTTTGCTTCATGTCGATGCTCCACATGATTGATAAGCATAATACATTCTCAGTTAAGCAATGAACTTTTAAAAAAAAATAGTTCTAGGGGCACAGTGTGGGATGTCAGCACAAGAAACTACTCAAGGTTTCAGGCAAAATGAGTGTCTGTATACAACAGAGCAATGTAGCACTCAACAGCTCAGGGACCATCCGCCCAGGGAGGTGGTGGAGTCACCGTCCCTGGAGGTGTTCAAGAGGAGATTGGACGTGGCACTTGGTGCCATGGTCTAATCGTGAGGTCTGTCGAGACAGGTTGGACTTGATGATACTTGGGGTCTCTTCCAACCTTAGTTATACTGTGATACTGTGACACTGTGAAGGCACCAGGTACTTCTTTCAAAATTTTCCTAC
Organism: Dryobates pubescens; assembly: GCF_014839835.1. NCBI lineage: Eukaryota > Metazoa > Chordata > Aves > Piciformes > Picidae > Dryobates > Dryobates pubescens. The sequence goes on along the minus strand of NC_071657.1, from coordinate 107,191,565 downwards.
CTGCCAGAACTGCTGAGCTCAGCAGAGAGTGCCACAACCCAGAATAAAGGGCATCCACCCACATATCAGGTGTCTGCACTCTCAAATACTGAAGTAAGCCCAGCACAGTGAGCCTGGGCCAATTGGTATGAATCCCATGAGAAATTATATATGGTTAAAGGCCAACCAACAGAGCATATACACAGAGACCACAAGTGCTCTTTTCTTTGGAGTATTTAACTTTATAACTTTAACGATGTGCTGGTAACACAGCTTATAACCTGCATGTATATTTTGATTTTTAAAAGAGAAAATGATCCCTGACGTCCCATCAATAACATCATGAGATTAGTATTAATTTCTCAGGGACACCATTCATCCCCAGTGCTTGCTGACTGCATCCACATGGGCCATGCTGAACACTTTACAGCTCATGTGCCTAAGTCAGGGCAAGAGGAGTTTCCAGGCTCTGTTTCTTTTCTTGTTTGGCATCCCATGGGTATAAGCACTTTCACTTATTTTCCCAAGCTTTCACTTCAGCCTTCTAACTCCTTCCTCTCTTCTCATCCTTCCATACCACCTGTTCTTTTTCTCACTTTTCTCCTCATTTAGCCAACTCTATGTGCCTAAAATAAATCTCAAAAAATCTAGAGTTTTGGCTGGACCAAATGTTTTAAAATAGTCATTAATTTTCCCGTTTTGATTAAATCCTATCTATCTGTATAAGGTAAACAAAGTGATATTTGCCCAACTGCAGTTGAGTTATATTGTATTTGTTCCAGTTAAAACCATACCATCCATCAACTGCTCATTAGTCTTGATTTTGCAAGGTAACATTACCATATGGAAGAAGCAAAGCCAGCTGTGGCATCGCAAAGCTATTACCTCCCGCTCTTGAACTCAGACACTTCATGTCTGGCATCTGTCCACACACAGACTACATTCAAATGCTATTTTCTCCACTTTTCACACCAGTTCAGCTTCTAAAAGAATTTAATAACATGCCAGTGTGCACAGTTATAAAGCAAGTTCAAAGCTCTTGGTATTGAGTCTATTTTATATGAGAATGTATGAACTGAAGTCTGTTTCCCCATGAGAAAATTTCATTTCTCTGATTTAATGCAATCAGTTTAGCAACAGAGCTTGTGAAACGGTTGTGGTTCTGAAGACCTGTCCTCACACTGGAAAGAAGAAAGAAACAGCAGGCTTCAGGGAAGTATCAGGTACTAGTCAAACCCACCACTGTAAATGGGAGCAAGCCCTGGTTGTGACTCTATGCTCCAGCCTGGCTGGAGGCTGCTCAGGAGCTTCACCTTGCTGTTCCTTCATGGGAAGGTGGCTCATGTGTATATTGAGCAATGAGTCAACAGAAGCCTCCTAAATCCATGATGATGAAGTCACACATCTCTGAGTAACTGGGGTAGGTTTCCACTGGTGGTTCCTCCTGCAGCTGCTAGGCCCTTCCATTTGGTTTAGGCACTGCTTTTATTCCCACTGCCAAAGGATACAGCAGAGCAAACTGCTGCACTTGAAGAAGTTTAGTCCTCCACTGAGGAAAGAATGACTTCAGAGCCCCAGTCGTGATGCTGTACATCTGAGGCTGCATCTGTCCTGCTCCCATTAGACGTGATACTCCTTAAATCGTAAAAGTGGGATGCTGTACACAGGACAAAAATCCATGAGTAGCCTCTGGGAGCACAGACATGCTCCTCATCAGAACTGCTTCACAGGTTTACCACCCATCTGCATGCTAACATTTTGGCTAGTTTTGCTGATTTGTCCCCATGAAATTTCATCACTTTGTTTAATTGCAATAGTTAACCCCAATATTCAAGAGATGAATCACCCTATTGCTGCAAGAAAGTTTGACATTTAGTATCTTAGAAGATATTTATTACTGAAGCAGATCTTCTTCCAAGATATATCATTCCTTTGTAGAAACTTCCCAATGGGAATAAACAAACAAACAAACAAACAAACAAACAAAATCAATGACACTTGGAAGGTGCTAAAGCCTTTCCAAAATAACATCAGAAATGTTCCTTAAAAAGGTTAAATATGCACAAATGATGAAAAACAGTTCAGAAGGGTCACCAGTTTAGTCCTGGAGAAATACAAGCATTTTAAGACAGATTTAGAGTGTACTGAAGATACAGTTATGTACACTATCATAAACATGTTTGGTGTGGTAGAAGCCAATAACAAATCTTCAGCTATTTACTGAAAGAAGAAAAAGAAAAAAAAAAAGGCAATTAAAGTGAAGACTGATTTTGAAAAGCCTAGTGTAAATGAAATACGCTGAGATAATGGTACGCAGAAAGAAAGCAAGAATAAAAGTAAGTCATTGGCTCTTTCTACAAGGGCAAGACTATAAACTATAGTTGTAGAGCTAGTCCTTGAGTTGGACTGCAAAAGTTTTGATAGAGCTTGTCAAATGTTTCCAGATTCCTGATTCAAAATCTGTGCTGCCATTATGCCTGCTCATTAAAACTAATAGAAACAATTCTGAAAACATCCCATGAGCAAGCTTCTGCCTGGATGGGGCCCTGCAGGGCATCATTTCAGGGTCCAGGAAGACAGGAGGACCAAAAAAGATTTGGAAGCCTGCTGTGCCACTCTGCTTTTGCCCAACACCTGTTTCTCACATACAGCCTCAGCCAGCCAAAATACAAGTACTATGGGCATGATGAAAAGCTTATTTTGTCCTGTATTTGTTATGCAATACCTCCCTATAACAATTAATCTAATGCATCTGTCCAAATACTGTATAATGAAAGGAAGAGCAGTAAGTCAGGTGAAAAGGGAAGGGAGACTGTGTCTGGATGACAGGGTGGGTTATTTCATCAGAACTCTGAATAGAAGTGCATTTGTTTCTGACTCAGCTGGGGCAGGATTCAGCACCCATGACTACAGGTTATCTGCAGCATAGCCACTGACGCAGGAGCACATTGTGCAGACTGTTTCCAGAGTTAGCATGGAAGGAGGCACTTCAATGAGACTCGTCTTGTGATAATGCTGATACTTAACTTCCTCAAGACAAGTCAGGCCTCACAAATGCCTGTTTCCCTTCTCAGACTAAAATGGAGCCTAGAGCAAGCAGGCCTGACACAGATAGCTGTGCTGTTGGCATCTGCACGGAGGTGAGATCCTGTAACTAAGCCATTTAATCTGCCTTAAAATGTGACCATGGGATGGATTGTCTCAGATTTTCCATATTCGCACAGAATAAAATTCAAAGAGGAAAGAAACAATAAGGAACTGTGTCCTTGCTGGTGTGACTTTGTACCCCAGAGCTGAGTCATTCCCATCTTTCACCGATAACCAGGAGATGAGTGGATGGATAACCCACATCACATCACTGTCGGTATACAGACACATCCATTAGACACAGTGACAAAGTCTTGAAATGCCCGTTTCTGCTGAAGACATATAATTATGGTAAGAGAAAAATGTGAGTCATGGCTGTAATTCAGTCTCCCTCAGGTATGCAGCATGTAATCAGTTGAAGGTCTGGAAAACACTGAAATGATCAATGCTCAGTATTGGTGAATCAGACAATGGAGTTTCTTGGATGTGGCATATAGAGAATGTGGGTTGAAAAGTGTGTGAGGCAGCTTGATCTTTTACAGTGTTTCTTGCAGAATGTCACTCATTACGTCCATACTACTTTTAAGTGGATTCTTCCAGACACTGTCTAGAGCTGCAGGTTTTCTTCTAATATCTCAGGGTATGGAAGCACGTATTTGCAAGACTTGAACAAACATTCCCAACCGGGTGCCATATAATTAATTAGTTTGCAAGTAAAGTGCAGTTGCAATAGAGGAGCTCTAATGTCTGCATAAGTCCCATTCAGAATGAAACTGCTACATATTGGTGCTTTAAGGAGAGTATTTAATTTTCTTTCTTATTCTAGGATAATAAGTGGAAAGATGCAGGGTTGTTTACATACCTTATTTATAGATTTTTGTCTCCCCATACATTGTTGTGATTTGGGTAAAACCCTTTTGATGCTTGGAAATGACCCATACCACTTTCCTCACACTGCACCGAAAGCAATGATTCTTCTGAAGCTTGACAGGTAATGTGGTACAGGTACAAATATACAGTCAGATCACATCCAGCTGGCCTTTCTGAGAGAAAGGCTTAGCTTTGTCCTGAATGGAAGCTGTTGGGACATATCCAAACCCAACCTGACCTTGTAATCTACAACACCTTATTCATGTGGTGTTTGTGCCAATAAGGTGTGTCAGACCCTAGCTATCTCTGCACCTGTGGCACAGATAATCTCCAAACTGGGTAATTCAACCACAGCTGCAAGCACCTCTGTGATTGCTTCAGCCACATCTGTAAACACTCTAGGCTGATTTTCATTAAACTCAATGAAGTTGAAAACACCACATTGAAGAAGTACCCCCTAATCTGTTCCTTCTCTTCTAGTCTTAGGTCTTTCCCTTTTGACACTGCTGTTAATTGCATCAAACATCTGATAGTAGTTAATCATTTTAGTAAAGGTGGAAAAAAGAGTATTAAGGAATTTGAGTGATTATGGAAGTCCTACTGAATGGGAACTTTCTCTCAAAGGGATGGTTGCATTGGCCAGATGTACCAGTTGTTATACAGGCAAAAGAAAGCTGATATTTGCTGTGAAAACACTTTCTGCCTTCTGAGTGACTCCTTCTTGGAAAGAAAAAGCCTAAGCACTTCTTTGCTTAAGCAAAGCAGTATAGGAGCATGCAACTATCTGCACAAATCATCACTGAAGCCTGAGAAGGATGGAGGGTGCAAAGAAAATAAGCAATGGACAGCCATGAAATCCTGAGCTCACTATCTCCTCAGATTATGCTTTCAACCACAGGTGAAGCAGGAAGCAAAAAGCAATAGGCATTAGAAAGAGAAAGCAGCTGAAAATGCAGTGCAAATTCAATATTTGGTACCTTCCCTGTTTCCCAACATCTGCATCCCGTGTCCTATCTGTTGGTCTTCAGCCTGTTTAGTTGTGACAGCACAACCACTTGCAGGACTGTTTCAGAATGAATTAGGGACCTGGTCTGATTTATAAAAAGAAAAAATATGGCAAGAAACACCAGTTCTTTGATGGCAATAAGAGGCTCTGAGAACTGAAACCAGCATTGCCACTGAGCATGTTGCATAGGGAAAACACAGCCCCACAGCCCCAGCTCCATGGCCAGCCTAGCTGGGCTGCCCTACATTGTTCTGATTTACCAAAGAATCAGCCCTTAAAAGTGGGCAGTCCTCTTTCCTGGGATGTTATTTGCTTTGTTTTAAATAACTAAGTAGTGATGTTTTCCAGTCACAATAAATATTGTTGCTGTCTTAGTGCTCATGTTTGTCATCTTTTGTCATGAAAATGAAAGTCAAAGACAGAACACGGTGTCAGAAGTGTCTGAGAGGTGAAAGTACACATCAGCAGCTGCAGAACACAAAACATTAAGGATGGTTCCAATTACACCAAAACAAAGCCTTACAAACCCACCCAAGTCATAGGAAAACCTATGATAAAAAAACAAACAAAACAAAACAAAACAAGCAAACAACAAACCCACCCCTGCAGATTAAATAGCTTCTCTTTGCAAAGCTACGCACAGCTGCACTCCCGAGAAGGTGCATGCCCACCCATGGCATGACAGTTGAATCCTGCCAGCAAGGCTTTCAAGGCAAAGTACATGTCTGTGCCAGCCAGAAGTGTAAAAGAGTGACTTGCTCCTGTTCTTTTTGAGGTTTTTCTTCTTGTCCATAGCAGAGGTTGAAATTTTCAGGACACATCAATACCACAATGTTTAACCACATCAGGAACATCCCTCAGCACTTCCCATTATCTTGCACCACAAAAAATGTTAGCATGGGTCTTGCCAAATTTGACCTGTGCCATGTAGCAATCTCTGGTAGTTTCTGGGTAGGATTTAGGAGCACAATGGGCCAGGGACCACTCCCAGAAACAGTTTCCATGTGGTCATCCTGTTTTGGAGAATAACACAATTTAATGCTATGGATGCAGATTGCCCTTTGCCAGCTGGCCTCAGTGCCAGGGAATGGCCCCAGGCACATTTGATTTGCTAGTATAGACACAGCTTCAGTTTCTTTGTGTTCTGGATCCTCTCTCACTCACTTGTGCTTTAAAACCTTTTTAATAATAGGGGGTTTGTGAGCTGGTAGGTATGTTAGACAGAAATTTATGGACTTAGAATCCATTGTGTTTTTTTTCTCTAAAATGAGTCCACTGTAAATATTCAGATGTCCTGAGGCTTTTACAGTCACCTCCTGCAGAGCCAGGATAACTGCCAACAAGGTGCACCCATGCTGAGTATTTAGGTTAGGCAAAAGGCAAATCCTCCATTTGCAAATGCTCCAAACCATGCACTAAAAGTCCAGGACTTACCTGAGCTGGCACTTTGTGGAAGAAATCAAGCATTTCTTTGCAACTCAAAGCACAGTGGCAAGCCATGATTTTAATTTGCTAGTACTGTTCTGGTTTAGGGAATAGCCCTAATGAAACTCATCTCAAGAGAAGAGGCAGGACTCAGCCCCTAATATCCTATAATTTTCATGCTTATGGGTGCTGCTTGCATTTTGTCCTCAGTTCCTCAAAAAGACTGCTGTATAGCAGTCAAACCAGCTGCGTGTTGGAGTCATAGAATCAGAATCATATAATTGTTTTGGTTGGAAAGTCAGCCAAATAAAAATGGCCAATTTAACATGCAGCTCATGTGCCTTTAAATAGCAGCAATAGCTGAGCCAAGCCATCCACTGCAGCAATTTTTGGCCATATGTGCAGAGTCCGCCTCCTCCACTGAGCCCACCCTGCCCAGAGCTGTAAGCACACAAAAGCTGTGTGGAGGGGCCGGGGATTGGTGCAGCTGCCTGTCAGTTCACAGTCACCCCACTGACATCTCCTCCGTGCTGTTGACTTGATCCCATTTGTAGCCAATACAATGATAACGTGGAGAATCAACAGCTGTTAATGATTTCAGCTAAATGTAATTTAATGCCCCAAGATTACCGCACTTAGATAAGATTTCACTTCATGTGAACCATGCAGAGAACGTGAAGAGCCTGCATACCTCTGCTAAAGTATTTAGAAAGAAAAGATTGACACTGGCTTCCTCAGACTCTATTAAATGCTTCGGTGACTTTGGCATGAGTTTCTAATCTGTCATGGGTCTTGGAATTCTACATGCAAGTCTGCAAGCAGAGGTTCAAAATCCATTCTTCTTTGGGGAGGGTGTCCTTGTATCTTAAAGAATGACAGCTCAAAATCCCTAATCATCTCTAAGGGTTTGCTTAGTCCCTTGAAGAGACTATGCCTAATATTTAACTGGTGGTGCCATTGTACCTATAAACCATAGAAGACAACATGAAATGTTTCTGTTATAAGTCACACAGCCTAGAAACTCAAAAGTCCTTTGCAGAGTGCTCCTGTGCTACTTGGACAGATGCCAAGCAAGGCATGCAGATTTGCTGTTGCTGAGCTTTTAAATTATGAAAAAAACAACCAGTGTGGTTGACATGGCACACACTCCCTCAGAGCACCCAGAGAAGTCAGTCCCCACAGCTGCTACCTTTGGGAGCCAGTTCCTAGGTGGACTGTGCTACATCCTGGTTCTTGAAGTCAAGGCCAGATCTCAAACACACATTTTAATAGAGGTTTCCAGCTCCGTACATCAATCCATTAAAATTTTCCTAAGGAGATTATAGCTTTAGAGCTCATTTGCCTTCTCCACAGATGCAGAACAGCCACTGTTTTTCCAGCCTTCCATGTTTCCACTGCCTGACTAGGAATGCAAATGTTTCTAAATGAAATTGCTAGCAATTCTCTAATTCCTAAGGAGCTCAGAAAAAAAAAAAATTGGCCTCAAAGTCCATCAGTCTACTGTGATTTGGGGACCATGAGGAATTTGTTAATCCTCAGTACTGAAAGCAAAAGGATATATGACACTGATGTATTTTGATTAAGCTATTTATGAGCTTGATTTTTATAGGATCTATTAACCCCTACCCCTGTGGCCCTGAGCAGCTGCTTTGACAACATCATTTGGATTTACTGACAGCAGTTCATTGGCCTGTTGGGTCACAAAACATAACAAATGGAGGAGCTTCCACATTCTCTGCCTTCGTGTGGAGCAGACAATGCTTACTCTGGCCTTACTGACTCGCCAAAGGTTTAGAAGTAGGCACATACTATTTGAAAAGCACTTTTCTCTTGGGTGGGATGGAATAACTTTTCCAGAAGCCTGTTGCAAGGGCACTGCTCTCCACCATGCCTTCCAAATCAGCTTTGACTTGCACTTGCTGGGATCAGTATGGTAATTTTCTTGATGCTGTCCTGACAGGAATCTCAGTCCTTGCATGGAAGTTTTCAGCAAAGGGCAGATGTCAGCCTAGGAACCAGCATTTTCAGCTGACAAATGATGACAAAAAAGTTCTGGCTATAAGTGAAAAAGTCATTAAGTAATCACACAAAGAAGAAAGCCCTCATTATCCTATGACATGAAGCAAAGATCAGTTATGTAGAGTGCTTTCAAGCTTAGCCAAACTTTTTTATTTGTTTGGCATTATTCATCTTCTAAAATTCCAGAGAAACAGCTGTTCTCCAGTGTTATCAATAGTTTTCTTAGCTCATGTAGTTTAATACCTATTAAAACTGATCTGGTAGGTTGTAGTGTTTTAATTTTAGTAAAACTGAAGGTGAGCATTCCACATGCAGTGATTTACGAATGTTTGTCAGTAACATCAGTTGGTTTACTGACAAAGGTATAAAGTTGCATAAACTCTGTATTGCTTGAGTCCTTGAGTTTACGTTTTACATGTAAAACACATCAGTACTTAGAGTCATAGAATGCATTGGGTTGGAAGTGATCCTTGAAGGTCATGTTGTCCAACCCCTCCCCGAGTGAGCAGAGACATTTAACTAGGTCTATAATTGGCTCAGGGCCCCATCAAGTGCGACCTTAAATGTCTCCAGGGATGGGTCCTCCACCACCTCTCTGGGCAACCTGTTCCAGTATCTTATTACCCTCATTTTAAAGAACTCCTTCCTAATGTCCAACCTAAATTTGCCCTTTTCTACTTTACTACTGATGGTAGTTTGAAGCAGCAAGAAAAGAAATAATGACCTTTCATCAAGAGTTTTCCGTGTGTTTTTCTGGAAGAAAAAGAATAGCAGTATTGTATGCATTTCAAGTATTTCACATTTAAAGCAAGATTAATCTCTTCACTCCTAACTGCAGAAGTTGTAGCTTAGTGATAGATTTAATGATATGGTCTCACAGGCTATTGAAATGATTGCTTTTCTAATTAGAATTGGTCACCCAAAGTCAATAGCTCAGTCATGTAAGAGGAAGCCTTATGGAATGGTTGCCAAGTTCTTCCCCTTCAGATGAGTCTGCAGGGACTCTGAATTGCTTTCCAAAATTGTGTACACTAGACCTGAAGACCAATCAGAAGCACATTCATTGATATGGATGAGAATGCGTCTGGACTTTCCAAAGGAAGGAAGAAGCAGTGAATCACAGCAAGCACAAAGAATAAAACAACAAAGGTAAAGACAGGTTATGTCAATGTGGATTATAAACTACTTCTATTGTGCGCTAAGCAGACCCCCAGTTGAAACAAGACTGAACCTGGTAATTTAAGTATAGTAAAAGATCTGGACATTCACATAGATTGCCTAAGGTGAACTCTAAGTGTCCATCAGCAAACTGCAGAGCTATAAAAACTGTGAACAAAAAAAATCAGTGCACATTCACTCAAAAGAGAGTGATATGAAGAATGAGTCTAAACTTCACATTAAAAGAAAGGCAGAGATGCACCATGACAAAACTGCCTAAGAAAACTTTGATTCAAACAACTGGAGATAAAAAATGCTCCTGTTCAGAAAGTGGCTTTGTACAATTATTCTGAAGAGAAGCCACAAGCCACTAAGCAGAGCTAGATGGATTCCTTCCTAGTTCTCTGTTGATTTTATGTACCTACATAATGCTCATGAACAAAGAAATTAATGCCAGATAATACTCTTACACTTCAGTAATTGTAGGAAAACATTTGACAATGATGCTGCTATAGCAAGGCACTGAAAATGTACAATTTTGTTTGTAAAATCAATTATATTTTCCAAAAGCTTTCTCATTACACTGGTAATTGAAAGATTGGTTTCATGTCACAGCCAGCACAGGCAAAGGCACATCATCTCCCCTCAATGTCTCATACTGCTGTGTAACAAGTATCTGGCATGCAGACTGATGTCCCAGGGGGGTTTGACAGTCTCAGCTTGTGGGGGATATCTATTCATCAACAGATGAGATAACAACAGAAGACAAATGTCTTAGAACAGCAAAACAATAAGGTCTTACAATCAACAGGTCAAAAAACAAAGGTTATGAAAATAAATATGACCTTACGTGGCACTGCTGTTCTAGAAGGAGTAACTGCGAGCACTGTTGCTACATTTATTTACCTAGGCAGTGTGATTCTATCTATGGTGCAGGGCTCAGATGGGCAAAGGACTGCTGGTGAGAATATAAATAATGTCTTTACTAAACTGTGGATCTGGGAGAAGCAATAGTTTTATCAAGCACTGTCTAAACAATTTTCAGCTGGGGATCTGTATCAGATATTTGTAATAAAATTGTGAGATAAAAAACAAGAGGGGATTGGATGTGGCAGTTGGTACCATGGTCTAGTTATGAGGTCTGTGGTGACAGGTTGGACTTGATGATCTTTGAGGTCTCTTCCAACCTTGGTGATACTGTGATACCATGATACCGTGATAAGTGTCAAAATCAAATGACCTTTTCAGATGGGTTTTAGCAACATCAAAAATTGCATTCCTCAGACACATCAAGGAACTGAAGTCTTCTACTATTGTAACCTAATAGTGTCCACTTCCAAAAGCCAACAGATTTTTCTTAACTAATCAAACATTTGCATTTAACTGTGTTGAAAGAGTGTTCATCATACAGGTACACAGTCACAGGGCTGTAAATGACACCAAGAACTTTTGCAGGTTCCATCGTGTCTGTTTGCATGTCTATTTTCAAAAAGAAATACCCACTAAAGGTGTGTGCATGCAGAGCCACTTCTTCCTTCAGCTTGGACACGATGATCTCGAAGGTCTCTTCCAACCTGATCTATTCTATTCTATTCTATTCTATTCTATTCTATTCTATTCTATTCTATTCTATTCTATATTAATGTATGGTTTTCTATAGTTACATAGAAGATCATAGGCAATTATTGGAGAACACACCACTCAAATCTCTTTCAAAACTCAATCAATAAATATGTAAAACAAGACAAAAGGAAGTAAAAGGGAATAGATGGTGGTGGGAAGATAGAAGAGAAGAATTTTCTCTTGTCTTGAATGTGAAAGTACATCCTTTATTGAAGGTTTTTAACAAGAGAAGGAAAAAAGCATGTCTGAGGCAAAGGACAAAGACAACTTAACCACCTTAGTACAGAGGTTTAAACTAGTCTTTTTTTTTTTTTAAACATTTATTTTTAATCCCTCCCATAAAACTCAGAATATTTTTGGAACATTCTTCTCTTCTTGGCCATTTTTGATGTCCCTAAGAGGAGGGAGAGAGAGCAGGCTGTGGTTACCTCACTCCAGGTTTTGCTGCTGGTGTGTTACCCCAAACGCAGTCCTGTGGGAGGTCAGGAGTAATTATTTTTGAAGGACAGAAGAGTTGTTTCAAGCCATATGAGTTCCCAGAGAAAGTTTATTGCCTGGTGTGACAGTTTAGGCTGTGCCTTTAAGAAAAGGATAGCTGCAGAATTCTCTAGCTGAATGTTTGGGTGTAAAAAGGAAAACAAAGATTAATTCTAAACTAATTTCATTGGTCAGATGTGAGATGTACCATAGCAAATGTTTCTCACATTTTTTTTCTCTCACTCACTCCAGCTTTTGTCTGTCTGTCATTTCTTGGCCAGAATGCATGCTGCTGGCCCTGGACTGAAACTGATAAGAAAAACTAACTTTCTTAACAACTGCTTTCAGCTAATGAATTTCCCTTAATATCCTTTTCTCTCTCTTTCTCCTTTTTCATCTAATTAACTGGACAGAAAGGGAAGGGGGAGAGAGGCTGGGGGGAACCCGAGGTGAAATCCTCCTCAGGAGGATTTGTGTTGTGTTCTGTCCTGTAAATTCTTGTATGATATTGTAAACACTGCATATTTTGTATATATTCATTGCATTTCATTATTGCTTGTAAACTACAGCTTTCCATTTGCTTCTCCAGCTGAGTTTAGCTGTGCTTATGTGGGTGCAGGTGGATTAAACTACCACATCACTACACCTGGCTACCAAGTATGTGTGCTGGCAGAAGGGACAGATCAGAGCAGGAGAGGTGACATGTCCTGGAGTCAGCAGGTGCATGACTGGATTTGCAACAGGATTTGAGCTGATTTAAGATGACCAAGGACATTAATGTGATCACGAACAAGAGTGTAAAATGGTGTTAAGGCATTGGGGTAATTGTGTTTAAAGGTTTCTGTTGACATTATAGATCTGGTTTGTCACTGGACTTCATCACACAGAAAGCATTATTTCAATGTCCAGTTCCAGTTTAGCTTCAGAGTCCTGGACCAAAGGACAATGTGCCAAATTGTGCCCTCCTGAATTCAGTGAGTACTTGCACTTCACCTTTCAGGTATTTGTTCTCTTTCACTGACATGATAACTAGTCCAAATAAAACTGTATCCTCCCTTAGAGGAAACATTCATATTTACGTTCCCCTTCCAGCTTCTTGGGTGTCTTTTCTGCACTCTGAGCCATGGAAGCAGCCAAACTTTATGACAGCAGGGCTTGCCCAGAAGAGACACACTGAGCAGGAGGCTCTGACAGGTGTAGCCTGTTAGGTTACTTACCATCCTTTCCTTCTTGTCATGTACCTGGGAACCCACTGGCATGGGATGGCTTGTAATAGTGTAGCTATTCTGTTTCCTTAATACCAACTGGTCCCTTTTCCACGCTCAGGCAGGAATTCAGCAACAGCTTTGTACACTGTTTTTTTGGACTGTAGTCCCATCCTCATCTACTTCTTGGGAGTTCTCCATTGCAATTTACATGTATAATGCATAGTTAATTACAGTTTAAAATAAGAACACAAAAATCAAGGTATGATGATTTGTTTTGTCAAATCAGGAAATCAGGCTGTGTAAGATTAACAGCTATAACAAAATAAATGGAATATGTAGATAACTCTTAGCATTTCAGTGGCTCATTTACAGAATTATTAATTCTCTGAGATACAGCAAATATGGCAACAAAGAGCAAGTTGCTCATACTAAAAATCCGGTTCTTTTCTATTGTCTTCTTTTCCATCAGACTGCTGCCCAAGCAGTCCAGAAGCTGAAATTTCCCATGGTTTAATGCAAATCTAGTATTTTATACCTTAAATTTTATGTCTTTTCTCTTGCTTACTTAAGTACAAGATTTTAGTGACAGCCTTTGCTTAAAAAACAAACAAAACAAAACCAAAACCAAACAAAAAAACCCCACCCAACCAAACCAACCACCATAAAAAATAGAGAACACAAGAACTCTAATTTTATTAACAATCCTTATCTTGCTACGGTGTCTGTGCCTGTCTTTTCTATCCCTTAAGCAGAATGACAAAATTAGTGGAGGATGTTACAATATTCCATCATGAGCAGGGATTCAGAGGAACTTTGTTGTCTGGCTGCTGCACTCTCGGGGGAAGCAGGATTCAGGTCCCACATGCAAAAATGAGGATTACTTGTATGTCTTCTGCTAACCAGATATCTCTGATCATGGAGCATTGCATAAACTGTGGATATCTTCTGTTTGACAGGCTTCAGGATCCAGCATCTAGCCAAAACTACTTGGCACATTTTTCTCAGAGATACAAATAGTTTGGAATAACTCAACATTTGGGGACAATTTTGCTATTTCTAGTAAAAATTAAAAATAGCATTTCACTCAGCTGCAGCTGCAAATGCCCTGAGTTTTGCATCCCATGCTTAGCAGTGCCTCTATGGGGAAGTGAGGATGTTTTCTAGGAACGAGATTAATTATTCAGTAGCAGTTCTGAAAGTGATCGAAAAGAAAGGTGTAAGCTACTTCATTAATAAAAAAGAGCTGTTCTTTTAGGTACTGATCAAACTAAACAGAAAATCAAATGAACTAAGGATTGCCTTCAATAGTATGAACAGGCTTCTGATGAGACAGAGATGGAATATTTTGCCAAACAGCAGCAGTGCCCACCAAGATAAATGTTGCTTGATTTGGTATTCAGTATTTTCAGCTTCAGGCTAAGTGAAGGGAAGAGCTGCTTTTGAGTGGTTCTTTTATTTAAGAGAAATAAGCATAGCTATAACAGTAAAGATAAAAGAAATTATGAAAATAAAGACAAAAGCAGGAAGTAAGGAAAGGCTCTTGTTATCATCAGTATTATTTTTTTTGCTTTGCATCTGTGCCTAACAGCCCAAGATATGAAGCAATACCCTAATATATGAGGCACTACGCAATCATAGGAGGAAAGGACAGGGTGTGCTCCAAGTAATTTGCCATTTAAATATAGCACCACGTACAACAGGAAAGTATTGACTAGTGGAGGAGTACAAGTACAAGCAGTCCTGCACATCTAATGTCTGATGTGGCTATTACCAACGGATGGCTTCCAGAGAGACTCCTGAAGGTGGCTTTTAGGAGCTCCCCTCATCAGTGCCAGCCACTGGCTGATACTCAAAAGGATTTGCTGGAAGATGTGACAGTAGAATGGGGGACAGTGGATAGAATACATAGAATACATATACATAGAATAAACCAGGTTGGAAGAGACCTTCAAGATCATCGCGTCCAACCCATCAACCAATCCAACACCGCCCAAGCAACTAACCCACAGCACCAAGTACCCCGTCAAGTCTTCTCCTAAAAACCTCCAGTGATGGCGACTCCACCACCTCCCCAGGCAGCCCATTCCAATGGGCAATCACTCTTTCTGTATAGAACTTTTTTCTAACATCCAGCCTGAATCTCCCCTGGCGCAGCCTGAGACTGTGTCCTCTTGTTCTGGTACTGCTTGCCTGGGAGAAGAGACCAACATCCGTCTGTCTACAACCTCCCTTCAGGTAGTTGTAGAGAGTAATAAGGTCACCCCTGAGTCTCCTCTTCTCCAGGCTAAGCAACCCCAGCTCCCTCAGCCTCTCCTCGTAGGGCTTATGTTCCAAACCCCTCACCAACTTTGTTGCTCTTCTCTGGACTCGTTCCAGCAAGTCAACATCCTTCCTAAACTGAGGGGCCCAGAACTGGACACAGTACTCGAGGTGCGGCCTAACCAGTGCAGTGTACAGGGGCAGAATGACCTCCCTGCTCATGGATGGTGGAATTTTTCCATACCAGACTAGAGATGAGAAGAAGCATTGGGCTTGAGGAAAGGCTTGTGAGGGAAGACAAGGTTTATGAAACAGAAAAGAGTGTAATGGAGAGGTGCTGGAAACACAGCTTGGAGAACTGGAAAATTATTTCTTTGCTTCTGGGTCATGAATGGAGGGTTCCTCAGATCAGAAAGGACATGGAGCCCTTTCCTCATATGAATGAACCCCCACTTTCAAGCCTGACACAAAGTTGAGAGCTGAGTCAATGGGACTCCTGTTTTGAATCCCTTAGGAACCTGATAGAAAAATGAAATTTTCCAGCCCCTGAGCCATACAGGAACCAAACTGGGTCATATGGAGGTAGTAGTTGCAGCTGAGGGCAAAACCAATGAGAAGAGATAAGGATTTACACAAAGCAAAGATGAGTCAAAACACCACTCCCCAGGACAGGCTGGGCTTTTATTTTCTATCACTTCCAGATCAGCAAAATGTCAAGATTTGCCCCCAGCTTCACCAAGTTTTTATTTTCCTTAAATGAAATTATCTTTTTAACACACCAAAATCTGCAAAAATTAGACATCAGCCCAATTAAGGACAAGTAAAACCAAGGTCCCAAAATGACGTTCCTGGAGCACATTACAGTCCTGTGAAGCACTGAAGAAACTTGGTTGCTGCAAACATTTTCTCACCATCCTGGGCAATATTACTTACTATAGGTACTACACTCCTTAACAATTTGCTGTGTTCTTCCTTTAGCTAAGCAGGTTCGTTGGTTTCTGCTCATGACAGTGCCTTCAGCAGTACCCATGTACCTCCTGCCTCCTGGAGAGCTGGCTGAAGCTCCCAGCCTGAAACCAAATCTCCCATGAGTCCTGCTGTTGGCAATGTGAGCAGGCAACTCAGGTGTTAGTCTGAATGAATCACCCACCAGAAATGCTTCGGTCTCTTGGTTGACTGTTCATGAAGCCAAGGAGGCTTGCCACATAAGTCTCTAGTTTAAATGTCTAATATGGATGAAAATAGGCATCTGTAAAACTCTCACCCTGTAACAGCTTTTGAGTACCCTTCCTTTTGTTTCTAACCCTGTAGACCCCACTTTTGTTTAAATCCTTAATGCAGAGATTTTGGCCCATGGGTGTGAAAGAAAGATGCATGTCACTGGGAGGACACAACCCATCACCTTTGAGAATGTGAAAAAGAGGAAGGAACAAAACCCAGTTATTCACCTCTGTGTGCTTAAACATCTGAGGCTAAAAACACCTACTTTGAATGTGTAACTGAATAAAATTGCTCTTTACAAGGTGGTGTTGTGAGAAAAACTAATCATAGACTCATTAAGGTTGGAAAAAAACTTTAAGATGATTGAGTCCAGCCATAACCAAACTGCCATGACCACTAAACTATATCCCAAAGCACCACACCTACATGCTTCTTGAACGCCTCCAGGGATGGCAACTCCATTCCCTCCCTAAGTAGTCTGTTCCAATGCCTGACCACTCTTTCAGTAAATATTTTTTTCCTAATATCCAATCTAAACCTCCCCTAGCACAATTTATAAGCTCATTCCCTCTCCTGATATTGCTAATTACTTGGAAAAAGAAATCAACACCAGCCTCACTACAACCTCCTTTCAAGTAGTTGTAGAGATCAATAAGATATTCCCTTAGCCTTCTGCAGACTAAACAATCCCAGTTCTCTCAGCCACTCTTTATATGATGTGCCCTCCAAACCCCTCACTCTTGCTGTTCTTCTCTGGACACCCTCCAGAACCTCAATGTCTTTCTTATACTGTGGCACCTAGAACTGAACATTGTACTCAAGCTATGGCCTCACCAGGGCCAAGTATAGGGCCATGATCACTTCTCTGCTCCTGCTGGATGCAGTTTTTGATCCAAGTCAGGATGCTGTAGGCCTTCTTGGCCACCTGGTCACACTGCTGGCTCATGTTTAGCTGGCCATCCACCAGCACGTGCAGAGCCTTTTCCACTGGGCTGTTTCCGAGTCATTCTTTCCCAAGCCTGTAGTATTGCTTGGGGTTGCTGGGACCAAAGTGCAGGACCTGGCTCTTGGTCTTGTTAATCCTCATCCCACTGGCCTCAGCCCATCGATCTAACCTGTCCAGATCTCTCTGCAATGCCTTCCTACACATGAGTAGATAAACACTCCTGCTCAATTTAGTATTGTCTGCAAACTTTCTGAGGGTGCACTCAATCCACTCATCCAAAAAGTGATAAAGATAGATAAAGATATTAAACAGAATGATACAAAAGAGATTGTCTTTCAGGGAGAAGGACAACAAAGACACTGAGAAGGCCATTCAAAAGCAGAAGAGGGAAGAGAGGAACAATATCAGCAGAATAAATACTGGACAAAAAGTAAATAGGTTGACAAATAAAGCAAAGCATGTAATGATATTGCTATGGTACTGAAATAAAAAATAATCACAGAATTGCAGTATCCTATATGATGGGAGTGACAGGACAATAGAGAGGCCATCTTGCCCCATCTCATAACCCAAATTATATCTTAATCAGTCTTTACTGATACTTTACAATCTCTTTCTAAAATGGTGCAAGTCTCCTAGGCCATCTGTTCCAGAGCTTGCTTATCCTTGAGTTTGTTCTAATGTCTTTCTGCATGACTTACTGCCATACACTTGATATACACACAGTCGGTCTGGCCCCCTTCTCTTGGTAGCAGTCTTTTACCATAACCCAAAGAACATTAGCAAACATTTTTTCTCTTTCCCTTCTTCAGTCCTATCTTTCCTAGGTGAACAAAGCCAAATTCTTTCCCCTTTTCCCAAATCCTCTGCCTTCCTCAGGGCACTGTCCAATTGGAATTTTGAAGTGTGGTGCTTTAAAATGCACAAAACTTCAGAAGTCTTGAAGGGATAAATAAAGTAGAGATAAAAAAACATGACTGCATCCGACTTATAACTCCTTTTCTTATATCTGAGTGTGACATCTGCCTTTCTTCACAACAGCATCATGCCTTCATATTCATATTCATCTTTGTGATAGTGTAAAGGTTTAATCCTCCCACCACATAAAGCACAGCTAACTCAGAGAAGCAAATGAAAAAGCTGTATTTTACAAGCAGAATGAAATGCAATGAATATATACAAAATATACAGTATTTACTGTATATACAAAAATATACAGCAAAGAACATAACACAGAAAAAAACCCTCCCAAGGAGAATCCCACCTCAGGTTCCCTCCCAGAACCCCTCTCCCCCTTCCTCCCCTTTCCCCTAGTAGTTAATTGGGTGAAGAAGGAGAAAGAGAAAGAAAAGGATATTAAGGAAAAATCGTTAGTTCAAAGCAGTTGTTAAAGTTAGTTTTCTTATCTCATCAGTTTCAGTCCAAGGTCAGTTGCATGCAGGCTGGCCAAGAATGAAAGAAAGACTGCAGACAGGCTGTAAGTTCTTAAAGCTACATTCTACTGATCTGCCAAGGAAATTCGTTTAGGCTTATCTTCCCTTTGTTTTCCCTTTTTTACACCAAAACATTCAGCTGGAGAATTCTGTAGCTGTCCTTTTCTTAAAGGCACAGCCTAAAACTGTCACAATCTTTAATCAGCAGCTTAATCTCTGCAGATCTGATGCTTAGGCAGTTATCCAATTTGTGTTTGTGTAATTGCCCCTTACCACCAGTATATCATAATTTGCCCCTATCCTTAAGGGATTTTTTTCTTCTGTAATTCCTCAGGAACTTTGCAATTCTCATCCTGCCTTTCAAAGGGTTTTCTTTCCTCTCCACCCCCAGCTTTGATCATCTACAACACCAGGGAAAATTCCCCTCGGGTACTTGGTTGGCTTCTGCTTGGCCTAGGACTGGTCCATAGGGAGTCTATTCAATGAGGCCTTCAAGTCTGAACATGGACATCTGATAACTACCCTTTGAGCAGTTTTATTACACATTTGCAACCTACTTAGTCCACATTTTCTTTTTGTGGAGCAATACCAAATCCTTGCTGAAGTCACTGGCAGGTTGTTTCTTGGAGTTGTTGATGTTTCTCTGAGAATGCTGTACACAGGCATATCCAGTCTTTGGAAAGATGTGCCTTGTAAGCGTTTGAGGCTGATACTGATACTTTATCAGTATCAGCAGTATCTAGTGGGGTACTCTGAAATAAAAACTAGTGTGCCTTCATAAACCCACAGGCGCTTTCACTCTGAATTCATGCAGATGGTTACTAGATGGCTGTGAAAAGGAAAAGGAGAAAAGAAACTTAATTTATATATGGACCAGCATGTCCTGAAGATGATCCATGTGGTGCTTGGAAACCACATACAGTGGTTCCCAGGTGTTCACAATTGCATGCTGGTTTCTTTCAGATTGCTTCAAGTGAACAGGGATTTCAGCATACCCCTGCCCAAGGAAAAGTAATTTTTCAATACTCTGAAAGGACACAGGGCACTGTGAAGGCCTGAAAGGAGCTCCAATTTGCCAGATTTGGCGTTAGCCATACTAATGGACAACTTTATGTCCTTCAGTCCAGGCAGTTTGCTTCAGATGAACAGAATCAATTTCTACCAAGGTGAACCAGTCCTATTATAACTACCAGGCAAAACTTATCTCCTTATCAGGGTGAATCAAAAAATAGGTCATCCTGCTATGAAATATAGGTTATTAATTCTTCCCAGAGAAAATGGTTCCTCACCAACAGCTTCTTTATATCCTTGGACCAGAACAGCATTCATAATATTGTGCTGACCACAATTACAGCTGCCTTTACCTTTCTGAGTATTACAGCTTGAAGAGATGTGGAAGTAATGCACAGGTGTCCTGGAAAAAGTGTCCAAAAAGAGTTCATAGAAGGCCCAGGTTAATTTTCTGTAGAAGTCCAATGAAATAGGTGAGCTTTGAGTATCTTGGAAATTTGAATATGGTTGTTGGTGAAACTCTGTACAGGATAGCTGAGGTTAATTGGCAGTGTATTCAGTATTTGATACAGCACCAGAAGGAAAATCTGATATGTCATACACAACTCCAAATTAAGTCTTCTCTGCATAATAAAGGAATCTGAGCATCTGCAGCTTCAGCAGCATTAAGAGACTTTCTTCACTGTTCCTGGAGCTAAATAACTGAAATTTGTAGGCTAGCCTTTTCCTAGGGCCACCACAGGCTCTGGGCCTGCAGGTCTTATGAGTAAGGGCACTCACCCCAACAGAGAAGAAAAAATAAGTCATGACAGGGAGAAATGTGAAGAATACTGACATGGCATGACAATCAATTTGCCACTACAGAAGTGTAGACCCTGTTGTATGAAGGAGATATATTCCTTAGAAACTGGCATAGTGAAATATTATTTGCAGAGTCAAATAACTGTATCAACAGGACAGGCAGACTGATACCTGACCTACATCTCAGGTGAGCTGTAGAGTACATCTGTCCCTGACATCTCAGAGAAGACAAGTCCCAATCAGAATCCTATTCATGGTTAAACCTGGCATTTTAAATTACCTTTTGGTGTCTGAACTCATTCTACATGCAAAGATAAAAATAAAACATGTTTTGAAACATGGGGCTAACATTGTGCAGTTCCAATTTCTATCCAAATAGTGTTTTCAGGGTAAGTTGGTCTCCAGAGCAGTGTGGGATGGCCCTCATTTGGGTCTCCCCACGTGCCCTAGGCTGCTCACAGATCCAGGCACCAGCTCAGAGGCAAGAGCAGTAGCATGTCCTTGAAGAACTACTAAAATGAACACCTCAAAGGTGAAGACAGAAGCTAGCCTGCAGCTTACCTTTTGATTGAATATTCAGAAGTCCTGTATGTGGTGTCTTTCCTTTGCAGATCCAACATCTATTTAGAGAAGTGATCATCTTTACTCTTGTTGCATATATGGAAATGCAGAGGGTGAAAGTTCAGGTGATGTGCTCAAGTCTGCACAGGAATTGCTGGGAAAGCTGAGCAACAGTTCAATGTTCTCTTGCATTCAGTCTAGAAATTGTCCACAGGTGGTGACTGCTTCCAAGGACAGGACTTGGCTGAGCAGCTTTGCCCTGTCTTGTCAGATTTTGCCTGCAGGTTAGATTTGGATCAACATGGTTGTGCCAAAAGAAATTGCTGTCTTTGAAAATGTTATTTCAAAGGAATCTGAAGCAGATCTGTTTTACATAAAAAGGTCTATCTAAATAAAGCCGTTCAAGTGTCTATGCTTATCTCTCTTCAACTGTGACAGAATAAAGGCCTCAACTGATAACTGTTGAGTGTCCAAAGGAAGCTGAATGTCATAGAGAAAAGGTAGAGACTCCAGGATGAGACTTCCTACTACCTATGCTGACATTACTCATGGTTATATCCAGCTTTGTCCAGTGTAGTATCTGTACTGTCAGATCTCTTTACAGTCACCGTGAGGTTCTGCTCCTTTGCGGTTCTGGTGAGGCAGTCATTCCCTGTGCCTCATCTCATTGGCTCCCTTTGGGACTGCTGAGCTTTGTAAGGGAAGCATCTGCAGGGAATTAGCATCATGCTGCTCCAATTCACAAGTAAATCAGCACAAGTGATCAAAGTCTCAGTGACTGAAGAGAAGAGTTGTTGCTTCATCTTTCCAGCACTGGTGTGCAGGAAGACACCTGTGCTCTGGTTAAACGGAGCCAGGGGAGGCAAGCAGGAAGGAAGGAACTGGAGATAAGTGTGTTTGCAGCCACCAGGTGGGCTGGCTTTGGCTTACATTCAGTCCAAGTTATTTTCAGTTGCGTATGCATTCCTGGGCCAGGGGTGTATACTTTAGTAAGTATAAAGAACAAACCCAAATAGTTGCTGATTTCCCAACCCTCCCACCCCCAGGCAGTTGAAACTCATCAGAGCCCAGAGCTCCTGCTGTGTCAGCTCCATCCTGGCTGGTCTTCTGTGTCCTTCATCCTCCAAACTCACAACTAAAGTCATCTGCAATGTTCCTCTGCAAGTGCTGAAATTTTCCCAAGGACAAGGAGGCCCACGTTTAAGGCTCTGTGTTCATGTTTGTCAATATACACATAAATGGCCTGGATTTACCATGTAAAATGGTGATTCAGGGTTGAGCCAACAGCTTCCCTTGGATCTAGCAGCACTTTGGTTTTGATGCCTGGAGTGAGCCTACATTACTCATTCTGTTAAGTTTATCAGAAAATCTTTGGGCTTTCTTCTGCTGTGATTCTTTTAAATGTTGGCAGAGTTTCAATTGTGCAAAAACCACCCCACAAGATAAAGTTTTTAGGAGGAGAACGTGCAGCATGCAGTGTGGGTAAAGGGAAGTCTAAAGTGCATAACCAAGGGCTAATTAAATGGAACTCTGATCATTAATGAGACTGTAGTCAAAACAGCAGTAAACATTGTTTGTACTTTCATGAAGTAAGTAATATCACTTGTTTAAATTGTCTTATTATAAATTATTATTTATCACTGTTTACATAGCAATTTTTTCCTTAAGAAGACAGTCTGCCTTTGAGTAAAGAGATATAAATGTTTTGAGTAGTCATAAATCACTCTTTTACCCTCCTTCTTTCTCCTGTTACAGAGATCCTAACTCTGTCCTCTTTGTAATTAATAGGTTTTTGCTGGCTACTCCATGTGCCTCAGAAAACCATAGAGATATAAAATGCATTATAAATTACAAAGTCTCTCCCTCAGCCATAAATGGACAATAATCTATTCACAGTAACATCTGCATAAAGTAGCTTTCAGGAGATTTTGTTACAGATTTCTCATAATATTTACACACTGAATGCAGACAAGCATTAAACAGACCTCATGCCAGCAGTGAGAGCACCAGCTAAGTCCCACTGCAGGCAGGCTCAGCATCAGCCATGGTAGTGATTACAGTGGGAGAGCTCCGCTGAAGAGGGATGGCGTTGAGAGCCAGGGAGCTCAGACCTTCATACCACCAATGGAACAATTGCCCAAGAGCTCATGCCTCCTCAGTCTTGGCTGTGGAGTTTGCAGATGAGATAAAGGGATCCCTGCGGCAGAGTCAGTGAATGATGAAACTTGGACACTGAACAGATGCATCTTACCAGGGCCAGAGAGGAACAAGAGACAGGGCAACACACATGGTGAGATGCTTGGCAGGTCTTCACAAACCTGCCTAAAGCAACTGTTGGAATATAACATGCCTGAAGAGCAACTGTTTGCAGGAGTCATAGTCTCTATGACTGGCCAGAGGACTGGCCAGTCTCTAGCACTGGCCAGAGGAGCTGTGTCAAGCAAGGCTGTTGATGTGCTCTTTAGGGGATTGGGACCCAGGACTGGGAGCACACAGCCGCAGAGTGACTCTAGCTTCCTTCACTGGGCAGATTGCCCACTGCCTGTGCAAAAGCCTTCTACGTCTTCAGAGCAGTAAGGAAGGAAGGGCACAGAGCAAGATCCAAGATCTCCTTTAATTTCTTCTTTTATGAGTACCACATTTAGGCAACAGCATACATATTTGATGCCCCAAAGCACCATGAGCTCAGCAAATCAACCTGTGGTCCTTGCTGTAAGAGTTTCTCAGATAGAAACACCAAGTCTGAACAACCAATCAAGTGTGCACCCAAGCACTGCTGCATCTCCTCCATACATTGTTTACTGTACTGCTACAGCCACCTCCCAGCATCCACTGGACTTGTGAAAGCTGTGAGGTAGTCCTGTGACTCTTCCAAGGTGGCTGCTTATGTTAGGTCATCCCAAATAATTGCATTGCCTTAAAAAAAATCAGCCCATCTAAACCAAATGCTACTTTTTCACCTGGTCTTCAAACACCAGTCTCAGGCCATGAAGTCATTCTCTTTCTTCTCAGTTGCTTTCTGACGCAGTAAGTCTTCTGTGGACCAGCTTTGGCTGACAGCAAGGAGGGAGAGCTACCCCGAACACCACCCTATAGTGTCTGCTTCTGAAAGATGGGGAATGTAATTAACAACCACAGCATGGACTGGGCAGCCAGTGGGTGTGAATCTGCCTGTCTATCTCCCTCCAGAGGGGAGAAGTGCCCAGGAAACATATAGCAGTCTCCACCGATGGGATTTCATGCCTTGCACAAAGCCTGGTGGGCAAAGGACTCACCAGCCCAGCACTTAGGGAGTCACCAGAGAGAGGTGGGATCAAACTCCTGTTAGGAGAAGCAAAATGCAGCTCCTCAGTGCATGGTGCGTGCTCTCCTGTGGGGGACAGCAAGGCTCTGGCTCACATAGTAGCAGTGGGAGGAAAAAAATGCTGCTTTGTTCCTCCAGCATTCCTTACAAAAATCTGAAACCAGGTAGTTTTCTTCCCACCAGATGCAGACAATTTTGTTTCTGCTCTTGTTCTTTCACATACACACACACCAAAAAAAAAACAGAGAGAGAGAGAGAGAAGGGGAAAATATAAGCTTTATTTGGGACCGCAGTGCTTTTGGCCACTGATACATAAATGAGGAGTTCTTATATGCTCTATGGGCTTCTAAGGGTTATGGACAGAAATGGGCACATTCAAACACAAAGGCAGAAAGCTTTGTATGAGGATGCATTACCAAACCTCTCTCCTGCTCCCTTCCCAGTGTAATCCTCTACTCCAGCTGTAATTCTCATGTCCCCACTCCCTCCTTGCCCATCCTCTCAGCCCCTCACTCACCATTTTGTTACTTGGGTTTCATTCCTTCTCCTTGAGAGCATAGGACGCTTTAACCGCTTGCCCAGCTCCACCTCCTTTTCTGCTCGCTGCTTGCTCTCCCTCCTCCCCCTCATCTCCAGGCTTCCCAAAACCTCAAGGTTTTTGTTTCCAGTATTTTGATTTCCTTTTCTTTCTCTTACCAGCTTCTCCCTCTCTGGGGCATTGAAACAGTCCCTCCAGCTCTTTCTTTTCCATATTTCCCTGCTTCTCCCTGCCTCCAACAGCCAGGTGTATCCTGGTGTTGCTACTTGAGATTTTTCTTCCTGTTTTTTTCTTTGCTTTGTCTTCTCCTTCAGGGCTATCTTGGATGGAGGTGCTAAATCGCTTTCCTTATAAACCTGCTATAAAAAGGTCTAAATCTTCTCCCCATTATAATTATCAAGTAAGCAGCCAGATCCTCAGCTTTTCCTTGCTCTCTTCTCCTGCAAAGTCTCCTGATATCTCAAAATTGATTTTTTTTTCTTTCTCCTTTTTCCATGGCTATTAAAGCTCCAGTATATTTGCCACCTCTACGGCTCTTAACTTGGAGCTCACTTCCAGTTCTTCAATCACCCTCTTTCTGCTCAAAGGTCATCCCATGATGACACTAATACTTCTGTAAATTCCTGGTAATTATCCTGTTTACTTATCCTTGCTGCTCAAGCAGTGTTTCCTTCTTCAAACTAATTGTGTGTCCTGCACCCTAACTGCTCATCTCCTGTCTTTGACTAAAGCTCTTCCCACTCAAAATTTGCCTTCCATGTCACAGTCATAGCTCCTGCCCTCATCTGTTACTCTGTATGCTATGGAGCTGTGTTTGCCAAAGTGCTTAGGCCTGGCATAGAGCTGTGCTTGAGGGTACAAGCATCCTTTTTCTGCATTACAGTGCATTTGTAGATAGTCTAGCACAAACACAGAGAAAACTGTGTTTATATTTGCAGAGAGGGATGTATAGTTACATTTCTCTTTTATCATGCCATCCTCTCTTCCATATGTAAATTCAGATAAACAGAGTTCACGGGTTCTCATTTAACACTGATGTTGAATTTCTGTAGCTTTCCCTTGAGGAATTTTACTGAGATAAATCCTCAGATGTCAGAAAGAGAGTGTTAGTTTATATCTCACATCCTTTCATAAACATGTGCTTCACACTGCTTCCTCTAACTTTCCCAAGGCAGGAGACAAAAAGCAGGCTTTGTAATGCTAGCAGCTTAAAAGGAGAGTGTGTTTGTTGCTGACCTTGGGTACAGGAGTTAGACATGCTGCAGAAGAGGCAAGGTATGAGCAGTGGTACCTGCACTGCTTCAGGGAGGGCTCCTTCCCAAGACATGGAGAAGTTCCAGCCTCATCCCACATCCTCAGGAACCAGGGGTTGGGGTGCAAAGGGCTGGTCTGGTATGGCTGCAGTACAGCTCTTTGGTGGCTCTAGGGGAAACCGCAGACTTTTGGGTTCAAGGCTTCCTTGGCTGCCATACAGCTGAACCAGGAGAAATTTGGAACAAAATATATAAATTAATTTCTAACCTGAAAATACCAGAACAGTCTTTTTTTATCTTCCACTACCAGAAGGTGCACCCAGCCACAATGACACCTCAGCAAACTACTTGCCACTTCGGAGAGCCTCTGAAATACTAGCAGTAATTAAAAATGTATTTGGACTATATATATGCAATTCATAGCTGGAGTGCTTTTGAAATATGAAATGAACAACAATAAATGCAGATTTCCCTGCAGGGGGAAGGTCTCTTCAACAGGGGATGACTAGCACATTTGGTGTTTCAGATTCCTCTTTCTAAAATGCCCACTAGGGAAATTTTACCAGATTGCTTCATAAAACCAACATAGTTCATCCATTTCAGGTAGAATTGATCTAAACACATACTTGAACATGAGAATAAAATCTAATTTCGATTATTACATCTCTCCAACCCTTACAGTAATTATAAAGAATGAAAATAGGTGGTAATTAATTTGGATAATTTATCCTGCAAAATCACAGACCAAAATTTAAAAATCCATATTCTGAAAGCTTAGGCATATGCTTACAAAAAATACACACCAACCTCTTAACATTGCTTGTCCCCTCTCTCCACTGAAGTTGCCTGAATACTCTCTGTGACTTGCTTGCACCTACTTATCCAGGGTGTTACTGCTTTTATCTGGTCTCTGGAATGACAGATCAATGCTCCTCTAGGGACCTCTTACAAGACTAAGGTCTTGATATCTCCCATAATTCTCCATTTCCTAGTCTCTCTTTATGCTATTTTACTGCCTCTTCAGCATAGGAAATCAAGCCTGCTGACATACTGCATGAAGGAAACACAGTGCTGATAGACACATCAAGACAAGAGCTACACAGGTACTTGAGGCAGTCTCTTGAGGTTACCTTTTACTGCTGGCATTAAAGAAAATCAGGAAAAATTAATCAACACAACAGGAAAATCTAATCTAGAGTGAAATGCAAACCCAACCTTAGATTTTGTGCATTTAAATTAGCAGGAGAGGCCCCGCTCCCCTGCAATAGATGTTGCATGTGAAAGGATCACTGGAATTTCTATCTTGCAGAACACTAGGCACCAAAGCCCACAAAACATCGCTGACACCCAACAGCAAACATATACCCTGGAGATGAAAAACCAAAAGCCACAGCCCTAATGAGCCAGAGGAAGTGAGCACAAAGACAAAAGACATCACCAGCATCCCAGGCCCTTGCAAGGTTGAACAATACTGCCTTTGTTATGAGTTGCTGGTTCAATCCTGCTTCCACTGAATTAAGAGGGATTTTCATCACTGATTTCAGTGGGAGAAGAACAGAGTTCTGTGCACATTGAAAACCAAAATCATCCTCCTTCTTACCCAGGAATCATGGCTGTGTTGTGGTTAAGAATTAGAACATGAAGACAATTAAACCCTTGTGAAAGCATGCTTGAGACTAGCTTTTAGCTTGTGGCAATTGTCTCCAGAATCACTTCTCTGAAAGAGACGTATGATATGCCATGCAAAAAAAAACCAAAACAGAAACAAACAAAAACCCCAAACAAACAAACAAACAAAAAAAAACCAAACCACAACAAACCCCACAGATCCTGAATATCTTGTGCTTGATTTAACCGTAAGACTTTAAAACAAATAAACATTACAATTGCCTGCCTTTTTAAGAAGTTCACATTCACATGCTCCACAGTTGTATGGCTTATGCATGCACTTTTTTCACCCGCTTTATAACGAAAATTTAGACTCACATAATAATAGTGGTGCTACCCTGTGAAAAAAGTATTTTGAGGTACAAGACAGTAGCTCAAGAGATAGTCAGAGACAGCAATATATTGATCACTCATACAGATCTGCTTGTCAAAATGCTGAACACCATGATTTCCTTGGACAGCTGGAGTTCCTCGGGAGATTTCAAGGCAAGTCTTCTCTCACACCAGTCCCTCACCACAGTTTGGAATTTGTTGGGATGTCACTATTTGAGTTTTGAGTTTCTGCACTGAAATTAAAAACAAAATCAAAACCAATATATTACCAAACCAAACAAAACCAACCAACCACAACAACAGCAAATACCAAGATTTTTTACTTAAATGAGTAAGAATGTATCCTGGAATTAAATGCAGACCTTGCTTCCAAGAATTGCACACTTTTCCAGAAAGGGAAAAGAGCATTAGGGGCTTGCTCCACAGAGTCTTATCCTTTGCACATCCAATGAATGGAATCCAAATCTAAAAATACTTCATACTAAAGCCTATCTGTCTGAGGCATTTGTTGCCAAGAATTCTCAGACTCTGTGCATCCACTTTATTGTTCTTGGCACAAAGGGCACTTCCATTATGTTGCTATTGTTATTTGAGCAGTCTGAAACAAGACGTAAAGTAGTATCAGATCTATCTCTGTTCATTCTCTCCAGCAGTGTTGTTGCCACAGCAAGATTATACATGGATTTCAAAGGGCAAATTGAAATTCATTGACTTTTAAAGACAGGTCAGCATGTTTATAAGTCCTATATCTGCCTTCCAAATTCCTTCTTATTTTCTGTAGGTAAGAATGTTTCTGTGGTTATATAAGAAAATAAGGGATTTATTAACCACTGTCTAACAGAGAAGAAGGAGTGAAAATGACAATGCATAACTTTTTGCCAAATGTGAAAAAAATCCCAAACATCACTTTCCCCCCATTTGTATTTACATTATACTGTTTTCAGAGTAGATGCACTATGACTTGTAACTGAGTGATATTCAGTTAAAGAGGTGCTACAGTCATCACACATAAAATCTGTATATATAGAGAGACACACACACAAACTGTAGTTAGTCATCGCTAGCTATTTGAGTCAAAACATTTCACACAAGACAAGGTTTCTACTGTGTGTTTCATTTGTGTGTTGATACGTGAAATATACACTGAAGTTTTCCAGGATTTGAGTACATGAAAAATTGCTACCTTTTCAAACACAATTAAATATATATTTTTTAGAGTGGGCTTTTACCCAATTTTGGATGCTTTATAATTAAAAGAGCAAAATAGCAAATGGAAGAATATAGAAGGTTAGATTTTAAATTATTGTATACTTAAAAAATAAAATCCTGACAAGATCCTAAAATATGTTTAGGAAATATGAACTACTAACATTCCAACTATAGCGAAAGACTGAAAGGCTTTGTTAACAAATATTTCCTTAAAGGTGTTGGGGTTTATACTCTTTGGTTCATAAATCACATGCATTCATTTTTGCTCACCCTCATGCCCAAGACTCCTATTGCACAATGATTCATTTTTTCTAAAGTTAAGAAAACAGAAGAATTCTCCCACAAAAAAAAACCCTAACATAAATTCTGAAGATAAATCACATTTCTCTGGAACTCCAAGCCTACAGAGAAGGAACACTGTGGATTAAAGGTGAGTGGGCAATGACTGGCCCCTTCTCCTCCAAGATTTATGGAGGATATAAACATAGACACACCCTAAATTAAACACTGAGATTTCACTCACAGTTTGTCAATTTTTTTCTTTTAGGTTGGAAACTCTTTCCTCATCTTGCTAAGGGATTCCCAAAACACATATCACACAAGTGTCTGAGTGCCAAATACAATACTGTCTCACTGGCTTATCATCACTGGAGCCTGCCTTTCACCACCCCAAGCACTAGCAAATACTGTACTGTTATGATTCTTTTCCTATGAATTGTTTTTCCTTTGTTATTGCATCCAAAAACCATATTATTGAAGAGCAGATTTGGCTCTGTCAAATCAAGTACTGGCTTCCCAGTAAGGCATTACATAGGCAACTGTCATTGACCAAGTCTTATCTCTCTTGCTAAGGAATTTGGCCTTGGACAGAAGGAGCTGATGTGCATCAGCAGGTAGCAAGGGTCAGAACTGTGGAAACAGACAAGGACTGAAAACTGAGAAAGAAAAGAACAATTGTGCTCTTAGATTTGTGACAGTGCTAAATCCATCACATCTCTACTTTGTTTAAACTGGCTGAGGTGTGTAGTCGAGTCTTTTAGTAATAAATTACAGGAAAGTGTTGTGGTAGCCACAAACCCTTCCTCTTGATCTCCTTGCAATGTGCCAAAGCTCCAGAGCTTGTGTGGTGACCACAGTGGCTTCCTGATGTTTAGCCCAGACAGCACTCTGATCAGGTGAACATCTGGTGCCTCCTGCCCTAGCCAATGCCATCCATGGATGTCACACTAATGTTTTTCTGCAGACAGAAGGGGAAATATCACAGTGAGGAAACAAAAAGGAAAAGGTAAAATAAAAAGGCATTTTAAAAGCACAACATAAGCATATATAAAACTGGGCAACTACAGAACAACACTAAAGGATGCAAGAGCAATGAATCATTCAGTGAAACATCTGTTTCAGAACAGTCTTTAGGAGTGTGGCAACACCAAGAAAATGTCCTGAACAAATATTGGCGCAGCCTTGGCTGGAAGAACTCTGGCAACCAAGGAGTTCAGCTGGCACAGAAATGACAAACCAAGAAAAAGGACAGCCCCACATGCTACTTTTTCTGTTTCTGAATCCATGGAGATAGGGCTCATCCAAACTGCATTTACCCAGAATGAAATGAAAAGGCAAAAATTAGTATACATTAAGGGACAGGCTTTTAGGAGACAAGTAAAGGAGACATGATATCTGTGTTGTATTCTGCACCCTGTCACCACTGTCTGCACTGCAGGCCAGCAGATGAGTCCCATGGCCACATTCTGAGAGGAGCAGACAAGTAGAAAGTATATATGCCAACTGGTGCATATATAAAATCCCAGATAAAACAGCCCAGGAAAAAAGTCTGTGTGATGGGAAGAAAAGCTGTTTTTCTAGAGGTGGTGGTCACCCCAGTATAAATATGTTGGATTTGATTAATAAGTAAGGGATTGGGCTGGACACAGTTTCAACAGTGAGAGACTTTGGAGCAACCACTGTCATAGAAAGATCTGGGGGAGAACACAGGTGCTGAGTGTCAACCCATTAGTCCAACCTTAAACCCAGTTCTGAGGGAGCTATGTGGCAAGCATAGCAGTGCTTGAACTGGAGCCTCCAGCTAGAATCAGCCAGGTGAGAGATCTCAAGCCACTAAGAATATCCCCAGTTGTTAAGGATATGTAGGTTTGGCACTTAGGCTTGCAATTACTCAGTAATTTTGCTTCCAGTCTTGAAACTAGATGCCATGACCTCAGTTGATGCTGGAAGCAAGGTCAGGAAACATGAAAAATTTTTAGGCATACTGTGTTAGGAAGCAATGTGTCCTGTGAAGCCATGTACCCATGCTGCGGGGTGCCTCATAGCATCTTGCCAGGACTAGAATGGGAAAAATTTTGGCTGACTTCAGAGGGAAAAACCCTTTGAGCACACTGCAACCAGCACCCCTCCAGCTAGGGGCAGGCAGCAGAGGCACATGGCAGTGGAGGAGGAACTGGGCAAACCTCCAAGCATCCAAATGCCTCTGAGATGACCCAGGATTTCCTTAGAGAGACTTCACATCTTCTTCACAACACCAGGATGGGCAAAGGTTAATTTCCAGAGATCAAAATGTTCACATGAGTGTAAAAGTTTGACAACTAAACTTAGTGTACCCATTGCTTTCTGTAATGTTATAAGCTCAAGCTTTAAAATGTGCATCTGTATTAAAACTTGGGTTTAATACATATCAGCCAAAAGTGGGAGTTACATCACTTCAATGTTTTAAAATCCACTTTAGTTATAAGGCTCTCCAACAGAAACCAAATGCTCAGAAACCAAATGTATTCCAACAGCTATCTTTAAATCCTTTGAATTATTAGAAACTGTGCCCAAGCAACAGGTTCTGGTTTTCTCATAGAAGTAGACCACCAGAGGCAAGAACTAAAAAGTTGCTGGGAAGTCGTACATGAGCAATATAATCTCATAATGCAGCTTCCCAGCAGCTCTCACGTTACCTTAGATGTTGTATTTTGGTCTTTCTGGACCATGACCTATAAAGTGACTAAAACCCTCTTAAATGATGCACAACACCCAGTGATTGCTGGACGCAAGCCCTGTGGGGTGTGAGTCCTAGGGCAACAGTTCCCTATTCTGCTAGAAGTGGAACAACAACCAAAAATAATACAAATTAAAAACAAAACCCAGACAAAATTGCTGCTCTCTGTTCCTGGTAATTTTATTCTCTGACCACACAGGTACATTCAAAGGTAATCAGTTTATCACAGACTTGTACCCTTCTGGTTTATTTGTTCTGCTGCTTAGTGCTCTTTTCTTGAGAACATCTCTCTAGGATCTCTCCCTAGAACACAGTGAGTTATTTTTATCTCCAAGCTAGACAAAATAATCCTGCTGAAGGAAAATAAAGATGGCTGAGCAGCTGACAGAAGGCAGGAGAGATGGGTCTCACACTGCACACTTGGACAGGCTCTAGGCTCTGCTGTGCTTGCAGATACCAGCATGGGGAAAGACTGGGTTATGGCAGGTATCTGGAAAACCCTCTGTGCCAGAGGCAGCCAAGATGATAAATCACTGGTCATGTCTGTGGTCTGCAAAATTGGCAGCAGGGGGCATGATCCATGTGGGAACATAAAGGACACTGGATCTTCCTATGCAAACAAGAAATGCTACTTTGTCCTCTCCCACTCTTTGAAAGGAAAAGGTAAGACAAGCAGAAAATGGTTGCCACTAGTAACAAGGTGTTTTATCATGCCAGTGGTTTCAATAGCAGTAAGAGCTGGCAAAACAAAGTTTTATGGAGATGTCTATTTGGTCTGGGCCACATCCCTAGTATCAGTTCTGTAAGACTTGGGAATGAGCTTCAGCTTCAGCTCCTGCCTTCAGCCACTTCAGCCATTGTAGACACAATTTACATTTATCACCTCCTGCCCCATTTTGGCTTCACCAGAAGGAGGAATGGGGAAAGGGGAAGCTTGAAGGAGGGAAGAAGAGGATGAAAATAGCAAGGGGTGGAGGTGTGAAAGTATGGTGCTGTGGCCATTCTAGCAAGGCCAACAGGGCAAGAACTGGAAAACTCCTTCCTGATTATACAAAAGGAGTCAGACTGTCTTTCACTGAAGTGTCCCTTCACTTGTCAGCCTGGGGACAAGCCCACGAGCCAGTTCCTTCCCATTTCCTTCCTTATGACTGCTCTGGTTGCCTGGACATCTCAATCCAGAGGGGGAGAC
The DNA here is from genome assembly GCF_014839835.1 of Dryobates pubescens. Classification (NCBI taxonomy): domain Eukaryota; kingdom Metazoa; phylum Chordata; class Aves; order Piciformes; family Picidae; genus Dryobates; species Dryobates pubescens. The sequence continues at coordinate 107,157,992 of NC_071657.1, read as the reverse complement.
TTACTGCTTCTTTTAAAACATTTCCATGTTGTGAAATTAAGGAACAAATGAGGCCAAATATCAAAAAAAGGGCTATTTATTAAAGGATAAAGTAAACAGAACAGAAGAAGGGAGAAAGGGGAGAGAGAAAGAGGAAGAGAGAAGCAAATGGAGACAGAGAGGAGGAGAGCACGAAAGGAATTATATTACCACCACTCCCATGACACTTTTGTGTCTTTGACTGGAGGAGGCCTGAGGAATGGTGCTGCTGCTTTGGTTTGGAGGAGAGGAGGGGGAGAGAGAGAGATGAGAGGTCCAAGAGTTCATATTTTCTTGTTGGCTTGTGCTGTCCTCAGCCGGAGGAGAGGAAGCAGAGATTCTTTTTGGCTTGTGTATCTAAGGGTGCTGCCGAGTCCCGTGATGTTTTTCCCTTCTCTGAGTAGCCTCCAGCATGTGGTGTCTTCAGTGGAGTTCTTCTCTCTTACAGCAGGCACAGCATGGTCCTTTGGTGGTGGTAGTGGGGAGACGTCCTGGACCACTGCTTCCAGGCTGCATGGTGATGTTTCCCCACATAAGCTGGTATAGCTCAGTGTCTTTCATTCAGTTCTTTTAATCACAGCTTCCTCCTGGCCCCTCACCCTAGTCACATTAATACATACATGACTGCCAGGTATGCTACCTGGTGGGCAGAGCTGACACATCAGGTGGGTCGTTCACAACAATCTTATCTTTGTTGCACCTTCCAGGGAGTCAGCACCAGAGTGGCCTCTGCCCATTACACATTTCCAGCTGACCAGGCCAGGTGGTGCTCTGTTGCATCTTTTCCACCATCCCCTCCTTCAGGGGCAGCTGCAATCTTGAAAGGTAGAGATGATCTTGTCTTGGACATTCCAGAGGGTCTTTTCACCATCCCCTCCCCTGGGCAGCTACTGTCTGGTGAGCAGAGATTATGTTTTGTTGGGACATACCTCAGTTCTTGATACAATCATAGGGCAATTGTACACTGGGCCAGACCCTCCCTCATCACAGTATCACAGTGTAACTAAGGTTGGAAGAGACCTTGAGAGTCTCACCACCACTTCTCCCAAGTAACTAGCAATTGCACAAAATGAAGTGGCCTCAAGTTGTGCCAGAGGAGGTTTAGATTGGATATTAGGAAAAAATTATTTACTGAAAGAGGGGTTAGGGACTGGAATTGGATGTCCAGGGCAGCAGTAGAGTCACCATCCCTGGAGGTATTCAGAAAACATCTAGACATGGCACTTTGAAACATGGTTTAATGGCCATGGTGGTGTTTGGTCCATGGTTGGACTTGATCTTAGAGGTCTTTTCCAACCTTTATGATTCTAGAAAGCTAACTTTCATCTTCACAGGCAGGGCTGGCCTGTTGCAGTTCTAACAAGAAACTACTTTAAGTGGAAACAAGCTCCGATGTTACAGCTCCCACAGCAAAGAGCTGCTTCCCTGCAAGACTCTCTCATACCCTGGGGTGCCTACTGCCTAGACAGATTCCAGACAGCTGCCTCCAGCCTGCTGCTCCTGTTCATAGGCAGGCTCTGGCTCACTCTCAAGCCTTGTCTTCTCTGACCCATGACTCCCAGGTCTTTGGGAGTTTTCTGTCAGTATTGTGGTGTTTGATGTTTTTCTTATTGTCCCCACTCCTAGACTGAAAAAAAAATAATTATTTATCAGTCAAAATTAAAGCAAGCTTCTGTTCTTCTTGGAGATAAATCTTGACAAGCATTAAATCTAGTGACTCACAAAAGTTGCAGGCATGTATATATGCAATTTAAAAAAAAAATAAATAAACCAATCTTGTGACAGGAGTAAGTGAGCAAAATGATGTACACATTAATTAGCAATGCTGACAGCATGAACTCTTATTTCCTTGTCTAGCACTCCTAACATTATGCAGCATTCCAGCTAGGCAAGCTGGAGAGCTGCAATTCCAAAATGGTGAGTGTTCTATGCTCTGCACCCAGGAGAAAATCCTATGCAACATAAGAGGCAACAGCCTTTCAGACTGCCATCCTTCAGGGAAGAAGTGCTGTGAGAGACAGGGCATACTGAACACCAGCAAGGAGGACATGGTGGTCTAGTATGCCACTGTGCATGGAAGAGCTGTGCCTAACCCTCTTGCCCATGGAGTGCTCAGCTGACCAGCTCATCTGTTTAATGATGTCTTTAGAGAGGTACCTACAAAACTGTGAGCTTGGCAGTACTGGCAAGAAAACCACAGAGAAAAATCAAAGAAAATAAATTAATTTCCAGTTCTCTTTACTACTTTTGCCAAAAGTTAACCTTTAAAAAAAAAAAGATAAAAATGCCAAGAAATCATGCTAAACCAACTGGATGCTTTATGCATTTCTTTTAAATAAGACATTTCTCATGAAGTCAAATTTCTATTTGTCAAGACCATTTCAGGCAGCCCTCCAAAATCCTCAAGGTTTGCTTCATTCAAATTGTTCCAAGTAGGACAGTATCACAGTGTCACCAAGGTTGGAAGAGACCTCGAGGATCATCGAGTCCAACCTGTCTCCACAGACCTCATGACTAGACCATGGCACCAAGTGCCACGTCCAATCCCCTCCTGAACACCTCCAGGGATGGTGACTCCACCACCTCCCTGGGCAGCACATTCCAATGACGAACGACTCGCTCAGTGAAGAACTTTCTCCTCACCTCGAGTCTAAACCTCCCCTGGCACAGCTTGAGACTGTGTCCCCTTGTTCTGGTGCTGGTTGCCTGGGAGAAGAGACCAACCCCTTCCTGGCTACAACCACCTTTCAGGTAGTTGTAGAGGGCAATGAGGTCACCCCTGAGCCTCCTCTTCTCCAGGCTATCACTACAGTAATGGGGATTTTTTTGGTTGGTTGGTTAGGTTTTTTCCATAAATAGGAAGGGAATTCTTACATACTTTGCAAACACGGAAGGGGGAGCTGGGTGTGAGGAAATGGACAATGAGAAAAACGTTAAGCCAGCTCAAAAGAAAACAAACACCAAGGTATTATTAACGACAGCTGGTCCAGTGGAACGATTGATTAAACCACTCCTACTGGATACTGGACAATGAGGTGAAATTTATGTGCAGACAGAAGTAATTCATGCACAGCTGTTAGACAAAAGGCCATGATTTATTGATAATAAATTGACACAGTTGATGGATCTAATCAGTATTCAAATACTCAGTATGTTTTAAGATCAGCTAGGGTATATTCTCTGTAGCACAACTCAGCCTCTTGGGAATTCTCTCAAATTACATGGATCTGCAGTGTAAGGCTGGAATGTGAAACAGGGGTAGGGAAGACAGAACTATTTAAAAAAAAAACAACTAAAAATTAACCAAAATTTCCTCCACTCTCCTCTGCCTCTTTCCACCTGCCCATAAATAAATATTGACACACTCCTGTTCTGCAGCATTAATTGAACCATCCAAGGTGAGAAGACAAAAATGTCCAAACGATGCTACGGTCACAACTTGCAGATTTTACAATGTTAAAGATCAGATCCTTGGGTTTTTCTTTTTTTTTTTTTTTTTTCCTTCAGCAATTCAAATAGTGTCCTGGATTTTAACCCAGGACATTTTCCTCACATTCTTGTTCTTTATTAATTCTCTATTTATACTCTTATCTTTTCCAAAAGAGTACTTCGGACCACTTTCCACACATCTTTCATCTGTGCTTCCTTGTGAAGGAGGCTGTCGAGCAGGTTAATCTCTGTAAGTCACTTCCAACCAAAACTAGTTTTATGTTCCACACACACAGCTTCCTGGGCAATGGCTGTACCTTTGGGAAGAAAAAAATAGTATGGGCAGCACTTAAATATTTAGATTTTTCAATTTTGAACTCCTTAAAAGGTCTAGCAATGAAGTGTATTCTTTAGCATAAGCTAAGGTACAAAGTATCGAGAATGTATACGGGGGGGGGAATTAAAAAAATCAGACCTGACCTTTACAGACACATCAAAGATGACTCCGTATCAGCACAGCACTACTTCTGTGCCTTCACAGGAAGTGGTGCTCTGCCTTTCCTCCTGAAAAAATGTAACTTAAGTGGAAGACATTTATGCCTCAGCTGTTTGACCCTTCCTACTGAAGGCCAATTAACAGCAGCAGGATCAGCAATTCAATTTTCCAACTACAACAAAAGATTGTTTTTTAAATTCTCTGCTTCTGGTTCCTTACTCTACCACAGTATCATTGGAAGACCAAAAATCAGATTCCCATTCTTCCAGAAAAGCTCGATTTCCTTCACAACCTCCCAAGACTGCAGGTGCTAGGTAGAGATTATGCCGCAACTTTTTAAATTAGTGGATTCAGCATGAGGCAGAAATCTTACTGGAAAGTGGTAAGTGCTTTGTGGATGGGGTAACTGTTAGGAAGTACTTGAGATAGATTCCAGGAAGGATTGTTGGGGCCTTAAGACAGTTTTGCTGACACTGTATAGCATGGAAATGTGGGGCACTTGCAGAACATACATTGGTTACAACAGTATCAGACAAGTAAAACCAGCAAAAAAGTCCATAAAGAATTGCTTTTGTGTGAGTGCATGTCTCTGTGTATGCGTTATATACAGACATACACAAAACCACTAATTACAAGCTTCCACAGATTATACATATGATATATAAAACTTAGTCTTTGTTATACATACACCTTGTAGACCAGGAAATTACTGGTATTTGGAACCTTTACAATGGAGCTTGGGCAGACAAGAGCAGCTCAGCCCACTCTTCTTGCTCTGTTTTTAGAAAACTTGCATTACCGGTGCCAACCTGTGCCATGCATCCTTAGAGGGGGTGAAATGTGCTGTGTCACTTTGCCACACAACCTGACACTGCAGTCAATTCAGAAGAACTTGCTTGCTTATTATACACCAGTCATCTCATGGAGCCATGGGACAAGTTTAACAAACCTGGGATGTACAAAGGGGGTACCTGTAGTAACACAGTACCTTTAGAATTCAAGTGTATGTATTCACAGGGAGATCTTCCTTCCCTTTCCAAAAGTCTTTGAAAAGCCATCTTAAATCATGCAGACTCAGTCACGAGGAATCATTACATCAGCTTCTTTCAGTTTGTTTTCTTACCTCTCATCCAGGAAATACCATCCATTTGGCAACAGCATTTGGTATTTTGAGTAAGGTTGACTGCTGTCTAAATGTGAAATTAGGGTAACACTTATTATGTTTACTTATGAACAGGTCCTCTCCATCCTCACAGATCATCCTATAGCAAGGTGATTTGGCACAGACCAACATTAGCTGACAAAGACGCTGCTGAGTTGCACAAGCAAAGTAACAGACAATTAGAGATAGGCTGAAAGCAGAGTAAAGACAAAGTGAAGACTCTGGTGGAATGCACCACCCAGCTACACACACGAGACACGCAAAACAACAACAAACCACAACAATCCTGTCTTTTAGAGTAAGAATTTCACCCCTCATCTACTTCATTCACTCTGTCTCCCTTCTGAAGTCCAGCCTAGGAAGAGAGGGCAGGTAGAGATTCTCCTTATTCCTGAAAGCAGCAGTGGGGAGAAAATGCAGGGCAGTTCAAGCAACAGGGCTTTCCTGTTGGCAGCTTTTTAATTCCAACACTATCAATTCTCATCTTCTCTAATCTCAGATAAGGAAATTGAATGAGAACTGGAATAGAAGCTTTCTTAGAGGGCTCTGGAGAGTACAGGGAACCATATGCTTTTCTATTTGGCTGCGTATCTTGCACACCAGTTTGAAAATTTAACTGCATGAATGAAGGCTTATTTCTTCCATCTCCTATAATGTCAAGTCCTAGTTAACAGTTTCCAGAGAAGTTTCAAAGTAAATAAATGGATAAATGAGACTTTACTCTTGGTATCAGCCCTGGAAAACATTTTCAAGTCTTTTTACATAAGAAAATACCAGCAACCACAGAAGAACTAAAATAATATTTTAGTAGTTTTATGAAGAATTTAGGCACTAATGTCAAGGAAATATTTATTTCCTAGTATGGAAAAAATGGCTTTGCCTTGATTAGGGATAAGAAGTGTTCCAAAATTCTCCTGTGCAGTCTCACGACCATGCATATTAGGTGCCTCACGATAGTTTAGAAATAAAGGATCCCAAGAAGTACACTTTGACTCAATACCTGAGCAGATTCCCTACCACAGAATACTCCGGAATGGGTCTCTCCCAAGTCTTTCCTCAGGGTAATTATGCTCAGCTAAAATATCAGTTGAAGAACCAAGATGTTCCCTAAAACCCCCAATATCCATGTATATAAGGACAAAATTGTTCCAAGTTGTTATAACACAGTCCCCAAAGGGCTGAACTTCCAATGTTCTTCTGAGACAAAAGGGGGAACTGAAATTTGGGTCTCTGGAAGTACAAGATTTGTGATCTACTGTCTTGATACAAACTGCTTCATTTCTGTGAGGCAATTCACTCTTTGGAATCAAGCCCTTTGCTTCTGAGTTTCCTGTATTTGTAGACACAAGCAAATAAGAGTATTTCATGTCAAACAAAGCATTCTGTTAGACCTCAAATTAGTGGTTTTCCTGACAAATCATTAAATTTTTGTTTCAGTTCATTTGGGTCAAAAGGAAATAGAGATCTTTCAATACTACTGGTTTCATGGGCATGCAAACCTTCTTCGACTCAACTACAGCACTGATCCACTGTAAGCTAGACTAAATTAACTGTCTTAAATAGCATGAAGAGACCATGACTTTGCCTTGCTGAAGAAGCAGAAACTGGAAAATTCTTTGAGGCCAAATCTGCAATCTACAAAATGGATTCACTCTGCTCTTTGCTCCTGTTAGGCAAGGCAATATAGATACACACAACATCCCCTACTCAGTCAGAGCAAAATCCAAGAAAAGTCTTGCCTTTTGTCAAATATATACAACAATGCTCTGCGTGAGGTTTAGGCGCACACAGAGCTTTTGTTTACCGACTACCAACAGATGGTTTCAAGGATCAATTGCACCCTTTGATCTCTTTGATGTGGAAAACCTCTATGCAACATTTAGGGTACAGGAAAATTTTTGCAAAGCACTGATCTCTCCTTTTATGAACTTTAGTCCTGAACAATATATGTACAATAAATCAGAGGAAGGCACTGCCCCTTGAATGTAAAGCCAACACTAGGCAACATGCTAGACAATGGTCATCTCAACTCTCTCCTTGACGTCTGGGGCCATCACACAACTCTTTCTCGTACTCCTTTTGCTGTTAGTGCATTTTGAAGTTAAGTAACTTTCAACTGACTAGATGAAAACTCAGATTTGGTTAATTAAATAGCACAACATCCAGTACACAAACTGTGTAAGAGCAGCTGTAATGGGAGGGAAATAGCTACTGCAAGAGAAATTTGGCAACAGAGGATACCATAAGATTCCTGTTTAGTTCTGTGCTAACTGAACTAGACTGGGCACAGTACACCAGATTTATTCTGGGCCTGCAACTTGTCAGTCTCAGAAGCAGACCCACATGACAAGATGTTGAAACCACAGAGTTAAATCAGGCAAATCACACCTTGCACACTGCTCTCTGTGCGTGTATGTGTGTAGTAACAGCCACATAACAAAGTCAGACCAAGTCCATCTAATCCATTACACTTTCTCCAATGACTTACTTATGAGTACAATAACATTAGTAGCCCTTTATACAAAATAAAACCTCCTAAGGCTTCCATGTTTAAAATTCTCTAACTCATTATTGCAGTAGTTTTGCACACCCTCTTCTAAACTTCCTCAGTTCTGGTCTACACATAAAAGGTCAAACAAAAGCCAACAGGTATCAACCTGCCCAAAACTAAAACTGCATCGTTTCCTGACTGCTTGCCCAGGTAAGCAGAGAAGCAGCTAGGAATTGCAGCTTCAAGAAAGAAAAAAATAGAGGAAAGCTGTGACATGGATAATCCTATCCTGGATTGCTACAAACTGCATTGAACATGATCATAATACTAAATGTCTTAGCTTCCCTGTAAACTGTTAGCTTTCACACCCTGCCCGGTATTCAAATCCTTTGCTGAGCTATTTCAGCACATTAATTTGCCAGAAAATCTGACTAAGGATTCCCCACCCCAACTTCACTGACTTCACAGGCTGAAATAGCTCAGTTAATAATATGTAAGTGCAGCTGCCAGAGAAGTTTACACTACAGCAGTATCTCAATCCAACTTGCTAACAGTGAGGTATGTTACATCCCCAATAAAGCTGCCATTTCATAAATCCAGAAGTCAAAATGGGACCAAGAGATAAAAACCCAACAAAAACAAGCTTCAGACATGCAGCCCACACAACAGAAACCACTCGAGTTACTTCACTGTATTTTCTATCCACAAAGCACATTTCAGCATAAGCCTCCACACAAGGCAGTACAAATTTAAGAGTGCTTCCCATAGCCTTAACTGCCCTTGAAATTCAATCTACTGTCCTGTGCCTGTTAGTAAGTGGAGAATCTGCACATGACAACTTTTAAAATCATTGTTCTATACAGGTATTCCAAAATAATATTAAAAAGTAGCCTAAAAGTAGGAGCACTAAAGTTAACTACATACTCTTAAATTGTATTTCTGAACTGGAATGTAAAAACAGAAAAACTAGGATTTGGTCACACTGCAGCTTGTCTTAAATCAACAACCTCACCTTTACATTTAATAAAGTACTGTAACCAGAAAAACAGCACAATATGCACCCTTGAACTCTCATTTCCTAATTTACTTCTGAAATGTGACTTGGCAGTACTGCAGCAAGCAGCAGGCAGTCTAACATGTAAGCAATTCCAAAACCCTGATGGATATAGAATAGTGTTGATTTTGAAGAATAAAACATAAATGATAACATACAAAACAGGCTTTAGAACGAGCTGACTGCTTTAGGTTAGCACTAACAAGTTTTCACAACCATCCTTGACACACCAAGTCATTTTATTGCCTCTGTCAACAGCAGGCAACAAGCAGCAGCCAGCCATCAGAAAGAAAGTCACCAAAACATTCTATACACAAGTTGTACTGTTATTCATTACACTGCAGAAACTGGTAAGTTAGTCTCATTTGCTAGGATACTAGGGGCATAAACTATTACCAAGCATTTCTTATTTCTCTCCCAAGAGTTGTTTTTATAAAAAAAAAAAAAAAAAATCACATTCTTGCACACACACACCCCCTTGCTCCTCACAAAGTGTACAGTGTAAAGAAAGCCCTCAATAAATCTGTTTATGGAGAAACTGCCTATCATGTAGAATGACATGTATTTTTCAATCCAAGTAATCAAGCTACATCATTAATTTTGCATCACTCTACTGCAAAACCCAAGAGAGGTTTATAAACTACATGCAAGTAATTATGGTAAATATGATTTTCTATCATCTCATAACCCCAGGATGGCAACCAGTGCCATTTTGTTATGAAGTGGTCATGCATCAAGTCTTGCTCTTTTTGCATAGAGAGGCACTTCGGTATGGTATGTGTCTTGCAAGCTACTGACTTCTGGTTGTCAGCACCAACATTATCATTTTATCGTGGCTCACCTTCAGATACCTATACATTGCTTAGATGAGCACTTACATTATTCAAACTCTAAGCTTGTTGGTATTAAGTGCCTAGATGGTGTACCTCACCAAGCAAAGCATCCCTCTGCAGTTTCATTGGACTGAAATGCCACTTTTTCTTTCATTTTTATTAAGTTCACTTAGGTTGACCAAATGAGCTTCCCTAAAGAGGCTTATAAAATATCAGGATGAATCTATCTTTAGGTGCTCAATAGAAACAAATACTTAATTCAACTAGAAAACTTTAAAAATTACTTCAGATACAAAAGTGTAACAATTATACTGCGCAATACATCTTCATATATCACTAAGCCCATGAAATTTAAAAAAAAAAAAAAAGAGAGAAGTTTGCACCATCAAGAACAGCCACAAGTCTTGAACCTCCATTCTTTACACATCCCTGATCAGATTAAACTGAAACTTGGGAATGCTTGGGATTCAAAATACCCTGAGCACATACTAGTGCAACACCACAAAGTATACATAATCCATTGGGAAAGGGGTGGGTGGGAATAGCAAGAATCAGATGGTGCTTTATTATACAGGCATGAAAACTAAGTTTCCTTTGGAAAATAACGGCATGGGTGGACATCTGGACCAGTGAGGTAGCCCAACGGGAGATAAAAAAGTGGAACTTGGTCCCCACGCGTGATACGTGCCAAACGGTCCTTCGCAACCTCCGGTGTCCCGGCGAGAACGGGACGCACCGCGGCCCAGCCAAGGGCGAGGCCGAACTCTGGCGGCGCGGCGGCCCGGCAGGCCGCCCCCAGTGCATCTTAGGGGCCCGGCCCCCCTCCCCCCCGCCCAACCCCATACCCCCCACCCCCCAGCAAGCGAGCCATAAAGTGCTGCAGAACGCGATCCCGACAGAAGCAATGTAAACAGGTGACTGATATCGGTCTCTTTATCCGCACCATGGCGAAGATAAGGCGCCGGCTTTCACCCCCCGTCCCGCTAAGGGGAGAGAGGCCTCCCACGGCCTCAGGACGGCGCCACGGGGAAGCGGCGCAGCCGCACCACAGGAGACAGGTCCACGCCGAGGATCCGTTGCGCCCGACGCCGCACCGCCGCCAGGCTCCGCCGGCTCCAAACGTTGCCCCGCACCCGGATGGTGGGGAAGGTGATAAGGCGGGGGGTGGCCGCCTTCCAAATCTCCTCCAGCGACTTGCCGCCGAAGGGCTCCCAGGCGGCGCCCTCGGCCGCGCTGTCCTGCTCGCTGTCCACCTCTTCGCCTGACTGCCCCAACTCCGACAACGCCTCCTGCTCCTCGCCGCGGGGGCTGCCGCCCGCCGGGGTCGCAGCCACTTGCCGCTGCTTCCCTCGTCCCCTCCTACGCCGCCGCCGCCGCCTCCGCGGCTTGGCGCTGCCACCCACCGCCGTGGGCCGGCGCTTGGTGTCGGCGGCCGTGAAGCGCCGCTTGCCGGCGCGGCGACGGGGCCGTTCCGCCGAGGGCGGTGGTGGATCGGGTACGACAGCGCGACAGGAGGCGTATCCGTAGACGTCCTTGCTGCGCAGGATGACTGGAGAGAACTCGTGCTTGAGGCTGCAGAGGAAGTTCCACAGCTCCGAGTCGGAGCTCATAAACTCCGTAGACTTGGGCATGAAGATCTTGAGGGCGTCGCCCAGCGCTTTGGTGCCGGCGAAGGAAATCTGCGAGCGCGAGTACACAACTTTCTCCGCCTCCCCTTCCAGCCTCCAGGCGGCAGGAGCCGCTCCGCCGTCAGCTGTCCCCTCCGCCTGTGCTCCTGCGGCCGCTGTCGCGGCGTTCCCTGCCTCTGGGTTCATCTTCTCGTCTCCTCTCTCCAGCGCCGCCTGCTTCCTACTGCGGGTCATGAAGGCAGAGAAACAGGGTATATTGGGTTGAGCGGGGGGAGACGCCGAGAAACCACAGACGAAGAAAGCCGCCGGCCGCAGCTCGGCCGCCGCCGGGCGACCGCCGCCTCACCACACTCCGCCACCGGCGCGCCGGGTGGGGAGCCCCGATCGATATCCTGCCGCCTAGCACAAAATGGCGCTTTAAACTCCCAGGCGGGGACTGCGCGCCGGCACGCCCTCCCTCTGCGCCTGGCGGTTGGCCCATTTGAAAGACGTCGGGAGGGATAAGCACCGCCCCCCGCGTGGAGAAGGCGGCCATTGGGAGGGCGGCCCGTGGGGGCCGTTGTGGGGGATAGAGACGCCTCCATAGGAGCTTCCTATGTCTGGCCGCCGATTCGCGGTGGACCCATGGGGTCATCTCTGCAACCGGTGGGCACCAATGGGGAGCCCCAGAATGCCACTGAACCCAGTTTGCTTCATTTCCAGTAGAGTGTCCCAATTGGTGGCACACTCCCTCAGGGAAGGGCATAAGGGTCCCCCGAGCCTGGTACAACTGTGCCATGTGCCAGTGTTGTGCTTCACTGCAAGGATGAAGTGCTTCACAGAGCACTAGACAAAGGATGGTTTCTTCTGTAAAATGTGTTTGAGTAAGGATTTAGTTGGATGCCTCAATGGGCAGACTTACCCAGAGGAAGAGCAAAGACTGAGTAAAATGACAAAAGTGGGTAAACAGACCTGATACACTAAGTTCCACAACACAGTCCCGTTGCAGAGTGTATTTTAAACACAAACCTGTAGACCAGTTGTTAACAAATACCAACAGTTGAGGTTGGAAGAATCTCTAGAGTTTCTCTTGTCTAACCTCCCTGCTCAAACAGAGCTGCCTAAATCAGGTTGACCAAGACCATGTCTTGACAGCTTTGTTTCTATAATGACCAGTGATAGGACACAAGGAAATGGCATGAAACTGCATCAGGAGTTCAGACTGGACATTAGGAAAAAGTTTATTGAGAAGGTGGTCAGTCACTGGAACAAGCTCCCTGGGAAGTGGCCATGGCACCAACCCTGTCACAGTTCAAGGAGCATCTGGATGATACTCTTAGTCATATGATTTAGTTTTAGGGAGTCCTGCACAAGCAGGGTTTTGGACTTGATGATCCTTATGGGTCCCTTCCAACTCAAGATACTCTGATTCCACAAACTCTGGGCAACCTGTGCCAATGCTCATTCACCTTCACAGTGAAAAGGTGTTTCCTGATGTTCAGAGGGGACCTCCTGTGTTTCAGTTTGTGGCAGTTGCCTTTGACCCTGTCATTGTGCACCACTGAGAAGAGCCTGATTCCAGACTCTCTGTGGCCTCCCTTCAGGTATTTACATATGTTGATGACATCTCCTTGAACCTCTCCATCTTAGGGCTGAACAGTCCCAGCCTTTCTTCACAAGGGAGATGCTCGAGTACCTTCATCATCATCTCCATGGCCCTTCACTGGAGTCTTTCAAGTATGTCCATGTCTCTTGTAATGAAGAACTCAGAACCGGACACACAACTCCCTGTGTGGGCTCACCAGCACTGAATAAAGTGGAAGGATTCCCTCAAGCTACTAGCCATAATTCGCATAATGCAGCCTAGGATATTAATCATCTTCTTTGTGGCAAGGGCATATTGATGGCTCATGTTCAACCTGGTGCCCACCAAGACCTGTGGGTCCTTTTCTGACAAGCTGCTTTCCATCCGTCAGTGCATGAGATCGTTCCTTTCCAGGTGTAAGACTTTGCACTTCCTGTTGAACTTCATGAGGTTCCCGTCACACCATTTCTTCAGCCTGTTGACACTGAAATATTTACAGCATCGTTGAGACTGGCTTCCTATCTCAGCAAAGCATATCCCAAATGAAGTTGAAAAAACTCAAATCTTTGCATTGATTGAGCCTTTCATGAGAGTAACCATCTTGCTGAGGCCATAGCACCATTTCTTCCTCCATGGCACTGCCATGCTTGCAGCTTTATAGTGCAATCATAGAATCATAGAATGGAAGGGGTTGAAGTGGACCTCCAGAGATCATCAAGTCAAACCTCCCTGCCAAAGTAGGATCACCTAGGGCACGTCACACAGGAACAAATCCAGACAGGTCTTGAAAGTCTCTAGAGAAGGACACTCCACACCCTCTCTGGGCAGCCTATTCCAGTACTCCATCACCTTCACAATAAAGAAGTTTTTCCTCATGTTAAGGTGGAACTGCCTATGTTCCAGTTTGTATCCATTGCCCCTTGTCCTATCACAAAACACTGCTGAAAAGAGACTGGCCCCTTCCTGATGCTCACCCTTCAGATACTTGTAAAGATTAATAAGATCTCCTCTCAGTCTTCTGTTTTCCAGACTCAACAGCCCCAGGTGTCTCAGCCTTCCCTCATAAGACACATGTTTCAGTTCCTTGATCATCATCCTCATAGCCCTCTGTTTGACATTCTTTAGTATATCACTGTCCCTCTTGAACTAGGGAGCCCAGAACTGAACACCATACTCTAACTACAATGTTGTGAGCCTTTGTGAAATCATATTCCCTCATGAGAAAGATCATGCTTTCTCATACTTAGAGATTGCTGTCACAGCAAGGATATCTTGTCTAGTGCCTGGACTGTTTCAGTCAAACCAGAGCTCATCCTAGCACCCAGAACAACAAAGAGTCAGCAAGGGCAGAGGTGGTTTAACTGACTTACAAATCCTACTCAGAGTTTGATTAGACTGCAAACTAATTGCTTTCTTACATCATCTGTAAAAGGCAAGAAATAATATTTTTCTTCATAGGCAGTCTTTGTTCTGCAATTAATCTTTTGGTTTAGAATAGGGAAATCTTTTATTCTTGACTCATCAAGAATATAAATTGGAATGTCTAGAAAGCCAGTCAAATAACTGGCAGAAATTATGCATAGAAAATTATTCCTTACTGACAGTGGAAATAAATTAATTTTCTTGAAAGTATAATTCATCTTGTGTTTTTGCAAAACTCAAAAGTATTAATCCAAATAACCATTTAAAGTGGCTTTTAACAAAGATATTTTAAATCTTCATAGAGATGGTCTCAAGGTGCAGCCATATTCTAAACCAGCTTTTTAAAGGACCCATTTAAAAAACAAACTCTTTCCCAAAATGATGGTGTTAGTTTCACAGCATGCTTTAGAGCACAGTCAAGTAGGCGGATTGATCTAACCAGGGGAGTATCCTATAATGCAAGAGGATAAGAGCCTAGAGCTGGAAGCATTCAGGCAAGGCATCTCTTGATCCATCCATGCTGCAGCTAGTCTCACCCTGGCATATGAGCACCTGGCTGCAGCAACAGGGTGACCACAGCTTAGTGAAAAGTTCATCACCTTCCAAGGCCACAGGATCTGACTTTTGCTCATATTCTCAGTGGTGAAATCTCCCACACTATCAGATTCAGCAGCTCAGATGACAAAGGGGTTCTTACTAAAATGCAGAAACCCTGTTGCTTATAATCATTGGCCATAACCTTTTTTCCTAGAATGACAGCCATTCCTGGCATATGACTCAAAAATCATTGAAGCATAGATGAGAAATTTTCAGCAAGTAGTAAATGAATGAACATAGCTATAAGTGAAAAGATAGGTTAGTACATTCTTGTGTTAATCAGTATTTATTCATAATTTTGACTACTTTGCTTGCAGGATGAACAATACTATTTTAAGGCATAGGATGTAATCTCACTTTTATAACTTCATTATGAGTTTTCTGCAGGGTAACACTCTCATTTTAATACCATACAAAGTAATCTCAAGAAAATTCACGGTAAATGTCTATCTTTTAGTAATTTACAATAGCTCAGTACAGTAATAATGATGATAATAAAATTAATAATCCTTTGGAAGTGCACAGCTCTTCATTTTAATTATACTACTGCTTATAAGCATTAATTATCACTAACAGTATTCCTGAGTAACAGATGAATAAAATTAAGAAGTGTATTAAAATGGCTTGACTGAAATATATAGTCTCAATGACTTAGTTTTCTGTAGGTCTTAGTTTCTAACAATCATTATTTAAGTAATACAATAAATGTCTATATTGGAACAGAGAAGAGAAAAAATTCTGTAATCTTTGTTCACAATTACTTGCTAGAATGTCTTTTCTTTATAAAAGTCTTGAGAAGTGGAGGCAAAGTACCAACTGACAAATTATTGCAAGGCCATTCTTAAATAACTCTTGTCTAGTACAAAACAAACAACCCCCCCACCAACCCAAAACACCACACTGATTGCTGTCAATTAGTTTAACAGTACACATGATCACATCAAGTTTTGAGTCCTGTGGATGAACCCTAAAATCGTGGCTATTAAATCACGCTATTTCCACTGCTACAGCTTTTCTTACAGCATACTCATGATCTTCTATGCAGATTAGCAAGGACAGTCTTACTGTCAAACACCTTCAAAGATAACCACTCTTTTCTAATACCTTTGTCTCTGCTATTGAAAGAGCGTATTAACTGGCCGTCTGCTCCGGTTAATTTCCTTAGAGTCTTTAGAATACCTTCAGGAAAGTTTTCATGATTCCACATCCCACAAGCGTGATCCCACATCCACTTGCAACTAAACTTCAGATGTTACACAATAGTAATATTCATCAGGTTCCTGGGACTGAGAAATCCCCCAGACAAGCACTGACAAAATTCATGAAAACAGTTTCAAGGAAAGACAAAAGCAAATAATTTACAAGAACAGTCTTTCAATCAGTATTAGGAAAAAAACAACCACAAACAAACAAAAAAACACACCACAGAATCACTGTGTGTGGATATCACAGTTGCTGTCAACAAGAGTAGTAAGATATTAGGAATCACTATGGAAGCAACAGAAAGCAAAACAGAAACCAGCATTCTGCTGAGTACAGGTCTGTTGCACCTCCGCAAATCTTGAATACCGTGCATTTCTCGTCTTGCCGTCTCTAAAAGGATATAATGATACAAAGAAGGGCAATTAAGATGAGCAGAACTATGGAGCAGCCACTTTATGAAAAGAGATTATGTAGGATAAGACTCCTCAGCTTGAAAAAAACCAGATGGCTGAGGAAGAATATGGTAAAGGTTTATAAAACTGTGATAGCACAAAGAAGGCAGATAAAAAATGGTTATGTCTTAGTTCTCATAATCCAAGGATGACAGGAAAGCATCAGAAGCTGTAGAGCTAACATTTTTGAGTTACCAAAATTATATTTTAGATTTTTTTTTCCAACTGACTCATAATGACTCTATGGAATTGGGTGTTTTCCCAGCAAAAATGTGGGTCCCAAAATGGAAAAATGTACCTCAATATTGAACATAAAGGTCATCTCAGCCTCTGTTGTAGGCATTACAGAGTGCATCTCTCAAAATTATTAGACATGAATGGCAGAAAAAAAATCCATTAAGGGCTGTTGTGTGTGAAAACCAAGTCTGGCACTTTAGGCTCAGAAAGCCAAGTGCTAGGAGAGAAAGAAAGAACACATCAGAGGAGGTAACCCTTAGTGTCTACACTGTTCAAAAACACTCCTTCCCTAATCTTCTAGCAGCTAACACAGAGAAGGGCACTGGACTGTGTGGACCCTGGAGCTGGTCATCATGGCTGGTTCTACTCTACAGAAAAGCTGGAAGACAGAAAAGGGCAACCACAGCAGTGAAATGTGCTGTTTGTTTCCCAGAGCTGTGCTGTTGCAGCAGTTCACATCAGCCAGAAGAACATGTTCCAGAACTAAAAAGAAATTAAGCATTTGCATGGAAAAAAACCCACAGCGGTTACAGAGCCTATCAGCAGCCAGGACCCACAGTCAGGCACAAGTCCAGCAAGGATGGAGCCTGAAGTATAGTGTGTTTCACTGGCTCTGATTAATGCATGCTCTTTTTTCACTTTATTCTTAGCCTCTCAATACATCCTCTTTCAAAACAGTGACTGACTGTGTGCAGAGGGGAAGAAAGGATATATTTTTAATAAGTCCTATATTTTAACAGCATTCGTGAACAATAATATTTGTAAGAGGTAAAGATTTTCAACCATTTCGACAGAAGACTTTGGTACATTCTAACTGCCCTGAAGCAACACTAAAAATGAAAACACACAAAATAGCATGCTTTGCCATATGGAAAGCACTCCTAGGCAACATTTTAGCAGAACCTGTTTAACATTTGTTTTCATGTTCTGGGATGTAAGCTGTATGTGATGCATATAAAAACTGTCCATCACATACCATCATTGCCCTGTTATTAATTAGTGGTGACAGTGGCCATACTGATGAGCACTGCAGTCTTGAGTGTCAGTAATGGTCTCAATCTAAAATTTTAACAGGTCCTTGGTTTCTATATACAAAGTTAAAACATTTACTGATAATCCTGGGTTTACTCATCTTTGTTTTTCTTTTATTCTCTTCAGTCCACCTTCCCATCTGCTTAAACAACCATGTGGACTTTTGACTATATTATACTCCCTAATCTGACTTTTCTACCCCTGAAGTAGTTTACCTTGTGTTAATTTTACTGAAGACAAGGTGACAGTACTTTAACTGACTTTAGAAAGTCAGCACCAAAGTGAGAGACATAGTGGTAGCCACACTGCATTTTCTTCACCAATTAAGCTGATAAAGTGAGAAATCAAATGGGAGGTAAGTAGGAAGGGAAATAGTGTAGATAGAGCATGCAGGGTTTGGAAACTGAATAGGCTAATACAGAAGGGGAAAACCCCCAACATTTATTCTAGAATAAATGTTTCCACAAATTAAATTACTTCAGAAATCCTATTCCATTTTCTATTCCCAACTACTTTATTCTAGGACAACTTCCAGATGGAGATTTAGAAGGAGGATGCAGCTATGCAGGTCTGTGGCTGTAGGGAGTGCCTGAGGTCTCTGGCTGTGGTGGAGGCAGCAGGAGATGGTCTTTCAGTCTGCAGGAGATGTGCCATTGTTGAGACTGTGTCACTCAGGTAAAGAAACTATGAGAAGATGCCACCAGACTGTGCAGCTATATAAGAAAAACATTTTTACCATAAGATTGTACATTTGACTAAGTTGCCCAGAGAGGTTGTGAGTCTCCATCCTTGGAGATGTTCAAAAACCTATTGGACAGAGTCCTGAGCAGTTTTCTATAGCTGACCCTGCTTTGAATTGCGTGGAGTTGGATTAGATGATCTGCAGAGGTCCTTGCCAACCTCCACAATTCTCTGATTCTTTGATTCCACTGACTGAGAAAAGGTAAACCCTTTCCCTTTCTTTGCCCCTTTATCCTTCTTATTTTTAAATTCTGTTTTCTTCTGGAACATTCTCCTTCTATTTCTTCAGTCACTTTCTGTCAAAAATATGTTTCCTATTGTACATGCTTCAAATGATAATCCCCATTTATAAAAAAGAATGAGACTTGTGCTACTTTCCAATACAGGACCAACTGATATGTTTGCAGTTAAAACTCTGTATTATCAGAGGTGTAAAATAGGTCAGTCTAGTACTGCTTTCTGAATAGAGTTCCAACATAGACAATATGTTGCTTGAGAATATGATTCTTGTGCATCATGAACCACATCATCTTACTATATAGATCATACTGTTTCCTGAAGCACTCTATTAGTGAAGTATTAAGACTGTTAAAACCAACATGAATTTCTTTCACTTGTCTCAAACAAGACAATTTCTAAAGCCTACTAGCAATTATTTAGTAATCATGTTGATTATGTCTTATTTCTTTATATCAAATATTGCCAAACATGTCAGTTCAAGAATTCTTTCTTGATATGCTCCCAGCCTGGGCTTCCATTTCCCATCCCGCCTGATCTGTGCATCACCACATGATCTGACAGAACAAATTGGCTCCAGAACAGTGAGAACATGAGATTAATTTGTTTTGTTTTCTTGAACTTGCAATGCAATGTTTGTATTAGATTTTATGTTTTAGGATGGTCTCGGGAGGACATGAGACATGATCCAGCATAAAGTCCATGGAGAGAATCTACCCTTCAAAATATTTTCAACAAATTAGAGAGAGGGAGTTGATACTACGTCAACTCTCTATGTGATATAGATGTTGCTTTTTTCAAATGGCTATTTGCAGCAACTTTATGATGCCACTGGATGAAGTTTAGGCTTCTTAGTTGTTCTCTGTCTGCACGATTCTTGCAAGCCTGACTGTCCGCTGTGTTTGTTTTAATGGAAAGTGATAGGAAATGGTCCTTTTCAGGTCGTTTCTGGCACTTTCACAGGCGCCTCAGTTGGAAAAGGATCTTTATCTCTGTGTCTCAGTGAATGTTGTAAGTACTCAATTCTTATGCAGATGTTGCCTGTTAGCATTAACATTTCCTTTCCAATCTGTTGTTGTTGCTCTCTGAGTTAGGCATGGGCTTCAAAAGCCTGGAAGACCTATCTCTGCAACTTCTAATTCCTCCTGCTAAGGGACCTCTGCCCCCGCGCTCCGCGCCCCCCTCGCACCCCTCTACCCCCTCCCCGATTAAAACCATCTAATTAAGCCAGAATTTTCACTGTCCATTAGCATTCTCTTACATCTGCATTTTGAGTCAAATGTTTTTGACACTAGAAGCTTAAAGTCCCAGTGCATTGTCTGGAGGGTTTACAATTCATGGCCTAAGCCAGGTTCTACACATTGGCCACAACAACCCCACGCAGTGCTACAGGCTGGGGTCAGAGTGGCTGGAGAGCAGCCAGGCAGAGAGGGACCTGGGGGTGCTGGTTGACGGCCTGCTGAACATAAGCCTGCAGTGTGCCCAGGTGGCCAAGAAGGCCAATGGCATCCTGGCCTGTATCAGGAACAGTATGGCCAGCAGGAGCAGGGAGGTCATTCTGCCCCTGTACTCAGCACTGGTTAGGCCACACCTTGAGGACTGTGTCCAGTTCTGGGCCTCTCAATTTAGGAAAGATGTTGAGCTCCTGGAACATGTCCAGAGAAGGGCAACAAAGATGGTGAGGGGTTTGGAGCACAAGCCCTATGAGGAGAGGCTGAGGGAGCTGGGGTTGCTTAGCCTGGAGAAGGGAAGGCTCAGGGGAGACCTTCTTGCTCTCTACAACTACCTGAAGGGAGGCTGTAGCCAGGTGGGGGTTGGTCTCTTCTCCCAGGCAACCAGCACCAGAACAAGAGGACACAATCTCAAGCTGTGCCAGGGGAGGTTTAGGTTAGATATTAGGAAGAAATTCTTCACAGAAAGAGTGATTGGCCATTGGAATGTGCTGGCCAGGGAGGTGGATGAGTCACCATCACTGGAAGTGTTTAAGAAGAGACTGGATGGGGCACTTAGTTGATTAGATGGTGTTGGATGATGAGTTGGACTTGATGATCTCAAAGGTCTCTTCCAACCTGGTCTATTCTATTCTATTCTATTCTATTCTATTCTATTCTATTCTATTCTATTCTATTCTATTCTATTCTATTCTGTTATTCCCTTGCAGGCAATGAGAACTGCAAATGTCCCATCACTTTGGAAAAAGTGGTCATTATTTCGAAGTGTAAATGAAGATGCCAGAGGCTAGCATCAAGTCCTGTTGGAAACAAAGACTGGGGTCTTTAATCTCAGCTTTGTAGCAATGGATTGGACACATCATAACAGAGAAATGCCATGTTTATCCTCAACATTACATATTACATGAGCCAGAACTATTCCTCATACTTTCCATTACTGTTCTAGCTTCTTCCTGATTCAAATTCTTCCTGATCGTCCCTTCCTGACTGCGTGATGAATCACTAAAATTCCTGCTTATTTGCTTCCTACCAAAATGAGCTGGCATTTCCAAAATCACCCTTCCTCCCACTGACTATTATGTTGCAATACAGGTTTGCTTTGCTTGATGTACTGCATTTCTTGTTAATCACAGAATGTTAGGGGTTGTAAGGGACCCCAAAAGATCATCCAGTCCAACCCCGCTGCCAGAGCAGGATCACCTATACCAGATCACACAGGAATGCATCCAGGCAGGTTTTGAATATCTCCAGAGAGAGAGACTCCACACCCCCCTTGGGCAGCCTGTTCCAGTGTTCTGTCACCCTCACAGTTAAAAAGTTTTCCTTATGTTTACATAGAACTTCCTATGCAACTTCCACCCATTGCCCTTTGTCCTGTCATTGGGCATCACCAAAAAGAGCCTGTCTCCATCCTCTTGGCACTCACCCTTTACATATTTAGAAACATCAATGAGGTCACCCCCTAGTCTCCTCCTCTCCAAACTAAAGAGCTCCATCTCCCTCCATCTTTCCCCATATGGAAGATGTTCCACTCCCTTAATCATCTTTGTGGCTCTGCACTGGACTCTTTCAAGCAGTTCCCTGAGGTCCTTCTTGAACTGAGGGGCCCAGAACTGGACACAATACTCCAGATACAGCCTTACCAGAGCAGAGTAGAGGGTGAGGAGAACTTTTGTCAACCTACTGACCACACTTTTTCTCACTACCTGATTATCCAGACCACACTTCCTCAGTTCAGCTGCAAGGATGCTGTGGGAGGTGGTGTCAAATGCTTTACTGAAATCAGGATAAACCACATCCACTGCTTTACCATCTATTGACCTGGTTATGTCTTCATAAAGGGCTATCAGGTTGGTCAAACCTGAACTCCCCTTGGTAAAACCATGTTGACTGCTCCTAATGACCCTCTTGTCCTTAATATGCCTAAGGACAGTGCTAAGGATAGCTTGTTCCATTACCTTTCCTGGGATGGAGGTGAGGCTGACCTGTCTATAGTTACTTGGGTCCTCCTTCTTACCCTTTTTAAAGATTGGAGTGATGTTCGCCTTCCTCCAGTCCCCAGGCACCTCTCCTGTCCAGCATTTAGTAACTCTGCCTTCTTTGTATCCTCTGTCACCAAAGCACCCATCTCATTCAGCAGTAGGCCTACATTGCCTCTAGGGTTAGTTTTGCCTGCAATGTATTTGTATTCTGTTGTCCTTGACCTCCCTTGCAAGGCTGAATTCCAAGGAGGCCTTAGCTTTCCTAGTTGACTCCCTACATTCTCTGACAATGGTCTTATACGCCTCCCAAGTGGCCAGCCTCTCCTTCCATGATCTGTAGATTCTCTTCTTCCACTTGAGTTTGCTCAGCAGTTCCCTATTTAACCATGCAGGTCTCCTGGCTCCCTTTCTCACTTTCCTACTTGTTGGAATGCTCTGATCTTGAGCTTGGAAGAAGTGGTCCTTGAATATTAACCAACTATCATGGGTCCCTTTGCCTCCTAGTACCCTGTCTCATGAGATTTTAGCTCACAAAGGTTCTGGAATTAAACAATTTAGTTACAAAGTGAATATGACAATGTGCAGATCTTGATATTTACATAGTGTGTATATGACAATAGCAAAGGAAAAACAATCAGGAAAGAAACAGTAGAGAAAATAAAAGGGATTAGAAAATGAGCAGAGAAAGATTGCAAGGAAATGGCTCACCTGTTGTCAAAATAAATCAGACACATTTTAAATTGCCCTAGTGTCAGATGTAGACTAGGTGTCAGAGTAGATACTGGCATTAATCCATTTATCTCCATTGATTTTTAGAAAGATTTTGAGACTAGCTTGAATAGAAATCCTCTGGGAGTCCATCCTGATCTTTTTTTCAAGTGAAATTCATTCTGCCACAGGTGTAGATATATTTTCAGCCAAAACTGATACTTTCCTTCAGCCAGTCTCTTCTTTAAATTAACCACTATCAGTTCAGTGATATCCAGAGCAGAATCAGAGAGATTTGTAACAAAACTAATTTGGCCAGCTAAATTGGTCCCTAAATCAGTTCAGCTCCAATGTAGCCCTCTCCTTTATGTCCTCGTGGACTACCCTCCAATACATTAGCTTTCCTAGAAGTCACACACCACTTCATGTTTGTGGTCAAATCCATAATTACATTCACTTTGAACATCATCTCTAGGTTCTGATCCAGAGATGCATCATTTAATTTTGGCTAGTAAAAAGACATTATTTTCAGTAGTATATCATGTGCTGATATTAAAGATTAATGAACCCAGAAAAGCTAGATAAAAGTCTTTTCACTGGGAAATGGTTTGGATATACAGTTCCCAGTACAGACAAGAGTTACTGCTTATGTGGCAGATTCATGTTTGATTTTTAAATCTCCTGTTATGACTCTTCAATCTAATTGTCTCAAACTACGGCTAATACAGTGTAGGAATCCTTTTGTCTCTCCAAGGGGAAAATGATACCAGGTGATACAATATTTAAGTGAAAAGGCAATATTAGTAACAGATAGGAGATCAAAATAGAAAATATCAGTATGCAATGACAAATCCATAGCACAGCCCCTTGAAGGCAATATACAGGTCTCGTCATCTGGGTATAGCAGACCTAGAAAAGTTGCAAGGGTGAAATTTAACATGGTGAAGGAGCAATGGGCTGATATCTGTACAATGAATGAGTGCTTTTAATCTGTGGAAAATAGCTTTATGGCAGAGAGAAAAAAATCATGAGTGCATGGGAAAGATAAATGGGGAATAGATATGTGCTGTCTCTTGTAATACAAGACCTAGAAGACATAAAATCAAACTCTCAGGTGGCTAACAAAGGGGACACTTTTCTGTGGAATTAATTGCAAGATGCCATGGATTTCAAAAGCTTACATGCTTCAGAGAACAATTACACAAATTAATGGCTGAAAGTAATCTATCAAACAGTATTAAAAAGAAATCATACCACAGGATCAGGCCTTGATCTAGATGTGCTGGTGGGAAGCCTCACTGTCTTCCCAAGATTAAGCCCAGAGGATAGCCTGAGGATGCTGATCCTCCTTTAGGTACATAAGTGGTAGTTGCTGTACTGTTAAGGAAGAAAATAATAATTAACATTACAGGGTTAGATAAAATTATAGTTCTGAAGGACACTGCAATGAGGTGGACCAAATTTGAGGGTGGGAAGCATGGCAGAGGCATGGGCCCCTGGTTCCCTTCTAGCATGTGAAAACAACTCTATACAGAAACCAATGTGCCAGAAGATGAGCTGCCGGGGCAGACAGCCAGCCTGGATGGGCAACAAACTTCTAAAGGAACTAAGGGAAAAAAAGAGGGTGTATCATCTTTGGAAGAAAGGTGAGGTAACCCATAGAATGTTTAAGGCTGTTGCTAGGTCATGTAGGAAAAAAAATTAGAGAGGCAAAAGCCCATTTAGAGCTTAGACTGGCCACTGCTGTGAAGGACAACAAAAAATCCTTCTATAAATATATTAATGGCAAGAGGAGGGGCAAGGACAACCTCCACTCCTTGGTGGACACAGAGGGGAACATAACAACAGAAGATGAGGAGAAGGCAGAGGTACTTAACACCTTTTTTGCCTCAAATTTTAATAGCAGGGCAGGTTGTCTTCCAGTCAACTGGCCTCCTAAGCTGGCAGATGGAGTCAGGGAGCAGTATAGTTCCCCTGTGATCCAGGAGGGTGCTGAGAGAGCAGGAAGATGAGCTGGCCAAGACACTCTCCATCATTTACCACCAGTCCTGGCTCACTGGAGAGGTCCCAGATGACTGGAAGCTGGCCAATACAATGCCCATCCACAAGAAGGACTAATTGGATGAGCCAGGGAATTCCAGACCTGTCAGCCTGACCTCAGTTCCAGGCAAGATTATGGAACAGGTCATCTTGAGTGCAATCACACAGCACTTACAGGATGGCCAAGGGATCAGGCCAGCCAGCATGGTTTCAGAAAGGGCAGGTCCTGCCTGACTAACCTGATCTTTTATGATCAGATGACCCGCCTGGTGGATGTGGGGAGGCCTGTGGATGTAGTCTACCTGGACTTCAGCAAGGCCTTTGACACTGTCCCCCACAGCAAACTCCCGGCCAAGCTGTCAGCCCATGGCTTGGACAGCAGCACTCTGTGCTGGGTTAGGAACTGGCTGGAGGGCCGAGCCCAGAGAGTGATGGTGAATGGTGCCACATTCAGCTGGCAGCCAGTCACTAGTGGCGTCCCCCAGGGATCAGTGCTGGGCCCTATCCTGTTCAATATCTTTATTGATGATCTGGATGAGGGCATTGAGTCCATCATCCGTAAATTTGCAGACAACACCAAGCTGGGGGCAGGTGTTGATCTGCTAGAGAGTAGGAGAGCTCTGCAGAGGGACCTTGACAGGCTGGGCAGATGGGCAGAGTCCAACAGCATGAGATTTAACACATCCAAGTGCCAGGTTCTACACATTGGCCACAACAACCCCACGCAGTGCTACAGGCTGGGGTCAGAGTGGCTGGAGAGCAGCCAGGCAGAAAGAGACCTGGGGGTACTGGTTGACAGCCTGCTGAACATAAGCCAGCAGTGCGCCCAGGTGGCCAAGAAGGCCAATGGCATCCTGGCCTGTATCAGGAACAGTGTGGCCAGCAGGAGCAGGGAGGTCATTCTGCCCCTGTACTCAGCACTGGTTAGGCTGCACCTTGAGGACTGTGTCCAGTTCTGGGCCCCTCAGTTTAGGAAAGATGTTGACTTGCTGGAATGTGTCCAGAGAAGGGCAACAAAGCTGGTGAGGGGTTTGGAGCACAAGCCCTGTGAGGAGAGGCTGAGGGAGCTGGGGTTGCTTAGCCTGGATTAGCGGCTCAGGGGAGACCTTCTTGCTCTCTACAACTACCTGAAGGGAGGTTGTAGACAGGTGGAGGTTGGTCTCTTCTCCCAGGCAACCAGCACCAGAACAAGAGGACACAGTCTCAAGCTTCGCCAGGGGAGGTTTAGGCTGGATGTTAAGAAGAAATTCTTCATAGAGAGTGTGATTTGCCATTGGAATGTGCTGGCCAGGGAGGTGGATGAGTCACCATCACTGGAGGTGTTTAGAAAGCGGCTTGATGGGGTGTTTGGTGCCATGGTTTAGTTGATTAGATGGTGTTGGATGATAGGTTGGACACAATGATCTCGAAGGTCTCTTCCAACCTGGTTTATTCTATTCTATTCTATTCTATCTAACAAATCACTGATTGCATACCACTCAACTTTGTATTTTTCTCCAGAAATTGTGACTTCTCCTCTTTTAAATATCACGTCCCATAAGTCAGCATGCCATTATACTGGTGTGCTTTCCTTTCTCTACCTCTCTTCTTTTTTTTTTTTCTTTTTTTTAATGCAATATAACTTGATCCTCTTCTCATGTTACTGGAAAAGTATGTCTCACAAGCATTTTGGCTTCTTTTACTGGTAATTGCTTCTTTTGCTAATATCTTGACTAGGATCTTTACACCTGAATTTAATACTCACTTGTCCTGTATTCTGCTTCTCTATGTTAGGGATAACTATTACCTTATGAGCTAAATAGAAGCTGTCTCTTTTGGGGGGCTTAAGGAAAAAGGCTAGGCTAGGCACAAGGAAGGATTTTAACACATTTGAGCTGCTGTCCAGCATCACAAATGGCAGGCACAGTATTTCTGATACCACTCATGCAGTGTTTGGAGTGGTTATGTAAGTCAGGTAGCAGGAGAAATTAAATATGTACATTCCTCAAATCTAGCCAATCTACAGCTAAAAGAAGAGTTTAGGGCTGATGAAAAGGTTCAACAGAACCATGGGCAGTGCTTGTGCTCCAGGGTATGCATATAAGGTAGGGAAACACTTTTCAGAAAATGGAATCAGGAAGATGATAAAAACAAACAAACAAACAAATATACAACTTAGAATGGAGTCAAGAAGATTCACAACTGGGAGATTATAGCAGTCAGAAGGCCTGTACCAGCACCAGCAGCCACCCTGTCAAGTAACAGATGCTCAGTCTGTGAGAGAGATCTATGGTAGCAGTCTTAATATGTTATCAGGCTCACTGATCTGTGCCAGGCATGCCTGGAACAAATGAGTTTTGCCAGTCATCTCCAGCTGTAACTGGGAAGTTGGCAGAGAAAAATTGGAAAGTTGTTGGAGGCCCTAGGACCACACCTGAGTTCCTTAACTCGAGCTGTCTGTCCAGTTTTGGGGAAGCTTCGTCTCAAAGCACAGTGGGCAGCTGTCAGGCAGCTCTGGGACAAACACCCCTGGCTGTCCAAGCTCTTGCAAGGAGCTTATCCTTCAGCAAGAGAAGTCACCCTCTTTCCTGTCCTGCTCCTCTCTGGCAAGTCATGTCCAGAAGTGGATTTAGGTACTTAGATGGAAAGGTATACATGTTAATTTGGTGGGGTGAGAAAGCTCTGATAATGCTCATTTTGGATAACACATGTAGTCGTAACACAGATATGCTAAAATCCTGCCATCAACACACAAATACTGTATATTTACATACCCTAAAGATCTTAAATTGCATCAGATATTAATGAATGAGAACACAATAAAGTCCCACATGCGGCTTGGGTAGGTAACATAGTCCACATTGCATGGATGAATGACAGACAGGTGGAGACAGAAAGCCGAAGACCTTCTTTGCCAAGACACTGTGAGTGTGAAGAAGACCCAGATCCATCATCTCCAATGTCTCCTCAAAAATTGTCTTCCAGATTTCTTTCTAAGGGACATGAAAATAAGAAGTGGACACACTCTTTAAAAACTCCTGCGCAGAAAGTACAGCTTTTCCTTGAGTGTATTTTCCTCATCCCCATCCCCGCAGCAGGGACCTGCCTTTTCGCAACACAACAGGGAAGCGCTGTCATCCCCATCCTATGTGGCACGCAGGCGACAAGGCCCTGCCCCAACAGCACCGGTCCATGTAGCAGGACAAGGACCAAAGTCCGCCCGCCCCGGTTCCGAGGCAGGGAGACAGGGAGCCGGGCCCCCCAGCCGGGAAGGCGCCAGGCGGCCGGCAGGCGTGGAGCTGGAGCCGCCGTCGCGATGCTCCCGCCGGCCCAGCAGGTGTCCCCACAGCACCAGGGTCGCCGCTGTCCCTGCGCATGATGCACTGCGGGCGCAGGCCGCGCCAGTGGTGACGTCACACGTGCGGCAGATGACGCCAGCGGGCGGCAGCAGCCACAGGGAGTGGGTCAATGTAACCGGCGTATCTGGACACCAAACCTTTGTTGGAGAGACTTCATTTTGCAGTCTTTGGCCAGTTCACTGTCACTGTCATTTTTGGCATCATGGCAGGGCAGTGATACTATGGCAGGACCCTGCTGCAGTGGGTGAACACCAGTTGTGTGCTCAGGAAAAGTCATCTGCTTAATTTCCCAGGCAGGAAATTGGGGCTGAGTGGCACATCTTTGGATCGCAAATCAGAGAGGGTAGGTACCGTAGTGAATGCACAGTAAACTCGCAGAGAACAATAGCGGTCAATGACACAGCTGAAATGCCTAGGTTTGTTCCAGCTAATGTAGTGGTCACAGATAGATACATACATCCAAAGGCTGGTTTAAATTCTCCTCCCCCGTGGGCTGAATTCAGACTTGTGTTCAAGTTTCTGGCAAGTTACAGTGCTAGAAATTGCACATGTACCTCTCCAAGCATATCAAACACAAGACCTTCCCTTCTCTCTGACTGCAGGACCTGTGACTGATTTGCTTATCTCAGAAATCCACAGCATTTCAACATACATAATTTGTTTAAGCAGGATTATCAGACTAACTCAGATTCAAACAGCTGGTTTTTTTCCCTAATCACTAGTGAAAAAAATCCTTGCTCTTTTCTGTCTTTTTTTTTTTTTTTTTTTTAACTTCTCCTGTCATGGTCTTAAGGCTGGATAATAAGATAATACCAAGTCCCTTTGAAATGACTGCCAATGCAACACTGCCACCATTGCACATGCACCCTGCATGGACAAAATCAGAACCTTTCCAGGATTCTGATGGCTCTGCACTTTACAGCCCTTAACTACTTTTTTTTTTTTCCCCTAAGCATTGACCATGCAGTACTCAAATAATGTTTTAATTAAAGATGGTTTGTATAATCCATTGGCCTCGATACATATTATCTGCCATATGTTTCAGTGAAGTTAGTTCATGGTACTCACCTCCCTGGTACTGGAGCATCTTACAAGCTAAATCTGAGATTTCAGATGAGTCAGCTTTTGACATGCCTTTACTCTTAGCAGATGAACACTGCTCTGAGTACCTTGCTGTTTATCAAAGTGATACTTGAGAGAGTCAACTCAGCCAACACTGTCTTTCCTGAGCTATTAACACAGGAAAGTCATGTAATGAGCATGTCACAGTTATGTTTTCTGTTCCACTTTCCCTCAGTAGCATGCTCCTGGATGCAAACCCTCAACTCCTAAACTCCCAGACACACCTTTTTGAAGATTCCTTTCATCTGCAACTATTGTGATGCCAGTTACTGGAAATGGAGGCAGGAATAAAGAAATGTGTTTGCCAGCCTCAGTGCTCAGACCGTCAAGACAAAGAAGTCATTACACTCATCTGAGATTCATTTTTTGATGAGATGAAAGTCTGGAAAGCCCCATCCTCTGCAGGTGCTGACACACAAGGAACCACACAGATTTGTGCTGGCTGAATGCCTTTCCTCAGCACCAGCTCCAAAACTCTGATCTCGTACCTACCATCTTCATTCATAAAGCCCACCTTCCTACCACATGTGCAGCCACTCCGCAGGGTTAAGCCCTGCAGTGCCTGCTATCCCAGTACCAGCAACATCTGTGCCTAAAACAAGCTTGGTTATTGTGGTGGATTATAAATTGCCCCCACCAATAAATTGCCAGACCAGCTCAGTTGAAAGCAAAATGAAGCCACCATTTACAAGCAAAACTACAATTTAAAATGGAATGCAGTCAATATATACAAAATATACATTATTTACATATATTTACAGGTATTTACAATTTATAAACAGCACAAGAACCCCCCTGGACAAACTAGGGGAGCTAATAGCTTCCCAATCTCTGCCCCTTTCCCTCTATCCGCCCTGTACACAAGGGACAAGAGAAAAGAGCAGAGTTTTATTTTGTTAGGATACTCAGCCACAACAAAGAACACAGCCAAGGTCAGCAAAGCCAGACAGAAGCACAAGTTAGTATCTTTCAGAGCCAGGAAGCTGAAAAGAGAGAGCAAGATAGTTCACCTGTCTAAGTTTTATGCAAGATACCTGTCCAATGGGATTATTTAGAGTTTATAGTTACTTTTCTTTTTACACCCAATAGCAATTTATTTACATTCTACTACTTTCTGTTCAAGATCTGTGGAAAATTTTCTGAAACTACCACAGTTAGATAGCCTATTGTGGTACACTGGGGAAATCACCTCTTCCTGAATGATTTTCAAAATGCTGCCTTTAAAGTCACTCATTCATTTGGGTTAGTTACACATCCCTAATATCAATCATTCCTCTGTGTTGTCCTCCTGTTTTCCTCTGGATGTAACAGGGATTCACTTCCACACACCTACTGTTCAGTGGAATCAAGGAAGAGTCCAAGGACCATCTGGAGTGTTTTTAGATCATCTGAGACTAGAGAGAGAATATCTTCCTAGTATCCTCCCATGTGTCACTCATCTCTATACCCTTGTTCTTGTCAACCTATCAGACACTTTCAGGGTGTATTTACTTCCACACAGACAGAAGGATGCACCAACAAATAAGCATATAACCCAGCAAATTTTCAAATATTTAGACTAATAACTATCAGGACTGGAAGATAAAATGAGCAACATAGAGAGTAAACTTGTAATGTAGTCTCTCAGCAGCAAATTAATTATTTTTAGTGTCAGAAACTTTCAGGGACTGAGAAGATACTATCTGTACCTTATATTCAGAAGCACTTAATATAATGGTATTAGGCTAGAGGCCTTGTTGGATGCATGAACTCCTTTTCTTTGCATTGCTATTTCTGAATTCTTTTGGTTCCTCTGTCAAGTCCCAGCACCACAAAATGATGCACTATTGTATCACCACCTAATACCGAGACTTTGACAGCAGCCAGAAAAACTCGGGGATTTCTCCACCCCTTATGAGTAACCAGTGATCTTAAAAGACCTTACAGACTGCTGCCACAAGGAGTACATCTCTCTCAGACAAATTCATACACATACGAACAGATAAAAATAGGTATCCAAGACAGTAAGAAGTATTACATGAGCTTTACATCTCAATTAATGTGTGTACTGAGTGGTACTGAGGAAACAGCTTGCACTCCCACCCCTGTGCTTTAAATACCTTTTCTGAAGTATAAAAGACTAAAGCAGTGAAGTGGGAGACAAAGCTTTCAGCATATGTATCTCAGAAGGCTTCTGAACACCTGATGTTTCCTGTTTTGAAAGATTTAAACATTTGAAGATAATGATTTTTTTGCAGAATCTTGATTACCAGGAGCACCAGCCTAGCAGAAGAAAATGAAAGAGAAGGTATTGGAGGAAAAAGAACTAGAGATAGGCAAAGCTCTTCTTCTCTTCATTTGAGCTTTCCTGACTCTGCTTTGCCTACAGAGGTTTACATAGAGAACATTCTGGAACAGGCCACAAGGCTACCAAGGCATACCCTACAGATCTTAAAAGATTCCCCATAATATCTTTCTCTGTCAACCCAAGTACCTTGAAACATGCTCCATCTTACAGAGGATTTAACTGCCTGTCATCCCTTCAGAGAGATGCAGCAAGAGCCCACCCTTAATTTGCTTTTCTAATGGGCCATTCCCCCATGCCACCACTCCCTCAAGGCCTTCTATTGCTACCCCAACCAGTGACTCAGAATCAGTGTAAAAAGAGATGGGTTACTTTTTCCCTCAAACGAAGTTATGAATGGAGAACAGAACTGCAGGCAACACTTGGATATCAGTTATATCCATTACATGAGCAGCCACCATACCTAGAACATGATACAAAAGCTAAACTAAACCCAGCTCACTCCTCTGCTTGGTGGCAAGCTATAGCAAGAACTTATTTTTTATACCAAAGTTAACATATGATTATGCACATGGATAAAGCAACTGCAATGATGTTACAAAGTTGATCACCTGTTTACATGATCAGTTTTCAGAAAAGAGCTGTAGAACAATGGGATTCTGACCATTTATATTAAATCCTGCACTGAACGCGTCATAAAGTGCTTATGACCCAATTAGAAAATTCCAGCTTATAAACTCTACAAGGAAGTACAATATATCCCACAGTGGTTAATTGGTTGTGTTTTGGTTTGGGTTTTTTTTCCAATTGTCTTTGCATAAGGAAGCAATTACAAAACTGGATGTAGCTATTGCTGGGACTAGGCAAGCAGGTTCTGGCTTTGTTGGTACAAGACTTACCTACAAGACCTATTCATTTAATATTTTTTTTTTCCTGGTAATATAAAAAGTAAAAACCCACCCAAACTGTTAGATACTGTTTCCTAAATTGCAATGAGCCCTGTCTGACAATGCCAACAGAACATTTACATCCAGTTCCAGCGTATCTCAGTATATAATGTTGTTGAGCATTTAATGTGGCTGTTAACTCTTTATTGCAGTTCTCCATGAAACAACATAAAAACTGATGTTTGACTGTGCAGAGGATACAAAATATACTATGTTACATTTTTCCAGCCTCTAAAACTCCCATTAAGATAATGATGCAATTCCTTATCATATTTTTATCACAGGTGAAAGATAAAGAAAGCAATTGCATTTTGACTGCACCCCACAAGATTGTATTAGCAAAAGGATTGCTTCTTTGCATGACTAATTTTGATTAAATTAGTTTCATTTAAATATCAAATTGCGTTCTTCACCTTCCTTCACCAAGGTATAGTATTCCTGATTGGTTTAAAATTCCACTTTTTTATATAGTTAAACATGCATTTCAATTTATTGTACAGGTTGTTCTTGATTGGAAAAAAAAACAAACAAAAAACCCACAACAAACAAAAGCAATACCAACAGCTAATTTATGGGAAAGAGTTTAAGTCACATTTGCAACCAACAGCAATAAAATGTTAAAGTGTGTATTTCCACAGAATGTACAATCTGTAAGTTAAACATCCAACATGCTTGGCAATAGGAAGTTTTGTATGACTTGATTTGCCGTAAAAGGCAATAAAGAAAGTTGCGCTGTATAGAGACAAGCTGAAGATTAACTGCAAAAATGTAATAATTTATTAACTTACTAAATTCTGAAAAGACAAAGATTTTCAGTTTACTTTCTTTTCTCAAATACAATGCAAAAATAATTTATTCCTTCATTGCAAATGACATTATACTGAATTACAGCTACTTTAAAAATATTTTATACAGTTCTGGCCAAAGTCAACCTGAGGTGCTGGAGCAATTGCAGAAGAGGGCAATGAAGCTGGTGAAGGGCCTGGTGAATAAATCTTATGAAGAACAACTGAAGGAGCTGAGGCTGTTTATTTTGAAGAGAAGGAGGCTGAGGGGAGACCTCATCGCTCTCTACAACTGAAAGGACTTTGTGGAGAGGTTGGTGCTGGTCTCTTCTCAGGGGTTAAGTAGTGATAGAACAAGAGGGAATGGCCTCAAACTGCAACAGGGTAGGTTTAGAACGGACATTAGAAAAAGATTTTCACAGAGAGTGGTCAGACATTGCAATGGGCTGCCCAAGGAGGTGTTTGAGTCACCATCTCATATGGTGCTTTGGGATATGGTTTAGGGGTGAATTTTGTAGTGTAGGGTCAATGGCTGGATGATGATATTGGGGGTCTTTTCCAACTTGAATGATTCTGTGAAACATGTATTTTGCTCTGGCTGTAAATGATTCCCCCGCAATTATCTTTTGACAAATGATAGTCCCTATTCAGCCGCTCAGCTCTCCATATGTCTGTGTGCCCAGCGGGGCAAGAAGGCAAATGGCATCAGGAATCAGGAAAAGTGTGGCCAGCAGGAGCAGGGAAGTCATTCTGCCCCTGTACTAAGCACTGGTTAGGCCACACCTTGAGTACTGTGTCCAATTCTGGGCCTCTCAATTTAGGAAAGATGTTGAGCTCCTGGAACATGTCCAGAGAAGGGCAACAAAGATGGTGAGGGGTTTGGAGCACAAGCCCTATGAGGAGAGGCTGAGGGAGCTGGAGTTGCTTAGCCTGGAGAAAAGGAGGCTCAGGGGAGACCTTCTTGCTCTCTACAACTACCTGAAGGGAGGTTGTAGCCAGGTGGGGGTTGGTCTCTTCTCCCAGGCAACCAGCACCAGAACAAGAGGACACAATCTTAAGCTGTGCCAGGGGAGGCTTAGGTTAGATATTAGGAAGAAATTCTTCCCAGGAAGAGTGATTGGTCATTGGAATGCGCTGCCCAGGGAGGTGGAGTCACCATCACTGGAAGTGTTTAAGAAGAGACTGGATGAGGCACTTAGTGCCATGGTTTAGTTGATTAGATGGTGTTGGGTGATAGGTTGGACTTGATGATCTCGAAGGTCTTTTCCAGCCTAGTTAATTCTATTCTATTCTATGAAACCCTGAACAAAGCCCATGGATTTTAACAGGATTAGTCTACAAACTGGCAAATTTGTCTTTCTGGAGTGATCCATGTGGGGATCCAGCAAACAACAAAAAAAGGCTTCCTAGTTTGATGAGCTTTTTACAGTTTCTTTTAAAGCATCCAGTAGTACACACAGTGCAAAGATTAACTTCTTGAGTTGTTAATACCCATTATATCAGGCAAAACCAAGCATAAAGTGATAAATCCTTCACTGTGTTTCTCCTATGTTGCACACACATCATGTGAAGGTTATTAAAAGTTTTTTACTTTGTCTTCATCTTTGTAAAAAGGGGAACCTGAGGGCAGTAGAGTTTGGATTACTTATAGCCACATTTCAGTGTAAAACATACTAGTTTTGAGACTCCATGTTTATACCATTGATTCTCAATTATGTTCCACTTCAGGTTAGTGTTACAATTCTTCATGTTGTTATGCAAATGGTTTTATAAGTCAAAAGAAATCCACTGCTATAGTAACACATTTTATAATAGTATCTGTATGAGTAGCATGGCAGTTAGTTTGTTCTGACATTTTCTATGGAAGTTAATAACATGTTCCTAGAAAAATCAAATTATTTTTTATAGTCTTTCTGGCAGTCTATGGTCTTGTAAAGCATTCCCTGAAGATGTAACCTTATGGCTTTCAGGGTACACGTACAGGTTCCATGCCATATAGGGTTCACCTATGAATCTCATTGCAGATTCAGAACCAAACAGCCAGCAGCTACAGTGGGGAACAAGTGA
This sequence comes from Dryobates pubescens, assembly GCF_014839835.1. Classification (NCBI taxonomy): domain Eukaryota; kingdom Metazoa; phylum Chordata; class Aves; order Piciformes; family Picidae; genus Dryobates; species Dryobates pubescens. Next base: position 107,122,672 of record NC_071657.1, on the reverse strand, counting down.
TGAGGGGAAGTTGTTTGTTTGAATTGGAAGTAAATGGTTATGCCTGAGCTGCCTTTGGAGTCCTGGTACCATGAGGCTGATGAATTAATCCTCCTGCTGTGGGCAGCCTTGGCAAGGCCTTAGCTGGAGTACTACTGTGTCCAGTTTTGTGCCTTCCAAAACCAACGTGACCCATTTGGCAAGAGCCTGTAGGCAAGCTCCAGGAGGTCTAAGGAACATGAACTAAAACGAGTCAGCCAGGATGGCCCAGATTGGAGATGGGAAAATACCAGGAAGATAAAAACCCAACACCTTGAACAAAAAGTAGCTGAAAAAACACCCAAACCCAACCAACCAACCAACCCAAAAATGAAACACAAGACCCACTAACAAACAAAACCCAAGAGGCTCAACCTTTAGAAGTAGACATTTAACAAGACAGCATGAAAATCTTTCCAAAGGAAAAGGCTGCTGCACACTAAAGTAGATTGCCATCTACAGGAGTTTATGAGGACAGCTTGAACCAATTTTGTCCTTGCTTTAGCACATGGGGCTGGACGGCCCAGCCTGCAGATGGGCATGCCAGCGTTTGGGGCTCCTGGGCTACGAGTAACTCTTTGAGTTACTTCCAGCTTGTACTGACAGTAGGACAGGTCCTACCTGCCGTGTGCTGGCGAGTAACCGCACTAAGGATGCCGTCCGCTATCCTGTATCCCCACTGCGGCTGATGCGGCCGGACCGGGCTAGCGGGTTCCGAGTCGCGGCAAGGTTGTCCGCTGCCTCCAGGCGGCCAGGCTGGGCACCGCGCTCCGCAGACTCGACGGGCGTCCCAGCCTAGCGCCAGCCCCTTCGCCGGGCCCCCGCCTTGTTCGGGGCAAGGGGCCCGGCCCTGGCGCCCGGCTCGGCAGGCCGCAGCGAGGGCCGGGAACAGCCGCGGGGCCCGGGGACGGGCGCCCCGGGGCCGCGACGGGGCCGGGCGGCGGCGGTCAAGCGGGGCGGGAAGCCCCACAGTCGGTTCCTTCTTTGCCCGGCGTGTGATTGGCGGCGGCTCCGGAGCTGCCTACCTCCGACCATGGAGCCTTCCCTCCGGCCCCCGGCCCGCTCCCCTTCCTGCTGAGGAAAACACCTGTCCGAAGACGGAGCCGCTGCCGCGCTGGTGCGGTGAGTAGCTCTGTCCCGGGGGCCGGCGAGGGTCTCCAGCGGAGCCTGCCCTAGGATGGCCCTGCCCGAGGCCCGGGGATCGCTGATGGCGCTGGGGGCACAAGGCCGTGCCGGGGGGGTGCGGCCCGGCTCCTGCGGTGGCAGTGGGCAGACTTGCCCGGCGGGCGCGCGGGTGGCCGCGGCTCCCTGCTGCCTCACCGGGCCCGGCGATGTTTGTCCTCACGGGGCAACTACTTTGCTGTTGCTCCCGAGGGCGTTGCGGAGCGGAGCGGCGCGGCTCGGCCGCCATCTCGGGGCGCGGACGGGCAAGGGGGGCGCGGCCTCGGGGCCCGGGCGGTGGACCGAGGGAGTGATGCAGCCCGAGCCCCCGCTGCTGCCCGCTGTGCCGTGCCTGGCGCAGGAGGCGCGCATCGGCCCGAGCTCTCTTCCAGCAGGCCGTATGTGGAGTCACCGCTGCGTTCTCCAAGGCAAGGGCTGAGACCCCGTGGGCTGCCCATTTCTTCGTTCCGTGCAGTCTTGGACTTGACTCACGCCCTAGCCCAAACAAGAGTTACAGTTATACTGCTGAGGAAACTGTTACTAGGTTAAATAAAACAGTGCCCAGTGAAAAATCACACTAGGTGGTAACTTTTTCCTCTGGCATTGAGAACTGTGAGTTAGCTCTGCTGCAACATAGCTTTTAAACAAGAAATAATTGTATTTCCTCATCCAACAAAAAATAATTTCTTGTGTCTATCTAATACATGTAGAGCATAAAACCTTCTTTCACCACAAAGTATCTGAAAAAACAGCTGAGGGCATTCAGGAGATGTTTGTCGGTAGCCGTTAAATCATACCACTAAAGATAAGTATTTGAAAATCCAGGTGCAATTGAAAAGGACACGCTGTATCTAAACAGCGAGTGTGGCCCTGCAGGAGCCATAGCTGTGATCTCTCTGTTTCTAGACTCCATGAAGTGTTGGTTTAAAGGTAAATCGCTATCACTTGTGTAATGCCAGTTGGCCAGAACTTTGCAAAGTTTCTTACCTATATTTTTGGAACCTGATAGAAGTTATTGTTTGTTCCAGAAGCCACCCTGAATAGATGCCTTGTGTAGAAACCAAACTGTGCTAAGGTCTGTAGTGAAGGCAGGGGATCCTGAAAACATTACAGCTAGAAGAGCAGTCAGATTTACTGTACAACCTCCTGGCAGAGACATTCAGCTCTATCTTTACCTTTTGATGACGAATGTGACTGTATTATCCATGACGTTTACTTGCTAATGGGAAGCTGCACTGATTTAATTCATATGCGAGCTAATACTTGCTAGAAGATTTGATAGAAGAACTGAGTGAAGCAGTTTTTATTGTTGTCTTCATTTATAATATGTTTGTGCTGTATCTTGACAGCGTAGTTCAACAGTGGATCGTTTTAGGTAGATGTATGGTACTTATCCAGCAAAAGGAAAGTGGTCTCCTGATACATGGCAATGCTGGCAAGTAGATGTAGTATGCTGCTTAAAAAACTTTGGGTCATGTCATAGGTGGATTTTAAAAAATTACCTGAAAGTATGGCTGTATATAGGTTATTCTTGTATTTGCACAACGTGTGCATGAGGCGATTCTTACTCCGACAGGGAGTGCCTGTTTTCTTCCAGGTTGTGTTGCATGGGAATGAGCTGACACTAAAGTAAAAGGATTTTCACATGGTAGGTTAAACCAGAAGCAGAAACAAGTGTAGAATAAGCATAACAATAATTGGCAAAGAATTAGCTGGTAAAATTCTAACAAAGCACTGGTGTTTGACAGATACCTTCAATTTTTTGTAGCAGAATATTTGAAGTAATTAATGATGATACCATGTTGTCTTTTTAAAGCATCTTTCAACCAGTATTCTTAAATCCTTTAACAAGTTTAGTCATGAAATTATCTCCTGCTGTGAATTACGTTTCAGTCTTGAGTTACGCTAAACTGCACTGGCTTAATTCTCTTCCCTTCCCTACAACTCCTGCAAGCAGTAAGTCAGATTAAGGAATTGATCCAGCTGTAAATTTACCAAACTCTGTTGTCATTGTGATCTGTTTGCTGATCTGAGCATTGAGATAGGAACATGAGTGGAAACAAAGGCAAGCCCATTTGCATTTCTTAGTTATGTTTTACAGCTCACCTCCTCCTTCTCCATTGCACTCCATAAGGATTCATGGATTAGTGGTAGGAATGTTCTCCTCATATAGGGAGTATGGGGTTAGAATTAAGTTATACTAGATTTACGAATGAAGAAGAGTGACTTTTTTTTTTTTTTGTAGCACTGTGGCAGTAGGTGTATAAAAATGTCAATGCTTAGACATGACAAAGGGTTTAGGAAGTGATTTTAAATTATTTTCAATTATAAATATCCAAATTTTCTGATGTATATGCCTGAGGAAATAAGGTTTTGCCATACCTGCACAAGAATTATCAAGTGATAGACACAATTTGGTGTCACTCTAAGAATGGGGACACTTTTGTGTCTGCTATGCAGAGACGGATTACAGTCAGTCATCACTCCAAGAATTGTCTCCTGAAGCTGATGAGAAGGGGTCAGAGCTGAACTGAAGGTGGAGTTGCGTATCTGGGTTGGACTGGACTGTACTATACATGGAAGGTCACAGCTCAAATGAATGTGGGAGAAGACACAGCTTTGTCTGGGCTGTGACAGAACTGTCACACCTTTTGCATTGTATCTGATGCAGTTTGTGGGGGAATACTTAAACCTTTCACAACATTACTCTACAAATCCTTTTAAGTGGGTGAATGTGTCAAACAGTTACATTAACTGAACAGTGTACAAAGTAGTCTCTGCTGCACGAGACAGAGAGACTGCTTTTCATTATCTTGATCAATGGAGTAGTGCCAGAATAGCTTAGGAGATGGAATATTAGTGCGTACGTGTGTTTGAAAAATTAATCCGGAAGTGAATATCAAGTGTCAGTGAGGTGAGGACATTTTAAATTGCCATGAATTCTTAGGTCTATCAAAACCCCAGTTCAAGTTTATTTAACGTGGTCAGCATGACAACTTTTCCAACAAGGGATAGTTCAAAAATACTGTTGCAATGAGAAACACCACCACCCCCCACTGCGAGCTGATTGTGTTTAAATGAAGAAAAATATGTGTTTGTATTGCACATTTTAGAAATTGTACTTAGAATACAGACTGTGCAAAAGCATTGCAAAGTCAAGCACTCCAAAGACAGGGAATTTCAAAATATGAGTTCTGCAAAACAGACTTTTCTCCTTCAGCATTGTTCCTTTTTCTACACCTCCATCTGCTTTTTTCTTTTTACATGAATCTGTCTGCTTTCTTCTTGTCCATAATTTTGGGTACTGCTGGGTTGTGGTTGAGGTTGCAGGTGCTGAGGTTTTCCAGCACTCGAGCGCTCTTTCAGCAGAGAGGATAGTGGTGCGCAGTGCTGAGATCCTGCAGAGACTGTGGTGGATTAATGTTGACAGTCTGCCCGTGCACAAAGGGATGAGTGCTGGAGATATGTTGGCCAAGGTAGATTTTGTGACAGTGACAAAATATTCAGGGCAATTTCACTTTCTTCAGAATTGTCAAATACTGTCTCAGAAAGATAGAGGGACCTGGGACAGGATGTGCTTTTGCCAAACTCACTTCTGGAGAAAAAAACAACTGTAATAGAAATCGGTTTTAGCTGCTAAGCAAAATGGTGCTCTGAGAAAGAAGAACTATATCTACAGAGGAGGGCTGTAGGCTTTTTTGCTTGGCGAAGTGTTGATTTTTGAGTTTGTGAATGGCATATTGGAGGCGGGTAAGAGCAGATTTTTTTGCCAGTACAGAGAGTTTCCAAACCCCCTTTTAATAAGGAAGGTATCTTAGGAGATAGGAAATTTGTATATGTTATTTTTTTTAAAAAAAAAAGACCCCACCACTTCACTGTTGCTAAAAGAACTTCCAGTTGTTTCATATTTTTTTCTCCTTCTCAAGAGTCATAATTTTTCTGAGATGTGTACTGCTTATTGCTCTTCAAAATGGTCAGCATTTCACTGCAAAAGTCATAAAGAAAAAAAGATGAAATTAGATTTTTTTTTCCTGCCTTTTCTTTCTGATTTGTGTGTTTTCCTAAATCTTTTCCCATGGAGATTTTACACTAGTAAAAGGACAGTTCTTCAGGTTGTAGTTAACCACAAGAACTAGGGTTGAAAGTCTATGATTTAAATTCCTCCCAAATCTTAAGTTATCATTTCTAGTGGATTTCATGGTGTGTTTGTAACCATAAATGGACAAATTAAAAATAATAGGAGGAAGACTGCAGTTCTATTGCTAAGGTTATTATAGAAGATCCTTGGCAGATCCATTTTAAAAAACGCTAGTGAATTTAAGTCGGGAGTCCTCAGAGGGCTATCACCATGAAAATAAAGAAACTTTGCAGATTTACTTGTCTTTTATAAAGTAGTTAGAATAACCAGAATATCTGTGTTTTAAAAATGCAAGTCCTTTATGCCTCTGTGTTAAATTGGCGTACGGTTAGTGTATTTTTACTGTTGTAACAGGAAAAGCATACTGACTTTTTTTAAAGTGAGCAATCATATGTAGAATCAACTTGGTTCAAACTTCCTTCCTGTTAAATGCAGCACTTCCTTTGCATCTGGATATAAGGGCAAGCGAGAAAAGCAGAACAGCTTAAACAAAGGATATTTTTATGTGAATGATCTTCCTTAAAAAAATTAGAAACCTCAGAATTTAAACAAATGAATCATCTTCAGCATTTCAGCCTTTGTTTTATCAGCAGGTAATATTCCTCTGTGCTTCGTCAGTTATAGGGGTGGTGTGTCCATAGTTGTTGCTTTATGGAACTTGAAAAAATAATTTGGGTTAACATGCTATGTTGTTTCAGTTTAACCTTTTATATTTTTGTCTTCTTGTTTTGTTATCTGCCAAGGCATTCTTGCATTGGTTTTGTTTTTTTCCAGCAGTTAGAGAAAGATTTTATGTGTAAAATGTGTTGTCTGGAGAAGATGTTCAGTATGTTGATGCAACTTAGCTTGTGTGAGCACGCTCAGTCACCACTGCCTTCCTCTTCAAGCTTTCAGTGAATAATTTCCACTTCAGTATTATTCAGTGGAAATTAGCTGTGAGCAACAATTTTTTTTGTTTACTAAAAACTGATAAGGTAGGCTGCTCATGTTCAGAGGTGTTTTACAGGTGCTTTAGGAGTGCGTTGATGTCTAGGGTAATACATCAACATCAGCTTAGGAATTTTTCTCTGTAACAAATGAGTAGGTGATACTGGAAGTGTCTATTTTCAAAAAGGATGGATGTTTTCAGTCTGGTGAATTGATTTATTTAAAGGAAGCACATCAAAGGATACTAGCCTTGAATTTAGGTGCGCATTAAATATCTGTCTTCAGAAGTAGCCCCTGACTTTTGAATCCTGAGGACTTTTTTGGGGGGGGGGTTAGTTCTTATTCCTTGTCACTAAAAAGAGAGGCAGAGGAAAATGGAAATAGGCTCAACACTGCAAATGAATTGCTTGTTACTTTCTATCATTCCTGGAGTTCAGTAGGATTGCTTCTGCTCATACTCTACCTTGTCTTTTGATTTCTATGAGAATCCACTTCTGTTAATGTCAACAGCATCAGAACAGGTGAGGCAGGAGAAAAATCAGTGCTAAATCAAATAGCATCGTGAACAAATCAGTGTAGTCAGACTGCTTATCCTCAGTGAAGTCTGGGGATAAAACTCTTAATTGTTTCATCATTGGGTGTTGTGTTGGGGGTTTGTTTGTTTGGGGATTTTTATGTTGTTTTACTGTGTTTTTTTGTTTGGTTTTGGTTTGTTGTTATATTTCTATATTTGGGGTTTATTTTACTTGATTATGTGTGAGATAGTTAGAATAGAATAGAATTAACCAGGTTGGAAGAGACCTTTGAGATCATCTAAGTCCAACCTATCATCCAACACTATCTAATCAACTAAACCATGGCATCAAACACCCCATCAAGTCTCTTTCTAAACACTTTCAGTGATGGTGACTCCACCACCTCCCTGGGCAGCCCATTCCAATGGGCTGTCACTCTCTCTATGAAGAATTTCTTTCTAACATCCAGTCTAAACCTCCCATGGTGCAACTTGAGATTGTGTCCTCTTGTTCTCGTGCTGGTTGCCTGGGAGAAGAGACTAACCCCCACCTGGCTACAACCTCCCTTCAGGTAGTTGTAGAGAGCAAGAAGGTCTCCCCTGAGCGTCCTCTTCTCCAGGCTAAGCAACCCCAGTTTCCTCAGCCTCTCCTCATAGGACTTGTGCTCCAAACCCCTCACCATCTTTGTTGCCCTTCTCTGGACACGTTCTAGCAAGTCAACATCTTTCATGTAAATCAAGTATTTATGACCAGACATTAATGGAAAGGGAAATTTGAAATGTGTGTACTCATCAGGATTTTGACTGGCCTTAGATTCTAATAGAGTAAAAAAATAAGAGTAAAGACAAATGTAAATGAGAAAGTAATCAAATATATGTATGTTTTGCTAGATTTCTTCTGGCATGGAGTTGGGGGATTATGAACAGCCCGTTGTTATGAGAGAGGAAAACAAACGAAGGAGAAGAAGAATGAAACCTCATTGTACATCAAGTAATTTATCATCAATGGAACTGATATCCATCGAGTTCATTTTACCTACAAGCAATAAACATACTAAAGTACCGGAAATTATATTACTCGAAATAGCTGGCAACTGTACAGTTGAGCAAATGAAAGCACAGGTTTGGATGCGTGCAATAGAGATGAGTCAAGCCACAGACTTCTACCATGCATTCACCCCAGATCAATTTATTCTGCAGTATCAGAAGAAAGGACAATGGTATGAAATTTATGATAAACATCAATTGTTACAGACATTGGACTGCATACTATACTGGAAAGTGTTACAGAAAAAGGTAGGCAAGATCTATGTTGTCCAGAAACAAAAGCCATCAGAAGAAGTCCAGGAATTTCAGCAGCAACTTAATGATTTAATTGGCTATGATGTCACTGATGTAAGCAATGTGCATGATGATGAGCTAGAATTTACCCGTCGCAGATTAGTCACTCCACGAATGATAGAGGTAGCCTGTAGAGATCCTAAATTGTATGCTATGCATCCATGGACTACATCTAAACCACTCCCAGAATATTTGTTTAAAAAAATCACTAATAATAACATTTTCATAATCATACATAGGGGAACAACTAGCCAAAAAATTAAAGTGTCAATAGATGACACTCCAGATATGATTCTCCAGAGCTTTTTCACAAAAATGGCAAAGAAGAAGTCTTTGATGGACATTCCTGAAGATCATAGTGAAATGGATTTCGTTCTCAGGATTTGTGGCAGAGATGAGTACATTACTGGAGAAACACGAATCAAAGATTTTCAGTGGATAAGACAATGCCTTAAGAATGGGGAAGAAATCCACCTTGTCTTAGACAATCCCCCTGACCCAAACGAGGATGAGGTTCAGAAGGAAGAGTGGCCCTTGGTGGATGACTGTACAGGAGTTACTGGGTATCATGAACAACTGACAATAGATGGAAAAGATCATGAGAGAGTCTTCACTATCTCTTTGTGGGATTGTAATAGGAAGTTTAGGGTGAAAATAATTGGTATTGATATCCCAGTTTTACCAAGAAATACTGATCTCACGGTGTTTGTGGAGGCTAACATTCAACACGGGCAACAGCTTCTGTCACAGAGGAGGACTTCATCAAAGCCTTTTACTGAGGAGGTTGTGTGGAACATTTGGTTGGAGTTTGATATCAAAATAAAGGATTTGCCTAAAGGAGCACTCCTCAATCTTCAAATATATTGTGGCAAAGCACAGGGACTGTCCACAAAGACAAACCTTCAGTCACATGAATCTCCCAACTCTGATTCAAAATGCAAAACTCAGCTTCTTTATTATGTAAATATTTTGTTGATAGATCACCGCTTCCTGCTACGAAGTGGGGAGTATGTGCTCCATATGTGGAAAATTCCAGGCAAAGGGGAAGAACAAGGAAGTATCAATGCAGACAAACTCACATCAGCAACTAACCCAGATAAAGAAAACTCCATGGCTATCTCCATTGTGCTGGACAAATATTGTCACCCAGTTGCCTTGCCCAAGCACAGAATAACATCAGACTCTCAAGGGGAGAGGACACGAGCAGAAATGCCCAACCAGCTTCGCAAGCAACTTGAGGAGATCATAACAACTGACCCACTTAATCCACTTTCTCCTGAAGACAAAGAACTGTTGTGGCACTTTAGATATGAAAGCATAAAGCACCCCAAGGCATATCCTAAGCTGCTTAGCTCTGTGAAATGGGGACAGCAAGAAGTAGTCTCCAAAACATACCAGTTGCTAGCTAAAAAGGAAGTTTGGGATCAAAGCACTTTAGATGTTGGACTCACAATGCAACTTCTGGACTGTAACTTTTCAGATGAAAATGTCAGAGCAATGGCAGTTCAAAAACTGGAAAGTTTAGAAGATGATGATGTTCTTCATTATCTTTTACAGCTTGTGCAGGTAAGGCATATTTGCATTCTTGAACTCTGCCTTCCAGAAATATTTGCATTACCCCATCATTCCCATCTTAGCAGGTCTAGTTAGCAAGCTCTAGTTTTGAAGTCGTCAGCATTTAGTCAAAGCGGTGGTAGTAACCGAGTCAACCCAAACCACACTTTCTACATTCATCTATTGCCTATGTTGTTATTTTCGTGTTACTGTTGCCTTGTGTCTTAAAATTGGTTTCCTGCAGTCTGGAAATTGTCAACAGTAGCATAGCTGTGATGGGGACAAAGCATAACTGTGCTGCCACTAATCCTGTTCAGGTCTGAATCACACAGCCCTGCAGAATGGTTGACTGGCTATAGCAGTATTTTGGAAAGACTGTAGACAGAAAGTAAAGACAGATACTGATGCAGGCAAGGCCTGACGAAAAATCCAGCATTGGGTTTTAGGCTAACAATAACCATAATTACACAGTTTGTTGCAAGGACTTCAATCTTGTACTATTAAGGGGACCAGATTTTTCTGAACGCTTCCAGAAAGTTTTAAGAATTAAATAAAGGGTTGCTAGGACTCCATAATGAGATCAAATAATTCTAGGAATTTTGGCAAAAGACTGGTTTTAATTGCAGTAAATCACTGCTATATCAGTTTAAAGTGCTTCATGTGTAGATCTGCTAAACAAAGTGTTGGGAGGGTTGTGTCAGTTATGCAAGAAAATTGGTTGGTTTGTGTCTTTGCATCATGGTGCTGGAGCCGGGCAGCCTGTCTAAGGTAAAGTCACATCTGATGGCTGATGGAATGGCTCTTCCCTGCAGTTCTTCCTGGTGAGCACATGCCCTGAAGCAAGGAGACCCAGCTGCTTTCCCACACCTCACAGGGCTCTGGTTCGTGCATGAAGGCTGTTGCCCCCGCAGAGCAGGAAATAATTTTTTCAGAGACTCAGAGGACAAAATTGGCATTCAGATTTTTTATATTTTTTTAAATGAAATGCTGCAGCAGGAGAAACTATGATGGGGCTTTTAATCACTCCAGGTTCAGAGAGAGCCCAGGTTCCCAGGAAAGTATAGTATTTCAAATGTTGCTGTGCATCAGTAGTGCTTTAAACAAAGCCTTTTTAGCCTTGTCTTTGCTTGCCTGAAGATTAGGCTCCCCAGGCAGAATTTATGCACTTCTACATTAACCAAAGGAATCGCTGCAGTTACCTCATTGGGCCTCCCACATAGCTGTTGCTATGTATATGCTTGGCTTGTGAGCTTTTGCTGTCTACACGTAGCTCAGCAATTTTATGCACTCTTGTATCCAAATTAGGAATTTGGGATGGTGATTGGTTGATATCAAAGTGTCTGAGAGAATGGGGGAAATACTGGGATTTTTTTCCATTTGCTTTTGAAATTATTTCTTTCCAGGAAGTACAAATCTAGAGAGTTTTAAAAAGAATAAATCTCTGTAACAGTAAATTAAATTGCTGTAGCATAAAATTATAGCATAAAATCATCTCTTTTCTCACTGTGGCAGGTATGCATGTATACCTTTTCCCACCATTAATCTTAATACAAACCTCCTATAAATTTAATTGCCCCTTAACTGGTGAAGAACTTTCTGGGACTAAAACCACATTTGAAATGGACAAGTTCCATGGCACAGCACACTATCTGGAAGCACGATTGCTTCCTGGTAGACAAATTCACTTGGCTGTTGGAACGGGGGAGAGAATAACAGCAAAAAAATTCCAATCGTGACACTTCAGAAAAAATATTAACTTTTTCTTTCCACTCTTTTTTTGGCAGTATCTTGAAAATATCTGTGGGCTTTGGTGGAGGGGAAGGGCTGTCGGATGAGAATAAATGCTTCTGTGCTCACACAGTCATTAAAAAAAATAAAAAGCTCTGTTGAAATATTCCTCTTAATTGTATTCCATTAATATAAGAGTTTTCTTGAAAGACTTTTATACATTTTCTACTCCTGCAGCAGTGTGTTCTCTGGATGCAGTTGGTGAAGTATAAGTGCAATGGCATCTTAAATCTGTTACTAATATGTCTTCTCTGTTTTCATTACTCAGGCTGTGAAATTTGAGCCTTATCATGACAGTGCATTAGCCAGATTTCTGCTAAAACGTGGTTTGAGAGTAAGTGCTTCACAATAAAGCAAACTTACCCTAAAATTACTGGTATTATTAAAACCCCTTGTCAAGAAATTACAGTATTTTTCTTTACCCCTAGAACAAAAGAATTGGTCACTTCTTATTTTGGTTCTTAAGAAGTGAGATTGCCCAGTCCATGCATTACCAGCAGAGGTTTGCAGTCATCCTAGAAGCCTATCTTAGGGGCTGTGGAAAAGCAATGCTACATGATTTCATGAAGCAGGTTCAAGTAATTGAATTGCTGCATAAAGTCACAATGGAGATAAAATCAGTTTCTGCAGAGAAGTATGATGTCACCTGTCAAGGTATGTGCTAACAGGCATTTCTTTGTGATATTTTTGAGTTCTCTTTGAGTGTGAATATCTGGGCAGCAGATTGTGTTGATTATTTGGAAAATGAATGGATAAATTACTATCAAAGGCCATTATTATTACTTGTTTTAAAATGCCAGTGTAAGTTAATAGTGATTGACCTTTGTTTGTCATTTCACCATAAGAAAGTAAGAACATCAGTGTTATAGATACCCAGTACTTTCCCATGCTTTGGCTTATCTTCTTGAACCTCACGCCTTGCAGCTGAGAAACAGCTATGTTCTTGTGCATAACCCTTAGCTGAATTCCAGTGCAGAAGAAAGAAAACCCAGAACACAAATATTAACTGGAAATAAACATGGAAGAAGTGTCCCTTGCCAAGGAACACGGCCTTACTCTAAGCTGTCACTAAAAGACTTGGCAGGAAGATGAGGGAGGAGTCCTATGGCATGAAAGTAGCTGGTCAATCAGCAGTGAATATACAGAGCACATCTTTGAGTCATTGTGATGTGCTGAATAGGAGTCCTGTGAGACACAGATGTGGTATTGTTATTTCTAGTTCTTGTAAGCACTGCTTTAGATGCCACAGTAAAGTTAGGCAGTGCCTGTTTGCCTCTGAGTTTTGCCTGCCTTTATTTTCCCCAACTTCCTCAAAAGCTTGTTTGTCATCATTCATGTTACCTGGTGTTGGGAGCATGAGAGCACATACGACAATATTCAAATTCTAAAAGCTGTAGAGAGACCAGCTCTTCCTGCAGGTTTAGCTAGGCATTTCTGGATAGGAAGTGCTTAGTTTCAGGAAGCCTTTCCACTCTGGTTTTGCAGAAGCAGGTGTGGTGGTGTTTTAAAATAATTTTGAAGGAAATATGCATTTATTCTTCAGTATATGATGTAATATCAATTACATTACCATATAGCTTGACTTAGTGGACTTGCTGAATCCCCATAAAAAACAGTATTTCTAAACAACTTTCTCAGGTTTATTTTAAAATGCTCTGTAAGCTAAATATAGTTGGTCAGAATCCCATGTCTTGGAAAGAAACTTAACAGCCTTGCAGATGTACATGCCTGTAACAGCAGTGGTTTCCATAATACATTATCTTTGAAGGATGTGTGGGCAGAGAAGAAAAGTTTCAAGAGAAAGCAATCACATTACCACCCACCAGGTTTTGAAGTTAAAGAATCTTTGTATGTAGTGTACAGCAGAACACTGAAAAATTACTTATATAATTGACATTTTCACTGAATAAGGCTTCCTGAAACTGTGAAATGCCCCACTAATGCTATATCTAATTTAATTTATTCTGAGATTATTAAGGATATGATTTTTCCTACAGGCACCTTTCACTTCCTACCTTATAAAAAATTAATATTCTAAAATGTCTTTTTTAGCTTATTGGGTTTTTCCCCAGTAATTTCTAATGTCTATAGTGGTTTATGTTTTATGTTCAAATGTTTCAGACTGTTTAATTTAATTCTCTTATGCAGCCTCATGTACTTCTTGTGTATCATTTTCTTCCTCCATTATTTGTGGACTTCAAAAAGAATCCCTTCCTTCCTTTATGGTCCAGTAGCAGTCATGTCATCAAACTGTTTCTTTGATTTTTCATGCAATCATCCCTTTTACAAGTAGAGGCTAAGAGACCTGGGACTCTTTAATCTGGAAAACTGAAAGGAGACCTTATAAAGCATATAAATATCTAAGGCTTGGAGATCATGAGGATGGGTCTGGGCTCTTCTCAGTGGTGCCCAATTATAAGGGGCAATGAGTGCAAACTAGAATACAGGAAGTTATACTTGAACTTAAAGGAGAAAATTCTTTGCTTTGAGTGTGCTGGAGCACTGGAGCAGGCTGCCCAGAGAGGTTGTGGAGTCTGCTTCTTTGGAGGCTTTTAAAACCCACCTGGATGTGTTTCTTTTGCAGCCCGATCTGGGCAAACCTGCTTTAGCAGGAGCATTGAGCTAGATGAACTCCAGAGGCCTCTTCCAACCCATACCATTCTATGATTCTATGATTTTAATCTCTTTGCTTATATTTGAATGCAGAGAGTAATAATAAATTCTTAAGATTGTACTAGTATGTAGTGTGTGTGTGTGTGTGTATATATATATATATATATATATATATATAAAAAAATTGCATAGGTTCATCTGTTTTCATCACCACTCTCTTAGGGATTTATCTCCCAAGAATGCATCTGTTTCTTCTCTTAAAATGGATTGCATTTTTTTTCTTAAGCCAGATAAACTTGGAATCGTTTTAGCAAGTGCCTTCACTTGCATTTTAAAATAATTCAATTCTTAATCTTAACTTGTTTCAATTGATTGGCGTACAGTTTTCAAACTACATTACATTACAACAAGGAGATTTACTGAGATCAAGCTAGATTTGTCTAGGGAATCAATAGTTACATTTTAGAAAGCTGTTTCATGGCCCCAGTTACTTACAGCCTACAGATATTATTTTGGTTACTTTTGTTCGTTGTTGGTTTTGTTTGGTTGGTTTGTTTTTAAGGTATTTTTATAGTTATAAAGTTTATAACTGCAAACTATGATTATAAAGTCCTCTTATTGGCTGCTATATCTTGCTGTCAGATTTATTTATTTTTTTAACCAGAGGAGATACCACCGTGGTCGCCTTTTCTAAAACCTTTAGGTAGTTCTTTTGTGAAAGCCTTTAGGATAAGCTTTAACATTTGTGCTCTGTGAATTCTCAGGTAACTCTTTTAGCTGGACTTTCTTAATTTCATAGCAACATTTGAAATGTCTTTGTTTTCTGGAGACGAGCTGGCAATGGGCTCTCGCAGCTCAGATCACCAATCATATCCTGGGCTGCACCAAAAGAAGCCTGGCCAGAAGATTGAGAGAGGTGATTTGGCTCCTCTGCTCTGATGAAACCCCACCAGGACCCCAATTGTGTCCATCTTTGAAGTCCTCAGCACAGTAAAGACATAGACCTGTTGAGGAGGGCCATGAAAATGGTCTGAGGGCTGGAATGCTTCTCCTCTGAGGAAAGGCTGAGAACTGGGGCCGTTCAGCCTGGAGAATGCTCCAGGGAGATCTTATTGTGGCATTTAAGTAGAAAGGGCTTATAAGAAAAATGGTGACAAACTTTTTAATGGGGCCTGTAGCGATGGGAGAAGGAATAATGGTTTTGAACTAAAAGAAGGTAGATTCGGGCTCCATTTAAGTGAGACCTTTTTGACAATGGTCATGGTAAAACACTGGAACAGGTTGCCCAGAGAGGTGGTAGATGCCCCATCCCTTTGAACAACCTGATCTAGTTGAAGATATCCTTGCTTACTGAGTGGGAGTAGGACATGCTGACCTTTAAAGATCCCTTCCAACTCAAACCCTTCTACAATTGTATTGTTTTAGATTTTATGTATTAAGTATCCAGGTCCATGTCTAACTTTCTCATTGCAATTGCTTTTTTGCTCTCTAATTATTATCTCCAAAATTACTTGAGCATATGTATGCAGTCTCTGCTGTGTATCTGCAATCTCTTTTAGAGCAGTATTCAGGTCTTAGTCCTAATTAAGAGTATTACTTAGTGCATTGCTTATTCTGCTAACACCTGCTAGCTGAGATGAAGAGAGTGCATCATATATGATATGATGCACACTGTTATAAGATGAAGACTCAGAAGCTAGAGGTGTTATGAATGAAAAGATTCAGTTATGATCATAGAATCACAGAATGCTTTGGGTTACTACCAGGGATGTGAAATTTCTTGTTTGTGTAGATATACAGTGAATTTTCTTCTTAGTGGAATGTGTGATTAACAAGGCTGCAGTATGAGAACAGTTTTTAGAGGACAGGAAATTCAGTACCTTTGTAATCAAAGTCCTTATGTTTACAGTATAGTTGACTCCAAAAATACAAAAGCCATAAATCTGTCAGCAAGGGCAATGAGGTAGGTCAAAATAATACTGGAAAATGTGAGGTGCTTTTAAATTCCTGCTCCTCTGGGTAGACAGTTCAGTGTTTCCCTGGCAGTTATAAGAGCAAATTAATTTTTGGTGTGTTATGTTGTGCTGTGTTTTGTTCTTAAATGAAAGGTGACATATGACATTTCAATGTATCCTCTTAAGTCTGCAGAACACCAAGTGCACCACAGTGCTTCTAACATTGTGTGGACAGCACATGACTTGGGAGGTGCTTGAAGATTTTAGCTGTCTGAAACAGCCCTGATCATTAATAGAGCAAATTAAAGAATCTATCTCCATTCCTCAAATCAGGAGATCCCTCAGGAAAGCAATTTAAAAAGTAGCTAAATGGAGAAGGATTTTAGCTTCACAAGTTTGATTACCCAGAACTTGTTTTTACCTTCCAACTCTTGGTTTCATTGTGTTTTTTCACTTGTAATTGCAGTTATTGCACAGCTGAGGCAAAAGCTTGAAAAACTGCAGAGCAGCAAACTTCCAGAAAGTTTTAGAGTTCCATATGATCCTGGGCTAAGAGCGGGAGCCCTAGTGGTAAGTATCTTCTGAGTTTCCTTTTTGAATAAAATCTTCTATTTGAAAATATGTGCCATTTGTTAACAAATTTACTAATATGTCTGAAGGTCTTATTTCACTGTGAATATGATGGCGCTTCACGAACTCAGTAAGTTTTTGTTTCCAAAGCTATCTGCACTATTTTTAGATATAGTGACGTGTGACCAAGCACTAAAAACCTTCAGCAACCCATAAAATCCTAATCACTAATTGCCTCTTCTCCTCAGTCAAGCAATAGGACTAGAGCAAATGGTTTCAAGCTGCACTAGGGGAGGTTTAGGCAGATGTTAGGAAATATTGCTGAAGTCACAGGGGTAGATGATGTGATAAATAGCACTGGACAATGATTATAGTCTGATTTTGCAGAGCACCAGTTAAAGTGCGGTTGTGAGGGTCTGTTATTTGCCAGTTTTGTCTTGTTTTCTAGTTTAAAATGTGGGGAGTTTTCAGTGTAAAGCAGATTTACAAACTAAGTACAGTTTCAAGGAGTCGACATGGTTTTGCCTTTATCATGGATAGTGTTAAAGGTTGTGAAGGTTCAGTGAGGGTTTTTGTGACAATACCATTTGTGACAATACCATTTTGTGAATACCATTCCTTCCATGTGCATTCAGTGCGTTTCTTGTGGTGTTAACTAATTGAAAGTTGGTAAACTATTCGCTAGCTCATGTGTAAAAAGTTGTGTTGATGTTGCATGTTGAGGCTGTGTTGATGGCTAGCAAAATATGTCTTTCACAGATAGAAAAATGTAAAGTAATGGCATCCAAGAAGAAGCCCCTCTGGCTTGAGTTTAAATGTGCAGATCCAACAGCTCTATCAAACGAAACCATAGGAATAATCTTCAAACATGGAGATGACCTCCGTCAGGACATGCTTATTTTACAGGTATGATAGTTAACATGACTATTTTAAAATACTTTAAAATATTTTTACTTTATTTACTAGAAGTATTCATACCTTATCTTTAGTTTCCATATAAAATTCACAGATTCAGATATTGCATCAGGTTGGAGGAGACCCTCAAAGGTCATCCTGTCCAACCCCTGCTGCAGTGAGCAGGGACACCTCCAAATAGAACAGGCTGCCCAGGGGGGTCATCTTTCATTTTTTAAACTGTGTAAGGCAAGGCTGACATAAAAACTGAATCTTCTTTCTTGTATTGCTTCTTTTTATATTACCATGTTGTGGTTTAAACCTGGTGGGATGGGGAAAAAGGAAAAAAACCCAATTGTGGGTTAAGATAAAAAAATGCTTAATAAGCAAAGGAGAAGTAGAAGAAGAGAGAAAGAAAACAGAACGAGCAATGCGAGGGCAGTCACTCACCACATCCCATGAGTAGACCAATGCCCAGACAGTTCCTGTGCAAAAGATGGTTAACCTACCTAACCCTCTTCCTCTCTGTTTTGTTGCTGATGTTACTCAGCATAGACTGTAGATTATTTCTTCAGCTGATTCTGGTCATCTGCCTGCTTGTGATCCCTCCAGCTTCTTGAGCACTCCCACACCACTCACAGTGGGGCAGAGTGAGAAACAGAGGCCACCTTGACACTCTGCAAACACTGTTCAACAATAGGTGGAACATCAGTGTTACCAACATCACTTTGGTCACCAGCCTAAACCACTGTACCACCTGCTCTGAAGAAAATTAACTTGCATCCCAGTCAGACACAGTACATATTGTAACCCTGGTTTCTCCTGCTATATTTTGTACATACTTCACATTTTTGTGTTCTAGAGAAGGAGTGTTATTTAGTGCAAGATGGTCTGTTTTTCTGATTAGGCATTTTTGTAGTTTATTTATGCAACAGGTAAAGTTACAAATGAAAATGAAAGTGGTAGGTAACATTGCTCTAGTAATATTTCAATTATTGTTCTGACAAACTGCTTTGTTGACACTTTGGGGGGGAAATTGACATACTTGTTAATTCATTCAATCTCAGTTCATGTAGAAATCATACAATATATTTATTAATATTTTATAAAGCAGTAGAGATTGCCTGGGCACAGGACAGATGAGGAAACCCTGCTTCTGTAACTGATAATCTTGAATGGCTTCACACTTCTTGTATTTACCTCTTAATCTGTAACATAGCTAAGTAACTTTACCCCCATCTCAGAAGTCTGGGTAGCCTTGGTTGTATGAATAATAAGTAATGTCCAAACAATCTGAAGTAACTTAGTATATAACTTTGGTTTTACTAGATTCTTCGAATTATGGAATCCATTTGGGAAGCAGAATCCTTGGACCTCTGTTTGTTACCCTACGGTTGTATTTCTACAGGGAACAAAATAGGTATGTCATCACGCTTGCTATGATTAGACATTCAAAATACCATAGTGACAGAAGTTGCAGATGGGAGGGGTTTCCTAGTATGCACTGTGAGGTCATTACACTTCCTGTCAGCAACCCTCAGTTGCATTTTAGCAATGGTTTCTGCCCTTCTGATGGGTATCCTTCAACTGCTGTGCCAGGTTAACTGACCGATTCCTGTGCAAGTCCGACTGCTAGAGTTCTGCCACAAGTTTCTCTTTAATATTTGATAAAAAATGCAGTGAAAGTGAGTAGACTTCTTAAAGATGTGTTTTAATGTGTGGATAAGAATAACATAAAGAGTTAAAATAGCAAAACAGTTATGTTTGGGTGGGGGGCTCTGACCTAGAGCTTCATGCCCTGTACTACATAACAGCAGCAGCATTACTCAACACAACGTTCAGGCAGTATTTCTCAGTGGGCATTAGTTCCTGCAGCACAGATGATCTATTTTCTGCAATTCACAGTTGGAGAAATCAAGTAGTTATTTACAAAGCTGCTGGAGAACTGTGTGATGTTGTGCAGAACAAACTGATCAGCTCTGGAAGAGTACAACTAAATCCAGAAATGCTAAACTGATGTATAATTTATATGTCCTGATGGATCCAAACTGTCTCTTTGTTGTTGGATTTGCATATATTATGTAGCCTAGCACAACCACATTGCACAGTTTCCTAATATCCAGATAACACAGAACTAACTGTAGAGCCAATTTTGCTGAGCAGTTTTTGAATGATTGGCTGGTGGAAAGACTCCTCAATGTAGAAAAATTGGCCATGCCTAAAAGAAGCAGCTGTGCTGAAAAAAATGCTTTGGCTGATATAAACAGTGAGTTGGTGAGACAAACTAAAAAGTACAGCTCTGCCATTTACTTAAAGCTTGAACATGTGTAAAAATTAGCAAGTTTGTTCATTCCTGTCATCGATGTAGCTTGCAGTATGATAATAACTGCATGGATTGATAAAATAATGATAATATAAACATTCCTATGTGTCTCACATGTTCTCCATTTCTTCAGGTGTTTGGGGTTTTTTTCAGCAATATAATTTGCTTTATGGATTTAAAAATAATGGAACTTAGTCCAAGTAAAGTCAAGATTTTGTAAATATATATCTGTAATGTACTTCCTCTCTAAAATCCATTGCTACATAAAATCTTGTTTTCCTTTTGACTTCATTATTCTTTCATGAATTCTTAATTGACTCCTCATTCTTTTATCTCAAGGAAATAATTGTTCATTTCCCTTACATGCATGGGGGAGATGCAAGAACCGGAGTAGGGGCATAACTAATCACATAAACACTTCTGTTCCATTTGCTGAGAATACCTGCAGCCGAAATTAGTAATACCCAGCGTGGGACACTTTGATGTAGAGCTTGTGCTTGTTTGGAATAAACCCAAAAAGTAGTGGCATGCAAATGTTCTTTCACAATATTCATATATGGTCTTCTTCCAAGCTTCTTCCCTCCCTCATAATATTGACAGAAAGAGGACAGTAGGCCATTCTACAAGGAGCACAGGGAAATAGCCAAGTATCTTACACCTGGCATCCCATTTTGTGTAGAGGTTTTTCAGCCTGATGAAGACATCTGCATTCAGTGCAGTTTGAGTTTTGGAAACATTCATCCCCTCCACTGCTGCTGCCAAACAAACCTCTGTAGGAGTAACTTTCTCTTCTGTGTATCATTGCTAAAAGATTAAACCCTGTTCTCTCCCTTTGACGTGGCCATATGTTCCCAACTCTGCAAGGCAATTATCACTACTTATTATGCTGCATCATTGCCAAATTTAAGAAGTCAAGCTAGCTCTTAATATGAGTCACCTGCTTTAGTACCGCAGCTCCCCAGAGACACATGGCATAGTGCATGCATTTACTGCTGCACTTCCACCCAACTGAGCACAGCCCAACTGAGATCCTTGATAACAGTTACAGAAGCCATACCTACTGAGAGGCATGTCTGTATTTAGAAGGATTTGTCAGCAGAGCTATACTGTTCTAGCAGGTAAATTCTTTTGCCATGGTACATTTAAAATATTGGGCAGAATGAAAACAGTTTTATACCATGCTTTTGGCAGTGCAGTTGAGAATGGCCAGTAAAGGATTCCCATTTGCAGCTGATTTAAAATCTGGGGACTTTTCACAATGCTAATCAGTGTAGCTATGCTGGGAGAAGTTTCAAATGCAAGGAGAAGCAGAAGATACCTCCTGCAACAGTTCCTCTACCCTGGCACCAAGGAACTCTTGGCCAGTAGAGGGAGATTGGTGAGCACAGGCAGGAGAAGCCTTTTCAACAGCTGGAATGTGATTTGGAGCTCATTCCCAGGAGGTAAACAACAGTTTGACAAGCTCACACCAAAGTGAAGAGCTTTTTTATTTGGTGGTGTTGGTGGGTTTTAGAGGTCTTATTTCTGCAACAGTTTTATTGCAAACAAATCCAGGCCACTGTCAAGACAGAAGAAACACCTCCAAGGAGTATTCAGCCATGAATTCAACCACACGCAGAAGGGAGGGCAGGAAGAGATTACTGAGCTGTTACTCTGTTACTGAAAAATTTGCACATAATTCAATAATTGCAAAAGCATAGGACTATGAATAGGTAGAAATGCATAATTTCAGAGAGAGTGTCAAACTGAAACTGAATCAGAGACTGCTTTAAACCACTTTGGAAAAATTGTATATTTTTGCATGCTTGCTTGCTTGGAGCTGGAGGTGAAACCTAGAAGATGCTGTTGAGCTTGAACCAGAGGAAGAAAACACATTCTTTCAAGTTACCAAATAAGTTCAGCTAAAATCTGTGTTTCCCCCATACCAGCATGCCTGGTATAGGGGCAGAGTGCATTTGCTAGTCTTGGCTACAGTGCAGAGTTGTGTTGCAGCCTCTGTTTCCTTTTTCCCTTCTAACATCCCCTTCATTGCGTGTCATAGAGTCTAGGTTTCTGCACTATATTGCTGTGATGTGCTTATTTGACTTTGCAAGGATCTGTTCAGTTTAGGGACTGACCTTTGGACCACCAGAAATCCCACTGCTGTACCTCACTGTGTATTTCTGAACCTTGCTGTGTGTATGCACACTTACACTTAAATTTGATTTACTGCAGGAGGGCCAGCTCTGTCACAGCTCTGGCAAAACTCACATCCCTTGGCTGCTGCAACACTGCAGCTTCTCTTCAGCTCCTCAGATTTTTGAAATTGGAGAGAAGCTATTTGGAATGTGAGCTTTAGCAGGGGATCAGGATAGGAAGTAGTTCTCCTTGGGAAAAGCCTTACACAGAGGGTCCCCTCTCATCACGTGATTCCTTCCATTTTCAAAGATTTTACATTCTCATGGAAGAGTTCAGGATGCCAGCCTCGTCATGAGCTCTGGCTGGTTTCAACTGGGAGTGAAAAAGAACCACTGTATCTTGTAAAATAAATTTCTACTGACAGCCTATGAAGTTCTGCAGGTCATTAAAAAACAGGTTTAAATTTAATTTTGCATATTTTTAATACAGTTTGATATACATTTAATAACTTTTTCCTGACATGTTCCTTGTTTTCTCTAGGAATGATAGAAATTGTGAAAGATGCTACAACAATTGCCAAAATTCAACAGAGTACAGTTGGCAATACTGGTGCATTTAAGGATGAAATACTAAACCAGTGGCTCAAGGAGAAATGCATGATTGAAGAGAAGGTGAGTTCTTTGAATTTTAAGTGGGATTTTCAAATGCACCCGACTAACCGTGGAGTACAGAGCCCATATGGTTGTGTTTGTGTTTACATGAGCGTTCCCTGCGTTCAGCCACGGGTGTCTGTGAAACAGCCTTTAGCATCCCGCTGGCAGCTGAGCTCCTGAGAAACAAGATGTCTTAGAAATTACTTCTTTGTCAATTGTGTTTAGAACTGATACATGAGGAGCAGATTGAAAGGGCATCTAAGAACACTGAAAGGGTACGTGGGTTTAGAGGATTTAAATGCAGGGTTTGGGTACTTGCAATTCCTTTACTTAGGTAGGTCCCTTGACCAACTAGAGCTGACAACTTATTTTTCTCACAAAACATGGACAACCGTCTGCTTACTTTATTTGTGCTATGGGATAGGGCCTTGTGGTAGGTTGAGAGAGGGCTTAGCTCTCCCTCCTCCACAGAGTAAGAAACCACAGCTAACTCAGTCGAAGAGCAAAAGCTATATATTTACAAGCATATATGGAAAGCAGGTTATATATAACACAATATATACAGGTATTTACAATATATACACAGAAATACACAGCAAAGACAAATAACACAACAAAAATCCCTCCCTCAGGGAGGGATCCCCTCTTTGGAACCCCCTCTCTCCCCCCCTTACCTCCCTTTTTCCCCAAAAAGGGGTTAGAGAGAGAGAAAGGCAAGTTACTAAGGAAAAGAGTTGTTAGCAAGCTTCAAAAGCCCATGCAGGATTAGTGTTTGCTTATCTGAAGGCCAAGTCCAGCAGTTCGCAGAAGAAGCAGGCAGGGAGAACAGGCTGAAACACCAAACTCCCCCAACTCCCAAACCGAACAGAACTGAGGAAAAAATTTTCCAACTGCTTCACAATCTAAAGCTGAATTTTTTTTATCAACCAATGAAATTCGTTTAGAATATCAGAATGTTTTGGTTCTAGTACCAAAAACATTAGCCAGTGTGTTCCAGCAGTGTTTGTTCTTAAAGGCACAGCCTCAAACGACCACAGTCCACCCCTTTCTAAACAATTTCATTGGCTGTTCGTACTGTCCATCCAATCCAGAACAATATTTACAGTTCGTAAGTTAAGTTCATCGTCCATTCCGGCTATACTCAGATGTAGATGATTCAGAAGTCCAAGAAAATCCAAAATCAAGAAAATGGAAAACAGTTTGTCTCTCCGCAGACGAAGCGAAGAAAAAGGGAAACAGGGACTCAGGGACTCTCAGTTGACTCAGGGCTCTCAGGGTTCTCAGGGTTCGTGCACCGTAGATTCCTCAGGGATTCTTTCCTTTGGACGCGCTGTAGCTGTACAACATTCTGAAATTAAACTCTCTCAGCTAAAGTTAAATCTCTTTGTGGAATACACTGAATTTCACCATTCTCTTGCATTACCCAATAAGTGTGACCCGGACCTTCTGCTGAAACCACCCCTCGGACAGGTTTAGCCTCTCCTGAGGGCGAAAATACCCAAACAGTTTTACCTAACAGATTCTTTTCCCTAACAACAGGAACTCTATCACCTTCTACTTTCTGTAGCAGATCAGAATGTGCAGGTCCAGCTCGGTTCACTGAACCTCTACTGTTCACCAGCCAGGTTGCTTGTGCTAAATGTTTCTCCCAGTTTTTCAAAGATCCACCTCCCATGGCTTTGAGAGTGGTCTTCAACAAACCGTTGTAGCGTTCAATCTTCCCTGCAGCTGGTGCATAGTAAGGAATATGGAAAATCCACTCAATACCGTGCTCTTTTGCCCAGCTCTTTACAAGGTTGTTCTTGAAGTGAGTTCCGTTGTCTGACTCAATCCTCTCTGGAGTTCCGTGTCTCCACAGGATCTGTCTCTCCAGACCGAGAATGGTGTTGCGTGCAGTTGCATGTGGGACTGCGTAAGTTTCCAGCCATCCAGTGTTTGCCTCTACCATAGTAAGCACGTACTGCTTACCAGAACGAGAACGTGGTAGAGTGATGTAGTCAATCTGCCAAGCTTCACCATACCTGTATTTGGACCATCTGTCACCATACCACAAGGGCTTAATTCTCTTTGCCTGCTTAATAGCAGCACAAATGTCACAGTCATGGATGACTTGTGTGATGGCATCCATGGAAATGTCTATGGATCTGTCACGAGCCCATTGGTATGTTGCATCTCTGCCTTGATGTCCTGACGAATCGTGAGCCCACCGAGCTAAGAATATCTCACCTCGGTGTTTCCAGTCGAGATCAAGTTCAGAGTCCTTGTCTACTTGAGAAACTCTTGCAGCTAGATCTGCCTGATGGTTGTGCTGCTGTTCCTCAGTAGCTTTGCTCTTGGGAATGTGAGCATCAATGTGTCTCACTTTCACTGGAATTCTCTCGATTCGATCAGCAATGTCTTGCCACAGTTCAGCTGCCCAGATGGGTTTTCCTTTCCTCTGCCAGCCATTCTTTTTCCAGTTCTTTAGCCAACCCCATAGAGCATTGGCTACCATCCATGAGTCGGTGTAGAGATAAAGCTTTGGCCATCTCTCACGTTCAGCCACGTCGAGAGCTAGCTGGACAGCTTTTACCTCTGCAAACTGACTGGATTCTCCTTCTCCATCCTTCGCCTCTGCAACTCGGCGTGTTGGACTCCACACGGCAGACTTCCACCTTCGCTTGTTCCCGACGAGACGACAGGAACCGTCTGTGAACAAAGCATATTTCTTTTCATCATCAGAAAGGTCATTGTAAGGAGGAGCTTCCTCAGCACGAGTTACTCTCTCCTCTGGAGGTTTAGCACAGTTGGTATCTTCAGGCCAACTTGAGATCACCTCCACCAGACCAGGTCTTTCAAGATTTCCCATTCGAGCTCTCTGTGTTATCAGGGCCATCCACTTAGACCAGGTGGAATCTGTGGCATGATGTGGTGTGGAACCTTTGCCTTTGAACATCCAATTCAAAACTGGCAATCTGGGAGCTAAGAGAAGTTGTGACTCAGTTCCAATTACTTCAGAAGCTGCTTTCACTCCTTCATAGGCAGCTAGAATCTCTTTCTCTGTTGGAGTGTAATTAGCCTCTGAACCTCTGTAACCTCGACTCCAGAAACCAAGAGGTCGTCCACGTGTCTCACCTGGAGCTTTTTGCCACAAGCACCAGGTTGGACCATTGTCACCTGCAGCCGTGTACAAAATGTTCTTAATGTCTGGACCATCTCGCACAGGTCCCAGACCCACTGCTTGGACTACTTCTTGCTTTATCTGGTCAAAGGCTGCTTGTTGTTCAGGTCCCCAGTGGAAACTGTTCCTCTTTCGAGTCACATCATACAGAGGTTTCACAATCTGACTGTATCCAGGAATGTGTAGTCTCCAAAATCCCACTATCCCCAAGAAACGTAGAGTTTCTTGCTTGTTCGTGGGATTTGCCATGGTAGAGACTCTATTTACCACATCCACTGGAATGTGTCGGCGTCCATCCTGCCACTGCACTCCCAGAAACTGGATCTCTGTGGTAGGACCTTTCACTTTGTCTCTCTTGATGGCAAAACCTGCATTCAGGAGAATGTCCATGATTTTGTTACCTTTCTCGAAGACTTCCTCAGCAGTTTTACCCCAGACGATGATATCATCGATGAACTGGATGTGTTCTGGAGCACCACCTTCCTCCAGAGCATCATGGATTACTGCATGACAGATGCTGGAGCTGTGGATCCAGCCCATTGGCAGTCTGTTGAAAGTGTACTGGATTCCTCTCCAGGTGAAAGCAAACTGAGGCCTGCATTCCTCTGCTATGGGAATAGAGAAGAAGGCATTAGCAATGTCTATGGTAGCATACCATTTGGCCTCTTTGGATTCCAGCTCATACTGGAGTTCCATCATGTCTGGTACTGCTGCACTCATAGGCGGAGTTACTTCATTCAGGGCTCGGTAGTCCACTGTCAGACGCCAGTCTCCATTTGGCTTTCGCACAGGCCACACTGGACTGTTGAAAGGTGAATGAGTTTTGCTGATGACTTTCTGACTCTCCAACTGACGAATCAGATTCTGAATGGGCAACAAAGAGTCACGGTTGGTTCTGTATTGTCTGTGATGCACAGTCCGAGAAGCAACCGGCAACTTAATGTCCTGAATCTTGTGTTGTCCCACAACTGCAGATTCATCAGAAAGCTCAGGTCTAGCAGACAGCTTCAGTTTTTGTCCATCAATTTCTACAGAAGCTACTCCAAAAGCCCATTTGTAACCTTTAGGGTCTTTGAAACGCCCTTCTCTCAGAAAATCAATTCCCAAAATACAAGGTGCATCAGGTCCGGTCACAACTGTATGCTTTTTCCACTGTTTACCAGTTAAGCTTATATTAACCTCCACTTTACTTAACTCTTGAGATCCACCAGTGACTCCCAGAATAGTTATGGACTCTGATCCCTGATAATTTGATGGCAATATGGTGCACTGAGCTCCTGTGTCAACCAAGGCCCTGTACTTCTGAAAGTGTGAAGTGCCAGGCCACTGGATGTACACATCCCAATAGATTCTGTTATCTGTATTACCCCTCTCCTCCCCCTGGCGGGAGGCAGGGCACCCCTAGTTATGGGGAACATGTCCACAGGTGCAACGAGCACACTGTGCAGTGTTAGAACTGGAGCCACTGTTGGAGCTACTAGAGTTGTCCTGGGGAACTGTAGAAGTAACAGCTACCCTTCTGGTATTGCTACCTCGGGTTCTGCCACTTTGCAGTTCTCTCAGTCTCCTGAAAAGATTAGAAGTTGGTTGACCATCCCACCTGTTCATGTTCTCACCAAACTGATCACGCAGGGTAATCCAAATAGTCCTACGTGACTGCCTTGGTGGTCTGTTTTGGTTTGATCTGTTTTGGAATGACCTCCTTGGAGGATGTCTATTCCTCACAGATGAAACCTGTACCCACCTGGAGGAAGAATTGGAATCATCTCTTTGTGCCAATTGGCATATGGAATCTTTGATTTCATCCTTCAGCTCTCTCATGCAATTTTCCAGTTTTCCAGACAGAGTTTCAATGGCTGAAACCAAAGAAACACGTGTCATGCTATCATCCAATTGTCTCAATTGATCAGTGAATTGGCCAACCGTAAGAGGAGCTCCACCATAATTTCTTGCTACAATTCTGCTTGCCAGAATGTTTGCATAATTGGAAGGAGCAAGCTTGATGAGCTTTTTAGTAAGACCATTTCCTACAGGAACATCATCAGGATTCAGAGATTCATGTTCACCATAGAGTACCTCTCTAACAGCAAATTCTCTCAGACGCTTGATTCCCTCATCTATGGTAGTCCAGGGCTTAGGATTCCATGGAAGATCATCTCGGGAAGGGTATCTCATGAGAACCGCCATTAGAAGGCGTATCCACAGATTAACCTTACCGAGAGCCTTGCCTAGATGTCTATCTATTCCATTATCCTTTGAGAGAGTTCCTAGCTGGGCTGCTGACTTGTCTCCAACCATTAGAGCTGGAGCACCTGTATCATAACATCTACCAAGCCAAGCGAGAACTGGCTCCTTATCTGCTCTGAGATAGTCTTTTCTCACATTTCTAAGCTCCTCACGTGGTGAAGAGCAGTCGGTTATGTCATCTTGTTCTTGCTCCTCTGCCTCCTGTTCCTCAACTTGTGGTCCCAACAACCTCTCAAAGATCCCTTTAAGCTGAGAAGCACCACCACTAGCTGCTGTCCTACCAAGAGATGCATCTCGATCCTCTGATGATCTCAATAACTCAGCTATATTTTTAAGACAGATTTTCTCTTCCTCCCCAGCAGAAGAACCCTGCTGTGCATCCCCGTCAGCTCCTGAATCAGCTTTAGTCTTACCCTTCCTTGTTGTTAAAACTGCTACTTGCTTTACTGGAGCTGTGTTTGGGTTTCCAGCTGCCTTATTATCAGAAGCTGATAAGCTTTGAGACAGATTAGCTGCTTTGGAGGACGCTTCCGCTCCTGCCATGGAAGAAGGAGGAAATGACTTTGCCTCGTTAATGGTGGCTGCCTGGGACACAGGAGCCGCCATGTTTGGGGCTACTGTAGCCCCTGGCTGCTTGCCAGAATCATCACCATTGCTATTCAGAGCTGCCTTGCCGATTGACTTTTTAGCTTTATCTTTAACTGACACAGATTCTCCATTATCATCCTCACTGGATGTTCCTGAAACAGAGCTAGGGTGGCGTTTTCGTCTCTTAACCCTCCGTTTTATAACAAAACATGCCTTGGACACTTTTTTCTCCCGGTACAGTGCTACCAACAAATACACATTAATTATCATCATCAGCAGGACTACACACATCAAGAAAATCAGCTTTGGATCCCAGCCATCACTTAAAATTACCCTTTCACCGAGCGGAATCTTAAACTCTTTTATCTCAATAGGGAGTGTGCTAGATGTAACATTCCTGTACTTTTTAACATAAAAGAATTCCAGGCACTGATCATACAGAAGCCGAATCTTGTACTTAAACCACAAATATAATTTTTGCATTATATATTTACCTATCTTATCGATAATCATACCCAGGCAATACTTGTAGATCAATACACCAAAGACCGAGAAGAACAGACGCTCAAAAAGCCAAAACACCTTCATGTTTGCTCGTTCGACTTAAGCAAGCAATAAATCAAACTAATTGGTCGTTTGAGGCTGTGCCTTTAAGAACAAACACTGCTGGAACACACTGGCTAATGTTTTTGGTACTAGAACCAAAACATTCTGATATTCTAAACGAATTTCATTGGTTGATAAAAAAAATTCAGCTTTAGATTGTGAAGCGGTTGGAAAATTTTTTCCTCAGTTCTGTTCGGTTTGGGAGTTGGGGGAGTTTGGTGTTTCAGCCTGTTCTCCCTGCCTGCTTCTTCTGCGAACTGCTGGACTTGGCCTTCAGATAAGCAAACACTAATCCTGCATGGGCTTTTGAAGCTTGCTAACAACTCTTTTCCTTAGTAACTTGCCTTTCTCTCTCTCTAACCCCTTTTTGGGGAAAAAGGGAGGTAAGGGGGGGAGAGAGGGGGTTCCAAAGAGGGGATCCCTCCCTGAGGGAGGGATTTTTGTTGTGTTATTTGTCTTTGCTGTGTATTTCTGTGTATATATTGTAAATACCTGTATATATTGTGTTATATATAACCTGCTTTCCATATATGCTTGTAAATATATAGCTTTTGCTCTTCGACTGAGTTAGCTGTGGTTTCTTACTCTGTGGAGGAGGGAGAGCTAAGCCCTCTCTCAACCTACCACAGGCCTGCTCCCACAGTACAGTGACTGCAATACAGAGTTGTGATCTTAGTCTCTGCTGTGTAGTGGAGTGTTTCATAAAGCAGTTTGTCTAACTGTTGATAAGATACATGTCAACAGAAAGGCACATGACTTTGAGAATGACTAAATTTAGTTTCTAGCACTGAAGCATTTAACATTTCTTAAGAATTTTTTTCTTTTAGTTTCAGGCAGCTGTGGAAAGGTTTGTTTATTCTTGTGCTGGATACTGTGTGGCAACCTTTGTACTTGGAATAGGAGACAGGCACAATGACAACATTATGATTACAGAAACAGGTGAGCTATGTTTTGAAAATTTCATAGAAGCAGTAGACACTGTCTATAATTCATTAGATTTATCTTTCATTTTAAAATAATGTTTTTAGCAATTAATGAAGAGAGACTCTCCAGTTCTGTGGCATTGCTTACAACTTCAGTTCCTTTTGTGATATTAAAATATATTGTCACTCTTTTTGGCCTTCATATAGGCTCTAGATATTTATCATCTATCTTTTCTAAAGACAAGTTTGTTAAAAACTAAGTCACAAAGAATGTAAAACTTTCTAGTGTCTAGATTGAAGATCAAAAAGCAAAAAACCTTCAAAAAAGCAGACAGCTGTTCACATGCCTGCAGTGTGGATGTGGCTCTGACCGTGAGGCCATATCTCTGTCAGAATTCAGATGTTACTGGACCGATTTCACTTCTAAGGAACATAATTACTTTATTGTATAAAATCCTAGAAGACAAGTTTACATGGAGTGTATTTGTTTTGCTGCTGAGGTCTGTGGGATGGCTTCAGTCCTCCTGAACAAATAATTTTATTTTTTTTTGTATTACAAACTTTGAGAATTCTTTCTGCAGCTTCACATTGATTCATTCCTAATTTTACTCACCTAATTTTACTCACCCAGATAGGTCCCTAGAACAAACAATGCATATGGAGAAGATCTGTTTGATCAAAGAAATTAACTTCCAGTTTCATTATTGTCTTGCTTCATAATTGTCTTGACATAATGCAAAGGGACAGAAAATACTTTTGGCTTAGTTAGAAGGCTGTCTATTTAATATTAATTGTATTATTGTTAAGGTTTTACCAATTGAAGTCTAGAGAAAAAGCAGAAGTGAGCTAACTGAAGACTACAGTAAAAATAATTTACCAGATGTTCTTGAGGAAAAGAAGATAAAGAATAAGGTAGTATTAGTGTCCATTGGCATAAAATGAAGGAAAGGTCAGTAGAAAGGGAGACAGAGAAGGAAAGGTTATTCTGTTGTGGTCAGAACCAGAGCCTTAGAGTCTTTAATGGAAGCAACAGAAGCTGGGACAACAGTCTGAGAGGTCTGCAGAGATTATCAGATTTGGTAGGTAGAGAGGACTCAAACTGTCTGAAATGCTGAAACATCTAAGGATGTTCCACGTACAGGTGACTGTTGAATATATCATTTTACATAATTTGATGATATACCTTTCTTTATAGGCATACCACTATTACAAATGTGGTTTTAAGTAACCATGCTCTTTTATCCTTACGTCTTGGCTGCCAGTGAAAGTAATAATCTGAAGAGCAAAGCTCTCTTCTCTCTTATAGGTGTAGTGATCCTTAAAAGGGGAGTTTTCATGGCTTTTCCAGAAATCAATACCCTACTACAATCTCAAAGTTATCCAGAGGGCAACAATGTAAACTTATTCTGCACAGTACAGAGCGGTTTAGAAATGGGTAATGGAGGTCTGTGATGAAGAAGCATTTTCTACTGAGCAACATCAAACCAAGAAGCTGGATAGTGCCAGAATCCCAAGGGTATTTGAAGCATAATCCACAAGCCTTTTCCAGGTAGTGGAGTATGTAGCAATCTGAGGCACAAACCCTCCTTGGTTGATTTTTGAACAGCTGTGGTACAATGATAAATAAGAATTAACTTTGCCAAGAGGACAGACTTTTTTTTTTTAATTGTTCTTTTTTAAAAGAGAAAATAGGGTTGTGCTGTTGTTTGTTTGTTTTTTTCTGAAAGCAGGTGATCATACATACCCCAAGAAAGAAATTTTTTAATTACTGTAAACACAATAATAAGAATCTTTGACAGTTTATTGTATTTGAGCCTAATTGTGACTTCTTCTCTTTATGAAGGTAACCTTTTCCATATTGATTTTGGCCATATTCTTGGCAATTATAAAAGCTTCCTTGGAATTAATAAGGAAAGAGTTCCATTTGTGCTGACTCCAGATTTTCTGTTTGTCATGGGGACTTCTGGAAAGAAGACAAGTGTCCATTTCCATAAATTTCAGGTAAAGAGTAAATATCCAGCTGCAAATCAATTAAACAATGTTTTTTTACCCTCTGAAATGAGCATTAGTGCTTTAGTTCTCAAAGGTCTACACTGCTGGGTATTATGTTAATAAAATTTACTGAACTGTGATACAATTCTGGGATATTTTAGGCCCAACTAAGAGCAGAAATTATCTGTGGGATTATGGGAACTAGAATGCAAATACCCACAAAACCACATTGAAAAGCTTCTTTTAGCAGCAGACAACCAGATAGCCAGTCATTCCTTTGTTTCCTGTCTTGATTGAAAATACATTACAAAGGCTCCAGTACTTGTGAAATTAGAGGAGACTCATACCACTAAGCAGAGCTTTCTGCATAGCATGAGCCAGGTGCAAGGCATTCGTCAGCTGACTTTGCCAGTAGTATTCTCTCCTGATTCTGCCCTTGTGTTGTGAGGCTTTGACTACTGCATCTGAACAGAAATCTGCAGTGACCCTAAGATACATCAGATTCTGGTTTTGTGAAGTGGATGGACTTAAGACTCTGAAATAAAAGAATGGGATAAAAACTCTATTCTGATGTAGCTTCTATTTGAAGCTGAACTCCTCTGAAACAGTTGTGGGGTTTCAGTCTTGTGTAGGACTTGGGCAAAGAGGGAGGAAAGCAAAATGCTGTTTAGTATGTTTAAAGAAATGGCTGAAAGCATTGCTGAGCAGAAATAAATGTGTTTCATTCCTATGCTCATCTTTAGGGACTTTAACTAAGTGCCTGATTTAGAAAGCATGTTTCCTACAGTATCACAAGAAAAAAAAAATATCTGCAGAGTGCAAGTCAAAGCAAAATCCTGACTTAGGTGTTCTGGATTCCCTGAGGATGAACCAGTGTCTGTCCTGTTAAGTAGTCTGGTTTTCTAACCTGAGTACATAATAAAGATTCTTTTTGTTGGATAATGAATATGTCCCTTTGAACATCTACCTTTGTACAGCAAATGATGAGGCAATTGTCATCCTTGAGCCCAGACTTCCAAAAATAACTAAAGAACCAGGTGCAATTTTTGAGTCTTTGTTTTGCATAAGGACTAGCCTTATCATGGTGCAGGTGCCTTGAAGTGGGCCTGTAGTTCAACAGACTGAAGAGCAGGTCAGATATTACTATGAGAAGGGAATGCTGAGCCCATAGTCTCAGAGAACCCTGTGAGCAGTGCTGTGTACATGAGAGATGCTGTTGCTGCAGCTGTAAGTCACGTGCAAGTGTGGGGTACAGACACCACTCTACAGTATGTAATTTCAAAGACAACCTCAGTTCTGTAAGCAGAAACTAGTTGAAAATGAGAATATGTGCTTATGGAGAATTGAAAGACTAGCAACCTGCTAGTGTCTGTAGTGAGATAACGCGTTCATATACACACACACACACACATCATTCAGCATTTAAAGACAATCTGACCTTTACTTCAGCAGCCCAGATACATAAAGCAATAGGAGATTTTAGTCTGGTCTTAGTCTCTCTTGAGTAAGCCATGCCTTCATCATACAGTCCAATTTTGACTGAATACACATTTTGTTGCTCTGCTACAAATTTCTAGATACTACCATCCTTCTAATGCAGATGGTTTAGGAATACTGTGATAGTGCCAGTGTCATTTCTGCTGCTGTCATTAACCAAATGAAAGGTGCTTTACCTTTGTGAACTGGGACCATGGTAGTGACCTGGTTGTTTTAAGTGGGATGATTTAGGTACAGGCAACAGTTCTGCTGTATTAGATACTCTTTATAAACTGTTGTTCAGGTAGTACATTAAAAGGCTTTTCTGCCTCAAAGATGAATAAGAAGAAAGTTAACAGCAAAACAGTAACACATCCCATATTTTGCTCTAAACCCCACATTTTAATTACATTG
Source organism: Dryobates pubescens (assembly GCF_014839835.1). Lineage (NCBI taxonomy): Eukaryota > Metazoa > Chordata > Aves > Piciformes > Picidae > Dryobates > Dryobates pubescens. The sequence continues at coordinate 107,088,699 of NC_071657.1, read as the reverse complement.
TCAGAGTACAAAAATAAATAAAATTACAGATTCACTTTTCAGCTGACTGATTTCATCATGTTTCCTACTATTGAGGGATTCAGTTAATGTGCCTGCTGACTCATTCACATATTTTAAAAGTCTCAGCATTTATCCTTCATTGATTTTTAAGAGCATCTTTGTTTAAATTGTACATCAACTACATATAAAAAGGTTTTACTTCAGAGGAATACTTTGGTTTTTACAGGCATTGGTGTTTCTGATAATTTTAAATACTTGCTTTTAAAAAGATGTTTATTTTTCTGGCATTTGTTGGATACAGTCCATACAGATGTGTTACCCATGGCTTATACTGAAGATGTCAGAGGAGGCTAGCTCACAAATAATTTTGACTGAAGTTCAGTGCAACAGAGTATAGTTGGCTATTCATGAACTTCAAAAGCTGTCAGTGGCCCCACAGCTCTTCTGGAACTAGACATCAAGCTCATTTCTATTAGCTCTTCATCTAAATTTTGCTTCCCTTTCTGTTTGTGATCCTTACAACAGTTTAATGATAGTTCAAGGCAAGAGGTTATTAATGACATCATAGAAATGCTTAGCAGGAAGTAATATTTTTAGTCCTAAGGATAATATTTTATCATATCCTAAGGAGGATATTGTGGCCTATTTGCAAAGATGTATTAAAGCATGACTCAGTCCGGGATGACAAGTATTTTTCTGTTCTGTCAATGAATTTTTTCAGCTGCCTTAGTACTGTCCAGATTTCTCTTGCTGTAAGTGTCATGTGCTGGCATTTCCAGCCTTTGGCTGAAACCCAGGCAACTCTTAATCCTATAGACACACAACTCTTTCACTTCCTACTTGTAGAAACTCTTGAGAGACCCTCATCTCAGATCTTTGTAATCTTTTGAGCTTTGTCCACCTACTTATTATTAGCTTGCTTAAAATTGTCTTTGTATTAAATTTTGAGTGCATTTTTATTAATTACATTTAATGTTTTTTTTCATTACTCTGCTGACTTGGTAATACAGAGATCTGTATTTTCAGTACCAATCAAATCAAATTCTTTTATACCATGTGTTTACAAAGTCCCATGTATTTGATTTTCAAGTAAGGGTGATAGTAAAAAATATTTTCTTGTAGTATACTGTACAGGGAAGGGATGGCCTATATAATAGAACTTGGACACTTCCTATTATAGAAATGCCTGACACTAAATCTTGGGACAGTTTCAAACTCTCAAAATAAAGATTCCTTATTGTCTGTTGAACAAAAGAATTTTGGTTTCTCCTCACCTCCTCTCATTTTGCCCATGGCATTCTTCTTAATCTCACAGTAAACATCTCCATAGCCTTGACACGTAGGTATGTGTTATTTGTGGTTCTTTCTGCCTCACTTTAGAAGTGTGAAAATTGGTTTTCTTGAAAGATGTTAATTCAAAGCTCCATTCAGTTTCAGTCTGAATAAATAACTGTAACAGACAGATACAGGGGTTTTAAAATCTTTTGAATTCCTGGAAGGACTGCCTTTCAGATGTAGCGATGCCAGGTTCTTGACTGTGCAATTGTTTTTCTGTCTCAGACACCTGCAGTAGTGAGAAGCATCATCCACAGAGAAATGTAAAACCTTCTTTGATATAACTCTAAAGAGCTTTCATCTCTTTCAAGGGGAACAAAACATGTACTAAGTCTTGTGACAAGACTTCTCTGTTTGAAGTTGATAATACATAAATAGAATTGCCTTCCCCCCCCCTTTCTTTTTTTCCTTTTCTTTTTTTTCCCCCCTCTCCTTCCCCCCCCCCCCCCCCCCTTTCCTCTTTTTCCCCTGGTGTCGTGGAGAGAAACTAATCCCTGTGATAAGATGATGGTGTTTTCTGTCGTAAATTGTTCCTTGACATTGCAATTTATCTTCTGCTTCACTAGAGCTAAACTAGCATTAGAGTTTGTAAGTATGATCTTATTTCAGGATAGAATTTACTTGGAAACAGAGTGAGAAACTACTGGAGAGAGTCTAGTGGAGAGCTGCCAAGATGATTAGGGGACTGGAGCATCTCTTTTAAAAGGAAAGGCTGAGAGACCTGGGAGTGTTTAGCCTGAAGTAGAGAAGACTAAGAGGGGATCTTATAAATGTTTCTAAATATCTAAAGGGCAAGCGTCAAGAGGATGGGGCCAGACTCTTTGCAGTGTTACCCAGTGACAGGACAAGGGACAACAGGCACAAACTAGAACACTGGAAGTTCTGTCTGAACATGAGGGAAAAATTCTTCACTTTGAGGGTGACAGAGCACTGGAATAGGCTTCCCAGAGAGGTTGCAGAGTCTCTTTCTCTGGAGACATTCAAAACTCACCTGGATGCAGCCTTGGGTAGCCTGCTGAGTGAACCTACCTTAGCAAGGAGGTAGGACTAGTTGATCTCCAGAGGTCCTTTCCAACCTCTACCATTCTGTCATTCTGTGAAAAGTTTAAGGGCCCAGGCAATAGGGAAGAAGCAACCCTACAGACAGATTTTCAATGTATCATCATCTTTCCTTAATGTCTTCCTAACCTGTCTGGTTGGTTGTCCTGGTGTTACCGATATGAACAGTGATAGATGGTACAAAGATCATTTGTGCACTTCTTACTGTTTCTAAGGAAGAAGACCAACATACACCTTGTAAAAAATAGACAGTGTTCGAGAAGGCTGATGAGAGTTGCTGGAACTTTATATGAAAATATTTGGTTATCTTAAGAATTCTTTAACAATTTCTATATATTTGTTGAAAGGTTAAAACTGAATATCGAATTGGGTAGAAATTGGCGTTGCTTCAGCTTTGGTTTGAATTGCAACAACCTTCTTGGAAATATTTTTCACCTTGTTACATTACTGCATTGTAGGTCAAATTTAACTTTCTAATATATGATAGATTACTTCATTGCATTGCCTTCCTTAAGATGGTATTTCTAAAAGTAAATAAGTAATACATTTAATATAGGAATAATTTCAGTTTCTGTATTAGTCACTTTGCATTAAATATTCTTTTAAAAAGCATTGCATGTTTTTCCAAGCTGCAGAAAATTCATTCTTCTAAAGGTTATGTTGTTAAGCATAAATTACTTCTGTATGGAAGTTAAAAAGCTATTAAAAAAATAATTCATGGAATCCAGTATGACAGTACATGAACAGAGGAGTCTTGCAGCAAGGCAGCATGCCTGAAGGCTAGAGCTGTCAACTGGAAAAAATTCTCAGAACACCAAGCCTGAAAAATCTCCATTAAATAAGCTGTCACCTCTGCAAAGTTAATAGACATATATATAAAATGAAGAACAGTCCCCTGCAGGTGCTTTGGTACTCAGTATCACTTGCCAGCCATGGTCTTTAAATGGGAACATACCAACTGGAAAGGAAGACAGTTATTGCTGTCTCCTTTAACAGCCACAGAAATTTTAGTGAAGATTTTATGCTTGAGTAATTAAGATTATTAAAAAGAGCCTTTAGTTTGTACACCGAAACAGTACTTGTTGCCCCAAGGTGTGATGCTGAATGAAGTAATACTGCAGGATGTTTCTGCTCAGGTGAATGGCTCTGCTGGGTCTTCTCTGACATACTCAAGTGATTAAATAGTGTTCATTCATGAGTCTTGTGAAATTCCTACACCATCCCTCTCAGTTCACCCCATCATTTAACAAAGAATTCTTATGTCTTGTAGGATGTATGTGTGAAGGCTTATTTAGCTCTTCGACATCACACAAACCTGCTGATCATTCTATTCTCCATGATGCTAATGACTGGAATGCCCCAATTAACCAGCAAAGAAGACATTGAATACATCCGGGATGCACTGACAGTAGGGAAAAGTGAAGAAGATGCCAAAAAGCATTTCCTTGATCAGATAGAGGTTTGCAGAGATAAGGGCTGGACTGTGCAATTTAACTGGTTCTTACATCTTGTGCTTGGAATCAAACAAGGAGTAGAAAAGCATTCTGCTTAACATTTTGTGTAAATCAACTGTGGGTGTGAATAGGAGGTTAATGACTCTACATGTAATTTATGAATGCCAAATAAATGAGCAGTCAAAATTCATTTACTTTGCTGGCAGCTTAAATGGATCTTCTAAAAAGGCAGGGACTTCTGCTCTGCCCCTCCAGAAGATCTTCCTGTACTTGGGTATTTCAATTTTCTTTATTAACATCTAATGACAGTTGAAGTTGCTGGATGCTTTTAACTGGTTGCTTTGCTCATGTACCTGGCATTTTTCTTGTTTTCTTTAGAAACAATTTCAGCTAAATATGAAGGAGGACCTTGAGTATGATGATAACCTACAAATGCAAATATAAATCCCTTATGACATTACCTTAATTGTCATGAGGCCCTTCAAAAAAAAAAAAAAGGGCAGAAGAATCCGTTTTAAAAACCTATGGTTGAACTGAAATCTCTTTAGGCAATTCACTTCTTTCTCAGCATAGCTTACGCTCGAGTGTTTTTCATCCACATCCTTCTCTTTTGCCCCTTCCTTAACACTTTGTCCTTCTTGGATTTTTAATACGTTGTCAGTAGAAAACAGCTTTGGATGTTTACCAGTTTATCCCCTAGAGGGAATTACTTTAGCCTCCTGATATAGACAACTGATTTTGATTGTCCTACCAGGAGAATTTCATAGTTCCCTGGAAGTTCCTCAGGTTTGAGCCTGAAATTCTGAATTTTGAAAGGTTTGTTGTTGTACTTTTTCATGGGGCAAATCCTTAATATATTACAGATTATATTCTTACTATAAAGTTAATAAAATTCTACCTGTATAGTAAAATCTTCGTAGAAAAAGCAATGGTACTTCCTTACTCCTCAGAGAAAACTTATGTAAGAGTAATTGACATTCTACCAAATATTTGAGAAACCCAAAGCTATTTATTCTTCGGTGATATATTTTTGGGATACACCTAGAAGGAATTAAATGGAATCTTTGAAACTGTGTATATTTTGTTATTTATTTTTAATTTCCTTAAGAGACTGTACTGAAAAGCTATTTATGAAAGAAAAAGAATGCCTAAGTTCAATATTTAAACTTAAGAGAGATAAAAATGGACAGTGTTAAGAAGAATTTTAACTTCTCTACTGTAGGGTACCTGCAAATTACCGAGTGTGCCTATGGTAGGAAAAGGAAAGAATATTTATAGCATAAATTAGTCTTTGACTTGAATTATTGTGGTATGCTTCCTGCTAACTGATTTTTACCAAAGAGAGAAGATGGCTTATAATACTGCTTTTTTGCACTTATGCCTGTGTAATTTCTTCTTTCATTGTAGCGTTACATGAGGTTTACATTCTGTATAAATGATCAACTGATTTTTTTAATTCTCTTCTCATTTCCTTGGATCATTTCACAGAACTGTTGAGATTCTCATTACTGCTGCCACTATTACTACTGAGCGTATTCTTGAAGGATTTTTAATAAATGTACTGTAACTGGTGCCTCAGTTATGAGATATAGCAAATCTCTTCTTGAAATGTAGATGTTTTATTGATGACTGTGTACAACTATTTCTGATGTATGTGGTAGATTCTAGTTAAAGAAATCTAAAAATGTTAAAATGTAGAATATTTTGTTGTTCTGTTCCATTGTTATTCTGTGCAAGGCAGTCTTAAGACCATACTGAAATATAAACTAAATAGTGGGCATTGTCTGCGAAATTATGGGTTTCCATTTGTATTTTATAGATCTGAAATAAATGTACATGTTCTATTCATTTGGTTATCATCATGAATAGCTTAGCCTGAAATACACCTAAATATTTTTTATCCATTAACTTAAAGGCTATTTAATCTCAGCGAGAAATCCTATTCAAAGGCCCATTCAGAAGAATTGTTTTAGTTCCATATTAATAACTCCATACAACGTTAACTACCTTAAATTTTAATACTCTGTTATGTTAGAATTGCAATTATTGTAATTGTAAAATGTGAATAGAATATTACCACTTTATAAAGAACACTTAATTCCTGGTTTGTTCCATAAAAAAAAAAAATAATAATCTGAAGATTTTCGTAGACTTACAGAATCGTTTTGTTTGGAACACTTCCTTGGTCCTGCTGGTCACACTATTCCTGAGAAAAGCCAGGATGCTGTTGGAACTAGCAAGTTTCCAGTTTTAAAAAGTAAATCTGCTGCTAAATTTAACTCCATCATGGGGAAATAAATGCTAATCACAATTTCAAGGGAAATAGCACTCCAAGCAGCCTTCGTTCACAGAAAAAAACAGAGTCTACAAGACATTTGCACCCAGAGGAAAGCAGTTTATTCCTACACAAAGCTTAGGCTGATCATTTTTGTTGGCAGTGTACAATGTGATAGATTTGAATTGTATGCAGTTAGTTACAAACATCTGAAACACCTCTGTCCTGAGCTAACTAGCTTTTTTGACTGCTTTCCTTGCCTGTGAAGCCTATGGTTGGTCTGCCTGCATAAGGCTAAGCTGCCTGGTGTCCTTTGGACATGTACTCTGTGTCAGGCATTGGATGTTTGCCAGCCTGACTTCTGGGAGATGCAACTGCGAGATCTCCTTTTTACCTACAGAACAAGCTATTAGGCAGCTCACTGGCACTAAGCTGTGCATTCTGATGGCTGATTATCTGTTGGCTTTCATATACCTCTGGAAAGCTCAACCCCCAACTGACTATTTTCTGGCAATCCCTGACACAAGGGAAAACAACGGAGAGATGTAGTTTGAGGCAGTCTAGCTTCAAGGTGTAGTGGAACTGCTTTTCAGGTGAGGAGGTGGGCACATGTACACACCTGCCCATCCCCATGCAGAATACAGCCTGCAGTGATGGCCTTGAAAGCTGGAGCTTTATCACAGCCACCACTGCTGAAGCAGAAAGCCGAACTACAGTTACCTGAGTTTGGGCCTAATGTTTTCCAGTGTGTAAAAACACCAAATGCCTCAGAATAGCTGATTTATAAAAGGTATAAGTCAGAAAATGTGTATTGGTCACTAACCACATTTTTCACAGGCTCTTACACAGCATGTAGAGAGAGAAAATTACTAAATTTTCTGAGTAGGTCTCAATTATCATCTTTATATTCTGTTAGCCCTAAGATTATTTGTTGAAACTTAAAATTTTTGAGGTCTACTTTTTCTTTTAAGATGTATTCTATTTTCTTAGTAATCTAAATTCACACTACCACAGCACCTAACAGTGGAAACTTGAATTTTTTTCTTAGAGTCAGTGCCTCAGGCTCAGTTGTGACTTGATACATACTATGGCTCCAGCAAGATCATTGAGATGGTGGTTAGCAATGAGTGTGTCCCCAAGGCTCCAGCCTAATTATATTCCAGGACAGAAAAAGAAGTTGAAAGAGAGCTAAGGTCTACTGCGTAGTTATATTTAGATCTTCACTCAATATACCAGTTGCACTTGTTAAAGTTATTTAACCTACCACTAGCAGAATGTTTAGTCTTATTTAACATATATTTAGCAGAATTTTCTCTAAAATGTGACCAGTGGTACAGAAATAAAGATATGAACAACTGACTTGGGAAAAATATCAATGGAAATTACAACTCTTTTAAGATATTTTTCATTATAAACATTTTTTACTGTCTACTTAGCAGCATTCCACAAATCTGCATAAGTAGTCCCAAGGATTATGTAGATTATAGGCTCTGTGCTGATGACTTTCTAAAGCAGTTTGTGGAACATAGTCTTAAAAATAAGAAATTATTAAAATGACAATCTACACTATCAAAGTGCCTGCAGTGTCCGATAGGCCCTTTGAGTATCCCAGTGACACTGAAGGGACTGAAAAACACTGACATGCTTTCATGAATCTTCTAATTGCAATTATAGACAACACATGTTGGAAACAGCACTCCAGAAATTGTCTGTTCTCCAGGACAGAAGTCTTAAAGAAGAAATTCCTGCCACATACCCTACTCTGCATTTCAGAGGCCAGAAAAAGTACAACTACGTATTTAAACTTTGTGGCACATTTGCAGAAAATAAAATTGGTGCTGGAGAAGAAAAAGGAGTTTGTCTGCAGTGACACCATTAAATAATAAGGACTCATCAAAGATACAAATGACATGGTTATAACCTTGTGAAGTTTATACATCATCATGTCATCAGAGAAAAGATGTGCTGGTGACCAGTTCTTCTATGATACAAGGAGATGGTCAGAAGGACACAGCTTTTCATACAATCATAGAATGGTCTGGGTTGGAAGGGACCTCCAAATGTCACCCAGTCTGACCTCCCTGCGGTCAGCAGAGACATCCTCAGCTAGGTCAGGTTGCCCAGAGCCCTGTCAAGCCTCACCTTGACTATCTCCTGGGAAGGGGCCTCAACCACCTCCCTGGGCAACTTTTTACAGCGTTCCACTACCCTCATAGCGAAGAGCTTGTTCTTGACATCCAATCTAAATCTGCTCTAATCTAGTTTGAAGCCATTGCCCCTTGTCCCATCACTGCAGGCCTTTGTAAACAGTCTCTTTCCATCCTTCCTGTAAGACCCCTTCAGGTACTGGAAGGCTGCTATTAGGTGTCCCTGCAGCCTTCTCTTCTCCAGGCTGAACAATCCCAGCTCCCTCAGCCTGTCATCATAGCAGAGATGCTCCAACCCCCTGATCATTTCCATAGCCCTCCTCTGGATCTGTTCCATCAGGTCCTTGTCCTTCCTATATTGAGGGCTCCAGACCTGGACACAGTACTCCAGGTGAGGTCTCACCAGAGCAAAGTGGCAGAATCACCTCTGTGGATCTGCCAGCAGATGATGCAGCCCAGGATGTGATTTGCCTTCTGGGCTGCAAGCACACACTGCTTGCTCATGTCCAGCTTCTCATCCATCAGCACCCCCATGTCCTTTGATCATCCTCACAGCCCTCCTCTGGACCAGAGAAATGGGATTCTTATATGCAGCAAGAGAGAGGCTGATGTCCTGCCTGTTGATAATGAGCAAGTGGGCACTTCATATGAAAAAGTTTCCTTCCTACCCTGGGAATGGGTTTATGTTCCAGTGGGTGCACAGCAGCACTTGACATGGCAAGACCCTTCCATAGGCTGCAGAAAGCAGGAAGGCAGTGTTTAGAAAGATGTACCATTTCTCAGGTAATATCCTGGGGATGCAAAAGAAGAGGCTGTCACTTTGGAAACAGCAGCAGCACAGTGCCAGAAACACATGCCAGTTAATTTTAGCGAACAAAAGAGAACTGTGTATGGCAGAAGTGCTATATCTAGTAAGTACAAGCACATCCCACACTTGGGTACAGTCTCTCTGGTGTTCAGCATTAGAAGTCAGTTTGCAATACTGGTCACTCAAAGCTGTAGTGTCTATGGTTAGAGTTTTCCACTGATCCATTTATTAAGTGCATGAAGAAACAAACAGAAAATAATAATCTGTAGATAGCAGCATTCCTTGAAAAGATAAAGATCAAATCTAATGTAATGAAAAGCAAATTCCCTCAAAGAAGAAAGACAATGGAAATGTTAATGGCCCACAGTACAAAATGATTTAAAAATTACAGCTCAGACTTTGTACCAGATCCTCCTTTGCCTTTGAATATATCTTCCTTTATCACGACTAACTATCCTGCAAAACGCTATGAGGGCTGACTGTTTAATAACCTAAGAAATCTGCTGCCACAATGCAGTTCCATGATAGAGTTCATTAATAATTTGAAATACAGCCAGAGCGGAATTTTGCTCAGATTACTTATTGGTAAATTACCAGGGATTAAAAACAAACAAACAAAAAAAGCAAAGAAACAATTAGTCTTCTGCTTCTTCCTGAAATCAGTCATCAAGTCTCTGGGACTGGCATTAAACTCGTCACATGGGGAAATTATTCGCCATCATGATAGAAATGCATTTTTGAAGCATTTGGAACTGGCTCCTGTCAGGAACAGGATACTGGCCTGGACAGACTCTAGCTCTGATGCAGGGTGGTAGCTTTTCTGCTCAGCTGTCAAATGTCTCTGCATGAAAGAATCTCAGCGAGATAAACAGGTCTCCTCAGGAAATGCTCTCCTTCCAGCCAAAGTTATCCTTCATTTTGATGAAGTTCATGACAGCATCTCTGTTTTACAAACCTGCTTCTTTCCCACAGAATATGATGTATTTTCCAAACCTTACAAAACAGTAATTCTGCCTGTCTGGAGAGAAACATACCCAGAGATCTCAGTAACTTTAAAGCAATCTGAAACCAAAATACTTTAGACAGGGACATTTCAATTCAAGGTAATGCCTCATGCAAAGGCATTCAATTATTCTTCATGCCATTGCAGATCTTGTATTGTAGGGAGATGCTAATTAGCTAAACATGCTAATTTTTCAGAGGACAATCTTTGGGACTCTCAATGCAACAGCACACTGAAATGAGGGTGAAGAGTGGGTACTAACAAGTCCGGAGACTTGAAGGTCCTGTGGAGACTGAGGGCGGTAGGTAGGCGTTAGGTGCAACTCTGTCTTTCCTTATAGCAACAGGAACCAAGTGGCAGCAGCCATGGCAAAAATGAATGTAGAAGTCAGGGCTAAGTTATGTGTCCTAGGGCTTCAAGGCAAGGGTAAGTGCATTGCGCCAAAGGCCAGACCAACAGGCTTTTGATGACAGATTTTGCCTCCATCACTCTGCTTTTCTGAAAAAAGAAAGATGGGCACTTGACCCTCCATCTGAGGAGGGAATGGCACCACTCATCTCCCTTGTGGGCTCCGAGTGCACAGCCAGCAGCAAAAGGGTTTGGACCTCAGCAGGTAGGGTACATTACCAAAAGCATTGTTTCACAGGATTCATGCAACTGCTGGGCACAACTCACTGTTTGCCAAGTGTCCGTCTCAAGGATTTGAGGAATGCATCTCTTGGAAGACTTTTCCCTAATGTCTCATTTATTCCCACTCTTCTTCTTTCCTTATTCTCCCTCTGCTTTCTTCTGTAAATTCGAACATGAGCTCTTAGAGATCCTAAAAATCCTTATTTATCCATATATAAAAGCCTGCTTAGTTTACCCTGTTCTCTGCAGGTCCGTATTCTTCCAATTCATCTAAACACAGACAACAAAGTACAGCACCAGGATTTATAACAACAAGAGGACTGTTTCTATGATGTTGTTAGCACCAGAAGAAAAGGAACCCAATGTCTTCAAGTGGTCTGAAATACAAGACTCACACCCCAAACTGGAGATTAAACCCCTCATAACTCATCAAGTTATATAATTGTAGAGCACTGACTCTTTTAAACTCTCTTCTCTTCCTCTGTCCCCATAGGTAGACATATCGTCTTTTTGTGAGAAGCCAGCTGTGGGTGCTAAATACAGATCTCCCCCATGACTGCTCTGATGGTATCTCCACTAACCCTCCACCACCTCTCCAAGAAGCCAACCACCGTTCATTCCCTGCTCTCTCTTAATTCTCTGTTGGACTGCTCTCCCACAGGGCTCAAAACTTCTTTTCTATACTAGGCCTACAAAGTCTATCTGGAAAAAGAACAACAAACATCCAAGAAAAAGAAAGTATTCTTCTTCTGCCTTGTATTTCTTAATCAAGATTTGTATGAGCTGCAGAGATTTGTATGTGAAAGAATATATTTATGACATCAGTCATCCACTTAAATGTTGAGGGGGGGGGGGGGGGAATAGATGCAAAGTGGTCTTTAATTAATGCAAAATTTATTCTCAGAGTCCTCAGGTACTGGTGTTATCAGAACTGTTCATTGAAAACAAATACAGTTTATAAAACAAACCTCCTCTTTTTTTTTTTCCTTTTCTCCCCAGTATTGGTAGGTAAAGCCATAATGTGGATTATGATTCCTGGCTGCTACCCAGGATCTTCCCCCCCAGTTCCTCAGTTCTAGTCTCTTGTTACTGTTGCTTAGACTAAAACCAGAATAGACTGTCCACTTCTTACAGCCTGCTGAACACACAGCTGAATGTTAGCAAAAGAACCAAGTGTCACAAATGCAGGTAACTGAGATGCTGTCAACATCTGCTCTGAGAGAAACTTGCTAAAAATTCTCCCGACTGTCAACCCCTTTAGAAAAGGAATCTAACTGCAAAAGAATTCGGCAAAAGGTGTGCATATATGCTTCAAAGTGCAAAGCACTGGAAAACCAGGCTTTCCTCAGTTTAATGCTCTGCGTTCACCCTCCTGACCACTATTATCAATGGACTCAAAGTGGAAAAGGAACTTTATTGTGAATACGCTTTTGGCTGGAAAAAGTGGAGGAATCTTAATGCACTGAGTACAATAGCAACAGAAATACAGACTGTCTCCAGGATGACCCAAACTCAAGAAAGAAGCAGTAACATGGGGCTACTGCAGTCTACTTATGCCAGACAGTACCATGTGTACATCCTATCCTAAACTGTTACCAGTCTAAATAGTGGCATCAGCAACTGGACCTGCTAAGAAGCGAGTTAGGCACCTTCATGAGAGATAGACCAATGAAAAAGATACATGGAAGTCTTTATCATGATGGAAATATCCTAATTTACAAAGCACCAAAGCTAAAGCACGAGACATATGTATTAGCATTATTTACAAGATCAAGAGAATATAAACTGAATCACAGGAAATAATGAAAAGCACCACTTTGTCAAAAAGACTTGGGAACCACAGTACAGATAGTCTGCTAGGATTTGTTTAAATACAGCAGACGGCACACAATTTGCAGCAAGACCTCCCAAAAACTTACAGGATACCATAACCCTTGAAACACAAACACCACTAGATGTAGACAGCTTGCTGGCACCAGTAAGAACAACACTTTTACAAGGAGAAGCTCCTTGAGCGCAGAAGAGGGGAAAAGAGCAATATTTCTATTCAAATAGCAAAAAGAAATATTTGTAGATGTCAGAAATTTCACAAATCCAGTAAGGACATAAGGACATAGTTTAAAAGACACACAAAAAAAGAGTATGAGAACATATAGAAGTCTGTAAGAAAAAATACCATGATACAAGGATGGAAAAAGCTCCAACATTTGGAGAAACACAAACAGAAAATGTCCCCCAAACTATGCAGTGCCTGCTACAAATGAAGACAAAATGAGACAAGAAGTCTTTTACAACAATCAGTATTTTAGGAGAATTTAGGAAAACTGGTTAACGGTGGTGGGTTACACCCATCCTGGGGGGAGGGCTGAGAGAGCCCTGCTTTTCCTCGGGGGACAAAAGAAACCTGATCCAGGTGAACAGAGAGGGACTTGGCTTCTCCCTCCCAGAAGGAGGGGTCCCCCAGGTCGAAGGTGGTTCATTCCACTCCCCCTTCCAGTCCAGCAAGCCTATAAAAAGGAAGATGCTGTGGCCATTTGCTCTCCTTGCTTCTGCCTCTCCTGTTCCAGAGGACCAACAGCCAAGCCTGCTGGTCCTGACACGGGGTCAGACCTGGTCTTTCCCTATGGCATCCACAATTCTGTAAAGGACTGAAATTCACATACATTAAGGGAAATATAAGGCCATCCAAGTTTGGTTTTGTATATTTTCCTATTCATCCTTATTCCTTACCCTTCTAAACCCTCCCTGTTACACATATATATACACACACATATATAGATATATATTTGGTTAAAAAAAATTTACTTCTCCTACTTCCAAACTGACTCCAGATTATTTTTTGGTAGATATACCTCCTTCTCTTTTCCCCTACTCCTTTTTTTTTTTTCCTCTCCTTTCTCTTCTTTTTCCTCCTCAGGGCAAAGGGGGGGGGGGAGGCAGGAGAGGAATTCTGAGCTCTTAAACTCCAGTTAAGGCTCAAACCACAACATTAACTTCCAGAATGACAAAGTATTCTTGGCTACCAAGGACTTCTGGATGGAATAAACAAACTCTAGACTTATGGACTGCAGAAGCAGGGTACGTGGTCATCACAACAAAAATACTTCAATGGCTCTGAAAAAGATATTCAGGTCACCTCTCAGAGGGATACACAGGGAGAGAGATGGACTGTGCGCTTCCTCAGCAAGAATGATCAAAAATAGCTAGAGATCTTTCCTTCATTCAAAACACCAGAACCAAAACTCAAGGAGCTGGATGGTAATGCCCAAATGTGCCCAACAGAGTACAGCAGGAGTAGGTGGCTGTTCTTTCTAAACTCAGAGGAAACTATTACCTGATGATAGTCAATTAGTGTGGTAGATTTTCAGTCTTAATCAAACATGGAAGCAGACAGAATGGTAAATCAGGCTGTGTCAGAGCCTTACAAGTTCCCCGTCCAAACTACAGCAAGGCCCTGAAAACTGAGAGCTGGGCTTCTTTATCATGAGGGTAGTGGAACACTGGAACAGGTTGCCCAGGGAGGTGGTTGAGGCCCCATCCCTGGAGATATTCAAGGTGAGGCTCAACAGGGCTCTGGGCAACCTGATCTAGTTGGGGATGCCCCTGCTTACTGCAGAGGGGGCTTGACTAGATGACCTTTGGATGTTCCTTCCAATCCAGACCATTCTATGATCCTGTGATCCTATACTATAACTTAGTTTCTTAACTGTTCTGCCCAAATAGAAGCAGCTTATCCTTAATGCTGACCTAATCTGTAATAAAAACATCAGAACTGTTCCTGTAAAAGGAGTGTACATTAGCTTACTCGTGAGTGTCTACCCTCCCAACAACTGGTTTATGGCTTGCACTTTTCTTAATGCTACTTTATTAATAGAAAAAGTGCTGCAGCAGAAGATGTAAGCAAATATGATCCTCACAGATAAATGGAGTAGAGATGGTTTACAACTTGAAGAATGTTCATACCCATGAGTCACCATGTGGCAGTGTTTGCTAGATTAGGGATCTGTAGTGAGCTTCCTCAAGTAATAGTCAACAACTAACATCTAACTATTAACAGATCTGTACAGGATGGATGTTTTAGACATGCACAACCAGCTCTTCGTATTATTCTTGGCCAAACAGACAGATGCTGAGAAATACATAAAAATAGCTCATCAGTTGCTAATCAACGCAAATAAAGGTTGTCAAGAATCTCCTTCAGTTTACTCAGAGCTACTGGAAATAAGCAACAGCTGTGAGTTGTTTCTAATACCAAGAGTATTGACCAACATTTGTTCACTGAAAGACAAGCTAAAAATTGTACTATGATAAAAAGTGGCAAATCACTTAAAACTTCAAGAAATGACAGTATTGTGCCAAGAAGCCTAAGAAGATGATCTGCCCTCACAGTAATTAAATAAGGACAACCTAATGAAGAGATATACAGGGAAAAAGGAAACTCCTAGCTCTTAGTTGTGCAATATGCTGTCAGCAATACTGAAACAGCAAATGAAGAGAAAATGCATGCAGTATTAGCAAGGCCCAGTACCCTGCTGATTAGCATACAGAAAACTACAATACAGCCAACTCAAGCACAGATCATTTGTCATGTTTGGCTATAGCTACAAGAATCAAAAGCAGCAGTTACTTCAGATTGAAGATTTAAATGCCCAAGCAAAGGAAAATAGGAGAGAAGGAAAAGCCTGGGGCAATGCTGCTCTGAAGAAAAACAGAAAGAAAAATGACAGAGACATCACCATGGAGCCTGGAAGAAGCAGAACCCTCTCTCTGTGTCCTGAGTTCCACCTGCTGCAACTCATGGAGCTGAAGAGGCTGCCCAGAGGACCACCTCTCTTCTATAGCCAAAGCCTCAGCTCCCTTTCTCTACAGGCCCAACATCTCCTGCAGCACCTTTCCTCCACAGACTCAAACTGTCTTGGGGTGAGGGGTGTAGTAAAATAATTCCTTTTCTTTTCTCTCTCTCACTCTCTATTTTCTCTCTCTCCCCTCCTGATCCATCCACTTTATTTATGTAATAAATAGTCCAGCTGTTGATATTTTGGCCTTGTTTGTGCCTCTAATTTCACTACACAGGAATATTGAAAAGAACTGAGTCTCTTTCGCTCTGTGGACTGAGACAGTAGTCCAGTGCCATGGTGTCCCAAATGGGTTTTGCACACCTTGGTGCATATGTAAGGGCAATGCACTGAGGTGCAGAATCACTGGGTTTGGTAGCATTATAAATAAAAAAAACTAACCATACTGTTTGTTTCATCTTTGTCTTACCCACTTCTTTTTTTTTTAATTTCTGTGTATATTTATAATGTGGTTGTTGATAATTGATGATAACAATACATTATTTTAAAAATACATTAGTGCATGTATAAAAATGTGTTTATAAAGAACTACATATTGAGGCACGTGTTTGAAATTTTTACTGGTAGGAGTTTTTAACCTTGGAGAGGCTTCTGAATGTCTAATGGCTAAATTCAACCACTGACCTGATTAAAAGCCATTTAGCCCAGAGCTGGGGGCAAGACCTTCAACCAGCCAAGACACCACCCAGAGGAGCTCAGCCCCAGTAAGGAGCCCCAGCCAGCACCCGTGGAAGATATTGGAGTAGTCATCAATCATTGCCCTAACAACCGGGGGGCCACCAGGCCCCCCGGCCTTTGTTGTCACCACCACCATCACCCAGTGTGCACCATGGGCACTCACCAGTGATGAGAGGAGGATCCCTCAGCCCAGAAGGGCTCAGCTTAGGGCTTCCGCCTCTCCTGGTGGGGAATAAAAAGGGGAGTGGGTGGGGAGGGCCAAGTGGCCACACCTGGGGTGGGAGGAGACTCCAACAGAGCCCAGGTGCTCTGGGATTTGAGGGGAAGAAGGGGGAAAACGGGGCAGGTGAGGGACTTTGAAGTGTCAGGTAATGATAGGACTAGTGGGAATGGAAAAAAAATAGAAATGGGTAGATTCAGAGTGGATGTTAGGAAGAAATTCTTCACCATGAGGGTGGTGAGACACTGGAATGGTTTGCCCAGGGAGGTGGTAGAAGCTTCATCCCTGGGAGTTTTTATGGCCAGGCTGGATGTGGCTCTGGGCAACCCGATTTAATGTGAGGTGTCCCTACCCATGGCAGAGGGTTTAGAACTGGATGATCCTTGAGGCCCCCTCCAACCCCAACAATTCTATGATTCTAAAACAACATCCAGTTTAGGCTGGATGTTAGGAAGAAATTCTTCACAGAAAGAGTGAGTAGCTGTTGGAATGGGCTGCCCAGGTAGGTGGTGGAGCCACTGTCCCTGGAAGTGTTTAAAATAAGACTGGATCAGGCACTTAGTGGCATGGTTTAGTTGATTAGATGGTGTTGGGTGATAGGTTGGACTTGATGATCTTGAAGGTCTTTTCCAACCTGGTTAATTCTGTGATTCTGTGACTGTGGTATGTTTTGACAATGTCTTTAAGAATAGCTCCAGAATTCCTTTGCTTACAGGAATATGTGGCAAGACACAAGCAAATAGTCATATGGATTTTTTAAGCAAAGAAGAGGAAATTTAAGTCCTCCTTAATGTTTTTGGCTTTTTATGTACCTTGAGCTGAGTTATGAGCAGAGTAAGTTGAAAAGTTTTGTTAATAAAAAGCCCGTTTACTTTAGCTCATCCATTCCTTCACACAGCCTAAATAAAGGCAATAAAATTATGTTTACATTGAGATATTTGCCTTTTTTTTTTCCTCGAGGTAATTTCTTTTGCACTCTTGCTACTACTGCTATATATGGAAAGCTTAAATATAGAAAAAATAAATATATTTGAATATATAATTTATAATACAAACACTATATAACCAAGACCATCATTCCCATAGGCATGGCTTTCTGAGAAGAGAAGCCTTGGATGCTCTTCTTGAACAATGGATATCCCTGCGGCAAATTTGGGGTGGGAAGAAGATAAATAAGATAACCCTATGGTATCTTTCTACTTCTTTGGGAGGTTCCTGATGTTGCTGTTTCACAAGGGAGAAAGAACAGAGGACGTGAAATCCCCGCAGTGTGTGTCATGGCTCACATTGCCTCTGATCTCAGGAGCTTTTTCAGTGGTACATAGGCCAAATGCCCATTGCAAATGACAAGCAAAGAGGTTTTCAATGAGAACAATCGCTGCTGCTCTATGGATCTTTGCTCTCAACACATCTGGGAGCATGTGAGCTTTAGGTAGCCAAGATATCACTTATCACCAGGGTAGCAGGACAGGAGGCAGCTGCAGTCAGGATTTAACAGAACAAGGAGAGAAAAGTTTGGGGTACCAATCAGGGTATATCAAAACAGCCATCTTTGTAGGAATCTCACTAATGTCAAATCACAGTGAATGAGCTCTAGTTCCAGCTGCAACCCTGCAGGCCTGGGCTTGGGAGAGGGATGTACTGTACCCAGAGAAAACAGGAACAAGATTCAGAGCTAGAAATTCAAAGCCCATTTCAACCATGTCTTTTTCAGCTGTTGCAAAACAGCTTTGGTAAATCTCTAGTCACATCATCATGACAATTTCCCCAGCTTGTTGACTAAACAGTTCCAGTACTAAATATAGGCCTCCTAGGCATGCCAGCAGAAGCTTGCCAAACATGAAGGAGAGCAATTTGTCCTTCCTGAGAAGACACATGCCACCATCAGGCATATGGTATCGAGCCAGAAACAATTCGCCCCAGAATGGCAGACAGCCCACTAATGGCCTCAGTCTGATGTATTTCCACACTGCCATGTTATCATGCTTGTAACATGGAGGATAATTAGGACATTCCAGGGCAGTACTTTTTTCTTGCAAAAGAACTCACAGAAGTGCATAGTTAATGTCATCCTTTAAAAAACACAGGGAGTAATCTGGCAAACATTCACACCATGTTTTAAGGTCCTAAACCCACAAAGGAGTTTGCTCCACCTCCAGCTACTCTTAATACAGTTGTCAGAGTGGGTCACAGAGAACTGAGCTGTGTTTGAGAGGGAATTGCCTACACCTTAAAGAACAGGCCTGCAAATAAACAGTAAACAGTGGAAGATCTCTATAATGTAGTATATTTGGTTTACTTTGCTCAGAAAATTATATAATCCTAGAGAAAAAAATGCAACTTTTTGCTAGTCTCTTCTAATGGATTATATATTTGTAAACTTAGACAGGCTAGTCTAGTTTTCAGTAGCTTAGTCACGAAGTCCAAGAACAGACTTTAAACTAACACAAAACCATGACATTTCCATTCTTCAGGATCCCGATCTTTCCCCCAAGAAAACCAACCAGTTTCAGTCTTACTGGAAATGCATTATTCACAAAAAATACTTCTCAGAGATCAAATGTTAGACATCCAACAGTGAAAGCTGCTCAAGCACAAAGGTCCATAGGCACATGCCTACTTACAAGACCATGACCTAGAACAACAGAGGAAACCACTGACATCTAGAGAAGGTAATTGCTGTGTTATTCCAAATACAACAAATATGTTCAGAGAAAACCAAAAGTAACGAAGGAAATCACCACTGCCTAAAAGTAGGTCTATACATACTGAAGGGGAAGCCTCTAGAGAGTTTCCCCTGTAAGAAGCTATGCTATATGTGTTCAAAGAACCAGTTGTTCCAGTGGAAAGACTTGAGCAGAAGGAGAAACAAGTGCACTGGAACAATGCAAAGGATTTTTGTGTTGTCCATTAACTGCTCCATGAGGTAACCACCAAGATGTGCTAAGCAAAGAGCAATGGAGATTTTTCTCTTTTTTTCCATTTCCAAAGCACAGCTAATGAGCATCTGCCACAAACAACATATAAGAAGCAAATTAATAAATTAGTTAATTAGTCACGGGATTATCATCTTTCAGACAGAAAATCAGAAATGCCATGAAAGTAGCAAAGTGCAATGGGACCCTCAATTCAAAAGTTTAGATTCTGTTTTGCAGGCTGAGAACTACTAGTTTCAATGACATTAGCTGTGATGTTTGGAAGAATTCAGAATTACAGATCTTCCTCTGTGGTAAGTGCCTTTTGCTACAAATGGTAGCAAACTGGCCAAGTGTGGCAGAGTCCTCATTCAGGGTCTGGCCACATCATGCAGACTGTCCTTGAAGTGGGGTCCTGCATTTTCTAGCCAACTCAAGTTTAAGATCAGCATAGAGGTGCTCAGAACCAGAGAAGATGGTTCTCCAGGTGGAAAAGGGGCAGAGAAGATTCATAGGTTTGTGAGATTCCCCCCCCCTATTCACTTGGAGTAGCGAAAGCAGCGTTAGAGGCCTATTTCAATATTCTTTAATTGCTGTTAGGCTGTGAGTAATGTTCCCCTTTAAAACCTTCTTGACAGTTGCCTTGATTCTTAGCCGAGCGCTCTTTATCTGGAAAATAGCTATTAGGCACTCACTCTTACCTCAAGGGTCAGTCAGTATTGTGGTGTTCTGGTATGTTCATTCTCTTTAGGTTTCATATGTAGAAGCAGGATTTCTTGGAATAAAAATGTCTTTTCTATCCTATCGTGTCAAGATATTTCTGCCATATTTTTTCCCCCCAAGGACCTGACCATCCTACTGTCCCAAAGAAACTCTTTTTAAGGCCATGGAGTAAAGCTGTTCCAAAAATGCACTGATTTTTATTTATGCCAATACATAGTTTTCAAGCTTTCTGTCAAGTCCAAGGCACTATTAATACTGACATAATTACATACTTATCTTCCAAACAGACTTGCAATCACTGTTGCTCATATATATTAAACATAAAACCTTTGAAATCCTGTCCCATTTTAAGGCATCCCCACAGCCAAACCACTTAGCAGGAGGTTCTCATTGGCTTTCAGCTGTGGTCACTTCAAAAATCACAGATTTGTACACTCCTGGTTGTCCTGTTTCATCAAGGGAGTGAATAATCTTTTCCATGTTTGAATTATTACCATTTTAGCAGAGGAGTTCAGCCTCATTTTGTAATTTCTCTTGGGTGAGTAATTCCTCCTCACCCAAGCAGTCCCATTGAGTTTCCATTTAAGCAAGAACTTGCCACATGAGGACTTTCCATTCTCGGCACTGCCCCTTTTTACAGTGTAACTATTTTTTCTTGTCCAGCTTCTAGGCATAGAAATGGTGACACCTAAACTGAGGAACACCAATGGTTGAGGCACAAAAAGAAAACAAAAGCTACCAGTTAAATTATATTGTTTTAAGGAAGGATATCTTTACTCAATTTTAAAATATCTATATGTTTTAAAAAAATAAAATCTTTCATGCTGCACATATTTAAAATGAAATATTTAATGCTCTACTAAGTAGTCAATATTTTTAAATTATATTTTAGTAGTAGATATTTCAGAACAAACCTTAGCATGTATTAGCCTGCCTCCAATAAAATATCCTCTTCCATAAGCCTTTAGAGGAACTCTGATTTTCCATATACTTACAAGCAGTAATTAAAACCTTTCAGGGACAAAATCCTTACCTGCTCCTTAAAACAACTTGAATAGATACTAATCTGTAGTTACCTACAATGAAAATGTAGAGGCCAGTCACTAGTGACGTACCCCAAGGGTCACCGTGTACTGGTTTGCCCTCCCTCCCCATTCCCTTACTCCTGTCTTGCATCTATCTGGGCCAACGCTGAGCAGGAGACAGTGCTGCCCACAACAGATGTACAACAACACACAGATGCAGGTGGAGAAAAGGTCTGGAAGGAGTCAGCCCTTCCTTCTGGGCTATTATGGTACTCCCTTCTCTCTGCATCTGTGTTAAAATGGTAATAGAGGGACAAGAAATGGTGGAGACACGCAGAGAGCTGTCTCACTTCTGGAAGCACAAACCAGATTTGCATTCAACCTTCCCAGAGCAGGTGAGGAAACCAATGCTATTCCAGCTCATGTTCCCTCTCCCATCCAGCTGCAGTCAAGGGTTTCTCCAGGTATCTTAATCCATGGTTAGTACTTTCTGGATTACGGAAAAGATCTCAGATCCTGGATGACGCCTACAGATTAATCCGCTTTGAATTTGGGCAGCCTCCAAACTGCCCTGCAATGTAGGCCCAGAGAGAAAAGCTTCAGTAGCGTGTCCCAAATATCTGCTGGACTCTCACACTCGGCAAAAACTGAACAAAGCAAAGATTCTGCCCCATTGGCTCCAAACACAGATATATGCACACAGCCTTTAGGTGGAGCAAGTGTGAACAACAGCAGATCCTCCAAAAGGAAGAAGAACCCACTGATACTGCCGGTGTGGGAGACCTGATAATGGACATGGGTGCCCTTTCAGCTACAAATATGTAACTGTTGTCCTCAGCAAATGAGTTCAGTATGGGCAAGGAACGTGAAAAAGTGCTCTTGCAAAAGTACTTGACTCTGAAAAAGAGCACATTTGGAAATAAATAGGGGGCATTGGGAAATCACATTCTGGCAATTGCACAAAGCATGCACATTTCCCATAGAATAGAATAAAAATAGAGTGTGCCAAAAATAATGACAAAAAACTCATGGGAATGCATGTCTGGCACTGCTTATGTTCCACTCCTGGGACTGAAGTTGGAATATTGAAATGGGGATACAATTATGAATTGCACTTTTAAAATGTAAATATTTCTATTTCTTATAAAAGTATAATAAATAATCACATTCTTCAATGATCTGTGAGTCTTAACTCATTGAAAGTCAGCTAGGCTAAGATATTTATATTCCATGTGTAGAGTGGTCAATATGATGGAGTCTTTAGGTTCTGCCAAAATAGAATGAGTAATGTCATATACAGACTTATATGTAGTTATATTTATTTATATAGGCACACCCATATACTTATATGAAAGTGAAACAGACAGGAAGACAGTCTTTCTCTTCCAGAATCTGTAAAAGTCATCACATTTAGATTGTTAATCAAATGCGTATTTACAAGTTCTTATAAACCATCCTGAGACAAACTGGAGACTTTGCACTACAGTGTACAGCTCTGAAGCATTCACGTTTGTCCTTCAAGGTCTACTGATTTGAAATAATTTGCCCTCACAGACTAGGCAATACCCAAACTCCTCTTGTCTGATACTTTTAATGAACAGAAGTCTCTCTCATATAGTCCAGTATGTCTACCGACCCAACCCAAGCTGTGTGTAGACATGCAGAGGCACCTGAACTAAGCAAAACACATGCTTTTCATTAGGATCACAATGGTGGATTTACTTGCTAATGCTATTCTCAGTTTTCACAGTGATGAAAATCTGCAAGAACATTACCACTGCATTAAAGTTCAAATCCAGGAAAATATTTCAGTTTGTGGTTATGTGTCCTCTTCAACCCATACTTACATGGATGCTTTATTCCTCCTGCAAGAATAAATACAACAGCAATAACAACAACAACAAAACCCACCGTATTGAAAACCCAATACTTAATTTCATCTTAAAAAATTGTGTCATCCTTGGAAGCCATCACTTAGAATTAGATTTCACAACAATGAGCCCCTCCTTTTACAAGCAGACTCCTGAGAAACCTAAGATAATTCTCATAATAGATTTGTTTGGAGGAATTCCCCAGCTCTCAAAATTACAAGCAAAACTATCCATTCACTAGAGTTCTTTTGCATTTAAACAATACCCAATCATCCACGGTGGTGACAGTAGTGTTTTTTAAACATATTTGTATGATTTTCTCACTATTCCTTCATATTTCATCAGCTCTAAGAACTACTGCATCTCTTGGGATTTGTGTGCTCCTTCAGAAACATGAAACTTTGACTTTCCAAGCAAAGATGTTGACCTCTTTCTGATAAGCAAGACCACTACTGTTCTTTGCCTTAAAGGGGCTAGAAGAAACCACTAGACAATGTAGACCAATATCCTTCATGATTTAAATCATTCACTATAAGCCTCTTCCACTCAGCATAGTAATGATTGTATAGAAAAAGGCTGTAAACTCTCTCAATCCTTTTAGCTCAGTTCCTTCAGCTTGTAAATAGTTTCTGTGCCTTGTTTCTACACATTTCCTATCTTTCTATGTTCCTTCGAACAAATGAGCACCAAAACTGGTCTCAAGAGAGCTTTACAAAGAGAAGATCCCTCATCTGTGTTTTCAGTCCCCCTCTTGAAATGACAAAGACTCTCATTAGCCCTTTCTCTACAGAATTATACCAGGAGCTGTTTCTCCATCTTGATCCCTAAACCCTTCTAGAAGTTCTGCTTTCCAAGATAAAGTCCTCCCATTCTGTAGAAATGTTGTGCACTCTTCTGAAGCCAATGACTTAATGCGTAGCTGCATAAAAGATTTTATTTAAATGAACAAGTTATCCAGACTGCTCCAGGTTTTCCTGAGCCCATTGATATCACCATTTCGACTGTTTTGTGTCATCTGGAAATTATACCAGCAACATTTGTACTTGCTCTCAAGTGATTGCAGAAGGTGTTGAGTAGAAACAGCCTACTGTCAATTCCTGTGGAACTTCTCCATCTGATGATTTTCTGTTGTCAGCTACTTGGAGAGATGTCTCTGTTAGCCATTTAACAGGTTGTGTTGACAGTGTATAATGACTTTTTTATAAACAGAGTAGGACATTGTATGCAATAAGATCCTCAAAACAGCCAAAGTCTACTACATATACACTGTGATTTTCTTTCATTACTTTTACAATGAGAAGGTTTACTGTGAGTGGCAAATTCAGCTCTCACTATATTGACTAGTCAATTTTTTCTGAAATTACAGGTGATTGGGAGTGTTCAAACTGAGGTATACAAAAAGGATTGATTTTCTAAGACAGGGTATTCTGTAGTTTCTGAGTATCAAAGACCACAAACAATAGACATCAATGAAAATCAACAGATGTTAATTCACTGAATTATAACTGTTGCATGCACAGTTGGTAATATGTTATGAAGCTCAAACTTCCCAGTCCAGTTTGGGGTTAAGAAGGGCTAGAATAAGTAGAAGAGTACGGAACTTGAGGTCAGAAGATGTGATACTTTGCAATTCTTCTGACCATATTATCTCAGCAGATGAAGTTGGTTGAAGATTTGATTTCAGGCTAACCTAAATTTAAACCATTAATCAAAAGACAGTCTGAAGGAAACTGCTTGTTCTGAAACATGATTTCTGCTCTCTTCTCCCCATCAGCATGATGATTCAACTCAACTCTATCAGTTGTTTAATTTGACTGACTAAAGAGCCCTACAAGTGCTAAAAAGGTGATACAAAGGTGATACACTTGTTTAAGTGTTAGCAGGGTGCCATTTTGGTGGGAGGAAAATCCTCAAACCTTCCATTGAGTTAAACTGATTGTGAATTGGTACTGAAAATGGCAGGAGATACTTAATTTACAGTACTTCACCACTATTCTGTTTCCTGAGGTGGATTGCTTCCATCCCAAGTCTTGAACTTGACCTTTCTGCCTTGGCTCAGGGAAAACTCTCATTGGTATACACAAGAATTTTACTTGAGTATGTAAATGGATACTTGCTTCTTGTCATTCGAGATGTATATTTGTGAGGGTTAAGAATTAAGTTAAGAATTAAGAATCCAACGAAGAATAAGTACAGGCAGGAGCAAAGGGTATGAGATGGAGAACAGGTGACTCATGTAAAGGAAGAGCAATAAGCAATGTGTTCAAACTTGATCCATGAATTACAGGCACCAGTTTCTTATATTGATGAGAGAACCAAACATTTTTCTGATAAATAGACTTGAGTTTGGTAACAGATTTGGTAAAATAATGATAGTGACATGTCATTCTAATGAGAACAATAGAAAAGCAGGAAACTATGGATCTGCACAGCTGCAAGTTTTGTTATTTCTGAATGAGTGCTATTAAAAACTGTTAGAAAAACTGTTATTAAAAACTGTTAAGAAAATTCTGCAAGCAAGATTTTCCTAGTAAACTGGTATGAGCTGAGAAGAAAAAGAAAAGTCAATATATGTGACATTTTAAAGGTATTTTGGAAGATAAGAAATTGGTATGTTATTATTCCTACAGAGTGTGATTGTTCAAAGCTTACAAACCAGCTATTGATCGATCAAAAGGCAGCAAGGAAAAACACTGCCATATAGCTAAAGAGATTTTGAAGTAAATATAAAGCATGAAGAGATTTGCAGGTTGCATAGCAGCAGCAGCTTTCAATCATGCAGTATGCAAAGTGTGCTTGCATTTAAAATTTCAAAAGCCAGGACAAAAAAGATAACAGAAACCATAAATCCTTTAAACACAGGAAATACAGAGAGTAACATCTCCCACACTCAAACATCAGTCTTTTCCCACTACACTGTAATAAGTATAGTTTTTGTCTTGTGTATAGGTTTTGTCCTGTGTTTTTTCCAGTACAATATAGAGTAGAGTAGAGTAGAGTAGACCAGGTTGGAAGAGACCTTCAAGATCATCGTGTCCAACCTATCATCCAACACCACCTAATCAACTAAACCACGCAACCAAGCACCCCATCAAGTCTCCTCCTGAACACCTCCAGTGATGGCGACTCCACCACCTCCTCAGGGAGCCCATTCCAAACTCTCTTTCCATTGAGAGCCACCACTGACAGTTGCTGCATCACCAGCTTAGAAGAGAGACTACTACAGAGAAAGAGATCTAGTTCTCTTCTTTCTGGTCTCAGCAGCTGGTCCAAGCAAATGTTAATAACAGTCCCACTTACTTCCACGAAGAAAAGCAAGAGAGGGTTTTAAAAACCTGTACTCCACTAGTATGCCCACTGAAGTTATTTTTCTCTCAAGATAAAAGGATTTAGCCAGTTTTACACTTATTACACTAAGTGACTATTTCTGCCCCCTCTGCCCTTTAGCCAGGGTTAGTCAGAAGATGATTGAATATCTTCGGAAGGACAGGAAAAGGATGTTCCTATCAGGCAAAAAGTTGAAAGTTGGCTGTTGGATGGACTTTGTTAGCTCAAGTTTACTAAATTTACTGAATTTGCATTTATCTGGGCAAAGATGAGGCTTTAAAGTCTGTCACTTCTTCCTTCGGTACTCTGTTCATTGTCTTGTGCACAATCAGAAAAGATCTCATTCTCCAATCTCTGACAGAAGCAGTCCCAAACACTGTCTGAAATGTCTGGCTTTGTCACATGGAAGACACAGTGCTTGCAATTTCTCAGCTGTTAGCTCTAATCTCCTATTTTTTTTCAGGCTTGAACCATGTAAAGAAACAGACTGACATGCAAAGCTGGTAAGCAGTGTATTATGGAAAATGCATCTACATAGAATACATATATACATAGAATACATAGAATAAACCAGGTTGGAAGAGACCTTCAAGATCATCGCGTCCAACCCATCACCAATCCAACACCGCCCAAGCAACTAACCCACAGCACCAAGCACCCTGTCAAGTCTTCTCCTAAAAACCTCCAGTGATGGCGACTCCACCACCTCCCCAGGCAGCCCATTCCAATGTGCAATCACTCTTTCTGTATAGAACTTTTTTCTAACATCCAGCCTGAACCTCCCCTGGCGCAGCCTGAGACTGTGTCCTCTTGTTCTGGTACTGCTTGCCTGGGAGAAGAGACCAACATCTGTCTGTCTACAACCTCCCTTCAGGTAGTTGTAGAGAGTAATAAGGTCACCCCTGAGTCTCCTCTTCTCCAGGCTAAGCAACCCCAGCTCCCTCAGCCTCTCCTCGTAGGGCTTATGTTCCAAACCCCTCACCAACTTTGTTGCTCTTCTCTGGACTCGTTCCAGCAAGTCAACATCCTTCCTAAACTGAGGGGCCCAGAACTGGACACAGTACTCGAGGTGCGGCCTAACCAGTGCAGTGTACAGGGGCAGAATGACCTCCCTGCTCCTGCTGGCCACACTGTTCCTGATGCAGGCCAGGATGCCATTGGCCCTCTTAGCTGCCTGGGCACACTGCAGGCTCATGTTCAGTCTACCGTCGACCAGCACCCCCAGGTCCCTCTCAGCCTGACTGCTCTCCAGCCACTCTGACCCCAGCCTGTAGCTCTGCATGGGGTTGCTGTGGCCAATGTGCTCCTGTTGGCTAGGAGGAAAGGAGACAAGGTAAGTCTTTAGGTCATTTTCTTGGTAATTGTGAGGAGAATATTCTGCCCAATTCCTTTTCAGTACAGAGGGATTTTTAAAGGTTTACTGTTCTCTTTCCTTTCAAGATGATGCTCCCAGATAAACTAGAATGACACACAAAGATTAGTAGCAACTAATACAACTCATCAGAGAAGTGTGAACTGATACTCTCATTACCTAACTTCACTCTGCTAGACGTAACACATTTTGGGACAGCTGTCCTCCTTACAGGATTTAAACAGTTTAAATGTCAGTGTGAGCTCCTGGGAACAGAAACTATCTAAGGAAACCACATGATGCCAACTCAAACAACAAAATTCACTTCCATCCTTTGAGATACATCAAACCTCAAGATAAGTCACACTAGACAAAAATGGTTTTGGCTGTTTAAATTTTTTCTAAAAAGAATTATTCTTTAGAGTGCTGCCACTTAGGAATTTCTTATTCCAATTATCCCAGTTTTGCATACAAACATTAAAAATTGACTCTTGAGGAGGTCCTCAGAGAAGCAATCTCCTTCAGTGCCTGGGAGGATGGAAGACTCTGGCAAACTAGGAAAATCCTTAATTATATGCCAAAAAACACTGTTCTGCTAGTAAATTCCTAGCATAAAAGAGTGTTTTGTCTGGGTAAAAGAAAACCTCAGGGAGGACAATCCTTTCAGTCCTGGAAGACTCTATTAAATGGAACACTGCATGCACACAGAACACCTAATGTGTGGAAGGCAGCAATTACAACACTTCCCTTCTTGGAGGTTTCCTCAAAGATTAGGTATCTCCCCACCTGATCACAAACAGATGAGCCCTCTCAATGGCATGTGAGGCCTTTTATGCTCCTAAACATATAAATGAGCCAAGCTAGAATTTTTAGCTAAAGTACCCTCTGGAATGACTAAGATATCATAGAATGATTTGGGTTGGAAGGAACATCCAAAGGTCATCTAGTCCAACCCCCTCTGCAGTAACCAGGGGCAGCCTTGACTAGGTCAGGCTGCCCAAAGCCCTCTTGAGCCTCACCTTGAATATCTCCAAAGATGTGGCCCCAGCCACGTCTCTGAGCAACCTGTTACAATGTTCCACTATCCTCATAGTAAATAACTTATTCTTAACATCCAATCTAAATCTACTTCTCTCTAGTTTGAAGCCATTGGCCCTTGTCCTGTCAATGCAGGCCTTTGTAAACAGTCTCTCTCCATCCTTCCTGTAGGTCCCCTTTAGGAACTGGAAGGCTGCTATTAGGTCTGCCTGAAGCCTTCTCTTCTCCAGGCTGAACAACCCCAGCTCCCTCACCCTGTCTTTTTAGCAGTTGTTCCAACCCCCTGATCATTTCCATGGCCTTCCTCTGATCTGCTCCATTAGGTCCATGTCCTTCCTATACTGAGGGCTCCAGATCTGGACGCAGTGGAATGATAGAATCAATAAGGTTGAGAAAAGACCTGAGAGATCATCAAGTCCAATCTGTCATCCAACACCTCATGACTAACTAAACCAAGGCTTCAAGTGCCACATCCAATCCTCTTTTGAACACCTCCAGGGACAGTGAATCCACCACCTCCCTGGGCAGCCCATTCCAATGGCAAATTACTCTTCCTGTCAAGGAACTTTCTCCTCACCTCGAGCCTAAACTTTCCCTGGTGCAGCTTGAGACCGTGTCCTCTTGTTCTAGTGCTGGTTGCCTGGGAGAAGAGACCAACCTCCACCTGTCTACAAGCTCCTTTCAGGTAGTTGTAGAGAGCAATAACGTCTCCCCTGAGCCTCTTCTTCTCCAGGCTAAACAACCCCAGCTCCCTCACCCTTTCTCTTCATAGGGCTTATGCTCAAGACCTCTCACCATCCTCGTTGCCCTTCTCTGGACATGTTCAAGTATCTCAATATCCTTCTTAAATTGTGGGACCCAGAACCGGACACAGGACTCAAGGTGTGGCCTAACCAGTGCTGAGTACAGGGGCAGAATGACCTCCCTGCTCCTGCTGGCCACACTATTTCTGATGCAGGCCAGGATGCCATTGGCCTTCTTGGACACCTGGGCACACTTCCAGTACAAGGTAAATTGGTCACCCTTTGGGCTAGCATTTATAGACTTCACGCGACAATGATGGCCAGTGGCAACAACGATTAAAAGATAGAAACCTGATACTTTAGCCTATAGAATCAGGTTTTCTTCAAACATGGCCAAAGGCACATACACCTGGCCCACTTGGACCCCAGGGCATGTTCAGACAAATCTGGGAAATGTGGGCAATGTCCTGGAAAACCAGACCTCCTGGGTCCTGCTCCGTTGCCTGCTTCAGGGCATATTTGAGGCTTTGGCCCTTCAGGACACTCAACCTTAAGACTTAAGCAGTTAATTTGTTTTGTGCACAAAAATAAGATTCTAACAGATATTTCCTGAACCCCAAAACATTGGCCAAATATTTGGAGGTGATTACAAATCAGGGAGTGCTACAGTTTTCATGCATTCCAAGGATCTCATTTTCAAGAAGTGTTTAGTAATGCCATATGAAAAACATGGCACCTGCAATTGCTAGTTAAAAATGTCAAGCTTCCTGGTAATGACAAGCAGCACCTACTTACCACTGTGCTAAGCAGACTCTTGCAGCACGAATTTGAGTGTCTCCCCTCTCATCCTAGATAATACAGGCGAATAGATAGCAATATAAATGCATAAGGGGAGTTTAGGCGGTACACGGCCGTGAAAAGCACAATAGCAGTTAGCTATGAATTACTTCATCCACTGTGGTCTTTCACATCGGCACATCGCCGTTCATGAAGATTCTCCACCGCTCACCAGTTCGAACGCTAGATCCACCACAGCGGATCACCACGCACCCAAACCCTAGGGCTCGCCGGGAGCCACTGGAGCCGGGAGACTGCAGTGCCCGGGACCGGCGCCCCGGTGCGCTGAGGAGAGCTCGACGGGACGCCCCGGGAAAGTTAAAAGCGCCCTGAGCCCCTGAGAAGGCTACCTACCGGGCCGCCGAGGACCTGCGGTGGGGCGGGGCGAGCCGAGCCTGGCGGAATCGGATGGACCCGGCCCGAACCGGGTAGGCAGCAGGCAGACCCCTCCTCCCTCCGGCGGCGCGCTGCGGGCCGCAGTCCCCGGCGGGAGGTTGTCATGGTTTCCCGGGTCACATGTGTGCGAGGTTCCCCCGGCGCGGGGGGAGGAGGCGGCGGGGGCGGGGAGGCTTCAGTCACGGACGGGGTTGCCGCCACCGCATCAAGTGCGGGGAGAAGCGGAGCGAGACGCTGCAGCCATCGCCGAGGCTGCCAGTGAGCCGCTACCCCCCGCGGATCCGCCCCCCGCCCGCTCCCACCTGCGCTGCCGCCCGCCCCTTTCCCGTTGTCCACAGGCGATCCGCGGGGCTCGCGGTGTCTCCGGGCTGCGGACCCCAGCCCCAGGCTCTCCCCCCTCCTCCTCCTCTCCCCTTCCCCTCTCCCTCCCCCTTCCCACCCAGGCTGTGCCCCCCCGGCCGGCCCCGGCATGAGCATCTCTATCCCGGCGGGGCTGACGGAGCTGCTGCAGGGCTTCACGGTGGAGGTGCTGCGAAGCCAGCCCGGGGACCTGCTGGAGTTCGCCCTCCAGTACTTCGGGCGTCTCAAGGAGGAGGCAGCGGCGGCCAGGGCGGCGGCAGCGGCTGAGAGGGAGGCGAGCGGCCGTAAGGCAGGCACCCCCGCGCCCGGCCATGACAGGGGCAGCCAGCCGCCGCGTCGGGGCCCCCCGGATGCCCGGGGGGTTAACTTCGCCGAGGAGCCCATGCAGACCGACTCCGAGAGCGGCGAGGACGAGCAGCAGCCACAGAAGCAGCAGTTTCCGGGTAAGAGCCCCCCGCCTCGCCCAGCCCTGGGGGGAGGGAGCTGGTCGGTCAGGTAGGGCGGGGGTGGCTCCACTAGCTGCCCGGGCTCAGCTGGGCAGCTGGGGAGAGAAGGGAAGGGAAAGGCAGCAGCAGCCTCACGTCACTGTGAGGGGCAGCCCCCCGGGCGGTGGGGGCATGGGCCATGCATATGCCCCGGCGCCAGCCCCTGTGGTGGTAGGTCGTGCGGGTGAACTGCGGAGCCGGTGAGCTGCGATGAGCTGGGGACGTGAGGAGCACGTTGGCCTCGGCGCCTGTAGAGTGAATGAGAAGAGGCGGCCTCGGCTACACCGTGGGCAGCTCCCCCACTTGCGTTGACGCCAAACAGCGGAGCCCACGGGAGATTTCCCGTCTCTCTCTGCAAACTTTAACCTCCTAGGCTTTTTGTTCATCCGTGCTGGGTATCGGGCACACAGGTAGCCCCAGAACCTGTAGTTGTATTATCACCCTGTAATATTCCTAATAGAAGATCAATATTTATAAGAGCACAAGAGAGCAAATCTACATTTTGTAATTAGTCCAGTGGTATGTCTGCCTTAGAAAATAACCTCTCATGGACGTATTACTGCATTTACACCCGTGATTCAGCATTTTATGTACATATACTTGTATGTGTTTCAAAAAGTAAAGCACAATTTAAAACATAATTTCTTCTTGAAAGCCAGGGTGACATTCTCTGCATGGTAGAAGGGCCTGTAGCGCAAGCCTGTCTGTGAAGAAAGCACAGAACGTACAGGGTGTCTTTGTGTTTGAGGGTAACACCTATCTGCATGCAGCTAATGATACCTTTGTGTGGCTGACAGGCTTTATTTAGAGACGTTGTCGATCCATTAGCTGTTGTGATTTATGGGCCGAGTAGTAGCTGCCTCTGAAGGGTTGTGTAGTGTTGCACCTTTGTGTCATGAGCTGGCCAACTAAGGGGTCAGTCAGTGTGATTGGATGCTGAGAGGCCAGTTAGTAAGGTTAGAGGAGAAAGCATCCAACCATTTTTATTGTTAGCTTATTTTTGAGAACAGTTTGAAATTGAAGTGTATCTCATCAGATCACTGAAGCATTCATCTCTCCAGGTCATGCTGGAGGTGGATTTGCTTAGCACTGTTAAAAGACAGCCAGCCATTTGCTAGGCGAATATTGGTGCAGTTTTGAAAATAATGTCTTAAATGCTACATTTTTTTCCTGATAAAATGCACATAAGAGCTATGTAAGTGTTATAAATGCTTTATGTTACTCTCTAAGGCAGTCACTGTTCTTTTTCATCTGTTTTTGCCGCTATACCATGCATATCTAAAGGGAATTTGTTAGTCAGGGTTTGCATGTTTATGTGGTGATTTTAAACTCTCAATGCTGATTGTGTGAGATTAGTAAAAATCTGGAAATTTGTTGTCTTTGAAAACTGAGATGGTGATAGTGTGGAAGAACAAGATTATCGTAATTCATTAACACTAAATGCGGTTTTCAAACATGAATTATAATGCTCAGCAGACTCATTGGTGAATGGAGAGCTGGAATCTTGTGTTTGGGGAAGTGCAGAGATGTGTCTTCATTTATTAGCATGTATACGTTACATATGTAAAACTCTACAGAGTATTTTATTAAGCTTTTTAAGCTTTGCTAATGAATACCTGTGATGAATCTTGATACTCTTTTTGTGCTGATCATGAAGAAGGAAAGCCATTATTGTAAATACTCTGCTTCAGGGAGAATGACTTAGCTTAACTGATGTAAAAATCGCATTAGTAAGCCTAATGTGTTTTGAAAGTTTAATTTTATAATGGCTTGTAATTTCTGTCAGCTGGGATAATTAATAATTAAAGGTAAAAAAGAGTTTGTGAAACCATGTGCAGGGTAAATAACAGGTAAGTTGTAGTAAGTGATTGCTAATGGTATGCTGTGTATGAGTACGTTGTTGCAGGAGTGTGTATTTTAAATTCCAAGTTTATATCTGTCCTGAATATGTATTCTTTTAAAGTAACATGACAATGCCTCCACTCAGCCTTTTGTTGATAACTGGAGGAATAGAATAATTGTTTAATGGGTTTAAATACCAAATTGAGACCATATTGTTTTTAATGTTATTTCTTTCTGTTTCTAGAAGTAGCAATTCTTAAACTGAATTTGTGAAGAATTATTTTTCTTTTCATTTTTTTCTTTTATGAATAGTTGGGCTGCTTGTGCATAGTCAACTTGTCCTGTTTGTATAGTCAATTTGTCCTGTTTGTACACTGATTTCATACAGGAGAGTAAAACAAGTTGGAAAAACTGATAAGCAAATATAAAAGAAAAACCTCTGAGAAGGAGCTCAGACCTGGTGGTGATATCTTTCCTTTTAAAGCAGTACACTTAAAATGTGAAAATGAGAGTATTCCTTAATTAGTTCAAACAGGACGTTGTTGAGGCTATTGTCTCAGACCTCCCCCCCCCCCCCCCCCAGTGTTTCTAAATATGTACAAGCACTGAAATTGAACTCGGTATTGTTTTTGTCCTTGAAATGCATTTTGGAAGGTACATCAGCATTATCCTCTTTCAGAAATGATAAGCTGAGGCATAAGCTATGTTTAAAAGAAAAAAATGTAAAAAGCCTATATTTGGGATTAAGAGTCATACATGAACCATGAATTAAACTCTCTCTAAGTCCTCTGCTGTGACTGTTACATCACTTACAGAAATCAACTAAAGGTGAAAGTAGTTACCTTTTCTGGAGGGAGACCTTTGTTGTATTAGTGTCATAGTTCTGAATTGGCACCTGGAGTTAAGATGGTCTCTGAAAGGACTTTTTTTTTAGGTTCTAGGTGTTTAGATTATCCCACTCTGGACACACAACTTAATTGGGGAATGATTTGGAAGTCTTCTAGGGTGGTTTTTTTTGGCTTATGTGTGTGTGTATATATATATATATATGTAAA
Source organism: Dryobates pubescens (assembly GCF_014839835.1). NCBI lineage: Eukaryota > Metazoa > Chordata > Aves > Piciformes > Picidae > Dryobates > Dryobates pubescens. The sequence goes on along the minus strand of NC_071657.1, from coordinate 107,054,266 downwards.
CCAAATTGTCTTGCATGTGTTAGCATTAATTAGTGACCATAACTAATTTCTACTAATACTAAGTGCAGTTAGTAAATTGAATAGGACACATACATAAAAATGAACCCCTTCTTAGCAAATTCTTACTTTTTTAATGTTTGAAGTGCATGCTATGTCTGCAAAATTTGAAAATGCCCATTAGGTTGTTTGTTCTTTTGGAATGACTTTACATTACCCCTTACATGTTAGCGTATAACTTCTTATGATGGGTAATAACCTATGTGATTTACAACAGATGTTTTTGAATATTTGCCATAGCTAAAAATCTAGACTCAATATGAGTTAGTACAGATGTTTCTAGAGGTAACAATGCTGTGTTTTAAACTAAAAACTTTTAGTGCTGTGCTTGATGTCATGTAGCCTCTGTTTGTTTTGCTTTTGTCTTACTTTAGCTTGTTTTGGTGGTGGTGTTTTTTCTCAGATAGTGATGTATTTTAACAGGAAAATAGTACAGCTGTCCCTCTCTTCCCCCGTGTGCTTCTGTTGGTGTGTTAGTTGCTTTGAGTTCCTTCCTTGAAAACTTGACCTAGAAAATGCAAGCATATATCTCAGCTTTACCCACTTATTATGCTCAAAGATACACTCATGCAAAACAGTGTCTTTAGTTTACAATATTAATGTCAAAGATTAATGTTAAAGACACATCTTTAATTCTTTAATTCAGTTGGAATTGCTGAAACCAGTCTTGGAGAAAACTTTGCACACAACTGTATCTCCGAATCACAGAATGTTAGGCGTTGGAAGGGATCTCCAGAGACTGAGTCCAAGCCATTTGCCAAAGCAGGATCACCCTGGACAGGCTGCGCAGGAATGCATCCAGGCAGGTTTTGAAAGTTACCAGAGAAGAAGGCTCCACTACCTCTCTGGGCAGCCTGTTCCAGTGCTCTGTCACCCTCACTATAAAAAAGTGTCTCCTTGGGTTGAGGTAAAACCTCCCCTGTTCTAGCTTGTACCCATTGTTCCTTGTCCTGTCTCTGGGCACCACCAAAATGACACTGGCCTCTTCATCTTGACACACATCCCTAAGATACTTGTAGATGTTAATAAGATCCCCTTTCAGCCTTCTCAAGACTAAACAGCCCCAGGTCTCTCAGTTGCTCTTCATAGGAAAGGTGTTCCAGGCACCCAGTCATTCTTGTAACTCTCCATTGGAGTCTCTATCAGATCTCTGTCTCTCTTCAGCTGGGGAGCCCAAAACTAGACACAGTGTTCCAGGTGTGAACTCTCCAGGTCAGAGTAGAGCAGGAGGAAAACCTCTCTAGACCTGACACGCTTTTCTTGATGCACCCCAGGATGCCATTGGCCCTCTTGGCCACAAGGACACATTGCTGTCCCTTAGATAGCTTGCTGTCCACTAGTGCTCCAAGGTCTTTCTCCACAGAGCTGCTTTTCAGTGGAACAACCTCTTGTCTGGTGCCTGGTGTTATTCCTCTCCAGATGCAGGACTCTGTACCTGTCCTTATGTAACTTCATGAGGTTTGCGTATGCTCAGCCTGTCCAGATCTCATTGGATGGCAGCACAGCTTTCCAGTGCATAAGCTTTGTGATGCTAGATGGTACTTCATTGGTTCTGTTAACCTTACTTATTATTTTCTTCCTGAAATGAAACCAAACCAGAAAACACTGAACAGTTCATAACCTTCCTGCAGATCTGTCATGCAATGATAACCAGTGGAAGGGTCAACATAAAAAGATGTATGTAGTAGGGCATCATTAAATTAGGGACCATATAGAAAAATGTGAATTTCTTTAAAATGTATATATTCAAATTATCTATATATCTAATGTGTGCTCTTGGATGACTGCAGGAATGAAGTTTTAGTATTAAATTTCTACACTTAGATGAAATACAAAAAGAAATAATGCATTGTTTTTATGGTTATAAGGATGCACAGGAAGGAAGGGATGCCATCCAGAAGGACCTTGACAGGCTTAGAGGTGGGCCTTTGCAAGCCTCACGAGGTTCACCAAAGCCAAGTGCAAAGTCCTGCACGTAGGTGGCAGCCCAAGAGAAAGACCTGGGGGTGCTGGGTGATGAGAAGCTTAATGTGAGCCGGCAGCGTGCACTTGCAGACCAGAAAGCCACATATATCCTGGGCTGTATCAAAAGAAGTATGGCCGGAGGGTTGAAGGAGTAATTATCCCTCTCTACTCCACTCTGGTGAGGCCTGGGATACTGTGTCCAGCTCTTGGACTCACACTGTAAGAAATACATGGGCTGTTTTAAGTAAGTCTGGAAGAGGGCCCTGAAGAGGATTAGGGGGCTGAAACACCTCTCCTGTGAAGGCAGCCTGTGAGAGTTGGGCTTCTTCAGCCTGGAGAAGAGAAGGCTTTGGGAATGCCTGATGGTGGTCTTCCAGTACCTATAGGGGCCCTACAAGAAAGCTGGAGAGGGACTTGTATAAGAGTATGTAGTACAAGGGGTAAGAGTTTTAAACTAAAAGGGGGTAGATTTAAGTGACATGTAAGGAAGAAATTCTTTGCTGTTGAGGTGTTGACGCACTGGAGCATGTTGCCCTGAGACATTGTGAATGTCTCCTGGTTAGCAGCGTTCAAGGCCAGGGTGGGTGGGGCTTTGAGCAGCCTAGTCTAGTGGAAGGTGTCCCTGCCTAGAAGGGGAGTAAAACTAGATGATCTGTTAAGCAAGGCTATTGCATTCTGTTCTTTAGTTCTGTCCAGTGAGAACTGTCTGAGAGAAATGTACCTTAAATAGTCAAATCTCTGCAGACTTACTGCTGCTTCTGTAAATCTGGAACATATGGTTTGGAAATCACACATTTAGGTCACTAGGTACAGATTAATGAAGTTACAGGTTGCTGCCCCATTTCTTGATTTCAGGTATCAAGGATGACTACTAGATTGGGAGATTTCATTTGTCAGGACAGTGGTGAGAAGAAGACAGGGTGGAAGGTAGGATGCAGAGGCAGAAAAAGAGTCAGTGAGTGGTAAGGAAAATGCAAAAAAGTAAAAGCAAGATTAAGGGGGAGGGACAGAACTGCAGTGACAGGAGGAAGATAAAAGTATAGAGAGCACATGCGAGGGAGAGAGCACTGAATTATCTGCTCTTATTTTCTCCATGCAAATATAGCCCTGCTCTGCTCTCTGCATGTGTATATACAATAATTGTACTGAATTTTCTCTTGAAATTCTCTTTGACTTAGAAATGTATTTCAGAATAGAGTAAATGCAAATTTAAACTAAAATTAGTGGTTAGTCCATTTCTTGAATCTGAACTTGGTCATCTGATGCTGAGAGGTCTTCAGAATATTCTAACATGGTTGTCTGCCATATTACCATGTCTGGAGACTTGTAACAGTCTTATATTGTAAGGAGAGTGTATTTGGATGGAAGTTTCAGCTAGAGTTTTTTTCACGGAGAATTCAAATTGTTCTCAACCAATTTTTTGAAACAGAAAAAAACAGTAGTTGTCATTGTCAAGAGGGTCAGTAGGCATATGGATGCAGCTGTCATCTTCTTGTTAAGATGGTTTTGTTGCTGATGGAAAAATGAAATGTTTAGTGGTACATATTAAGCACTTTGTGAGATGTCCCTTTCTTTAATACTTAATAAAAACCACAGTGGTTATTTCACTAACTATTATTTTTATGGGAAAGCCTTAAAGTTATGCTGTAGAAAAAAAACTATTCCTGCTCCAGGTTTGAGCTCTCTTTTAAGCTTCAAGTGAGTGTAATTACAGAGGAGTTTCGTGCTTTGAAAAGGTGAGTGATTTTTAAAAAGTGGATGAAGGAGGAAGAAGGCTTTAAGAAAAAGAGACATTTAAAACGACTTGGTATTCTGATGCTGGCATAGGTCTTGATATGTATGAATTAGAAGAAAAAGAGGTGATTTTAGTAGATGTCAGGCATTTATCACATAGTCTTTCGTATATTTCAGGCTGTTATATGGGTATGTATGCATAAAAGATGGAGTCCATGTATGCATGAGTTACTGTGTGCTAGGTAAATCTGGTACATATTATTGCCCAAAACACCCATCAATTTCAGTATTGTTTGAAGGCAGTATTATGAGAATTCTAAAGGAAATACATACTTTACCCCTGCCCCCCCTTCCTTCTCTTTGGGACATTGAATGATGTCAGGTAATTCTAGACAGCTTTATGTAGAGGTTTTATACTGAAACCCCTTACCTTTTCAGGGAACCCTTTCAAGCTAACCCTTTCACTTGCTGGGTAGGAGTGATAACCTTTTTTCTTCATGGAACTGAATAGGATGTTCTTACTGTGAAATTTGATCATGACAAGTAATTGCAAGCTTAGGAGTTTAAATCAATCCTTTTCTCTATAGAATATGTTTTTGTTCTATAGATTGGTTTTTAGTCACAATACTAAACAAGCTATTGTTGCAGAGTGAAGTTTGGCTTTGAGTGCCCTTTGTTTTATCTTGATTTTTTTTTTGTTTTACTTTTCAAACTGATGTTACTACTTTTTTCCATGCGGGAAAAAAAAGGACTTTGTGCTTGTCAATTTTATTTTTCATTTAAGAACTCAGAGCTCTATTTCAAGACTTTGTGCATTTGGTGATAAAAATAGCAGAAGTACTCACACAGAATTTCTATTTGCAGTCTCTATGCAGTGTAATACATGAACCTAGATTTAAATCGATACAGCAAGTAACTTAGAAGGCATACAGTTTAGGGGCTACATCAAAAAGATGATGTTACTTAAATGCCCAGTGCCTCATCCAGCATGTTAAATGATAACCATGTCACAAAAAAAGTGCGAGATCTGAAATGAAGGGGGATGTAGACAGGCATGGGTGTCTGAAGTGCAGGGGAGTAAAATGCAGGTTGTAGGTGCAAGTTATCCAGAGTGAACTGAAAAACAGCAGTTTACCATCCTTTCTATAAAAGGCATCGCTTTAGTATTGCTGCTCAGAAAAGTAATTTGTGGACCACAGATAAAATAAGGAATTGATAAGTAATGAAATAGTAAAAAACCTTCCAATTTTGAATTTAGCCAGCCTTGCCTTATTGTACTATAACACTCTGGGTAATGGAAGGAAGAGTGGTAAAAAACATGCTGTAACAACGGAAAATGTTTTTCACTTGTATGTTTGCCTCTTAAATTGCTCTGCTTAATGATATTACTATTAATAAAAAATCATCAGAGCAAGAATATGAAGCCGAGAGCTTGAGTAGGTAAAAGCTGATAATGAGAATAGCTTTCTTACACATACTGTTCCAGTTACTTGACTAAAGTGGTTTTTGTCAAGCCGGGCTGAAAGGACCAATTAGTAAATATTATGAAGGCTTCCTTAATGGAGGGACTAGAAAATTGCTGTATAAAATAGATACTGAAAAAAGTAGAAGTAACATGATCTTTCCTGCTCAGTGTTGTTCCACATACCATCGTGCTTGTATAAAGATCTTTGGAACATCATGAACCCCTTCTGAATCCCTGTGATGCAGATGTAAAATATGTTCTTATAAATAGTGGTAGTCTCTTCATAGTATTACTCTTTAGCAGACATGTCTGTTGTAAAACATACCAGACAGGAAGAAAAGAAATCTGTGGCCAACACTGGAAAGAAAACATTCCTTGCAAAGCCTCGGTATAGGCTATAAATAAAAAAATGTACAAAATCCTCAATGTTGGGATGAATACAAGCTGGAACCAAGTGTAAACATTCAGACTTGCTAGCCTGTGAGTGCAGGCTGGAAGGTTTATTGTATTTTCCTGTTCTGTTTTAATGATAGATCTGTAATGCTAGTGTGAAAAATAAAATCCATTGCCATGAGTTATAAGGAAATTGCAACTGTCACAGGGTATGGATTAACTTGAACTCAAGCTCTCTGTAACAGTATTGTTGTGCCTTTCACTGGATGACCCTACAAAGGAGTATCTATCATCACTACACTGATTTGATCATTCTAATTTGTTTCCCATTATTTTCTTCCTTTAACTTGTTTGCTTGGGGATCATGTCTCTGAAGCTGTAACATTTATTTTCATTGATATTTAAGGAACTCCATCAGTGGGCTGTAGTGTGGTAAAAAATGCAGACTAATGTCACAAGCCATTGAAGTAGGTATTGATTTAGAAATGTATGAAAGTTTTGCTTTTTAGCGTTTTGAAAATGAACATCTACAAGCTAGTAAGTATGTTTAAATGCTTTTCCTGGATTAATAATGGATAAGAGCTTTAATGACAAAAACTTTGTCTAATGGAGAGCTGGGACTGACCTGAGATTTCTTGTTTTCTTCTAAAATAATGTTTGTGCTACTCATTGGAGACCTCATTGCTCTCTACAACTACCTGAAGAGGGAGGGTGTAGACAGGCGGAGGTTGGTCTCTTCTCCCAGGCAACCAGCACCAGAACAAGAGGACACTGTCTCAAGCTGTACCAGGGGAGGTTTAGGCTGGAGGTTAGGAAGAAGTTCTACACAGAGAGAGTGATTGCTCATTGGAATGGGCTGCCCAGGGAGGTGGTGGAGTCACCATCATTGGAGGTGTTCAGGAGGAGACTTGATAGGGTGCTTGGTTGCATGGTTTAGTTGATTAGGTGGGTTGGATAATAGGTTGGACACGATGATCTTGAGGGTCTCTTCCAACCTGGTCTGGTCCATTCTATTTTATTCTATTCATCATACTTAAAATCAGAAACAGTTAGAATGTGTGCTATAGGCATACATTAAAATTTTCTTACGGCTTTGAATGCAGTGTTTTCTACCGTTCTAATAAAGCTATTTTTGCATCCTGAATGAGTTTTGAAAAGTATAGACATGACTAAACATTTTGTTTTCCCAGTTATGCTTAATTTCTGTGGAAATTGATGAGTTAGGATCCAGCACCTTTATAGATCTGCTTCTTCATGAAGCTTTCTAGTACTAGACCAGTCATCATTTTATTGTCTGTTCTGTGTTGGGCTTTTTGTCTTGCTTTGAATGTGTAGTGTCTTCTTTTTCCACCCATTTTATTCAATACCTTTGAGTAATGTTTGTCATTGTTCTCTAAAGGTAATCTTTTAGCTGATAATTTGTCTCTACTGGTTTTTGGTAGGTACTCAGACATGAGCAACTCGCATCTAGCCTTCACCACTACATTATTTAAACATTGGTAAGGTAATTTAAATACAGAGTTAACAGCCTTCCTTCTTTTTGCCTCAAACTACAGGAAATAGTCTTTAATGGTTTTGCACATATGAAAAATTGGCCTAAAAGTAGATAGATGGTTATTTATTCTTACAGAATCCCAGATTGTTAAAGGGTGGAAGGGACCTTGAAAGATCATCTAGTCCAACCACCCTGCCAAAGCAGGTCACACAGGAATGCATCAAGGTGGGTTTTGAAAGTCTCCAGAGAAGGAAACTCCACAGCCTTTATGGATAGCCTGTTCCAGTACTCTGTCACCCTCACAGCAAAGAAGTTTTTCCTCATGTTGACATGGAAGCTCCTGTGTTGCAGCTTGTACCCATTGTTCCTTGTCCTATCACAGAGCACCACCAAAAAGAGACCATCATCTTCATCCTGACACCCACCTTTCAGATATTTATAGACATCAGTAAGACCCCCTCTCAATCTTCTCTTCTCAAGACTAAACAGCCCCAGTTCTCTCAGTCTTTCTTCATAGAAGAGATGTTCAAGTCCCCCAGTCATTCTTGTAGCTCTCCACTAGACTTTATCCAGGAGATCCATGTCTTTTTTTAAACTGGACACAACACTCCAGCATACTGTTGGCCCCCTTGGCCACAAGGCCCCAATTCTAATATACTATTGACTTCAATTCTTGGTACAAATTTATCTTCAGTGTTCACCTGTATTTCTCCCTTACTAATCTGTCAGTTTTGTAGTTCTGCATGGGTGAATATATTCCTGTGGTCTGGTTGGTTGGTGTACATTCAGTTCAGTTAGGGTAAAATGAAAACATGCTTCATGGCCTGAAAGAGCTAGTTGGCATAGGACTTGGAGTATGTATCCTACCCATGAAACATTTAGTTTTATCCAGAGAGTGCATTACTGAAGGTACAGGATAGTGTTCAGATAGGGACAGCACCTGAATGCCTGGTTCAGAGCTGTCTAGTAAGGATTAGCTGGCAGGCAGGCCAAATTAGTCAGACTAATAGTGAATTTGTCACTTATCCTTCATGGTAGATGCTAGTTTGGTATAAGATCCTGATTTTCGCAAATTAGTAGGACCTTCTTCCCTTTGAGGCTTTTAAAATTGTTAAATTTAATTGAAATTGTTCAGCAGGTTCAGAAACTAGTAAGAATAAGTAGATGCATAATGGAGTGGTATAAAATTTCCTGTGAACCAAGGGAAAATAAATAAAGCAGGAAGCAGTTTACTTGAAATGAGGTAGTTGTTATTGCAGCAACAGCCCCCCCCCCCCCCCCCCCCCCCCCTTTTTTTTTGGTAGGAATTGGTCAATTGTAAACAAGCAAGAGTAATTTCATTTTACAATTTTTGAGTAGTTTGTGTTGAAACTAATTAAAAAGCGGCAGGTCAGGTTCTGTGGAAGCACACTATTTCTTCCTAAGCATCAAAACTAGAAGCATAATTTGTATTACACTTAGTTATGTGTATCTGTAACGGACACTTGGAAAGAAATGGGAGTCTGATTATCGCAGAAATTTATTTCTTTGACTATTTTTTAACTATTTGTGGGAGTGTTTTGTTTTCATTTGGAAAGTGTACAGAGGTCAGAATATAAACACATGTGCTGTTTTCAAAATGTAAAAGTAGAGCCAAGAAGATTTACGCATTCATTCCGGAAACTCTACTTTATATTTACTTCTGGCTAGAAACCGATATTGCTTAACTTGTGTTCTGCGTTCCAGGACAAAACAGTTTATAGAGCATAGAATATAATTTTTTTTAGGTGAAGGAACAAACTTAGCTTTTGTCTCAATGTTAGGATTTTTATGGAGCGCACTTTACTACCTGAAATTTTTTCCTCTGTAAAACTAGCCTGCTACTTATTCTTCCAGAGGTTGTGTATTAGAGATTTAGCAGTTGCAACGTTTTCTAAAGATGACTTTCTCCTAGTGTAACTTGTTTGACATTAGGTTCTAGCTGTGTACAGTCAGGACTCAAAATGCGTATAACCAATTGTACTTTGGAGAGCTGAAAGAGGTTGCAGTTTTTTAGTCTATAATTGGAAAGCTGTGCAGATTCCAGTTAGACTGTGAGATGAAACTCACCACTGGTTGTGAAACTTACATTTTTCTTTTGTATCAAAAGGAAATTTGATCATAATTCTCAGTTTTAAAAAAATATTTTTGGTGATCAGTGATTTTGATTGCCAAGATAGTGTGGTGTTATTATTTGACTGCTCTTTTCTATCAATCATATCCTACTCATTTTATGTGTGATTTGTAAATAACCTCTTGCTTTAATAGCAAAAAAGAAATACTTAACTGTGGGGGGAAGGAAAAAGACTCAGTGGGTCTGTCTGGAAGACAAAGGAATTTTGGTCAGAAGTAGCCTTTGATTATCCCTTGATAATCATCCTTTAAGGAAAAAGAATCATCCAGGAATTAAAAATAGGGCTGTGAGAGTTGAAACAAATGGGGCTAAATCTCTGTGTGTGACTTGCTGTGTGCCTTGGAATAGGTTGTACTATATGCCTGAGCACATACTGTAACTTAGTAAAATGGAATATTTGCAATCCCCATCTTTCAGTGACCCTGTAGCAATATGTGCATGAAGGGTTGCGAGGGGCTCATGTATCATTGTTTGCCTGCAATACTTAAAAAATCCTTCTAGTATCTAAAGTCCAGGGCCATAGTAGAATGTAAGACCTTTTTTTATGACCAAACATATGAAATAATGGGTTTGTGCTCTACTGAAATGTGCGAGAACACCTGCAAACACATGGCCTGTTGAGGCTACAAAAGTTGCCTGTAAAAGGAATACCAAAACTGAGAATGCTTTAGTGAATTTTGCTGTTGTCCTACATAGAACATATGTGGGCCAGCTTGCCTTCTTCCTGAGTGTTGGTAAGGTGGTTGATGTGAAGAGCGTGATCTTAAATAAGCCTGAACTCACCTAGGGGAGTGTGAGTACAGAGCTGCTGCAGAGATGCTTGAATATCCAGATCACTAGGTTAGAGTCAGGCATCTTACCTGCTTTTTAGTATGCTTGCTTGCATATTTATTTGGCTTCAAGAGAAGAGCTTTCAGTGCTCGCTCTTGGAATATGGCATTGCCTGAGAAGTAGGGCATTTTTTTCCGGAGGTGTGTGTTGCTGACATGTAGCCAGTCAAGCTGATTCATTTCTTAGTTTTTCTTTCTACCTTTCTGATGCAGTCTTGACATTTTCTGTTTACATGCTTTGAAAGTATTAGGATTTCTTGAAAGGCAGTGGAGGTTAGGGGAGGACACTAGATGGAACAAATAGCATTTTGTCAAACATAGAGTAAAGAGTTTCTGCCATGTACATAGAATACATAGAATACATAGAATAAACCAGGTTGGAAGAGACCTTCAAGATCATCGCGTCCAACCCATCAACCAATCCAACACCACCCAAACAACTAACCCACAGCACCAAGTACCCCGTCAAGCAGAGAGTCTGAACAGGACTCCAGATCTCCAGCTACATCTGTTGATCTGCCTATACTTCCCTATTCAGTACCCAGATCTCAGATTGTCTGCTGGGGTAGGTAACTGTAAATAGACAACATGAAAAAGTGTCTGTTGGTCTTGGATGGGTCTAGAGGGATGGGATCTTCAGATCGTTACCACGGATGTTTGAGTGGTTTCAGCTGTATGGCAGGTAATCGTGTCATTATCAAATGTAATTTTGCAAAGAAATCCAGACTGGGAGCACAGTAGATTGGGGATTTTTTTGTTTGTCGTCTTCTGGTGGGAGACTGTTTTTTTTTATGACAAGAAGTAGTTCATTGCTTGATGACTAATCAAACCCATTGGAAAGTTTTGTTATCAAAAGTCATGGCTAGTTTGCCTCTGGTAAGAATCCCACAGAGAGTTACTGAAGGAAGTCAAGACAGTGTTCTGAAGCTGCAGTACCCAGGAGCAGAATGAAACAGGAGTGAAAGTGACTGTGATACTGAAGTTTACTTAAAACAGATGCAACTTTTCAGATACTGCTCCAACTATTGAGCAAAAGGGAGTAGCACTGAAAAACCTGCTACTCACTATTACTAGACATTTCTGAATGCAATTCAATGGACTTTGAAAACATTACGGACTTAGTTTTGCATCACCTCATAGAATGTTATTTTACTCTACTGCAGTGTGAGAAGAAAGCAAATCACAGAAGATGTGTAATTTGACCACTCCTTTTCTTGTGGGGTGTTGTTCAGGTATTCCCGGTGATGTCTGTTTTATACTAACCCAAAAGGAAGGTACTGAAGTAAATTGATATATACAGCTTCCTTTGCCACTCTTCACCTCTCTTGCATAAGAGGATTGTTTCAGGACAGAAAAGACATACCCTGTAAATCTGTCTATAAGGTCTGCTCATGCTGTGGGATTTCTTTGAGCTCTCCATTCTCTTGAGTTATTTGGTCTCAAAGGCTCCAGGTACTGACTCAGTAAGAGGCAGTTTGAAAATAAAGGCTAGATTTATAAAGAGGCTTAAGTGCCAACATGTGCTATCATTATGCACAAATTTTACCTTTGGGGCACAGAAATCTTGACAGTAAATTAGGCAACTGAGCTCTCTATTAATTCTCTATATGTATTCTGTATAGTCTGGGCTATAATCCTGGAATGTTCTGAGTAGTTACCATGAAAGAGAACCAGTTTGAGATGAGTGCAAGTCTGGAAGAAGAACCTGAGCAAAGGCATTACACCATATATACACTGTTATGTGCTGTTTGCATCTTGGCATTGGGACAGTGACATGTAGAAGCATGGGTTTTTTGTTTGATCATGGTTATACAAATGGCAGCACAGCTGTATCAAGACTTGAGTACAGGACAGAAGCATTGCTGTGCTACGTACTGTGCTGTGAGGTGCAACACATTTTGTATGTCTGTATTTGTAACAAGAGGGATAGCTGACAATGGAGTATCATGTTCCAAAACAGAGTTAGCCATTCAAGGGAGAAATTTTGAGGCAGGATGGATTGTGGAGATGAGGTCCGAGCTCTATTTGCCCTTTGTTCGGTAGCTAGCTGTGATGAGGCAGTGGGACAAGGGAATATCATAGAATTGTTTTCAACTGTCAACCTAATGCCACCATGGCAATTAAATCATGTCTCAAAGTGACAATCTACACATTTCTCGAATATCTGATGCTGTTTGGTCATTTGGAAAGTGGTCATCCCTAACTGACATCATTTTTCATGTGCACAGTTCATGGGAAAATTGCAGCCAGGTCTTGCAGTTTCAGAGGTGCCATTTGTAAGTTCTTCGGTTGATATCCTCCTGGGTAACAGAAAGACATCAGATAACGAACTTTGCTTACATTAGCTTCTGCAGTTCTTTTGGCATTGCTGACAGGGGGACCTGTCTATGTATTGCTTATTTGTGTGGTTCTTTACCAATAGAGAGAACAATAATTTGTTTTATTGCAAGTTGTGGTAGCTCCTTGTTGATGGATTTTTGCCATTACCTGCAGTTCTTCAGTTGGTGTGGCAGATTTCACTATGTCTTCATTAGTGCCTGCATTGTGGGTGCCATGCTGAGAGGCTACTATGCAGCTGACTCAAGATTAAGCCTGAGATTCGTGGGGTCACTTAGGTATCGCTGTCACCAGGGATTATTTAGTGGCCTTCTCTACCCTATTCCTTGACTTGTAAAGCCATTCACAAAGGTCAGCCTGAATCATGCCTGGGAACTTTATAGTTAGGGCATCATTGGTAGCCTTTTGGATAAGGATAGTGGTTTCAACTGTTGGAAAGGGAGGGAGAGAGTGTATCTGGATACCATCTTGTTCCTGGAGTTGTGTTTGCACACTGCTGTGCACGTTTGCAAGAGTAAATGAGACCAGCCATTGCACAGATATGAAAGGCCTGTGTTGAAACAAGTGCAGCCACCAGCACCAGCTGTGCTTCATGCATTTGCCCTGAGAACTGGAAAGACCACATAATGAAGAGTGCTTTGGTTAACAGTCTCACTGTAATCCTTGACAGCAGCTTGCAGTAATTTACCATTTCACACATATGGGAAGTGAACAGTAAAATCTTTTTTCTGCTCCCTTCTTTCCTCCCCTCTCCTCTCCCTCTTCTCTTTCTCCTTCTTTTACCTTTAGCTCAACCTCCCAAATCTAAACACTGTAGTTTTTGGTAGCCCAGGCTTTTTTGTTGCTGGGATTTACTAGAAACAGAAAAGTGAACTGCAAAAATACTCCACATGCATTCTCAGAAACTGCACTGTGACCTGTGGGACCTGAGCTCCGTGAAGGTACGAGCCACCAAGTCAAATGACTCCAGTAGATGTGTTCCTAGCTGATTGTTTCACTAGTTGTTTTTTTGGCAGCCAGACAATGGACAGTTCATCTGATGGTGATGTTATTTGTAGGCTGTTAAACCAGTGAGACATCTGACCAGGAAATGCCTGTGGACTGTGTTAGATGTGCCACAATTTGCACACTGGAGTCAGGAAGCTATTCTGCCATCAGCATCAGCAGAAAGCTTTTTGCATGTTTTATGTTTTAGGAGTGAGGACAGAATAATAAAGTCATTTTGGTCATGACTTTTCTATTTAAATATATAATTATTTTTGTCCTCCCCCCCAACAGTCTTAATGCTCTTCCCATTGTACTCTGGCAACAATGTGTGGGATTTAGGCTTTTTTACTTTAACTTTTTTTCATTTTCTTTCAGAGTTAATATGCTCTCTGATGAGAGATGTGCAATCTGTAAAATCAAGTGGGAAAATGTGCTTTGCCTCATGATCTGAAAGCTGGTAAAATTATTGTTCTGACTAGCTGAGAATGAATGATCATGAATGCAAGAGAAACTCCCTTTAAACACGCAACATTCTTAAAATATGCAAACTTTAAAATACACAGTAAGTACAAAATCTTAAATTTCACCAGGAAGTGAATAAGCAGGCAATACAGATTGCAGATCATACATATTCATGTACTTCTCATCAAGGTACTTTGTACTACATTTCTCCCCAAGGTAGTGGCAGGCAGAGACTTTGTGTAGAATCTTGACTTCAGAAAGTTTTAGTGGTGTTTGCCCATGTAGGATTTGTTGTAGTAACCTAATGGCAAAGTGACAAAAACATGAATAATAGTAGGAAAGCCTGATTCCTGAACGGTTTGAGGCTTTGGATTAAACATGGGTAGTATGAATGTGTATGGGGAAAAAAGCCGTTGTGTTCATAGTTGTTAAACCATATAAAATAGATGAGATAATTATAAACTCTACACAAAGGTGTACTCCCTTGGGGAAGAATACTGACAGTCATGACATCTTCTTCAACCCACTACTGTCAGTGAGATTTCAACTGTTACTGCTTTGTAATAAAGTTATCTTGCAGGTACTGTCAAGAGACAAAAGATGTAGGACAAAATTAAAAACAAAACAGAAAAAGAGGCAGCAGATCTCTGTTGTGTAATGGTTAAGGCAAGCTGTTGGCTATCAGGAATTCAGGAGAAGTCAGCAGGTCATTCTTGTAAAGTCTTGAGTGATCTAGTTTGTGACTTGACAGAAATTTTGACTCAGGTGCAAATTATTCGTTGTTTTATGAGGTGGTGATCCTGAAGCCTAACATCATATGAAATATCGATTGGATAGTTTTACAGATGGGTGACACCGCCCAACTGATTTGTGCATTTCTGGAATGGCTTTGGCAGAATGACCAGTTTTTCTCCTGTTCTGACAGGGAACCATGCACGCATTAGTAAATATGCTTCAGGCAGCAAAATTAGAAACCAGTAGAGAACATGAAATTGAATCTAAACGCCTATGCTGCAGTGTTAGCAAGCAAATAACCGTAATATTCTTAAAATAGCTTATGAAATTTCAAGTGGAAAGAAACCATTTACAGATGGTAAGAAGATAAAAGCATTACTGACATTTTGTATCAGATGTGGTTTAGAGTAGTTGTAAACTATGCTATGGCTGTAGCAGAATAATTCTTAGAATAGTAATAAATTGCTTAGAAAAGAGGGATGTTACCACAAGTGATGTTGGGGCATAGTGATCATGTCAAAATAATGAACTGGAAACCACCAAACTATTCTCCTAGGTAGAAATAGGCAGTTGGTAAATAGCACAAAACAGAGGGTGAAAGAAAAATGGGATTGATAGGTGGTGAGCAAGCTAAAGCCAGCATCTCAGGTGTTGGGTTGTGGCTCTGTGGGAAGGCTTGGGTCTTCAGACCAGGAAGGCTGTCCACCCTCATACATATATTTCGTTGACATTTTTAGACTCCATATTCTCTCTTTCCTTTCAAAATAATTTCTACCCACCAGAGACCATATATGTTTTCTCATATATGTGTTATTAGTTCGTGTCATACGTACTGAGTAACCTGAGGTAGAGGGCAGCTTGGACAAAGTCTAGCAGAAATTAATTTGATGCAGCCTGTGGTATAATGACAATAAGAAATACTGAAGTGAATGATATTTTAAATACTATTTTTCCCTCTTATCTAGATGACTTGATTAGTTTTAATGAGAAAATGACTAAATGTACTGGTCACAAGCAATGATGAGGACAAATTTCTATGGAAGTGGGAAAACATACAGTCCGTGGCATGCAGCACTGCATAACAATGCACATTTAAGAGAGAAAAATTCAATACAGCAGTGTCTTTGCTTGATGTTTTTATGTTCTTACATGTGACACTACTCTGAAATAGCTTACTTAAACATTTTTCAGAAGTGCCCAAATCTAGAAGGAGCTGCTGAGGTGGGAAAAGTAAATATGGTCTCCAACAGCAGCATTTCATTCATGTTAATAGGGCTGCAACAGCCCTTTTCACAGCAGTTGGTCATTGGTCTTAACACATGGAACAGGCACTTCGTATTTTTTATTGTCAGTGTTAGTGATTATGTACAGCACTCATAAGATCTGAAATCTCATAACTGGGAAAGCGGGAAAGATTTCTATGCCCCTCTTTCAAGTTTTGTGCTGCGACAAGTTAAATGACCAGTCAACTTGTGGCATATTGACTGGCTGTATGTACTTGTCAAAACATGACCCTGAAAGTGTGCTGTTCTGTAGTAGCATTTAAAGAACAAATATATTTAACAAATAATGTAAAAATCCTGAAATAATACATTTAGATTCTCTGGGTTAAGTGTTTTCAAGGACTCTTTTTAATACATTGCTGTTTTCCTGATACTGTAGTGATGTGTTCAAATAGATACACGGAATTTTAATCTTCAGCAAAACAAACCCCAATGTATTTGTCCACATATTTAATTCTTATGTGGTGAAATCTTAATATTCAACGAATTTATTTGCCAAAAAGTTGAGCTTTTTTGATAGGAATTGTCAAGTCAATCTTTTTTGGACTTTGAAGATTTAATTTGTGGCTTGTTACTTTGTCAGAGAGCTGAGGTCCAAGAGTTTGGTGTTTGGTTTTGGTTTGTGTCGTAGTTTGGGCTGGGTGCCCTCTGCTACAGGGGTGTTTCCTGTGTCCAGAAGTCCATCCCAGTGGGTGGACTCAGGAAATTAGGTATTTCTACCATAATCCCTTGCACCACTATAAATTTTGTGGTGGGGAGGGGATCTGCCCCAACCCATTACATTTTGAAGTAGCAACTTGTGTGTATTTCCTGGGAGATACACGATAGAGCATGGAGTAAAATGTATAAGGAAAAGCAGCTTTCTGTGCTGGTTTTGGCAGTCTCTTTTTTTAAAATAGAATAGTTTATGTATTTTTAAGGGTAAATCTTCAATTGAAGTTTATCCTAGGATGAACTTCATCATCCTTTGAGGTTTATTATAGGAGACCACAGAATCCTGTGCAGCCTGTGGAAGTGAGTATTTTTGAGTTTGGAAACAGGCAGTCTTAGTGTACTGGCACATAATTCTGGAAATACAGGCTCTAGAGCACAAGGCAATTATCTGGTCTCGTTTTCAAACTATTGTGACTACAAGGCTCTCCCAGATTTCTTGACAATTCACTATTTTGCAGTGAAATGAAACTCATTTTCCAGACTGAAAAATGAAAAGAAGCAATCTGTGGAGCCAATAAAAATCTCAAAGTTGGTTTGGCTGACTGCATTTTAGGACTGCAACCTCTTGTAAATTTTGTTGGTTTTGTTGCCTATTATAAAAATTGAGATAATATTTTCCAACCTGGTTAACTCTATTCTATTCTATAACAGGGTGTTCTGATTTCTGTGCATTTTTATTCTTTTACAGGTGTATCGATGTCCTCAGAGATAGGAATAATTATGTACATATTTGTTGTGGAACAAATAGTTTTAGAATCTGTAGATTATCTTTTTAATTAAAAAATAATTAAAAAAAAAATTAGGGCACCCCATCTAATACAGCTGTTTCTCTCACCAACATCTACTTTTCTTGCAACACCCAAATGACTCTCTCTCGCTAAATACTACCACAGTAACATAATTTCTTCCTCAGCTTGGGTTTCTCAAGTCTCTGCATGTGTTCTTTAAAGCATGCATTTACTCTATGCCTCGCTGCCTGCATTCTGTTTATGTGTATGAATGCATGTATGGGTATTCATTCTGCCTCTTTGGGTATACAGCAACAAGGATAGCTGTCTTCATCGAGATCATCAATAAAGATGTTAAACATAAGGGGTCCCAACACTGGCCGCAAGCTGGATTTAACTCTGTTGAATTTTGGGCCTGTTTGTCCAGCCAGTGCTTTATCCAGACAGTCTTCTAAATAATTGTTGCATGTTCCCTGGGCTCATCCCTCTCCTCATTCCTCACAGTTGTCATGGTCTTTCACAGAGAACGGAGGTGAACCATTTGCTATAGACTGATAGCTCCCTTCTTTGTCAGTCGTTTATTCAAACTGTCAGTGAATGTACTACCCAGAGTCTGATAAGCAGAAGGAAGAACAGCTCTTCAGAGTAAAGCAAACCATTTCTAAAGTTATTACAACTGTAACAAATTCTTAAGGAACACAGAGATCTATACTGTACAGTTTTATTGCATAATTCATGTAATTTCATTTAACAGCTTGATTTTTACAGTCTTTCTAAATCTGTATCCAAGTACTATTCAATATTTATAGATTCTTACCAAGAAAAGACCATGGGTCTTCGCTTGAATTTGGATAGGATACTGACTGAAAGACAATCAGATGTTAATTCTCTACTGCTGAATTACCTGTAGTAGTATTCTATGCCATTATTACCCATGCTGGTAGTGCTTGCACAAGCACAGATGAACTGCCTTTAGAGCCAGCTCTACTGCTGCCTTAGAGCTGCCCCTGTGTGGGGACAACTTGAGTACCTTCATGATATGCCTGCAGAACTTGGCACACAGAGGCATCTGTCTTGAGTTTGATTAGGGAGGGCTGTTTTTCAGTCTAGGCTAAGTTGTAGCCATGTTGATTCTACAGCAGTGCTGAAGAGGCAAGTTTGCTACTGCTGAGACTGGCCACAGGTGACTCCCAGGGGTGAGAGCACACAGCGTGGTGGTGGTAGCAATGTTTGTCCTACCTTCCTTGTCATGAGATTATTTTTTTAAAGTCTTACTAGTGTGAAGGTACATTAATATACTTGCACTATCTTATGTCTTTCACAGCACTCCAAGGTTGAGACTTAATTATTCTACCTGGGATTATTCTGAACTCAAGTGAATATTCCTCTTGTGATGGAGCAAAATTAGAGGGGTTCCAAATAATTACTCATTATTATCCAGGGTGTCTCCATCTATCATTGTCCTGGATAATGGGGAATTAACTGTATTTCATCTGTTTGGGACATAAAATTGTAAGTCTGACTGAAGCATATTTTAGAGAGGCATTAATTTAGATTCCTCTTATTCTGATTAGTTCATTCTAGTTAATCTTTATGAAAGAAGACAAGTAAGTGTTAATTTTCATAATAATGTGATTACAATAGACATAGTTCAAAGTACTTCTGAAAGTTGCTAGACCTCTGAGGAAATAAGTGAGCTTGGAACTGAAAAGGTGGAGGCCATAGCACCCATGACACTCACTGACTGAAACTTGGGCTGGGATTTTGAGATACGTGATGAAAAACCACTGGGAATAACTTCTGAGATCACTGGTTACACTGTATAAAATAACGTGTTGTGTTGAGAGCAGGTGCTGCTTTTATGGTCTGTTTTGAAGGGCTATTGTGATGACTGCTTAATGATTATTAAAACCAGGTTAGGAGGTAAAGTATGAGTGGGAAATGCAGCAATGGTTAGACAATTGAGTGATGTAAAATCTTCTTGTGCATGTTTCATGTAGTTTGTTTTTACAGCGTATATTCCAGTCACCAGAAGGTAGCTTCTTACATGGCAAAATTTTCTCCTATGCAGTGCTAACAAAAAGGCAACTGTAATATGTCACATAAGGATCAATAACATGCACAGTTTCAGATGAAAATTTAATCATACCTTCACCAGGATACAGATGCTTGTCATTTCTCTTTATTACTTTTCCCCTATTTAAGTTTGCAATAGACTTTGGTTAAGACACACTAGAACATGACAGGTTGTGTTTAATATTGGAGTGACACCATGCACTTAACATCCTCTCTGCACAGTAGTACATTACTTGGTTGTGGTGCAGAACTCTTACTGTACAAAACTTACAAAGGTCACTGGACATGTTCTGAATGTATCTGTATATCAGTTTACCCCTGGATTTTGCAATAGCAAGGTTTTGCAATCCATGTTTTCTGTTCCTTTACAATTTGCACAAGTCTTGGGGAGGTGTATCTGCGTGTTACTGCACGCAGTGTGTTTTGCAGCAAGTTATTTCATTGAATCATTCTGAGCAACCAACCCTCAGCACAATGTCACTGTAACCTTTAAGCTGCAGAGTTCATTTCAGTACCCCTGCAGGCATGTAACAGGTTAACACACTGTAAATGGGTTAACCTGCCTGTTTCCTCCCAAGAGGGAAAAAGGGGGAAAAGTAACACGCAAAAAGTCTGGATTGAGATAAAGAGTTTAATATAAAATAATCATAATGCATAATTCCCTTAGCTTAGCCTGTTTGCAGAAAAAGCACAGTGAAATGCATGAAAGGAAAAAACCCACAAACTTCAAAACAAACAAAAAAACCCCAGCTACTGAACTTCTGCCCATATTGTTGCCGTCCCTATTGGGGGGGGGGGTGGGGGGAAAGCAACACCAAACACCTGGAAACCAAAAGCAGCAACTGGAACAGGGAGCCTCTCATGTTACAATCTGAACTTCAAGCCCCATGATACTTTGCTCCAGCTAGCGCTTTGATTTTGAAGCTGGCATGATGGCAGCATGGTATGACTGCCACCAGATTCAACTTAACCCAGGACTTTCTCCACCCCTTATTGTATACTGTCTGCGTCATGCCCAGCAGCAATTGACATCAAACAATATACATCATGCATTATTCACTGTCCATTCTCATTTGAAACAAGATCTCTTTGCAGTAAACAGAAGTATTCTCACTGCAGTTATTCTGGAGCTCAACTCTGTTCCAGTACAGTCTGGATCAGTCCAAATGGTGGGGCTGTGTTTCCACCCCCGGAGCAGTCAATTCCAGTAACTCCTTCCACTCCTCCATATGAAAGCAGACTGTGGCTTGCATTCTGGTGCTCAGCTTCCAACATATCCAGGTGTGGAGATCCACCTGTTACACAAGAAATATAGATGGGTTCCATCCCTTCAACTTGCCAACCCACTGGTTCTGTACAGTCCAGTAAGCCCATTTGTCCTTCTCTTCCATCTGTTTGGAGGCAGGGCCCCTCTAATTCTGACTGGAATCTCTTTGTGTTGTGAAGATGCTTTGGAAGTCCCTGCAGGAGGGTCAGAAGCAGTTATCAGTTTGTCTGCTGGTTTGGGGTGACTTTGCACTGGAAACTGGGGCAGCAATCTTTGGGGGAGTATTCCTTTTTAAGTCATGCACTCATGCAGCAAGTACTGGAGTGGGTTTTCCATCCCACTTCCTCATGTGCCCCGCCATGGTCATGCAAGTAAAACCACAAGGTACACCATGGTGTGTACCTCACAGATTCTCTCCTTGGACAGGGGAGCTACTCCTCATGGCTGAAACACAGGACTGTACGAGTGTAGAGTAGAACATATTCTTCTTGAGTTGATGGGCATCCTGGGGCAGTTGAAAACACAGTTGAAGTAATGCGCAAAACCTCTGGGTTGAGATAAAGAGATAAGAAGAATTTAGTATAAAATAGCATAATCATAATGCACAATTAGTTTAGCTTAGCTGATGTGCAGAACAAGCTCAGTGAAAGGCAGGGAAGGGAAAAAACCACCAACAAAAAACCCAGCATAAAACAGAAAACAAAAACCACTGTGCTACCCAGCTCCCACCCATATCACTGCCATCCCTGCAGAAAAAAACTCCACCCTACATCTGAAACCCAAAAGGAGCAGTTAGAACAGAAAGCCTCTCGTGTTTCAATCTGAACTTCAAGCCCCATGATGCTTTGCCCCAGCCAACATTTTCATTTTGACGCTAGCATGATGGCAGCATGGGATGACTGTGTCAAGCCCATTATCTTCCTGAGTTTATCCTTGCTGAAATATTGTGGAACCATGAACTGCTGTGTGTTAGCCATGTTGGAAGCAGAGTGTCATCAGGGATGGGATAGCCTTGTAAGGAGACTGCCTGGGTTTCTCCTGGAGCAGTCAGCTTCTTTCTTTATGTGCCTTCAGTCAGGCACCGTAAGTTCTGAGAAGATGCTTGTGAACACAGCTTGGAGGAGACTGGTGAGCAGGCGTGCTGGGGGTGGGAAGCACGATACATAAGCACCCTTTTTTTATGTGCACATGTAGCTTGGGGCTTGAATCCACAGCCTTTGAGCAGCTAACCTGGGTGCAAAGAACGTCTCTGGTGTGGTACTCTCTGGGTGTCGCTTTCACCCAGAGTGAATTCACCAAGTATTGTGAATCAGGATAGTCATCTGAGTCCAGACATGGGTCAGTCTACCCCAGAACTCAGTAAGGACAGTGGCTAAAAAGAGCATGTCCAGGGAGGATGTTTAAAACATGCACAACAAGGTAGTGCTGGTTCCCTGAAAACCTCTCTGCTGCTCCTGATGATCTGTGGCTCCAGTAGGAGCATTTAATAGCCCTCATTGAATATTTTTGCCATCAATTTGTCCATTTGTTTCTGAGCCAAGACTTTCACCTCCCTGCATATTTGATTATTTTGTTTTTTAAATTACTCCAGCAAAACACTGTTTAGACTTTCTTTTCTCCACTTTATGGTGTTTACCCTGCATGCCATCACAGTGACCTGGTTGACCATAGAATAGAATAAACCAGGTTGGAAGAGACCTTCAAGATCATCGTGTCCAACCTATCATCCAACACCACCTAATCAACTAAACCATGCAACCTAGCATCCTGTCAAGCCTTGTCCTGAACACCTCCAGTGATGGTGACTCTACCACCTCCTTGGGCAGCCCATTCCAACGGGCAATCACTCTCGCTGTGTAGAACATCCTCCTAATCTCCAGCCTAAACCTCCCCTGGCACAGCCTGAGACTGTGTCCTCTTGTTCTGGTGCTGGTTGTCTGGGAGAAGAGACCAACCTCTGCCTGTCTACAACCTCCCTTCAGGTAGTTGTAGAGAGCAATAAGGTCACCCCTGAGTCTCCTCCAGGCTAAGCAACCCCAGCTCCCTCAGTCTCTCCTCATAGGGCTTGTGTTCCAAGCCCCTCACCAACTTTGTTGCCCTTCTCTGGACACGCTCCAGCATCTCTTTGTAGTGAAAACAACAGTTAAATTTCCGTAGACCTGATGATTCTCTGATACCTTCTTGTAAACTAACATTTCCATCTCTCTGGGCAGCGAAAGTATATTGCAATTTCCAACAAGTAGAAACTACAGCTTGCTCCATGACAAAGAATTGTGGGTGCTGCTTTTAACTATCCATGCAACATATTTGGATTACCTTCACAGAATCCCAGTCTGGGCTTTGCCTTGTTGCTGCTCAGACACTGTTTAGTTGCTTATCAAGGTTCTGAAATTGTTGCTATTTTTTTTCCCTAACAATAAATAATTTGTAAAATTTATTATAAAATAAAAGTAAGCTACCTGCATCCAAACAGAAGAGTGAATTTAAATATATAGCTGGAAAAGGCCTTGTCTCTTTGACATTCCCAGTAACTTGTTTCAAAGAGAAGCAGTCTCCAAGTTGTGTTAGTTTTGTGTTAGCTGTTATTTTTTTAAATGTTACATAATTTCTTTGTGTTGGTAAAATGTGCTGAGATAGCTGTCTAGAGGAGTTAAATCTTCCTGTCTTCAGATACTATGTAGAACTGACAGCAAAACCCAAGTACCCTCTGTGAGTTTGGGGAAAGATTTCGAATGGGAGCATGTCACTATTTTATGATTTTTTTGTTAGAACTATGTCAGATTCTTTTTTTTTTTTTTTTTTTAAAGTATGAGCACATCTGCTGACAACAGCTGCTAATGTGCACACTGAGGTAACACTGTCTGATGGTGACTGGTGTCAAAGTAATGACTGGTATCCTGAAATTACCATCCTTGGCCTCTAACCTAGTGACAGAATTAACAGTTTTGAGGGCTGAAATATCTCTCCCCCCCATATTACAAAACAGTAGTTGCATAAAATACTGTGTCTGCTCTAATAAAAAATGTCTAAACTTATCTTTTATTCTTTTTAGTAAAAAAAAATATTGTTGAGAGGAAATAGAATTAATGTTTTAAAATGACTTCTCTGGTTATGTTACACTCTTATTTATATGTATATGTATTTGGGGTTTGTGATAGTTTATTCACCAGAGGTTTCCTTGTCTGAGACTAGCACTCTGAACCACTGTAGTTTGGTTTCTTAGTGTGTTTCTTGCTACTTGGACTTGTCATTCCTGTGTATGTTTGCACAAACCATCAGTGACTGTGGTTCAGGAAACTATAGCTTTGCTCTGGTGTTTTCTCCCCAAAGGAATAAAAAGCCAGTTTGCATCTCAAGCTGTTACTATCTCTCCAGTTTTCTTAGCAATTTGTTTTATCTTTATCTTAGCTTAGGTGTTGAAGAAATGGTGCATAACTCTTACATAAAATTAAGTGGGATAAAAAAAGTTGTGGTTTTTTTCTTCTTCTTCTTTAATTTAATGTAAACATGAAGAGGTTTTTTGGTGAGTGTTTTTTTTGTAGGTTGAATATTAATAAGCACTGAAAGGGCATACATTTTTAATACAGCTTCTGCCCACATTTGAAATTAGGTCATTCAGATTTTCTTCTTACTATTTGTTCCAGCAGTTAATGTATCACATGGAAGTCGAGCGCAGGACTAGTGTTTTACACTAATTAGAAGCAAGCTGAAGGTTGCATTTGGGAGGCAAAATGTGAAACTTGTTTGTCCTTTTTATCTTTAGTAACTCTTGAAAAAGCTGGTAAACCTGGAAATAGTATAGAGGCACAACTGTGTGCTCTAAGATACATTTTGTGATCTCTCCCAGTTGGAAATGAGACAGGAGTCTGATTGCAAATGTTTGCAGCACACAGTTGGAAATGTGCCAAGATGGCACCATAAACCAGTCATTTACACTGTAAAACTGGGGTTTGGGTGGGGACTGGCATTGTTGGTGACTTAGCCAAGGAGTTGTAAAGGTTATGCAAAGCAAAAGTTGATCTTTAAGATGGGATGGTAAATTAGTCTTTTCTTCTATAGGATCATGGAACAGATCCTCTAGGAGATCTGATAAGGGCACATGGAGGACAGGGAGATGATTTGAGACAGTCATCATGGCTTTACTAAAGGCAAGTCTTGCCTGACCAATTGTAATGGTTTTCTACAATAGAGTGACTAAGTCAGTAGACAAACGAAGGGTAGTGGCTGTCATCTATCTGGCCTTCTGCAAGGCCTTTGACATGGTCCCCTACAACATCCTTCTTTCTCCATTGGAGAGAGATGGATTCAATGGGTGGACTGTTCAGTGGCTAAGGAATTGGCTGGATGGTTGGATCCAAAGGGTCGTGGTCAATGACTCGATGCCCAGATAGAGACAGGCCTCATACTGGGACCAGTGCTGTTTAATGTCTTCATCAATGACACAGACAGTGGGATTGAGTGTACCCTCAGCAAGTTTGCAGATGACATCAAGCTGAGTGATGTGGTCAATATGCTGGAGAGGTGAGCTGTCATCTAGAGGCATCTGTATAAGCTGGAGAAGTGGGCCCAGGTAAACCTTCCAGTACCTGAAGGGGGCCTGCGAGAAAGATTGGCCATTAGGCAAAAGGCGTGATGGAACGCTCTCTGGGGAGGTATTGGAGGCCCTATTCCTGGAGACATTCAAGGTCAGACTTGATGGGTCTGTAGACAACCTGATCTAGTTGAGGACATCCTTGCTCACTGCAGGGGTGGGTTGGACTGGATGGCCTCTAGAAGTTCATTCCAAGCCAGTACATTTCATGATTCCATGGTTATCCTCAGTGCCAGATTACCAATAGGTATATTTTGTAAAAGTAAAATAATTATTTTTTTGCATTTATTTTTTTATTCCATGCTTGTGTCATTGTTTCCAAGATGCCAGATTCTGTGCTCTCAGTAAATAATTGAAATGCAGTTCTAAATGAAAGGTTTCTGGTTACTATCAACTGTGTCTCTTGCAAAGCTTCTTTAAAGTTTAAGTGTCTATGAAATCAACATGGATTTCTGTAAAGCTACAAAAATAACAGTTAATGGATTTTTGTAGTTATCACACTTTGAACAAAGTATAACATTGTTATTTTTAAAGTGTGTTAGACTGTTACAAAAATAATCTAATTGAAATGTCATGTTCTCTTTCAGCTCCGGCGATAAACCGATTTACCAGACGAGCATCAGGTAAGTTGCATAAATTTGGTGTGTTTCATTGGTCTGCCTAGTAGTTGGAACATGATGCTGGTGGTGATTGTCTTGTAAAACATAATGCAATGTTAGTCAGATTTCTTTAAAGCTGTCTGACTTGGGTTAACCTCGAATTTGTTAGCTGGTTTACTGAAAAAATTAGCCAAGGTTTCAGGTCACAGAACTTGCATGAAGCCTTCTGTGAAAAACAGCTTTTTGTTTTTCCTATGCAGAAAATAATTTTAGTCCTGCTGCTGGTGTGTTATTCCTCTCCTTATTATTCTGCTGTATCACTTCATCCTTCAGGCTTCATTTTTGAGGTCCCAGAACCGAAGTCTTACTTGTTTTAAATACTGTGAATCTGAAAGTGGGATGTAAAAGCCATCACTAAACATAATTAGACTCTTGACTGAATTGGCGTCTGCAGGGCAGGACACGTGAGCTCTTCCTAGTCATCTTGGTATGCTAAGTTTAAAATCTATACCGTACATTAATTTTCAACTGCAGATAATTTTTAGTATATGTAATCAGGTTTGTATTCTGTAATGCAGAAAATGTATCCAGACTTCTAATTTTGCTAGTTACAACCTCAGTCAGATAGTTCCTTTTCAATATAAAAATCTTAGTGGAGATCCTCAGAATTACAAAGGAACTGTATAGAAAAGTGGAGGTTTGCATTTGCAGGATGGGTGCATAGCGTGTGCAGTACAAAGTAAGAAAATGTAATGAATTCCAAGTATTCTCATGTTTTAAGTAATGCTAATACTTCATGAGGTAGTATAACATGAAGGGAAGGGAATGATTTGTTAACTAGCACTCGGTAACAGTGAGCAGGGCTATGTGCAAATTACACTGCGTGCTTGAAGGAAAGTTTCATTGTGACTGATTGATAGCTGACTTTAATGAATGCAGTCCTTAAAACAGCTGTGTGCCAAGCTTTTGCATTTCAGTAGGAGAGTTTGAATGTTTGAAAAGCTAGTATTTTTTGCTCAGGAAAAAAAAATCCATTATTCTTAATGTGGCTTTAAAAGGAGACTCAAACCATGCTAGAAGCCTGAAATTTCTGCACATTTATTGGGGAGATAATTTCTATGGGCAATTAATATTTCATGTGTTTTGGTCTTGTCATGGAAAGATAAAACAGAGTTATCTTACTCAGTTGTATGGTATGGTCCAGATGTGATATGTGAATATACTTCAAGCTGGAACAAGGCAATACTGCAGTCTGCTGTATGTACTCTTTTAAACAATTTTTAACATCTCTGGCAGCTTTAATAGTAAAAATAATTAGTTTTCAAACAAGAAAGCCCATGAAAAGTGATAGTTCTTACTTTTCTTCTTAAATACCAAATGACTACTGGAGAGGTACAATACATTTAAAAACTTGTTTGGCAAAATATAAAATTAAATATATGAACTAGACTGTGTTGATAATGCAAACGTCTTACAGGGATTTTTGCAGTCTGACCAAATTTATACTTTTTGAAAATTGAACAATTGTTTGGCTACATTAAGGTAGTCAAGATACCTTGCAAGTAGAAAAGCCAAATAGTAGTTGATTTGTAAGCTTGACAGCTTAATAGTATTCTATAATCAAAGCTGATTCTTATGTTTCCTAAGGAAATGAATCTGACCAAACAAAGCATAGATTCAAATACGGATTCCTCTTAATGTTAGGATATTTAACTAAGAGCTATTTGAAATGTGACAGATTGTTGACCCTTGTGTGGTTTAAAGATTTACTTCTGATGAACATTACACCGAGTTTATAATGAATATTCAGAGAGTTAGCTGTAGTATGTGGTTTCATGTTGCATCTGCTCTAGCGATACTGCAGAATGATTCTGAGATTGATTTTGGGATCCTTGCCTGTGTCACACCTCTGCCCATAGGTTGTCTCTACTTCTTTGCATAAACCTAGACATTGTGCTGCCTGAGAATGGTTTGATATGAAGAAAATAGACATACAGGAAGTTTTGGGGTATTGATTTTCACTAAGCCTCCAACTGACCTGCATTGTGGCTCCCAAATAACTACATGTGAAAGAGAAATATTAGCCTGTTTTCAGCCAGTGGCGGGATGGAGAAAGAGATGAGCTAATGACACCATCTGAGGCAAAACATCAAATTATATCCACGGCAAAGACTCCAGGATTATTCTGATAAAAGCTGCTTTTTGAGCTCTTGCAGTGAGAAGCCAGGAGATGACACACATTTCTTCACAAAGAACAATAGTTCTCTATGGTGGATATCTCAGTTTTGATGTTTCTATTATTCTTTAGCTAATGCCTAGTATTTTACTTGGTGGTATAAGATACAGTTATTTTTCCTAACGGAGCTAGAAACCAGGCAGCTGAAGCATCTGCTGAAAACAATATAGTAAGACATTTATTATTTAACAGCTGTTCCTGTTAATATACTGTGAATCTATCTTTATTCTTAAAATTTATTGAGCTGCCTAATTTGGTATGTCTTTTGCAAGTTCATGCATGTGTGTGTATATATGCAATGTGGGATCTATACATAAAATACACATATACCACACACATTACCATAATCAACATCTATAAATATCTGAGGGGTGGGTGTCAAGATGAGTGTGATAGTCTCTTTTTGGTGGTGCCCAGTTAACAGGATGAGGAACAAGAAGTACAAGATAGAACACAAGAGGTTCCACCTTAAGGCAAGGAGACACTTCTTTATGGTGAGAGTGATGGAGCCCTGTAATAGGCTGCCCAGAGAAATTGTCTCTCTGGAGATTTTCAAAACCCACCTTGATGTATTCCTGTGTGATCTGTCCCAGGTGATCTTGCTATATCAGGGGGAGTTGGACTAGATGATCTTTCATGGTCCCTTCCAACCTCTAACCTTCTGTGATTCTGTGATAATGCTGATGACAGCTATGTATGGGCTAAATAATGCACTTCATTGTTCCAGGTTACGCACAAAGAATAGTAGATATAATAACCTCAATAGAAGGGTTTAGCAAGAGGAGGAGATTACAAATACTTCATAGGGCTAGAATGAACAATGAGACAGCTGCAAGTAGGTAATCCTTAATTTTTCTTTTAAGATCTGGTGAGATGAGATGAAGAGAAAGGAGAGGAAAAACCCCCACCTGTTGAGGTGGTCATGATAACTGGATGGGAATAAAACAGGGCATGGAGACAGTAACAACATAAAGTGGAAGAAAAAGCTGTGAGTGTGTTCATGAGGTGAAAAATGAGTGGAAAATACTAAACAAGCTGAGGTAGTCAAGAGGTGCAGTTTCTGAATACAGAGAGATACTTTTTTTGCTGTGGATGACATTAGATTTCATCCACCTAAGTATGAGATAGCTAGAGATGGGAAACTACTGTAATTCTGTATGTTAGCAAAAGCATTTTCCTGCTTTTTAACATCTTAATGTCTATATAAAAAAGTAAATTATCTCATTAAATACTGGCAGAGGTTTGCTACAGAATGATCTTAAATTTATACTTTAATAGGCACTGTTTACAGAGGCTATTTATACCAATGTACTAGTGTTATATAGAAATGTATAATAGCATCATACTTTATAGACTGTTATCTATTTCTTAATTTACTTCACTTATGCATCTACTTAGGCTACTGAAAGACTCAATAGTCCTTAACTGAGGTTCCTGTGAGTTAGACCTTCTTAAACAAAGAAGAACTGGTAGATAGGCTCAGTGGCATCTGTGGAGAACATCATGTTAACAACAGAGATGACTTCCTAATTCCTCTCCTCCAAACAATATCTAACTTTAAAATACCATCTTCATCCTGTGAAAAGGAAATTGTGACCATTTTATAAATGGAGTTTTAAATATTATTCTATCAATCAAACGGGAAAGACAAGTACCTTCGTTTATATACCAGCTTCTCCACAAAGCTCTGAAAAATAAACATAGTCAACGGGCAGAGTACATCAGTGCTGCACCTCAAGGGAGAAACTGTCTTAGGTATATCTGGGATAAACTTGCAATTGAGGAGATTCTGCTGTTGTGGAAAGAACAGAAGGAAACGGAGAAGGCAGAAATTTTCAGTTGTCTTTACCATGGATGCCAGTGAGGAACTTTACTTACGCGTTTCTCTCTTTCCTTTGGAAATTGATGCTTACCTTATACACCTGCTGCATCAGCCATCAACCTGAGTGAGACTCTCAGATGACACTAGAAGAGATCTCTGTGCAACAAATATTATTATTTTCTCCCTCTCTCTCCTTTTTTTTGGTTGGTGGAATGTGAAATGTGTTTTGGCCTTTACACACACGACTAAGAACTACCACTTTTGGGTACGTGGCTGACTAGCTGAAGAGGAAAGGCTGAGAAAGAAGGAACGTATTTTTCATGTTCTTTAAGAACATGTAGCAGATACTACATTTAGAGACCTGTCTCAATTTTCATTTTTCCTCTTTTTATGGATATACAGAAGTTTCTCTGAGAACCAAACAAATTTTACTTAACTCTACCAATTTTAAATTGACAAAA
Source organism: Dryobates pubescens (assembly GCF_014839835.1). Lineage (NCBI taxonomy): Eukaryota > Metazoa > Chordata > Aves > Piciformes > Picidae > Dryobates > Dryobates pubescens. Next base: position 107,023,877 of record NC_071657.1, on the reverse strand, counting down.
TGTTGACAGTTTGAAGAGAAAGGAGATGCAACATTCTCTTTATTCTTAATTGTTTGAGATGCCCAAAAGCTGTGATAATGGAATTGTCCAGCACAGATCATAGTTAATTGGAATTGTTAGAGGAGTCATTTTAGTTCTCTTCTGCTCAAGCCTTGCAGTTATTTAAATACTTTCTAACAAGTATTTTTTGCAGGTAGAAATATTTTCTGTTAAACTCAGTTGGTGGAAAACACTTAGTGCAAACCTTATGGCATTTTGAGTCATCTTAGAATTTTCAAAAATAAGTAAATGTTGTGCTCAAAATATGGTAATTAATTTCTAAGCCCTGCAAGCTAATTGGTTTTTATTAAAATACTACGTACACACAGTGAAATATTTAACAAACATTAATAAGTACTTTATAGCATCATTGCATAAAAGGACGACATCAGTGGTGGGTTGCCTGTCAGATCTTCAATCCCTGTAACTGCACAGTAGGAGCAGGGCAGTGCCATTGCATGAGAGGTTGGATACACATGTGCACACTTCATCACACAGAGGCCACGTGTCAGGGCTGCCTCTATGGCATGACCAGCCTGCAGCCCTTCCTGCCTGAGCTGGCTGTGCCCTTGTCAGGTGGCTGTGGAGATGAGTGTTCTCAGCGCTCCCTGGCTGACGCACAGGGCTCACGCCTCTGCCTGGCATATGATAGATGCCTGCATTTTGGCATGTGTTCAAATAGGAGGAGGGAGATTCTACACAGCCCTCATAAAAGGGAAAATCTGGGAACAAGCTTGCCAGAACAATTTAGCTATTTTTCATCTCGTTCTTCATCTTTGCATAAGGTGCTATCAGAAAAAAAAAGTGGCAAGAGAAAAGTTTTGGGCTTCATTATTCTGAACAGCTGTGTGGACTGTGGATTCATCATGCTCACGGTGGCATTTACGTATATCACTGCTAGTTTTCAGTTTAATGATTTCTATGGAAGTGTGACAACCTACATAAGAAACACCGAGGAATTTTACTGAATTCAGACTGTGGGAGTCCTGTTAGTGAAGGAGTGGCTAATTGCTTTCTGAAACTATAAGTATGAAAGAATACAGGTGGTAATAAATCCAGCTGTTAAATGTAAGCTAATATTTAGGAAGGGCAAATCAGTACTGTTAGCCAAGAATAATATATGCCCCTGGAACAGTATTTCTTTGTAATTTCACTCTGCTTGATTTATATTGAGATTTTCTTAAAGAGGCACCCACTTTCCTATGGCATACTAAACATTGTAAGAGAAAGGCAGCTAATTGAAATGAAGTGCTATTTCCTTTTATACAGTAAGGCAGAAGCTGGAGTTGTACCAAAAGTAGTCGTGAGGAATGATGTAGCTGTAAACTCCCCTTTGAAATACTCAGGAGGGAGGAGGTAGTGTTGTTGTAGAAGCATATCAAGTCATAGTGACAGAGGGAAGAAGAAATAACTTCATTGGGAAACCAGTAATTCCAGTGTAATTCTTCAAGTGGAGTTACTGGTTCTGCTTTTTTTGAGTGATGAATTCAAGTGATGTTGGATTCATCTTTGTTCTTTATTACATGCATGTAGTCAATCCATAATTTAAAATTCTCAATCCCTCCTTTTTCTTTTTAAGTGGAGGTTGCAGAAGCAGAATATCTTGCTTAAATTCAGCCTGTTGAAGGGATTGTTAGACTCTGCTGACTTCTGGAGGCCTGCAGCTGTAGATGGGTTTAGACATGTACAGTTTATTGTGTAATTGGACATGACCTTGTTTCCTGCTTCTCTAGCAAGACAGTGCCTTTTCAGCCTTATTCTGCAGTAGCAGCTGCCTCAGTCAGTAATTGCTGAACACATACTCCTTTATTTTGTGATTTTTGCACAAATTCATTGTATAGTCTCTACTCTTCAGTCTTCATGGAGAATATTGTCTTCGCTTGTCATAGCTTCTCTTACGGTTACCATCACTGTAAACACTTAAATCCTTGGTGAACCTCGAGGAGTTTCCCAATACCCATTTGCAGTAGTGAATGAGGAGTATCTCAAGCTTACAGGAACTGGAGAATTGATATTCAAGTCAGAATGAGCATCACTAATTTTGCTTGCGTCAGAAATGGAATGCCCTAAATGCAAGCCCTGTTTTTCTTTCCTTGAAGCATGTAGCATTGTAGTTCCTACAGAACAGAGCTGTAATTGTATATGCACAGCAGTGTAAAGATAAGGTGATTGTATCTCTTTGCCATGTGGTAGGCACAGACACACTAATTTTTTTTCTGTTTGCCAGCGTAGACGCACATATTTATGCCTGTCTGCCTTAGAGCAACTTGCAACTCATCTCACGGCCAATGTTACAGGGAGAAAGGAGCCACAGAGTTTTCCCAAGTGTAGCCTATGGTATCAGGAGGCACAAGGGCTGATGGGTCTTGTCTCTGAATTGAGCTTAGGCTGCTGAATAACGAGATGGGTGTGGTGCCCTGAGCTGTGGGCACCTGATAACCTTATAGGTCAGGCAGAGTGCTGTACTTCAGTCTGGTCCTGGTCCTGCTGAAAGCACATTTAATTCTTCAGAATGAAGAACTGATTTCAGTGGCCTGCCCTACTGTGGAAAGTCAACGATAGAAGTTGTTTACCACTTAAGCTGTAACCAAGTGATGCATCTTCCTTTCATTTCTTGCATAGCTTATTTGCTGTGCATTTTACAAGTTCTGCTGCCAATGACACTGTCACAGAAACAACAGATTAATTTGCTGTGTCTAGTCTCTCCTCATGTTTTCTGGGAATTTGACGAACGTTCCTGTAGAAAAATGATGTAAAAACATAGGCTTAGGGATCCTTAGAAAGCATGCACATTTGTTTCCCAATGTTTTTGTTCAGAATGTCTAGTAAAATAGCATCATGATGTAAAACTTGGAGTACTTGTTCCTGACCTGTTGTTATCTTGAGAATCGTTGCTTTTGTTCTGCAGATCTAAAGAGCTTGTGTGCTCAGAAGCTGGTCTGCCTCCTTCCTGGTTCAGCTGTTTTAGCTGTTCTAGTGAAACTTTTTTTCTTCTTTATGTTGCATTGCATATATACCATAATGATTCCATACTACAGTGTGTACAGTAGTGTTCTTATTAAAAAGAAAACAAAATTCAGGCTAGCTGTGCATTACATCTAGAACTTCTTAAGTGGTTAACTTTCAACATTCATTCAAAATCTGAAAACCAGATCCTAGTGGATTGTATCAAAATGTTTCCTTGTATAAGATCATTGTCAGAAGTCAAAACACAATTTTTTCAGAGCCCATTTATGAAGCACTCTCAGTACTTCAGATACTTTAATGTAGTATCTAATACTGCTTTCATGACCAAACAAATGCATTATGACAGAGAGAACATCTTTTTGCTATGTCTCTAAGTAGTAGTGAATAAACTCCAGAGAAAACAGGTTTTCCAGACAAAACAGACTTCCTATCAAAATAAACACAGAAATTATGCCAAATGTTTACACTAATAACAATAAATATAGCTGTTAGTTATCTGCAAGCAGTAGTTTGCACATCAATAGTTATTGAAGAAATGTACTAAGATTTCTTAATAGATGCTCTCTGATTGTAGTGAGTGCTATGAACTGGTTGATAACAAAATACAGTTATTCTGTTATATTTTAATTTATCCTAATTTTATATCTAGGTTTTTATTATTAATAATTCCCTCTTGTCTCCAGTTAACATTTGACACACAACAAATTCTTCCTGTGTCAGGTCATACTGTATTTCCTGTTTTAACCTGTTTCCAAGTTTGCGTTTACCGTTGATGATAAGATCACAGAATCTAGACATGATCAGCGAAGCCAGTTGTTTTCTGCAGCTTTTATGCTTGTAACTCACTGGAGAATTAATTTTTAAATTTAGTGTGTAGTGTGCTCTTTTGAATGAGGTTACTTAGAACTGTGCTAGGCAAGTCACTATTGCTATCATACTATTGTTACACATAGTGTGCTGATGCTTGTTCATCGTGCTTTGTGCATTAGATTTGTTTGGTTTACTATTGTATACCAAAACGAACAGAAAGGACTGTATCACCACTGCATATAAACAGTTGGGGCAGTGCAAAGCACGAGTAACTAGCTTTTATACTGTGCATAGTTGTGTGTTAGCAGTATCAATGACAGCGGAGCATAGCAAGGCATGTTGCCCCGACCCAGAGGCAGGTTTGATTGTGTTTCTTGTATTAAACAACTCTTAAGCTAACTGGACTCAGAAAAACTGTGGTACTAAAAAGTGCCAGTGATACCCATAATTCTGACATATCCATACATTTCTGGAATATAATTTTCATGGTGTAGTATTTTGTGGTTCATCTCTGACCACAATTCTTGTTTGGGAGTTTTTGCAAAGTTCTTTCAATATCTGTGACCTTTTGAAGGCTGAAGCAAAGTAGTTTCCTGTGTTACATGATTTTAGTTTAATGACCAGATGTGACAAAATAGCTTTAAAATTTTTGGTTAGAAGGTTGAATTATTAAGCAGAAGAAACTCGTTTACTGAAAGTTAAAACTAACTGATTGTGAGTTATGTTTTCTATCATTAATTTGGTAAGCCCACATTCATGACTAGACCTTATTCTAAAAAAGTATCTCCCACTGATTTAATTTAGAATGGAGGTGCTCAGCTGGACAGTGATTGAGTTGGCAAGTGCTTGTACTGTGCAAGAAAGTAAGCATATCTCAGGGGCATTTCTGTTCAGTTCACACTTTTCATGTAGGGCTCCTTAATCAGAACACGCATCATTCTCAAAGACATATATAAGTAATTGGAGTTGTGTCTTGCAATCACATCTAACTATTTGGCTTCATAGTCCACTTACCATACAAGTGGTACCTGCAGGAACTGTATTTACATCTGCATGTTGCCATTCTAATGAATACTCTGTGTATGGGTTATGACTGTGAAGTTAGAGCTACCACTGTCCTTCCTTCTGAAGATAAAATCAGCGCACTTTAAGGATTAGGTTGGGAAACTGAACATTGTTGCAAGTGGATAGAATGTATGTAAGTGGCTTAGAAGAGAATACTGTAACCCTTGACTGGCTGGATTAATCAAAGCATTGTGTTTCCAGCCATCTGTGATATGCATGTACATTTCTTTTCTCTATTGAGCAAATACTTAGTGTCAGAAATATGGGGCTTTTTGAACTCTGGTTTTATTTTGTGCTCCATCCAAAATGAAGTGGGAGAGTGATGTGATGGTTTGCTTCTTCATACTGTCCTCTTATTTTTATGAATGATCATGTCCAGTGAAGACTTAGAACTCTGTTTTCCAGTTGAGTCATTGATCCTCAGCTCGTACAGACACAAATGTGTTTTGGGAAACTCTTTGCTGTTTCCCTTTCCCTGGGAAAGTAACCTAGAATTTAATTTCTTTTTGCAGGCAACAAAAGTAGTGAATAGAAAACTTTCTTTTAGGGCTTTTGAGGGTTCTTTTTACTTTCAATTCTTTGGATTTTGCTTCCTTGAGAAATCCAATTTTATTCATACTACTTCTTTTGTGCAATGTATAATTACAGTGATAAACGTTAGAAATCAGATTGGACAAAGAGCCTGTAGCTGTAATCCATTCAGCAGTGGTCCCTTACCTTCTAAAAATGGCATTAAATGCAAGCATCTTGCACCATGCCCTTATGGCCATTAAACTTTATAAGTTTGTTCTTCATGGTGAAGAACTGAAGGCCCAGACTTGTTGAGTAGTGCCAGGGTGAGGAAGTGGAGACCCTGAACCTTGTGCTCCCATCTTCTCTCAGGTCTTGAAGCATCCTGTTACTCCTTTTCTTTCTATTATATTCTTGCAGATATAAGGAATGGCTGGGGACTACGGGGGACAGATGCACCAGTTTGAGGGAGCGGAGGCTCTGTATATGGTGTATCCACCATTCTCTGGATCCCACAGGCTACCCATGCTGTATGTACAGTGCTTTTACGTGGTGTCTCTAATTCTTATATAGTCCTATAGCTATTACTTGGCTTCATCCTTACAGATGTGTTATGTTAATAATATTTAACTTTGTGAGAGTCTAAAAATACTCTGAGGGCCTTCTGCTGTGTCCACCAGAACCAGTGGTAATACTTCTTACCAAATTTTTACTGGTTTAAAATTTTTTATAATTTTCAAGGGTGAGTGTAGGATGTTGATGAGTTGTGAATGGGTTTATATTATCTGGAAGATCTTAAAATTTCCTTTCATTAGCAGCTCACTGATTTTTTTTTTTTTTAATTTTTTTTTTTACCTACCTTCTCTCTTCCACTGTGCCTTTTCAAAGTTGTTAGATTTTTAGTAGTGACAGAGTAATAGTAAACATACTTGAAAAAGAATAGTAAACATTCTTGAAAAAGAATAAAAGAAAATAGGAATTATTATTTTTTTTCCCTAGGTGTAACAGTAGCAATTAATTTTAGATAGTTTTGCTATCATCAATAAATAATAGTGTCTTTCTGTGGGTAATACTCTAAGTGAACACTGGAAGTGTCAGTATTCTGACACTCAGATCAATTTGTTATTTTCCTTTGGCAGTGCCTGTAGGGACTCGATGCCTGACCCACCTTCATCCTCAGAGCAAGGAGTGGGTGGGATACAGCACAAGCTGTAACATGCTCAGAGACATGTCTGCTCCTCTAGCCACTCTGCAGAGATGAACCACTTTCTGCTTAGGCAGATTTTCTTCTGCATGGTGGATTATTCTGTATGCCGTTCTTTTTGTTTAAAGCAGTAATGAATTTGTAATTTACATCTATTGGTGTGAGACTTGGGAGGTTTGAATTCTATTGTCCATTCATATGTGAAGTATTTTTATTGTTTAGAGGGTGATGCATTCCTGATAAGTGCTCTGTTTGCTGTTCCTTGAAATTTAGCAAGTGAAGGAATCAGCTACCTGTTGCACAGGAGCGGAGCTGAGAAAGCCACAAAGGCCTGATTTAGTTCAGCTGTATGAAGTAACAGTGCACTCTGTGCGCCTCTGGGACCAAACTGATTTTGATGCCCTTTCTAAGATGACTCCTCAAGGATGTGCCTGTCTCTTTCTCCAGACTTTTCATGATAAAGATGAGACCAGTGGGGCTCTGTCAGTTCCCCTGGGACCAGCTGGGGATTTCTCTGTGGAAGTGACACTTGTTATAGTACTGTGCTCTCTCAGCCTCGTCATTGATCCCTCAACACCAGTAATCTGAAACCCTCAGTGCTGTGATACAGTCTCTAAGATGTGAATGTAGATATGAAAATTAACATTCTTCTGGGCACTTTCTTTGGTGGATGGTGGTAGTGGTCATTTGGAAATGCCATCTTTCTGCTGAAGAAGGAGAAGGAGCTATGGGTATTGTGAGAATAATGGTCATTCATTGCACTTGATGGATTATTGGATTCATGATGTAAATATTGAGGACCACCCAGTCTTTTCTGTTTATAGCTCAACCAGCACTAATAATGGATACCTTGGTTTAACTGCTTAATTGCTAAGTAGGTAGATACATGTATTTCACTTCAGGTTCTGGTATCATCCTTTCCCCCCCCCCAACATTCTTTTGAGACAGTGGTTCTGGCTGGATGTTCTCCATCTCATGCTAGAGAAGACCATGTTCAATGTACTACAATGGGCTGTGTTCTTGATGGGTTATTTTCTGTAATACAGAGACCCTGTGGGTATTTTGCATGAGTTGTCTGCACTTCTGGTACTGCTCCCCAGTAATAAAGCTGTTCTGAAATCAGTTGGGTTTCTTAGAAATGCTATCTCTTGCCATTTTAGTGCCTCTAGAATTGCTGAAGCAACATCATATTTTTATGAATGTGGAATTTCTATGGTCATTCATTCCTGATGATGTTAAATGCCTGCAATATGAAAGAAAAAAAACCAACCAAAACAAAACACTACTAAACAAAATAATAATTAAAAAAAAATATATAAAACCCACAACACCAAACCCCCAAAACACAAACAGAAAAAGCATATGCTTATTTTCATCACTGTGATTCTGACTTGCAAGTTAACTGATTCTGTTTGTTCTGAAAGATGGCAGCTTGCAGAGATCTCTCGTTGTCCTGTTTTCTCTGACCAACAGTACTCCTTGTGGAAGCCCATATTGTTTCCAGATTATCTTTGAGGTACTCTAGTTGTGTAGTTACAGCCTCAAGGTTCATGTCACCTGCTGTTCTCACTAGGGAATCATGTTTTCAGGGTTCTGGCCTGTATAGGAACATCCTGATGTTTGTTAATCTGTCATATGGTGGCTTCTCTTCTTTTTCAGTCACCAGGACAGTATCTTGGTTTCCTTCAAAAATTTGCAGGGCATTGTTGGATGTGTTGACAGTTTTCTCCTTTTGCTTTCTGTGCTTTTATCAGGGTGAGGAGCCTCAGGTAAGGCCTTAGATGGTTAACTTAAAGGCAGTATCTGCAAAATAATAATTTCAAATGAACTGCACAGGAGCAGAAGTTTCTTTACCATAAAGCAGTAATGAACTTTGGTTCCTGTAATATGCTAAGGCTGTCTGCACTTCCTGCAGTCTTCACCACCATGCTGAAGGCAGGTGCTGCTCACGTTAAGCATTTTGAGATGTGGTGTTTTTATTATTCTTCTGTATTATTAACTAGGCGTTTCGGTTTCTCCATATTACTGACTTCTCTTTGTGCATCTGGTTCTCAAGAGAAGCATTTAAGAGTCAAATGGTATAACATCATGGATTATGAAGCTCACTCGACCAGTTGTTGACTTCAGAACAATAAATTCTAGTTTATACTAATTGTGAATTAATGATTTATCATCTGGTCAACTGCTCAGCATCAATGTCTCCTGTGACAAGTGGTGTGCTGAATTTTTGTGGTATTTCACACTGGATATATCTGGTGTTATTGTAGTCTTCTGTGATAAATCTACACAGCACGCCACTACTCTTTAGGTTCTGCAACACTTTCATTGTGACAAGACCAGGCCAAAATCTTCAAGGGAATGTCTGCAGTTTCTCCACCCTTCTTCAAGAACAGTGGCATAAGATGTTTCTTGTGCTTAGTGATGACACAAAAAAAGCCTTTAGCTTGCCTGTAGCACTTTCTAAAGTGGTTCTGTAGTTTCTCTTTTTGATAACCATTCAGATACCATTTTCTAGATGATAGCACCAGGTGAACAACTTGGAACTACAGGAAGTGTGAATATGCTTGTGGACTCAAAAGTTAGAAAGGTAGTTTCCTAATGACTGAATTCTTCTGGATTGTAGGATAATTCTGGTTGGAAAGGGACCTTAGGAAGCCTGTAGTCCAGCCTCCAGCTCAAAGCAGACCAGTTCTTGGATTAGACTAGATTGCTGAAGGCTGGTTCTTGACTGTCTTGAGAATCTGAGGCCGTTTGGGGTCACATTGTCAGGTGTTCATCAATGATCTTCTCCTGCATACATTATGCCAGTTTTTCTGAGCCAGCTTCTTTTCAAATGTGATTCAGTTTTAAGTAAGTACTGAGAAAACACAGTTCTTTGGTGGTGGCTAGCATACAAAAAGTAATACAATTTAGTGTGTCCTACATGTATCGATGACACCTTATCCAGCCTTTCTGCATCTTCTTTAAATAAAATTAAAAAAGAGGGAGTGAAACAGCACTGTAGACATCTGGAAGATGCATAGATAGAAGAAGAAATAAACCACATTTTACAGTATGTAGGGAAAAGCTAGATTCACATCTGTTTGTGTGTTCACCCATTTAGTCTCAAGAATACGGTAGTATTTAGTTCCTAATGGAACCAAATGTGCATGTGTAGGAGGGATGGAGGGTGTTTAGAAACAGTCATCAGAATACCTAAGGACTTCCTGAGAAATATTTGTTCCAATCAGTGACAGCTTGTTAGCTGAATGAGTCGAGTTGGGTTTTTTTATTTAAATTATTTTTTTAAAATTTATTTTTACTTTCCTTTTAGAAAAGTATGAACTGGTTCTGTGAGGTCTTGATACCTTCTTTCTTGTTCTGAGTGGCAAGTAGCCACAGTTATGGACAACTTCTATTAATAGGGAACATAAGTGTGGTAATCTGTGTTCTTGGAGTGATTACAGTCTCTCTTCTTGGAAGGATAGTGTTTGTAGTCCAGCTTTTAGCTTGTTCAGAGTTGTCTGCACCATTATAGGTGTAGGTGAGTGTGTGCAATTGCTCCTGGGTGCTTGTTTTCTTACCTTTAGTATGTAGTACCAGTATTATGTCATGACAACAAATTTCTCTTTTGACTATGAAAAAGTAAACCAGCATATATTATTTCATAGTTATGATTTGTCTTCTAAACATCCTTTGGCTGTCTAAAGAGAATCATGTCAGCAAAATGTCTTAAATAGATTTTCTGCAATTGTTGAGAAACCAGCTGTTCACAATCAGCCTTTCCAAAACTTGGCAGAAATATTTTCCATAATGTTTTTTGTCTACCTGTCTTCCTGTTTTATCTGGAACCTTTTTAGAAAATTTGGTTTATCATATTTCTTGTATAAAAGATTACGTGAGCATGACATGGTCACTTGACCAAAGCCAACATACCTCTGGAAAATGAGGAAAAGTGGGTTCAAGCTTCCTTCCTTTGGTCCCATAGCTGTGAAAAGCAAAGGTAAATTAGCTATAGCAGCTATTCATGGATGAATCTGCCTATTATTTAGGTACTCAGTCTCAGCTTGCTATTCTGAATCCAATATGGATGAAAGGTTTCTTGTGAAGCCTGTTGAGATTGAATTTTGCACTTTTAGATGCCCAAACCAAGACTACTTAAGTGCAATCACTGTTTTTAACACATCCCCGAGGAACTCTTGTAATATGACTTAATTAGATGTCATTCCAAAGGTTTTGAGGAGTGTTCTAGATTTAGCATTATCTATACCGTCTTCATTTTGTTGGACAATGTATTTTACTAATACTGGCAGTTTTTCACCTTGTCTTGGTTAAATCAGTCTGCTGGCAGGACACTGAGACAAGCTTGTCAGAGCCAATAGTTTTGGCTTTTTCTGCCTTCTTGAACCCTTTTATGTAGAATGGTTTAGGTAGGAAGAGATCTCCAAAGGTCATGTAGTCCAAACCCCCTGCAGTAAGCAGGGACATCCTTCACTATATCAGGTTGCCCAGAGCCTTGTTGAGCCTGACCTTGAATATCTCCAGGGTTGGGGCCCCAACTACTTTACTGGGCAACGTGTTCCAGTGCTCTACCACCCTCATGGTAAAGATCTTGTTCCTAACATCCAGTCTAAATCTGTTCTTCTCCAGGTTAAAATCATTGCCTCTTGTTCTATCACTTCAGGCTCTTGGAAATTGTGCCTCTGCAGCCTTTTTGTAGTCCCCCTTCAGGTAGTGGAAGGCCACTATTTAGTGATCCAAGCCTCTATGATTTTAAAGGAAAGTATGCATATTTGACTTTAGTGATAAGCATGTGGTGCAGAGTGCCTTGGCTACTGCAGTCTGATGCATTGCAACTTTTACTGATGTGTACCAAATATTAAGGAACTTGTGCAAATATGAGTAACTCAGCTGGACTGGCATGATCCAAAAATGTCTTGTGTAAGCCATCATGTTTCTTCAAATGGGCTTTCATAGTGTTCAGTACAATCTTTATGAAATCTGTGCTTCAGTGTGAGAATTGGTGAAATATGAGCAAAATGTGTGTGGACTTCTGAATTGAGAGTCTTTGGGAGGTTCTGTGACTTGTTATTGGCATGTACTGTATTCAGGATGCTACATGTTACATGAGGCACTTCATGTTATTTAGAAATGCTGGAGGAAATATCTTGAAACTTCACTAATTAGAAATAGCATTGGTAGCAGATGGGCAGGATAAGATACTGTAGAAAAGTTCGTTGTGTGAGTCTGATTTCTTGCAAGCATATAGTGCTTGCTGAGCAAGGTCTTCAGTTCTGGCAACAAGTTTTGCCATTGAGCTGCTCAGCTAGCAGAAACCTGGTATTTGGTATGTGTTCATGACTGTCAGGCAGTCTTTAGAGAATTTTAGTCAATACACTGAAAGCAAGAGCAGCCAGTCTTGAAACAGGCTGTCTTGGCAGTGCTCCCAAGGATCTGATTCAGTCAGTGGCTGCTTAATGAACTGAAGGCCACCTTCCTGGTAATTATGAGGAAACAAATTGCCTGGATTTTATCCAGCTTTGGATTTTTAAGTCGGTGTCCTGAGCACCTGGTGATTTCTGTTAGGTAGTGGATCACCCAGAAGTTGCTACCTCTTAATGGGGGGCAAAATGGAAAGAAATCTGGTAGGTTTGGAGAATTTCTTCGAGTTTGCTGCTTGTGAGGAAATCTCAAGAACATTCATGTCTCTGTGGCTACCATACATACTTTTATTCCGATTTGATAGCAGTTGTAGTGTAAATGCTGTATGTCTAAAATAGAAATAACGTGGAATTGCAAGGTATCAGGCATTCTCTCTGTTAGTTTGCCTAATTATGCCTAGAAGTTATTTCAGTTTAGTGACCCTATCAGGTGTAGGCATGTCAGAGATTCCTTCTTTTTATGATAGTATCATGGGAACAATGATTTTTTGTTCCAAATTAGTTTAAATATAAAGTAAATTTAATCTTCTTGAAATAGTTGCAGTGTTTTGCACAAATGGATCTCTGCAGCAAAACCAGTTGGTATTGCTGTATTATATCAGATAAATCTTATCTCATTGTGCATTCAGGTACAGGAGAAAGCTGATCTCCTTTCTCCAGGTTCTTTCCTTAGTCCTCATGTTTACTTAGAGCTCTTCAATCTCATCTTCTATGCGGTCCAGCCAAAACCAGGTCTAGAAATGAGGTTTGATCATTGCAGGCATCAGAGATCATGACCAGGTATTTGTCGTTGCGACTATCACACAGGGTTGCTCTGGCATAAGTAAAAACTGCTTATGGCATTGGGATTTTTAGGGTGCAAGTATTTATTTCTAGTTCCTGCTGCAGTGGTAGGAACTGGGGAGATGTTGAAAAATGGGTTTCTGTATGAGGAGTGTCTGTGTGTCATGTTTCAAATCGGTGTTTAGGAGATGAAGAGATGTACATCCTGGCAAAATGGAAAGAACATCTTGCACTGCCATTAAGTCACCCTAGCAATTTTCGTATGGCTAAACCAGGAAGGTGACATTCTTTCTGTATGAGGGGATGGGCATGTCTGTCAGTTAGGGATGTTTGTAGGGGTGTATGGCATGCTGGTGTGGCTAAGGTTGTTAGAGCTGGTCTGTTTTCACAGTTCAGCCTCATAGCTGTGCTGGCAAAAATGGGGTCATGATTTGCACTAAATGAGATGAAGAAATACTTCCACTGATTTATATTTTTTTTCCTGCAAAATTATTTGTAGTGTGCTTTATGAGTCAGAGATTCTGGGATTTGGCAAGGATTTTGATTGTTTTTCCTGCCGTGTTTCGAGTATAATACATTACTCTATGATTACATATGAATGCTCATTAATTTCATTATTGATAGCTTCTCATATACATTGCTTCTCATATACATAGCTTCTCTGATACATTGAGGGAATAGATAAAGCACAACTAATGTTTTTTTGTGATCTTACGATTTCTCACTGTATGTTAATTTTCACTCTTGAACTCATGAGAAGTGAATGTAGTGGTTTTGAATATACAACGTGCTTACTAGCAGAAAATCAGAAAATGGACTTTCCTGGGAGTGATGTGTTAGGAATTCCTGAAGCTTACCTCTTCTGACACAGCAATCTGTGTGCAGTTTTCAGTGAATGTGCATTTTAATTATACTCCACTTTTTGGTAGTTCAGATTTTTCATACAAATACTTTGCATTGATGTATTTGGGCTTATTTTTGTCCATCTTGAGGAGCTGAATGTGAAACCTAACCCTCAGTTGGAAAAAACTGAATAAAAATAGTTTCAATTAGTTGAGCTTAGCAACCAATGCAGAAATATGCCATAATTATTGATGGGGTGAAATAGATCCCTAAGAATAGTATTGGGATTGCTTTTTGAGCAATGGTGTGACTATTGAATTTAGCAGTGACACATAGCAGGATGTGGCAGGGTATTTGAAGATGCTGTGTGCTGTCAGGAATGTGGAATGGGCTGTACAGGTACAAAAAAAGAAATAATGAATACTATGAGTATTACAGCCACCAGCAATGTCTGTGGTGCCAGTGAAGCCTTAGTCTAAAGAGATGGGGACCTCACACTAACTCCCTGAAACACACTAAATGAATAAAGAAGTGTGCTATTCAACAAGCAATCTGTCATCATCATCTGATGTTGAATTTCTTTGTTTTCCAAGAAATATGGACTAAATAGAGAAGTGGGGGAACCAGTCTTGCAGCTTGTTGTAACTAACAGGACTGTTCTCAAGAGGGTTATGATTTATCTCAGCCAATTAGTCACATTTTTCATTAATTGTCTCTTAACCTGGACATGTAATACAGATCAGGTGAATTGCTTTGTAAACATGCTGATTTCTCTCCACTGATTGTAACTGGAGTCCACATGACTACAGACGTGGATGTCTATGTAAGAGGCATCTCACTTAGTTTTAGATGATTTATGTCATTTGGGTCCTCATGTGCCAAATTCCAGTGTTCACAGCATGAAATTCAGTGAATTGTAGTAATGTCTGAGGCCATATTTCACGAGCATAAATAAAATGCATCCAGTTACTTCATGAGACATTGTCCTGGTGGTATGCACTTAGAAATTCATGTTACTAGACTATAAAATCTCTTAAGACGGGTGACTGAAGTGAGCGATGAAGGAAGGGAAATTCCATATTTGAAACTGCAGAGCCACAGCACTGGTATAATTTTCAAGTTACGAACCAAATAAAGGGTGGATTCTTGATTATGTCAAAAAAGATAAACCAAGGCAAAATAAGTACAGAATTGTAACCAGAAGAACAAGTTTCTCATCACAGATTATAAGGATAAATATTTTTACATTTTGAGGAGATAGGCACTAGTCAGGAGAAATAGCAGTTCTTAAATATATTGTCTGTAATCAGTGATAAACAAGAAATACATAATGAAGGAACCTGATGATAAAAGTCAATGAGACTGAAATGAGCTTATAGCAGGGGAGAGTGAAGTTAGAGGGAGACACTAGGTGGCACAGAAGACCTCAGAAACATACTTGCTGGACAGATCCCCCTTCAGGCGATGTGCAAGTGACTGATAAGATGATTCAGGATGGGTTTGAATGAGGTGTTAGATCTGGTTTCTTTTGCGTGGTCTGGAAGACAGTTAAATGTTCATCCAGGATCTCTGAGATAACAACATCAATGATACTAAATTCCTGTTTTGTATAATACTTTACATGTAGAGGTAAGGAAAGGCTGTAACTGTACTTCAGGCTGATACAAACTGTTCATACACACAGCAGCACACAATACTGTAGTACAGATTTGTTGACTTCCATGTACACACACATGTAGTAGGGCACAGAGGCTAATACCAGCTGAACCCACATAGTGGTTTACAGTATCATGGCTTATGGTGCTCACTTGACATGTTATTATTGTTGCTGTTAAATAAAGTCCCCTAAAGTTTATTTCAGATGAGACTGATATAACTGTAGTACTATAAAACAGTTGGTAGTAACATTTTGTTTATATAAAGGTAAAATATTGCAGTCATTCAACAGATTGCAGACTTCCTTTTGTAGTTATTTGGGACCAAATCCAGTTTCTAGTAAACTTGGTAAGAATCTTTCTCTCAGTTCCAGAGTGACTTGTATCAAATTTCTTTATCTTTTTGAAGATACCAGGTTTTATAAAGTCAACATTTTAGTGTGTGTTGGGTGTCTGATACGGTGGGGACCAAGATTTCCTTGGGACTCTGCATAATATGTGCTGTTACATGCTTTGCCATGAAATTGTCTTAATTGGATGAGTTAATGAGGAGGTTAATGTATCTACCTGATCACTACTTTAGAAGTTGTTTGTATAATAATATAGGAAATACAGGGAACACAAAAGAGAATCTGAAATTCCAATCCATGAGCAAGTGTGAATACCGTGTTCAGTTTTGGGTCCCTCACTGCAAGAAAGATATTGTGTTGCTGGAGTGTGTCCAGAGAAGGGCAATGAAGCTGGTGAAGGGTCTGATGAACAAGTTCAATGAGGAGCAGCTGAGGGAACTGGGACTGTTTAGTCTGGAGAAGAGGAGGCTTTGGGGAGATCTTATTGCTCTCTACAACTACCTGAAAGAAGGTTGTGGTGAGGTGGGAGTTGGTCTCTTTTCCCAAGTAACTAGTGATAGGACAAGAGGAAATAACCTCAAATTGCACCAGGGGAGGTTTAGATTGGATATTACCAAAAATTTCTTTACTGAATGAGTAGTCAGGCATTGGAACAGGCTGCTCTGGGAAGTGGTTGAGTTCCCTGGAGGTGTTCAGAAAATGTGTAGACAGATGTGGCACTTTGGGACATCGTTTAGTGAGAGTGGTGGGTGGATGGCTGGAGAATACCAACTTTTTTTGCCCTGCGCTTAGGACCAGATTTTGAGACAATGGGAAAAACAATCAAAGGCAAAGTTATTCTATTTGCTATGAAGAATAGGTAGAGAAAAGGCTGCTTGAGTGAGAATTATCCTGGGATGACAGAGCTCACAGATTTCAGGAAGGGAAAGAGGTTGACTAAAAGAATCAGAGCAACAGGTTTCAAGGGGATATTGTGGACATAATTTGTTTGGAAAGGAATGTGGAGAAAAGAAGGAATTGGATGTTTCCCTTAGGATACAACCTTAGATTGAGACAGCACAGAAGAAGGACAAAAAGCATAGTAAAATAAATCTGTCTAAAATATGAGGGCCTCATTTATATCAACCACAAGAAGGAATCCTGTAGTAAACTAAAACTTGTTTACATTATTCAGGACAAATGGAAATGGAAAAGAATAGCAAAAGATGTAGACAGGAGAGGGGAAAAAAATAGGTGCAAAGAAGCCAAGGCCAAACAATGTTAGCAAGAAAAGACTGCACAAGAAAGAACATGAGGACTAACCAAAATTGTTTTGAAAGTATATACTTTCTGATAAGAGCATATTCCAGGAAAGTGTTGCTCTATTGCTTAACAGAAGCACATCAGTCTTGATTTGGCATTATTAAGAGCATGTAGAAAACTCAGCCTAGGATAAAGAAAGGACAAATCAGAGAGTACTTAATATATTTGATGTTCTCAGGTTAGTTGTGCCTAAGATATGCTATATTTGGAAACTAGAAGAGCTGGCTGAATTAGTCTCAGCCCTGTTAGCCATTAACATTTAGAATCTAAAGAAGAAAAGAAAAATAAGAGAGTGTGGGGAAAAAAACCCAGAAAATTAGAAAACCTGATTCTTAAAAGGGTGGAAGAGCTACAGACGGAAAGGGCCTATCACAGATAATTTTTGTCCCTAGAGAAATTACAGGCATATTAAAGCATTTTGCAAGTACCTGGAGGAAAGCAACAAAGAGCACCCGCTGTGTGGATAATATCCTGTAACAAGAGATTAAAACTTGTGGATAAAAGAAATGGAGCAGATATCCTCCATTTTCACTTCTGAATGCTATGTCATAGAAATCCCCTATAAACAAGCTAGGGAACATCAAACAGTGTCTTTTAATGTAAGTTTCATGGGATATAGCTGCAAAATTTGTTGGATAAGGTAATCTTCAAGCTGGAGTGCCATGAGTGTTTTCCACAAGAGTTTATTTTGGGAACTGTTCTGGGTTTTTTCAGTAATAAACTGGATAATGTATTAGATAGTATGCTCACTAAATTTGCATTTGTCACAAAGTTGAAAATGGATCAGAAAAATGCTGGAGAATAGGATTAGAACTGAAATTGCCACTTTGGAAAAATGGCTTGGGGATTATAGCAGTATTTAATAGGTGTAAGTCCATAGTTCTACCCTTGGACAGAATAGCCATACACAGGACACTGAACAGCTGATTAAGCAGTGGTTTTGAAAATGATACACAGGTCACAAATAGAATAAACATAATCAAGCTGTTGTGGAAAAGCTACAGATGAATGGAAAAGACATGTTCTGCAGGGTTACTCATCTGTTGTACTTGGCACTCTGGCCTGCTCCAATACTGGGTCCAGTTTTGAGCACCACATTTTAATAAAAACAGAGCTAATTAGAGGGAATTCAGAGAATGGCAACGAGACTAGAGACCTGAAAAACATAACTTGTAAGAAAAATAATGAACTAGATTTACCCTGAAAAGTAAAATGTAGGAGAAAAAGGTTTTTCAAGTATGCAAAAAAAATCCAACAACCCAACAAGCTAGCAACCAAAGAAAAACAATCAAAAAACCCCCCTCAATCCAAAAACAAAATCCCCAAACCTCCTTGAACTTACACAGATGAAGATATGGATATGGAACTACGAGTACCTTAAATTCTAACAAGAAAGAATTAGTTTAGACATCAGAAAAAAATATTCTGATAGTAAGGTAAGATCACTTTGAACAGGTTTAGTGAGAATTTTATAAATATATTAAAGGTCTTTTAAAACACAGAAAACGTGTCCAAAAATGATCCAAGTATAGCTTTGTTTCACTGGCAGTTTGGAGATGACTTGTCGTGGACCCTCTCAGCAGTGTCTTGTGTGCTACATTACTGTGCCATGTAATACAGTTTCTGTTCTGTAAATCTTGTGAAACATCATGGTACTTTAAGATTATACATTTTTTATTTCAGTGTGTGCAGAAACCTACAATCCTGATGAGGAAGAGGACGATGCAGAATCTAGGGTAGGTAATGCTTTGAATCAGATACTTGTTTTTCCAGTTTTGGCCATTAAATTGAGGAACAATAATGCAACCAGCATTACCCTTCCATTCCACAAATGTCTTTACTATGATATACTTTAATAAGGACCTGATGTGAGTATTGTTGTAAATTACTACACCTTTGACATGTGGTCTGTTACTGGAACAGTTTTGTGCACTTGTATTTTTCAAGAGAGTGCTTGCTCCTGTAAATACTTACCTGGTGTTCTTATAAGTTTGCAGAAGTTTCCTTCTGTTTTTTTTCAAAATGCAGAAAAACCTGTATATTGTAAAATCACTAAGATTTTCAGATATACAATGCAATAAGCGGTGAGCAATATTCATGTCTTTTACTTGTGTCTGAGTTTTAAAGGTATTTATTTAGTTTTTAATATGAAATAGTGTAAGTCTGATTTTTAAAGACAAATTGAAATGTCTAATGTTTTAGTAAATCTCTGGCTCATTCAGATAGTGTCAAGTCTGTTGTTTATTCTGTGAAACTTCTAATATAAATTTAACACAGATTCTGTTTCACAAAGCGTAATTTGGGAAGTAGTCATGGCAGATAGCTAGATAAATACAAAATACGGTTAAAGAGTAGTAGTGTTTTATGCAGCAGTAGTTGGGATAAAGGTATCCAGAATGTCTTGCAGAATTGCAGTCTACAAATGTAAAGATCTTGTTAGCCTAAATACAGCAGTGCTTCATTTGTTAATGCTGTGGTGGCTTAATGTTATCATTGAGTGTTTATTCAAATCCTGATAGTTATGACGTGAAAGTATGACAAAGTATGGCAAAAATATTGTGTAAAATGCTTAGCTAAATTAGCAGCACTAGCTGAAGGACTGAGCTACCTGATAACCACTTCAATGGCTTTTCCATTCTATCTCCCAGATTATTCACCCTAAAACAGATGATCAAAGAAACAGACTGCAGGAGGCATGCAAGGACATTCTTCTTTTTAAGAACCTAGATCCGGTAAGAGAGTCTTTGTAATGCACAACAACTAGCAGTGCTGCTAGGAATTAATTCTCTTGAATTTTTCAACAGAAGTTTACAGATTATTAAGATGTTATGTATACTTTCTTAACCATTTTATGAATTCCAGGAATGTTATTTTTATGACTGATATGTCATATATAGAGACCTTTTTATTCACCACCATGAATGATAATATTGAAGTATATTAATATGAACATATACATTAATATGATTGTGAAGTATTTGGGGTTTTTTGGTTTATTTTCTTATTTTAAATCTTCTTGCTGTACATCAAGGTACATAAACTTGTCAGTTAACTGGCATGTTAGATTATTTGTACTGGTACTAGCATGCTGAGTACTCAAAAATTACCTCCAAAGCCCATAGATGCATTGAACAAGCAACTCACAAAATAAAGGGAAAGAGAAAGGCAATAGTGAGGTGTTTATGCTATTATTTCACTTAATACAGTAAAAATGCTACAGGTAATTTTCTTCTGTGCAGGTGATTTCTTTCTATTCCCTATAGAAACAAATATGGCTTTTAAGAAAGCTTAAATATAGTGAATGAGCAATCTAGATCAGATGAATGTGATAATGCTACAAAAAAGCACAGACACGTTTAAGGGAAAAGGCAAGTTGCATCAATCAAAACATGCACACTGATGCTGGGATTACTCACAGAGCACCAAATGCTTTCTCAAGAGAATTGATTCAGTGCTGTCAGGGGAGGGAGCATGAGGGAAAGGGAAATAAACTATATAGAGTTTTAAGCATGAGAACATAAAGGTTTAATTTTTGATTCATAAGGGAGCTAATGAAAAGACCAATCTGCAGCTCTCTTTGGAAGTCAGGTGCTGTTCCAGAGAATGCATGTTAACTCATGCTGCAGGTTTCCAACTCCTTCTGTTGTCTGCACAAAGCCTGGATCCTGACCCTGGGTGCCCATTCCCAGAGAGGTCCTGAGGAGCAGTGAGCCACAGTCCTCAACTTTGCAGAACCCTGGAGCCCAGATTTACAGCTATAGGAAGGCATCAAAATTCTTAATGTAGGTGCTAATATTCTTGGAGACTAAGGATCCTCATGCAGAAGATTTCCCAACTCCTTCATACTGTCTGTTTAATGGATAGTTAATTAGCTGTTCCACCATACTTGTTCAAGCAAGACTCACCCAAACATTTACCCCTTCCACTGCTGAATTATTTTTTGCATAATTTCAAGGATGCAAAGTGCTTTGTGGGGCATCTGCCCTGGATTTGAAACTGCTTTACTATGATTTTTCCTTTCTTGATACCATATACACCTGATGTTTTGAACTATTTTATTATGCTTTGCCTCTGAATCAGTTACTTGTAATTGCCAACAGTTACCACAGTCTGTTCCAAGTGTTCAGGAGATTTTTTTTTTTAAGCCTAGTCTTCCACTTGTGGGACTTGCAGATCAAATCCTTGAAATCCCCTTGTGGGATCTTGCAACTCTTTTCTACCCCACTTTGTTCAAATTGATGAGTGCATTAAGAACATTTACTTCTGGTTTAAATCCTTCACAGACAGCATTCTGGAATGTTAAATAAGATAATTTTTATAAAGAAGTTTGTCATTATAATAACTTTACTCATAAAAGGTATTGGAAAGCTACTGAGTTCTGAAGATAGCAAGGGCATTAAAATGTAGCCTTCTTCACTCTGGCTTGCTCTTTCTGTGAAACCAAGATCTGTAGTTCCCAGGGGACTTCTCCCATTCTTCCTTCTTGTTCTGCCACTAGGTAGTGACTCAAAAGCTCTGTCACTGTAGTTGCAGTAATTTAAATATTCCTGTCCCAGCTCTCCTTCCATTTCTCCAACCTGCAGCACAAGTGCACGTGGTGCCAGCTGCTGCAGTTTGCTCTCAGATGTATTAGGAAAAAAACCTGTCTTTCATCTTGGAGAGATAGTATCTTCAGCTGCTAAAGCTAAGTCTTGGGAACAAAAGTCCAGAAGAACTGTCTGCCATTCCCTCTGTTACATTTCTTGTGTGAACTTCAACCTCTTTCTGCTATAGTCCTGTGTATGAAACCCATTGTTTCAGAGGTCAGTGAGTTAGAGAGGAAGAGACAATGTGAAGTGCTTAATGGCTTTTCCCTGGTAGCCTTTCACCAAGTGTCAAGTGCCATTCCTAGATGGGCCACCACTCTGGAATGCAGTGTAACAATAATAACATTCGGTACATGATACTGAATGGAGTCCACGTTATTCTGAAAACTTTATCCCACCCTAACACACTGTGTTGTAATTCAAATGGAAGGATAAGATAAGGGTATCATTAATGCTGAGGGAGAAATTGCAGTGGTTATGAGGTGACTTTTACAGTACTGCTTAGCATTTTGAGTCCATCTCAACAGATAGGAGCCTTCACATAAAAGTAAAAACTAGCACAACCATTTGAATATAAGATATAAATGAGAGAGAGGAGAAAAAGATAACCTTCAGACTTTAGCACAACTTAGAACTTTCTAGACATATCACTGTCTTGAGCCTGCATTTACCTGATAGCAGGGTTTGAATATCAGATAGGTAAGCTTCTGGAGAACTATATTTATAAATATCAATATTTCATGTGTTGGCCCTGATGGAAAATACAACATCATATAAGGGAGCAATAGCTCTGGTATAATTTTGTAAGTAGTGCTTTATGTTTTAAAGCACAACTATAAATTCCTCAAAGTCTGTGAAGCTATTTGAATTATCTTGCAGCTTTCTTTACCTTTGTCGATTGCTGAGGATGTGAACTGGTCAATTAATGTCAATTCAGCAAGGCACTCCTGAGTTAACTCCCATAAATAAAAAAAAACAATAACCAACCAACCAAAATCAGTATTCAAGCATTTTTTTTCATCTTTCTTGGGCCTAATCACATCCCATCAGATTGCTGTCACTCAGTAGCAGTTTTAGCTATTGTATAACTGTATGGAAAAAATTACTAGAAAAGAAGAATATGGATTGAAACATGCACAGTCAGCAAGTTGAGGGGAAAAAGGTTTTTGCAGCGCTTTTTGACTGCTTTGTAAAGAACTAGGTCAGGAAAGAATCAAGAGAACTTCCAGGAGCAGAACTCTGTGTGAGTGAAGAGAGTAAGGTGCAGTCATATGTATTTTTCCTTCTCCACACTATTAATCTAACATAGGTTAGATTTACCCATTCCTCTTCTAAAGCACTTCTCCATGTTCCTCTTCCCAGAACACCTCTTCCTGTAAGACCACGGTATTGTTCTTAATTGACCTCTAAACCGTTACCCAGAAACCTGGTGTTGCTTTTGTTCTCCTAAGATTTGTCATAATACGTCAAACTGGTTGCTCTATATGCGTGTATGAAGCATGTTACCACACCTTTTTCTGCTCCAGATGCTGGCAGTGGAATGAGAAGTTGCATGCCCACTTTCTCCTCCACTTTGAATAAGACAGCAATGAGAAAATGAGATCATGACTTTGGGATGGTACTAGGCATGAGCCCCCAAGACTTTGTTTCTGTCCAGCCCAGCAACTGTTTTATCACTGGGAGGACCAGCAGCCGCAGTAGGTCATCAGGTGGTCAACACAGCCTTTTACACTTCTCTATACTGTTTTTTCAAGTTACTCTTTTGGGTTACTCCTTTTAAGAGGAAACTTTGCTGAAGCTTATTACACTCTTTGGTTTGCCTGTTCGGGGCTAGATGTGGAACATAGGCCAGCAGTAAAAAACCCCAAATTAACCTTTTATCAGAGTAACAGGGTAGCTCATGGGACTGGTACCATTAAAGGTATGCTGCCACCATATGCTTAAAGGTTTGAACAATTTATTTCATAAAAATCCACCAGCAGTGTTGGATCATCTGTCCTTTTACAGGGAAACTTTATTTTAGAGAGCTTTGTCTTGCTTGTAGAGAATATTTCAAGTAGGTCTTGACCCTTTTCTAAAAGGTAATAAATTATGCATATTCTTCACAAATATGCAAGAGTAATGTCTGGGCATACTGCCATTCACGCTCCTGGGGAATTATAGTAAGCGAGTACAAATATTTATTAATCAATTAGAATTGATTAACCCAAAGGAAGATGAAAGAAAGCATAATGCAGCTGTGTTTTATGAATAGTAGACTCATTTCCTTGAAAAGTGCTACTAACAGAAGAGTCTCATAATACTTTTATGTTCTTAAAATTTGTGGTGAAATAATAAGAATACACATATGGAAGTGTGAGTCCAGAATACCTGAACGTGTTATGTTAATACTGTGCCCTCCTTGATGGCACAAAACTCTGCAAACTGATGGGTTCCCAAACAACTGCTGGGGGTGCTGCTGGACGGTAGGCTGAACATGAGCCTGCAGTGTGCCCAGGCAGCCAAGAGGGCCAATGGCATCCTGGCCTGCATCAGGAACAGTGTGGCCAGCAGGAGCAGGGAGGTCATTGTGCCCCTGTACACTGCACTGGTTAGGCCGCACATCGAGTACTGTGTCCAGTTCTGGGCCCCTCAGTTTAGGAAGGATGTTGACTTGCTGGAACAAGTCCAGAGAAGAGCAACAAAGTTGGTGAGGGGTTTGGAACACAAGCCCCATGAGGAGAGGCTGAGGGAGCTGGGGTTGCTTAGCCTGGAGAAGAGGAGTCTCAAGGGAGACCTTATTGCTCTCTACAACTACCTGAAGGGAGGTTGTAGACAGGCGGATGTTGTTCTCTTCTCCCAGGAAGCCAGCACCAGAACAAGAGGACACAGTCTCAGGCTGCGCCAGGGGAGGTTTAGGTGGGATGTTAGGAAAAAGTTCTGTACAGAGAGAGTGATTGCCCATTGGAATGGGCTACCAGGGGAGGTGGTGGAGTCGCCATCATTGAAGGTGTTCAGGAGGAGACTTGATGGGGTGCTTGGTGCCATGGGTTAGTTGTTTAGGTGGTGTTGGATTGGTTGATGGGTTGGACGCGATGATCTTGAAGGTCTCTTCCAACCTGGTTTATTCTATGTATTAATCCTCTTTTTTCCCTAATGCAAAATTAGTGCTTATGTCACTCAAAAAAGTTCCTTTTCTGAAGAAGTGTTTACATGCTTCACACTTTAGAATGAAAAAAAAAAAATTCCATTGAGTGTGTGTTAATCAGAACGTAAGTAAATGCTATATATACATTCACATTTCAAAGAATTTAAACTTTGATTTTGGTTCTTTCTATTTGTTGAGTACATTATCCTTAAAAAGAGATGCTTTATTGTATTTGAGAGAACTATATTAAGATTGTGAAATTTTATCATAACTCACAAAGACAGCACAATACACGTTTAATACTTCAGATTCTTTATAAACTTTATTTCTGTAGAAAAGTTTATCATGTTTTTTTCAAGTATTATTCTTTAGAATATTGATTACCAGATTGCCGCAGCATAACACATAGGTTTACAAACACCCATATAAAATAAGCTTCCTGTTTTCATTTTCTGTGTATATCTTTTTAAAGCCAGAACATCCTTTTAAAGCTTTCAGACATCACCATTTTACAAAATACCAGCATTATGCGGTATTCTGTGTATGATAACAGATCTGCTTTGTAATTCTAAAATTACCCGGTTATATCCTTTCAACGTAACTGTGGAGGGTGCCAGTAAATTGAGCCTCAGTCTAACAGAGAATCAAAAGGATTCACACTGAGCAAGCCAGTTTTGTAGTTCTCACAGTAAAAGCAAAAACCACATGCCTGGCTTGGTTATTGCAGTCTCCTCTCTCTTAATTTTACATAGAAAGCTTTGGAAAAGGGACTGGTTTTCTGTTAAGTTAGTTAACAGTTTATTTAGAAAGTTAAAATACATGTGTAGTATGTCAGTGGATAATAGGCAGCTCTCAAATGTATGTAAATACCTTCAAGTGTTTAAGACTTTTTTTTTTTAAAAAAAGGGATTTGTACTTGCGACTTCTACTTTGTTATCTTAAAGTTCTGGATCTACCTACCAAAAAATGTTGTTTTCATGATTGTGATTCATAATTATGAGACTGAAAATGTTTTAACCTGAAATCTGAGATGAAACACCCTGTATGTATAATTCCTTCAGTACTGCAAATAACTATCTTTGCAGTTTAGTCCTTTTTCCAGGATGTCTTGGGAATACTTTCATTTCCAAGGATCAGGCCCCTCAGTTTAGGAAGGATATTGACTTGCTGGAACGTGTCCAGAGAAGGGCAACGAAGTTGGTGAGGGGTTTGGAACACAAGCCCTATGAGGAGAGGATGAGGGAGATGGGGCTGTTTAGCCTGGAGGAGACTCAGGGGTGACCTTATTGCTCTCTATAACTACCTGAAGGGAGGTTGTAGACAGGGGGATGTTGATCTCTTCTCCCAGGCAGCCAGCACCAGAACAAGAGGACACAGTCTCAGGCTGCACCAGGGCAGGTTTAGGCTGGATGTTAGGAAGACGTTCTCTACAGAGAGAGTGATTGCCCATTGGAATGGGCTGCCCAGGGAGGTGGTGGAGTCACTGTCATTGGAGGTGTTCAGGAGGAGACTTGATGGGGTGCTTGGTGCCATGGGTTAGTTGATTAGGTAGGTTGGATTGGTTGATAGGTTGGACACGATGATCTTGAAGGTCTCTTCCAACCTGGTTTATTCTATTCTAGAATACATTGCTTGCATTTAGAGGACAACGTATTCTATAGCTCTGTAATGTGTGGAGCATTCTAGAAGTTCTTACTTGGTTTTGAATAGCAGCCAATCTTCCAATTCAGATGCAAAGCAAGGGGAAGGGAATGTGCTGCTTCAAATGCTTTAGAAAACTAACTCCTAATAGGTCAGTTTTGCAGATTCTGAGGGAGTTGCTTTGAGTTTACACAGGGAGAACTGAAAGGACCGAAGTACTATTACCTATTAATTTAAGCATGAAAGTTTTTAAAAGGCAACTCCTGTACCTAATTTTCAGTCTTTCTCAATGGCACCCACACACCCTTTTCTGCTTCTCTGAAATGAACTATAATCCATTCACTGTTAGTAAAAGAATTCTTTTTGCAACAACATACCTTTCTATGCTAAAAAAGGTACTAAATTCAGAGAGTGAAATGATTCCTTGCTGGGCTAGTTAGGCTGCATGATGTATTTTATCATGATCAGCTGTACCGAGGATGGAAGAAATCCATTCCATCTAATTTTATTTGTCTAAAATTAAGTGTTTAACTGTGAGTTATAGTAGATCTCTGTCATCAGTGTAAGGAAAGAAGGAACTCGAGAGAATGATTCTGAGCTAGCAAGTATATTAGCTCTCCCCATGGGAAAGACTGTAGAGGACTGGCTTAGGCTAGTCTTGTTTGAAAAGGCCAATGCCATGTTTCAGTGGCTGGGAATGCTATGAACTGAACCATCATAAATTATGTGCGGATCTAAATCTACATGATTTTCTTTATTGTGGTTTTCTCTGGAGCCTGCTTGTTCCAGTATGATATGTACTTAATGATGTTCAACAATTAGAGGAAAATTTTGTTGTCAGAATTTTAGGCATATTGCTTGATAAAGTAAAACGAAAATGTAAATTATTGAATCATATTTTCATTAATACATGAAGAGCTGTGTTGGGTTTTTTTCCAGATATAGTTAAGTTTTAGCAAATTTGTACCAAACCAG
Organism: Dryobates pubescens; assembly: GCF_014839835.1. NCBI lineage: Eukaryota > Metazoa > Chordata > Aves > Piciformes > Picidae > Dryobates > Dryobates pubescens. The sequence goes on along the minus strand of NC_071657.1, from coordinate 106,996,600 downwards.
ACAAATCATCTTATTAGAGTACTGTTTCTACTGGATGGGCATAATTCAGACGATGATGTTTTCTTAGTCTGTTAACATCTCTTTCCAAATATTTGTACTCCATTCAAATTAACAAAGTAGTTTTATAGCCTTGTGTAAACCTGCTTTCCAGTGACTCCAGCATTTATTTCCTCAAGCCAGGCTCTGCAGCTCTTTATGGTTACAACCACGCCACCATTGTGATTTAGATTTTCAAAATACTTTGCAATCATTTAAGAAATAGGTTTAACAACAAAAGCAGGAAGGTGTTATTGTTTACAATATGGGATAGAGGTGTTTTTTTCTGTTAACTGCATAAAATTGCACAGTTGTGAAATTCTGTCTTTGGGTGCTTATGAGCAATTCATATTGCAGACAAGATCTGTGTTATCATTGGCCGAGATAAGAAGGGAAGCTGGACTCCGAATGCTGGAAGATGATAAAGCTAACACTGACTATTAAGTGAAACTCTCTGATCCATGCATTTTAACAGATGAGTAATTTCCATCCGTGAACACTTTTTATCTGCATATTGTGTGTGAGGCTGGCCAGTTACTTCATTTGAACAGTAATATTTTAAAAGCAGATGGTAATTTCTTTTCTTTGTCTGTTCTTTTAAAATAGGAACAGATGTCTCAGGTGTTAGATGCTATGTTTGAAAAACTGGTTGAAGGAGGGGAACATGTCATTGATCAAGGGGATGATGGTGACAACTTCTACGTCATTGACAGGTGAATTGCTGTGTCTTATTATAGTGCAAAGTATCACGCAGAAGTCCACTGAGAAAACCCTGCTTTTCTATGTACTTGTATTTAACTCTTATATATGTTTGTATGGGCAAACTTTAAAAAGAAAATACCCGAACCAGTACAGTTCTATCTGGCCTACAGAGAGAGGTTCCTGAAAAGAGGCAGATTTTTCATATGGAAATACATCCCTCTCCTCTTTATGTGCTGCTAGATCCCAAAGGCTGAAGCTTTTGGGAGGGTGGGTTTTTGGTTTTTAACTTTTGGACATCCCTGAAGTGGTCATGCAGATGACCACTGGAGGTCTCGTCTAACTGAACTGTTCAATCACAAGATCACAGAAGTGTGTCAGGATCCTTTGCTGAAGAGTCAGTGGGTTTTTTTCAGCTTTGTGAGTTTGGAGTTTGTCATCTCCAAAAAGCTGCAGGGCTTCACAGTATTCTGTCAGGCTTGCAGGTTTTAGGTACAGTGAATCACCTCAAAGTCCCTTAGCAACAAACTTACTGTACAGATTTCTCCCATTACATGATTTATCAAAAGGGATCATACAAATACAGTGCTGAACAGAATGGTGGCTTAGCATGATTAGGGATGGCTACATCATGTTTTACAAGAGAATAGATTTTACTGCATTTCCAAAGCAAAAAAATTTACTAATTTTGTAGGAGAAGGGTTGCATAATTTAATGATTGGGAGAAATGTACAATATATTAGATACTTCTCTTTATTTCGTAATGATATATTGCTTTTCATATATGTTCCTTTTGTTTCTCGCTTCTTTACATTATAAATTACTACTTTATTTTAAATGTTAAATAACTTGTATTATTATTTCAGTGATCATAGCATATCAGTTTTTGCAAAAACTTGTTACATTTGTAGTTTGTGTATTTAGAATTAAGAAACAGATACCAAGTTAGACCTTAATTTGTAATAAGTTCTGGTGGTCAACAGATTATTGTGCATCCAGTCAATTTTAAACTGAGTGACTGCAAAAAACAGTAACTCTATTTTTCCCTTTAAAAAGGAAGTACTTTTATTAGTCATGGAAGTCATTGAGATGTCTCTGCAAAATGTTTAATACCAAACAAATGTATGTTTCACATGCTTATATTTGGAATTGGTGGCATAAAAAAAATGCAATAAGAGGCTCTTAGAAAAGGCCAGGACTGGATGGTACTCACTGTATTTATATGTGTTATTAACAGAGGTACATATGATATTTATGTAAAATGTGACGGTGTTGGGAGGTGTGTTGGAACCTATGATAACCGAGGAAGTTTTGGTGAGTTGGCCTTAATGTACAATACACCCAGAGCAGCTACAATTATAGCTACTTCTCCTGGTGCCATCTGGGGTTTGGTAAGTGAAATACTTAAGATATTATTTGTTTGAATTATGTAAGTTGCCCTAGGATGCTATATCAGTATTTTAAAAATTGATTATAATTTCAGAAAGTTTTAATTGTAAAAATCCAGAAAACTCTCAGCACAATATTGTCTTTCTCCAGAACTTGCAGAAGCAAACCTGAGGCTTAAGGAAACACTGAGGTTTTTAAAGAATAATTTTGTTTTATTCTACTTTAATGATAATTTCCTGAATGGCAAGCCACTTGACAATTGCTTAGATGAATTTATTAAATGTTTTCCCACGTCGTGATAGGAAATGCCTTTGGTTCCAGACTAAAATTCAAATATGAGGTTATTTATCAGTGTTGCACTATCAGGATCTTTGAAAACAGTAATAAATTAATCAAATAGTACAACTGGGATAGCCATCTTCTTCAGGGTGTAGAATATCAATCAAATGACTGATCCCAAGGCAACACTTTCCTGTTGAGGAGAAATACATCTCTTTCAACCAGCTTATTGGGATCATGGCAGGGTTTAGGACAATATAAGAATGACTTTAAATTGGATTGGGTTGTATTGGCGAGCAGGTCCCACCTGTATCAGTGAAGGCTTGCAAAGCATTTCAGCTCTGTTACCAAGACACAGTCATATGGAGTTAAGAGAAGGAAACTGTATACACCTTTTTCCATCTGTCTGCTTCATTGGGATTGCCAAATACTAAGGACTGCCCAGTTGGCTCTTCAGGGTGGCAGTGAGTCTTGTTCTGGTGAAATAGCAGAAAATGGACTGTAACCTAAGACCCAGACCCATGTGTTTTGGTCTTGTTGATATGATAATACAAAAACCTCCTTGAGTTTGTATCAGTACTTGTAAGACCTCATGATAATTAATAAACTTAAATATCTTAAATTACTTACTTGGCATTCATTGTGTGGCCGACCTGTTTTAAGGTGAACTCTCTATCTTTGCTAGGTAAGCTCTGTATTTGCCAGAAGGCAGAGAAGCTTTACACAATGTGAATCAGATCAGATAAACTTTACGAGCTCTTGATTGACCTCTAGAGGAATCTTTGTCAACTGACTGTGTGGGGAGACCAGCCCACTGCTTTTATGGCTACACTGGGTGACTAAAATTGGGTAATTTGAGCATATTCAGGAAGTATTCTGTTAACCTCTTGTCGTCTGTATTTACAGGACAGGGTAACATTCCGAAGAATCATTGTAAAAAATAATGCCAAAAAGAGAAGAATGTATGAAAGTTTTATTGAGTCATTACCATTCCTTAAATCTTTAGAAGTAAGATTTCTATTCTATTATTTTAATGGCTGTGTCAGGGGTACCTGATAAGATTCTGCTTTTGTAGACTTTAAATTTGGAATTCAGATTTTGTTCACAATTAAATTTTGCATGCTTTTGTTTTGGAGAGAGATGTATTTATTGATATTTTAAATTTTTTTAAGATAAAGAACTATTGCAAATAATTTATTTATTTTTTTGTTTTACTTTTAGCTTATTTTTCTTACACTTACTTTTACTATTAATAAACAACTTAGGATATTGTAAAATAATTTAATAGCCATAGTTTTCAGGGCATACTTTCCTGAAAATAGTTTTTGAAGACTCGGGATATATAGATTTACCACAAAAATGGAAGCTCTATCAAAACATTTAGCAGTTGAGGCTACAATACACCCTCTGGAATACTGCTCAGCAGTTCTTCTATTTTTAAATTACTGTCAAAATGAGAAAATAAAGATACAATACTTTGCAAAGATTCATGGAGGAAAAAAATCAGAGGGCTTTCTAAATATAATATCGTAACATTAACCAAATATTTCTTACATTTTCTTTTTTAACATTAAGGTATCTGAGCGTTTAAAAGTGGTTGATGTGATTGGCACCAAAGTGTACAAAGATGGAGAACAAATCATTGCTCAGGTACAGTTCACTTTTAGTTACATTTTTTTTCCTTTCCAATAGGTAATAATCAGCATGTTATCTATAGGTGATACATACTTTTAAACTAGGTTTTACTTGCTCAGGTGAAACCAACAAACAAAAAAGCTCCCATCTATGAGAGGTGATTATTCTGTTATAGAAGCTAATTTTTCACTTACAGCACTTCAAAAAATATCCCTGTTTGTTGGTATGAATAAAGGAGTCAACATTTTTGGAGTATACTTATGAATTCAAACTATATAAAAGGAATGAAGCACACTAAAAACTTACCTTGTTTTTCTTGTTGGAATATGATAATCTGTTGATGAAGAATGCAAGGGTAAATTCTTCAGGGTAGGCAACTGAGACTGTCTTTCCCCAGAATAATTACTGGATAGCTCTCAAAGGCTTTTTGAACTAAAAACTCTGTAAGGAAAGTAATTTGGAAGGAATACAAAGATGGAGAAACAGGAATAAATATCCTAAAATCTTCCATAACATTGTTTTTCTGTGCTTTCTGTATGATGTGCGGTAAGCTATGCCGCTTTATGAACAGGCCTTGATGTCAGTTCTGTATAGACACTTTGATTATTATGTGCCTAGTGTATGTTTTTCATGTTAAAAGAGATATCTTTTGCAACAGGTATCAGAAGGATAAGTTTCAAGGCATTGGCTGGAAATATTTTAATGTTACTATGAAACTAAAAAAGGGAATTTTTTTTTGCTTAATCTTCCTCAAAAGTGAGGAAGACTGGAACAGGTTGGCCAGAGAGATTGTGGCATCTTTCTCTTGAGACTTTCAATACCTGCCTGGATGTGTTCCTGTGCAACCTCATCTAGGCATACCTTACATTAGCAGGGGGGTTGAACTAGATGATCTCCAAAGTTTCCTTCCAACCTTTCCAGTCCTGTCATTCTGTAAATTTCACATTTCCTTTACTCACTTTTTATTTTTCCCTTCTACAGGGTGACTTGGCTGATTCTTTCTTCATTGTGGAATCTGGAGAAGTAAGGATTATAATGACAAGGAAGGTAAACATCTGTAAAACACAGAATTCTATTTTTTTTTTTTTTTAAATCTTGATGTATTCTAAGAGCTAAACAATAATGCTGCCATTGTTAACTAAATTTGCTTATGCAATCCTGAACTCAGCAAATCTATCATTCCCTTCTTTCTTTTTCTTTTGTTGTTGCTGTTTGTTTTTTTTTTGTACATGATATTTCAGGGTAAACAAGATGTAGAAGAGAATGGAGCAGTTGAAATAGCTCGATGCTCAAGAGGACAATATTTTGGAGAACTTGCTCTCGTAACTAACAAACCACGAGCTGCTTCAGCCTTTGCTCTTGGCACTGTCAAATGCTTAGGTATTTTATATGTAGTATAATCTATCTATTATACAATTGTATGTGATCTGTTTGTTTTTCTTGGGAGCTCTTGTCTTTCTCCAGAATATAAGAGTTATCTTTCCGAGGGGATGGGGCCTCAACCCTTAAGACTGTTTAAGTACATAATCTATTACTGTGCAGCCCTATTTACATTATCTGCATGGAAGTAAAAAGTATAGACAGTATAGAGAGTATTGCTCCAAACCATTTATAGGTATCAGATAAATGCCTAATGCTCTGTAGAAAGGTAAAGTATTTCTTTTCTCAGTAGACTGACTCTCATCCCAGCAATAACTGTGGTAAAAATCCTATCCTGTTTTATCACAACTTAGGCTTTAACAAATGCTGTGTCTTCACCAATTGTTAATGTAATCATTCTGTCACACTGTAGTCTCAGGCACAGAAAAAGCAAAGACCATAGGAGTTGTGCTCATAGACAGCCCTTTACATCCATTGCTTTTCATGCTCAGATATTTAGCTCCTAATTATTTGTATCTAATTGTGGGGAAACTGCAAAGATAGATTTGTCATTCTTGAATGATAGTTTGATTACCAAGCCAATATCCAGAAAGTTTCTCACTTACTTGTAAAGACATTATTTTTTAACATCCTTATCTCCAAACACACATTGATGATCAGGCACTGAAGTTGATAGAGAGGAAAGGGGCAGTGGTGAGGAACAGTAACATTACTCAGTATGTGTGAGTCACTCATCTCTCTGGCACTTCCAGAATAGCAGAGATACGGAGATTTTCTCAGGAGCCAAGAGCCTACAAGCCACCAGGTTGGAAGTTGCTTGACATACAAAGTTTTCTCCCTGGCCTACTAGCTAGGATTATAGAAGATAATGTTATGTGTTTGAGCATAGAAAATGCTCTGTAGTCAGCTACACATTGATAGTTCATCTGAGTTATGGACTCCAACTTTTTGTATATTTGCTGGGAAATAACTGTATATTACAATTTCCACTGTTGATGGAAACAAGTAAGAAAAGCAAGGAAGTATGCTAAGTCAGACCCCCATAATACAGCCAACAACATCAGCAAAAGATGAGGTTTTTGAAATCTCAAGGGTCTTAAAATGGCATTGTGTGGAGGAACCCAGGCCTCTCCAGACTTCAGCAGCAGCTCTTGGGTGACATAGATCTTATTTCGGAAATATTGTCATATTAAGAAGTGCAACAAATTCTAAGGTTATTTATAAAGTTTCAGGACAGCAATGTTTTGGTTGGTCTTAGTTTTCCTATGGTAAGTGATTCTCTTCTGAGCAAAGCATATGGCCTCAGTAATAATCTGTCCTATTATTATTATTTAAAATTGTACATTGGAATGTCATAAATACCAAGACAGTGTCTGCAACTGACAAGCACATAATATTCTTTCTCTTTCCTTTTATCTTAGTTATGGATGTGCAGGCGTTTGAAAGGCTTTTGGGACCTTGTAAGGAAATTCTGAAAAGAAACATTGCCAACTATGAAGAACAACTAGTTGCTCTCTTTGGAACAAACATGGACATTGCTGATTCCAGTGCATGAACTAAACATTGGAGCAACCAGATCTGTTATGAGAATATAGCACAGTAGTGGTTAGTCCACTGAGAAATTGTCTCTTTTCCTATAGATGCCAAGCATTTTCTGTGATTTTAAGAGTTGGTTTGGGTTTTGGTTTTGTTTTTTACTTATTACAGTGGAATTACTAGTAAACAAACCAGAAATTTAATAAATTATGGGTTCCATTTTCAAAAAGGGTTTAGCATTGATGGTTCCATCTGGCATGACGGCAACTCATAGTAGCACAGCACCTTTGAAAATCGAGTCCTTTCACACAGCATATTTCCTTTAAGAGTAGATTTTAAAGAGCGCACATGCGATTAACTTGTTAAACCATCTCCTGTTCTTCAAAAAGGTTATGACTTCTCTGGAAAGACTGTTAGTTTGAATGTGATACGTTGAAAGTATTAGTGCACACCAAGTGTTTATATGTATTAATACAGAAGAAATAGAGTAGATACTACTTTCTGGCTATTAAATTTGTCATGATTTTATGTTGCATTTATCACAGAAGTAGTGAACCACAAAACTAATTGTAAGATAAAGCATGACAACGCATTTTGTGTAATGCTCATGACCCAAATCTGATTTTTAACATTTTGTAATTTGCTTAAAAGTCCTCTTTGTTTAATATGTCATGTTTCAGCACGACATTGTAATATCTTATGCAAGTTAGAGGACTTGTATATTTTTGCAATAAACAGCATTTTTTATTAGTTACATGTATTCTCTACAGTCTAGAGTGAGGACAGCTTACAAATTAACCTTAATGCTTTAAAAGCAGGGGCATAGGTCATTGTCATGTTCTACCTAATCATACATAATCTATATTGATTTCCTTCTCCTTTGTTTTATATTTATGCATTTTGTCTTCTCTATCCATACTTGTTCTCTAGCTAATTTTTTTTTTTAGATGTCAACTTTTTTATCTGTTAAATCTTTTACCTATTTCAAATTAAACAATCTCTGTGTATCTCTCTTCTTGTAGTCAAATCTTAGGTATCAAAGACCAGATTCAGTTACCGAAGTGATTGATATTGAAAGCCTTGCTAAGCTAAGCTTGTCCTTGGAAAAACCCTTATCAGGAAGTAAAAAAACATTTTTAATTTGAAGTATTGGTCTTTCAAAAGCTTTGCCCAAGTCTGGAAAATATGTCATTGTTAAAGCTAACATCATGCTTTCAAAAACATGTAGGTCATCATAAAATAGTATCTTTATAGCTGTAATAGCATGGGATACCTTCTGAGACTGATGAGAGAGAATATCAGTTTAATTAGGAGCACAGGGATCACTGCTTACAAGGGCCTGTGACTGGAAATTTCAGGCACAGTCCAATTTTAATACTGCTTACTGACTTTTGATGTACATGGAAAGCTAGTGCACATAATGGCAATTGGCAGCAGTTCTGCTAAACTGATACTACAAGAATAGTAGGAAGGCTGCTTCTGCCCTGTTTCAAACACCTTTCCTTCTTAGATAATGACTTTTCTAATGCCATATGTTTGTGTATGTTGATGTAATGATTATCCTATAGTTAGTGATATGTTCTGACAATTTATATAATCATACATGCATATGAAACTATGATTACATAATACAATAACAACATATAATTTATATCATACAGTATGGTATGAATTATAAATCAGATTCCTAACAAAACCCAATCTGAGCAAAACTTAGAAAAGTTTTTTGTTTGTTTGTTTGTTTTTTCAATCTAGAAACCTGGTATGAATAATTGCAAATGTGATAACTTTCCTTTGTACTTTTGATTTATGGGGAAAAAAGTGAAGCCTGTTGCACTAGGAGGAAATACCAGGTAACCAAAATCTGCACTCTTGTCATTCTGTATGCTTAATCTCTCAAGGCTACCTGTATTTTGCACTAGCTTGATATGATTAAGAAAAATGCTAGAAATTACTTGTACAGCAGTAAACAACAATCAAGGCCATAAATGCTGGTCACAATATTTTCAGTATTGTTGGTTATATTTAAAGTTTCCTTATAATAAACAACACTTTTATATATAAAAAACCCCACCCAAACTACATTTATTGATACTGTTGTGTTTTTAATTGCATTACCATAAAGTTACTAATTACCTATTTATTTTTATTTATTAAAACACCTGTAATTCTTCACACTTTCCTAAGTGATGTTATGCAACTGTTTTGTCTGCTTAGAACAGACGACGACATGTTGGTGTGGTGATTGTCGTAGCTACTTTGAAGATTTGCTTGTAGTATATAGCAGAGAAAAAGCTGTGGAGTGACACATTTAAGACTATCAGAGAATTTATATTTTCTGAGTCCCAAAGTACAGCTTCATGTTGCAGCAATGTTACTGTGTTGTTCTTGGGGACTGGATGATTTCTGGAATTTTCCTTGTTGGTAAATTCAGGAGGGTTTAACCAGCAGTAATAAATTGTCACCTTGGAAGTTTCATCCAAATCATTTTATCTTTCATCAGTGAGCACTTGGGATTTCTCCTGGATCTCTTAATCTGTACACTTAAAATGTGCCAGTCTTGATGCCACAAATCTGGCAAATAGTCTTCCTAAGAAGGAAATAATACCAAATAATTGATTTTTTTAATGACCTTTTAAAAAATGGTATATAAATTCTGATAGTTTTAAACAATATTATGTCATGTTTATCTTATGAGACTACCCGTGTCCATACTTAACACTACCCATTGATTCTGGTATTAAAAAATTTTACTGTTCTTGTTTGTAGTCAGTTTGCTAAAGGAACAAGACTTTGGGAATTATTTGGCATGTGTAAGTTTGTTTCTTCCTTCTCTCCCCAGCCTTACCAGCAATTTATCATTCTGCAGATGATTTAAATGGTTTTGACAGATGGATAAGTTCTAAAAAGGGAGAAATAAAAAAAACTCCAATGAGTTTATTGAAAAATATGCCCCACTAGGTAGGGAAAGAAAAGTCTGAGGGAAGTCCTGTAACAAAAGGCACTTACATGATGGTAAGCAAAAGAGAATTCACATGGCAGCAATTTCAAATACTTAACTATTGAGGGGAAAAAATTGACCACAGCCTTCAGTTGATCACAAGACACAAACCCTGAGTAAGCAAGCTTTCTTGGTCCTAGTGCTGGTAATGTCATTTAAAACATGTCACTTGTTTGTGCTTCATGAAATTTCATTGAAGTTCATCTGGAATAAACACTTCTGAAATCATTCCCTTCTGGATCTCCCATGGAAATCTAGGGACAAAGCTTTGAAAAGCATTGTAAAACCATCTGCAATCTAAAACACTGTCACTCCATCTTTCTTCCTTGTATTTTCTTTTGTATTTGGTAAAGATTGCTCTGGTCCTTGCTGGAACTGTGGATTTGGTTTTAGTGGTTTTGTTTTATATGTTTGGTGTTTTAAGCTTTCTGTAAGGTGCCTCTGAGTTAGTTACGTCAGAATTCACGTTGGTTTGTAATTTATGACACACTTTCCATGGCAGGCATTATTGTTTTCCAGTACCAAAAATTCCCAGGTATGCAAAATCAGTATCTGCTGGTCATCCTTCACAGACCTGGCATATCAGATGCCACGACTTTTTTTCAGATGCTTACTGCATCTCATAGCTTTTGCTGAACAAAGTGCTTCGCTGAATGCCAGTTTGCCCCAGCATGGACATTCTTATATGCTCTTGCAAAAGTTTATTTGCTAGTTCAAACCTCTTTCTATCCATTCATACACATGATCGTTATAGGTGTGTGTATTTTTTTTAATTCTTTTATTTTAGTTTCTGGGATACTTTCCTGTGTCTGTAGTTCTCAAATAAGTACTGCTGCAGTTTTCTCTTGGGGGAATTGCCTCATTCTGTGCTGAGTATGTACTGATCTGTGCTGTTGACTGTCTTAGAAAACTTAGGATCATTTTCAAATCATTCCAAGAGTTGCATTTCCATCAAATACATAACAAGGTTGTTTTCAGAATCTATGTTTTGGCTCAGAAGGAGCCAAACAGGCTCAACACTCTCATTTCATGGACCAAGGGAACTTGTTAGGATATGAAAAACCTGAAGAAAACGGTATTTAAACATTGCCTCTTCCTTCACTCCGTTTCCCTCTTTCCCTCTAAATTATGTTTATTCTAACAGCTAAGTGAAGAGCCAGTGGCACTAGGGGAATGTAAAGGCAAGTGGAGTGACTGGCTGGGTCCAAACTGGGATGCAGTAATCTGGTTGACTGGGGCAGTGACTCTCTCTTTCTCATCCCCTTTGTCCTGTCCCTGACATTTCTACAATGGCAAACCAAACTGAGCTGGAGTGCAATAATGGAATTGCCATGGACTTGCAAATACAATGGTTAGGGTTGTGTTTCTTAGAACTGACAGAGGTGGGTGTATACATGAGGGAACTGGGAAAAGACAAAGGCCAAACTACTATATAAAAGAAACTGTGCCCAGATCAAACCATGTGAAGAACTCTTAACAGTGGGTTATGCTAGGCCATTGTGACAGTGTATGGTCACTTTTCTTATTGTGGTAAATGAAATTAGAATGACCTAAAAATATAATTGTGGTGTGGTATAAATACTGTGGCTACCTTCTTTGAAGGTATGGGATTATTTAAGCTGAGCAGCAGTGAAGTACCGTGATAGGACAATGTGGTGGATCGGAATTTTCCCACTACATTAATTAAAGCACGACCGGCTCAGTTGCCTAAAACTGCCACAGTTAATGTGCTGTGCAGGTGTCTGTGGAGGACTAACTCCTTAGCAGCCAAGTGAGCCTCTAGGACCTTGCCCCTCCACATTTCTGAGGATGCTGAAAACTCAGTTATGGTAAGTGTTTGGTTCGGAAAAAGCCACCCAATTTAAAAATGAGAGTGCAGATGATTGTATTGCAGTGCCCAGGAACACTCCCTGATATTTTAATTTACCAGCTAGCATAGAGGGAACCTACTGATCATCTGTAGATTCTTTTTTAACTTGTTTTTCTGCAAACTTTTACCTGGCAAAGAGGATTGCCCTTCTAGATTGTGTCTTGATGTGTCAAGTCTTCTTTCCTGATACTATTGTGATTTCTCATCTTGCTCTGTCTTTGTAGGTGATAAAAGTTTAGCTAAAACTGGAAGCTGTGTCATAATTACATGAAATAAATTTCTCATTAATTCGTGACCTGTCTTGGAAGACACAAAAACCCACCACCAATCTGGCCTGTTACTTGTTCTGTTTCTCTCCAACTTGAACCACTGCAGGGGATGACTGAAGTTTCCCTTGTAGCACTCAAGAAAAAAAGATCTTTCCTGGGAGCAACAAGTCTGCTGTTTCATGCTGCATTTCCAAGAGCATCCTCTGTGAAGAGATTAAAGAGGTGAAATATGGGGATGAGCATGTCTAGAGTTGTGTAGGAAGGTGGAGAGAGCCAGACATCACCCAGGCAACTAGCACCAGAACAAGAGGACACAGTCTCAATCTGTGCTAGGGGAGGTTTAGGCTGGATGTTAGGAAGAAGTTCTTCACAGAAAGAGTGATTGGCCATTGGAATGGGCTGCCCAGGGAGGTGGTGGAGTCACCATCACTGGAGGTGTTTAAGAGGAGACTGGATGGGGCACTTGGTGCCATGGTTTAGTTGATTAGAAGGTGTTGGGTGATAGGTTGGACTTGATGATCTCAAAGGTCTTTTCCAACCTGGTTCATTCTATTCCATTCTATCATTGCAGCTTGCCACAAAAGGCTGTGAAAAGGGGAAATGAGTACAAACAGCTTCAGTAGATACAACAGTCATTGTGAAGGGAGAAAAATGATGTGAGAGAATCTGGTAAAATGGCTGCAGAACTGAAGCTGCAGAAGTAGAAGCTCTGATGAGCATGGTTGCTCTGATGTCTGGGGAGTATTTAATTACTGAGGGTGGCTGTAGCAAAAAAAAAATGTGCTGTATTTCAGAGAGTCAGCAATAGCAGCTGTGTCATAAGGGCATGGCAGGGCATTGGCTTTGGACGGGAGACATTAAAAGTAGAGATGGGCATAAAGCAAGTTTATAATGTGTCGTTTACTAATATGACTTTGTAATATGCTTTAAAAAAAAATCTACCTCATGGTTTCTTTCTGGCTAAAAATTTTAGCAGGGTTAATAGCTACCTTTATTTTGTATAGGTGTAGTTTCTCCTGCTTATTTTGTGCTTTTCGGTAGCCCTCCATAATGTGGTAAGAACTCAAAACTAAAACTTCTTTTCTACCTTTTCTAAACCTTTTTTTCTACCAGAAACAACTGAATCAGCAAAGCTGCCAACAGTGTCCATGTTAGACAGTATTGATTCATTCTCTGAGCACCCGTTTATTTTGGGCATGGAGTAAGGCAAGGCAGGGTGTGTGGTGGGGGAGTAATGAGTTAGAGACTAGGCATACAGAACAAGGACTATGGCATTGGAATAATTATGAAATTCAGAAGATACATCTTTGACTTCAACCAAGGGGGTTAGTAAGAAGCTTCAATACAGTTTTGTGTGTCCTACTGCCATCTACTGCACAGACTACCTCTCCTTTTACTCATTTTCTCCATCATCTTCACTGAACAAATGTTAACTTACTGTATCCAAAGAAGAAAAGCTAGATTTGAAAATAAGAAAGCTGATTTTAGAACCTCCTAACAGTTCAGACACACTCATCTTTACAGGATTTTAACCTTGGTTCTAGGTAGGATTTATATTTTTGTGCTTTCCAGGTGTGTCACAGGTGGTGTGATATCAAGGCTCTAACTCAGCAATGGATTTTCTTGTCTAGAGCTGTATCTGGAATCTGGGCCCATTGATGTCAGAGGACTGGGCTTCAAACCTAACATGTAAAGTTTTTATAGAAAACTGTGAGCCTTCACATTTAATTTGGGAAAAAATGCTTTTCATTTTGTGAAGACAAAATACCTCATGGGATGGAAACATGTTCCAGAACAAGGTACAATGACCCTTAGGCCAGCAGTCTTTTTCTGAAGAATGTGATGAGGCTCGAGACAGGATTTCCTATCTTTTCTAGGCTTGATCTGGCCACTGCACTCCACCTTCCACAATGCAGATCATGGAGCTTTCAGAAGAGTGAACTGTGAATTTTATCTTGCAAGTGGCTGTACCCACAAGCAAAGTAACCCATGTGCAGAACAGTGATGTCTGTATGCACAGGTCTTCTGCCAAGCCTTGATCTGAAAATGCAGCGTTCACAGTAACCTTCTTCAAAAACTGAAGAAGCGTGGCTCTCTTTCCAAAGAGCCTTAAGGCTGTTTAGATGTGTAAGGGAGATCAAAAGAGAAAAGGGATGGGGAGGGAGGAACACAGCTTTAAAGTTAATATTATTGTGGTGTAAAAAAGATGATTCCTGGTTTACCAGTTTTCAGTTTATTAGAAAATGTGGTTTAGAGGATGTCATGAAAGCTTTCTTACATCAAGATGTATCCATTAAGAAAACCCTGAATTCTAAATAAAGGGGAAAATCTGAGCTTGTTGGATGTAGGGTTGCACAGTATTGGTATTATAATAAGCTGTCTAGTCGCTTAATCTCAGCCTTCATTTTCAGCTTTTTCTTGGAGACATTTGTTCTAATAACTCATCTGTTTACAAACTGGGAAAATTATTTGTGAAGGGTGGCTTTGTTATGTAATTAAGCAGAGAATCTTTTTAGTTAAATTCCGTGGTGCTGGTTTTTCTACTCTTTCTATGTGTTTGGTTTAAACTAAACTCGCACATATATCTGTGAAAAGTAATAATTTCCAATTCGCATTGCAGAAGATACTGCATGGTTTTGAAAGGAATGCCTAGAGATGGCAATGACTTTACTACCCAGCAAACTATTACTTCTTGGAAAGGCCAAACCTTAAACTGATGTGCCAAGCATACTGAGGATCTTTTGATGCCAAGTACAATTTCAGGGTGTGTATTCCCCCCCCCCCCTTTTAAATTGCATTATGCTTGTAGATCTGTAGAAACAACAAACCCAGCATCCCCTCTAGTGGCCACTACCAGTGCCTTTGATGAGGCACAGCTGGCAGAGAGCTCTAAATAGAGATCCACTTCTACTTAACTGTTAAAATTTTCAGTTGTTGCTTTTTCGGCCTCTTTTTTTTTGTTTTGCACAACTGTGTTAGCATGCCTGTAAGTCAAAACTGTTGCAACAAAAGCCATGATACAGGATTTAGGACACATTCATGTGATTGTGATGATGTTGAAAACAGGATAAGGAAGAAATGTTTTTCTTGGAAAAAATCCCAAGAGTTGCAAAATCTTGAAATCTCCCCGTTTCTAAAACCCTATTGATGATTATGCGTGTGTTTGCTTTGTATCAAATCTGTTTTATGGCCTTAGGAGAGCAGGAGTCTGTTCTTACCTCTAAAATTTTCCAGGGGGGAAATCTCAAAGTATCTGTAGTCTAAACTCAGGTTCTTCTTCTGGCAATAAACGTTTGAGAATGTCTGGAAGACACTAATGGTCTGATAAACCAGCATGGAATGTAAAAACAACCCCACAGAAAACAACAACAAAAAAATCAACTCTTTTCCCTGCCAACTTTAATTTTGAACTAGAGCTACCCCACTGTCATTTTATGAAACGAAAATGGGGAAAGAGGCTGGAGTGAGACCAAGCGCAGTTGCTGACTCATTCTCTGACCTTTAGCAACTTCCCTTAACCTCAGCACACCACAATCTTTATTTGGTGAAATGCGAGTAGGGCGCGTTTCGTAACAGCGTGCCGGAGCGCTAATTAATGGTGGTAAATCACCAAAGGTACCGGGCACCTGGTGATCGTTACATGAGATCCAGTCACCGTTTCCGCGCTGACGCCTTGAGTCATCCCCTCCGCCCTCTCGGGGCCCGTGCGGAAGCCAACAAGCGCATTCCTGCTGCAGGAGACCGAAGCGGCCTCTCCTCTCCTGCCTCCCTCCGGGCAGCACCAGGTCGGGCAGTGTCTGACCGGCCGCCAGCCTCATCGCCGCCCGCCCCCAACAGCGCAGGCCCCACCAGCGGCGAGGGTACACGTGTCCCTATGATTCTTGTTTACTATCAGCCGAACGCGCGCGGGGCATCCTGGGGGCTGTCGTCTTATCGCGGCGAAGCTGACAGGCAGCGGCCTCTGCGATGACTACAGCTCCCAGAACGGCTATTGCCTAGCCGGAGGAGGAATTGGCCAATCGAGGCTCTGCCTGGAGGTGATTGACGTGCAGTGCGGTGCAATCTACTGCCCAGGAGAGTCAAAACATGTCCGCCCTTCGGGCGGATTCGTGATGAGCAGGCCAAGCATCCAATAGGACGCGGCGCTGGCTTGAGGAACGTCGTCTTCGACCAGTCGGCGACCGACTTACCGTCATACTCGGGCGGGCCTTCATTGTGAGGAGGGGGGGGGGGGGGGAAGACGAGGGTAATTTGGTAATGGCGACGGGTTTGGTAAGTGTTACAAAGTTTGGAGCTGCCGCTTTTCGGGGTCTGCGAGGCCCCGGCGGGGGAGGGACGGGGTCCGCCGGGCTGGAGGGGAGCGACAGCGGCCGCGGACCTACTTGAGGAAGCTGCTGGCTTCTGTCAGCAGCAGTGGGAGCTTGTACATTGTTTACTGGGCGCTTTCTCTCAGCGGCCCGACGGAGCCGCCACCCTCCCACACTGCCGGGCCAAATCCCCCGGGTTGTGTGGGGACGCTGGCTCCGCTTGGGGCCTTTCGGTGGCGGCAGACCACGAAAGCAAACGAAACAGAGTGGCTTTCCCCCCATTATTTTTTTTTTTTTCTCCGGGGAGCGCACGCCCGCCCCAGTCTGTGGGAGCGAGGGCGCTCTGCGCCGCCGTGGGGAGTAGCGGCTGTTTGGGGAAGGAGTCTGGGGGAAGCTTGGAGCCGAGTGGGCCCCTCGCGAGGACGGTTGAGCGTCCTTGGCCGGGACGTAGCGGCGGGCGTTGGGGTTCGAGGAGGCGCCCCCGACGTCTGCCCTCCCAAAGAGTCCGAGCTGTTACGCAGTTGAGAATGAATGGGGCCTTGCGCGCATGCGCGGTGCCGGCAGAAGTTTATAAACAAGGGCAGCGTCCAGGCGGGGATCACATGACGGGTGGGGGGGGAGGGAGTGCGCTCCGGGCGCGGCCTCGGCCAGACGGCAGGCCTGGGGGCTGCCCGGTGGCTGGGGTGCGCTACGGAAGGGGCTCTGGCGGACGGCGCTCCTTTTCGGCCTCCCAGGTGGTAGCCGGCCGCTCTCCGGGGATCACGTACTGACGCGTGCTCACGCGCCTCTAACTCTGCTGTAAATACCTCCCTTATGTAATCGAAGTACAGTTTGTTCTGCGACGGGTGGTTAAACGGTGTGGGGAGGGCAGTGCTTCCTCTGCGCCCCCCCTGGGCGAGGGTGGAAGGGGAAAGACGCCCAGTGGAGTTGGGTAAAATCTGTGGTTCGTCCTGTGCAGTGCTAAAAGGTCGTCTGTGCGAAAACATCATGAATCATGTTCTGTGCTCCTCTGAGGCTCTGCCTCTGCAGCGTTTTTCTGGCACAGCTGTGCGAGTTGGGGATGTGAAGCGAGAATCCTTGATCAAAGCAGCTGTGCCAGTAAGTCTGTGGTGTAGATCCAGTCTTGCCGGTATGTTGTGTTTTACTTGGCGAAGCTGCAGTCCGAAGTTGTACTCCGAAACTGTACTCCATATTAAAACTCTATCCAGTGAGTTGCTGCAGGCATACACTTGGCCTGAAAATTCGGCAGTAGGTTGGGGGAAGGAAGGAAAATACCAGAAGGAGAGTCATGGGAAGCACTTCCAACCAGGCATTCCTGCACAGTGTGGTTTGGGTGGATGCTGCCCGGTTGCTGCTGAATCTCTTCTCAGCCAGTCTTTATTTTTGTCCTAAATATATTTTTGTCCCTCAAAAGTAGATGTGGCTTAGCTAATAAGCTTTTAGTTAATACCGACGTCGTTTCATCGTCACAGATTTACATATTTTGAAGCACCCAGTCATAAATAATTTAGCCACTAAAGAAAATGGCAGTCATTATGATCCTGCGAAGCATAGTTTTAAGAAGACATCTGTTGTAACAAGTTTTGAACATGATGTCAAATAAAAAAAACCTAAAAAATCTTCATGAGGTAATTAATGACCATTCTTCCTTGTGTCCCAGAACATTGAAAGAGTGAGGGTAAGAGAAGCACATAATGTCCAAAGTGGGCTTTAATCAAGTATTATAAAAAAAAGAAAGTTTGGCACTTTTTTTCCTCTTTTTTTTTTTTTTTAATTGTTGGAGGATTATTAATTTTTTTTTGGCACAGTGCTAGCTGTAGTATAGAGAGACTCCTAGAAAATACTTCATTTCTCAAACAAGTATTTTGTCAGACTAGTGTGTTTTATCTGTACCTTATCGCTCACCTGTTGGGATACAAGGAGAGGTACTTTCAGATCTTGGCAGCCCGCTGGAAGGAAAGTGAAGGTGGCATTCCCTCAGTAAGTTAGCTTGTTCATTTTGGCAGAAGAACGGGAATGGAAGAGAGAGAAGGAAAAAGAAGGAGAAAAACAAGATGTGGGGGGAGGAAGTAAAGCAGAGGGGGAGAAAGGAAAGGCATAAAAAAGCCAGAAAAATAAGGAGTGGCGTTTCAGACTTGGGAGATAATCAAGGTCCTGACCTGTACTACTGAGTTTTGGTATTTCTGTTCAGAAATGGAGCTTTCTGCTTTTGGGGTGTTACATAATTTTACTGTCTCTCATGGGCAATAGAGGAATAATTTGCATTAAAGATGCTTCTTAGAGGTGAAATGTGTATGCCATTGATTATTTAATTCTTATATTCTTATTTACCTTCCATCTTCACCCCTTAAAATCAGAATTGCATCATTGTTGCTTTTGTAGTCATGCTATTTGAGAAGAATCAAGCGTCTTTGTACGTTAGGAATGTAAGTGTATGTGTGTTTTGTGAGTATTTGAAAGATTAGGAGATGAGAATGTTAGACTGTTTCAATTTAAAAAAAAATGACAGCTTAGATCAGGCCTATTCTGATGGGGTCAGTATGTAATTCAGAGGATTATGTCTCCAAATACTTTGTTAACTACATTGTGTATAGGACAAGCAGCAAAATAAACAAAAGCTTCATAGAATGAGTAAAAATGTGGAATATTGTTAATGTGGGCTGTATACACACAACACATTTTTACAGTTCATTAAAATAAAGCTAGTTTGTTTTCATTATTATCAGATAACTGCATTTAGGGAACTTCAGGGATGATTGGAGTATTAGGGTGTTCTTAGCTGTTTATTTCTCTAATGTGTTGCATAACTACTTAGTGGCCATGCATATGGTTGGCTTTGCAGATTTTCTGTCTTACTAAGATGCTTTTTCAGCTGTTTTGTGAGGGACTCATGAGTGTGCATTAAAGTACAAGGTAGTCAGGTAGCTTTAATTCATCATTGTCATCTGAAAAGAACAGTAGATAACCAAATTACTGAAGACTGGATAACCTTGTTGTTCATTTTGTAGAGACAGTGGTTATGTAGAGCAATCCCACAGTTCCAACTGGTGAAGATTATTTAAAGTATTTCTTGTGATATAAATGCTACAATACTGGGATTTAGGGAAATTAAATTTGCTAGCAGAGGCTTCTTTTTCCTTCCATTTACAACACAGTTAAGGATGTTAGTAGTCAAATGTGTTTGAGATGTTATCTAGGGTTAAGATTACTAAGGCATGTGAAGGGCAGTGAAAAAGGCTTCTGCAGATAGACCAATGGTGAAAGGGTAACTAGGGAAAGCGTGGACCTGATACTAAATGGTGTAGGAGATCTTACATCAAAAGGTGGAGGATGACACCTTTGCTCTTCGTTTGCAAGGCCTCTTGATGGGTTCCTCAAGTCCCTGGGCCTTGTAACACACGTCTGACAGAGGAAGATGGTACTTGTCTGCAGTAGATGAAGAGCAAGTTAGGGCAGGCCAGTTCTGTGAGCCAGCCACGCACGTGCAAGTTGGTGAGACTCTGTGGGACGTGTCATGGCAGCTGGCCAGTGTCACTGTGAGGATGGTCTCCAAAAGGCAGTGGATTTGGTGGCAAGAGGGCTCCAAATAACTGGAAAAAAGATGTCATGCCTGGCTTGAAGGAGGAGGATGTGTGGAAACTATGGGTTGGTCAGCCTAACTGTATCCTTTAGGGATATTGTGGAGCAGGTTCTGACAGCCCTGCCCTGACTCTTATAAGGCAAGATAGAGTATAGTCCAAATGGATTAACCAAAGGCAGATCTCATCAGACTGACTCATCCAGTTGCCTTCTGTGACAGGCTGTGTGGTTCAGGGTACCAACACTGTTTACCTTGGCTTGAGTGATAATTGAGGAGATGACCTCAGATTCTTGGAGGCAACAGGCTAAGGAAAGTGAAGTTCAAGCCACATTTGGGGAACAACTTCTTTACAGCACTGAAACAGATTCCTGAGAAATGGTAGGGAATCACTGTCATTCAAAATACTAGAAACTTAAAAGGCCAGGGCCCCAAACTGCCTCATCTGACTTGAGAATTGACTCTGCTTTCTGCAGGGATTGTACCAGATCATCTCTAGATGTCTCATTCAAGATAAATTATGCAGTGGTTCTCAACAGGATTTAGGGTTGTGGTAATGAAGTAGCTTGTCAAATGCAACTTAACCATCTTATTTATGTACAAATTTTAACATCTGTCTCTTTGAAGTCAGATACTTTGGAGCATCCTAACATGGTGTGGGAAGTGAAGACAAATCAGATGCCTAATGCAGTTCAAAAACTCCTTCTGGTAGTGGACAAAAGAACTTCAGGGATGAACGAGTCACTGGAGTTGCTGAAGTGTAATGAAAACCTTCCTTCTTCTCCTGGATATGCATCCTGTGATGAACACATGGAACTTGGTAAATAACATAACTTCTGTGGATGAAGCTACAGTTTTCTTGTAGTGAAATTACTGGAAGTTGGCTAAGTGAGATTATTGATTTTTTAAATCTGAGTAGGGCAGTGGTTATGACAGTGCATTGTGACATCTGAAGGTCTTGCTTTGCAGTCACTTTTACCTTTAACCCATTTCTAGTTCTGACACACTGGCCTGTTGACTTAGATGTGCTCTTGAACTGAGAGCTACAGGTTTATACACAGGATCTCCAGAGAGGTGTTTTTTGGCTCAAGAATAACAAACTTACAGAAAGCTCAAGAGCTCCTCCTTAAGGAAAATTCTGCTCCTTCAGATGAGCTGCAAATAGAGAGTCTGGGCTAAAGGAATATTTAACTTCAGTTCTCATATATTGAGGAAAAATAGCGTGTGCTTAGAGAGTATTGGTATAATCAATGAAATATTTAACACATTTATCTGAAGTCATGGAATGATTGAGAATAACAATACCCAGTTACACAATAACATGTAACACAGACTTCCCTTAACAAGCTGAGCTCTCTTCTGCTGTTCTGTGTAATACACACCTGTGAAATGTGGAAGTTGTTGATAGAAATTCACCCCTACTGGGCTGTATACACAGATTTCTTGACTTCTGAGTTACTTAATTCTGTTTCCCTGATGGAAATACGAAAAACTTTTACACTTGTACAGCCCCTGGCGTTGACAGTTTTTAGGTTCATACCTGCTAGGACAGATTAATTTAGTAGCCTTTTGTTGACTATGTTAGTATTTCAGTAAAGTATGTTGCTACTTTGCATAATTCTGCAGTACAGTTCTGTGTAAACTAGTCAGTTTGGTAAAAAATTTAAAGCCAGAATTACTTGTTACTTAATGTTTTTCTTAAGCTGCTTGTTTGAATGTGTGATAGACTAGAGATGTGGTAATTTCTGTGGCCATTTTCAGTATTATGAATAGGGTTTGTGAAATGTTGGTAATTGTGGTATGAGAAAATATAACTACCTTGTTAGGTTTCCTTTTTGATTTTTATTTACAAGATTTGGTGTCTGGCTAGAGTTTATCAGTGGGTATAACAATGATAATTTGTGCATTTGTTTGTAGATGATCTTCCTGAGCTACAGGCTGTGCAGACAGATTCTACCCCACCTGCACTTTTTCAGCTTGGTGCTGATGTTTCACATCAGGAGTGTTCAAGACCTTCGTGGAACCAACATACCTCAAACAGTAATTCAGAAAGTGCTTATTCTTGTGAGAATGGTGTGAACTGGTTGACAGAACTAGCAAATATAGCCACAAGTCCACAAAGTCCTTTGATGCAGTGCTCCTTTTATAACAGGTACTGACATTCATTTCAGTTTTGAACTCTTAAAATCTGTAATGTTATGTTTCCAGAAACATTTCCTTCACTCAGTCTTCCCACCTGACTGTGAACTGGAACCCTGGTTTTGATCTTTTCCATATAGTAACTTTTATGTTTTTCCTGTGCGAGAGAGTACAGGACTCATTTCAGAGCCTCTTGCAAGAGCTGCTTAATTGACAGCTGTGAATGAGTTAGGATGGCATAAGGACATTGCCTAACCACAGAAAGCTCAGAAATTGTGGGCATTTACCTATTGTGAAGCAGCAGATGAAAAAATAGGATGAATTTGTTACATTGAATTCTTAATACTTACTAGTGCATTACCCTTCAATTTTTTATTTTCTTTTCTAAGAGCTAATGTGCTGTGTTTCTTATTGATACTGTTTCAGATTTGAGATCTGGAAATTCTATAAGGCTCTGGGAAGCAGTGATAGGTCTTAGACATTCCTGGGCTCCACCTTCTATTGTACAGATTTGGTCTTGGGTTTATAGTAAGAAAACAGTATAGGTGGGATTTAATCATCAGGACATAGCTGATGTGCTTATGTAAGAATAGGGTATTCTGCTTAAGGTATTTGTAAAAACTTTAGCATTGTGACAAGGAGCTGCTGGCATGGTGGCAGTACTGTCATTGGGGTGATGTGTAGAAGTCATGCAGGAGTTGTGCTAAATACTGCCTTTGCCTGAGCTTGTACCCTTTAATCATCCCTTTTGCATACTGCTGTTTGGGAAGTTTTGTTTGTAGCTCATGCAAAGAGAAGTATTTGTTAAATAAAAGCATTCTAGAGTAATGGCAGCATAGCCTTATCTTAATCTGAGAAACTTTAAAATACACTTTTCTGTTGTAGATCATCTCCTGTTCACATAATAGCTACAAGCAAAAGTTTACATTCCTATGCACGTCCTCCACCAGGATCCTCAAAGAATGATCCTAACCTCTCCAAGAATGATTTGGATGAAACACCAGTCAGACACGAAAGGGTGAGTGCTTCTGAAACATTCCTGAAGTAAATAAAGATGCACGAGTAATGGATTAAGGTTTTTTTAAATAGAAACTAGTCTAAAATGAAATATTATTCTGTTTAGTTTTAATACCATTTCTATTTACTACAGATTTTCTGTTACTTCTTATTTTAGCCAGTGCAGTAGGATTGTAGTGCTGCATTATAGAGTCCACATTTTTGTGAAGATACCACGTTCTAAGAAAGCTCTGCTTTTCCTCTGATTCCTTCTGTAGCAAGCTTTACTGTAATACAATTTTTTGTCTGTTGCCTTGAAATAAGGAACCATCTTCTTTTCACAGAATCACAGACCTTGACAGACCATCTAGTCTAACCCCTCTGCTTGAACAGAATTACCTAGAGCAGGTCACACAGGAACACATCCAGGCAGGCTTTAAATGCCTTCAGTGAAGGAGACTCCACGACTGCTTGGGGCAGCGTGTTTCAGTTCTCTGTCCACCCTCACAGTGAAAAAGTTTTTCCTTATGTTTACATGGAGCCTCTAGTGCTCCATCTTGCACCTGTTGCCCGTTGTCCTATCATTAAACATCACTGAGAAGAGCCTGGCTCCATCCTCCCAACACTCACCCTTCACATATTTATACACATTAGTGAGGTCACCCCTCAGTCTCCTCTTCACCAAGCTAGGGACCAAGCTGCCTCAGCCTTTCCTTGTAAGGGAGATACTCCACTCCATTAATCATCTTTTTGGCTCTGTGCCACCCCCCAGCATGCCATTGGCCTTCTTGGCCCCAAGGGCATATTGCTGGCTCATGGTCATCCTGTTGTCCACCAGGACTCTAAGGTCCTTTTCCCCAGTGGTGCTCTCCCAACAGATCAGCCCCCAGCCTGAACTGGTACATGATGCAAGACTACGCTTGTTGTATTTCATTAAATTTATCCCCACCCAATTCTCCAGCCTATCCAAGTCTTGCTGAATGGCAGCACAACCTTCTGGTGTGTCAGTCACTCCTCCCAGTTTTGAGTCATTGGCAAGGTTGCTGACAGTGCCCTCTGTTCTCATCCAGGTCATTGATGGGTATATTGAACAGCACTGATCCCATTACCAACCACTGAGGGAGTCCACTAGATAGAGGTGTTCAACTAGACTCCGTCCCATTGACCACAACTCTCTGACTTACTTCCTTCCACCCGTTCACAATCCAGCTCACTACCTGATTGCCGAGACCATGCTTCCTCAGTTGCGCTGCAAGCCTTTAGATATGCCAAACCTGTCAGGCCTGCTTTTTCATTTCCTGTATATTAATTTGTGTCTGAAACATGTCTGCTAAAAGACATGATGGACTTTTTCCCAGTGATCTATGTAGACCTGACGTGTCCTTACAGTTTTCCAGTAATTTAACTGTAGACTAATGTGTGCTTTGAATGGCTCTGGGGATCACCAAGTGATGAGAACTTGTCAAATGCTTGTACCTAAGCTTTAGATACTCTGTAGATGTGAAATGAGACTCGGGATAGCGCATGTGATCAAAATACTCCAGTCACATCACATTCTTTGATTTTTGCCTTCCTGTAACATTCTTACTCATATTGAAGGCAAAATGATGACGTAGATGCAAATTAGCGCATGTGTCTGAAAACTTGAGACCAGCCCTAAAATCTTCCATGGTAAAATAGCAACACCATTTTGGTTTTTTTAATAGGTGAATAGTGAATCAGAATCTGGCATTTTCTGCATGTCATCACTTTCAGATGATGATGATTTAGGATGGTGCCATTCCTGGCCCTCAACTGTTTGGCATTGTTTTCTGAAAGGTAAAATAACATGTTTCATCAAACAAGTACTTGTCTTCTCTTGTCTTTTTGGTGTGGGTGGGTTTTGTTTGTTTGTTTTTCCTTTTTTTGTTGTTTTGTTGTTGATACTTTTTTACATAAGACTAATGCTTTGGGTGTTCAAAAAATCCATTAGGCTCTCGCCTGTGCTTTCACAAAGGACACAATAATGAATGGCAGGATGTTGAGGATTTTGCAAGATCTGAAAGCGGTGGAAAAGAGGAAAATCTCCCAGAGAGTCCTTACAAGGTAGCTGTTAGTTTTAACAAATTGATCCCAGTACTTGCAGCAAATGTTTAGTTTCTTGTGTTACCCCAGTGCCTTTAATTACTGTCTCAGGAAGATGGGTTTATATTAAACTAGAGTAGATCACTGTACTATTTGACTGTTGTGCTATAAAGCAATTGAACTCAATTAATTTAGGTGTATTTTAAATGTTACATTGCCTTTATTAATTTGTACAGAGGGCACTTACAATGTTGGTACTTCTAAAGTAATGTAAGATGATGAGTATGCACCTGCAGTATACACAGTATGTGTTTCCTCTAGGGGAAAAATTCTGAATTGTATGTGTGTTTACAGGGATATGGTTCTGATGGTTTGAAGTTGATTTCTCATGAAGAAAGCGTTTCCTTTGGTGAGTCAGTGCTAAAGCTGACTTTTGACCCTGGCACAGTGGAAGATGGCTTGCTCACAGTAGAATGCAGACTTGATCATCCTTTTTATGTTAAAAATAAAGGTATGAAATGCTACAAATACACTTGGTTATGTATTACAGTACTCTTAGCAAGTGGTTGCAGATTTTATTGATGCCCCATGTTGTTGAAGAAATCGATAGAAGCAGTGTTGTAGAATCAGTTTACTATCCTTGTAAAGAAATCCAGAATTTGAAGAAAGCTGTAAAGCTACAGAAATACTGCATATTTCTTAAGGAAAAACCTGGTCATGTATGTAAATGGAGCTCAGGAAAGCTGATAAATTGGGGGGGAGAAAGGAAGGATGCAAACAAGGGAGGTTTTTTCTCACTTGTTAAACGTGGAACTTCTCATGATGAAAGTTTCCAGGTTTTGATTACCACTTATGCTTGAATGAGATTTTATGAGATAAAGTATTTGCGATAAGAATTCCCTGAGTAAGTGTTTCCGGTTTTTCTTCCGGGTGAAGGAAATTCCATCAGGGCATTTTTATAAACCTATACCATTTAGAGAGATAAGATTGCTCCAGTTAAGACCTAGAGAGATTGTCTGCCCTTTTGTCTAATTTAACTCTTTACCACTTCAGGTTGGTCATCTTTTTATCCAAGCTTGACTGTGGTACAGCATGGCATTCCATGCTGTGAAATGCATCTTGGAGATCTGTGTCTACCTCCTGGACACCCTGATGCCATTAACTTTGATGATTCAGGTGTTTTTGATACATTTAAAAGGTAATTTTTGGATAAAGTGGCTTCAGTGGTTCTTGTATTTAATGAGTAGGCACCTTAAGTCTACAAGAATTTGAAGCATTGTGTGGAACAAAAAGAGAGTACTTCTGGTAATACAAGCTAAACAAGAGGGAAAAATAAAAATGAAATGCTAGGAACGGTGTGTAATTATGTGCTCTGATAAACAGCAAAGTAATGCCTTGTGGTGAAATCACTTTTTAGCCCCTTTTTATGATAGTTTAACACAGATTTGGTAAAGCAGTAAAAATACAAATCTGTATACATTCTGAAGAATTTATAAGGCAGGTTGTGTTTGAAAAGCCTAGTGCAGTTTTCCCCCAAGAGTGAGCTATTAACTTGTACTTCATGTGCAGCTGTATATCTGAATTACCTGAGGTGTTTCTTAGTAATAAATGGATGTCCTGTGGCTTTAGAGTACAGTACTTCAATAATAAGTTCTTAGTATTTCTGTATTTTCTGCTTTTTATGATTCTTTTCTAGTATAGCAAACTTACCTAACTTCAACATTTGATTAGCTTTGAGGTTTGCCTTGCTTTGAGCAAGAGATTTAACCAGATAGCCTTCAGAGGTGCTGTCCAACATAAAGTGTTCTGGGATTCTATGGGAAACAGTATTTTTCTATACTAGTCTGAGATTTCTGTGTTTAGTGGAATCCATCTTCTGTGATGTTAGTTCCTTTTAACATCTGTTTTTAGTCCAGTTGGGTTTGGTTCATTTGGGATTTTTTTATGATGGAAAAAGCTAATTGAAAATGCTGTTTGCTGTTCAAGCCCTAGGAGTTCTTGTATGATTTTGGTCTGGCATAGAGAGTGATTTGAGATTGCTTGTCTTCACTTGTCTGCTGTCTGCTTTTTAACTTCTTACTAACTCCCATATTTACACCTTGAGGAAGAGATTTGTCTTGTCTCTCTTACTCATCCTGCAGCCCAGCTACATACTGTCTGGGCACTTCAAATTCCTTGTTTCTCTTCCTGGACAGAAGGGAGCAAGTCACTGAGAAAGGAGGATGTGGCAGCAGCTATGGTTAGCGGGACAGAAGAATTCAAAACCCTGTTGATAGGAATTGTGCTGGGACTGTTTGTAGAACAGAGAGGTCCTTTTTCATTATCTTGTGAACCTCCTCCAAGATTGTTCACATCATCCCTTCTTTGTTGTTTTTCTAAGGGTTTTAGGAGGCAGCACTTCAGGCACCACCCTTGTTTAGGTTCTGCTCCACATGAAGGAGCTTCCTTTGCTGATGGGGGCTGGACTGCCACTTGGCATATTGCCTTGCTAGCAGTTCCTATTCTGTATTTGCAAAAAAGCTTTTGAAAACTCTTAATTTTTTCCCATAACAACTAGAGCCACATTGACCAGTGAGTAAGCAGAGCCTTGGGGTTGTGGTGGTAACTTAGTGTTTTAGATTTATGGTCGAGTGATACCTTTACAAGTGTGGTTTCCCCATTCAGCAAGGTAAAGACGGTATAGCCCATGTTTCCCAGACTGATATGCTCATATCTGGAGATGATAAGTCTGTGGAACTGAACTTCTTCTGTAGTGGCTAGAGGTTAATTGCAGTTGTTGGTCAACCAACAATTACATCAGTTTATGGAATTTGGAGGTTTAAACTCATCCACACTGTTGAAATACCAATGGATCTCACATTTTGGTCACTAGAGGGCAGACATTTGTCAAGTTTGAATCAAATAGTTTGCAACATCATGGGTCTCTAAACAGTATTTTAATTTCAGTGGAATGTTTGTCTTTAAAATAATGTGCATTGAACTGCCTAGAGAGGTTATTTGTATAATAGTGTGTGTATATATATAATATATTTTAATACAGTGTTTTCATATTTGTAATTAACACATATTTGCAAGGGACCTTAATGCTTATTCTTCTGACATCAGTTGTCCCTTTCAGTACCTGTCATTCACTGACCAGATGTGATTTATCATAAGGATAGAAGCATAAAGGAAAAAAACCTTACTTCAAAAGAGGGTGAAATTTGAAGACCATGTATAATTACAATGTTTGTTTTTCATACTGACATCTGCATCAGGCACAAACCCTTGTTACACAAAAGAGACCAGAACATTAGAAATGTAGCATAGATGAAGAATGAACAGCTGTGTAGGGATTTTACATGACAATTAATTGGCCATTTTATGATCTCTTTTTCTTGTAGCTATGATTTTACACCAATGGATTCCTCTGCAGTTTATGTGCTAAGCAGCATGGCTCGCCAGCGTCGCGCTTCTCTATCTTGTGGAGGATCAAACCACCAAGATACTGAGAGATCAGAATGCAGTAGTAAAAACTGTGCGTCTACTGCATCGTCTCAGCTTTCCTCCAATTCTTTGTGCAGCAAAGCTGGCAAAAGCCACAGCTCAGGGACTGCAAGTACTGTGAGTGCCACTTCTCCAAACAAGTGCAAAAGACCAATGAATGCCTTCATGCTTTTTGCCAAAAAGTACAGAGTTGAATATACTCAGATGTATCCAGGGAAAGACAACAGGTAATGGTCTGAAATTGTAGTTTTGTTATCACTGGTGAGCTAGCAGAGTATCTGTGTCCCACCTTTCAATTTAAGTGGACTGAATTTTGTATAGAAATAAAATTTGTGTGTTTTGTTTCAAGAACCATTTTTTGAAAGGTGCTGACACAAAAATTTGTTTATAGGCGGACTTTAAACGTGCAGTGCTCAGCAGATCTGACATAAACCATTTTGGGCAAACTTACCTTCTGAGAAAGCATTTGGGTAAAGCAACTGACATTTGTATATATGTGCACAGCAGAGTCACAAATAAGCAGCAGTCTTTGTTTACACTGATAAGAAATCTTCATGGGGGAAAACTACCAAGCTCTCTGCTCATGTACAGTAATGGAAAAAGGAAATTTCTGATTCTTCTGAGTGAGTCTGCAAATCGTTCAGTGAAGTTACTATACTTTTTTCTCTGTATATCATACTGACAGTACCGATTGTTGGGGTATCTGAAAGCTCTTCATCCAAATAGTACATTGCCAAATTTGGCAGTGTACTAAAGGCATTCAGCAGTCTGCTGAAACTTGCAAGAAGAGTCATGTGAGCGTGTGTTTGTAGGAGGGTTCTGTGTTGGTTTGTTCATTTGGGTTTTACCTATCTGCAGGTTCATGTCTACACTCGTTTTTGATAGAGGTCTCCATTATATGTATTTGAAATAATCCTAATGTTCTGTTCTGTTTGTGCACAAGTATAAACTAAAATGCATGAACGTGCACTGATCTTATAATCAGATTTTTAACGTATATAACATTATGAAAAATGGTATAGTAAAAATTGTCACAGAAAAATTGTAGTACTGAATTTAGTAAAAGCTAAAGGTGACAGGGCTTTGAGAGGGTTTTGCCTGTTTTATAATGCTCTAGTAAGGAGGCTGTAGGTGGTGCTGAGAAATAAAATGCTACCATGCAAATGATACAGCCTTAAATCCTGACCAGTCTTGCGTGTTCTGCTGCATTTACAGTAATTCCAGTGAAGCACATCTGCTGCCTTTAAATCAATTTCAACTACCAGTGAGAACTGGAACAGAAAGTCAGCTAGGGAAGTTCATGATGGTTATGTATTTAATTTAAAATGTTGATTTCAAATGGATGCAGTGAACAGGAGCTGCAGCTAGATGGATATGATAATAAGTCAAATATTTCAGTGAGCAGGTTTACTTTGAAGGAAAGTGATAACAGAGTTAGAAGCATGCATCAGTGTGCACTGCTCATGTGCTGTTTGGAGGCAGTTTCTTGGCAAATACGTAAGAGATGGTAAGAGTTCGTGATCACTGATTTGACAGGCATTCAGCTACTGTCATTTAAGCATTGCTGGGGCATTCATCTGTTCAGAGGTAACTCTTATGTTTTGGTTTTTTTTCAATGTAAATATGTATGTGCCATTTTCAGATTGCCAAGTAAGGGTTGGTTGCATGTAGTGCCCCTTGCTGTGCACTGGAACTCTTGTGTTTGCTACAGTTACTTTCCTTGTGCATGAAAGAAAGGACAGAGTTAAGCCATTTGTTCTGAGACAAAGTAGCTCAAGCCATGTCAACAAGATAGCTGTAAACACTCCGTGCAAGTCAGCATTCACGTGATGCTCAAGCATACTGTGGACTGCAGGACTGTACTTGAGATACTATGTTAGGGTGGCACTTGTTTCTTATAGATTATCACTGTAACTGCAGGTGAACTTGATTGTGCATTCAGAAATACTTTGAATAACATGAGTAGCATACATGCTGAAGATGAAGAAAATCATCTGAACCAAGAACAGCACTCATTATTACTTACTAAACTTGGGGCATTCTCAGATACAGTTTGACAATTTCTTTTGAGTGAATCGCAGTATAAGGGGTTGCATCCTGCATGCTAATCTCTTGCTAAAATATTGTCAGGTATCTTACAGCACTTTAAGAGCACAAAGGCAGTATGCAGAGCACTGCAACGTTCTGATGAGGTGAAGGACACCAAAGGCAACAGTGCAGTAGGGTGACTTTGTTCTCACTTGTTTCTGGTCAGAAGAATTAGGTCTCTGTTACGTCAGGAAATTTCTCAACATGTTTTCAGTATCTATGGTTCTCTCATTGAACTGTTTCTGTAGAGAAGTGGAGGTTTTGTCTCTATTAGATTTTTCAAGCATTTGAAACTTACAGAGGTGTACTGACTTTCAGTGCCTCAGTGCATTTTTTTCCTCCAGTGGTATAAAGCACATGTTTTTTAATTTGAAATACAGAGATTTCCTATTGTGTTTGTTTGGAAATGCAATGGCTTTTTCAGGAAACTTGCTTTCTCTGGGTTATTTTGTTCTCTCCTGGGGGTATGAGTGATCCAGTACAAACTGGTGACCAAAACCAGACAGGTTTCTGGGGCTGTTGATTTGCCCCTGGATACTGCCACATCAGCTAG
Source organism: Dryobates pubescens (assembly GCF_014839835.1). Classification (NCBI taxonomy): domain Eukaryota; kingdom Metazoa; phylum Chordata; class Aves; order Piciformes; family Picidae; genus Dryobates; species Dryobates pubescens. Next base: position 106,965,296 of record NC_071657.1, on the reverse strand, counting down.
TTAAACCTCTGTGTGTTTACTTCTGACAGACCAAAGTCACTGGTTCTTAATTTGGATAGAAACCCAGAAATTCCATTGCTGAAGAGACAGGCTGTGCAAATGGATAGGATGTGGTTGCAACATTCAGCAGTTTAGAGCTAAGGAGTCACCAGAGCATGTGACAGCATAGGCTTAATGGCGGTCCCCACAGGGTCCTTTTCTGTGCTCCCCAAGTACTCTGCAGCTTGTGGAAGCCCAAACAGTGGTGTTGCAGGATTAAATTCCCTTTTCTTGTTATGTTGCAGAAAAGTCTTCAGAACTGCTGTATGTAAAATGCTATGGAAATGGTTGATAGCACTGATCTTGATTCTGTTAGTCTGAACAGCTTGGCTGCCAGCAAGGAACTTTTCCATGTGATAAAGTACTGAGTTGTATGTACCTCTGTCTCCAAGCTGGCCATAGAACTGACTGTAATGTGAGCCAAAGCATGCCTACTCAGTAGGTTAGTAATTGTCATTGATAAAAGAGCTGTTGTCTAGAGATTTTCATTCAGCTAAAGGATGGAGTTCAAGCTTTAATGGAATATTGATCCAACATTTGGGAGTGCAGTTAAGCAATTTGGCATGATAATACAGGGAAATATTGTCCAAAGACATAAGCTTTATAAGGAGTGGAAAAACCAATTCATTCAGCTTCTGGAAATGATAGCAGGGGTTTTAGAACAAACGCTTCCTTCTGTGCACAAATGGGAACTTACAGTGTGTTCTGCCCAGTCTGGGTTAAAGGTGGAGGACATTACACATGCCTATTAAATAGACACGGGGGTTTGTAGTTAACCAAATACTTGTTTGGCTGAGGTCATATTCAGATCATTGCCCTGATTATTAGAGAACATATTTGTAGCAAATCTGTCACAGTCTTCTCATACAAAAGTAGAGCAATACAAATGTGAGTTACCATTTGGTGGTGGTGTTCTGGTTTTTTTAACATCCCTATTTTGCTGGTTTATGTCAGTTGCTGTGTGTTCAAATGTGCGTGCTCTGAAATGTTACAATGTGCATTGACCCATGCTTGGCTCACACAAGAAGTCTCAGCTGTTCAACTGTTACAAGAAGTATAAGAAGATAATAAAAAGCATGGTTGCTCAAAAAAAAGAGGTTTTAAAGATACAGTTGATTTCCTTTGTATGCATTATTTCCATGTTTAACTTCTGTCTTCTTTTAGGTGCTGAGATAAAATAATAAGGGTATTTCTTAACACCCTGTCCTGACCTACTGTAAACATTTATCTTGCAGAGCCATAAGTGTGATACTTGGTGACAGGTGGAAGAAAATGAAAAACGAAGAAAGACGGATGTACACACTAGAAGCCAAGGCCTTGGCAGAGGAACAGAAGCGTTTGAATCCTGACTGTTGGAAACGAAAACGAACAAATTCGGTATGTTTGTGAAGCAGTCGTCTTCTTTATGTGGAGTAGCTACAATGGTAGCTCTCCAAACCTTCATGCTGCTCCCATGTTGTGTAACCTTGCAGATAGTTGGCAGGAGGTGGGTCAGGAGAGGGTCTGTATTCTCAGTATTTTATGAGAGTTCCATGAATTCCATTGCATTTAGATTGTGAAATGCAGGAGGACATGTGACCTTTCGCCGGAAGTACCTGACTTTATGAGGTGGTACCTGAATTACATCTGTCCCTTCCCCTCAAACAGAGTTTTAACAAAATCTTTCTCTGTTGTGATTCAGTCAGTAAAAGCATTTTCTTTACTTTCTTTACTCATAATTTATATCTGCATGTATAAAGTTACTGAGGGAGCAATTTAACTTTTTTCCATTAATCCCTTTCTTTTATTCCTCTGTTTTAATTGCAAAATAAATACAATAGATAACACTTCTGTAGGGAAAGAAACTGTTGCCCACTTAGTATTTAAGAGTGCACAGCAGTGTATTAGTAGGTGATGAGTGCTTTTAATGTAACATCAAAACAAGGAGATTCTGACAACCTGCATATTGAACTGGAAGAGTATGTTGGAAGGAAAGATCCACTGAAGTGCATGCAATGGCAGGTCCTTTTATCAGCCCTTTTATGGCTGGCTAGGAGCATCAAGCATCCTGCGGATTTCACAGATTTAAGAATTCATCCTCAAACTCCTATCCTTTCATGTGTAAATGAGGCTACTTTCTCAAGAGCATATGCAAATGTTGCCTTAAGACTGAATAAGAAACGCTCCTGCACTAAGTCACTTCTTACTGCTACACATATTTGGTGCCGAGTTTTCAGTCCCTTGTTGCAGAAGGGTTCCCAGCTGCTAGGCACAAGCTGTTTTTCTGTTCACTGTATTCTATTCTAATCAATCATGACAGCTTCTGTTAAGAGTTCCTTGTGGAAAAATACTACTATTTACTTCCTTTTACTCTACAGCACTCTTGGGCATTGTATGGTGAGACTGAGGTCACTTCCCATGTCCACCTGTGAGCTTAAGGAACTCAGTGGGACTGTTTATGTGGAACTGAAAGACATGGTGATGGCTTGGCCTTTCTAGGGATGACTTTCTTACCCTGCCTTGTAGTAGGGCCTTTGTCCTTAGCGTCTTCCAGCCAAGGTAACAATACTGGCAGAACCTATTACATCTCAGTGTTCAGAGCAGGAGATACGTTGGGTTTTTATTAATGGCTTCATTTCAGTGTACTAAGAATGTTTGCAGCTTGATCACTTTGCCAAGTAATGATGCTGGACTGCAGGCTGTGATAATGAAGTCTTGGTCATCAGGAGGAAACATCATCTGTTGCGGCTTTGGATGTCCTCTGAATAACTGACCAATGAGTACAAGTACTCCTGGCTTTCAGAACCAGTGTTTGCTACATTAAGATAATGTCTAGTTCCTCTTTGCCTGGTAACCCCTAACCTGTTTTTTCTCTTTTCTCAGGGATCACAACAGCATTAAGCCAGAATTTTCCTGTTAACTCTGCATTTGCAAAATGGCTGTTGCTTGATGGCAAGAAGATGCAGTATCAAGGTCTTACTATTTGTTGTGACTTTGTGTGACCATAAAATACTGGCACCGTCAAGTCGGAAATGATCTAATATGAGTGCAGATTTGCTTTTTGCAATAGAACATTAAGTAAGCTGAAACTATCAACATTTTAAACCAAATTGCCTTATTTTTTTCTTCCAAACTTCATATATGTATCAGGTAATATAGGCTTGAAAATGGATATCCTGTGGTGCTACAGTACTTTAGAAGAGGCAAAGGAGATGTGTAAAAATGTTTATTTTTAAAAGAAAATGTACAAAACCGGGAATTTTAAAATACATAACAGCTGTTTATGTACATTGATTCTTATTGCTGATTAATATGTATTGCACAACCATATTACTTTCTGGTTTTTCTCAAATGGCAAAGTGTATTATCAGCCTCTGCTTCCCAGCGCTGCCACTAAGTTACCCAAATGTGTGGAAAAAGGAGAGCCTAGTCTAATGTAGCTGTGGAGTTGCTTCCGGGACTGCCATGTATCCAATGTGTATCCTTAAGTGAGATCTCTTTGCACCAGCTGGCACTAGTGAGAGCTGTTACTTTTGGTGGAAACAATGGCCCAGGACAGGATGAAACAAGTAGGTAGCATTATCTCAAGAAAAATGGTGCTGTTGATACTGCCACCATCGTAGTTTTAACTCTGTGTTTTGTCTTTGCCACATACTCTACAATATTTTATTTTGCCATAAGACATCTTTACGGTGGGGGCAAACTTTGCACTTAACTCTTCGTGCAACACTTGCACTTTTCCTCTGTCTAAAACGAGAGCAGCTGCGTTAGGTTGTCGATGGCTTCTGCTGTGACCTTCACAATCATGGCTTTTCCACAGCTCTGTGTTTCTTTCTTCTTTTTTTAAGAATCACAACTGTAAATTTCAGTCTGTGACACGTCTACATGGTGTTGCCCCCCGAGATTTTTGCACACTATATTCTTGTATATTATTACAAATAAATTCATTAAAATTTGGTGTTGTGTAGTTTATAACATGAAGACAACTCATCGCTAAGCCCTGCAGAGGCAAACTTCTTCTGCATCAAAATCTTTAAGTGGACCCGTCTGAAGTATATTATGACACTTCCCCGCTGTTGGGAAGCTGCTGAAGATTTCAAATACTGGATTCAGGGCTGGATTCGCTCATTGATCTTTATTACAGTGTAAGCAAAAAGTTGAAATCAATATAAATTACTTCAAAGCCAAGAGCAATGCAATAGAGAATCATTTATGTTACTGAGAAATATTTTCCATTGTGTTAAAAATCAGCGAATTTTAGATGGAAACTGGTGGTTCTGGCATTCCAGAAGGAGGATTTTCTGAACAAGGCTAAAATATATCCAACTGTTCAAAAACAATACTCGTAGGAAAAGAGCTATTCCTTATTTGAGATGTTCAGCAACTGTACTGTAATTGTTGTGTTCTAATTTTATACCTTTCTAAACTTGAATCCTAAAGAATAATTCTTTTTCATTAGATGTAGACTTAACAGCACATAAAAATTGTATGATTTCCTAATAGTATTTGTGTATAAATAAGTTCCTATAATGCAAACATAAAGCAAGAAGAAGGAATTTTCACAGGTGAATGGTAGGTAAACAGGTTTCATGGTAAAGCTTATGTATCTGGGAATAATTTACATGAACCAGAAGTAGGTCTGTTGCACTCAGGACCTGGGATTCTGTTACTATCCATACCCTGTTTGGAGAGCCTCATCCAGATAACGTTCACTGAAGGGTCGACATCGCTTTCTGCAGCAGCTGAACCATTATGGGATAGACTGGGGCAAATTCCTTTCCCTCTCTTGTTCTTACTGATTGAACATAAGCTTCCAGTGCACCACTGAAGGGATAAAAAAAAAAGCAAGCTGAATCAATGATAACAGCAACCAAGTTCAGAATCTCTAAACGAAATTAATTTGCTTCCCTACTACAGAATCTTCCTCAGATGGTCTTGCATGTCTCTGGGGAAAGAAGTGGGGAAAAAAAGGCCTTACAAAGCTCTACACAATGCTTCATGATCTTTCCCTCCTTTCTTGCATGATTTGAGGAGCGAACAAGTTAACATTTAAATAATCAGCAGCAGCATGTTGCAGATGGCTTGAAATGACAGCTCTGACGCACAGACTCAGGCACACTGCTGTACTGGTAACCTTTAGAAGTGAAAAGAATAGACTCCAGCTGCTCCAGACACCAAGAGTATGACTTGCAGAACGAAAACTGGGGCACTGGTGAGCAACTGAGAAGCCTTTAGGTGATCTCCTGGCTAAGTCCTTTGAACTGCCCCTGTCCTTTGGGAAATGCTGTGCCGACACACGCAGTGTATGATTGTACAGCTTTGCTGTGGCGTTCTCGCATGTCGTGGGATGTCACACATGGAAGTAGTTTCGTGTTAGTTCCACAAATACATTTTGAAGCTAAAAGGGGCAACTCCAATCACGTACTTGTCTGTATGTAATTAAATCTGCTTTACAGCACGGGGCCACCTTCCAGCCAGCTAGGCTGGTAAACAGTATTCTTGAATGGCCACCTATCTGTAAAACAAAGATTGCGTAAGTCTTCGGGCTTTGCCTTAGCAGTTTATTAAGTAGCCTGAGTTAGTTTTGCCATACTTAAATATGGCCTCTAATTTAATTGCCTTTCCTCTCCTTTTTCTCTTCTGTTTCTTCATGTAATAGATGCAGTGATCTTGGGGTTTCCTTCTAAAATTGTCTGTATTATGTTCCTTTGCTTCTAGATACAAAAAAATTGTGACATTGAAGAAAGCACCTGTGCAAACAGACTCCCATTTCAAGTGAGGACTAGGACAAGTCCTCTGTGCATGGCTGTTCGTTGTCTGATGGGTGACAGCAGCAGTGCTAATACAAGCTGTCACCACAGACCTGCCCAGCTGTACCCAGGCACCAGCCTGCAGGCAAGCAGGTTCTGATGCTAATACTTGAAGCAGCAGAGCTGAAATTGTTACTCTGGGTCACCAAGGGGAAGGAAAGTAGTCCTTAGTTTTGCCTTTTGCATCCCTTTATGGAAGTGTGTCTGCTCTGCCAGTTAGGAGTCTGTTGGGTTTTGGTGGCAGGAACATTCCGAGTCTCAGAGGGAGAAGGAATGGTATGGGACACAGGGTTGGGGGAGGTGGGTAACACTGAGAGGAGTTCCATAGTTGTGCCTATCACTACACAACTCCAGCAGCATGGTCTGGGCCAAGGCATACCTGTGTTTATGATTGCTATGTCAACAGACAAGCCTGTGGTGAAATAATTCATTCCTGCACGAGGTTGGGGGTTTGGGTTCTGAAAAACCAGAGATAGTGATGACAGCCTGGCCCTATGGGCTGGGCCTGGGGCTGCTCCTGCTAGTGGTTCTCATCACCAGCAGCAGCAGGTGTTGATCTCTGCCAGAACACAACAGGAGGAGCTGGGTGTCCACATACAGTACAGGCATGTGTGCAACAGTGTGTGTCTCTGGCCTGTCACTGATCGGGTTTGACACAGTGAAGCATGCAGTTGTGCAACCAAGGAACCTGAGGCAGCTCTTCTTAGCACAAACGGGAATGAAATAGTATGGGCATGAGGTGATGCCTACCACAATTCCTGAGGTGCCCAGCCAGGGCAGCTGGACTTCAGACTCTCACTTTGCTGAAGCCCAGGGCATATTGTCTGATACATCATGCAAAAGGAGAATGGACTGGATTATTGATTGGAGTTGAGAGGCTTCAGAGCAAGGAAACAGTCCCTTGCATTGGCCTGGATGCACTTAGGAGTTCTTCAAATTTTGTAATAATTTACCAGGGAGTCGCTGCTAGGGGGTCCACACCAGGTACCACCACACTCTGAAGAGTCACTTCACATTTTTTGCACATCAACAAACAGCAAGAGAAAAATTACTCCCTGTTACAACCAGAAAGGGAGGGAAAGACTAGCCAAAATAAAGATGGACTTTTGCACCTAGTCAGTATCCAGAAAACCTTCAGCCTGCTCTTGCCAGTGATCTCTGGAGAAGCCTGGGGTCTACAGGTAAAGAGGCAACAACTAAAATACTGCTTGCTGCAGCTACAAAAGTGCTTCTTGTGCACCTCACCTCAGTTTCATCAAAGGCCATCAGTATAATGAACTGCACTTCCACAGGTATGTTTTAAATCCTGAGATTCAAAGAGAAGAAAGGAGGCTGAGGGAAAGGGTCAGCAGGGAACTGTTTTTTTCAACAAACTGGCCTCGTGGCAATAAGGGACAGAGCATGTGATGGGCAGACTGAGCAGTAGGTGGGAGATGTTGGCAGAGAAGGCTCATGGATCCCATCATACCAAGAGGAGATGCTTCAAAAGAATCAGATGTGTTTCACAGTTCCACTCAGGTCAGCACTCGAAGTGCTCTCTGCAGCATGTTAAACATGTTAGGTGTCAGTTACCTTCTACAAAAAATAGCCCCTTGTATTAAGAACACAGTTGAGAAACTCCTGTGACAGTTTTGTTACTGTAACTGTCATTCATCTTCCTGAATTTCTCACCTTCCACTCATCAGTGTCCCTGTCTTTTCCTCTATACACTCCCTGAAGTTTGTTGGGCCCAAACAGTTTTTAGAAGTTATCAAAAGCTGAAAATAGAAATGAAACATATTGACCTGCTTAACATAGAAAGCGCTGACACCTCTTGGTGGAGTTGTGGGTTGGCATCATTGTCCAGATGGTAACACTGCTATCCCTTTCTGACTTTATCTTCTTGCTTTGAAAAAGCCCTTGAAAAAGATGACAGATAACCAGATCCCTTCAGATGAAAGAGACAAGCTTTACTCTAAAAGCAGCACCCAAAACCACTCAATGTCAGCCCTTGTTAATCCTCAGCCAGACTGTTATTCCCATCAGATCAAACAAGAATGAATAAGATTTAGGCTATGCTAAGTGCCAAACGCCATTATTGAAGTCCTGCTGTCACACCTCCCCAAAGCTTTTAGCTTTTTTCTTTCTCTCCTGACTCAATCTGATTTAACTGGCAAAACCAACTCCATCCTTGGTAGCCACTGTCCTCACACAACTCAAAAAGCAGCTAAAAGAAACTTAGCCTTGCAACTGCCCAGACCCTTCTTCCCAGCAGAGGCCAACAGCTGACAGCTGTTGATCTCCATCAGTACTCCTGCCATGCTTGCTCTTTTACTGTGGTTTGGCTTGTGCTGTTTCAAAGAGACACAGTCAAGCTAGAACTCTACATTGGTGAAAATAAAAGCTTTCTCAGTACTCTAAATGCATGCAGGATTTTCCCATGTCACATGCTTGCATCTCCAGTAGAAGTATTTCAACACTCTAGAGCTGACTGTTAAAATGCAATGACTTTACTCAAAAAGCTAAAACAAAAGCTGTTCTTCTCAGTTTTTCTAATGGCCTAATCCATGACAAAGGCATGGTGAGCAGACCTCACCAAACAACCTGACATGAGCCTTCAACTTCCGAAGGTCACTTTGCAAATGCCACATCTCCTAGTGCTGGGAGAACAACTGACAGCAACTGCAGTGCCAAGAGAATGATCAACTCACAGAGAAACATGTACCACCAAAGAGAGGACCTGGACACCTCCAGGGCAAAAAACTACATGCTTCACATACCCACCAAGGCAAAGCAGCACTTTGCTTCCACGTAAGCAGGTGTAAGAAAGCAGCTGGAGGGGACTCACACCGAGTGAGAGGACAAAAAACTCTGGCCTCTGCTAAAGGCTGTGAGCCAAGAGGAAGCTGCAGTGACCTGGAGCTTCATACCCTAACTGGTGACTATGGAAGAGCTCACAAACATGGTCAAGCTCTGATTAACTCAGGAAACTTCCTCTGCATTGCTTCCTGTGGTAGTCATACAATAGTGACAGGCTAGGAAGCCTCTCCATCCTATTAGAAACAGCATTCCTGGTAATGAAAGGCAGAAATCCAGGGAGAAAGGATGTTTGGAGTCCAGAGCATAATGGTGAGCTTTCTTCAGAGTGTGAGGGACTAATAGGCTGGAAGAGGTGACCGGAAGCATCAATGGTCATGACATAGATGTGATTTCAGAAGTACATTTGGGATGAGGGTTTTGTTTCTCTGAAGACAGTTACCGAGTCTTAAGGGTGGGATGGGGGGAAATGCAGACAGTACAGGAAGCTGTTTATGACAAAGCAAGATGGCTGCTGCTGCATCTAGCCAGATTTCAGCTCAGGCTGGTTGAGCTGGGCAGCTTGAAACAACATGCTTCACTGAAGTTGCTGAGATGTCTGCCTCAGTGTAGCTCATTTGAAGAGATAAATGAGTTTAGCAGCTCTGTTAACACTTGAAATGCAAATTCTGTGATGACATTTTTGGAACCTTTACTGGTTCTAGCTCAAACATTTTATAAGCTGCGCTGGCAGTACAGAATGCAATTCAGATGCACCTGCTCTCCACTCAAATCTGGTCTTAAAAAAAAGTAGAGGACACTGTAAAGGCATTAGAGCATAAGTAGTAATGGAAAAGAAATGGGATCATGGGTGAAAGCAGTATCATGAAGTCTCCAGCACAGGAGAGATCACAGCTGTTGTCATAAAGAAGATGGTAATTTATAGCTGTATTACCAGTGTTTAAGAATATGGAAGAAACCCTGTTTATGTAACATACAAAACATATTCTTGAAGGGATTAGACTAAATAATGCCCTAAATTCAGCATCTTCCAGTCTAATAAAGGACATAAAACCTGTTCAGCAGTCTGTTTCTATTTTAAAAGACAAGCTATGGTATACATTACGAATATTGTTTGTAAAAGAGAGCTATGGAAAGTGGGTTGGTGGGATGTTCTGCATATATTAATGGTTCATTAAAAATGCTGTAAGAAGTAAGGGGGGAAAAAAATGTAAGTTTAAGATGCCCTCCCACATAAGGAAAAGGATTTTAAAGCACTTATTAAATTACTTCACTTGCTTGAGCAAAAACATGAGCTCTCTTGGAAATCAGGACAAGCTGATTATACAAGACTCAGATAATTCTTTTCTAAAAAGCTATTTCACAGACTCACAGAATGTTAGGGGTTGGAAGGGACCTCCAGAGACCATCCAGTCCAACCCCCCTGCCAAAGCAGTATCACCTAGGGCAGGCCGCAGGTGAGTGCATCCAGGCAGGTTTTGAAAGCTTCCAGAGAAGAAGACTCCACTACCTCTCTGGGCAGCCTGTTCCAGTGCTCTGTCACCTTCACCATAAAGAAGTGTCTCTTCGGTTTGAGGTGGAACCTCCCCTGTTCTAGCTTGTACCCATTGTTCCTTGTCCTGTCACTGGGCACCACCAAAAAGAGAGTGGCCCCTTCATCTTGACACACCCTCCTCAGATACTTACAGATGTTGATAATTATCAGCCTTCACTTCTCGTGACTAAACAGCCCCAAGTCTCTTGGTCTTTCTTCACAGGAGATGTTCAAGTATTGCAATCATCCTGACAGCTCTCCATTGGACTCTCTCCAGCACATCTCTGTCTCTCTTCAGCTGGGGAGCCCAAAACTAGACACAGTATTTCAGGTCTCACCAGGGCAGAGTAGATGGCCAGGAGCACCTCCCCAGACCTGCTGGACACACTTTTCTCAATGCACCCCAGGATACCACTGCCCCTCTTGGCCACAAGGGCACACTGCTGTCGCATGGAGAGCCTGCTGTCCACGGAGCTGCCTTCCAGTAGGACCATCCCTTGTCTGTACTGGTGCCTGGTGTTATTCCTCCCCAGATGGAGGACTCTGCACTTGTCCTTACTGAACTTCACGAGGTTTCCCTATGCCCAGCTCTCCAGCCTGTCAAGATCTCATTGGATGGCAGCGAAGCCTTCCAGTGTGTCAGCCACAATCCCCACCCCCACTTTTGTACCATCAGTGAACTTGCTGAGGGTACACTCAATCCCCTCATCTAGGTCACTGATGAAGACACTGAACAAAACTGAACCCAGTGCTGATCCCTGGGGATCAGCACAGGCCACCTGGACTTTGTGAAGATTTTTGTCTACATTTAAAGGGGAAAAAAAGTACATAATTTGGGCTGCACTTAGAAAGATCTTAATGTGTAACATGTAGAATTACTCTAATTAGTTCATTTTATGTGGAATTGTGAATACTAGTGCTACCCTCCTGGGCTCTGACTCAGTCAAATGGAGCCTGATGTAAATTGTGAGCTTCAGAAGAGGAAGGGATCATCTTTCTGGTCAGTAGTGAGACAGCCCTGTGTACCAAGGTCCTGATCAGGTGTCAGGGAAGCTGGAAGACAGCAGGCTCAGACTTTGTCAAAAGTCTGCTTGCTTTGCAAGCTTCAGGGTGAGGAAAATGGAAAACATGCCGTGTAAGAGCACCTCTTTGATACCAGATTTGAGTGCTGTAAAAGTTACTGGACAATCAAACAGTAAAATCTCCAACAGCATCAGCTGTAGGACAACATCTCTGGTTTATTCTAGACTGCATAATAAAAAGACCAACAGGAGCTGCATTGACAGCTGAGCAGTAAATGACAGGGAGGGTTTTCATGAACGGCCTGTGCTGGCCGGGGCTCCGCTCAGAGGCGCAGGTGGCGCAGCCAGCACGTGGCTGCCCTCTGGCCATGCTGCGTGGCTGCTGCTTGCTTGGTTTAAGCTGGGCAGGGCAGTGACCCAACAAAGCTCTGCTGCTTGTGGAAAAGCGATCATGCTGCTGTGCCTAGCAAGACAGAACCTACTGCACAGACAGAGCTTTTGTGGCAGTCTCCAAGGTGGCATTTGTCCCTGCCTCCTGGCAGGTTAGTGGTCAGAGCTAGTCTCTGGCTCAGAACATCAGCTCATCATGAAAATGAATCCTTCAACTGGGCATGGCTTTCAACTCTGTTCTAGCAACTATGAGTTTAAATACGGGGAGTTTACCCACACTCTACTGGCAAAGATAAGAATTGGGCCCTTGAGTGGATGAACTGTCCCTTAGGCCAGTTCAAATCCCACCACATGTAACAGGGTTTCCTCTACAGAAGACAGGTTCAAGTTTTCAAACAATTTAAAAAGAAGGAGGAAAAACGTGTCCCAGCCACTTAAAGAAGTGCTCCTTTCAACACAATCCCTGCTCTGGAAGAACGCCTGCAGCAGGATCATCTCACCCAACTTTCAGTGCCTGCAGGGCAGCTGTCTGCCTGACAGAGCTCCCATGTCACTGCCCACGCTCCCCTCACTGAGCAGAGAAAATGCAGTTTTCAGGACACAACGTAACTGACCTGTTTTAAGTACCTACTTCAGGATGAGATGAACTATCCCCAGTAGAGCCTGCTGCTTCTCTCTGTTAACTATAAAGGGAGTCTAGCCAATACACCTCTGGCCAGGTAAATCCCACTTGTCATGCTGAATATGTACAGAAAGAAATGCCCCAAAATGCTCAGAATGCTACTAGTTCATAATATTAACACCACGTTACACATGAAGCACTTAAGGTCTATGGAGTGGAAGAAGGACTGCAATTAGCTTTAATATGAAGCTGTAAGGGTTCTGATAACACAAGTAAATGAATACCTAAGCAGCAGGTCTAGAGTAATTGCATAGTCATTACAAAGAGAAGTTGCATAAAATTACCATTTGCAAGGTTGCAGCAAACGCAGTTTCCTGAGGTAGGCCAGTGCAGGGACCTGAAGGCTCAGGACAATCAATGGTTCAATTAGCACAGAATAACTACAGGCAGAAAATGCTTGAAGAGCGTGACTGATAAAAGACTTCAGACAAATAAGCTAGACACCTGTAGTTCAACTTAAGTCCATATGAGACACACGAAGAGCAGGCTCAGAAATCTTTCAAGGGACTATTAAAAGAAAATACAAGTGAAACACAGTCCTGCTAGTGAACACTGTTTGCTTGCCTGACTTACGTGTGGATAACCAGCCTACTGAGAAATTGCCAACAGGCATTAGAGGAGACGGCAAAAAGGTGAATGCATACAGCAATGCCTACAGAGGTTACCAGTACCTGCAAAGGAGAACCATCTCCTTCACTCACCACATTTACGCATGGGTCAGCTAGACCCTGCTCTTTGTGCCCAGACACACAGTGCTATACAAGCTGCCAAACTACCTGACCCAAGAGTCTGCTTAACAGATCCAGTATGGTTAATTCATGAGGCTCAGCAAAGCTTCACAAATGGTGCCTGCAAGCAGTGGGCCTGGGGAAGGATGGAGAAACAGTCAAGCATGGTGCTATGGTGTGCTCCAAACCCCCTTTCCCCCATCTCCATCAGCAGAGGTTTGAATGGGGAAAGGCAAAGGCACAAAGTTGCCTTCCAAGGTGCAAAATTGCCTGAGGACAGGTGATTAGCACCCATTCCTCCCTCCAGGGCAAAGGTTCCTTCCCCGTGGGGGAAGTCTCCTGGGTTTGGGAGCTATGATTAAGTGGGGTGCTTCACGCCCATTATACATTGGCCTTGGACACACTGTCTAGGAACGCCTTAAACAAGAGTGACCAGAAAGCGATCGGGGCTCTCGTCATCATCTTGCTCCTGCTCCTGCTTTCGCTCCTGCTCTGGCTCCCACCTTCATCTTGCATGCTCCTCTTGGACCTGGCTTCTCCCTGGACCCTGCCTGCCTAAGGTCCTGCTCCCTGCCTGCTGTGAAACCTGCGGCTTTCTTGCAGTGCTGCTGCTCACGAGTTTTGCCTCGTAGCAGCTGTGTCTATGGACACTTTGATTCCAGCGGCTCCTTTTCCTTTGGATCGTGCTGCCTTATCCACAAATTGGATTACAAAACCTGCAGTTCCTGGAGCCTGCCACCGACATGATACCTAGGGACTGTCGCCAAATTCCTGCTCTGTCCTCCTGACTACAACCTGGCGTTCTCATCGGCTTTCCCAAGGTTCCTGGCTTGCCTCTGATTAAAAGTGGGGTGAAGGTATTTTGTGGCATAGCCTTTTCCATTTTCTGAATTCTCTAAATTGTACCAAAGTTGCCCATAAGCATCCTGGTAGAATTTGTGACCGAACAGAACCTGTAAATAATTCATAAGTGTTTATAACTGATTTTGGAGCAGGGTTTTTGGGAAAAATAAAGGTAACTATATTTTTATAATTCCCACCTCGTTAATTCAGCCCCTACCAAATCACATGGGCAGTGACAGATAGCCTTGCTCTGGTGTACTAGGAGTTAGGAGGAGTCACTGGAGTGCCAACAGAGGCCTTTGGGAAGGGCAGATCTTCAAAGCTGCCCTCTCCATGCCTTCTGGGGGATGGGCATCTGAGCGATGCCTGAGCACTCCACAGTGCAAAGCAAAAGGACCACAGTCTCACTGTAAAATGCTCAAGTGATAACCTTGCCAAGTGATAACCCTTCAGCACCACATTCTTGAGATTACCAAGATTTAGTTTAGGACGGACACTGAGACACTGGAACGTGCCCAGAGAAGGGCAACGAGGCTGGGGAGAGGCCTTGAGCACAGCCCTGTGAGGAGAGGCTGAGGGAGCTGGGATTGTTTAGCCTGGAGAAGAGGTGGCTCAGGGGTGACCTCATTGCTCTCTGCAACTACCTGAAAGGTGGTTGTAGCCAGGAAGGGGTTGGTCTCTTCTCTCTAGCAACAAGCACCAGAACAAGGGGACACAGTCTCAAGCTGCACCAGGGGAAGTTTAGGCTCGAGGTGAGGAGAAAGTTCTTCACGGAGGGAGTCATTCACTATTGGAATGAGCTGCCCGGGGAGGTGGTGGAGTCACCGTCCCTGGAGGTGTTCAAGAGGGGATTGGACATGGCACTTGATGCCATGGTCTAGTCATGAGGTCTGTGGTGACAGATTGGACTCAATGATCTTTGAGGTCTCTTCCAACCTTAGTGATACTGTGAAGATAAAATATTCTAATAGTGGTATCTCATGCAAAATGAACAAAGGATTCAATGAAAAGGTTGAAATAAAAAGCTTAAGTATTCCAACTACACTACTTGGTCTAATGGTTGACATTCTCTCTGCCTAACAGGCTTGCCCCTTAACACCTCCATGGTCAGAGCTATTTTTCAGTGCCTGAACATGACTACCAGCAACTCCATTAACTCAATCAGCCTGGATGAAATTTAATTGCAAGCAAAGACAAAAATGTGTTGTAGTTTCAGGACAGGATTTTCAGATCTGTGCAAAAGGACTGAGGAGAGCAAAATGCCCATTAGTTCTCAAATGATTTGCATTCTTGGCTTCCCTAACCCATCTGAAATTCAAAATCCACAGTTTTTCCAGTGCTATCAGAGCAGAAATTACACTCAAGACAACAGTAAGTTATAAGTCCTGTACCTATTATCCATTCTTCTGTAATTCAAGGTGTCATGACTTGAGATTCAAGAAAACCTAATTTTGTGGCCAAACTAGACTAACAACATAAAAGAGTACTTTCTTGTTACAGTTTGAAGGGGGAACTTCAGCCTAGTCCCTGACTGCAAAGACTGAAAATAAATTACCATTGGATATAAAAGGAAAATAATGATAAGGTCTGTGTAATCCATTGGATTGCTAGTGGGAATATAGAGAAGAGGCCTAAACAGCTCTTCCTCTTCTCTTCTTCTCACAACTTCTCTCTCTCTTCTCATGGCCTTGCCAGGGGTATCTCTGTTTTGACTACTGTGTGAAGTTAACAGGAAGGAGGGAGGGAGTGGAAGAGGTGAATGGGTCCCCTGGAGCCATCCAGGGTGGTCTGAGGAGTTTCTGTGTTGTTTATAAATTGTAAATATATATATATTGTACAGATAGTGTCTATTTTGTACATATTCATTGCATTTCATATTTCTAGACTGTAGTTTGCTTGTGAATACAGCTTCATTTGCTTCCACCCCAAACTGAGCTGGTCTGGTAATTTATTTTGGGGGGTAGTTTCTCCAAAACTAATTTTGGGGGATAATTTCAACCCACCACATGCCTAAAAATCATACAGTACATGTATGAAGAGACACAGTTCTGCATTTTAATATTTTGGAAAGAAATCCTACTAACATCTACTGGTAATCAACTGGTATTTCCTTAATTGGCCTGAGAACTAGACCAGGCTGTATGGAGCTATCAGCTTCAAGAACTGTAAATATTTATAGCAGACTCCTCCTGGCTACTTTAGAAGTGCTGGCAGATAATGGTTGATTTTCTCAAGCACAACCAGTGCTGGATGGAACTTAAAAGTCAGCTTTTATGGTTTCAGCAGAAGCCAGCAAGATTCAAGCACAGAAGTTTTAGTATCCCAGGTTAGATCGAGCCTGGTGCAGCTATGTGTGACAACCTTTCCTATGTCACTGGAGTGGGTGACACTGAGGTCAGGACAGGGCACTCAGCAAATGGCTAGAAGATTTGGGATGTTAAGAACCAAATGATCATCGGAGCCTTGAGTACTGAGGATGGTCAGGCCGGCTCTGCCATGTTCACACAACACAGCTGTATTCTCTAACATACTTTAAAACTCTGCTTGTTTTGAACAACGAGAACCTTGATAATTTTTCATAACATTTTAAGAAGTGAAACAGTATTTAGCTATAAAGTCATATACCTTAGCATGATTTTTTAAATATGCCCTAACTATCATTAACTAAATATTCTGGGATGATTTTCTGAAGAATAACATTATAGAGGTGTAACAAAGGTCTTCCATTTTTAAATTCCTACTTACATTTTCATTGCAGAGAGGCATGTTCAAATTTTACATTCTCCCATTTCACAACCCATCCCATGAGTGGAGAGAAGGTAATGGTATTCATGATACATCTCCTATGACCCTTCCCTCCACACCCCCACCTGCCCCCCCCCCCCCCACTGCTTGTCAAGACTAGTCCTGGTGTTCAGATAAGGAGGGAAGAAAGCATTTTTTACCGTATGAGAGCAAGCCTGTCTTTTTCAGATGGATGATCATCCAGCCACTGGGAGTAGCGGGCAATGGACCACTCAGCCCTCTAATACAGAGAAAGGCAAAGAAACACCAATTACACATAAACGTGAAAAGGGAAACACATACACCAATTTCAGAATCAAAGATGACATATATGAAGGCCAAATGAGGCTCTCTTAAAACTGAGTTAAGAATGAGTTAAGGAGTAAGAGACAACAGAACTAGCTGAGTACGGTATTTGGGAGTTCAGAGGGATCTCCTACATCAGCAGTTTGCCCGGTTCTGACAAAGGTTTGAATCTGGATTTCCGGCATCTTGCATAAGCAGGTTCCAGGCAATTTGCAGTCTAGGATCAGACCTGCAATTCCTTCTGTGAACTGACAGACTATTAAAGAACTACAAGTTCTTTAATAAATTAAAATCAGGTTATGTTCTTCCTACTGTTAATGAATCAAAACATGAAGGCAATGACTGCAACACCTTTGCCGCAATAAAAACACAGGGCAACAAGTCACAGGAAGTATGAACTATTAAAATAAATACAATGGTCATTCCTCCTTAGGACATCTCAAAAGGAAAGACAGATTGATCTTATTACCTGGAAGGGTGATTTTAACTCTGGTGGTGCTCTTGTAAATAAGAACTGAAGAGCAGTGCTGAATGGAATAACCTTTCCCAGAGCTGGGCTGCTGGCAATATGCTCACTGGTCTGGAACAGCAGTGGTCTGGAAAAATATAACAATATACTTGTGAAAGGAAGAAGCTTATCTTATGCATCAGGAAAATGTCTATAGACTACACTGGCAATATTGTGTTAGGATAGAATCATCTAATTTGTTTTACATTAGTCTGCATCTTAGGTTTTCAACACAGGTTCAGTTTGTAAAAACATACAGAAGTTGACTACTGTAATTAAACACAAGAGTGCAGATTTTATACTTCAGTGAAAACAATGAATGTAACTATAGAACCTGCCGTCATACAGAAGTTGCACTGAAAGCAACACCAAAAAAAGTACAATTTGGACAACATTTGCATGACAAAGATTAATAAATCATAGTTACACTCTGCATAAAACTGAAAAGAACTTTACATATTCCTAATTTGCGGGTGGGTGTTGCCCCAAAAGCTCTCAGTTGAATCAGAACTAACACAAGCTACTAAATCAGCTGTGAAATGCAGTTTGGCCATACTGCCAATGGCAAGATCTTGTAACACACCTGAATGACCTCAGCTGTCTGTAGGACATCCCTAGGTCAGCAACTCGTCGACACAGTGGTGCTACTGCTAACTCCATCTGTAAAAACAAACATTTTAATTTGAATTAGATTTTCCCTGAATCACAGAATCATTTTGGTTGGAGGAGACCTTTAAGATTAAGTCCAGCCATCAACGCATCACTGCTAGGTGTTGGTATTGGAACTTGGCATTGAAGTAGCCTGCCTTTAAGCAATAATCCAAACCTGCAGACCAAGTCAGTGACTTCTCAGTGGTGGCTGGATTTGAGACAGGAAGTTATCTTTTCCTCACATACTGCATTGCCCAAGCCAAGACTTCTGCCTTTGAAAAAAACATCCCATGGCAACTGATAGTGATAATCTGTGATTCAGAACAAAAGGGATCTCATGAGCTTTCTGAGACAGAAGCTTTGTTTCTCACAGCAGGTCTATTTTATTAGTGCTGTTTCCTGATGAAGCTCTTATCTTACTGAAGCTCTTATCTTACCACAGCCTAGGAAGAAGGCAAACTTAAGCAGATCTCCACAAACCACCACTATAGAAGTGAAAATGTATACCCATTTCAGCTGGGCACCCTTTCCTTTGGCAAAGGAAAAGGTTAAAGTGCTTCCTTCTTACAACATTTAGTCCCAATTTCTAAGGTACAAAACCTACACAGATTAGAGAGAAAGCAGCTGGGAATTATCACCACAGTGTCATACAAAATAACCAACTGGCAGTGCAAAGCCACTCCCTAAGCCTAAGCCTAGGAACCTTGGAATACAAGTCCCACATCAAGCACTTCCAGGTTGCTTTAAATCTGCATTTTATACTACACAGAAACTCACAGAAGCAGAAAATTAACAATAATCCAGGAAGGAGAAGTAAGGATCTTTAACTTCTGCTTTCAGATAAATACTCTGGCCCTGCTTAATAGCCTGTCTCCCTTCTGCCCTTCTCCTCCCACATATCTTCTTACTCTAGGCTATGAACTGGCCCCTTCTCTACAGCTGCATGAGATCCCTGTCCTGTCTCCCTGTAACCGTTGCAGCCTGAGGACTAGGTTACCTCTACCACATGCAAGTGCAAGGGGGGTCTTGTTTCTTGGGCTGAAAAGCACATAGAAGCCAGCTCTGCAGCTTCTGAGCAAGCATACTATCCACCAGTCAGTGTGAAAGGCACACAAAATTGGAAGCAAACGTTCCCACACTTGAGGAGGAGCCTTCAGGTGCTGCGCCGTGTGCTGAATTTTCCAGCACAAGAGAGTAAGGCTGAGTGCATGCTCCCAGGACAGGCAGGTTCTCACTGGGGATTTTTTCAGGGAGGTCCTCCAACTCCAAATTGCAACGAAGCTTAAGCCAAGTTCAACATGTTGTTACCCTGGATCTCTCAGCACATGCTTCTGAGCATATATGGGAGCCAGAAGGCTGCTCTGCTGCACAGGATCAGTAACAAGTAGCCAAAATGAAGAGGTAACTAAGTAGGCTTTGCGGCATCATGGTACAAGAACTCTGACCCTGAAACACAAATGGGAGGAAGACTGGTTTCTCCAGAGTTTTATTTCGGGAATCAGTACTGGCTAGGGGCAGCTGGAAGAAACTGATATGCTGCAGGATCTGATGTCCTAGCTCTGGTGGGAGCTGTGGACTTGTAACTTGTGAAGAACCAGGGAGAAGATAATTCTTTTATGTTCTGTAGAGAATTTGGTATCGGCAAACCGCCAGTCTGACTTGAGGAAACAGAGATGCTCAGATCAAACTGTACTCATGAGAGGAAAGAAATCCCAGCACAGCAAAATGTGATTTTGCTTATTAAGTTTTAAATGACTGTTTCACTCCTGAAACATAATATGATGTAACAAGATGTAAGAGAAACTTTCTACAGCTCCTTATTAAGTTCCTTATTAAAACAAATTTTAAATTATTTCTGTTGAATTTACTTGGCAGTTTCCATAAATCAACTCTAACATACTAAAGAATAAAACTTACTTTAGAAAGTTTTATTACTTCATCCTCAACCTTTATTCACTGTAGAAAATTATTAGTACCACTAGAAGCAGATAGATTTATTGGCAGCAAATGTTTGACTTGTGAAGTACTAGTGCCAAAGGAAAAAAAATGGTTTAAGCTTTGCAGCATACTATACCATCTCAAACTGACTAACAAGAGTGGGAATGAGTGAAAAATAATGTGGTAAAAATGTTTGTAAACCACAGAAACTTTTTTGGTTGGTTTTTTTTTTTACACTATTCTGCTCTTGTGTTAGAAGCCCATCTCTCCAATAAAAACTGTACTTTGCACAGTAACTAAGATTGCTTTCTTCCCTTAAATTTCAGCTATTTGTCCAACCCAATGATGCAGTGAGATGCTACAGCATCTTTCTGCTGTTATAAGTGGGGGCTTTTGTGTCTCCATTGAGGATTGTGCCAGCTGGCACCACTGGCCCAGGAGTGTGTGCCAGGGAGGAACCGTGCAGCTATAACAGCTGCTGCTTGTAAGGTGCAAGAACTGGGCAGGGGACTGAGCATACATCACTCCCTGGTTTTGCTACCTGTCATCAGCTGAAGCTGTATCAACTGTTGATTCATGCAGCATGTTTATACTGCAGCAGCTTTTGCTATGGTATACAGCTATCGTTTCCAGAGCATTTTGGTGAGCTTTTACACGCTGAGTGATGTTTTTGCCTGTCTGCAAGCCAGTATTTGCATGATGTGTGCAAAGTCTTCCATCCAGCCATGTCCTGCGGACTTCAGATACGGAGGACAAGTAGCGTCTTTTGTTTCTTTTCCAAATGTCTCTCTCAGAACTGAGAATTCGGATCAAGCACATCCAAGCATTAATTTGAAACTACAGAGGCTGAATCAACTAATGTGAGACAATCATTAGCACAGGACCCAAGAGATACTGTAGGAAGTGCACATTCCTGACAAAAAGGATGAGGCAGCTACAACAGGCGGCCTAATGATGCTGCCTCATTCCTACTAACTGTTCAAAATCCATTGCTTTTCCATGATCATTCATGTTATTTTACTATGCTTCGCAGAACACAGTGGCAGACCCTTGCACATCATATGCTTCTTCTCAATGATTCTTGCTCTCTAAGCTCCAAAAGGCTGTATTATCTTTTCTTCTCACATGACCTTGCCATAGCCTACGGCTAGGTGGTCAATTATCTGCTGAACTATTCGCAGGCTAGCCACATTGTAAAAAATACATCACATGGTTGGCCTCCCTAATTGGATTATGTTCAGCAACCCAAGGGTGAAGTTAATATGTAGTCTAGATACAGATAATGCATATCTATTGAAGAATGCTTTGAAAAACCTCATAGTGAAGTTATTGTTTAGTGCCTATTGTGGTATTTTCAAGATTTCTCACTACTAAATAGTTGGGTTTTTGGCTGGAAAATCTTAAATTTTCAGCAATTACATTTCCTCCTGGCCAAGATGAATTCTATGTTTTTAAATCTTAACTCAGAATGCTTTTTGTCTAGCCATTCACCAGGAGAGAATGCTTTAACAAGCAACAGAGCAGAAGATCTCTGTACTACCATATGAAAGAAGCTGGTCTTGAAGGGATGCAGAATTTGATTTCTCTGCCACAGAGCAATTACAAAATACTTTATTTTAAGTGAATCCTTCAGCTTTAATATCTCCCAAATACCCCACATCAGAAAAGAATCCCCCCCTGCTCCAATAAGAGAGTTAGCATTATACATTAAGTGCAGGAGAGAATTCTTCACAGGAAGAGTTATTGGCCATTGGAATGGGTTGCCCAGGGAGGTGGTGGAGTCACTGTCCCTAGAGGTGTTCAGAAAAGGATTGGACGTGGCACTTGAATCCACGGTTTAGTTAGTCATGAGGTGTTGAGTAATAGGTTGGAATTGACAATCTCTGAGGTCTTTCCCAACCTTATTGATTCTATGATTTCTGCCTTACATGTCACTTCAAACATACACCTGCACTATGAGAAGATAGGAAATCATGCCTTCACGCCACGACGCATATTTCTAGACTAGTTTATTTGTGATTTGTATTATTGAATAGCTACTTTCCTATATAAGCTTATAAAATTTATGCAGCAGATGACACATTTCCATGCCAACTATTACTGCAGATTCCTCATTTCCTCAAAAAAAATTTCTCAACTGATCATGCTTATATTTCTTACATTGCATTATATTCTAATATTTGCATTGTCTGGCACTTCCATCACGTTTTACAAAGGCCCGAACTACAAGCCACCAATCCTGAAGTGTGCCTGAGTATGAGTGCTGCAACAAATCTGAGTAACAAGCAAGTTAAAAGGTCCTCTGGAGAAGCACTGACACTTCCCAAAAACACAAAATTTGAAAAATCATCAGGGCTCACTTGCATTCAGACAATTTTTTTTTCAGTCTGACCAGTGCTGAATTTAAAAGTAATATTTGGTATTACATATATGAATACTGAATTATAGCCACTTTAAAAATACTGTAACAAATGAAAACAAACTGCACCACTGATTTATAGAAGTGAACTGAGAAGTAACCTTGTGCAATTGCCTGGGTAAAAACTGAGAGCATGTAGACTGCAAATATCTCACATGAGAGTCCCAAGGAACAACAAACACAGTATGGGTTGCAGCACTGCAGACATTTTCTAGGGCTTAAAATGCTTCCGTGCTTCTGTGAGAACTGATCTTCATGAAATCACATTCATGATATTCAGGCATATACCAAGCCTGTCATACCTCTGTTTACAGCTGCCACACTAGCATACCCCTCATGTTACTGCTGAAACATCTGTAATGCACAAGACAGAAAAATACAATACTGACACAGGAAGCAGGGTAAGACAGGGAATTTGACAGAATTACAGCAGTAACTCCTGTCTCAGTAGCTGAGCCTCACTCATGAAGTAGTGCACCTCATTAAATCCAGTTCTCTATGAAGAAAACTTGAGGCTTCAGTTTTCCCCTCTTCCATGTAAATACCTGTTGTTTTGAGGCAAATTATCAACCATAATACATTTCCAGTGCAAATATTTTAAATTTTACTCTCAAAGTTATTATGCTGCATATAAGGCAGATGTAAGTAAAACTCTGAGTGCCCTGAACAAAATTTGCTGAAGCATATGAGATACCCAAAACCTTATTCAGCCCCAGATTATTTGACTCACGCATGTTTGTAACAGCATCTTTCCAGGCAGACCCTTTCCTTTGGGTTTGGCTTTAGTCCAGCAATGCAGTGCCTTTCTGGGACTGAGAAAAATCCTACAGGCAGCATTTATGGCCATCTGGAATAGTTTATCCTTTCCATCAAGATAGCAGTCCAGCTAAATACCTGTTCCCTGCATTCCTCAGTTCAAAGCAGCAGCAACAAACTCCCCTTCTCTTTGAAGGCATCTTTTCCTTGACAAAGCCATGTGCCACATGAATGAAAGCATGGAATTGAAATGAGTCCTGCTTCAGATTTACAGCCCCATTTTGGCAAACTTGCTCTGATCTGGCCAGAAGTCCTGGAGCTACCAAGCACATGCCCAAAACCCATCAGTTTTTCTGGGGATGTGGGAGGCCAGATACACCCCAGAAAACATGAATACAAGACAGTCTCCACCTGCAACATGTTTTGGTCCATTTTCTGTTATCCTGAGCAATAGGATATAGTGTCCAGGCCATCTGGGGCACTACAGCCCCTGTGCAGCCTGGAATGCCATGAAGAGTTCTGGACAAAGAAAACTCAAAGGCACAGACTGAGCATTGAGGTGGCTGTATGGTGCTAGTTGGACCCAGATCCAGTTCTTGTCTTAAGCCCATTTTTAAACAAGCCAAAAATATGGTGCAATCTGAAAATGAGAAAAAACACAAGGCAGCCCTTGCTACTCATCAGAAATGATTAAAAACCCACTTTACTCAGGAATGAGTGACTCACAGATAAGTGACCCAAACCAGCCACAATCAGAAACAGAGATGGCAGAGATTCTTCCCTCCCTGCCTTCCTCTCCTACCTCAGTTACCTACTATCCATCTCAGCATACATATCCTACTCAGCATGCAGAAGGTGCTAATTCCCTTTTCTACTTGGATAACAATAACTGGGGCCTTCAGCTGTATTATTTGGCTATTACACAGTGTCACTATTGATGGATTCATTTTGACTATAGTAAATAATGAACACAATTAGTGGATATTAATCTAGAAATATGCATTGTGTTTAAGTCCAGTATGAGAGCGAGGTAAAGCAGAAAGGCAAGTAAGTCAATCAGCTCATGAAGAGAATCCCACAAGAAAACTGCCTTTCTGTTACCAACAAGGTAGCTCTCCCACAGGACGTTCGTGTTTCTTTAGCCTGTCTCCTACACTGTGATTAACCACTGTGGGCACTGTGATATATAAAGCAATCAAGAAAGCAACACATCGTTTCATTAGAAGAGAGAGACAGATTGAATGAATGGTGACAAATGATGAACACACCAAAGCGGTCAGGCCAGCAGGATAAAAGGTCAAGACACAGCTGAATTTAAATACAAGAGCCACTTTACAGGAGGCTCCCAGTCCTCTGTGAATGTGCCTTATGGTGACAAGGGATCTTCAAGTACTTAGTGGATGCATTTTTCAGCATACAGTATCTCATCAGAAAGGGTGTGTACAGCTGGAATGCACCAATCCCTACAACTCTTAATAAAAACCTTTGATACTTCTCAGAGAACACAATGAAGTGAGGGTAAAATGCAGAGATCAGAATTAAGAGTACCTGTGCAAAATCAGCCGCAAGCCGCATCTTCCCACCTTCACCAAGGGGCCTTATTAGACTAGCGTTGCGAATGAAAAGTTCAATTGCTCTTTGGGACATGGCTTCAGTGTTATCAAAGACAAAGTCAAAACATTCAAAATGTCTGAAGTAGTCATTCATAACTCTTAATATAAAACCCTGAAGTTCTTTCATGTACAGAGAACAAGGGACATCTGGTTTTCCTGAGCTGGATAATGACCTGAAAAACAAGGAAAGAAAAAAGAAAGGGGGACAGTTAAATTCATCTTTAAAACACAACAAAAAAAACTACTGGATTCTTTAAACATTTTTTTCTGTCCTTCAAAGTCATGGCATGAATTGTAGAGTCTCATTTCTACTCAGAAGAAAGACCATGTAGCGTGCTCTGAAAATGTAGTCAAAAAATATCTCTTTATGAGCTATTTCCATCTCAACAACATAAAGGAAACCATCCCACTCTTACCCAGCTTGGAAAGCCTCCACCTGTTTGGCACTTAAACCTCAAATTCAGCTCCTAAATTTAAATGTCCCAGTTGTTGATCTGAATCTCTAATAACAAATCAAAAAATACAAATGTAGGTCACAGGATTACTAGCTGTTTTCTGCATATAATTAGTTTCCTAGATTCCTCCAATCCCAGGATTGTAAAGTTAATCCAATTATCACAGAAGCAGTGCAGAAGCTACAGGACACACAAATCAATCACCTTTCTCATTCTGTGAATCACAGTCAAGCAAAAGAGCTCTTCCTAACTCAGGAACCTGAGCACACAGGCTATCAAACAGAAGTTGGACTTTGGCTGGAATCAGTTTGTCCACCTAGTGCTAGTGGTGGCAAAGAATAAAATTCAAAGGAAAAATTAAAACACCTCTGAAAATATACATTTTCAGTGAATTCCCATGACCGAAAACAGGACACCTGATGACAATATAAGCAATTACAACCAAAGTAATGCTCAGGAGGGAAGTCTCTTATTATACATAGGACCCAAGATCTTTGCACATAAAGACTACTGGGCATGTTAATTAAAATGCTATAGGAAAACAGCATAATACACTAAACCTGAGCTTTCAATAAAAAATATTTTGAACTATTTAATATTTAATGATACTTTAGGAAAATTTCTCTGATTTTGAATCAGAGGCTATAGACTTTACTTTGAGAAACAAGAACATTGACAGCTCTGTAGATTGTCTGTGAGTCCATAAGACAAAAGTTTTGAAAGCAAAAAGGATTTTTTTTATGCACAAAAATGGCCTCTTCTTGGCTTTATTTTTCTACTGAAATTGAATTTTACTCAACAGATATGCTGGGGGGGGGGGGTGTGTGAAAAAAAAAAGGGGAGAAGACAGATGCTACCTGAAATTTTGTTTCAATAGATAGCTGTAATTCTGCTTTCTATGTTCATCAAGCATCGCCTTCCCCTCAACAAAAATTGGCTCTTGCTCCAAGGACATTGTGGCAATTCCCATCTACTATACATATGCAGGACTTCTTACTAAAGCAAAGGAAAATTTAAAAAATATTTCTAGTTACCCAGAAAAGTCTTCCTGGTGCATAGTGATGATGATAGCTTCTATTGAATCCCCTACAGAGCTCAGCAACAGTTGAACAGCACTGCCCATTAGATCATGGACTGCCTGAAATAGAATAACAAAAAGGCAGAAGGAAACAGAACCTAGAAGCATTTGCATTTTTGACACCTCAAAAATACCTTGACAGCTGTGCTTTCTGTTATCTTTCATCAGAAACTGCTAAATAGAAGACAAAAGCCTAAGACAGTATTTCTGCTTAATTGATTTTACCAGTAGAGTACAGAAATAAGGCTGTTTACTACAACTATCTGGCATTCCTGGTTTGTACATGTACGTGTTATGGTGCGCACAGTTCGTTCAGATGCTCGTTCCCCAGACACTCAAGCTGCCCTTCATTCCTCTGCACATGATGAGTGCACAGCAGGATGGATGTGAATAAATGTTATCTACAGAGGGCCGCACAGCCAACCACATGGCTCCGCAGAAAAACACCAGGTAGTATAAAAATCACAATTTTACGTGTGTTGAGAGGGTAAGGAAGGATGATAGAGAATCCAGTTATTGCTGTGTGAATGCTGCAGAGAAAGATGTTTATTTTCAGTTAGGTGATGCCTGGGTTCTGACCATTATGAGAATATTCCTGAACATAAACATTACTCGAGCACTGATTTGCACATGCAACATAAATGTAGCTGCAGGCAGAACAGAATTTCCAAGTATCTGTGTATTTTTGACTAACATATATTAACACAAAATAGTACCTGGGAAGATAAATGCCCATTTTAAATGTAGCAAAAGCACAGCCCTATCCCTGTAGCACACAAGACATTCAATTACCTTTAAGGCCGTTGTGACGGTTTGCTCAGCAGCTACTGGAAATGAGCTCTGATTGGTAACAACCTGAAAATTTTAAAGCAATTGTTAACAGCCAACCTTCAAATTATTAGAATCTATAATATTTAATTTCACTTTAAAACATACTGAGTTATCCTTTGTAATGAGTGGTTTATATAGGTATAGATAAGTATCAAATGTCTTTTATACAGACAGAATTTTCAAGTATCAGTCCTGTGCTCTCAAATTTCCTATAGAATCTGCTTCTGCCTTTGCAAAGAAATCAAAGAAATTGAGTTCAGCTGAAATTTTGCTGAAGGCTTAACAGAATCAGAATAAAAAGAAGTGAGGTGTTCTCCCACTGCAAAGTAAAGAATTCATGAAGAACTATACAAGCAGCTCATTTGAAAGAATGGCTGCTCTTTCTCAGCATTATGACTGTTAAATACTTATGTGCAGCTACAACAATACTAGAATTGAAAGTCAAGGAATCATCTGAAGGAATATTCTACCAATTTCCTTGCAGTTATGAACAAGCTATACAATAGTATTTTTAAGCCAGATAAGTACTGAACTCTAAGACTGAATCATGTCAGATCTCCCTCCAACACTAAGGCACAGGAGGTTCATTACTAAATACACCAGAGAAAGCAGACTTAGAAGTTGATCTACCATCTGTTTGCAAAATCCAAGCAAATTTTATAGGCTTTATAGCTTTTTTTAACATTCTTTAAACATATCCAGAGTCAGGAGTACTCGTGGTCTTTTTTTTCAGGCTAGGTTTTAAACATAATTAACTATGACTATAACAGTTTGTTTTAATTTACAGAGGCTGTGTAAACATTGACATCACTAGTAAACTGGAGTTATTCATAACTGTGTTTAGTCCTGAAAACATTTCTTGGCCCAACTTTGGTCACAGCAACAATGCATGGAGATATCTGTGATGTGATGCTTTTCTTGATTTCATCCTTTTCTTCCCCTTTTGTGTTTGACCACAATTGTGGGAAAGCAGTGAGGGTCACCTGAGAAAAGTAAGTTTAGACTAGGAGAGGTGCAGACAAGGACTATTAAGCTGACAGGTACAAAGGCAAATATTACTTGACAAGGTTTTGTTTTGTTTGTCCCAGAACAATAGCTGTGAGATGTAATTACTCTATATAATCGCATCTTTCACTCTTTTGCTAATACTGATGATCGGTCACATAGCAGTGCTTACAAGGGCTAACCAAGTCTCAAGGAAGTTGTAGAACTGCATAGTAAGGTACAGCTCTTAACCCAAAACCAGGCTGTATTTGTCAGAGTTCTCATCAGCTAATGGGAGAATATGCAAAGAAGTTAACATGGCGAGAAGAGAAATACCAAAGGAAGCCTACCTTCTGGACTGACTGGTGCAGTCTGTACAGCGAATTAACTACAGCCACATTCCTCCTCTGTCCCTCTGTGAGGGGGCCAATCACCTGGCTGGCATCTCCTTGAGTAGACAGCTGTAATGATTGCAGAAATTGTTAAAACAGTACTAGCTCTTTAAACAGTGCATCACCAGAAAAATAAAGTTAACATTTCAGTAACAATGTTCTTCCATTTAACTCATCTTGATTCACATGATTTCCACCGCCAGGTAATACAACAGGAGCTATAAGAAACTGCTGTTTCAGCTCCCCAACATAGCACTCAGAACCAGATCTCTTGGAGATACCTATTTCCAACATGCTTCAACTTTGTAATCTCAGAGTCAGGCACAGTCACCCACCCAAGGATGCAGTACAAACTAGCAGCAACAGAACTGAACTGGTATGCCTTTCCATATACCTTCAACCCTTACCTCTGTTAACCATTCAAGCCTCTCGTTTACAACTCTGTTTCTCAAATAGACGGCTTACAGCTTTGTACGTTATTAGTGGCTTCTAAGTGAACAGGAAATTAGAACTGCAAGGACCAAAATTGCTGGTATGCCTTTAGAAAGAGCTCCATGCATGAATTTTTCAGATTTTTTTTTTTAAAGTTCCACAAAGCATGCACTTTTTATCATTACCACAGAAATCAAAGTTCCACATGATACATAAATAGCAGTTAATTACAGAGCAGACCCATAAGGATACCACAGCATATGTTTCTAATTTAAAGTAAAATAAATTCTAATTGGGAAACTAAGGAAAATGTTATTGTGCATTGAAAGCTGCAAAAATGCAAAGACTCAACAAAAGGCTATGAGAATACTAGAATTCCATCTAAAAATTGCAGCAAGAATAGCTAGATGGTTTTACTGAGATATAATTATCTGAATAGTTATCTATATTTCAGCATACAAAAATTAAACTCCCGGAAACTCCCAAAGATGCCTAGTTCCAAAAGTCTCACAGTAAAAATAAATTCAACTCATTGAACAAGTCATCAAGAGACTTATATGAAGTGTGTCTTTAAACACAATTGCAGGTCCTACAGAAAGCTCCTAAACTAGAATTGAATATGCAGCAACAATTGTTTGAAAGCAAAAGGAACAAACATAATGTGTACATTTTTAGGTTATGGGAAGCAGTGAATCTTTACTAGTGAAAGACTATTCCTGTACTTCCCATAGCTTCCACTTGGCATAAACACAGACATCATGCAACCAAAGCTACTTAGTATTTGCCAGCGTTGCTAATAATGCACGTTTTAGAGAAGTTCTTGCAGCACACAATAGCATTACAGTGGCAATACCAGTTAATTTCCCTTTCTTCAAATTTAGGGACTATTTCAGGATAAATAAGTTTCTGAGGCCTTTGCAGAGGGAAAAATCTTTTTCCAATGTGTCTTCAATTATTTGACATCAGAATGCATCCTCAGACTAGTTGACAAAGTATCATCTCAGCATCTTCCTGCCTTTTTGATGAGAATAGCCACGTGAGTTTCTTTCCTGCTAGTTCTATTTGACTAACTTGACTGGTTTTAGGAATTCTGCTTCTCAGGCTTACAGCTTCACAGATTGATAATAAAAGAACTATTCAGAGATACACCCTGCCCACACAACTGACCACCGTCCCAGAGCCCAACAACCTGTTTTTTGCACCTTTTTTTAAGCACTGTACAGACTATTCAGTTGGAATTTTGCACATTTGCAACTACTAAAGACATTGCTAAGACAGTAACATTTTACATCCTGGTTGTATAAATTTCCATTCTTTGGAGTTTACTGTAAAGGTTTCACAATTCCTTTTTTTCAGATGTGACAAAATCATTAGGCTGTGCCTATTTTACTGGCAAAACCCCTTAGTACACAAGGGCCACAGCACACAAAAACTTCATAGACCAGGTCTAAAAATTCCTTACAATCACCCAATCTTTCTAAAATTGTTTACTATAATAAATTCCCTTAAATCAATAAATTTGAACTTCAACAGCTAGAAGTGTTGATCCCTTGTGTACCTTAAAATAAAACCACTGGTCTAAAACAAAGATGATTGGAAAACTCAACTCTTGTAACTAATAGTAAGAATTGGGCGTCCCAGGGCTCCCTAGGACTGCTTCTCCTGAAAGTGTGCCATGGGAACATCTGGCATCTACATGGGTAGGCATGCCCTACCATAACAGAAATAGCTAGCAGCTACACTGATGGGCATGCCTTTTCATCACAAGCACATCTGGTGCTTAACATGGGTAGGTGTGCCCTACCACCTGCAACAGTAGTCTATGGTCATTGTTGCTACCTCTTGCTGTCACTACAATGATTTCTATGACCTTACTTTGAGGCAGGAAGACTCTGTACAGACTGTGACATGGTTCATGTACATACAGTTTGTCACTGGCATGTTTCTGGATTTCAGGTAGTCTATTATTCCAGTATTTCAATGCCTCAGGCTGACTTCTTGACACCTCTAACATTCATTGTACAATCATGTACCCAGGTACAAAAATGCCATTGTTGTGTCTCCTTGTTTCCAACAAACCATGGTTATGGCCCATTTACTTTAGACATAAATCATCCCTCAATTTATTTTCCATCACACCAGGTTTTATTAATAATTCACATTCATCATTCAAACAGCAGTGTTTTGAAGTTCTGTGCTGGACACAGCATACACATTTAAGGCCAGTGGTAATATAAGTCTTTCTCTGTTACTTGTCCACTGAGGATTGCAATACATAAATAGGTTGTCAAATAATTTTGACATTTAGCCACATCCACTCAGATGACAGACACAGCCCAACAGCCTTCTTTTTGATGGGGGCAGTAGAGACAAAATCTGATACCTTTTTAATCAGTTATATTAATCCAGAAACACAGAAGGCCAGGAGAGTAAATTTATGCTAAGCAGAAATAGGGAGGACAGAAGGGGTGACTTCATACCAAAGAATTTATTTCAGGAAAGAAACAATTATGTGTAGCTGTAGGACCAGATGCCTTCTCCAGGGAACCATCACTCACCCTGAGAGCTAGTCTGGCCTGCTAGCTGAAAACAGAGAAAAAGAAACCATACTGAAGCCAGACTTGAATAAGCAGTAACAACTCGGACTGAACTGTTGCACTTTTCTGTATTTGTCTTTAAGCAATGCAACTGACTCCCTTCCACTCTTCACTTTAGTTGGGTATACTAATCTGCTTTTGCTTCAATGCCTGTCTGCTATTTACACCAATTTCATGGGTAGTAGCAAAGTGCAGGTACCTCATTACCCAGCAAGTGGCAATAGTGCAGTGGATGACAATGTCAGTACAAGCTCCCTTTCCCAGTATCAGCTACCAGCATACCAGCAACATGACATGCTCATGAGGAAGAGTGGAGTGAGGTAGAGAAGTCTCCCAGTAATGTAATACTAGCAAAAACTTTTTTATCAGCACTAGGACAATGGCTATGTCTTCTGATACCCTCAAAAATGTGGATATGAGCTTCTACCCCAAGCAGCCTTTCAAGAAAACTCAAAGGGCTGCTGTTAAACTAAAATGATAAAGAAACACTGAAGGCACTGCCTTTCTGACATGTACACAAGGACATTCTCCAAGGTAGGAGGACGAAATCTGTGGGTTCAATCCAATAGCTGACCAGATGGAGGAAACTGCTTAGAAGGTTTTTCTTGAAATCAGGTGGTTTATTGAATCAAAAAGGACCCTTGTAGAAGCTGATACAAAAAATGTCTCATGAAGAGGAATAAGAAGACTGAAGGCCATCTGACTGGATGCAGCCTGACATAGTAAGCCATGACTGGCCTTGTGCTCTCACCAAATTCAGAAGTCTTTCTGGAAAATATCATCTTTTAGTTTGTATCCTTCATCATACCAACAGTTACAGTGCTTCACCTACAGGTGCTTCATAGTGGGTCAATAAGTAGCCTAACGAAGAAAATTTCATTAATTTCCTGCACCTGACCATGTGCAGGAAAGCACAAAGTAGAGAAATAAGCACTTCTGTTGCGTAATTCATCTAGCCTATTTTAGAGACCCTCCTCTAGAGAGTCAATGCACCCTGCACGTACTTATTTCCCTCTGCTAACTGTAAAGGGAATCTAAAGCATTAGATAGACACAGGCAGCTATACTGTCTGAAGTCACATTAGATGTACCCCCTTTGCATAGACATGTTTTGGAAATATGTGCTGGAAATAACTAGATCAAGTGCTTTGCATTTTACACATTTCTGTGCTTAATACCCAAGAACAGACATGTAATTTGACAACATGGATTTGAACTTGTATGTTGAAACATGTGCTATGAAATTGCTTTGGGTTTAAATTCCTGTTTTCACCAGGAAGCAATGAAAGCAGAATTTAGATTAGGATGTGAATCAAATCACCCCTCGGGTTATAAAAAAATGCTAACTGCATGTGTCTTTTTTTTCCCTATAATTTGTGTCATGTTTCAAAATGACTGACTTCTCAGCTCAGAAGTGAGCTGGTTTGCTACCATTCCCTTCACTGATTAAACACTTTGTGACAAAGCTCAGTTTCACACTAAGTAACTAAATCTTGCGTGCATCCTTGTTGACAGCCTTTGGGAAGCTCCATTTATATTTCTCTTCTCTGAAACAGCCTCAGCAAACCCACTCTCTAAACAGCAGGAAACAGCATTGTAATTTAGGAGTAGAGAGATCTTAAACAAAAATAAGACGAAAGTAGTGTCTCTAAACAAAGCATTTGATCCAACTCAAGTATCACAAGATAATGTGTTTTGATGGCACAAATTGAACTCCCAATTGTCAAGCTGACATTTGCAGGAATAAATACACTCTTAATAGAAGCAGCTGATGTGGCGGTACCTCTGGCAGAAAACAATCAATCCATCTGGTACTTGGCTTCCTGCCTGATCCTGGCAACTTATTATAAATCACAAAATGAATTTACAGAGTTTCTGAGTCAATAGGTCTTGGCCCTGGGATCTCTCCCATAAGCTACAAATAATTTGGATTATTTACTATTAGGTTCAATGTTTTCCATATAGCAGAAGGAAATCTTTTGTGTTTCTTGGATGGAAAGAGATTGTACAAGTTTACCAGAATCAGTTTGCTAATTTTGCTAAAAATTTTAACAGCTCAGCAGAGAAATACAGAAAAATCTATGCTATGCCAGCTAACGTAGTGGCCTCTTGGAGTACAATTTGCAAAGAGACACCAATTTACGGGTTTGAAGTGCAGGATTTGAATGAATGTGTTGGGGCAAATAAGGTCCTTCCTTGACTGGTGAGGACTGAAGTCAAAGTTAACGTTCTGATTTAAAAACAAACAAACAAGCCCCATCCAACACTGAAATTTAAGAATAAATAACAAATAAGAATTTCTGTTCTTGGAATGACTTCTAATTTTTCATAGCAGAAGAAATATTTCAAGATATGAAGAAAGGAATAAGCTGCAAGTTCAGGTAATAACTTAAAAGGTACATAAAAACATTTATATTGCACCTTCAGGACATTCTTGTAGCTTCCTCAGAAGAACGAAGATTTTATATTCTAGGAAAATAGAAAAGGAGGTCTCTGATGAAGATATTCAAAGTCATATTGAAAAAGCATTCCTTATTTATGGAAGAAAAATTTGAAGGAATTGTTATGTTCTTGCCCATAAAAAAGACAGAACATCATGCTCAGACTATTCAAGTTAAAGGAACAGCAACCACAGAACCTTTCTGTTTTGGTTTGGGTTTTTTTGGGGGGGTGGGTTGTTTTGTTTCTCTCTTCTTCCTTAATATTTTCAAAAGCAGAAGAAATGGAAAGAAAACAGAAAATTATCTTTCTGTAATAGAAAGCACAGGATTTATCTCCAAGTATCTGAATCATCTGAGAAGAAAAGCAGTGTACAAATAATCAAAAATGAGTAATACCCTTAAATAATGAGATGCTTTAAAACAACCTTGCTATCAGAAAACCTAAAACAAATTTCTTTAAGGAATCTCAGAGAATCCTAAACCTGAGGCACTGAGAATAACTTCTAAACTTCCAAAAATTATGGCCCTTGTAGTTCACATTTTTTCAGACTCAGATTTATCCAGCCAGCCCATGCCTGAGGAAGATTTCAAGGACAATGTGATGATCCTGATACGTCTGACTGTAACAGCTTCATGAATTTTTCATGCTCAGCAAATTAATGTCCAAGTGACTAATCATTTGTCATACAATACATTTCTACATATAAACTTAACCAGCTACTGAGAATGCACCTCCAGAGGTGAAGAATGGACATCCATCCCCAAGACACATGAGATGGATCCAACACAATAAGGTGATATTCACCTACACATAAAAATTATAATGAAATTACTGAATTGACAACTGGGTTTTTTTGTATCAAGTCCAGGTGATGATTGGAGATTAGAATACCTTTACTGTGCAGAAGGTTATAATTATGATTCTATGAAATGAGCTTTACATTGTCCAACTCTCATTAGAGTTGTTCCAAATTTGCAAAGTTACAAAGTTTCTGTCACATCCATATACATTTAAACCAAATCCATTTCTGCATCACAGAACTTGGTTTGGTATCAAATACGCCATTTCGTTACAGAGTGCTCAAGATACAGATTGTGTAATTTTGCCCTTTTTTCTACCTGTTAGAAAAATTACATGCTAGCTCTAAAGCAGACTTTTAACCACTTTGCCAGCAAGATAAAATGAAGTACAGTACTCTCAAAATCAGTCTTATGCCTGGATGATTTATTCTGGAGATTATCTAAAAACCAACCAACCAAACAAACAAACAAAACCCTCCATGTGAGTCACGATCTAACAACCAAGAAACAACATGAGAATCAAGAATCATGAAGCTATTTTTTAATGCTAGAATAGAATTAACCAGGTTGGAAGAGACCTTTGAGATCATCAAGTCCAACCTATCATCCAACACTATCTAATCAACTAAACCATGGCACCAAGCGCCCCATCCAGTCTCTTGCTAAACACCTCCAGTAATGGTGACTCCATCACCTCCCTGGGCAGCACATTCCAATGGCCAATCACTCTTTCTGTGAAAAACTTCTTCCTAACATCCAGCCTAAGCCTCCCCTGGCACTGCTTGAGACTGTGTCCTCTTGTTGTGGTGCTGGTTGCCTAGGAGAAGAGAACAACTGCCAGCTGGCTACAGCCTCCCTTCTTGCAACACATTCTGGGTATTTCTCCTTGTCATTGGGCAGACAGGGGCACAATCAATGGAGAACTTGTCTAGCCCAGCCTTTCTCCAACTTTTGCTAGACAACCACTAGTACAGATTGAAAAGTTCAAAATAAAATCCTATTTCTGTTAATACTTGGAGATAAGCAAGCACAAATCCTTCTCACCCAACTGTTCTACCATTGCAATATTTCAGCTTCAAAATCCCCTCTTCCTTCCATTGCTGCTTTTCTTAATAGTTTTACTGATTGAGCCAGGATGTTTCGATACAGTCTGGGGATCAGCTATGATACCCTAAGACTTTTAGATTCTAGACAAAATAAGGTATTCATATCGCTTATCATCTCCATAACCCACTGAAAACAGTTAATTTAAATCTTTGTTTCCCTCATCAAGCATAAGAGATGTTTTGTCTTCTATAAATGACACTATCTCCTCAACTCAAAGTTTAAGCCGAATCAATTTTTGTTTTCTCTTCCATTTGGCATTACAGCATTTTCTTTCCTCATTCTCTGTATTGCAACAAAGTTTACAAATCAAGGGGAAGCATTAGTAAATTAGAGATTGCTTTTAAACAGCTAAAATATAAACTGAGATTAGAGCACATCTAACTGCAACCTCGGCAGTTAGATCCAGAGATCCTGGGAGATCCGTGAAGCCACAGCTTTCAAAACTGCAAGCATTTGAGTATTTTTTGATTACCATACTTGAGATGCATCATAAACCTACAAAGAAAGAAATCATAAAATAAAAACAATGGAGACTCATCTGCCACAATATTCCAAACAATTATGATGATGAGATGGATGTGCAGAAAGCTGGATCATACTCAAAGGAAAGGATCAGCCTTTTTTGCAGAAAATTTGAAATTTTCAGGAGTGGTGTGAGAAGAATATGTTCCATTTTCTCACAGTGTGCCTCTTTAAACTCAATCTCCCAAATAATCTATTCCAATCCATTTTAAATGTTAGCTAATGGCCCGGAGGTATTTAGTAGGGAGATACTAATTCTGAATATTCAACACAAGTGGAAAACTGAAAATATCGTTATGGGTAACTGCAGAAGATTAAGCTACCTGAGCAGCATTAAATAACACCACAGTAGCTGAAGATGGAATTTGGAATATTGCACCTGCAAATCACAAGTTCAAATATAAACTGCACTGAAGGGTGATAAGAGATAAACTGTTTCTCTTTGTCTTACTAGTAAGTGGGCATTTGTTAAAATCTCTGCAATGTTATCGGAGACTGACAATCTTATCGGAAGCCTCGGGAAGGAGACCTGTGATTGAAAAGGTCTGACAGAAGAAAAACTAATCTTTAAAAATAATTCCTATAGAACAGAGACAGAGCACAATGGTAGGATAACACACTGAGCCACACAAGTTTTGTGGGCAATACTAAAAATATTTTAAGTACAACTGCAGCAGAGCTGACTTTCCATTATGTGTATTTTGATGCTAATCTTATGTAATGCATTTGGTGCTGATCAGCATTACAAAGATCAGTGCTCTAAAAATATCTGAACATGACAGATAGATAGATGCTCCTCAGCCTATATCTTCATCCATTATATTCACTAAAAATAGAATATTAAATTACAGAACAAGTTGGATGCACTGGCATCCAAAAAGGTCTCATCTGAGTTGGCTCAAAGAAATATTTGACTACCTGAAGAAAGTTAATATCCACAAGTTTCCTTGTACCCATGCAGCAGTATTCGGAGTTGCCAACTAGCCACAAAGTTACAGACAACTCTTTGTTCAAGGACTAAAACTCTGGTAGAAAACACCAAATGCTATTTGCAAATATGTCGGGTACAGCTGACAGACATTATAAATAGAAAAACATGTTTAGGAAAGCATGTCTTTTGAAGATCTGGCAATCTAAGAAAGTCATAAGGCCAAAAGCAATGTTACTATAGAATTCAGCATCTTCTAACCTTCGCCTTAGATTTATTAACATCACGAGTAAAGAAGTATGAATTCCAGATGCAAGAAAAAAAAATTACTGCAATCTGTGGTTTAAGCTTCCCCTTCAACACATTTTGCATGCTGCTCTCATTCAGTCTCATTCCCATACTGGATATACCCATAGCAGTAAATTAAACAGCATCAGGAAAGGTTCCTGGATCTGGTGCATGATCATCTGTACTGTTAAACTGTTAGGACAGCCACTAGAAAAAGGAATAGCATAGGAATAGGAATAGGATAGGAATAGAAATAGCATAGGAATAGAAATAGGGTAGAATTAACCAGGTTGGAAAAGACCTTTGAGATCATCAAGGCCAACCCATCAACCAGCACCATCTAATCAACTAAACTATGGCACCAAGTGCCCCATCCAGTCTCTTCTTAAACACCTCCAGTGATGGTGACTCCAACACCTCCCTAAGCAGCGCATTCCAATGGCCAATCACTATTTCTGTGAAAAACTACTTCCTCCTAACATCCAGCCTAAATCTCCCATGGCACAGCTTGAGACTGTGTCCTTTTGTTCTGGTGCTGGTTGCCTGGGAGAAGAGAACAACCCCCATCTGGCTACAACCTCCCTTCAGGTAGTTGTAGAGAGCAAGAAGGTCTCCCCTGAGCCTCCTCTTCTCCAGGCTAAGCAACTCCCAGCTCCCTCAGCCTCTCCTCACAGGGCTTGTGCTCCAAACCCTTCACCAACTTTGTTGCCCTTCTCTGGACACATTCCAGCAAGTCAACATCTTTCCTAACCTGAGGGGCCCAGGACAATCACTAGGAAGTTTTTGTCCCAAATAACCTCCAGCCACAGCTGAGGAGAAGCAACATTGCAGAGTATTCTCAAAAAGGGTGCTGCCAGGGAGGCACATGCTTTAGGGAAGGAAAACCTTCACCAGCTGTGAGGCAGGTTGTCCTGCACCAGCTGGCCTCAGAACCTAACAATGTTCCCAGGCACCTTTTGCTGTCTGGTATAGATGTTACTGTTAACCTCCCAATCTGAAGAGAGCTCACAGTTAGATGGCAAATTAAGTCCTGAGTGTCAGTCACAATCCTTTACATTACCTTGCACTCTCAACTGAGAAAGGTAGACATTAATGTAAATATCAGGTGGACAGTGTGGAGCAATTTAATCTACAGCCTTTCTGTAGCAAAATCAGACATGCTTTGCTGATCCTTGTAGTGAGGCCAACACTAATCAGAACAAGCCTCAATGACATAGATTTGACTTCAAACAGATGAAACCAAGCTCAATTACTTACAGCTACTGTTCTGAGAACAGTTATGTGATTTCTTTCCACTCTGTTTCAAGAGTTAATTCAGATAATTTAGGGACAAAAAGTGAGTGATCAGGATTTATCAGCATTTGGGTATGAAGGAGTAGTTAAAACAATAATTAATTGTTACGGTTTTCTGCTTCTTCTGCTTTTTTGGTATTTACTTTCTTAATGTACTATAACTGTCATTGAGTATATGTTATTATCATTATGACACATAAGAGTATTTCACAGTAGCAAAGTCCCAGCTACACTATTTAGTACCAGTTAATTGAAAAGTAGATCTCAGTAGACCTTCAAGACAAAGTTTAGAAATAATGTATATTAGTTGTAATAATAAAATTTTAATGTCAGTTATCATTTTACATTTAAACATTATCCAATTAAATATTCAGAATTAAATATTCAGAACCCTAATCCAGTTAAATATTCAGACCAACCTCTCAAATTGTTTCATCATTGCACTGAAGAACAGTATCAGGCTAAATCAAAGCTTCCCAGCCACTTCCCAAGAACCTTTTACTTGGCTGAGCACATCACTGCTCATGTTACTGCTCTAGTAATGGTGCACATTCTAAAACCATGTCTAACATTACAGAACTCAGATATTTACTGATACAAGTAATAACAATAACTTACAGATATTAACTGTAAATAAATCTCAATGTACTACTGATATCCAGGATAGTGAGAAAGAGGCTGCCTACTCTCTATCATAGGTAACAACTGATCCTGACTTTCACCTTAAAACAACCTAGAATCCAAAAATCTTATTCACCAAAGAAAATTGATTACAGTGGCCCATTGCTTTTAGGATCAGAATAGCA
The DNA here is from genome assembly GCF_014839835.1 of Dryobates pubescens. Classification (NCBI taxonomy): domain Eukaryota; kingdom Metazoa; phylum Chordata; class Aves; order Piciformes; family Picidae; genus Dryobates; species Dryobates pubescens. Next base: position 106,925,544 of record NC_071657.1, on the reverse strand, counting down.
AGTTCTTTATCATTCTGCCTTTGGCATGTCCAACAGCAGAGGTATTTATTATATGAATCAATGTTGTTCCCTTTGAGGATGTGGGACAACTGTTTGGTGCAGGAACTCTAATTTTTGAGGCACTTGTATTTTCTCTTTAATCTCAAAACTCACTTCTATTACTGCATCTTTAGCATTTTAACTTTGAAATATGTAAAACCCACATAGTGTCATTTTCTGCTTTTTGAAGAAGGTTGGAGAAATCCTCAAAATGCCAGGAAGGAATGTGCTCATCTTACAGTGCTTTAAATTTCCAAGTGGCTTATACTAGGCAAACCTGATAATCAGAAAATCCCACAAGCATTGCCCAGGGTAAAATCCTGATGAGAAACCAAGCCTCTGCCATGAGCTGTGGGCAAAGGCTAGATTAGTACCTCTCCCAGACTACTGCCCACAGCCTGTATTTTGGGCCTCCACCTCATTCATCAACTTCTGTAAGATGTACGACACAAGTCCAACCACATTTACTTAAGAGAATTTTAAAAATTATTCAAATTCTGTATTTCCTTCCTCCCTCATGACACCCACTCTCCTTTTCCCATCTTCTGAATGCTTTCTTTTTATGATTGCTTATAGTGGGGAAAGATCTTCATTCTTTCTGCTTGCAGCCTCTTGTCTGTTGGAAAGATCCTTTTTTAAAGCTGTTTTTTCTGAAACATTACTCCATAAAATACAATATTCCACATTTAGGAACCTCTCCAATCACTGGCAATCACCACTCCCACTGATTTCAGCTTTATCTTCCTTAACCTTAGGATAAGTCTGCCTCGTGTAATACGGCCATGCGGACTGTCGTTTTGCCTCTACTTCAAGCAGATACAAACTTGCTCTGCTTGGATCCTATTTGCCATATTAATTATTTCCATAAATCATTAAACTATAACACTGTCCACCCTGGCTTGGAGTGGAGTTAAAATGTGCCCTACCATCTGGGAGCACAGCAGAGTGAGATTGTGCTTGTATGAACTGGGTAAGCATATTATTAAGTATCCACATACAAGGATGTTTTTTTAAGACAGTTTGATCCACCACAAGTTGCTAGCAAAATCACCCCCACCTGCTCTGAAAAGCAATTTTTACAGTCCTGCCTCTGCAAATTACTCTTTGCTTGTTTATTGGCTAAAAGACACCGGGCCACTTTGTCTCTGACAGTGAGCCTTACGGTGGGAGGAGGCAGCAAGACAGCCTCCACAAGGCAAGACAGGAAGGATTGCTGAGGGACTCTGATTGCAACTAATATAGTCTGACAGGAGGATTGTAGCTCTAGGGAGGAAACTAGTAGAGGCCTTCAGGTTCAAAAAGCAGGAGAATTGCATCTTCTCTAAACAACTGCATTTTTATGTTCAACACATTTCATCTATGTGCACCTGGTGGGTGTGTTAGTGTATTTCAATCCACCTACATGCCAAGCTGAATAGAAATAGCACAAAAGTAAAAGAACATACAGTACTTACATTTCTACTCACAATATATGAGGTAACTGAAATCATCACTCTAAAAGCAGAAAGAATGCAACAAAACCCCAACAATAAGTATCAGTTGAAATAGCTCTATGCTGGAAGGGGAATACACTACATGACCAGGGCTCTTCCATCTTCAGTCTCTGTAAGGATCTTGCTATTTATTTTTCTGCTTGTTGGCAAAAGTACACATCTTCTAAAATTTCAGAGCTTTTAACCCTCAATGTTCATGACTTCACTCTACAAGGGATCCAGATCTACATATCAGTAATGGATACAGCTCTATCAACAGGCAACCCAAAACATAGTGATTGCAAAGTTCCCACAAAAACACTTTTAATAAAGGAAAAAATCTTAATATTTCAAGTACAATTAAAATTCAGCTCAGTAAATGACAAAATTACAGGTAATCACCAGGGAAAATACAGTTTTGTATCACGTCCAATCAACAGGTGACTGTAATTTTCATATACCTAAATGAGAAATATGACTTAAAGTAGCAAATTTAATTTAAAAGACTTCTGCAATCAACAAGACATCTGTTTAAAAAATAGACAGCCAAAATATGTTCACTTATTATGAAAGACATGTAGATCAGAGTACATGAAATAAAAAAAAAAAGGGGGGGGGGGGGGAAGGAAAAGGCAAAAAGGTGAACATAGTAGCTATTGTTTCACAATCTGCAGGTATATTCTTGAAGGACATTCACGTTCATTCTGCCAGTTTGACCTAATCCTGTCACTTAGTTTTACAAAGTTTTAAGTTTTATTTTCAGGTGTCAAATTCAAGAAGTTCAAAAGCTCAGAATCCTTCTTTACTCCTACAGTTTTTCAGTTTAAGGTAAGTTAATACAATGTCACAAATCATACACTTGGCAGATCATTTCTATACATCCTTTTTTGAGGGTTTCTTATGAACTTGCCATCTGGCTGATCACAAAATGAGGTACACTTTTGAATGAGCCCCTGGCCAGATTCAGTAACAGAAATGATGAGGAAAACATACCCTGGTGATTTCAGTTACAACAGATACACTTTTTTTTTTCCCAGTTGAATGCCACCATTTGATACTACACTCCATGATAAATAGAGACATAAATGTACCTTCTTTTTTTTGTTAAGTCATGACAACTTTTGCAATCTACTAAAAAACCAGATTTATTTTATGAGCAGATTTCCCTCTGAAATTATGAAGCCATGATCTGGTGTCTTCAAAGGAAGATCCAGGTAAGGCTTATGCTCTAAACATATATCAAAATAATGTAAATATACAATTTTATTTTAAAATTAAGTATTTTTAAGGCCTTCATGATTTGTTCACCTGTGTTCCTCTTCCACACATCAGGCTGCAAACTTCCCACATGTTTCATCCAACAGACAATGGCAAACAAGCTATGTTACTGAATTTCTATTATTTTATAGCTATTCAAAGAGCAGGTGTCTTAAAAAGGGAACAGAATCCATAAATGACTTAATTGCCACAATGTTTTGTAGATAATTCTTACAAAAAATTGTTTAAAAGTATCTCTCTCTAACCATATAAGAAATGAGTATCACCAGAGCCTGCAGAATTAAGTGAAAACCCTTGTTTACAAATACAAGTAGTCAGTAATTTCTTGTGAGCCTGTATTGCAAAAATTTTCATCTCTTCATGAAAAAAGCATTAAAATTTCAGTAACAGACTTCATGAAAAAATTACTGATCTTAAAAATTATTTTTTCATGTGATTATGACATTCCCATGCTACCCATTAGCTTTTTGAGGATTCCTACTCAAAGGATACAGCTCTGGGGATCCTCCCTTTTTTCACTTTAACACCAGATAACAGTGCATGGCAAACAACCAGAACTACTTGACAAATGCAGACAAATCAATGTTTGCTGTTAAATGTACATCAAATAATAAATATAGGGATTAAATGCCAAAATTTTCTTAGCAATATTTTAAATATATATTTGAATAGTTCAGATTTTAGTACCCGATGATGTACCATGTAGCTGACGGAACACCAAATGTTGTCAACTATTAAACTCAATTGAATTATCCTATTGTTACTTTACAACCACAAAATTTATTGCTGTATTAATTAATGAAAATTTGGAGTTATGCAGACAGATTTTACTATCAGTAGATTGTGTTTATCTGCAGGTAGAATGTAACTGAAAAAGTCTCCAAATGCAATGGAAAGCCAATGCAAAAGTTCTGTCTATCTAGATTGATTTACCATAAATCTACAAAGCCAGAACATAGCACAGACAAAACCAACACACTTGTAGAAAAATGAAATTACTTACAAGCTGTTCAGACTTAACACAGTAGAGCTGAATGGTCTTTGCCACATTTTTTGCAACAGCTAAACTCAGGTCTGGATCAACAGCAGCCACATTTAGCTCACTAGAAGCAAAGATTATAAATCTTAATTAATAACTAAACACTGCTATATTTAATTGATAAAGCATTAACTATGAATAAGTAGTTATGTGACATGTCAATTTATAGAGAGTAACACATACAACCAAGTCTTTCTAAGCACCGTAACTCCGTTTACAACTGAACAGGTAATTTGGGAATTTTATATGCAGTGTTCCTATTCTAGTAAAATTGAGCAAAGTTTAGGAATGACACTTCAGTATGAAATCACTATTAGCAAGCCATTCAAAAATATTGACTGCAATTAACTACACTCAAGCTTTGGCAGCAGCCTTCAAATATTACAGGTGAATACACAGTCATTCAACTCTGGAATTACATGAGCTGTGCAGAAATACCCAGGGGACGCCTAGGCTTGACACAACTAATAAGCTGTATTTTAGGCAAGTTTTTATAGTAACAGAGGCCCCAGAAGAATGACAGGGAATAAATGAAAGAAGGAAAAGAATCCTAAATCATTTCCAGCATTTTTTTCATGGAGCCGCCCCAGATAGCCATCATTTGGGGATGCATTCACAAATGCTCTACCGGAAGCAGACAAGCAGAAGGACCATCATGCTGTTAGAGGTGAGATTAACCTTGCCCCAGAACTGGAGAGACACTAGGCACCAGCAGTAACCTCTGAGAACTCTGCAGGGCCCCAAACATCATTAGCCACAGGTGACTACAGAAAACTCAACAGAAATTTCATAATATTTACGTCTTCCCTGCAAGGAGAAAAACAATAGCTATAACCACGCCAAGAGGCATATTCTTTGCATCTCCAACTCCCAGGAACAAGTAGTGACAATATTCAATATTACATATACATTCACATACACATACTGTGAATACTGTCCATCATTTACTGCAAATGTTAATCAGAGTAGTCCTTACCAAATCTTTATAAGGGAAAATATAACATTAGTAATTTAACCATCTCATTTATCAAATTCTTCCTGGAATAGTTACCTTTACCTCTTTTCTTGCTGTTTCACTCTTAGAAAACATTTATACCAGGTATTATCACAATTGCAGCCAAGCAACTATCATCATCTATTTGACACAGAGTAATTAAGATATTAAACATTTACAGTATGTGCAAAGTTTCTCCTCCAGATATTTTGTAAGATCAAACTGAAATTTAAATGCAAGTTATTCCAGAAAAACAAAACACAGAAAATAAATAATAAAATTTAAATAATAACAGGGTGATTATCCCACTGTAGACAGCATTGGTGTGGCCTCATCTTGAGTACTACATGCAGTTCTGGGCCCCACAATTTACAAAGGGTGTAAGGGTCCTTGAATGCATCCAGAAGGCGGCTACAAAGCCCATGAAAGGGCTGGAAGACATATCCTATGAGGAACAGCTAAGGACTTTGGCCTTGTCTAGTTTTTGAGAAAAAGTCTGAGGGGCAACATTACTCTCTATGGCTTCTCGAGGAAGGGAAGTGGAGGGAGGTGCCAAGCTCTCTTCCGTGGTATCCCATGACAGGACACGTAGGAATGGCTCATGGCTGCAGCAGGGAAGGTTTAGACTGGACTTTAGGAAGTTTTTTCTTTATCGGGAGAGTGGTCAAACAACAGAACAGACTTTCTAGAGAGGGGGCCGATGCTCCAAGCTTGTCAGCGCTCAGAAGGCATTTGGACAACATCCTTAATAACATGCTTTAACTTCTGGCTAGACCTGAAATGTCGTTGTAGGTTCTTTCTAATGGATATATTCTATTGTGTTCTATTGTAAATCCTGTCCCAATTCTTACACCAATCAGTTTTATAACTAAAGAGTAATCAATCTTTTACAGCTAAGGAAGTGTCATTTCTCAAACTGCAGCTGGCAAGAACAATCACATTAAAGATTACATTTGGAAATGCATTATATGAGCATACCTGGCTATAGTTTTAATGATGCTGTCAAGCTCATCAGAAGAAGGAGGATTCCGACCTCCAGGAGGGAAGACAAGGTTGATGGGATCAAAGAGTCGAGATAAAGATTTTGACAAATAAGCAGCTTCGTATTGTTGCAGTGAATCTTTCAAGGCTTTTTCTGGACTATAAGACAAAATTACTATATTTTAAATTAAAACACATTATAGCATTAACTCTTTCCAGACCATAAAAACTTTGCAGTGTTGAACCTGATTTTTCTTTCTGTTCTTTAAACACATTAATTTGAAAATAATTCAACAGTGTGTAACACCTGGCTTTTCACTGAAACCATGTAACTAGTGAGGGAGTAATTTTGTGTAGTTCCTTACAGTTCTTAGCACTTTCTGTAAGGCCTGTGTGAAATCCCTAATTGAAGGTGTTCTTGAGATAAACAGTGCTAAAATCACCTGCAAAATATCAGCAAGATATCCAGAACTGCAGTATGAAACCTTTTTTATATTCACATATTTCGTTAGCAAACAGCTTTGATACATTAAAAAACCCAACTGTCTCCTGGCATACATATGCATACAGAAAGCTTCAAATAGAAAGATCCTTCTTACCTTTAATAAACTTCAGTATGCACTATTTCTGATTCTGAAAATGATCAAGCAGTAGCTCTCTCAAACCATTTACCACACTGTCAGAAGTTTGGTGAACTTTTTACTTTGCTTCTATTGAAGTCAATGGTAAGTCTCTCATGGCTCACAAATATATTTAAGCCAATACAAATCTCACATGAAATATTAATTTTATTTTACATAAATCTAGAATCCTAATAAACTTGATAAGCCTGATTCAGCTTGATCTTTCTTATACCTACCACTCAAATCATGTTTATTCTATAATGCATAAATATAAAAACTGTGAATCATAAATTCAGCATTTGTCACACGTCAATGATTGCGGTATCATTAAGAGAAAGCTACTGCTGTAATTGCAACACATACAAAATTGAGTTTCCACCATTCTGCCTTTTTTTTTCCACCCAAAGAGACAAAAAGATAGAACTAGTTTCAGTGTCAGGGACTTTGTGAAAGCCAAGACAATCCAACACGGTAAACTATATAACCTACCAAAAACTCTATAGCTCTAAAATAGTGTTAAACCAATAACTGCACAAGGATAAAAAATGCCTTTAAATTTTTCTCACTTTGACAATTTCAATACTGCTAAGTTCTCAAAAATATTCTGTTTTTTTTGCAGGGTTCAAAGCTTTACATTTTAGTGCCTTAGAATTCATAATACATACTCGTAATCTTCAGTTTTTTGCATGAATATATCTTGTGTATCTTCTTCCATTTGTTGTAGTTCAGCAAAGAAATCAGTAGTTCCACTTGTATTCAAATTCCTCTGAATATTTTGACTATATTGTTGCAGGCGCTTCCACAAGTCATTATAAAGCCTCAGCAATTTAGGGTATTCTCCTTCAAAAGCTTGTTTCAAAAACATAGAGGCTGCAAGATAAAGCAGTTAAGCAGTATGTGTTGCTAAGTTGAAACTAATTTTTTGTTTCATACAAACAACCTGTATTCTTGCATTTACATCAACAATGATATACAATGCTATCCTATCTTTAACATAAATAACATAATATTTATAATTCATTTTAAGGTGGAAAGTGTATATATCTAAAGCATCGTAATTGTGAATTGTTTGGGATCAGACTTAATTATTACTATTATATTTAATTCATTTAAGGCCAAAGTATGATTAGAACTCTCTACAACTACAGATTTTCAAACAATATCTGGATGGGGGTGGAAAGCGTAGGGCTATGCAACTTTGAAGACTTCCATTTAAAACAAAGACAGACAACTTCTATGAGCCAAAGCCTTAAGAAATCTCATGAGGGAAGCATATGCTTTTTTCTTTTAAAAAGTACCTAAAATGAATTCCTAAATTTGTCAAATGAAGAATGACAAAGCCAGAAGAAAAATCAGCATTATTTTCAGCCCTGAAAGGCTTGTCACAAGTAACAGGAAATGAAAGAAATGTAAAGCTCTCAGTAACTGATGTTAATCTTGGTCTAACATCACTCATACTTTACAGATTTCCCATTACATTAGGAGATTAACACCGATTCATTCGTTCGCAGGTTTTTCAGGTTCTAAACATCTGCCCCACTTCACCCAGCCTACTCTTTCAAATACTGATTTTGAATACTATACATTTATCACCAAACACAGAGTTATTTTATGTCACAAAGCTATGTTTAGAAAAGCTGTTCCAACTGCACAAAATCAGATCAGGATCTATTACCAAATTCTGTAAATCGCCACAAATTCCTATTTCTACACTATTTTTCTGATATTGTCCAATTTTTCTGTGACCTGTATCATCCAGAGGTCTGTGACTGACGTCAACAGATTCAATCACTTAGAATTTACGTGTAAAAAATTAACATTCTCATATAGATGTGTTACTCATGAAAAAACTGACTCGCTGTATAGTATCATTTCTCCTAAATTCGGTTGTAGCAAAGTAAAAACATCATTCACCATTTAAAAATCCAACTGCTCCCTCCAAACATTTATGTAAGAAACATGATTAAAAATTGTAAGTAATAAAATGTTTTTAAATAGCTGTCAAAGTACTGCTGACAACATGTAAGGGTTCCCTTATTTCTGAAATGTTGACTCCATTAACTGATGTCACAAATTTACAGACTGAGACCAGGCAGCACATGTTCAGTTTGAACGCAAGCGATCCCAGATATGTACACACTGCCATAAAAGTAATGTATAAGGCCAAGAGTAAAATTAATATATTTTAGCACAGGATGAACACACTTTCATTTGAGATCATCTAGTTACTTAGCAACATCAGAACATGAATCAACCAGCTAGTTCCTCAAAATTGTATTGTTGCTATAAAGCCTGGAAGGACCCAGTTTTCAAGGGCCACTGCAATAGCTGAGATCATAAAGATAAATGCAAATCTTATGCACTTTATCTGTATGTATATAAATACTAACTTTATATCCTGTACACAAACATGAAAGATGTATTTATGAAACCACCAAACTCACCTATCATCCAATTGCATGCTGCATTAGCATGTACTGGTAATAATATTGTCTTATGTTTACACATAATTTTTATTTAACATTCCTTGCTGTGATATGCTATTTATGTATTATGTATGTGCAGAATATTTTGCATAGTCAGAATAGCAGCCATTTGTCTAGACAATTTTGAAGACACTTAACTCCTATTTATAAAGGTATCAAAAAAGGCTAAAAGCAGATTTGTACAATTAATCAGTATTTTACAAGAAAAGACTCTAAGAACTCCTCTTTATAATCAAATTGCTACTTTTGAATTTAGCAAATCCATTTGATTTGGAAAATATAATGTACCACTCCAAATGTTTTTACCTCCACAAAGCCACAAAAATGTATTTTTTTAAATTTGATAATGACTATGTAATAGTGCAAAAAATACTTATTTCTGAAAATTCAACCACATTTTAAGATTATCATCCTGTATGGGTACAAACCCAAGAAGTTTAAATTCACAGACCCCCACATCAAGTCAACTACTGCTATAGTTCCTTGTAGAAAAGTCGATGAGCAAAGGGCTTACTGAAATGAAAGATTCAAAGTAACTACAGATACATTACAAATCATTTACATCAAATACTCACAGTCTGTTGCTGACTGAAACTGAGAGGAAAGTGTCTGAGTTACTGCAGTCCAAAATTTGTACAAAATGTCAGACTGGCCATCCTGATAGAGAAAGGTAAAAGAAACACAAGTTTTCAAACATGTTCCTTTTAAAGTATCTGAAACAGCTCAAATACTTCCAGTCAAAGCTGTTCTACCATCACTAAGAATAAAAACTAAGTAAATGAAATCTGAGTTTTCCTTAAGCTGGTAAAAAAATATTAGAGAAAACAATGATAAAAGCTCCAGTATTCCCTGAAACAGAGTATTTTCCTACGGGACTAACAGGAGTTCTCCCAGCTTTCAAGGGACATGAGCATTCACCACAGCAGCACACCATGGGAGCCATATAAAGAGCTCTTTGCATTGCAGTGAGCTTCTCATTCCTTGGGTGTTCTTACACTCACTGCATTGCAGCCAGCAATTATTGTTACTGCCATTACAACACGCTTGCAAGCACCAACCAGGGATCAAGACCAGTGTGGGTTGGTCTGCTTCACACAGAACAATTTCCTGTTTCTAAAGATATAAAGCATGTGAAAATACAGTGAATCTCAGTTAATTGTTCATCACCTTGTGTCAACAGGGCTTGCTATGAAAAGCAGAAACAAGGTAGCATACTCTTGCAAAAACAGACATAAAAGAAACATCAGGCTGTCTACTTACCTATGCCAACTGCACTTGCCCTCAAATATTAAAGCATGATTTTGTTTTCTCTCTTTTGGTTTCTTCTTGTCTGTATGTTTGAGGTAGAATAAACTACACGAGATGATGATGGGTATCCTGCCCTGCCCACTAGTTACCTACATAGAAGGCTGTCCACTGTTTTCATGGCAAGGGGGAGCTCACTGTGGACCAAGCAGTTAATTCTTCATTGCATGGTATACGTGCAACACACAGACTTTACTGTATAAATTAACCAATTTAACCAAATCACAATAGTAATGATGATCAGCAAAAAGTGCTCAGAATGAAAAAGTGAAATGGCCAGCAGTGATGAAAACCATCAGCAATTCTGAGGATCTCATGCCTGTGGTGGCTGTTTTGATCCTGACTCACTCTGAAACTCGCATGGCTTTAAATCAAAACACATCATTCACAGCTGAAAATGGTTTTAAGCAAAGGGCTCAACACTGAAACTGCTGTCAGGGATGCATCTACTCAGCTGTCTTTTTGGTTCTGTCAGTGACTTCAGTATGAGAAAATAGTTAAAAAACACAAAACCCAACCAAAGAACCCTAGTTCCTGTTAATAACACAAGCCCTTTTAAAGTGTCTGTCAGCAGTCCAACTTCTGAACTGCCCAGCACCACAGAGGTGCAGATTAGATACCAAACAGGGAAGTCCAGCTACTCCAAACTGAGTTACTACCTAAGAAGACAAAAGAAGAAAGAATGCACCTTATTCACTTACACTGGCAGTAACATGCAAAGCAATGAACGTGTTTACAATGTCACCCATTAAGAGGGTACCACTGTATCCCACTTGAAGATCTGGCCACTGAAAGGCTGCAATTTCAAACTCAAGTTTCAGTTCCAGAACTAACATCTTAAAGATTTGAGATAAAGCCTGAAAATTAAAAGTACACTGAGGCATCTAAAAAATATTTTTAAAGCAAGATTATCAGATAGAATGCCTTCACAAATTTTGAGATTGAATGAGGAATACATGCAGTCCTATCCCTTTTCTACAAAGATACTCAAAGAAAGACAGTTTATGAGTTGTGTTAAGAATTGAGAGAGAACATCTTATATGCTCTTGGACTCATGCTTGTAAAATCTATGACAATTAACATAGAATACTGAAATAAAATGGAATGATGGAATCTCATTTTTGATTGCTCAAGGGCACCGATGAATTTAGAAACTGAAGTAACTTATATTTTCTATAAAATGGCACTTGATTTCCCTAAAGGGGCAAAGTAAAATTACCATATTAGACAATGATTCAGATTGTACACTGCATAAAATATCTTTGGATTTTTTGCTAAAATTATTTATTGCTATAGCATAACTGTGAAACTACTCAGTTCTTCATTTCACAGTTCCATGTTAAAACATGAAAAATACTACAAAACAAATGTCCCTTCACATCAACTATAGAGTAAATTAATCAGCTTTCCTGTTCTCTATCCCAGCATGGAACAATGTCTGCTTATTCAGCATAGTAACACAATTCAATTTCTAAATAATCTAATAGATGTGGAAAATCACAGAGCACATCCAAACAACTTTTTTTTCATTACTGTAATCACCATCTACACCTCTTACAGTCTCAGCAAAAATTGCAATTATTAAAGAGTCTTGAAAACAAACTTGCATGTAGTCCCCACACATTATCTATCTTGTCACATTTGACAGGGTAACCAACAACAGTAACATACATGGGATGACATTTAATGTCTTTGTGAAAATACGTAACTTTTGTACGCACCCATGTATGTAATACACAGTCAAACACATACACATATGTACTCATGCAAACATCTGCACAGTAGCCACAGCTGTGACACTTAACCATCTGTCCATTAGCTTGTGTCTTCTTATCAGGGCAAACGGCATTCATAAACTGTGTGAGAACTTTGTAGTGAAGTATGCCCTCACATCTCTGCTAACCAACTGTATTATGTATGAGGAGAAACAAGAGAGGAAAAGCTACATGGAAAATTCAAGTAACTTTTCACACTGATTGACTACTCAGTCAGAAACATTTAGGAGAAAACAAAATGATTAATGCCCAGTTTTGGGCCAAGTAGAAACACTATCTACAGAGTCATTACTGGTTGCTTCTACAGTGTAAGATATATTTCACTTTGCCCAGTGTTGAGATGCAGTCACTGTAAAGGTGAAATTCAGCTGCTGATTAACAACACACAAAAAGAGTTTGTGGCAGGAATTGGAGAATACTGTTGCCTATGCATACTCCAGGGGGTATTTAAGTGGGGGGACTGTAGCGACCAAAATTGGAATACAGGAAGGCATTAGCATGAGGTACTCCTGCAGGAGTAAAGTGCCATATGCAACCATGAGCACCCAGAAATTATTTATTTTGTGTAAACCTGTAATTTCTTTTGCTTACAGAGTAAGTGGTTTAAACTATCACACTGCCTATTTTTTAATCATGTATTCTAATCAAGGTTAGATCTGTGCCTATAGATCACCATGGAAATTATAATTTAACTTGTAAAATATAATTTGCAATTCCATTTGACCATAATGAATACTAGAAAATGACATAAAATAGGTAGCAAAAGCAGTGGTTTTCACCAGTTTAGCAACAAATCAAAGGAATGTTCCTCTCCTTGTATTAGACAACTTTCTCAAGGACTTAAGACAACAGGCAGGATGAAGGTGGAAGAGGAAAGGACCGTACTGCTTGCCTGAAATGTACACTGCAAACCTACTGGCTCGTCTTACTGTAATTGGAAGTTTATAAGCTTTCCCCTATGCCTCATACAGCACTGTGAGCAACATCCCCCAGTACCAGAAAGTAACCGCTCTTTCTGGGCCCTTCACTTTCAAAAAATGTCATCTAGCTGAAACTGCATTCTTGCCATCTTCCTGTCTGTAAAGTCTAAGTAAGGAATTTGGTCCTCCTCTAGACTTAAACTAAATATCCTCACTGGAGACTGGGAGCATTGAGTGATCCAGTGTGTAGAAGGGATCTTTTTTGGTGCAAATCTACTTTGTGTCTGTATTTCTTGTCTTGCAGAATACACTGAAGCGTGCTAGAAGACTAACTTCCACTACTCAAGAAAGACACTACCTCATCATTAGCTGAAAAAGAACAATTCCTGCAATTAAATAGCTTTTTTGCAGCATATAATCATATTTTTGTAACAGAACCCACAAAGATGTACTAATATTTTTATCAATTAATATTCTGAGATTTTAAATTGGGAATTTTCCATCTCTCTTGCTTCTGAAAATGGAAAAAAATTTTAAAAGATGTTAAATAACTTACACCGCCTCCAAAATAAAAATGCTTGCTTTGAAATCTAGTCACAAGCAGATTAACATCTTGTGATACAATCCCTTGTAGCAAAAGCAGCTGACAAGATGAGTAATGAACTGCATCCGATTATCCTTTCAGCTCTGTGGCAATCATTTTACAACAGCTTCCTATTCCATAACCAACAACACTGGAAAAAAGGTCATCATTCTGTCATATTTCTCCCCATCAGTGTATGCATTTAGTAACACAGAGAACACATAAATCTTTTGAAGTTAAGAGATCCGGTACTGTTATTTGGGGCAAAACTGCTTCAGGTGCGTGTTGCATATATAGAAATCCTACATGAAAATCCATGTATAATTTGAAGTCTCTCAGAATGAAATCATTACACTTCAGCATATAATTCCTCATTTCATGCAATATGTTCTTTTTTCAACTGACGAACCTTACCTGTAATTTATGGTATCTAAAACACAGAACTGGGAAATACACACATTTGCCCCATCATGGAATACAACTGAATTAAATCTATGAACATTAATTGCTAGCAATGGTAGGACTATAATGGCAAAATGGAACTTTATTTTAAAATAAGAATCAACCGTGAAAATGATCATTTATCTAAACTACACTTGCATAAACTAATAACCCACCAACACAAACTGGGAACTAAAAATACTGTTACTACTGTTTCTGTGCTCAGTGACCCTTTCATTCCCCAGAACTGATACAGCTGAGCAGACACTTGAACATTTTTGTAGCCCCTATGAAACTCCCCAGGCAGCACAAGACAGCTTAGATCTGTCTTCCTCTTGTCAATTCTTAGCTTTAGGAATGAACTGAACAACAGTGAAGTTACATATACTAGGACAACCCTCAGCTGTTCTGACCTGCCGGACAGCTGGCCAGAACCAGAGCAATAGAAAGATGCTTTTGAAATATATTTTAACTGTAAGCACCTAGCTACTTTTGAAAAATGTCATTCCTAGGGAACGTGCTTGTGTAGAGCAAAACAGAAAAAGGAAACAATCAGATTCTAGTCTGGCTCATCCACTATAACTTTATCCTTTTTCATACTGTTTAAAGACTTGTAGTACTCAGTCATGCTATTCACATAGGAATTACTTGGTGATAGAAACTGCACACATAAATGAGACAAAATGTGTCCATCAGGCTAAGTGACAAATGGCAATGAGTCTTCTCAACAGTAGGGCTCACTTTATTATGTACATAAACTGGACAAAGATCAGCAGTGTAAGCCTAATTCAAAGTTTACCCTTATTAAAACAACAGATGCAAGCAGTCTGTCTGACTTCCTTGATATACCTTCTTTATGTGAAATTAAGAATATGCTTAAGTGCTTTGCTAAATCAGGGCCACAACAACCATCAAAAAAATGTGCTCACCTCCTATAACTAGCTTCAACTATTACTCCAAAGCAGCTGTTGGCAACACTTTGCACAGACAGTAATATTGTGTAACTGCTTCCAAAACAGAGCAAACAGTTAAGGATGTGTGATAATACTGCATAAGAACAGTGCCAGGAGACACCCAGCCACTGCTCAAGTGTCCCAGCTCAAGAAAGCAATGTTGAACATAGGCTTGGCCATTCTAGGTAAAGAAAGAGAGAACAGGAAACTGCATTTTAAGTCAAAGTTCTCAGGTAAATCTTTTTGTTGTAAACAAATTTGAGTCTTTCCCTAATTATAATTGTGAAAATTTAATATTCCAATGGCAAAAATGTAACACACTTGCTAATCTAGGTCAGAAAAGGCACACATTTAGTAAATGCCAAATTCAAGCAGCAGACTGCCTTTTAGGCAGAAATTTTAAGCTGCAAGACGACAGAATCACAATATGGTTGAGGCTGAAAGGGACCTTTGGAGGTCATCATGTTCAACTTCTTGCTCAAGCAAGATGACTTAGAGATGGCTGCCCAGCAACATGTCTGAATGTCTTCCAAGTATCTGTAAGGATAGGGATTCCACAATCCCCCTACTAGTACTTGTCACCCTCGCAATGCAAGAGAGTTTCCTGATACTCAGAGGGAACCTCCTGTGTTTCAGTTTGTGTCCATTACCTCTGGTCCTGTCACTGGGCACCACTGAGAAAGAGCTTGGCACCCTCCATGCAGGCAGACTTCTTAATAGTGTGGAGCAACTCAGCTGTATAGCTTTGATATTTAATGTGGCCTGTTTGCAGGACTATAGGATTATCTTTTATCAAAAAAGTACAGGCTGATAGAATCCCTATGCTAAACCCCTTCCCACTTACATGGAAGTGACTTGATTTCATAGTTCAAAAAGTATAACCCAGTTTCAGTACAGCTAAGTTAATAAAGCACTGAACAATAAAAGATAGTTGAAGATCTACAACAATATTAATGCTGCAGCCTGGATAACCGATTTTAAAATCTCAAAACACAAAACCAGAATAGTTTACCAAAGTAGTAATTAACTTTGCTAACACTGAAATGAAATCACTTGAGCTTTGTTCTTAATACAACTCTTTAGTATCTGACATTAAATCTAAATTCAAGGAACGAGAATGAAAGTACCCCCTCTTATTCAGTATTTGACAAGAATGCAAGAAGATGCTGAAAAGACATATATTTATTTTTACAAATGTCTATTTCCTCCACACTGTAAATTTAGAACTTAATGAGTATAATTTCCCATCTGTGAATTATCATATTTGTGTCTAAAATAGCTATTCTAACATTCAAATAATAAATGTGACCTACTGATTCTAAACTGTCTCCTACTTCATGACAGTCACTTCCAATGTATTTTTCCCTGCAGAAATTTTGACACTTCAAGTACAATGCAAAAAACATCTTCATTGTAAAGCTTCTTTGAAATGTAAAACAATATAGTGAATATTACCATGCAGCTAGTTGCTGCAGGCTCCTGAAAACAGGCTTTGCATACTAATACATACAATGTTTTCTATCCATAATCAAAGACTCTGCTATAAAGAAATATGGGACTTGCAAATGTTGTTCTAAAACCAGAAGACATCTAAAGGACAGCCTAAATATTTTATCCACCAATAAAGCAACAATGCAAACGATTAAATAATTTTGCATGGCAAGATCTTCTGAGACAGAAATAAGGAAATATATTCACAGTACTTCTGTATTAACAGAATTTCCAAATGTTAGACTGTGAACCAAAAGCCGTCATTGATAGTGCAATTAATCTGCAAACAGACATATTCCAAGTGGGTTTTCAATAAACCTTTTCTACCTTCTCAAAGATTAAATTTCTAAAAAGCACAGTACACTTAAATTTGTAATGTCATCTACAATATAAATTACAGGTGAACAGACCTCAATAAATGACAGCATGATTTTAAAAATGACCTTGAATTTTTTTTGGTTTACTGCAAGGCATAGAATTTCATTACATTCAGTTGATCAGTTTGTACCCAAGGTGTTTCTAGACAGTAGCAGTGCAACATTTTAAAAAGCTCTCTTTATGCAGCTGACAAAGGAAAAAAAAAAAACAACCTTCTTAAGTAGAAAATAAAGGTAAGATTGGTCATTCTTGCATTCTCATTACAAAAATATTCAAATTTTAAGTGATTCCTCAGTAAATCTTATCTATAAAGAACAAAGATGCTTAAATAGTGTTCTGTATCTTCCTAACTACTTCGAACATTAATTAATCCTCCCATATTCCTGCAAGGTATGCATCAACTGAAAGTAAATGATCTTAGGATTCCCAAAACCCACTAACTACCCCAGGGACCTGACATCATCTATCCAGAAAAGTGATGTAGTGTGTACAGAAGCAATTGAAACTATGCTTTTACCTTGACTACTACATACCATATCCAAGGATGAAAGGGTGATTCATTATCATATCAACTCAGCCTATAGCCTGGATGAGGCATTAACAAGCCAGCTAAGCTTGTTTAGCTACTGCCCTTTCTCCTCCCTCCCTGTTGCAGGGTCCAGGTTTGAGGTCGAGGAGCCAATAGGCAGGTGCCATTAAGGCTGCCTGGAGGGGATGGAAGCTGGACCCCGAGCTTCACATCTCAGAGAGGCAACTGCATGTGTCAGATGCCATAGGAGAAGGCATGTGCGGTTTTGCCGGCCATACAGCATTTTTAACTGATTGGTAGGATTTGAATAGCTAATGTGTTGTTGGGCTCTTCAGTTTTCAAAAAGGGAATGTATGGGGGAAGATTTCAGAGTCCACAGCTCGCTCACTCTCATCTCTCTCATCTTCTTCCCCCCCTGTTCATTAAAGGGATTTGAAGCAGCAACAAGCATCTACTTCATGCTCCTGTCTTCAGGGCAATTAGTTTCTTTTGTCCTAGCAGCATAATGTTTAGATCTCCACCACAGCAGCGAGTCTCCCTCTCTCTCACTTCCTCTAATTTTGGATACTACCTTTTGGATTATTCCTGCCCTTTAGATTACAAATACGAACTCAGAGCATCACTTCATTCAGCAAAGGTTTTGGTAGTTAACAGCTTGGAGGTTCGTGAGTAACTTACGCTAATTTACCTGGTTATTTCTAAGGTTTATAGCTTGTTTACCTGTGGTTAGCTCTGCTGTGAACCCGAGGTGGTCCATCTTGCCACCCGGGGCAGCATTGCTGTTTGTTTTGCACTTACAAGAACTTTCCAGTTTGTTCCTCTGTATTCCAAGTTCTGATTTTCCTAGACTGTTATTCCACTGTTTATTAGCATCCTATTGTGTGTAAATAACCTATCACCAAACAGGCAAATGAACCTGGATAAAATTGCCTCAGAAAAATATTTTTTTGTATTTAATCAATAATATTCATATTTTACCATATTTCCGGCTCATTAATTTGATCAAAAACTGTATCAGTTGTTCAGGTAGAACCGACAAGAACAATAAAAAGTGGCACCTCCAGCAAATACATTACTTTTCAAATAGCAAGCTGACTGAAAATCAACTGGCTTAATTTGTGCAATTTGCACAAACCCCACCAAACCAGAAGTGAAAAAGAAAAGGTCATTATAATCTACTAACCCCTGCAACATTAACACCATCCCTTTTATTTACAGCTGTGCATTTCTGTCAGGGAAACAGAATTAAAATTCTAGAGAAAATGTAGTGTCATTAAAAAAATGCACAAGCTCTGACCCAAGAGGCCTCAAAAAACTTGCAACTGAATTCACAGAAGGACAACTACTAAGTTTGAGATAAAGAGCATCCATTTGTTGAGGAGGATGATAGAAGAAAGCCAAAGGAAATCTTTTATCATGCTGGAGAATAAATGAACAGGGAAAGTGAATCTCAGTAGTTGGTAGGTACAGAGTAAGGAAAAAACTCATTAAAGAATAAAATGGAAGACACTGGCTGTCACATACTAAGCATTTTCCGTGATCTTTCTGATTACCTTTCCCTTTGACTTCATACCGCAGGATTGCATCTAAGTGAGAAATAATATTTTCTAAATAAAATTCCCATCTATTTGAAACAGTGACAACTGGAGAAACAATTTGTTTGATCTTCATCAGGTGTTTTGGCATAGTATAACACCAAACTGGACAGTTGTCATTCCCAGTAAGGCAGCTAAGGAGCAGTGGTATATATCCTTGTGTGATGCTGCCAGAGCTCTCCTACCATGAGACAGTTTAGACAGTATGGAGAAACACAAAGGTGACTTTAAATTACACTTTGGAAAATAAACATTTTCTTTTCCATTTATTTTCTTTATCTTATGTAATAATGAGGACATTTCCTTCTGTACTGCTAACACTTCATATTGCCAGTGTTGACAACATAGAAAATAGCCTTCTTACTCACCAAACATTCATCAGGAGAGGCAATGACAAGAACCCTCCATAAAGTACATAATAACACTCCATACAACTCTCAGCTCACTTTTTTGCCCAGCTCACCTACTGACCACCCCAACCCTCCTGCGACACAAAATGATTTGCTACTTTTAAGGCTATTCTCACTTTGAAATGTTCTCTGTTGCCTCTGTAGGAGTGAAGACTCAAAATATATAACAATCAGAGATAATTTTCAACTCTTTTACAAGGGGCTTAGATTGACTCCTATCTCTAATTAGGAAGGTGGCTGTCACAGAAAGACACATTCTGTTGCAACTTACACTTAGTTTAGGTATTACAACAGCTGAGGCAGAATTAGTCACTGCAAAGCAAAAAAGCAGAATAAACTGGAATAACCTATTAGCTCTCTAAGGGTGAATTAAGCAATTGAAAGAAGTTATATAAATAACCAGTCATTAGATGAACAAAAATACCAATTCTACCCTGTTTAAATGTTATTTATAATCTTAATTCTTACCCTCAACATTATGAGAACAGTAAACCTACCTTTTAAAAATATGTACAAAATTAGATCTCTATTAATTTTCCCCAAAACTAGAATATCGGACGTTAATGAATTCTGAATTATCAACTAAAATATAGTCATTAAAGGTCTGCTTTCATAGAAAACAACAAACCACAAAAATGTCCATTCTTAAAAGTATTTCCCATTGATCTGAGAGGTATTTTCCTTGAAATT
Organism: Dryobates pubescens; assembly: GCF_014839835.1. Lineage (NCBI taxonomy): Eukaryota > Metazoa > Chordata > Aves > Piciformes > Picidae > Dryobates > Dryobates pubescens. Next base: position 106,905,562 of record NC_071657.1, on the reverse strand, counting down.
AGATTTTAATAATTATAGATTAATAATTAACCTGTAGTTCATTACTAGTATGAAATTTAGCATTTTTTACAATGTACTATAAGTGCACGATTCGTTTTCAAAATTGCATTCATTTCTCCACATAGCAAAGTAAAAATATCAAAATTTAGATCTGCAAAGTGAAGAAGTGGAAAAAAAGTGCAGTGTAGATTTAATCCCAAGATTCTTCCATGCTACCCACATAAGTCTGGGTATAGCAGTTAAATCTTTGCCACATCTTAATTTTGTAAGAGAAACCATGGTGTAGAAAAGATGTGAGTGCTGTCATTATCCTCCTGCTGTATTCCAGTATGTATAAATTGTACAAGTGTTGTGCCTCAGTTTCTCCATCTCTGGGATTTCTGTTTAACCTTTTTTTTTTTTTTAACAGAATCCTTTGATTAATTAATGTTTTTAAAACTACAAGTTTTGATACAAAACTCCTCAATATTATCATAGTAACAGATAATTAGAAGGCCAGAAAGCAGACACAAAAAAATCCCCAATTGAAAAAAAAAGGAGAATGATTTAAAAAAAACACTAAAAAAAAACCCACACCACAAAAGGCAAGTAGCTTCCTTGTTATTAAAGGACTTGTGTTTTATAAAGGCTGGGTCTCCTCTCTTATGCTTCCTAGTATGATACTTGTACTGCAGTAATCAAAATAAGGAAGCAGATGGACAGGCAAAGTGGTACTGCAGCAGCTGCAGAAGATGACTATAATAATAATGTTGACATCAGTAACATTAATTAGTGCACAGACTGCAGAGTGGATGATTCGCTTTCCTATCTTCTGGTGTGGGCACGCAGCCCTAGCGAATGGGTATAACCTTAGTACCTTCAGATTGTTTTGTTCATTTGCTCAGTTTATTAATGCATCAAATATAATAAAGAAAAATCTAACTTTTCTCCCTCTCCAGAACACTTGCTGAGGAAGTCATGTTGTTTCAAATTTGGATTAATAAAACATGTAATCTTTGTTAATAAATGTCAAAGCACAAAATTCTTACTTAGATCTATTTTCAATTTACACAACAATTTATACTATCCCACATACACACTGTACATACACTACTATATTTCAGCAAGATGTAGTACTTGTCTGGTTTTGTCTAAACAACAGCTCTACTGCTTGGTGTGACTTCACCAGTCTGTAAGCTGGTGCCATACCTTTTTCACAGGACACCAGAACAAATGGCGGCTCTGAGAAGAGCCAGGAAAAATACTGAACCATCTCAAGTAAGAAGCATCACTGCTACCAGCAGTACTGTGTCATGGTAAGAGAGCTCTGGCAGCATCACACAAGGATGTACACCACTGCTCCTTAGCTGCCTTACTGAGAATGACAACTGTCCGGTTTGGTGTTATACTATACCAAAACAGCTGCTGAAGATCAAACAAATTGAAACAGTCACAACTGTGGAGAAACAAATAGATGGGGATTTTATTTGGAAAATATTATTTCTCACTTAGATGCAATGCTGTGGTATGAAGTCAAAGGGAAGGGTAATCAGAAAGATCATGGAAAATGCTTAGTATGTGACAGCCAGTATCTTCTATTTTATTCTCTAATGAGTTTTTTTTCCTTACTCTGTACCTACCAACTACTAAGATTCACTTTCCCTGTTCATTTATTCTCCAGCATGATAAAAGATTTCCTTTGGCTTTCCATTTGTTGAGGATAATGATAGAGGAAAGATTAGTACCCCCTTTTCAAGTGCTGTTCTACAAAAGGGAAAAGTGAAACCAAGAAGGCTACGCTCAGAGTGGGAGCCACTCAGGAACAGCAAAAGCTCATTTATCTGAGCTCCCTTTCCATTCAAGTCTTCCCAATCCTTCCAGAGTTCCTCCTGCTGTTTCTAGGTTTCTGTGTTTCTCCTTCTATGTACTGATCTACCAAGGAGCTTCATCCAGGCAGCAAGACATACTTTTTTGCCAACATTTTAATGAAGAAAACATGATAATATCCTGTAAACTTTTTGAGGTGTTTTGTGTCTGCTTTTTACAATTTTTTTACAACACAGAAAGAGAAGCTTGAAGTGCCTCATAGAAAAATTATGTTCTCCACACCAATTCATGAAGATGAGTTTAATGGACATATAAACTTAAATGCTGTATTAACCTTCATTATTTGCTTTTACTGTTGAGAAGACCACATTTGCATACAAAGAGATTCCTTAACATATTTCAAAAATTAAATTCATGAAAGTTAAAAATCCAGCCATATACTCAGGAAAGGAGATGTCTGCACAAACATCTTTTCATTTTGTTTCTTTTCACCTACTGAGGTAGATGAGATAGTTTCAGCAATTCTGCTCCTAAGACTGAAGGAGGCCATTAATCAAAGTGTTTTGTACTCAAATTTGGAATATTGCAATTGAATGAAAAAGAATAAGTACTCAAAAGAACAGCCACAATTATTTTTTCAAAGAAGAAATTGCTGAGAAGTAGAGAAACAGATGGCTGAAAGTATTAGATGAAGACACATTCTCCTATGCAAACTAACAGACTTAATTAATTACTCAAATCACATGGTATTTTACAGAATGACATTAATGATCAGTAATAAAAACTGACAGTGGTGTCTTATCAGATTGCTTTAAAGAAAACAAAAGAAACTGTTATAAAAAGAACATGTTTACACCCTACAGATGTAACCCCCAGATTGTAAATACAGCTTTCAATGTTAGCTTGATTTTCAACACTTTCCCATTAATTTAATTACAAACTTTTTACAGAATGGTAAAATTGTAAACAAAAGCATTTTCTCACCACATTTTCCTTAACAGAATTGCTAAAGCACATTCAGCAAAATTAAAACTTTACCTTAACTATTTCCTCTATGAAGCAGACATGAGACACTGGATCCCTTTTCTTTGTTAACACTTTCTGCAAATGCTGAACCTGTAAGGAAGAATGCATTGAGAGAAAAAGTGACATCTAATGTCTTCTACCCTGTCTTGGTTTAGGCCCAGATGGCAGCTGAGCCCCACAAGGCCACTCACACTACTCCCCCACCACTGATGGCTTGGGGAGGCAAATGGGGAGAGAAATTCAAACCCAGAACAATACAGAGAATGAAGGAACACTACAGCTGACAATGGTGCTAATGAAGTAATAAACAAAACAAGTAACAATCTCACCCAAACAGCTGCTAGGGCTCATAAAAACCAGCGGCATCTCCCAGCACCAGCCCTTGCCTCATATAGCTGACACAGGGGATCAAATACCATATGGGCTGGTTCAGGGGCCTATCTTGCCTCTGGCCCAACCCATCTTCTTGTGAGACAATTAACCCCATCCCAGCCAAACCCAGGACATATGCAAAATTGAATGGTTAGGCAACCATCAGTCTGCTGCTGAGTACCTGTCCACAAGCAGCACAGATCTGATCCATGAGTTTCTCCATGTTTGTCCAGAGGGCTGCTCGAAAAGCTGCTGTGTTCCCAGGTGTTGGCATAGCAGCTCTACCAGGGCCACCTAAATGTTTTTGTAAAACACAGTAGTGCATTTCAGCTTTCACATGTGAAAATTAACATATCGGAAGTACAGATCTCTATGTACGTGACAAAGTGACATAAAATAGCTTCTGAACAGAGCTCTGTGAATGGCCCCAGCTGTCTCACTGACAAGTCAGCTAAAGTGAAGTTCAGTCACTATTACCCACTCTACCAGTTCAGATCTCCACAGAAGCACCAAGGTGATGCCAATGAGCACTGTTACAGGATGTAACAGTACAGAGACTGTAACATGAAAAATGCAGTTATTATCGGCTCAGGACTTAAAATACATAGGTGAACTTCTTAAAAAAGTGATAGTCCAGATGAAGGGCATGCACTTTCTAAACCATTACTTTCCTTTGGAAAGGCTGCATTTATTATGCTAGGGATTATGGTTTTGGACTCCCAACTTTCCAAAAGTTTTTTAAAAAGTCTTAAATGTTTATGTTGTCAAAGTTCAAAGGTGCCTGCCGGCCCAGTCCCTCAGCATTCTGTGCTGTATGAGCTAATGTATGGGAACGAAACGATTAATAACGCAACATTCCTTCATATTTAATACACTGCTTTGAAATTATTTCCATCACAACATAATTTCAGGCTTGTTCCATTGCCTGCAAATAATTTCTAAACGTGATCCTTCAACCAACACAAATAAAGCAGAAGCTGAATTTATCTTTCCATGGCCTGCACAGCTGCAAACTAATGAGGACAATTTTCTGGTCAGGTCAGGAAAAAGGAGGGGAGGGGTGAGGAGTAAGAAAAAAAACTTCTGACAAACTCCATTTTGTTTTTTTATTAGAATATTTCTGAAACAGAGAAGGGCAACAAAGCTGGTGAGGGGGTTGGAGCACAAGCCCTATGAGGAGAGGCTGAGAGAGATGGGGTTGCTTAGCCTGGAGAAGAGGAGGCTCAGGGGAGACCTTATTGCTGTCTACAACTACCTGAAGGGAGGCTGTAGCCAGCTGGGAGTTGGTCTCTTCTCCCAGGCAACCACCAACAGAACAAGAGGACACAGTCTCAAGCTGCACAAGGGGAGGTTTAGGCTGGATGTTACGAAGAAGTTCTTCACAGAAAGAGTGATTGCCCATTGGAATGGGCTGCCCAAGAAGGTGGTGCAGCCACCATCACTGGAGGTGTTTAAGAACAGACTGGATGAAGCACTTGGTGCTATGCTTTAGTTAATTAGATAGTGTTGGATGATAGGTTGGACTTGATGATCTTGAAGGTCTTTTCCAACCTATTCTATTCTATTCTATGCTATTCTATGCTATTCTATAACATGCATACTCCCATCCTCTACTGGTTAAAGCAAGCAGGGAAAAATTCCTATGAGAAGTTTGGATGTGATATTTTCTTCCATTTAACAGCATATTATACTTCTGTCAAAAATTTTAATTATCATGCCCCTTAAAACATTTATCCTACCTCTTGCAGCAGTTTGAGATGGTTGAGTCAATATTTTGATATCCAAAGCATTTTTTATGTTCTCTTCCAGGACTATACAGTATCCATCCACCACAGTAGCAATGGTATCCTTCAAAGTCCCAAGGTTATAGAAAACCTGAAGAGCAGTACCCACTTGAGTAGGATTCTAGAGAAAGAAGATTTTAAAAATTAATTCTAACCTTTAACTGTACTATAGAGCTTTTTTTATCTATGATGAAGCATCGTTTTACTAGGAGAGCTCATTTTTAAGTTCAGTCTGCTAATTAATTTCTTTTACTATTAAGTAACTGGCATCCTTACTGGAGAACAGAGGGTAAAGGACAGGACTGATTTCCATTGATTGCTTAGCAATCCTTTGCTTAGCTTCCTTTGGTGCTATCCTCCAAATAAGAAGAACAGAGAGAAAGGTACTGGAAGCACTGCTGGCAACATGTATCTTGGGGTGGGTTAACAATGATTGATAGAGTAATTCCAAGGTTAGTTGAACTACAGCTATATTCAGCTATGGTGTAGGTAGTAATATTGTTTTAACATGTAGTATCTGTAACAGTCATTTAATGATCAAACAGTTAATTAAATGTGATGCAGACTTAAAAAACCCCCAACAATCCAAGGACAAGCAGAGGCAAGAAGGTCAAGCCTCTACTGCTGAGAATTTCAGCTTGCATTTCTACAGTTCTGTTTCTCATGCTGAGAAGTTCATCCTCCTCACAGCAGAATTAAGAGTGCAAATCCTTTAAAAAAAAAAAAAAAAGCAATCCCAAGAGTCTCTGTGGTGGTTTTAGGCTATGCCTTTAAAATTTAGTTATAGATTTTGAACAGAAAAGTAGAAAAACACATAAATCACTACTGGGTGTAAAAAAGGAAAACTAAAGATTATTCTAAACAAATTTATTGGAGAAAATATCTGCTATAAGACCAGCTGTACCAAAACAATACTTTCTCTTTTCTGATCTCTTCTCTGCTTGCTTCACTTGGCAGAGATTAACCTGCTTTTTCAGCTGACTTCGGCTGCGTTGTTTGATTAAGTCTAACTCCTGCTTTCTCTCTGCTCCTTTCTCTCTTGGGAAAGGGGAGGGGGAGCAGTGGAATGGCTTCCCTGGTCTCTGACCAAGGGAATTTTCCTGTTGTTTGCTAATTGTAAATATCTGTATAATATTTAATTACTGTATATTTTGTACATATTCATTGCATTCCATTGTAGAATGCAGTTTTGCTTGTAAATACAGCTTCCATTTGCTTCTGAGTTGGTTTGGCAAAGTTAATGCTGGTGGGGAAATTTCAACCTACCATAGTCTCTGTATTGTTCAGAGTTTTTCCAAAATACACAAGAGTGAGAACTATCCAAAAACATGCCCAGGTCCATTGTTTAAGAGACATTTGATTAACAACAAATCTGGTCAGAATTCACTGATCAACACTGAACACTGGCATGGGTGCTATTTAATAAGAGAAAGGCCTGAAATTAGTGCCTTTGGAAACTAAGCACTGTCACCCACTACTGAATACTGCTTTTTTATTTAGCATTCATAAACAATTACTGGAGGGGGTGATCAGCTGATCATACACACATTAGCGATGCAGTCTTCTGTCATTTTTTTTAGTGACTTCTGACCACAGTAAAGGACATGGTCTGACAGGAATCCTGGCACTCAGAAGCAGCTAAGACCATAGGCAGGTCCCACTAGAAACCCCACTTCAACTCTCCTCTGGCAGTGAGACATTACACCATTGTACTCTTCCTGCTGGCTGCTGCAGCAGTAGCTGTCGGTAGCACCGAAAGGTTCTGCTGCAAGACCAGTGCAAGATGAAGCAGCAAAGGGTCTGCTTCATCTTCCCCAGTCACCATGTTTTCCAGCTAGACACTCCTGAATCAAAGAAAGGGTTTGATCATCTACTTTTCAAGTGCAGAGAGCTTGCACTGGTACCACAGCAGTCAAACTTTGATGTGACTGCTGTGCTGAGGATTCACTTGCTGGTATATCATCCTACTGCATCAGGTCTTCTAATCCATTTATGAGCAGTGCACTCTCCTCAAACCTACTGTATCAGAGGTCATGGCACTATTAACTACTCATTCATGTGGTTCATGATCAGAACCACAGCTGAAGTGAAAAAGTTCGATCCCATCTCATTCCCCATAACTCCAATGAAGATCTTCCAGGTTCAATGCAAAGTGAAGGAATATTAGGCATGTATTATGGTTTTCAGTCCTTACACTAACTGTACCAATTTATTTTTCCAAACAGTGTGGGAGTTAATGAGCATTCCCAGCATAGTATTATGGGCCTGGGACTTGCAGGTTTAGTTTTTTGACAACTGGGTATGCAGTAAAATTTCTGAGCATCCCGTGGGTGTACTTGTGGAGGTGGGCAAGTAAGCCATAAAGACTGGAAGATTAATGAGATGTCAGAAAATGAAGAGTATTACAATGCAAGGAGGAAATTTGGGGATAGAATGAACAAGAGGAAAAAATATAAATGGGAAGATGATGGGGAATTTAACAAAAAGAACCTGGAAAGAATAAAGAGAATGAAACTGAGAGGCAGGAAAACAAAGATAGAAAAGATTCACCTCATGTACCAGTCCTTCCTATTGCAATTATTACAGAATATTTACACAATTATAAAACCAGGCAGAGAGTCAGTAATATAAAATCAATACCTCAAGTGCTCTCAAACAGGTTTCAGTCAGACTCTAATGTCCATATACTAATAATGAAAAAAAAAAGTAGAACAGCTTCTAAAGGTGAACAGGGCACTTATCCAGCCTTGAATAACCAACTGATAGTCAGATACTTTCCTACAAAAAGGCAGCATAGGCGTAAGTAATTTCAGAGCTCCCACATTATAGCTCAGAAACTAACTCTAGAGCTGCTGGTAAATAAAGACATAAAAACATGCTCTAACAGAGCCTGAGCTATGTTTTAAAAGAATTGCTTTTACCCAAAGTTGTCAAACAATTAATACTGAAATTACAAAAAGTTAGGGAACAATCAAAACACATCATTACGGAAACCAGCTGTTCACTCAAAATATCTTCCAAGTCTAGTATCAAAGTTAAAATCAGGAAAGAACAATGTTTGTGAAGTTGGCTTATTTCTTATTTGCCTTGAAATGCTGACATGACAACTGGCAGAGGGCTTCTCGACTAAGTATTTATCTTTTACAATAGGAATTTGAGATAAGTTAAAACAGTGACAAAATAAAATAAAGTATCTTTTTTGATTGTTTCATAGACTGTATATTTATCACCTCAAAAAACAGTTTGTGTTTTACATGCCTCAGTCAGAATATATAAAGTCCATTGTTGGTTTATCATTAATCCTAAGAGAATTGCGTTTTCTTATGCACAGCTAGCTTCTAGGTTTAGACAATAGGCTAAAAAAAGGGTATCATCTCTTGGGACAAAAATTATTCCATGGAAAGTGAATGCTGAAGAGCAGGAAGAAAACAAATGACTGTGCTTTCAAGCTTGCATACACATCTCAAAACCAGACTGTTTATCATTAATGGACAAAAACTGGAGAATCAGTACTGTAGAATTTGCCACTACAAAAAGACCTTATTTATAAGAATTCGCCCCTAATATATTCCTTCTGTTTGCAAAAGCTTAAAGCTAAACATTTCTGAGATTCCAAAGATTGCCACAATTTTTATCAAATGGAAAGAAAGCATTCAAATGTAAGAAAAAGACTGACTAAAGAAGGGATTTACAATGAAAAATGGAATCACATTAGAAAATAATATTCAGAACAGCAATCCAACAGGAACAATAGGGAAAATAATCTAACTATTCCTGCGATGGAATTTAATGAGTTTATTAGCAGTATTCTATAATCACGTTGTCTGACATTGCAGGCAACTACACTTAGCAATTTTTAAATGCTCTCCTTAGAATCTCTGTCCATAAGATCCTATGTTCTACTTTCGTAAATGATGGCTCAGAGGTAATAGCTTTTAATAAACAAAAAGTAGGCTGGTTTTACTATGTATGGGCATTTAGAGTAAGAGCATGACATAATTCTGCCTCTCACATGATAGCTTCCTTCAAGAAAATAACCTTTTACACAAGAAATTAGCATCCTAACAGTATCTATGTAGATGCCATGAACTTATGACAATCAAAAAAGCTGGGGGGCAAAGAAAAATAGTACAGCATTTAGTACAATTAGCAGTACAGTATAATCTAATAAACACCATTATACACAAGTGAAATAAACCCACAATTCGATGAACTGTAGGCCAATAACACTACCAATCAAAGATTAACTACAGTGACCTTCAGTTTGCAAAAATTATAATGAAATAGGGAGCTAAGGAGAGACGGAGAAATTATAATGAAGCAGGAAGCTAAGGAGAGAGTTAAGCCCACTAACAGCACACTTCTCCATTCAATACACTCCTCCATATGGCATGTGGCAACATAGTATGTTATAGATATATGGAAACTAAATTGCACACATTTAAGAGTGTAGGAAGACAGTGAATCATCAGTTCAACATATGAAAAAAAATAAATAAATCAACTTGCTCAAAGGCAAGTTCTACCATGAAGGCAACTCTCACAAGTATTTAAAACCATCTTTGTTTCTCAGCATCCATCAGATAATATATGAAATAGCTTGGTCAGAAGGGTGATACTAGCCACCACCTGCAAAAAGGCATGGGTATTTCAATTTATGTTTTATCAAAACATAAAGATAATCATTCAGTAGCATCTATGCAGAGTTGTTCATACTAAACACATCTGCTCATTTTGTCTATCATTGAGAATTGTTCATTTTACTAATATAATTTAAAATTAATTTTATCCCATCCCATTTGGTTCTGTAGACCAGCATAGACAAGAAGAAAGATAAGTGACATGCAGTCATTCAATATGAATGTTTTCTTTTCAGAATTATACCATGTGGTTGTTTTCAAGAGTAAGCAACAAGACTCAATAACCCAAAAAATGTTGCCCAGTCCCCCATGAGATTTACAGTCATTCTACAGAATCACACAATGGTTTAGGTTGGAAGGAACCTTACAAATCATCTATTCCAACCTCCCCACCATGGGCAAGGATGCCTCTCAACTAGACTCAGCAGAGTTGAATCCCATTTGGTTGCTTGCTTCCCCATGAATAAAATTCTGTGACAACTAGATAGGAATGTCTCCAGAGACTTAAAGTAATGCATACTACATTTATAATTTGAAAATTATCTTCTAGGATGCAACCAAGACTTCTTTTGTCAACTGCAACACTGCAACTATTTTATGATGTCCAACATTGTAGTGCTTCATTTTATGATTGCCACTAGTATTATCAGAACAACCTTCTGAAAGCATGACTAAATAAAGAGCAAGATTCTATTTCATAATTAGAAATGCATCTTGGATGAAAAGCCTGTTCCTCACAAGGGTGTGTAGTTATGACACTGAGCTAATTTAGGGACAGGAAGTATCCTAGTGTAAGGCTGAACCAAAAAATAAGATGGATGACAGCAAAACTCAACTGCTACAACTACAGCTTCCAAGCTCACACTCTACCTTCTCAGGGTATGGGATTCACCATGGGGGCCAACGTTCTCCAGTCAGTGCTGTCTTAGGGAACTTCACATCATTATTTCTTTATGTAGTGCAAATCTGTCCATTTGACCCCAAGAAGCACCAGTATGGACTATCAGGTTCCTTCTCAAATTAATGTGTGTTAACCACCAAAAATATTTATGGTCAGTACTACCTGTGACAAATACAACTGCTTTCATAAAGAAGTGGCATTACAAATTAATTAACTGGTAAGAGTCACATAGTTAAATTTCACAAGTTCCTGTACCACATAATCAGAACAGCTCTCTGATGAAATTCTCTTTCACATGACAGTTTGGAAGCACCACATACGGCAAAAATCAAACTTGAACTACTCCCTCACTTAGAAATGATATTCCATTGCTACTAATGTACACAAGAACACTTCAACTTTGGTTACTAAAATCAGAATACCAACTCTGAAAATCTTCATCAGTACATGGAGAACAGATGATCCTGTTCAGGAAGGGTTGTGGCAGGAACAAAACAGAAAGTCTTCACTGTAGATACAGTATGTGTGTACATATACACATTACTCAACAGGTGTGATTTCAGTGTACTGCCACATCCTTATCTCTTATGTGGTAAAACATTTAGTGTGTCCCATACACAAGCACTAAAAGCGCAACACAGTAAAAAAAGAATGACATGTGTTGCTTAGCTGAAGAAGGATCCGTGATTACTAATTAGTCCAGTTATCACTTCAGTGGAGTGGTCTGACAATGTGGCAAGCAAGAAATAACATATGAATAATATTTGAACAAAGCTACATTTCCTAGCCATCTAGAAATAATCAGCATTAAAATACAACAGTCCTAGAGCAGGCCACACATTAAAATAACCAAATTTGTAAAGAAACATATATTCTCTGAAAGAAAATACAAAAGGTTATTGCAGTCCTTCCAGAGTAAATGCACAAATAGTTTCCAGAATGATACTTCTGAGTATCTCTAAAAGGCATTTAGTATTAAATAATCATTCAGTAGTAGATTTACTACCTTGAGAACTACTTTGGGTACTTTTCTACATTTAGTTCACAACTCGTATGTATGAGATAGCAGTTGCAATTTTCAACACTGCACAGCTTTCAAGGTCAGTTAAATAATAATAAAAAAATACGCCTTTACAATGCTGAAAATCTCCAGTCAGATCTTCATTTACACTACTTATTCCTTCTTCCCTCTTGCCACCACAAAATACTGCCTCCTCCAAACAATTTTTCCACAGATAATATTACTACACCTAATGACATGCACTACTACTTGAAGACCAAATGATTGAGGAAGGGTCTGCAAGGACTTGCAGCTAACAATTTAGTGTCTTACAGACATTAAAAGTAAAAAAAGTAAGAAGTTACACCAAGAAAAGTTCAATTTAAAGAGCTCAAGCAGTGAAGGAAACTCAGCCACCTTATTCACAGCCAAGGCAAAATGACCTGTTGAGCAGAATTAATAATTTACTAAGAACTGTTGGAATCCTTGCTTTGCAGTATCACTCAGCTATTTTAACATCAGGAAAAATAACAGAAAACTAAAAGTAGAAATTAAATGCAAATGAAATTTATCTGCAGTCTAAAACCAGGATTTTATTTCATTTCCAAAAGTCCATACATTAAAAAAACTAATTGATATATCACAACTCCTAAAAATGAAACTACTTAGAGAATTATGTCTCTATATTCATTATCACTCCATCTGTCTTTTACTCTGTTCATCTATAAAATCTGAGCATTGCATGAAAAGGTCAAATTTACAATGTAAAGCCTGAGAATACAGACTTCTTTCTAATGATCTTCCACTTCCTTTTGTTTTGACCTTTGCAGTGAGATGTTAAAATGTTACAATTTCCTTAAAAGGCAGGAATCCCAAAGCTAAACATTCAAATATGGCTAGGTTAAAATACCTACCTTCTGTCAGCCCATGTTTAGAATATACAACTTCTTTTGGAAGAAATATTTTCACAGGAATGGAAAACAGCCATAAAGCAGAGCCACAGACCTCAACATGACCTCAAACTAGGTCAGACTTTTGTTTCTTAGAAAAACAAGAAGTAAATAACAAGAAGCATTGCTCTACAAAAGTTGAGGGACGAAAAACCCAGCAGCAACAAAATACTAGAAACCAAAGAAACAAGATTTTTCAATACAGCTAAACAACTTGCCAAAACACTTATTCTCTATGCTAGCATAATCAAAGCAACAGATGGCTAAGAGCTAATGGAACAGAAAGGCATCAGGAACTGTTGTTAAGAATTATCTCATGAAACATCAAGCAATATTCTGAAGTTTACCAAGCCTCAGGCTAACAACGTGACAGCAATTTGAAAGAACAGATCTGGCACCTCTGAGGGCACATCAGCTAGATCACCTAACCCATAACAATTACAAATTTTATTCTACAGTGCTGGATTTGAGCGTAGGAAGTGTATACATTCAGTGTAGAAACCATACAAAGTTATAAAAACAGGCAACAAAGAAACAGGGGCATCTGAAACAAATCAACCTTCACAGTATCACAGTATAACTAACTAAGGTTGGAAGAGACCCCAAGGATCATCAAGTCCAACCTGTCTCGACAGACCTCACGACTAGACCATGGCACCAAGTGCCACGTCCAATCTCTTGAACACCTCCAGGGACGGCGACTCCACCACCTCCCTGGGCAGCCCATTCCAATGACGAATGACTCGCTCAGTGAAGAACTTTCTCCTCACCTCGAGTCTAAACCTCCCCTGGCGCAGCTTGAGACTGTGTCCCCTTGTTCTGGTGCTGGTTGCCTGGGAGAAGAGACCAACCCCCTCCTGTCTACAATTACCTTTCAGGTAGTTGTAGAGGGCAATGAGGGCACCCCCGATCCTTCTCTTCTCCAGGCTAAACAATCCCAGCTCCCTCAGCCTCTCCTCGTAGGGCTTATGCTCAAGGCCTCTCACCAGCCTCGTTGCCCTTCTCTGGACATGTTGAAGAGTCTCATTGTCCTTCTTAAACTGAGGGGCCCAGAACTGGACACAGTACTCAAGGTGCGGCCTAACCAATGCAGAGTACAGGGGCACAATGACCTCCCTGCTCCTGCTGGCCACACTATTCCTAATACAGGCCAGGATGCCATTGGCCCTCTTGGCCACCTGGGCACACTGCTGGCTCATGTTTAGGCGGGTGTCAATCAGCACCCCCAGGTCCCTCTCTGTTTGGCAGCTAAAATGCTTCTCTCACCTCTTACACAACTTCACCAATCACTAAAGCCCTCATTGATAATTAACCAGCTGGCCAGTTAATCTGAAGACGTGGTATCCCTATTAAAAACACAGCTATCACTTTCTGATGAAGGTCAAAGTGCAAGGTTGTAGCATCACTTTTTCATCTGTGCAACTGCAACTTGTACCTGGTGACCCAAGTCCTATTACTGAACCACAAAAGCATAAGGACACCAAATTTCATTAACAATTCTGATCTTTGGACAGTAGCTTGAGAACAGATGCTTTCTCACACATCACTCTGTTAGCTGATTGAAGAAAAAGCTCTTACAAGACAGACATTTCAAGTTTTACTTTTAACTCAGTATTTAAGATTAGGAGTCAGCTACTAGAAGGTTCTATATTTTAAATTTTTGTTTACAAAAAAATCCATTTTCAGATAAAATAGCCTTTAAATGGTATGTTGCAAATGATTAAAATATCAATCAAAAAGCCACCTGCTTTTTCTTGTTCTCTTGGTAGTCTTTGCAACAAGATAATAATTACCTATGCAAGTGACAGTATCTAATTCCTGAAATCTCTGCACATATTGTCAGCAGTTCTGAAGTGTCCTTAAATATTTAAAAGGAATGAATTTTAAAATGCAATTAATTTTAAAGTATTTTCAGTTATTTTCATATTCAACTACAGACAGATCTCCTTCAATACCAGATTCACTGTTAGAGCACATTTTAAAACACTTTATTTCCTCTTAATACAAACTTCAAATTCTTTGTATCACTCACCTACAGGAAACTTCAAGTCTGCAGATTATTTGGTGAACAACCATAGAATCACAGAATAGTTGAGGTTGGAAGCAACTGCTGGTGATCACCTATTCCACCTCCCTGCTCAAAGGAGGGTCCACATGACCAGGGTCTTGCAAGGAAAAGAAAGGCTAGTTCAAATGAGCCAGAAGACATCCTTCTTCTACTCCATTTTCCCTGCCTAGTTCTGCTTACAATTCCAGGAAAGTCCACTGACTTCTGCAGTTATTTTCACTGAGCCCCACTTAAAAGAGAGGAAGAGTCTGCATACACATCTAACAACACTTCTTCAGTACTGGCAGTGTTACCCATCCCTTGATGGTAATACCAGTTTGCCAAGCCCTCTTGTAAATTTGTCCACTGGGAGAAGCATGACAAGATTGATTTCTTTCTGTTAGATGCAACATTTAAATAAATACATTTTATAGTACTTTTTAAAATAAAGGGGCAGTCTCTTTAGAAATTAACAGACAAAGTTGTATTATACAGAAACTTTACTATGAAGAAAAAGATCTGAAGTCATCTAAGGAAAAGGAAAATCACAGAATTTACAGAATGGTAGTGTTTGGATGGGACCTCTGGGGATCATCTACTCCCACCTCCCTGCTAAAGCAGGTTCACCTACAGCAGGTTGCCCAAGATCATGTCCACATGTTTTTTGAGTATCTCCAGGGAAGCAGACTCCACAACCTCTCTGGACAACTTGGTCCACTGGTCTGTGACCCTCACAGTAAAGTTTCCTCATGTTCAGATGAAACTTCCCTATACTCTTGACACTTGCCCTTTTAGACACTTATAAGCATTGATGAGATCCCCTCTTAGACT
Source organism: Dryobates pubescens (assembly GCF_014839835.1). Classification (NCBI taxonomy): domain Eukaryota; kingdom Metazoa; phylum Chordata; class Aves; order Piciformes; family Picidae; genus Dryobates; species Dryobates pubescens. Next base: position 106,890,206 of record NC_071657.1, on the reverse strand, counting down.
TCTTCAGGCCAAACAGCTCCATGACTCTCAACCCTTTCTTATAAGACAGATGCTCCAGAACCCTCATCATATTTGTAGCCCTACACTGGACTCTCTTCAGTAGCTCCTTGTCTCTCTTGAACTGGGGAGCCCAGAACTGGACACAATACTCCAGATGTGGCCTCACCACGGTAGAGGGGCAGAAGAACCTCCCTCAACCTGCTGGCCACACTCTTCTTAATACACCCCAAGATAGCATTGGCCTTCTTGGCCAGAAGAACACATTGCTAATTCATGGTTAACTTGTCATCCATCACAACTCCCAGATGCTTCCCCCAGAGCTGCTTTCTAGCAAGTCAACCCCTAACCTGTACATGGACTTATTTCTCCCTAGGTTCAGGACCCCACATCATTAGGTTTCTCTCCATCCAACTCTCCAGCCCATCCAGGTCTCACTGAATGACAGTACAGCCTTCTGGTCTATCAACCACTCCTCTCAGTTTTTTACCACCAGTACACTGCTGAGAGTACACTCTACCCAGGTCAATGACCTCCAGGTCATTGATGAATATACTGAACAAGAGTGAATCCAGTGCTGTTCCCTGGGGAACACAAGTACCTACAGGCCTCCAACTAGACCTTGTATCACTGATCACAACCCCCTCGAGTCCTGTCATTCAGTCACTTCTTAATCCACCTCACTGTCCACTCATCTAACCCACACTTCCTAAGCTTACCTGTGAGGATGTTATGGGAGCCAGTGTCAAAAGCTTTTCTGGTTGAGGTAGAGAACATTCACTGTTCTTCCTTACCTCCACACTTTATTGGACCTGGAGGGAAACATAACTAAAGAGGAGGAAAAGGCTGAGGTACTAAATACCTTCTTTGCCTCCATTTTCAACAGTAAGGCAGGAAGACTTCAGGATAACTGGCCTCCTGAACTGGTAGATGGGGTCAGGGAGCAGTATAATTGCCTTGAAATCCATGAGGAAGTTGTTAGGGCCTTGCTGAGCCACTTGGATACTCTCAAGTCCATGGCACCAGATGGGATCCATCCTAGGGTACTGAGAGAGCTGGCAGATGAGCTGGCCAAGCCACTCTCCATCATTTACTGCCAGTCCTGGCTCACTGGAGAGGTCCCAGATGACTGGAAACTGGCCAGTGTGACACCCATCCACAAGAAGGGTCAGATGGAGGAACCTGCAAACTACAGGCCTGTCAGCCTGACCTCAGTGCCAGGAAAGATTATGGAGCAGATCATCCTGGGGGCAATCACTGCACACCTGCAGGATGGCCAAGGGATCAGGCCCAGCCAACATGGATTCAGGAAAGGCAGGTCCTGCCTCACCAACCTGATCTCCTTCTATGATCAGGTGACCTGCCTGGTGGATGTGGGGCAGGCTGTGGATGTAGTCTACCTGGACTTCAGCAAGGCCTTTGACACCGTCCCCCACAGCAAACTCCTGGCCAAGATGTCAGCCCATGGCTTGGACAGCAGCACTCTGTGCTGGGTTAGGAACTGACTGGAGGGCTGAGCCCAGAGAGTGGTGGTCAATGGTGCCACATCCAGCTGGCAGCCAGGCACTAATGGTGTCCCCCAGGGATCAGAGCTAGGCCCCATACTCTGTAATATCTTTATTGATGATCTGGATGAGGGCATTGAGTCAGTCAGCAGTAAATTTGCAGATGACACCAAGTTGGGAGCAGGTGTTGATCTGTTAAGAGGGCAGAAGGGCTCTGCAGAAGGACCTTGACCAGCTGGACAGATGGGCAGAGTCCAACAGGATGGCATTCAACAAGTCCAAGTGCCGGGTGCTGCACTTTGGCCATGGCAAGCCCATGTACTGCTACAGGCTGGAGTCAGAGTGGCTGGAGAGCAGTCAGGCAGAAAGGGACCTGGGGGTACTGACTGACAGCTGGCTGAACATGAGCCAGCAGTGTGCCCAGGTGGCCAAGAAAGCCAATGGCGTCCTGGCCTGCATCAGGAATAGTGTGGCCAGCAGCAGCAGGGAAGTCATTCTGCCCCTGTACTCAGCACTGCTTAGGCCACACCTTGAGGACTGTGTCCAGTTCTGGGCCCCTCAGTTTAAGAAGGACATTGAGACTCTTAAATGTGTCCAGAGAAGGGCAACAAGGCTGGTGAGAGCACAAGCTCTACGAGAAGAGGCTGAGTGAACTGGGGTTATTTAGCCTGGAGAAGAGAAGGCTCAGGGGAGACCTTATTGCTGTCTACAACTAACTGAAGGGTGGCTGTAGCCAGAAGGGAGTTGGTCTCTTATCCCAGGCAATCAGCACCAGAACAAGAGGACACAATCTCAAGCTGCACCAGGGGAAGTTTAGGCTCGAGGTGAGGAGGATGTTTTTCACAGAGAGACTTGTTAGCCATTGGAATGTGCTGCCCAGGGAGGTGGTGGAGTCATCATCCCTGGAGGTGTCCAAGAGGGGACTGGACGTGGCACTTGGTGCCATGGTCTAGTAGTCATGAGGTCTTGGGTGACAGGTTGGACTTGATGATCCTTGAGGTCTTTTCCAACCTGGTTGATTCTATGATTCTATGATATGATTCCTTCCTCTACCCAGACAGTCACACTGTGCCTAGTTTTGTCTGCAGCTATCACATGCATTTGGGATCCTGCTCAGCTACTGAAAAAGGTCAGTCCCCACCCCTTAATTCTGTTAGCTACCAGTAATGTATTTTGAAACTTTCACACAAGTAGGAACTTATCGTGGTGATATCTGGAGAGAAAGAAGAGATATAAGAGGAGAAGAATAAAGGGTTAAGTTTTCCACATAAAGGACGTTACTTGTCATGCAGGAACTGCACATTTTGATGCAAGATTTCTGCTTTCTAATGCAACATACTGTTCACTTCTGTATCTCATTTCAAGCTATCCCAAAGCTTTAAATCTTTTGTTACTGTAAGAACACTTTCAAATGTAAGATAATGCAGACTTTCATGTAGTGTTTCAAGAACATGATGAAACACCCGTTTTTTTCAGAGAAGACAAAGAACAGATTTTTAACCTGAGAAAAAGGCAAACTGAATTATATTATCTTAGATGAGCATCATGGATAGTCGATTATATTTTTCACTCCGCTCTATGCAGATCTGGCTTATTAATGCTTTATATGTTTTTCTTGGATCACCTAATTGCATTATTTCAGAACCTGTTAACAATCAACAGTAAACAGCACAAACCACAAATAGAATTACGGTCTGGGAGAGGCATTTAACAATAACGTACTGTTTTATTTGGAGAGAAAGAACCTCAGAGTAGCCTTCGTTTTGAAGAGAGACAGATACACAGTACCAATTAAAAAGACTGGGGTGGACTACACACAGACTTAGCCAAATCCAGGGTCAGTCTCTGCTCAGTCACATCCCTGGAATCCTAGCAGAATTGCATATACACTGTCTACCTTTGAGTATTCAAACCAAATCAGAAATTATTTTAATCAATTTGGTATAAACCACTCAAATTAATGATAAGTTTTGGAAGAAGACTATTTCAGTTTTGATTAATCCCATTCTATATAGATTAGAGTCACATAATTAAAGTACAGCAATGTCTGATAAAGGAAATCTATGGTTCTCATTCCAATCTTACCTCAAGTATTTTCAATGAGATCTAATCTTAGCCTGCCTTTCTAGATCTGCACCAGGGCAAATACCACTTCTTATTACACAGCTTCACCTTATCCATCTGCCATCCCATCCCCCAGTCCTTCTGTAGTCTTGTTCTCCTAACAGCTCTTTCCATTCATATTTTTCTCTTTGAAGCTACCTTTAACTCCTAAACTTAATTTCCATTTTCCTTATTGACAGATACTGTCCTCAGTCTTCTCCACTCTTCCCCAGTATCATATTTTGTTTACAAAGCCTTTCACAGTTGATCTGTTCATAGCAGTGGCCCATGCCCCTCTGCATATAAACAAATGAATCAATTCTAATATTTGCATTAATTATCTTGAAAGCATTAGAATCAGGTGTGGTCTTGCCCTTGCAAGAATTGTCTAGTCTTAGTGGAGTTTCAGGTTTTGCAACATGGTCAGAGCTGTCCAAGACATAGACATAATGGTTGACATATTTCTAGTCCAGAGAAACCAGCTAAACAGATGGACAACCAGAACACGCAAGCAGACTATGCAGCATCCTTTAATTTAAAATCCTATCTGTCTGCAAAGAATGCTGAACTCAAAGTTAAGAAAGATTCCTTTGTTTTGATGATGAATATTCTATGTGGAGTAATTTTTTTGTGATCAAAAATTACATTTACTAATTGGTATGAAACCAAACTAAGTGTTTCATATTTCAGAATAACTAGTCTCAATGGGAAGATCTAACACACAAGGTAGTTTCTGATGGCTTTCTAAGGTGTTGTGACTAATTTTTTCCCCTAATGCACACAGTGCATAGCTGCCAATTAATTTCATTTAAAATCTAATATTTTTGGACCACTAAATCTACTAAAAAGTGTTACTGAGTTAAGGTATTGTTAGTATGCATTTAAAACATCATGTGCAATGGAAGACTAAGTTTTAACATATTGTTGGCAACTGACCAAATCAACCAAGATGCATTTTCTAAAAAAGGACCAGGAGTGAATTCAAAAATTATCCCTCTGTTCTCATATTAAATTGTCACTAAACAGAATCATAGAATCTGGCAAACAAATGTGATGATTCATAGTGAGTTAAGGGATGTAAAACATTAATGACTTCTCAATTTTCACCTATTACTTTACCATAAAAGACAGTTACATAAAAATACTGCTCAAATCAGATGTATTTTCAGGAATACCCATTTACTGTACCTATTTATAAACCACTTTCTTGCACTATCACAAAAACAGGAACAAAAATGATAGGATTAGCAGGGACACTGTATAACAAATCCTTAAACACTGGAAAGTGCAGGCTATTTGTTCTGCTGCACTGAAAAGTGCAGTAAAGTACTTGCAAATACTCCATTATCCAGTCATAGATTTTTGGTCTAATTCTGCATTTATGAGTCACAAACACCTACAGGGGGGGGAAAAAAAAAAAAGAAAGCAAGCAAGTAAAAACCCAGACACATAATTTGTCAATCCACTTTGACCAACCATTTACACAGGCTAGAAGCAGTCAAGAATTTCATTTTTACAAAAACACTGTGTCACAGTTGGACACCAATTGCATTAAGCTTCCTAAATTACCTCTATATAGGGCAAGCACACAATGGCAAAGTGATATAAAGCCTTCTGTATCACAGTTGAAAGCAGACAAATTCTGCACAATCCCATAATCTGTTTCTAATTCAATATATTTATTTTAATAAATGCACACAGCCTCATTGAACTCTGAAATATCAAGACCTCACAAGACACGTCTATTATTTTCAAGGCTTTATAACTCAGCAGTAAAAAATGTAAATCAAAATGAGGAAATAAAATCTCTGTTACTTTTGAAAGAAAGCCTCTCTTTTCCTAAGTTTACACAGTACAAATTAATCTACTAGTTTGGAATGACTTCTCTGTCAACAAGTCTTTTTATTATTTTTTCCTATTCATTCTTTAAGAAAACCAGTACTTTTAAAATTAACACAAAAAGCCTCTTCACATATTCTCTATTTATTAGAACACTGCTTGCCAATACTTCTAGTAGCAATGAATATGACCAGAAAACATTACAAAATATGCTTTGCTGACTGTAGGGAGATGAAATATTCTGGCATTTGAAATAACTGCACATTTTCAGAGTATCCCCAGGTAGTGCCCTTGGACACTGCATTTTACTGACTAGTCACTGGCACTTCAAACATCTATTTTCATTCAAAAACACTCACATTCATATATATATACACTTAATATACAGCACCATAGTGCTGAAAAAGCTAGCAAATTTTAAAAGGCGCTGTGAAGGTAGTAGGACACCAAAGTGAATGTATCAATCACAACATATTCACGCCATTCTTCTGCATGCTTTACTTTAGCAAGGGCGAAAAGAAAAAATATCAAGCAACTTGGGAGCCAACACATTCACATTTTCCATCTGGAAATGGGTAATCATTCACAATTGAAATCTATGCTGTATGTCTTTAATCACTGCCATGTGCAACAACAGTAACTTCTTTTCATCTTTGTGCAAAATACTTTCCAAGAAGAGAAGTGCCTGCCCATGTTTATTTTGGGGGTAGTTTTGTTGTTTGGTTTAGTTTGGGGTTTTGTTTGCTTTTTAAAAAAAGTTAAAAGTAAGAATAAGTATTTTCTCCACTACAGCCCTCTGTACTCCTCTCCAACTCTGCCTCTAGAGGAGACACAAGAATCTGAAAAACACTTGGACTTTTAAACAGCTGAAGGTTCACGTTCATTTGAAACTGCTGTCGTGACAGGTTTCCATAGTACTTCCCTGCAGCAATCACTGCTTCTGCCTTCTCTGTTTCTATTTTAAAAATAACTTTGAATATAAAAAAAAAAAGGGGAGAGTAAAAAAAAAAGGGAAAGGAAAAAAAACAAATCTAAGTAAATTGCCTCTGTGTTACAGCCATAATAGCAGCAGAAATGTTTCAATACTGAAAGCCACTGTTTGCTCTCCCTTCCCGTTTTCCAGGTTTAAATTGCCAGAGTAAGAATAAGCTTATTCTAAAAATCAGTTTCAGCCATGTGACTTCTTGGGTAAAGAAGTAATAGCAGCACAGTTAAGGACCAGTCTGTGAAACAGCAGTTCTTTCAGTGGCTGAAGTTCACACTTAGCAGTTTAAGACATTAATTTTATCATTGAGGCCTAAATTCACAAAATGAGCTGAACCCAGAACTTTCCAAATAAACCGTACACACTGGACTACAAATCTTTCCCTTTAGTACATGAATATCACATCCCTTGGGTCTACACCATCCTTATTAAGTATATTCAATTTCTACGGACAAATAATTGACTTCTGTGCACAAGTTAACGGTCATCTAATGATGTGCCTTACTGCCAATCCTTTTGGCAGCCACAGCAGTGTGCAACCACCCCAGCCCTGCCTGTGCTCTAGAGCAGGCCACTCCCTCCCAAATCAGACACAGAACAAAGCCCTTCCTTCATCGGCATAGAATCATAGAATCACAGAATTGTTTAAGTTGGAAAAGACCCCCAAGACCATCTAGTCCAATCTAAGACTAAGGTCTAGTTCAACCTAAGACCACCCTGGCCCAAAGTGCCATCTCCACATGTTTCTTGAATACCTACAGGGATATTGATTCCACCACCTTCTTGGACAACCTATTCCAATGCCTGACTACTCTTTCCGTAAAGATATTCTTCCTAATATCCAATCTAAACCATCCCAGCACAATTTCAGACCATGTTCTCTCATTCTATCACCTTGTACTAGGGAGAAGAGACCAAACCCACCTCACTACAACCTCTTTTTAGGTAGTTGTAGAGAGCTATGAGGTGCTCAGCCTTCTCTTCTCCAGGCTGAACAATTCCAGTTCCTTCAGCTGCTCCTCATAAGACTTGTTCTTGAGACCTTCCATCAGCTTCTCTGGACATGCTCCAGAAACTCAATGTACCTTCTTGTTGTGCAGTGCCCAAAACTGAACCCAGTATTTGAGGTGTGGCCTCACCAGTACCAACTACAGGGGCATGATCACTATCCTTTATCTGTGTTCAAGAGGATCACTAGTATTGCATACAAATTTTTAACACTAACCAAGTTAAGATCAAAATAATACAATTCCAGTTTCAAGATAATAACACTATCCCCAGTGGATAAAATGAACAGCTGATAGAAGAGAGAAATTTCGGGAACTGACAACTGAAGGAAGTTGTCTACTGTCCCCTTCAGATTACTAACAGAGTTTGATACTGTGTTACTGCAAGTGTTCTGTGGTGCACAGATATTTTTATGTACAAATTTACATTAAGCCTCACCACTACAGTTCTACAGCTCCACTCAACCCTCCCAAAGTACTGTGTCCACCTTCACTGATTTCCAGTGCTGCTCATCTTTGCACAAAACAATCTCAGATGTAGAAACTGAAAAGCTGTTAGGTTATATGTGCTAGCTACCTTAAACAAAAAATGATCTATCTGTAACGTATATTTAAATTCCTAAGATGTGAGCTACAGTCTACCATTTCTTTACATGACTCTATTATCTCTACATCTGCATGCAAGCTTTTCAACAGGATCTTATATTAAGCAAGTGAGTGGGTGTAGTAAGTACTGCACAAATATTTTGAGAGAAATTCCTGACTGTATCCCTTCAAAGCATTTGTACTATCTTAAAAGAATATTACCCTTGAAAAGGCTAACAGAGTTTCTCTTTGATTATTCCTAACAATGTGTGCAGAGCGTACCTCAGACATCCACAGAATCCCATCAAACTACAAATATGTGCACTGTATTTCAACCTCCAGCTCAAGTGCCAAATGGTAGTTTAAATATATAGATTTACATGTGTTTCTGAATGACTAGCATTGTTGAAACATATACTGTGACTTGGGAATATAAATTTTCAGTGTTAGATCTTTACAGTAGTTGTCAATGGAGTGTCCTTTTTGGCTTGGTTTGGTTTCCAAGAGCATAAATTCTTCCCTGCTTTACTTCACAAGCACTCTACACAGTATCCATTTAATTGGTATGGCCAGCAATTACTGTAACATTTTTGTTTTCTTAATTTAAAACCTGACACATTTTTTTTCTTAGCAAATTGTCATTTCTCAGTTATTTTCAAATTCTTCTTCTATCTAACACAAATGCTATCTTGATTTCTCTTGTGGTTTGCTTATCACAGCCTGCCACTGAATGCTTTGCAGGTAAGAGGATAACAGTTTCCTAAAAAAGTCCTAATTCAGTTTCTCAGCATTCCAACAAGCCACAATAGTTCCCTCTTTTTTTCCACCTTCAAACTATACTGCTGGCCTACATACATGAGAGAAAACTGCTGATACTGAACATCACATCAAGTAGCAAGCCAGCTTACTCACAAACTTATCACTGTGTAGAGTACAGTACTGGATTATCAACAAAGTGATTTACTTTGTTTACAGTAACAAGTAATTTCCATTTGTGAAACTTCAAATTCTTTAAAAATGTGAGTGTTATGTCAACCATAAATTAAAAAGCAACTGCTGGGATGCCCAGCCTTTCTGGCTGGGTGGGCCCTCTGCCTTTGTGCAGGTTCAGGAGAAGGCTATATGCCATGTTCCTTACTCTATGACAAGACTATAGCATATATGCTAGTAGTGCTGTGTGTGTCAGAGACGTGATGCTGGAGAGCTGGCCCTTACACTCATGTGAGCTATTCTCATTGTGTGTATCCGCTGCAATCAGGGTGTCAGTACCAGGACACTATGTCACCCAACTTTTCCAAGAAATTATTACATTTACCACACAGATTGGAAAGATCTTAAGAAACAGTTCAAGTTTACTCTCCTTTTCTAAAACAATTGCCTCTACATCTAAAAATACAAGCACCTAGCAGAATTGTACACAAACTGTTATTCATAAGCCTAATTTTCATTGTTCTCCACCTGATCATCTCTCAGGTTAGTACACATCCCTCCTGACATGTTGAATTCACTAATAGCAACCACAGGATTCTACCCATAGGGTAGAGCACAAGAGTCACTTCATCTGAGTAAATCACAGGGATTACTCCATGTTTAACAATCTATACTTTTCTTTACACCTTTCAGTACAGTATTTTCCTCCTTTGTATCTGACATAGCTGACATTCAACCTATAATCTGCTATAACCTCAAAATTCCCTTCTGCAGGTTTATTATCCACACAGCTGTTCCTACTGTCTACTCATGCCTTTCTTTTTCTTTATATTTACTCCTTTTCAATAGCATCCTATTTTTTGCAAATCAGTTTGTCAAGATTCTGAAATCTAACTTTGTCCTTACAAGACCTCTCAATCCTTCTTAGAAAGGCACAGTCTGTAAATGTAGTAAGTATATTCTGTATTCCATCATCCAGGTCCTTAATGCAAGCACTGAATAGTACTAGCCCTGGGGCAAATCCCTGCAGAAACTTCATTGATACAGTCTTCTGTTTAGAAGGGAATTAGCACTGTATATGGCTTTCCAAACTGTTCTGAGTTGTAGCATTTTCATCCAGATTCATCTAGATCCTTCTGGAGTTTGAATTTGATAATGTCACAGGTAAAAGGGTAAGGACAACATATCAGACTCCACCTTTTACATCTCCATCCACTTCTCTGATCACCCTCCAACAGAAGGAGACTAAGTTGTCTTGGCAGGACTCACTCTTGAGATATCCAGGAAGGTGGTAGATGCCCCATCGCTGGAGATACTCAAGATCAGATTTGATGGGACTCTGAGCAACCTGATCCAATTAGGGTTGTCTCTGTTTACTGCAAGGGGGTTGGACTAGATGACCTCTCAAGGTTCCTTCCAACCCAGTTCATTCTATGATTCTGTGAAACCTGTGCTGATTGTGATGTAGACTAAGAACACACAGAGTTCTCAAGCACATTTAAGACACCAAGAAAACATGTCTGTGGTTCATATGTGTGCACAGTAATGTATCAGGAAAGTAGCAGAAACAATCATGAAAAACACTAGTGACAGGAAGGCAGATACCACCACCACCACACAGCCTGGCATGCACTGAGTTCTCAGAAGCCAGTGTCCTGTTCTGCTCATGGATTAAAGGATGATTGCCACTACATTATGTCATAAATGTACTGGCTGCTTAAAATCTTTAAACTAAATAACCAGGTGGCCTATTCTGTGAAAGAGACCATGTTCACCTGGTTGCCTCATGAAATAATTGGGTAAGTATTTCCCTTTTCCAGAAGAGAGTAAGTTACATATCCTCTTCCAGCATCCAATTCTTTCTTTGATAGCCTCCAAAATTTCCTTTTAAAGATTAGATGTCATAACTTAAAAGTTCTAGAAACAAAGGTTAAGTCTTTAAATTATCAGTTGGTACCCTACACTTTTTCTTGTATTACACATTTCTTTGATGCATTACCTTTTTAAAATAGTATCTAATGTATTTTAACAGATCAGGAAAATTAAAATATGTTTAGGAGGCCAAAAGATTTATTTCTTATCTCAAAAAGGCATTTGATTTCAAAACATAAAATATTAACACAGCAACGTGACTGGGAAAGCTAAGAGAAGTATTTGAAAGATTTGTTACCCTCTAAGATGTGTTCCAAAATTAAGGGTGCTGCATTAACTCATTATTATCCTAACATCTAATTGCTGACATTCCCCAGAAACATGACTGCTTAGTCACATGGTAAAGAAATACTCCACTAGCTGTTTCATCAATACATTTAGTTTTGGACTTCGGTAATCCATCACCTAATACCCCATATTGCTGCTAATCATGTAATGACATCCAGTTTTCAGGTTTTTTCATCTCTGACTGCTTTAATTGATCTCAGTTACTCTGAGGAAGATGATTTAAACAGTGAAAATGTAGAAGAATGCCAAGAATGCCCAGAATAATAAATGAAAATTGGGCAATCAATATTATGCAGGAAGCAGCTGAGCTTTTTCAGAGTGAGAGCCTGGTCAGAAAAGTAAGCAGTTTAGTCAGTAGCTCCATCAGCTGACAATTCTCAAAACCCTGCCATTGCGTGTCCATCCTTCAGAACACAGGTCTTCAGGTACCTGAAGAGCCCATGAGCATCTGCATCCTGTTACATAAATTGCTTTGCTATCTGCCAAAACACTAACATTGCAATTTTTAGGTGTACACCCTCCACGGACAGTAAGCATGTCTATACTACAATGAGCTTCCATTACTGATGGCAGGGAAAGAAAGATTAAATAGAATTAAACAGAAATTCAGTCAAATTCATCCTCTGAAGACACAAACTAGTTTTTATCAAACTAAATTACAGCTGATACTGAGAAAATTCCTCCTCTGCAAAATGCAAACCAAAACCCATACATTTCCTGGAAGTTTGTAGGGGGTTGCCCCTCTTCTTTACACAGTAAGTGTCTGAAACACTTTGTCTTCCCAAATTGTTTAGAAAAAGGAAACCCAGAGCATATACATTTTTTTTCCTCTGTCTCTGATAGCTTATCTCAGATTCAGATGAATCAGAAATAAGCTAAAAATATTGATTATCATGGGGGGGGGGAAAAGCCCAACATAATACAGTCTTTCATGTTTTATCATTTCAGAGTAGAGCCTGAAATAGTATTCCACCCACACTCAAAAAACTGAAGTATGCAAAAATTCCCACGTGCAACTTTATTATCTATTATTGAAGTGGGAAAATGACAACATTAGCAAAATTTTGCCATTTTTGGTAATAAAACTGGAAAGCAAATGAATTGGCTTCAGTCCTGAATCTTCTAGTGAACAGCTGGGAAGGAGGAGGCAAACAGCAGCATCCCTAAAGCCCAAATGAAAAAGATGAGCCACAGAATGAGTGAGAGTAATAAGAGAGCCCAGCTCTCCTTGGCTTGATACTAAAAGGGCATAACAAAGAAGAAATAAATGTAATTTATTAACTAATTCTGATGACATGTTGCTGCCTGTTGTGAGGCTATATTAAAACAAATAACATAAGTCCTTACCACAAAGTTAAATAAAAGATATCTGCTTTAATCCTTAGAAATCAAACCTGGCCTTTTTTCCCCTTCAACGCCTACCACAACCATTCACTGTAACAACATATTACATTCAACTATACCTTCAGCTGTTTTTAACATCTTCTTTGCCTTTCCTCTCCTTTAGTTTATTTTTACTAACCAGCTAAAATAACTTCTAATTATTCATAAGAAAATTAAAGGTAAATGAGGACAGAGTTACTTTCTAAATTCTTTAGTCTTTCTTTACTTACCAAGGAATATTTCTTCAAAAGGTAATAGATTTTAAAGAGAATGCATTATGAAATACTTCTGAAGGCAATCTAAAAAACATTTCCTGAGAAAGTCTACAACAGCAGTAGAACCTAAGAAACAGTAATATATTTTTAGTGCATCTTTTTAGCCTTCATGTGTGCTTTGCTTTCTACATCCTCATCCCATATGCAGGTCTGTGGTAATTAAATCGTATCTCAAACTTAAGATCCCTTGCCTACAGCAGATAAGAAACTATATTATTCTCCAACACACAATTGGCTTATCAGATTCTCACAAAACATCAGAAGCCAAGGGAAAAGGATCAGGTATTTTTTCCTCTTCAACTTACAAAGAATGATCTAAAGGCTGACAAACTATTTTCTTGACAGAAATATTTCTCAAAGATCAGGAAGTCATCTTTGTAGGATTTTACCTTACTTTTCCTCCAAACTGCTTGCATATCTTACCCTGCCAGTTCTGACATACAGGTATTTGGATTGTAGCCATAATCATGACACATTTCTTGGGGATAAAATGCTCTAGCTGACAGAAAGTCAGTTGCAGAGGTCAGATAAAGTGATTTAATGGTGTCCTCTGACCTGGATCTATTTCACTGTCATATAATAAGCGGATCTACTTGTTTGATTAGTTCTGATTATTGGAAGATAAGTGCAAATCAAGCAGTTTTGGTCAGGAAGAAACAATCTCAAAGATGACTTAAGAGTATTTCTCTAAAAGTTGGATTTAGCCAATAATAAGCATATAGTATGCAGAGTATTTTCAAATTGTCTCACACTATTATTTTTGGCAGAATTCTAGAAGGGGAAGCTTTACACACAAATCAGAACTGGCTGAACCAACTTGGAACAGTCAATTTAAAAGCATCTTTAATGACAGCCACTTAAAATGATTGCACTGAACAGTACTTTCGCACAGTTAGATCTTTGGGTGTTTTAGGGGTGGAAATACATGGATATTGACAAACTTATAACAGTTACAAGAAATAATGAACTTTTGATTAGGACTTCTGCCTCCAGCATCAGTTGGTCTAGTATCAGACAGAGACAAGTTCTGAATATATTTTAAATGCAAGAGGTTTACTGAAAAGCAGCAAACAACAACTACTTAACACCAAAACAGAGGGTCAAGACAGGAAGGACTGCTCTACAGCCATACAAAATAAATCAACTGCAGAAACATGTCAGCTTTTTACCACCCCCACAGAATGTCACCTTGTAACATTCTATGCAGAAATACAAACGTAGTTTTAATCTAAAGAAAACTACACTGGGTTTAACCTTTCAAGTTGTAAGAAGCAGATGAGCTCCTAGTTACATAAACACTGCATCCCTCTAACTTCTTACAGAAGTCAGGAACACACTGCAATCATGCTATCATCTGTAATTATCCACAGCTTCCTAGCCATCCCAGATAACTTCTGACCCTCTTCATAAATTCTAGATCCAGATTTTGATTTACAAATGAGTATCTCTCCTACAGGCTTTCTAGCTACTGACTAGGCCTGGAGAAAAAAAAACATGACATCCCTCATACTCAGGACAACCACAGAAGCAATAGCTCCGTTATCTGCAATAAACTGATGTTTGTTCATTCCTAACAGACAGTTATCAGTTTAGACATTTGGGGGTTTTTGCTCTTTACCCCTCTGATCTTAGTATCCTACCTGACACTGCTATTTACATTTGTATTTATATATATGAATATATATGCATATAAATGTAATATTAATGTGTAAATGTATTATATATATAGTATATTTACATAAATAACAGACATTGGTATTTATATAGAGTACCAGCCCATTTATCACTGATCTGAACAAAAACTCACTGATTATAGTAATTTAGGCTTATTTTCTTTTCTGAATTAAATCCTTGTTTATGAGCCTTTTCCATGGAGAGGGATTTATTTATCAGCAAATAGTTGGCCTTTGAGTTAATCCCTGTGACTGTCACCAAAATAAAAAATCTGCACCGTACACAAAAAATGTACCATCCTAGAATGACAGACTACAATTTCTTCCCCTTTTTGGCAAACTTAGAGGACAAACTACGGCAAGGATTCCTGCGATCTGATGCCAGCCAAAAAAACCCCAAAAGTATCCGTCTTAATGACTTGCTCCCTGACCTAGGGAGTGATAAATCCTTATTCACTCTCCTTGTTTGCTGACAGAGCACATAAGCCAGTGTATGGCATTTTATTGATCATTTGAACTGTGCCTGTTGAAACATTACATGAGGGAAAATGCTTATGTCCATCTACATAAAAAAAATCTCATAGACAAAAAAATATTCTCTTAATTTCTGAGGTATCAAGGGATGATTTGACAGTAAGAATAAATCCTAAAATACACTGCCCATTCCTCCAGATCTAAGTGTTACACAGTCCTACGCAACCATTACCGATCATCAGTAAGAACTGTAATCTTGATGTAGTATGGTAAACTATCCTATATATGGTATTACCTCTCACCTTACAATCATGATAAAAGATAGAGCTGTAATTGTTCTAAAGGGTCTTGTTTGGCTCAAGCATCAGTCAAGTACTTTCATCAGTAGCCAGTAAGAAGACTCCCCAAGGAAACGTAATTTAAGTGTATAATTTAAGTGTATAATTTAAGTATACCCCACAACATAGCATGTTTTTCATTAAGGAAAATGCAATTTCAGTGCTCAGCATCATTTCTACAATACATTTTAAGTCTTCACATTGCTTTTAACAGGGTTCAAGAAGGTACAATAAACAGGTGGACCTCAAGCCAAAAGAGCTTGTAACTTCCATTTGTTCAGTCAGATCCATTCTCTTACATGGCCATAGCCAAAAGGAATACCTATTTTCCTATACTTCATTCAGTGTCAGGGTATTGTAAAAAAACCAATCATCAAACAGTTATGTTTAGCATACAGATTCTTAAATCTTGCAGAAATTCCTGACTTCACAGCTCCAAATAAAAATTCACAGCTTCAAGATAACTGAACCCCAGGCTGGCCCTACATAGATTTTCTCATAATTCACAACATCTCTGAACTTTGTGGAACTGTTCTGGCACCCAATATGATATTTCCTTTACCAAAACTCTAGATCAGGGACTTTCTGTAACTTTCTTGGGAGATAAATAAATGCTGGGGTCATCTGCAAGACAGAGAGCATTATGTTCAGATGTGGCTTGCCTGATTTTTCAAATTAAAAAAAAAAAGAAGGAGAGAGACACAACAGATTTTGTTAAGAAAGGGCACAACCTTTCCAGGAACTTGTATCAACATAAACTAAAATAGACAGAATCAAGTTCCAAGGATCCCTAAAAGAGAAACATTCAGGCTAATAATAGCTGTTTCCTGTCACAAAGTCATTTGGATAAACAGTGTGACATTACTTATGTCATATCCAAGCACACAGCTGAGGCTAATTTGCAGCAGTCAGCAACTGAGGATGAGTTGTATACACATGCATAAGTTAAAGCGCCTTTTAATGCTTATTTTTCATGAGTACAAATTTGGCCAAAAATAATCTAAGAATTCAAAATTTCTCTGTTTATCTGGTCCCATTATGAAAGTTATTTATAAATCTGACTTAAGTACTGGGTATCTGCTATTAAATTCATACCCTTGAAGAATATTAGAGAACTACTGCAGTACCCAGCCAAGGTGTAATCTCTGTGCACTTAAGCAATAACCAAAAGTCACCTTTCACTGACTTTTTGGTAATGTATGCCAGTCAGGTCTTGGCATAATGGGCACATTAAAGCATCACAAGCAGTTTTGTTTTTAAAATAAACACCACTGTTAATGTATTGTTATCTTACTTAATATATTGTGTAGGAGTTAGTAAAGCAAAAGTAATTTACCCTCTGATAAAAATCCATTATTTTCCTTCAATATACCAAGTTGTCTGTAAGCTGTAAAGGCCATCAGTGCCTGTGAAACAGGTAGTAAGCACTGAAATGCTATTGAAGATATCCTTGAAAAAACCGTACATTGCAGAATATACAAGAATACATCCATGTGAACACCTTATCACAGTAATATCACTTGGATTTTTCAGCACTTTGCTATTTTCAAGACACATGTCCTTGTTCCCAAATGCATGTATGTAGTCTAATGTTTTCATGAGTAAAGAAGTTACTATTGGTTAACAACTTTTATTCTAAAGTTTATTACAACATAATGGTAATGCAATTTTTGTTATTCTCTTTTTACATTTTTAGAGTTGTCTAATATTACTGAGAAAGCAGAGCAATAGCAAATATATATTATGACCAGATGTGCTTTAGCTTTAAAGCTAACTGCATAAATAATTAACTAAAGCTCCTCATGACAGGAAATTGTCAAGCCTCTACAACACTCCAGTGATTTTACATTCTTTTGAGTGTGTATCAATGCTGAAAACTAAATGGAACAAAGTTCTGTACCTTTTCTGAGAAGCAGAGACCTCTTAGGAGATTTTTCAGATTTTAAAGGAAATTACTGTCCACAAATGACACATTAAAATTCTTAACATTTACATTTTAAATGTCACTGTTTCAGAGATGTTCTGTATTAGCATTATCATAGGTATGAATATTAATATTTAACAAATCAATTTACTTACTGTTGTGACTTTGGGAAGAAAAATGTCATAGAAGTTGTCTAGCACCTGAAACCCTCTGTCGAACAACTATTGTATGACCTGTCTAGAAAACTTGAAAGTCCAAAGGATTCCACTTTCTCTTTTCTGTATCAGACACTGTTTTACATGCTTACACATATTTTATTTGCCTTAAAAACTAAATAATCCCAATATTTTCAATTTTTATTCTTGTAACAGCTTTTTAAAATCTTGTGTTCCTTTGGAAATTATTCTAAACCCTATTACTGAGACAGAGTGAGCAGAGTTTAGAGTACTGTGCATTTGGTCATATCACAAATTTACATAATTACATGAATCACATAAATTTTTTTAAAGCATATACATTTTCCCCAACATGTTCTTCAACAGGAGAAAAAGAGAAGAGGGGAGAGGGAAAGGGAGAGAGAAAGGGAAAGAGATAAGGGAGAGGGAAGGGGAGAGAGAAAGGGAGAGCGAGCGAAGAAGAGCAGCTTCTCACCAACATATTTTATGTTTTTAAGTAGTTCCCTCAACTGGCAGGATGAGTAACCTTTGATTTTGTATTAGCTTTGTGCTTATGACAACCTTTAGAAATGTGTTGTTCTTTATCATACCTTTAATAAGTGATAAAAAACTTAATCCTTTATTATTTCTAGTATGTTTCTCCCTGATATATGCACAAATTATGTAAGGATAGACATACTCTCTAAAAATATAAAGTTTCAATAGCAGGAAATTAGTTTTCCAAGACAGTTCAACAGTCACAGTGTGATAGTTTCAGGCTGTGCCTTTAAGAAAGATGGCTGCAAATTCTCTAGGTGAATAGTTGGGTGTAAAAAGGAAAACGAGAGATAATTCTAAACTAATTTCATTGGTAGATGAATGGGATGTAGTTTTATGATCTTACATTCTTTTCTCATTCTGTCTTTCTGCTTGCATGCTGGCTGTTCCTGGACAGAGAGACCTCTTATCATCTAACAACCTTGAGATAAGCATTACTAGCTTTCTAACAAGGCTTTTGCACTAACTGAAATTTCCCTAACATCGCTCCTTTTCTCTTTTCTTCTAATTAACCAGAGGGAAAAGGGAAGGAGAGTTTGAGGGGGAGCTGGGGCAGTGTCCCCCTGCCCAAGAAGGATTTCTGTGTTGTTGGCAGTTTGACGTGGGTGAGTTAAACCATCACATTACACACAGCTACAAGTAGAGATAAATTTTGCTGTCATGAACTCAACAAATTTTGGTGCTGAGTCAAAGATTCAAAATTCTCTGTGGAAAAAAAACCGGAAGGAATAGAATTCAAGCTGCCCACTTCCCTTTTTGTAAGGACTATAGACAAAGATCCATTCACAAGTTCTGACATGTCCAATTAAGGCAGAAAAAGCAGAAAAATAAGTAAATGCGGCTTGAAAAATTCAGGGTGCAAATCACCATGTCACATAGCAACTGCCTACCCAATCCATTACCCAGCCTTCAACAAGGTGACTTACAGAACATAAAACTAGAGAAGATATATAATGAGTCATGGCTACATCCCACTGGGTAAGATAAAGATCTTTCAGAACACACACATTTCCACAGCCGGTTTGAGAGCTGGTCAGAAAGTGTTGTCAGCTGTGTCCAGCTACCTACAGAAGACTACAAGGGGAATAATAAAATGCTTGCTAGCAAGCAGGTGATCCAGCTCTCCATAAATAATTCTGCTATACATTTACAGCTGATGTGTAACCCACCTTAGAAAACATACTTCAGATTCATTGTAAACAAAAATTTGTTTTCTTTATTCTATCCCATTTACAGAAGCTGCATATCTGTAAGTATTAATTCTGATCTTAAAATAACTTTCAGCAGCGGAGACTGAAGGAGCTCACTGATGCACTGCAAAACACATTAAGGAGTGCTGCTGTTCTCCATGAATTATATAGGTTATAAATATTTTCATTACCTACATTGTAGTTCTATAAGAACATATTTTACATTTAGTGATCTCAAGTTTATTAATTACAGTATGTTCCACTAATTATGTCCAGAAGGTACCTTAATTACCAACCTACTTGAGCACATTCCCAAAAACTTGAGTTGAAATCCAAACAAGACATTAAGGAGTTTAAAGCTCTCCTATAACGAAGTCATTAACATTGGAAGTATTCTGAAATTAGCATCTCATACATTATATTTCTGTTCTGCAAAACCAGACCATGAAACAGCACTGTAATATTATATCACCTTATTGCTACAAAGTAATAACTTATTTACATTTGACTGCACAGCTAAATTACCTCTTGATAAGCACAAGGAATTTTTAATATGGTGCTAAATAACAGCCAAGATGGCTCTGTCAGAAACAACTCATGCCAAACCAAAGTAATTTATTTCTGTGACAGAGAAACTTACCTGTGAATTAGAGTTATGTTCTGATTTGAAGCAAGGCTAACACTATTTTAAGTTACTTTCTCTTAAGTAAGCCAGGAAAACACAGTCTATATTGAAGTGCCATACCACATCCATAAAGAATAAAGTGGCATAACCCTACTCAAAGAGTAGTTCCATGATTCATTTCAAAACTGAAAAGGCATGACAAATATACTGGTACTATTCAACATTCTCACTTATAAATCTGAACGTGACAAAGGAGATGACAAAATCATTAGAAGTTGCATATGACAATAGACCACCATCACACTTCTACAGACAGATAGGTTTAGAATTCACTAAGCAAGGACACTTAGAATCAACACGAGGTTGAAAATAAAATGAAATCTCAGTCTTTAATTAAAAATATTAATGCAGTGCCTGTACCACTAGTCTGTAGTTTTACCTCAGAGGGACTGAGAAAGGCTACCTCTCAACACTGACTGCTGACTGCTACAATATGCCTAATGCTCTAGTCTAAGTTTCACATGTGATGCTGCTGTATAACTGAATGCTATGCAAAAATATATACATGCTTACACTACAGTTTGTGTGAAAATTCTTTCAAAATAAAAACAATAATGATCCCCAGTGACAAAATTCAATAAATTCAGAGTTAGAATAAAATTCTTAGCCCCACCACACACCATGCCAGGTTTTCATGAATTCTCTGTCAGTCTCCACTTCTATGAACATGCACGGTAGTTTTTGACTACCAAAGAGATATGCTAGTTGACATCAGTGAACAACTTGATCTAATGGAAAAAATTAAGATAATAAGTAGAACCTTAAATTTAATTTAGCCTCCTCTCAATTAAAAAAAAAAAACAAAAAAACAAAAAAACAAACCACCACAGACACAGAGGTAGAAATTACAACTAAAAATTCTGACAAATAAAATTAGTTGATCTTGCCCAGAATCTGCAGAACAGTCATATAAATGGCCACCGCTTTAAGTAGTTTGTAAGTTTAGTTTGAGTATTTATGGACTCATGCTTTGTCAAAATTACACTAACTTTAAAACAGAGGCCTACAAGATGGAAGGAAAATGTAAAATGGATTCTGAGCTCTAAACTGAAACAGAAATTAACTTTGCCAGATCTCCCTTGAATATTCAGAGACAAAGTAAAAAACTTATGTATGTATAAAAGATTCAAAGGGATTGTTGACAGAGATCTTTAACTAAAATGGCTTTAGGAAAACTACTTCAATTAACATTCCATTCCTCATCCATTATTAAGATTCAGCTGTTATCCCCTTAGTATTTTCCTTTGTTTGAATGACACAAACTGTGAACTTAAGTACCATGAAATATAAATAAGGCCACAATGTGTTACAGAAAACAAAGATGCAAGCACCCTTCTAGAATTTGTAATGATTAGCAGTAGTATCTGTGGAAAAGCATGACAGTGTTTTAAAACCTTATTACTTTTATCTGGGCCACACTGTATTTCCAAGCATAATTTTCAAGGAAAAGAAAAGAGGAAATTGATCAGTTGTCCATAAAAAAATACACACAGATGCAATGGAAATAGTTTTTCCAGGGTGAGTTAAGTGTGAAAGAGAAATTATATGTAGGCACAGTTTTTTGTCAAGGTGTAGAACTAAATTCCTTCCTCCACACACAACTATCAAGGTACAATGTATGACATAATTCCAGTTTAGGTAAAAAAGTTTCACTTGTAGACTAAAGAATGAATCTAAGATCTAATTTTTAATTAAAGTCAGCGTCTAACATTTTTTAGAGTGCTTATTTTACACCAGTAAAAGCCCTGCAAAAACTTTTCTCTGAAGAAAATACTCCACAGATATTCTATAAAAATTTAAAGACTTCTAAGCTGCACTTAAAAATTTTATTTGTGAGATCAAGTTCACAGTCCAGAGTATTATTTCAGTGATTCCTTTTATTTTTGCAGCAGCTTTGCTGTGTCAAGCAGCTCAGAGCAAAGACTACTTTATTTACATGACTATACAGGTTCTTTTGAAATTCAAGACTGGTCAGTCCAATCAAAGTTAACTAGTTACCAAAGCCCCTGTAACTGGTAGCTCATAGAACTTCTTATGCTTCACACCTTACAGCTCACCATCTAATGAATGTGTCCAGCACTACTCAGGTCAGACTACATGAGCACAAGGAAGGTTTCTTAGCTCACTGTGGAAGTCTATGAATTTATTCATTTTATGATTCCTTTATAACCTGCACTGAAGCAACATAAACTCAACACAAAACACAAAGATGCTTTCCCACTGCGCTATATGTGAGAAAACTGCCAGAGGGTGTCCGGAAAGAATGCTACTTGGTATTGAAGAGTAAAATATCCTTGATCGTGAAGTAGGTTAAATTTAATTCTAAGATGTGGTGGAAGCGCTGATGCTGAAATAAGGGGAGTGAATTTTCCAAGTGTACAGAAGAATGGCTTGTAGCAACGTAACAACTGAAACACTATGAAGCAAGGCTGCTTGTATTCATTCCTATTTATCATTTTTAAAGGGGTAAAACAAGAGCCAAGTACAAAGAAAGGCAGAATGAAAAAGGCCTCATGCATTAATATCTCCCTAGGCAGAAAAGAACCCCAACAAAACGCTGAAGGTAAAAGTTTCTGTTGGATGATGCATGTGTGCTGCAGGAACGTTGTTTTCAATGTGCAGTAATAATAATAGTAATAGTAGTAATATAACAGTAATAATACTAGAATACTGACCTAGAGCTGAAGTCAGGAAACTTCTTTATCTAACGTAACCAACAACATGGAGATTTAGACTTTCCTCAAAAATGTTGGTGCTTACACCCCAGTAACTGCAAGTGTAGCACCATTAAGCAGTCAGAGCCAAATCTCCCACTACACCGACCATGTACTGCAAGACAACTAAATATTTTTGGATAAGAAATCAATAGGATTTCAGAAGTCTTCAGGGAAGAGTAAAACCTGCAGCAGAGGAGAACATGTAGAACCTTCCTATTCTCCTTGCTGGTAACTCCTACTCCAGCACACATTCCTCCCCAAATGCATACACATTTATCTTCGTTTACATGTGGTGCGGGAGGAGGGAGAGGGAAAATCTGAGTGCAGCTCATCTTCCAGCTTCCCTTCTTCTCCACTCCTGGAAGGAAAGAGTTGCCCAAAAATAAGCACCACCTGAGTTCTGGAGAGGGAATATGTACCAGCACCCAGTAACTCACGTTACACGTATGCTTTACAAAGACAGCAGAAAGAAAAGTTATCACTGTCCACCTAGCTTGCAGTGTGAGTGCAGACTTCCATGCTTAGGTTCCTTAAGACTAACAGGCAGTAGTACATGCTTCTGCATGGTCCAGCAAACAGAATATAAAGGGTACATTTTGGCACAAAATTATTTTGGTAAGGTTAAGTAAAATACCATCACTGCCATCGTTGCTACTACATCTTTGCTACATTTTCCTTTCTCCCACAGTTCCAATACGTTTACCCAACAGAAATTACAAACCAGCCATAGGATAACTGCTCAAACAATCTTACATAAATAATACCACAGATGCATCCCAGACCACAAACCTGTAGTGGTTTAAATCACAACAAAATGGGCCAGACTGAACCAGTGGATTAACCTGCCTATTTTCCAAACACAGAAGTGAGAGGAAAAGTAACACATAAAAACTCAGGATTGAGACCAAAAAAAGTGAGATAAAAATAGATTTACTGAGCAAAATCTAAACATAGGACAAAATACATTATTACCTTAGCCTATTTGCAGAAAAACCACAGGGCAAAGCAGCAGCAAGCAGAAGGAAGCAAGCCAAAAGCCCAAGCCAGAAAACTACTCCCTCATCCCTCCTTGTCCTGCTGCCATCCCAGCGGAAAAGACCAACACCTAAGAACCTATAAACCCAGAAGCAGCAACCAGAACAGGAAGCCTCCCATATTCTATCTGAACTTCAAGCCCCACAGTACTTCACTCCAGCAAGCACTTTAATTTTTGAAGCTGGCATGACTGCAGCATGGTATGAATTAACAGCAGCATATTCAACTCAATCCGTGACAGTACCTCATTGCAAAGGGGGAGGTTTGCTGAAGGACAGGAGGATCTCCAGCTCCTGCTCATCCCCATAGTTGGATGGGTTTACTTACCATTCTGCAACTAGATACTGCCTTCCTATTAATTGCAAACACAGTGTACTTACTGGGCTGAGTAAACTTTGTATACTTTATATTATTGGCATTACTATTAATACCATTTTGGCTGCTTCATTAAATCTGTTTACATTTTAGCCCATGGGTGCCTTTTCCCAATCCCATTCCTGCTGGGAAGGGTTCATTGGGTGATAGAAAAACTGTTATCATTTAGGCCCAGATATGAACTAAGTGTAGACTGGGGGGGGGAAGAAAAAAAGGCTTCCAGGATGTATTTAAGAAAAAAAAAATTCATAGGAAGAAAGAATAAACATTTTCATGCAACAAGGCCTGTTAAAAGTGTTGGCTCACTGATAAACACAGAAACTTTCAAACTAAAATACTTTGTTCAAGAACTTTCCTGCTTAATTCTTCTTAAGAATGAAGAAGAATGAGGTTTGCCAATACCTGTCTAAACCACCACTACAGTTTGTGAGGAATTATCTAAAAGATGCCACAAAGTGCAAACCATAACCATTAGTAAAAAACGACCAGTGCAGAAAGTAACATGTGACACAGGGCCCTCTGCACATTTACAATAGTAAACTATATTCTAATACTGTGCAGAAAAGCCCTAGATACTATTTTTATGTGAAAATCCTTCTATTTTCAAAATATTGGTATTAAACTTTTTTTTTTTTCTCTCCATTAATTGCAGCTCTCCAGAGTCTTCTATATTAATGGTAGCTGAAAATAATCTTGGAATACAGATATCTGAAAAGTTACTACTTGAGCTGGCACAGTGTAGATCCATTCAAAGATCAAAATCCTGTTGCACTGAAAAGTATCACAACTGACACTACTTTGTTTTACTGCTTTGCTCTTCTTTTCCTTTTTTGCTTTCAGTACCATCCCAACTTTCACATACAAAATGTTTTAAACATTAAGTAACTTAAATGCTGGAATTACAACAAATTAAAAGAGCTCAAGTACTGAACACTACCATTTCTACCTGCATTCACTATGCCTCAGGCAACAGCCACTTAAAATTCCCAAGGGTTTGTTAACAAGGTCACCGTATTTTCCCTCCACATCAATGCTGGAGTTACATGCCCATTCATTTCAAAAAGGAATCTTTTAAATCTTGTCAGTATTTTTATGCTCAAAGTATATCTTTGACTTAGCAACCTGATCTGTTAAGTAAGTGATGTCAAACACCTAATTAAACAAGTACTACTACACATAGAATGTTTCCTTGCCTGTCCTTGGGTTATCTTCTGCCATAGTCACCTATACAACAGACAGAAGTTTTTCCGACCTTTTCTTTCTGAATACATTAAGTTTTCTTTTGTGTACAAACGGTTTCAATAGGACACAAGGTAATGACATCAAGTTGCACAAGGGGAGGATTTAGATTGGATATTAGAAGAAACTTCTTGGCTGAAAGGATTGCCTACATCAAGAATAGTGTGGCCAGCAGGAACAGGGAAGTCATTTCACCCCTGTACTCAGCACTGGTTAGGCCACACCTGGAGTACTGGGTCCAGTTCTGGGCCCCTCAGTTTACAAGGACATTGAGACTCTTGAACGTGTCCAGAGAAGGGCAACAAATCTGGGGAGAGGCCTCGAGCACAAGCCCTATGAGGAGAGGCTGAGGGAGCTGGGAAGTTTAGCCTGGAGAAGAGGAGGCTCAGGGGAGACCTTATTGCTGTCTACAACTAACTGAAGGGTGGTTGTAGCCAGGAGGGGGTTGGTCTCTTCTTCCAGGCAACCAACACCAGAACAAGAGGACACAGCCTCAAGCTGTACCAGGGGAAGTGTAGGCTTGAGGTGAGGAGAAAGTTCTTCACTGAGAGAGTTGTTGGCCATTGGAATGTGCTGCCCAGGGAGGTGGTGGAGTCATCATCCCTGGAGGTGTTCAAGAGGGGACTGGACGTGGCACTTGGTGCCATGGTCTAGTAGTCATGAGGTCTTGGGTGACAGGTTGGACTTGATGATCCTTGGGGTCTTTTCCAACCTGGTTGATTCTATGATTCTATGATTATCAGGATAGGTTCTCCAGGGAGGTGGCTGAATTCCCATACCTGGAGGTGTTTAAAAGATGCACAGATGCAGTGCTAAGGGACACAGTTTAGCACCAGACTTGGTATTGGACACAATGACCTTAAAGGTCTTTTCCAACTGAAAAGATTCTACAAGAAGTACATACACCTATACAGTATAACACAGTGAGATGAAGCAATGTCTGGAGATTAAATTTAGATGACCAACAAGACAGATTGTTGTTGTTGTTGTGAAACATTTGAAGAGGTGTTAACACCAAAGAATAGTTAATGGTTTCTCTTTTCCTTTCCTATGGATTTGGAAGTACTATTTGCACCTGTATAATAAAAACACAGATAACACCTGAAGAATTATGCATAGAAACACCTTAAAGTACATTTCTTTTAATTAGTTTTGTTGTCATTACTAAACCCATTTTAATATGTGTTATACCGGTATTCCATCTTTCATTTCTTATGTACATGTTTAGCCCTTACATGCTGAGGTTGCAAGCCGCAAAATGAAAGTGAACTATACTGAAGCCAGACTTCCATTTTATAGCTATTCCAAGATTCAAAACATTCTATCATCTGTTCCTATGGAAACTGAAAGGATATTCTAGGTTATATCAGTATCAGCCGATTACATTGCCGAGAAATCTGTGGTTTATTTTAATCCATAGTTCAGAGGTATAAATTCATGCTTAGTATTTAGCTTGGTGATTTTGAATTACTGAAGCATGGTTAACAACTCAGTTGCATTACATCATGCTTTACAATAAAATGAACTGGTTTTAGATCAGAATAGACCAGAAAATTTCCTAAGTTTTGGTTAATCCCCATAAGGTTTACCATTCAGATACAGGATACAAATGATACATACTTGGAGGATATTTTTGGTTGTTAAACGAGCCATACATTGCTATACCACATCTTAACAAAATTGTTCAAGGAAGAGATAATTTAGATTTATTGAAAACTCCTTCAGCAGTGCCATGCACCAGATGGCTAGACGAAGGAATGATTTAGCAAGTTAACAAGATCACAAAAAAAAATAACCATAATACCAAAGACAAAAAATTGAGTACACATATAAAGTTACAAATACACAGATAAAATACACATATGACTACGAATACACATATAAAATTGAATAAACATATGAAGACAAAACTCTCTGCAAGTGAACAGAACTACTGTAAAAGAAAAAAATGGAAACAGTGTAAGGTAGTAGGATTTTAGTTAAACAGACTCAAATGTCAATGTGATTTTGTACAATGAAAGCCAGTATGAGAGATGTAACATGCTGAAAGTCTTCTCTGTCTACATCAGAATTACAAAAAGTAGTAAAATGGGTGGCTAATGTGAACGTAAGTAAAAAGCTTTGGATCTCATCTTCTGTCTTAAGAAAGCAAAACTGGATGATTTAAAGTTAACTATAGCTACCACCCTCAGCCTATGCCAAAAGTAGCAAGGAGGTTCAGATTTTCCTTTTTACAAATAATACTTCACTGTCCTTACTCTAAATACAAGTAACTGATTCCAAACTGAATAATAAAAAATGTCTATATCATATTGTAGTCAATCACTTTATTATGAAATAGCTGCCTCGGTCTAGTTTCCATCAGGATCTTCTCTAGGGAATCAAGATTGTGGAGTAACACGGAAATGTAACATCTACTGCCTCAAGTGTACTGTATTAGTTAAAGTTTGGATAGTGATAAGGTTAAATTCCAACTTCTAGCTTTCACAGTAGAAATAAATGTCAGAACAACAAAAAAGCAATGACTGCTCTGCCTTAAAGAAAAATGTATACTCTGGTTAGCATTTCAACTCTATTTTTTCAAGAACTTATAATATGAAGTTAAAATGATGGATAAAATTGGATAAATTGATAAAACTATGACTGGTTGTGTGTTAAACTGGAGGAGTTCTTTGTTTTCTCTACTTTACTTGCTATTATAATTTTGTAATTATGCATACATGTGTAGTTATGGACAGCTACATAACAGCGATTAATTCCATTCACATTCTGAAGTATACAAGGGCTTATATTAAAGGCATGACAAAATATGATAGCTAATATCTAAAATCAACAAAAGGCTGGCAAAAACATCTGCAAATTATGTATTTTTCTTTTGGTTAGCACAGTACATCAGTGTGGGCAACATATCACATACAAAGCTAAGGAACAAAAGATAAATGTTAAGAGCCCCACCACACAACCACAGAGCACACGAAGTGACACTCTCCTTTGTTCTTTCTTTGTACTTCTCCACAGAGCAAACAACTTTGGACAGTATATTCATATGCTTGTATGTTCATATGCTTGCACAGTCCATTTTACTATAAATCATCCAAATCCAAAGATGACACTAAGCTAGCAAAAATTAGGATGGGGATAAAATATAATAAACTAATTTAGAAAAAGGGATGTTTCAGGGAAACAGGTAGTCCTGCTAAAGTATTCAAGACTGGAAAGAAAT
Organism: Dryobates pubescens; assembly: GCF_014839835.1. Taxonomy (NCBI): domain Eukaryota; kingdom Metazoa; phylum Chordata; class Aves; order Piciformes; family Picidae; genus Dryobates; species Dryobates pubescens. Next base: position 106,861,791 of record NC_071657.1, on the reverse strand, counting down.
TCAAGATCACAGGACCCTGCCCCGGCAGCAGTGCTGCAAAAGCCTTTGGCAGTAATAATGACTAACTCAAGAATACAACATTATCATATTTTTGCAAGTTTCATCAAAAAAGTGAAAAGTTAAGCCCAGTATCAGCCATTCTTAATGTGAATATCTCAAACATTTCCAAGTGCATTTGCAAAATAATCCTTGACATTAAACATTGCCCTATGAAGGATTTAAGATTAATTTCACCAATCCTCCTGCAACACTTCAAGCAGTACTACATCCACACTCAACTTAGAGGACTCTGAAATTAAATAAATTATGAAAGTTCTTTATGAACATGTCCAGAAAAATGGGCAATTATATATGTACTTTCCCCTCAAAGCCTTTGGGAGTAACAAAGAAGGCCTGTAACAGTGCAAGATATACTACATAAGCATCTATCTTAGGGAACTTTTATTTTATTTGTAAAGCAGAAAACATTGCTGTCTCTTCTCATAGAATGGCGAGTTTATTAAAGTTCTTGAGCTATCTCTCTTAAAGCAGCTTCTCCTGCTTACTATGTTAACTGCCATTAAGCTGGTTAGAATGTGAATGAAAAATAGCAAGGAGCTTAGACACTGGTAGCCCTGCTTTGATCCAGTGGCTACCATTTGTATTCCTTTTGTCAATAGGAGCAAAACCAGGCTTGCTCTTTCTATAAGGATTGGGAAGCCAAGCTTGATTGCCAGCGCTACAAAAGCCTGTTAAGTTACTTCTAGTTTATACCCAGATCGCAGCTTTAAAGATACTACCATGAACATGAGTGGAAGCCTTCACTTCTGAAGCAGTAAATGGTTAATGCCACACTTAGAAAAGAAGAGGGAAACAGTGATTTCATTTCTTCCCAGAAATACACAAAACATCAATTACAATGCAGAGAAAAAGACAGTACCACTTAGAGGTAAGTATCTGCTTTCGTAGCTGGTGAGGCTATTTGGGAGAATGTGCTCCTTAGCACATGACTTACACATCATTAAAGAAATAATCAAAATAACAGAAGTAGGGTTTTTACCCAAACAAAGGAGATCTATTAAAATGCTGAAAGCACTAGTTTAAAGTCTCTAGCGCTGCTATGTTTGTCAGAGTAATATGTAGCAGCATCTATGAAAACTGAATTCTAAAGATGGTAACCAAATTGTAATGACTGGTGCATAGGCAGAGATACCTCTAGTTTCATTTTTGAAGTTTTTCCTCTCCCTGCTTCTCCTTCAAGTGGACACCGAAATACTCTAAAATGGAGACGTAAGGCTAACTTTCTTCTTAAGGCATTGCTGAAAAGCACTAGATGAAAATTCAGCCTGTTAAGCAAGCATCTGATCTTGTGTATTATTTACACAGTAGATCAAAATGAAAGTTACAACTAAAATTACAATTGCATATAGGAGTATCAAACAACTGAAGAATCACCCGGAAAAATAGAGATGCACTATTATCAAAAGTACAGACTTGGCTACCAGAATGGACACTAGCAAAAAGACAGATAGACCACCTCAGGAATTCTGTGTAAAAAAAATAGAAGAAAAGATGAAGATCCCATGTTGGCTTATGAGAAATCACACAGCTTGGAAGGTATAAATGTCAATAAGCTTCTCAATAAAACACACAGCTAAAATAATAAATATCAAAGATATGCTATATGCTAGTCCTGTTTCAAATTCTAAATTTCTTGGGCGATGCTTGCATGTGTATTTTCTAAACCACACTATTTTTCCAACATTAAATCTACGAATCATATCGAACAACAAACCTGTGAAGCATACCAACACCTCCTCATGTAAACATCCCCACTTCCGATATGACTAAGACTAAGCACTAAAAATGTTCTTCTAAACAATCTTCCATTTGCTGGAAACAGCCCCTGGCTAAAACACAATAGGCATATACTTAAATAATCTCTTGATTACCTGGACACTGCCTGGAACACCTAATAAATCTCTCTATTTTTCAAGTGGAGTGGGATTGATTTCCCCAGGGTTTCTTTGTCAGTTTCATTTTAATACTTAATGTGAAGAGAAAATTATCAGAGAAGGTCAAATCTGACATGAAAAACTAGAAGGAATACACACTGATGAAGACTTTTGCCACATTTAAAACAAACATCCACTTGCTTTATCTTAGGGACTATTTTCATTTAGTCTTTAACATTGCATATGCTTTGCAATTTGCAACAAGCTCAATCACAGCTTGGCAACATGCTCAAATAGCCAGGAGTTTCAACATTTGAAGTAAACATGGGGTGTTCTTTTTTACCATTTTACTATCAGCAAATAGCCAAAGTTATTTACCACCATTGTGACTTCTTACTGCAGAAAATTACTTGAAATGAGAGGTCTAAGAAAAAGTCTGAGACATATTGATAATTTTAATCAATTATCTAATCAAGCAAATTTAATTAAGAGATTTTCCATTCTGTATAAGCTCTACTTTCACATCAACTGTCAGTAACTTAACCATTAGCAAAAAGAGTGTAAAAATCCAGTGTTCCAATCCTTTCTTCTCTAGTTTAAAACCCAAAACTGGTAGGAACTTTTACTAGATTTCTCCTCTTACTGTAGTAATGGGGATTTAATTCTTTTTTTTAAGAACACTAAAAAGTATAGACAAAAGAGTTTCTTGCAAACATTGTACAAGTCAATTTTGTCAATTTCATGTGTAAAAAATTATCAAATATTATTTTTCATGTTTAATTTTGATTAAAGTTCTACACAAAACAAAGGAAATCAAGCTCAGAGTACTTTTGAAAGTATAGAAGAAAGCGTATTTTACCTGAGTTTCCACACCTTGCTCAAGCAACCTTTTAGCCTGATTTTCCACCTCAAGCCGAGCTCTTGCAATAAAAAGCAGGTCATTTTCAATTACTTCTATTCCAGAGAGATCTGTCCCTTGAGAAAGGTAATCTATAAAAAGCAACAAAACATTGACAAGCATGACATAGGGCAATGAAACATTTTAAACATGCTAACAAATTCAGAGCTTAGAGTTAGTTCTAAGAGAGTATTTTGCACACAACACCTGACAGTAGAGTACATCAAAGTAATGTAGTACACCATAAAATCTGAAAATCAAAATTTTATTACTCAAGAACATCTGGATGTTGAATACAATTTATTTACTTCACTGCACTTCTCTAGACCCAGACACTGCTGAAGATATGCACAGCAAGGGTTCTAGAAACTCCAGATTCTCAGTTGCAGGGCAAGAAGTCATCTCCTTGTCCTAAAGGATTAGCCAGATTAATTAAACTTCTCTAACCAGATGTCTGAAAAAGCATAATTTGCTTTAAGATCTGAAATTCCAGATGTATTACATATGAATAGATTTAAGCTATACTTCATATATTTAAATTGTGCTTCTAAATACTGAAATCAAACACAAAAGAATGGCAAAATTTATTATCATCATGGAAACTACCATCAGTAGGGCATCTACAGATGTTCCACTCCAGACCTAACCTAACTGATCTTTGAAAAACAGCAGGAGGATGGACACCTCTTCCAAGGTGTCTTTGATTTCTGAGTGACACTCATTTGGGATGCAGGAACTATCCAACTTCCTTCAGGCTAATGAAGGCCTGCAGCATAGATTGTACTAGAACTCAAATAATTCAAATATTATGCAGTTACAGCAATAACTATTGTATGTTTTTGCAAATCAAACTGACTATGACCACTGCTTTGAAATTCATGTTTCTGTAATACAGAAAATATGACCTCATGCTGTAGGTTCCTCCAAGAAGAGACACAGCTCTCCACTTAAAACAATATAAATTAGGTTGTAATCAGATTATTAAATTGAGAAAAACAAACACTTGTGAGCATGTGTGGGTACCTCAGATTAGATCTACAGAGAAATCTAAAAGCATCTTAGGAAGGTACACAGTGAACTTGAGGAACCTTCAAAGTCAAATAACATGTGGGTTTTTGTCCTTTTCTTATCTTTCTAGATTTAAATCACAGCCCAGACCTACATACTACTGCTTATCTCCAAGATAACACAGAACTACTCTCATTTACACATTTTTCAGTATTTTGCTCCATCAGCCAGATCATTCACTGCTTTTTTTTCCCCTGTGTGATTTGCTGCTTCTTTTTCTGTGTGATCCTGCTGTAGCAAGAAGGGTTGGACTAGATGATCTTCAGAAGTCTCTTCCAGCCCCTGCCATTCTGTGATTCTGTGGAAGAACTGATAAAACTTAACGAAGTAATGGAAAAGACATTAAACCAGTGTCAAACGCTTCTTTCATAAGAAAATGTTCCACTATTTCCATTTATAACTGGGCCACTCTGACTTCTAATAAAATTATCTTCCTTTTATGCCATTACAGTAAGTTTAAGGCATAGACTTAAATTCCAACCAAGATAACTGAACTTTTAGATCTTTGCCAAATAGCCTTTCACTTTAGTAGCCACAGTTTTTGTTTATTCACAATAAACTAATCTAAACCTCAGATTAATTTTAGCAATCACATGTTCATAACTGAACACAAAATTCCAAGTGAGTCACTTCACAGATATGCAGAAAAGATCATCCCCAAACCTGCACAGGAAAAACAGTGCATAAGAAACTGAAACAAAAGGTTTAGAGAAATACTGCACAAAGTTTAGCCTGGCATGAAGTATTTAGTCTACTAAGAACAGACTTGTGAACACTTTTGTCTCTATGCATTTGCATAAAATGGATCAGAGAAAGGATAGCTGGGCAGTAGGACAGCTCACATCGTGCCACACAGACTGCTAATAAAGCCCTGTAGGCAAACATGCTGTCAAAGATGCTTTTGCTAGGTGCTACAGCAGCCACACTTACCCATGACTTTCCTGCAACATTTTGCTGTGACTAAGCTGCATACCTACAGGTGTCCTTGCATATGAACATATTAAAACAAATATTAAACTTCTGCTAACTTCAGTTACTAACTTCATTGAGCAAGAGTCTTGAATGTGATGAGCAGCTTTCTAATTCCTTCCTCTCAGCTGCACAGATTAAGCCTATTGCCACAGTAAACTCTGAAGTAGTTTCTTGGCAGTATGAGATTAAAACGGTGCAGGTATCACCAAAGACTTACATAGCCCACAAATACAAGACCAGCTGTGGAGTTCACTATGTCATAAAATCATATTCTGCAACCCCAGACAGCTTAAACAAAATTAAAATAGGGTTCTGATCTCCTAAATACACAGAAAACTCTGCAGAAGAGAACTAAAAGAGAGACTGTTTCTCCCTGCTGTATTTTATCTCAAAAATCTAAATTAAGCCATTTCAAGTGCTACAATTTTAATCCTCCTGATGGTTTTAAGAAAGGAACTGAAAGACCATGCAGCTTTGGCTTCTCCAAATACCTCCATCTGTGCCTCAGACTGGCAGCCACCTCTTGCTAAACTGCCAAAATCTGCAGCTTTGTTCCAAATTTCCTGCAATCCTGTCTTCAAAACGGAGGGTCTTTTTATAAGTACAGTGCCTAGTTCAGTAGCTGCTATGGATGTTCTTAGTTGCTCCTAACCTGTAGGGAATCCCTATAACATTTTCAAAAGAAAAGCAGTTTTCATAAGGACAGTAGGTCTATGGCAGAAACACCTGCAAGTGCTTTTCTGACATTCCTACATGAAAGAAGAAGCGGCAACACAAGCAGGATATGAACCTTTCGATAGTTTTTATCACCTAAGTGAACAACATAATATTAGAAATCTCTACACTTGTGTATTTTCTAGTGATGCTGCCATTGCAGCCAGCATGATGAAACCAAGCAGAAGGGCGTTTTTGACACAAAGGCATTCAGATCACAGCCAAAACTACAGTGTATTTAAGATCCCATTTGTATAAAATATTGCAAAGAAATTCACACCTTCCAACCTGCCAGTTTTTAGTTAGTAAAGAAACCATGACACAAGAAATACAACAAAAACTACAGGTTATTGACCCAGAGACCAGCTTCAGGCATTTGTGCTTCAGGCCCTTGTGAAATCATTATTTTCTTTCTTGCGGTACAGTCAGCCAATAACACTAAGGTCATGATCACAGGTGAGGATGACATGACCTTTAAGGCGCTTATATGGGGGCTCATCTCCCTGTTAGCACATACTCTGGGGTCTGCATATATATAACATTTTGTTAACTTTCAGAAGATTTGTGCTTTCAACAAATTAGGACCTAAATATTTTGTAACACCACATGCCAGGGCTGGATGCAACCACAACAGTCACTGTACCTACACCAGCATGGCATGCAGCCTGCTGCTCCTGTTCCTTTTGCTCAGTGCACTCAGAGACGAAACTGGAAGAGGCAGCTAGTATCCTCTAGCCATTCCTCTACTTCTCATCCCTCTGATTATTCTGCTTCTTTATGTAGTTTCATAAAAAAAAAAAGGGAAATCCTTAACTTACCCATAGGATGTTGGCATTTTCCAATCAGGTTAATTCAATTCTATTCTATTCTATTCTATTCTATTCTATTCTATTCTATTCTATTCTATTCTATTCTATTCTATTCTATTCTATTCTATTCTATTCCTTCCCTTTCAACCTTATTAAGCTTGGAAAGCACATCTGAAGTGACTTTTTAAGGATTTAAACCACAGACTTGTCTGATGAATCATCTTCTTGAACAAAAATATGCTATGTCAAGAAAGAATACATTGAACCCTAGGGATCAGTAGTATTTATAATCTACCTCTGCCTAGGGGAGTGTTAGAACTTTGTAGTTCTTAAAGAAAATAATATTTTTGTCATTATAATTCCAAATTTTCTTGATTTACTAAATGTGAGTGGCTTTTCTAATCTACTGACTGAGATTATGTTTAAAAATGTTTTAAATCAACATTTCCCAGTTATGTTAAAGGAGTTTTATAGTGATAAATCTGATGTGTATAGTACATGACATAGGAAAATGGTACTCTGAGTAACAGTGTTAGATTTTCTTCAATTAATTACCTCAACAACATAGAATTTTTCCATTATATGATTTAATATTTTTTTACCTCAAAGCTTCCTCAGTGATGATATACAATAGAGATAGGGAAAAAATCATAATTAAAACTTTAAGTATTAAACTGTTTTGGAAAAAAAGATAACTATGAAGCTAGCATCTCTATGAGCACCACGAAAACTGTATTATGCTCTTTATTTAGACTGATTTGATTTTGAGCTTTCGCTTGAAACCGGAGAATCAATCAGGTGCATTAACAAAAAGGAAACCAGGACAGCCAGTAATAAACCAATGTGATAAGACTGCGTCACTCAAGAGGCTATTTGAGCCAAAAGAGAAATCTTTCTGTGCTCTGAGAAGTAACCTCAGTGATGTTAATAAAGTGAGAAAGAAAGAAATTAGAAAAGTTACAGTGGATTCCCTAGGAGTAAACATCCAAGATCAGCATTACCCTCCTAATAATACATAACTGGCAAGAATCCAATGACATATTAAGAGGTGTTTCATGTAAGATTGGGGGGCAATGATTAAAGGAAATTATATAATTCCTGAAATTCTAAATAAAATCACAGAATCATAAAACTATGCAATCTACTTTCCTGTTTGATTACGCTTTGGGGCTTATTTCTTTTGCATGATTTTGCATGGTTTTATTATTTCTTTTGCATGACCTTATTTTGCTTCTGCAGTCTTAGTTGCAGAAAATGTTGGTGATAATTGTACTCTAAGGGTACTCTTTCTCCACAATGAAGAAAAATTAGTTTTGGAAGAAACTACTAATTTAAGTTTCAAAAAGTCAACAGGCCCAAATGATACCTAAGAGTTCTGCAGGTATTTAGGTATGCAGAAAATAAGAGGCTACCAAAACATGATTTATTAGGAAATACAGTAGAAGACAGCTATTGTGCAAACATCACAGTGCATACGGCACAGCACTGGTACTGAAAGTTTCTCTAAAATTTAAGCATCTGAACAAACTGATTGAACAAACTGATTGGCTCAAATTGTCCATTAGAAATAGCATATTTCTAATAAATACACAAAGAATATCATGACAGAGCAAAACTGCAACATTACTATTACTTAAAGCTGATTTGATCACAGGCTACCTTGAACCTGCTTTCCTGTTCTTTCACTCCAGCTAAGCTTCCAGGTTTTAGCACTCATTAGAGTTTTTCCTGTTGAGTTAGTTCTTCTTGCACCTGTGGAAACTCACCTTCATGAAACTGAATCTATACTGACATTTGCAATATTTATTTCTGTTACAAAAAATTAGAAGAGACTGGACAGACATTGAAAAAACTTATCAAATCCTTCATACAAAGAAGAAAAGTTTAGTAATGACAATCAATTTCATTCTTAAAAGGGGTTAGAAAACATTCACACATTGGTCAATCAAGAGTGGATTGATTTGTTAGAACTGCTGAGGATCCACCTGAATGTTTTTCCATTTGCTTCCAAACTACCTCAAAGTAATTTACTTTTTCAAATGGGCCACAAATCTAATCAAGCATGGAGACTTTCATGGTACTAAGGGAAATTGTAGTTACAGCATTACCTACTGAGAAGAACAAACAAGATCCTATTTCCCTCACCGCTATCTGAACCAACAAGTCATGACACTGCTGGTCCTGAATACATCCATTTGTTTGTTTTTACCAATACAGGTAACACAAAACTGAAACCAGTTTTAAACAGAGCCTGAGATCCCAACGACTAGGCAGAAACCTAAAGCTCATGCCTCAGTGAAAACAACATAACTTTTTATACTACATCTTTATTCTCTAAGTGGAATTGGTGAACGTCCTAACTTAAACAGCAATAGTCTGCTTCTTGGAGACACTGAAATTTTCCATGCAATTTTCACATAGAACTGGTGGGGAATGGCAAGAGCAGGCACAGCTGCATGTCTTCAAACTTGAAGCTGGTGACTCCAAAAAAGAATTTTTCTCCATGTTCTGTTTTAATCAGACTAATTGTTCACATAGGCTGAAAAGAATGACTGGCCCACACTCAGCATCAGGCACTAAAGTACTTGCTGAAGCAAGACTTACATGAAGCCTTTAAATCAAGTGAAAGAGATTCGACCAGTTACTATGAAGCAGTATCTTAACAGCCATCTTATACAACATAAGCTCTTCAGAACAAAAAAACATTCCTATAAAAAAGGCATAATTATGGCACCTTGTAAAACATTCAAAATAAGAATGTCATTGCTCTGTATTATGTGCCATATACCATATGCCATGTTTCAGATATTCTTCAGAAAATGATTGATTTTGTGTCTTTTGCAGATACTATGAATTCATTATTAAAGAAAATGTTATTGTATTAAAATACCAGATACATACAAAATGGCTATTATCTTTCCTTCCTTTTCCTACAAGATTCCTGCAAACATTTCCTTACTCCAATAAATGACAATAAAGTATCTTTCTGCCACTAAAGTGCCATTAAGTTCTTACAAAAACTGATCTTTATTTGTCAGTTTTGACCATCTTAAAAATCTGCTATTTGTATGCACAATACATAAGGTTTCAACTTTCAGCTGCTTAAACAACATTAAACAAGGCAAAATTGTCCTGCTGGAGTCAGAAGCTGAGAGGGGCTCATGGTGCTGTATTTCTGTTTGTGTTCCCAGCCAGCCTATTAACACACTCTTTCTGCTTCAGTACAGAAAAGGAAATAGAATGTAGTAGTCAACCAGCTGTAGTTTCTGATAGATGTCCCTAGGGAAGGGAGCCATTAAAACGAATAACAAAGCAAAACAATTCGCAGTTTTTCATATCAATCACATGCCAAGACTGGTTTAGTTTTAGAGAAATGAGGTCAACAGTACCAAAACCAAAATGCTGGAAAGCATATGATTCAAAGAAAGCAAAACTTGACTGCTCATTTAAACCCAATTATCTTCTACTGTAAAACAAACCCATCCTCTAATCTTTCATTAGGTAATGTTGCTCAAAGCCTTGTGTAATGTGACTTTGAAGGATTCCAATGATAACACGTATTCTTAACTGATTAAAGCTTTACCTCAGAAGAGAACTGAGAATTCAACACACTAAAATAAGAGATCACAGAGACATGAAAGAATTGAACTTTTTTCTAGCCTGTTAAAATGAAGGGAGATTTTTTAGGTGTACAGGCAGATTGGAATACAGAATGGCTTGTCATCCTGCACATGGGATCAGCTTTGTTTCCTTCAAATTATTATTGCTGATTTTTTTTAGAAGAGTATTGCCTGTGTATTGCTTTGATAACCATCTATGTCCAAACCTATCTAAAGAGGAAACTTGCTATTTTTCTCCAGACTGCACGCATAAAACTCAAAAATATATCTGAAGTTGATAACAATACCGGAGGAGTAGTGAGGAAGACTGACAAGATATTTTTAACATTGTATTAAAGCTGCATTTAAATTGTCTTGATGTTAGTTAGTTCCTACTGCTCTCTGAGCTGGAAATCAGTTGCCAGGCGGGATATGGAATCGATGGAAATGAGTTTGATATCTATTTTTACCATCATCACTGACTTAACAATGAGCACTGTATTTTGGAGACATTCCTGTGAAAATGCCATGATTCAGAAAATAGCTTAACACACCAAGACAAACATTACTTAGTTCTAATCACAAGTTATACCACACTACTCCCACATTCACTTAGGCCTAAGGCAAGAGCTGCTGAACTCCTTTAAGGTTCTCCCACCCACACACCATTACATCTCCCCCAGTCCTCCCCCTCCCCTTTGAATACACTCAATCAACCAGTATCTACTAAACCTGCTACTTTCTGTTTTGCCCACTGTCTCCTGAACTGCCTGGATGGCCAGGCTCAAAGGAGAGTGGGCAGCAACTCCACATCCAGCTGGTGGCTGGTCAGCCTGTTGTGGTTTGAACTATTTCTGTTCAGTGATTTTACTTTTCAGCTCAGTCTTATCTAAGTAACTTCACTTTCTGAAATTAACAGCAGGTTCTTGCAGGCAGTGTCTGCTTCTAAAAGTGGAAGTATTTGATGTTTGCAATTACTACCAAAAACTGGTATGCAGAAAGGCTCTTGCATATACTTGCTCCTATGGAGACCAAGGTCACTGCTAAATCTTCTGTAACAAGCTGGGGGTGCAGAAAGTAAAGGGCTGCACCTGTGGGGAGAAGTAAACAGGACAAGTGATCCTAAACTGGCCAACATGGTGTTCATTTCCATTATATTCAGTATGCATCTAAAGGATGATGAGGGTCAAGCCCTTTTCTTCCACAGTCAGCATCTGTCCTGCCTTTAATCCCAAACCATGTGCCATGAATGCAGTTCTGGAATCTATCTCCTGAATCCCATTCCTATCTGCCAGAGTCCACTCTGGGGCTTCCCCAGTGCCTGCCACAGCATCAGTGGTGACAATGACATAATTACCATAAGAGTGGCTGGTTTCAATATTAATTTTGCATATATTTCATTTTATTGTTATTATTGTCATTAAAGCTGATTTAGTTTACTTCTCTAATCCGGAAGTCTTTCTCCTGTATTTCCCTTTTGTGATGGCTATGAGAGCCCCGCTTCCCCAGATGAACAGGTGAACATAGAGGGACTTGATTTCCCCCTCCCAGGAGGAGGGGTCCCACAGGTCGAAGGTGGTCTATTCCACTCCCTCTTCCTGTCCAGCAAGCCTGTACAAAGGGAGACACTGCAGCCACCTTGCCTCTTTGCTCCTGCCTCGCCTATTCGAAAGGACCAACAGCTGCCGCTGGTCTCTTGGTTCTGCCATGTGGTGGGGCCTGATCTTCTCCCTGCCACAGCCACACTTCTCTAAAGGACTGAAATCCACATACATCGAGGGAGATACAAGGCCATCCAAATTTCATTTTGTATATTTTCCTATTCATCCTTATTCCTTACCCTTGTAAATCCTCCCTGTTACTGATACATATATATATTTTTTTTTATTTATTTATTTATATATTTTTAAAAATAAAATTAGTTCTCCTACTTCCAAACTGACTCCAGATTATTTTTTGGTAGATTTACCTCCAGTCTCTTCAGGAGTGGGGGTGGAGTTTCTCAGTTTTGTTTTTTTTTTTTACCATCTGAGCTCTTAAACTACTCAAACCACTACACCTTTCTCTTCCTTTTGGGAAGGGAGAGGGGCTAACAGAGAGAATCTGTGATTTGTCTAGAGGCCAGCCCAGCCTTAACCTTTGACATAGCCCTGAGGCTGATACTGTTCAGTATTATCAACTTTAATAATCTGGGTGACAGGGCAAAACTAACCCTCTGTGAATTTACGGATGTCTGCAATGTAAGGGAAGTGTTCAGCACCCTGGAGGGTGGAGAAGCAGAGCTTCAGAAAAGCTCAACAATTGTGAGAAATGGACAAACAGAAACAAAAGCAAATTAAGCCCTGTGCACCTAGGATGACATGACTTTCTGCATCCAAACAGGTCAGATGCTCATTACCTAGAAAGAAGCTTTGCAGAAAAGAATCCAGTGGACAGCAAGTTGAATGTAAACCAGCAGGACATTCTTGTGGCAGAGGCAGTCTTTCGTACTCAACTGGATGTAGCAAGGGTGTAGCTACTAGGTTGTGTAATTATTCTTATTATTGGGGCCTTGTATGACCACTTGTGGTGGTAGGGCCAAACAGGCCTAGCACAAAACCAGACAGGCCCTAATGTGTCTCTCCGCTTCCCCCGCAGGAGTCAGGGTAAGGCAGCAAAAGGGACAAAAGAAGGACCTAACATGTCTGGTAAACAAGCCTCCTTCTGGGATAAGGGCATGTGTACCGGCCATTGCTTCTCCCAGACCAGGCCTATGTTTCTGCCTTTTATGGCCACAGCCTGGCAGAATCCCTTTTTGTTGGGGAATTACTTGCTGGCTTCAGTTGCCCTGTTGGCCCAATTGAATCTCAGACAAGATATATATACACAGGCTGACTTCCAGTTGCCTTTGCCTTGCCTGCTTGGATCTGCCTTGCTTTAATTTGCCTTGCCTCAAGTTGCCCTGCCTTGACTTGCCTGATCCAAAACCTGGGACAGAAGCCACAAGCCCTATTCACTGCAAGCTAGAAAAGCCATGAGCCTTAAGAGGCAGAGCTAAGCCTCACTTCCCCTTACAATTAGAATTTTGCCGTGCCTCAGTTTACCCAGGAAAGTCAAGAGTCCATTGTGAGACGCATGATATCGCCCACCATCCTGCTGAAGCCAGACCAGCCCCGAGACCACATGGCATTTCTGCCAGCAACCTGCTGTGCCTGGCGCACGAGTGCCCCAAAAGCCTCAACGGCTAATATACAGCAGCAGCACCCCCCACACACATTTGGGGTAGAACCTTTCGTAATTAATTCATTGCCTCCTTGTCTTAATGTTTCTTGTCGAATCTCCCCCCACTGTGGCTGAGTGCCATATTGCTCACAGGGATTCTCTCTTTCTGTTATTCTTCCCAGTTTGCTTAAAATTGTTATATTTGCCTAAATTCTGTGCATTCCCACTGTAAATATACATTCCAACCATACACTGAACCTATTGGCAATGGCAATAATATTCATATTTGCCATATCTTAATTGTAAATTCATACATTATTACACCACTATACTCCATCCTTCCCAGTACAAGAAAGACATCAACAAATTTGAGTGAGTCCAACAGGGAATCACCAGGACAAGAAACAGAAGTGTATGAGTTTGAAGAAAGGCTGAGAAAATTGACTTTGTTAACCTAGGAAAGAAGACAATTATGAAGAGATCTAATTGTTGCCTTCTGCACACACACAGGATAAGAGGCAAGAGTCACAAGCTACAGCACAGGAAATTCTGATTAGGTATCTGGGGAGAATCCAACATTAACCACAGAACACATTATCCTGCAGAAATGCACACACTGTATTTTAGTATCATTAAAACTGATAAAATGTGAAACATTAAGATCTAATAATCTAAAAATCACTTTCAGCTTCTTAAGCCTTCCCTCAAAATAAGATTTGAGAAACTACCTGAAGAGCTCCCAAAACACTTTTAGTAACTGAAACCACTCTTTTTTAATTCCCTGTGATAAGATGCTCCTGAAGAACTGTAACTTTCATACATTCAGCAGCAGCATTTGCATGGAGCTGAAACCAACTCCACCTAAATATTCTGAACTAAGGCCTAGACAACAGAAAATACTCAAAAGAATATTTTTAAGCCAATACCTGAAGCAGAAGGTATAAACATGAAAACAAAACCAAAATCCATGTAATTTACAAAGTCTGTATTTTATTCTGATAATTAAGACTCTGATTTATTAAACAGAGAACAAAACACCACTTAGGCATTGCACAGGTAAGAACAGTTCTTCACATGTACTTGGACTTTTAAAACCAAATGTATTGTGCCACCAAAATAATAATACCTCTACAAGTCAATACTCTGGGTTTCTTTTGGAGTTAAGAAATGTTGCCAGTAAAAATAGCATCACAGACACAATGTGTACATGTATACACAATGTGTATAGCATATGTGAAAAAACAGAAACAGAAAATGGGGCAGAAAGGTGTAACATCCCCCAGGGGGGGACTACTGAAGAAATGAACTTACGGGTTGAGGTTGATGGGGAATGATAGTACACTTAAAAATAACATACAGAAAAATATGAAGGAATGTAACTTGTGAAAGGATACAAATACAAATCAGTTCATGCAGTTCAGTCTTACTCATCTGAAAAATTACTTTAGTGCCACTACATTGACACTTTCCTTCCCATCCCCACCTAAACCCATAGCTTTGCACTGATTGGTCATTACCAATGCCAACAGCATTCTGCTCAAATTTCAGGAAAGTATTCAGAAGTGGGGAAAAAAGTATGAAAAAAAGATTGTATTTAATAAACTTCAATTAGATGTTAATCAAGATTTTTTACTGTCAGGAAAAATCACAGAATCACAGTATATATCTGGTTGGAAGACACCTCAAAGATCAGCCAGTCCAACGTTTGACCCAGTATCGAAGGGTCAACACTAAACCATGTCCCTAAGCACCATGTCCACACTACACTTGAACACCCCCAGGGATGGTGACTCCACCACCACCCTGGCCAGACCACTCCAATGTTGGATAACCCTTTCAGTGAAGAAGTATTTCCTAATATTCAGCCTAAATCTCCCCTGGCACATCTTGAAACCATTTCCTCTAGTCCCACTGCTTGTCATCAACCTCCCTTGCTCCAACCTCCCTTCAGGTAGTTGTAGAGAGCAATGAGGTCTCCCCCAGCTTCCTCTTCTCCAGACTGAACGACCCCAGCTCCCTTAGATGCTCCAGGTAGGCCATGCGCTCCAAGCCCTTCACTAGCCTCATTGCCCTTCTCTGGACATGCTCCAGCACTTCAATATCCTTCCTATAGTGAGGGACCCAGAACTGAAACACAATACTTGAGCTGTGGCCTCACCAGTGCTCAGTGCTCACCGGAGTACAGGGGAACCATCACCTCCCAGTTCCTGCTGGCCATAGTGTTTCTAATACAAGCCAAGATGCCACTGGCTTTCTTGGCCACTTGGGCAAACTGCTGACTCATTCAGTTGACAACCAATCAACAATAGCCCTCTACTTTTCTTGGTAGAGGCAGTCTTGATAAGTGGTGCTCGCTGCCTCACCCTTTGGGAACAACTTGGGAGCATTTTCATTTTTGTCGTTGTTTGTCCCTCAGAGTCCAGAGCCCCATACCTGTTATACAGGGGCAACTGGTGATGTGTGGGAGCTGTGGGGGGAGTCGCCTGTTGCATTCAGCAGGGACCTGTTTCATTCACCCTCATTGTGAGCTCTAACTGATGGTTGAGCCTGATTCACACTCCGTAATGCTTCTCAGCCTGCTCACCTGTTCTTGGAGTTCTGTTACCAAGCAGAGGAGCTCCTCTACCTGAGCACATCTGCAGGCGAGCTCTATGCTGCCCTTCTGCACCAATGTCGTAGCTGAACACGCTCTGCAGCCTGATGCTCAGGTGGTTGCATACCTCCCCTGATGCTCTGAGTGGCTGCATCAGTGGTGGGGGCAGGCACTTGCTGGGGTATCACCTTCTGCCAGGTGGACATCACTGATGCTGCACCAGGGCTGGTGAGAGAGCCTTCCCCACCTGCTCACCCCATCTGCATGAACTGCCACACAAGCTTCCATGCCTTGCTGAAGTACCATGCCCCATTTGCCTGCACTGTTCACCAGCACGCTGGGTTGCAGGCGTTCCCTCAAGGTGTTTAAATAGCCTGCGGAGGCTGCGTCCCCACCCACACTTCACCCACCTCTTTGCAAGAGATGCCAACTCAGGGCAGGGCAAGTTTCTTGCCACAAGGGGTCACGGTTCAGAAAATACTAAAAATCACCCACAGGTGAACAATAAGCAGCCCTTCCTGAAATGGAACATCATATTGGTATATAAAATTAAGCAGGATGAAAACACATGTTTTCTCATATCTGCAAGAGGTAATTGCACAGAAAGAATATTGCAAAACATCATAAACCCATGTGAAGGAATTATGCCCTTCCAACTGTATTACTGGAATGGTGGAAAAAAATCACATCTTCACTGGACAAAGACAAGGACTCCTCTAAATGAAGGTATATGGCTTTGGCACTCTCCTATTTAACTAAGTTAGCATTGTAACTAAATCCACAAAACCAAGCAAATTAGTTATGAGTAGAGGGATGTAAAAGATAACCTAATTTTACATGTTGGCCTGAAAATGCCAGTATTTTTGGCAGCTTTTAAATATTATTAATGTTATCATTCAATAGCTACGAATTTCTCAATATAGAGCATTATGTAATGGTATAATGATTCAGTTTCCATCAGTATTATGCCATGTCACAATAGACATGTGCAGTGATAAAAGAATATGAAGGAAAACGGATGATGTGTCTTACTCAAAAATAACCTCTTTCAAACATCCCACCAGTTGCTGAGATGGCTGATTCTTCACTGAACCAATGCCCTGAAAGGAAGGCAGAAGATATGAAGGTTCGTTTCTGTAACATTCACAATGCTAATGGTTAATGACCTAATTTTTGAATACTTTTACGTTCAGATAAAGGTATGCATGGACAGTTACAGACTTAAGGTATACAAGCCTACCATTACCTTACTAAGTTAGTTGTTCCTAGCTGCACATTTTTATTTTTTTTTTAAATTTCAATGAGACTATCCACAGTTTGTAAACTTTTTATCATTACTTTTGCACTAAAATATGAATACAAAAATGCCAGCTTGTACAGGAGAGAACACACATAATTTCTATCATGTACTTGTAAATTCTAAGAGATATAGATCAGTAGTGCTACAGTGCTGTAAAATCAAATTAAAACAAATAAATCATGCTATTATCTTGCCCCCTGGATAAGGGAGAATGCTACTTATATATATATATATATATTATATATATATTATATATATATATATATATATATATATATAAAAAACTGCAAATATTTCTTTCACATTCCTCTCTCCTGATGGGTCTCTCCTGCCTCTTTTCAACACCTACCATTCACCCCTTTCATACTTCTGGAAAATACTTCTGCAAAAGCAGAACCACATTTTTTTTAGTATCATCTGTGTTAACTCCCTTGGTACTTCAGAATGTGTGTAATTTTTAATCTTTAATAAATGCATATTTAATTCCTCCCACCTCTTCCTTGCCATATCATCAATAACTTCCTGCAATTAGCTACAGAGTTACTTGATTTTATCATCTTTAAAGTCAACAGATGTTGCATAGACTATAATATTATACAGGTTTTGGGAGAACAAAGTGAGCCTTCTGCTATCCAGAGTGCTTCTGTAGATGACTTGAAGGTAAACAAAATTCTAAAACATCATGCAATATATATTATCTCCTACAGTATTTTTTTTTTTTTAATTTGGAGATCAGTATATGGTAGAAATCTGCCCAGTCTGGTGGAATTATCACCATTTCTTCTAGCAGTAACAAAACTTAGCAACAGTACTAAAAAGATGGGTAAGAAAAGAATGTTGTTTGAAAGTGAAACTGAACATAAAAGTGTTCAGATTTCAAATAGCCAAATTTGAAGTTAGGTGCCAGAGGTGCCTTTCCAATATAAATATAAAATATTTTACTGTGACACAAAGACTGACATCAATTACCTCTGATGATGCTGATTAATACTCTTCATCTTGGATGATTTGGATAGTGAAATTAAAAAAAGAAACCATTTTTAAACCCTTCCTCTCCTCCTCACTACATTTACTGCAATGGGCTGAAGAAATTGAGTAACACAGCCAATGCAACGCCCTTTAGAAAAATAGGAAGATTTGCATTTTATTTATTGAAGATGTTGGTGTACTTTCTGGATTGCTAAAATGGTGAGAAAGTGACAAACAGAAAGCATCAGAACAGCCTTAGTGTCTAACTACTCCAAAAGCACCAGCGAGATAGTGTTACGCTGGAGGTCAACACTGGTCAGTCATTCTCAGTGTAACAATTTCTTTTAACCATTCTGTCTTGGTACTTGCATCACAGCAGACTCCTGAACTGTGCCAGTCCAGATACTGCAGCAGAGCTAGGAGGCAGGTGACAGCCACTGCAGATGGAGACAGCCTAGGAACACAGTTCGCTGGCTGCAGCTTACAGTAAGAGTCCTCCCACTGAGTGAACTCTAGTACATTACTGCTTTGTATTCCTTGCTGCTTTCTGATCCAATTAAAGTCATTGTAAGTAAATAAAAAGGCAGGATTAGCTGACTGCATTTCAGGAGATATTACACAGATCATATTTGTAAATGAAATGGCTTATTAGGAACCTGGGAGAGGTTCATGTTAGCAGTGCCCTCAAAGAGGCAGAATCAGCCATCAGTTCACAGCCTTGGTCCTGCCCTGACCTCCTGCACTGCTACAAGTGTGCTGCTGGGACAGCTCTGGTGGACCTCACCTCCTTCCCTCTCCAACAGCAAGCACTGGAGGGAAAAATGTTCCAGGACAAGGAATTACTTGCATATAAAAATTCTAAATTCAAGACGTTTCTATTTGTTTTACACAAATGAACTAAGAATGAAAACTGTAGCCTCTGCGAGGCACTGCCTTTTTTTTTTATGTTTGCATGCTGTTACAAATGAGAATTCAAAATTAAATAAATTGTCCTATATTTCAGTAATTGTTTGGAAGCAGCTATGGCTTCCTATTTAAAGAAAAGTATTTTAATTATATTAATTTATGAAATCATTTAGAGGGGGAAAATAGTAAGGCCCATCCAATTCCAAAGTATAAATCTCTTCTGATTTCTGTTTTGCTGAAGTTTTAGATTTGTTTGTATACTGGATGAAAACTGGACTTCAAAATGTCAAACCTTCTCAGAAAGCAACAATTCAAAGTTTCATCTAACTCTTCCAAATAGTTTTCATCCACAAAATTAATTATGCCTGTTCTGATTTTGGCAAGCAGCACATCAAGGCAAACTGCTGGAGGGGAAAGCAGACTGGTCTTCAAAGGCATTCTAGGTAAGACAGAGTACTCCTTAGAAGCATCAGGCTTCACTAATAAAATTTTGCATTTGATAGTAGGAAATAGAGAAATAATTTCATTGGATCATTTAGAGAATGCCAGTTTTCCATCTTCCCAGACACAACCAGAACACCAAGATGCTTGTAAATGAATAAATAATAAATAAAGGGGAGGTATATATCTACAAATAATTACTCAGAGTTCTTACACCACAATGAATGACAGAAAAAGTTTTTTATGAAGCCTGGATAGAATAAGCTGAATGCAATTCCAACTTTAGAAATACAATGAGATGAAAAAAAGTGACACTGAGTATCAAAGGTCCCACAGCAACCAAGAAGAGGGCTATCTGTCTGGGCTCAGAGGGAATCGTGGAAATAAAATGCACAATCCCCCAGAAGTACATTTGTAAGAGGAGAAGAATAAAGCAAAACATTTCAGAACACTTCTGCTCACGATTCACATCTTTAAGGACTCTTTTTGGGAGTCTAACAACTGTTCTATGTATGTTCTTCATTCTACCTGTACTCTCCAAGTAACCATTTGTGTTGCTGTCTCAGTCTCCCTTACCCTTTGCCCAAAGGAAAGCTGGAAAATCTGTTACACATGCAAGGAAGAAGCAGAAAAGGGGGACATGGAGAGAGGAACTTAACTGATGTTTCTTCCCATGTAAAATGACAGAGGAGATAAACATCAGCAACACTGTCAAGAATTCAGAAAATTCTTCAGTCCTCAAGAAACCATGGCATGGTTATAAATATTTTTAAACAGCAGTAGTGTGCATATTTTATTTTGTTTCTCTATTTCTGAACTTCTCAAGAACCTTGGTTTGCATTCCCAAGATTTTCAGAAGTCTTGAGAACTAAATAGGATCATTAAATTTTCAGATTCTCATATGTTATCCTGATAATAGCATTTAAAAATTTGGAAATACATTTATTACAAGTAGCATGTGATTTTCCATCCCACATTGCCACAAGCTAGCACTGCAGACCTGGAAGCATAGTACTAGCTGGGCCAGACCTTCAAAGGAAAAACAAAAAAAGGCACAGTGTGAGAATTCTGGGCCTGATAACAAAGAAAGCTGTAGTATCCCCACTTGCAATTGATATACTTTATGGAGAAAGGTTAAGAAGCTGCTTTTCAGCTACACTTTTCCCACTGCCTCATCATGAAAGTGTTCACTTTGCTGGTTCTCCTCCAGTGAGGACCTGAGGGGCATCACACAATTCACCGGAGGGAACTGCACAGACAGCCTGCAGACAAAGGTTAAGAAAGCATCTTAAAGGAAAAGAAAAAAAGAAAAAAAAAGAAAAAAAACAGAAAAAAAAAAAAAAAGGAAAAAAAAAAAAAACCAAAAACCATACAACACCAACCAAACCAAAAAAAAAACCCAAACCACAACACCAAACAACACCAGAGATTCCCCTTATCTTATATAAGGGAAAACATATTACAGACACAGCTAGGGCATGTCAATTACTGGTCACTAGAGGTATAACAAATTACAGGATGCTACCACACCTTTGCACACAGTGTGAACAAGAAAAAAGATCCCAAAATCTACACACACATTTTTAGCAAGGTTCCAGCAAATCACAATTCCAAAAAATTTCCAAGCCTCCCTTGTTAGATAGATTTTGCTTTCCAACTGTGTGTAGAATTGATAACTACCTGACTCGTCTCCACCACAGAAGAGTTATTTCCTGGTGTATTTTTAGTCACCTGTAATCATCAGTATCCTTTGAACCCATTTTGAGACTACAGAGACAACATAAATTTGCCACAGCTTTTTGGCACCTCTTGTCAAGTACTTGTTAATACTCTGCAGAATGACACAGACTATTAACCTCCCATCAATTTTAAGAGGCTGGGTCTTCCCCAAAAACATGCCAAAGGCAGGTCTTTGCAGTCCATAATAGCAGTTACCAAGAGCAAGGTAAGGAAGTACCATTAAACCTTCACCTGAATTTAGACACAGCAGTGTTGTGCAGTTGCTGTACAAGGAAATGAACTGAAATAAACTCCATGAAAAGTAAAGGATGCTGCAACACCTTAACTCTACAAAACATCTCTTGCAATGACAGCCACAAACCTCATGTCTCTGCCTTATCATATCTGAGCATCTCCAGTAAAGTGAAAACACAGCTCATTATTGATGATGAAATAAATGTACCAAACAATCCTAACCACTTTCAGTATGAAACTGCACGTCAACCCTGACAAAAATTATCTTCAGCACAAGGTTCCTAGAAGACTCAAAAGTAGTTATCCTAAGGCTTATACTGAACAAGATATTAACGTAAATATTTCTAAGAACTCTTAGCTTCTGGTTTCAATTTAATTATTTTATAGACTAGCTTAATATGTTACTGCTTAATATGCTTTAAATGTTTTGACTAGCTCAGTCAATGTTGAACAAAGAAAAAAGAGCACAAATTACTTAAGAAAACTGTTCTTCATCTGGAAATAGTTTTCCAACACATACTGATAGGTTCTCTGCCCATATGTTAAACCAGACCCATTAAATTGTTTTGAGGACAAAAAAGGGGGACAGAAAAAATTACTTACCATCTTCATTATGACTCATCCATTATTTTTCACTAGGTTTGCTTACTAAGTGTAACACAGTTGATTCTATATTCTATTCTTTACTAAAAGAGTTACATTAAATCTGTCTCTAGATTACAATTTTTTCCTAGAGCAGTATCATGGCCATGAAGTGAAAGGTCCACAGTATTTTTGAAGAAGCAAAAAGCCTAGTGTACAAAAGGGCTGGTGTAATTTATCACATTTCATTCAGGTTAACCTACAGGCTGCATTGGCAAAAATGTATTTGCACTACTACATGAATACTGGAAGGGCCATACCTGCAAAGCTTTTCTAGTGTAGGTCAGACCTTAACTTAGCTAACTCAGTGCTGGAAGAGTACAGTATCAGTGTTACTGTATCAGTATCAGCATTGATGAGGTTCTAAGAGACATCTATTTTGATTTCCAGTTAGCCCTTGAGTACGTACACAGTACACTGAGAATTAAGAATGATGCTGTCACACAGCAGCGCATGGGCTGCTGCTCAGCGAAAGTCTATGCTAAGCTAACTGATATTCAGCACTGTTCAGGCTGAGATCAAATTGTTCTGCTGTGAGCTTCTATTTCCCCAGTCTTAAATGTAAATTTTAAATTAAAAATAGATATAACAACAACAAAGTACTGGACAATACCTGACATTTTGAAATAGAGACACTGAGCCGGTGCAACTTCCTCAAGTAGGTCACATCATTTAACCTGAGACACTTGGCTACAGACAGTTACTTCCTTTTGCAGATAAGCTATTCTTATCTTAACGGCAGCTAACAGTACAGATATCCAATAAATGAACCCAATGTATTAAAAACAATGTCACAACAAGTGAAAATTAATTCAAACCCAATTCAAACTACTCCATTTAATGACTGTATCATTTTCATAAAATTAAAGTATATTAAATAAGCAGAAATGGTCAATATGAAAAAGAAGTACTTGCATATAAATCAAGGAACAAGACTGAAGAGAATTGTGTCTGATGCTTTGTCCTGATTCACCATTTCTGCTCACACAGCAGGGCTCTTGTACTCTAACCTAGTGACTACACAAACTGTCGTACTCTTTCATTCTTCTTCCACCCTGCATGTTTTTTTGTATAGCATTAATACTTATATTAGATGTACTGTACTTCTGTTCTATGAAATTAAGACATAATTATAAATTCAAAAAGCAGCAATAGATGCTTAGTGAATGGATGAAGTGTAGACTTGCTATCTTATGACAGACAGGCTATTTTGCACTGCAAAAAAAAGCTAATGAAGAATTATGTAATCGTTTCAAAAATACATGACAAGGAAAATTACTAGAAAAATTAGAGGTGTTTGGGGAAAAAAATGTACCAAAATTACTTCAACATACTATGTACACAAAAGACTGCCAGCTCAAAGATTAAAATTATTAGAATGCTTAAGGAGTCTGCAGATCTTGGAATGGAATAAACTACATAAGAAGAGAGCAAAGATGAAGGAAAAGCTGCTGTGCCATTGACTCTCATCATTCCAGTTGCTCAGGGTTTGGGAATTCTTTTCTTTTTCTCTTTTACTTGATTTTTATTTTCTTCAAATGTACTCAAAGGCCTATAGAATCCAATAGCATTAATACATTTAAGCTTTATCATACTTCTTATTTGAAAATAATCAAATGAGTTTATTACCTTTTAAACTCTTTCCATTTCTAGCTGCAGAAATTAAGTGACAAAGAATGACAAAAGGATCCTGTAAGCTTTGTTTGCTTTATACTAGCATCAAGTTTCTGTATTTTGCTCAGCAATTACTGTACCTCTTTTGATTTCCATTTACTCAGTAACTAATTAACACATGCATACAACACATAATTAAGCTAAAGCATAAATTAGTTGTGGTAAAACCACTCAAAAAATTCAAAGCTGAAGTGCAGATTGAGAGAACAGAGTTGACCAAAGTAACAAACTTAAGAGGGCAAAGTGGCAGGTCATCTCGAGGATCACACCCAGTCAGCATGGGTTTATGAGAGCTAGATCCTGCTTGATGAACCTAATCTCTTTCTATGACAAAGTGACCTGTATGGCAGATGAGGGAAAGTTCGTTGGCGACCCTGACAAAGGGATCGAGTACACCCTGAGTAAGTCTGCAGAAATGCCAAGCTGGGCAGGAACGTTGATCTGCTGGAGGTGAGGAAGACTCTGCAGAGGGATCTAGACAGGCTGGATCAATGGCCTGAGGCCAGCTGTATGGTGTTCAAAAAGGCCAAGCACCAGGTCCTGCACTTCAGTCACAAAAACCCCCATGCAATGCTTAGGGCAGAGTGGCTGGAAAGTAGGTTGGCACAAACAGATTTGGGGTGCTGGTCGACAGCTGACTGAACAAGAGCCAGCAGTGTGCTCAGGCAGCTAAGGAGGCCAACAGAATCTTGGACTGTATCTTAATATAGTTCTGTTATGGTTGGGCTTAAGGTCTTTTCCAACCAGGCAATTGTATGATTACCTGATATTGAAACAAATATCTTCAGTAAACTGAGTGGGAAAATTAAAATAGCTTTTAAATGTCAATTAGACAAATGCAGATTATTCAAATAACCCTTATTATCAGTCTTATTATAACCCTTATTATAACCCTTATTAAGCGTTCAATCACTGCCCTTCACAGAACTAGCTTTGGTGAATCCTATGTATATTCATTGCAACTTTCTCACCCAATTCACTCTTTGCTCATGTTTTGGGGCAAGAGGGATTTATCACTTGGCAAAGGAAAGGGATGATGCTACACTGTTTAACAAGCCGGTGAATCGGCCCCTGTAGGTGTACAGATTATCAAACAATCCACACGTGCAGATCTCATCACGATGAGGCCTCCTGTGTAGGTCTAACTGCTCCTCAGATACTACTGAGTATGTGTATACTGATTCAAAGTATTGATTCAGTACATTTTAGCATGCTACTTGAAGACTAAATCCAGCACTGTCCTTTTCCCCCTGATTTTTTTATTCCTATATTTTTAACACCTATAGCTACATTTCAAATCCAGGTTCCTTCAAATAGGTAAAAGCCTTTAGTAACCAGTAAGGTCTGTATTTGGTATTCTGGTTAAATAACCTTCTTAAAGTCTCTAAAAATGTGTTATTCAACCAAATAGAATTCCCTTCCCCACTCCAATTAGAGAGAGAGAGAGATTTCTATGGAGAACAGATTAGGAGTAGCACCTCTGGATATGAAGGTAAGTGGAAAAGTTAGAGCATAACAAGTATCAGAACATAGCAGAAAGGCTGACAAGATTGTTAGGTAAATAGCAAGGACACTATCAAGAAAGTGAATAAAATTTCAAAAATTACAGTACATGCCCATTACAGCATAATGTTGCACATACAGTATTCCAGACTAATTTAACCAAGGAAAACTAAATGAAATCCCTCTGAAATAAAATAGGCTATACAGATGGAAGTCTAGTACTGTGGGTTTTACCTCTGGGAGTTGCAGCCTGCACAAGATTCTATTCTTTCAATACAAATCTGTTGTGTGGGGGGGTGGCAGAGGAGTAACTGTGTTACAGGAATAAAAAGAATAGCACAATTGTTGTAAGAACATCTAGTTTTCTCTGTGTTTCTATCTATCACAATCCATCTTCAATTTCACATCTACTTTTTCTCAATACCTTACCCTATACTGTGTCAGTAAAGAATATTTTAATGCTGAGGTGAAGCATGCTGTAAAGAAAAGCCCCTGATCAGGACATTGCTAATTCATTAGCAATGATCATTAAACAGTCTTTGTTTGAAGAGAACACAGAAAAACAAAGAAAGCTGATCAAGCTCCATCAGGAGAGGAAGGACTGGCAGGAATAGCAGCTGTGCTCTAGCTCAGATTGGATCCATGTTGGCAGAACTGTGAAATAAAGCCTGCAACATATTGTGCCTTTAACAATCCTGCTACCCCAGTAACAGACCCAAAGAATTTAATGATTATGTGTTATCTCTCACAGGCTATTTTATTCAGGAGGTTTTATGAACAACTAAATTTATAGAAGTCCAGGATGCATTTATTTAGACATGCTGCTCCTTCAAACAGTGCCATCTAACACATACACTAATATAGACTCATTCATTTGAGTATCTCCAAGTGCTTCATAAACAGCAATTGAACAGATGTCATGAATCTAAAAAACATTACTGCCAGAAATTTTTCTGCTATGTGACTTTGTTACAATAATATGTTTTACTATAAAACAGAACATGTCAGTGCAAGGGAAAAATCTAAACTATACATTTAACAGCATTTTCTATGTATCAATTTTACTAACACATTTTTCACAGTCAATTATGCAAAAGTGAAGTTCTCCCTTGCCAAGAAACAAGAACTAAAAACTAAATAAAATGACCCAACAGTTCTTTAAAGAAAGAGGTTACGGCACCAAAACCAACACCAAAACTTAAAATTCAGACAACTACAGAGGTACATAGAAGACAACATTCAGGATTACATTATATAGAAATTTATGCACATTTTGTACATTTGTTAAATTATTTATAAACCAAATGTTGTATTTTACTTAGCCTCTCATTTCTGGGTGAGGGAAGTAAAAACTAAAGAAAGGACAGAGAAATGTGTAAGAAGATCTTGAAGTACATAATACAGTGTTGCTCTTTGTGTTCCCATGTAGAAAGTACAAAAGTAGGTCACTTGTTATGTGTTAGAACAGCAATATAAAATGATGACTTCTCTTTTGGCTACCTTGGATGGGGAATTTTTTTGAGTAGATTACATAATACCTGGTATTACTACCTCAACTTACTTTAAATAAGTAGCACTTTCAGAATTTGTGAATCTGGTAAGCCAAAACTTTCACAGCTCAGACTTTCAAACCTTAAACTGGGGCTAGAAACAGAAGCTCAAGCCTGGAAACTTCAGGAGATAAACGAGTTGTTATTTTCTAAGCAAGAATTCAGAGAACTTCCCTAGAAACATAACCACTGCATTTTTTACTTCTCAAGTGGGATCATTTTTCCAGGGAAACAGAGCAGTGTAATTATTTTCCTGGTAGAGGTAAGTATATCTGTACATACCTCCTTCTACCCTCTTTCTGCATCAGCCTCATAACCCTGATTCCTGTGCTGCTATAGTACAGTAGACCATTCATTGATTAAAAAAGCTTCAAATCAAAAAGAAAAAATGTGCCACTCACTGCAATTCATGGGCAGGTGAAAGGACTTCAGTGTAACACTCCAAGGCAGAATCATGTTCTTTGTTGTCTGCCTATATCTATACAAGCTGACAAATTACTTCATCCATCCATGAATGAAGAGAAAAAGGATTTGTCCAAGCAGAAATATAATAAACATGAAGTAGGAACTGTAAGACATCTTTGCCTATTGAACTCCCGTCAAGACTAAAAATAAACTTATCCAGACTTAAAAATAGCTCTAATTGGTTCAAAATCCAGCCTGATACAGCAAAGTCTACACATAACTGAATAAGTAATTATTGTAAGTGGAATGGAAGCATAGCATAACAGTACGATAGAAACTTTAATAAAAATATCTAAATAAAACCCCACCATCCACAAATTTGCTTTATATGCAGGTTTTACAGAACTATCTGTAATACTTGGTATTTTACTAGAAAGCCAACACTATGCTTTCTATTTCACCAGAGAAAGATGAGGTTGCTTTGGTAATATAGATAGGAGCAGTATTTATTGTATGCACGATGGCAGTATTATGATTTTGTCTCTTTTATTATCATGCTCAACTACAAAAGCAATTTTTGCATGATAACCATCATCTTAAAGTAGACAGCAGTGAATTCATTCTAACAATCAGGGGTACTAGTGCAACAATTCACTTTTTTTTTTTAATGTTTCAAAGATCATATCTAGATTACAAACAGAAAAGATAGAATGACTTCAACACCATTTCTTCGCCCATGATATTTTAACAGGAGTGAAAAGTCATGAAAGCCTAAAAAGAACTAGAGAAAATATACATTTTTCAGATAATTTAAAGCCAATGTATGACTACACAGAATGGTTTATAAGCTGGTTTCCTTCTTGAATAAAGTAGGAATAAAGTGAATGAATAAAGTATGCCTCTGGTGGCAATGATGAAGGACTGGCTATAATTCAAACAGGTTAATATTTAGTAAATAATGATCGAGGAATTTTATGTGAGTTTTGTGCACCGTTAATTTTTTCAAACCAATGTAAATGCAAAGCATCCTTTGACTTGTGCTAATTTCTTCCTAGCTGCCATTTTCTTCACAAAGGTGACTGGGTGCCTTGGAGACTTGTGTATTTTTTTATTATCATGGGAGAACTACTTAAGACTAAATAATTTAACTGATCTAGTTAAATATGTACCTGCTCACAGCAGGTGCGGTGGTGGTCCCTTCCAACATGATATTCTACAATTCTACAATTACCAGTCTACTTAAGTCTACTTTAAATTCCATTTAAAATGTTTCATTGAAATTGCACTATTTGAGCCTACCCAGATTCTCTTTTTCTCAGTAATTTTTCCTCAGGTCCTTAAAGCTATTGATATTTACACAGCCAGCCATACTCATCTTTTAAACAGATAAGGAAAGGAAAACACTACATTCAGATGCAATTGCCACAGCATTTTCTCATTATATTTTAAAAAGTGTATGATGCCTGAAGCTTGAAAGTGAAAAAAATTTCTCTACTGCTTTTCATTCATCATGCAAGGTCACAGATTGCAAAACAGCTCAAAAATTATAGACTATCTTTTAAAATAACTTTTAGAAGAGAGCACTTGCCTACAGTTTCCATCTTTAAATCTCACAGCATTTTTGACTACTGTTTTATGTGTTTTTATAAAAGGAAGAAGTTGAACACCAAACAACTTGTCCAATGAACAACTTCACATTTAAATCAAAGTTAGAGCCCAAGTCCTGTGAACAGTGTTGCAACAGAAGCATCATTCTTTGTCTCTTAATTAATACTGCCTTGGGATTTAGACCAATGCTTCATCCATTCAAAGATACTGATTTTTCCTTTTTTTCCCCTTTGACTTATTTCTGCCCATGAGTATAAGTAACTTAACTGGAGAATTATGAAGTCTTTCCAAGTGCAAGAGGTGAAGAACTTCTTTACACCTTCAACTATAAACCAATTATATGGTTTTAGAAACTTCTATGAGCTGGTTTGGTTACATAAAGGAAAAATCCCAAATCATGATAACCCCCTTTTATTTGATATTAATGTTTCACATTAGAAAAGTAAGAAAAGACAGGAATACCATTTGCACAAAAACCTAAACTTCAACAGAGAATGATTCCAACACTATACATCTGAGTCTGTCTTTCCACCTTCCCAACCCCTTCTGAAACATTTAAGCAGAAGAAATGCCAAAAGAAAAAGTTTGTTATTTGGAAGGGGGGTGGAGAACGAATTCCATTGTAAAAATAAGTAAGACCAGAGTCAAAATCTCCATTCAAACCATGTCTTGATCTGTTTTTTCCCTTGCCATTACAGCAGGCTCATCTTTGGTGAAAAGTACCATTTTTCAGAAAGCCTCTTCACTGAGAGCACCTCACCTCAAATTCAGCATTACTTTTTGTTACCTTTGTGGAAGTATGATTCCACTTTGAAGCATATATTATTGGACATTTTGACAAACTAACAAGTATTTAGGCATTTAGTTCTCTTCTCTGGTTCATTCCCCTTAGGTGAGCAACTGAACAAATTCATCACCAGTAAGAACTTAGGAAAACTAAAATGAGCAGAAACATAGCTTCTGTGATGTCCTTCTTACGCACGCTAACCAGAAGGGCTTTGGCTTATTGCTTTCCTGCAGCACCAGCTGCCACAGCTTGTTCTCCCATGGCTTTTGATGCACTCACTGATGGGCATATAGCCCTTCCTTCCAGTTCAGACAGGGGCTTTGTTCACCTCTAAACTGCTCTACTATCTTTCTCCCACATGTCACACCTCTGCAGAGAAAACATATTGTCATAAGGTACTTAAAGAAACATTTTACATTAGGGTTTGCCAATTTACAAAGTGCTCTGCAATAAAAATGCTACAATTCCTAAAAGCTGCTGAAGAATCTACAATTATGAGAATCCATAATTGGATTCTGAAAGACTGCAAGCAGAATTACTTGTAGACTTTTCAGTCCTTGAATTGAATAGTCTTGTCTTTGTTAATATTTGTTTGACAGTAGGATACTTACTTACTTTCTTTTCTCTTTCCCTAAATTTATCATGAGATTTCCCTTCATGAAACTATAGTGGACTGTTAAACGTACCTATGTCACCAGAAAAAGATTTTCAAGAGCACAGAAAAAGATTTATTCTTGGACACTGGCAAACCAGGATGAAGATTTCTGTGAAGCAATTAGAAGCATGAAACAAACAGTTTATGGTTTGTAATTACTTGCAATGTCGACTCTGATAGAAAAATCTGAAGGACGTATGCTAATTCCTGTTAAATTGGCACTTAAGAGTTGTAACAAAGCAACTGAAGGGACACAATTCACTGCTGTCATGGAAAACTTTGTAACTGCATTCCCATTTCACTCTGCAAAGACATTAGAAAGTTTTAGTGACAATTAAAGACCAGGAGAGGAAAACAGTGTTAAGACATCAATTTCTCAGTCTTCTGTTGCTAGAAAGGCCATGGCATAAGGTCAACTAAGTAAATAATAATTGTTTTGTTTTAGAGAAATAACACTTTTCCTGTTCCCAGAAAGAGTGTAATTCACACCACTACCACAGAAATAAAGCGGAATTTATAACCATTATATGCTTTGTTATATACACAGATGTATACGTATTCATATTCATATAAAAATAAAACAATGGAATATGTATCATAGCTTTAGGATTTAGAGAATAACCACTTAGCATACACTGTTCAGCTGAACAAGACAGACTCACAGCAAACACTGCCTGCCAGTGGCAGTGATGACAGCAGGATTTTAATCCAGTGGTGCAAACAGGGATTTCTTTAGAAGTAATCCAGTGTGCCTTTTTCCAGCTCAGTCAGCACCCAGAATCCCCAGGTCTAGTAGGGGATCTGGAACAGTCCTGAGAAGGCCTTGGGAGGTGGACACAGCAGGCATTTTGAGCAACCCTGTATTTCTCAGCAAAACTGAATAGCAAGGAGTTGGGTACTGCAATTAAAACTACTTGGGTATTATTTTATCCTCCCCAAAGAAGCATAACAGAATTTCCACATTAAAAGTTCAAATATTGTTCAAATACCACAACAAACAATTGGATTACTAACTCAGTAGGAAGTGAAAAGCCAAAAGGCAGATGAAGAAAAGAAATATATTTTTCTGTCCAGAGGGTGAACCAGCAGCTACCTGGCTGCTCTCCTGAACCTCAGCCAAAGCAGGCTGGCCCAATCTCTCATCTGTTCACAGCAACAGACTGCTTTGATATCTAGCAAGCATGTGCTAGATAATAGCAATCAATGGAGATCAGAAGCTGTACATTAATATGTGAATATGTAATATCTGTCAAAAGAGAAACCAGCATCTCACATGATTTTGCAGGTGCTAGGATTACTTAAAAATAATAAATAAAGCCCAAGCAATAAAATTCAGCTAAATTCACATTTATTTCTAACTGTTATTATTATTCCACTGTGTCAGTAACCAATAATGCTATTCCAGAAGAGAATATTGCTGCCAATTTTACAAGCAAGCAATAAAAATAGTGTTATGCGAGAACTAAAACTGCATTTCTTTCCATTTGTTTATTCATTCAACAGATGCATTAGCCAAGACTCTGCACAAGAACAGAATATTAAATTGTATCAGCTGGATATGTTTCTAAAAAGAATCTAAAATTTTAAAAAGATTAGTGATTTGGTGAATTCATTTCTTCAGCATCTATAACTAGCAGCTCTCAGCGATCTTAAAAAACACTGAAAATATAGATGCTTTCAAGCAATCACATAAAGAGAAAATAAACTTTGTGTTATAATCACAGATTTAAACAAAGATTTGAAATTACAGATCAGCAATTTTATGTGAATTCTCTACAGTCCACAGTTCTCTCTGCAGCTGCTGGTCTTTGGAATTTTGGGGATCAATTGCATTTCCACTCTGATTTCTTTGTGTAGTGGATGTGCAATTTCATGCCCAGATGATCACAGGATGATATCCAGCAAATTGCCATACATGGCACTCAGACCCACAGGAATTATATTGTGGTACCAAAGGGAAGAAATATTGATATTGTTGAAGATTTAAAAAGAAGAAAAATAATAAAAGCCTAATAAGCAAGGTTTACAAGACAAGCTCTTGGCAGCTTCTTACAAAAGCAACCATGAAACTCAACATTCAACATTCACTGGCCACTTATAGTAAAAGATCACAAAGAAAACAAGGAAAGCCTATATCAACAATTCTGAAGAGAAGCTCAGGCACCCTTGTAGCAGTTTTCACAACTTCCCTGTCTGAAAATCTGACTCCTTTAGTTCTCATCAAAAAATTCATTCTATCAACTCCATACCTGTTTCATCCTAAATATTTTTTAATTCCTTATGCCACATCACATGCACATCTAAGAGGCAGATTATATTAGGAAGGAGAGGCAAAGGAGAAATGGACAAAAATATAAGGCAAGTCACATATAAATGAAAAGTTTTTCCAGTATGGCACAACCCAAGGTACAGTACATAAAAGCACTATATCCAGTTTGTTCTACTCATAATATTGATTTCTTTGTTACATACAATATGATATATGTGTTGTTCAGCAAATATCTTTACACTTTGTATCTGATGTCAGTAGCAACAACTCCTAGATGGTTCTGGTTTCGTCCTGTGCTTAATATTCTACACATGCGGCAAGGCCTGTTTCCTTATAGATGGGGAGTTGTAGTGCTCAATTTTGAAAAGCTGGATGATGAAGTAAAGAGTTCTATAGTGTTTCATCAATATTGTGGGGTTTTTTATAATCTCATTAATTATTTGCATGTTCTGGTGGGTTGTTTTTTTTTTCCACTCCCTTCCAATGCAGTTGAGGGCTTAAAGCAATTTAGACAGAAGTAAGGGTTAGTGCAAGAAATAATTTATATTCTGACTTTGCCAATACATTACTTTACTTCAGGGGGGAAAAAATAGTGTCCTAAGAGCAAGATTTCAATACACAAACTATTTTTCCACCCTCCATTCACTCATTATTACCCCAAAGCACTGCCTTAACTTTGTTAAGTCTAGTTAGACATACAAAAATCTGTTTAAAGAACTGCAAAGAGAATAAATGTGGAAAAATGATACAGTCCCTGCATTTTTTCAAAGACAAATTGGTCTTGTATTGTAGACTGAACAGATTCATGAAATACAAACAGACTATCCAGATCTGCTCTAGGCTTCTAGCATGTGGCCAAGCTGGCTTTCTACAAATCAGAATGATGTGAAGAGAAATGATGAAGCAGATACAGGATACTCAGGTGTTGCGTTCATGGATATCGCACAAGCAGCTAAAATCCTTAGTTAAAAGTGTCAATCCATGCTCTACCTGTCCATATAAATTTGTTCCAGATTAAGAATACTGAACATGCATTCTGTGACTGGTATCAACACTTATTGCCCCGAAGTACACTGTAACAGCTGCCTTCCCTACAGGCTTCAAGACTACAAAGAGCAGATTTTATTCTCTCACAAATGGTATTAAGTGTTTGCTACCATCACAGCCTGTAATGTTCATTAAAGTATGCATTTAGCTGACAACCCAACACCTCATGTATTCTCACACCACTGGAAAATGTTTATTGAAGTATTCTACCCTAGATCCAAGCATGTACTGATTACTGTGATAATGCTGGGTTAAAAATTTTGCAGTGGGAGTATTAAACAGGGTATTATCACAAACCCAATAAACAGACATTTAAAACTAAGATGGCAAAGAGGGGAAGACAAAGTACTTTATCATTAACAAAACCAGACAAGAAAACAAATAGTACTGCATATAATTTTTCAAATTTTGAGAACTTAATGTGAGGAGTATCACCACTATCAGACTGATACGAACTGCTTCCTATACTTGAACTGTAGAGGGGCTTGACAGATGGTTTCAACCACTTTTAGTAGTCATTCACAACTGGGGAGTGGAATCTAACTAGGTTTTATTTTGTTGTCTGAAAAAGGCAAAATATGCTCCTCTCACTGCAGTTACATGGAAGCATGCAGAGTTTCTACTGCATGGGGCCACTAAACTTTGATTTTAAAGGCAGTAAGCCTACTAGATCCTTTTTCATGCGCTTTTTGTAGCATTTCCAAATCAAATCAGCCAAGAGGCTGAGTGAGACTGCAATGTATAAACTCACCCTGGTGGGAATCTTAACCACCACTGTGCTGATCTTAACAAAATTAAAGGGACACAGTTTATGTTGTGATACCTATTCGCTTCTTACTTACAGGGCAATTAAGATCATAAGACTTTAATCTCCAAATTTCAGCCAGAATACTTGTTACCAGGCACACCATGTCAACATTTTGTCTTAATTAAGAGGAAATGGTATTGCCTTCCTATTTTTAAAACTTAGTAGAAACAAAGACCTATCCAAGAGCTCTGTCAAATAAATTACTTGTGATAAAAGCTTCCTGTTTTCTTGCTTTGTTTTAAATTACCAATTCCATTTAAAGAATACTACAGCAGGAAGGTGTGTAACAAAACTCCTGCATCAGGGGATTGCTTTTGTAACAGGGCAGCTAAAGCTGCTCCTGCTGATACCCATCCCAAGCACCTTCTCAGGCATGGTTTCCACAGCATCAAGGATATCTGCTGGAGAATTCTGAACCAGATCCTGAAATCTAGACCATGCATGGCAAATTCAGCTACCTCCAAATCTCATTCACTGTAATAACAATAATAAAAAACATTCATATTGATGCTGTTCCATCATGCACCTAGCACAGCAACTTAGGCAGCAGAGAATAACATCAGAAGTTTCCTCCAGCATACAAAACACTCTGATGAAATCAATGTAAGACACCATCTGGGACTTTAAACCATGAGGCAATATTCCCTCATTCTACAGGCACACAGTGTCAGCACTCTAGCTATCAGTGTCAGCACTCTTCAGATATTCTGCTAAACTACATTCCAAGTTATGGAATCAACATTCTTTCAGGCATACTTTCACAACCTGTTACAATGCAAGCATGATGATAGTTTCATCATCATTAATTGGTAAAGGGCACTCTATAACTTACACATTCCTCAGGAATACAGGAATGTTCAGTGCTGAAAAGATCAACAGTTGAACTAATATGGAATACTGCTGAACAACTAACCTATGCTTAACAATTACACAAAACCAAATCAATCTATTAAAGCACTCTTATTTCACATCATAAGTTGGTAATTTTTCCATACTCAAGCAGCTAACATTAGCTTCATATCTTGAACATGAATATACATATATATAAAAATAGATATAAGAATATAACCTCGATATTATACATTTAATACCTATTTTAAAATACTTGCCTTTCTGTTGCTCCCAAAGGTATGCATCTTTGCAACAGATGAGGAAGCACAACAAAATGCTATATAATTAAGCTGGAAAATTCAACGTTTTTTAAGTCTATGGAGGTAATTCTAAAATGGAGAAACTGAGATCAACAATGTGTAGCAGTGTTTTCCGGCATCAGAACATGGAAGTTATAAACAAACAAACAAAAATCTCACATACATAAATCTTTATTTTAAAATGCAAACAAACAAATTTAATTAATTTAAAAAAAAAAAAAAGCTCTATGGCAATCAACAATCAGGGAGTAAAGAAAACAGACATTAAGAACAGGACACCAAATGAAAAATTATTTGTGTGGATGCTTATAAATACTAAGGGATAGGTGTCAGGAGGATGGGGTCAGTCTCTTTTCAGTGGTGCCCAGTGACAGGACAAGAGGTAATGGGCATAAGCCTGACCATAGGAAGTTCCACCTAATCATGAGAAAGAACTGCTTTACTTTGAGGGTGGTAGAGCACGGGAACAGGCTGCCCAGAGATGGTGGAGTCTCATCATTGCCATCATTCAAAATCCACCTTGATGCCATCCTAGGTGAACCTGCTCTGACAAAGTGTTTGGACTAGATGATCTCCAGAGGCCCCTTTCAACCCCATCATTCTGGGATTCTGTGAAAAGACTTCATCACCATCAGACTCAGAATGGTACCTACATACAAGTTCCAGCAGATCTTTCGTCATCTATTCAGCATATCACTTAATAGTAAACCTTTTACAACTAGACCTTGTGTATTGGACAGGAGTCAGGTTTACACCATTTCAACATAAAAGTATGCTGCAGCATGATGTAGGTCAGCAACAGGAACGCCTTGACAAATACAGCATAAGGAGGGCATGTCGGTACAACTCCCAAATTCAAACTGCTATTATTCACGCTCTGTTCTTCCTTGATACCATAGAAGTTGCTGGATTTTCAACAACATTCTAATAAAGTTCTTTGTAAAAGACGATTGAGGAAACCAAGATGCAAAGGGGTAAGAAACACATTTTAGATAGAGATCACAAGCTGCTAAAATAGATAAAGACAATAAACTATCCAGAAGAGCTACTCTAGAATTGGCTATCACACTGGCCATTGGAGGCAAATGCAAGGTATAGGAGGATCTATCCAGCTGAAATTTTGCTGGTGCACCATATAAATAATGCTGAAGAACAACCCCAGGGCAAACTGTCAAAATAACCCAATACTCATTCTCAAAAGCAACTTCAGATCTAAAGAAATTACATGTCACTGAAATTTTTGTATGACTTAGAAGTCCAAATCTCTTGGAAATAGAAGGAACAGATGACATTTTTAGACCCAGAAGTAGCAAAATTCTAAATAGCCACTAAATAACTGGCAAGATTCAAAGTAGGAAACAAGATGTGCAGCCCACAAAAAGAAATAGCACTACTGGAGCATTCAAAGAAGGTAATTGTAGAAACTAAAAAAAAAAAAAAAAAAAAAAAAAAAAAGGATGATGCAGAGAACAAGGGAAGTAAGTCAAAACAACGTCCCTATGACACCAGGATGTTAAGACAGTCTGTGGTGTATTTATTTACAGTTAAAGCCTAAAGCACATTAAAAGAATGCTAAAGATCCAAAATCAAAGACTCAAACCAAAGACATCAGAACAGCGTACTTCATTTGGCCCTGCTAGATCATGTGAGGCTAAAAAGTCTTTTTAATGAAGCTTCTTTAAAACAACTGCAGTGCAAGAACTTGCAATTGGGGTGATCATCAATTCACCAGTAGAGTTTAGACCTCTATATCTACAAATGACCTCCCACTATTTCAGAATGCCCTAGTTAATGCTAGGACATTGTTTCCTGTATGCAGAATGTAAAACAGTAGATAAAA
This sequence comes from Dryobates pubescens, assembly GCF_014839835.1. Taxonomy (NCBI): domain Eukaryota; kingdom Metazoa; phylum Chordata; class Aves; order Piciformes; family Picidae; genus Dryobates; species Dryobates pubescens. The sequence continues at coordinate 106,824,474 of NC_071657.1, read as the reverse complement.
CATGGAAAAAGACCAAGAAATACGCTACAGCTTCCAAATTTCTTTCACTTCCAGCTCTCAACAAAACAGAAAAACATGCTTTGACAGTTATGACTCCTGAATTCACTTTAAAAGTACTACAGGGGCGTATACTGCGGCAATCGCAGTTACCTTCACCCCTGTGTACCCTATGTTTCTTTACATGCACATGTTCCACCTTGCTTCCAGCTCCTGCCTCTGCATTTATTTTCTCCCCACATCAGACCCAGTAGCCTCAGCCCTTCACAGTTCTATTCTTTGTCAGATTCTGGGTCTCCCTCTTCCATTGTGTTGCCATTCTCGGTCCTAAGATCCTTCATCACCAAGCTCCTGGTTTAAGACTCCTGCTGTTCCCCAATATTTCCACCCTCTTATTACCCTTCCATCCCACTTTTCATTCACCTAAACCCCAAAATTCTTTCTCTTCCATTCTACACTGATACAGAAACAGGTATAAGAACAGCACATTTTTCTGTCTATGCTGGGTGTCTACACATGGCTCATTTTGCCCACTCTTCTCTATCTACCCTTTGAGGATGATGTCATCTGTTCACACCATCTTAACTAGCATCTGTACAGCAATGGCTTGTAAGCATGTCTATCCATCCACCTACTCCCGATTGCCTCCATATGGTACAGTTACTTCTCCTGATTTTCTCTCCAGAAAACTTAAGCTTGATATGTTCAAAACTCAGTTCCACATCATTCTTCTCAAACACTTTTTTTGCAGATAAAACTTTAGCCAAATTGCCTTCAGTAATATAGGAAGTCTTTTATGACCCCTTTACCTGTGTTTGAACCACATATTCACACTATACGCAAAATTCTGTTGCATCTTTTTCTTTCTAGCAGTACAGCTCAGCCAATATCTTCATCTTTGTTCACGCAAACACTGAAGAATTAGAAAGGGAGATGAAGATTCATCTGTTTAAATTTAAACAGGCTTCCCTATTTATCCCAAGTCATACTGAAAGTGAAGCAAGTAAATCTCTTTAATATATTAGTATTTATACTTTCATTTCAGGAATCCTCTATATCATGTCACCCATAAGAGTTATGCTGGGATCACTAGTTTCAAGCTTTCAGGAGGCAGATGATATGAGACAGCTCAAAGAGCTCAATCAGCATAGCCAGCTGGTACCTACTGATCTTTATTCAAAGTTTCCGCAGTCTTTATTGAAGTGTTAAATAAAGGAAACAGGAAGCACACTAATCAGATATGTAGCCTTTTCAAAAAATAAATAAAGCATGCTGTTACCAAAAGATAAATAATATATTGGATGGCTCTCAGAGAGAAAACATTAACAGAAAATATGCAGACATCTGAGTTACACAACTGCATTTTATAATTGTATAAACCATTTAAAAACAGAGTACCCCACCAAAATTTGACCAAAACTGTCATCTTAATACAACTGCTTATATAAGAACCATGCTTAAACATTTAGTACTTAATCAAACTTTAAAAAATAAATGTAAACATTTTTAAAATAAATCTTAAAAATAAATTAAAAAAACAAACACAACAGAGAAAGACCCACACTCCACACTTATTTGAGATGAAAAACTACCAGCAGAATGTTTTATACTCAGATAGTCTTCTATTACTTGCTTCAGCAAATCAATTTTAAAAAAAAATAAATATTGTTTTGGGTTGTATAGTGAATTTATTTAAGCACTGGTACTAGTGAAAACACATATTGCGCTATGCCTCTCTTACTCCTCATTATGCAGCTGACAGCACTGTTTATACTGATAGAACAGATTCAGAAAAAAATTACAAAACAAAACAAAACAAAATTGAAAATGAAGACATGCCCTGTAAAGTCAGGGTCAAGAACATCATGCAGGACATCCATAAAAACCCTGTGACATCTCTAGCACTATTAAAGTGAAACATACATGGGGGTTTTTGAGAAGTTAATATTTCAATAAAATTAACAATTATTATACATACACTGTATAGAGTGATGAATCATTTTGAAAAAATCGCTCTTTTCTGCTTCACAATTAAACTGAATTATCAACCCATTTTAAGGGTCTGAATAATCCCTATGAATTCTAATGGAAATATTCATAATATGCATGCAGGTACCAATTTGTTCTGAAAATAATTCATTCAAGACAAGACCTAAATGTTCACTTACATACAAACCTATCTGGTGAAATTCAGCATGGCTCAAAGTGAGATTTTTTTTTTCCAGAGATGTTCTTAGGGGGAAAAAAAAAAAGAAAAGAAAAAAAAAAGGAAAGTAGGCAAATTCAAATATAGATTGTTGGAAGCCTTTTAAGTAATAAATATTTAATCCTCTTTTTTTTTGTTGTTTTTGTTTTTGTCAGTGCCGTGTGGTTTCCAGTGTACACAAAGTAAAGAGTGAAAAGGTAAAAATAAAACTGGCATAACCTTAATATATTCCAGAATTCATAACTCCTTTATAAATTTAGTCCTTTTACAAAAGAATCCTTATATAAATTGGGGGGAGGGAGGGCATCAATCCCATATATGAAGCACAATTTAAGCCCAACATCACTGACCAATCAAAATTAGTGAATGCACTGCATCTCTCTGCAGTGAGGAGAAGCGACAAGGTAGGCTGTCATTCTGCAAAAGCTGCCCATCGCAAGCTTTCCTCTCAGAAGCACTGCTTTTTTTTTAGCGAGAGCTTGAATCTCAGTGGTGTCTCTGGAGACAAGAAGCCTTCAGTATGTTAAATTACTTTCATTATGTATTTTCAGATGCTTATTGAGCCTACAGTAGGAAGAGTGGGAGACTGCAGCAGCCTGTAAACCAGAACTAAAGCAGTTGTATACGTTAGCAGTGTGCTGAAACAATGGCACAGTACAGGCACAAATTTTCATTCAGATCGTTTTTTGAAGATAAGCTTATTACCCTCTTTCCCTTCTACTCTGCTAACAAATGAACAAAATGAATCCCTCCAACCTGGAACTGCTTCACCTGCATCGAGAATTTATCAAATCTTTAGTGGAGGTAAGACCTGTTCCTTATTATGGTATGCAGAATAAGCAACAATTAACAAAAAAGAATTCAGAAAAAAGGAAAGAGATCAGATTGAACTTACATTCCACGCTAGTATCTTGTTATATTTGAGATCAGGAAATATTCAAATGCTATCTTCCCCTCTCCATTATAAACACAATGTAGAAAATTGTTATTTTGCATTCAAGTCTTGTAGAATATTAAGAACCTGTGTTGTTTGTACCACATAAAGACAGTACAGTTTAAGCTAATACAGTACCAGAAAAAAACCAGCACATAATGCAACTAGGAATATTTTTTAACTCCTTCAGCAGTATTTACAAATATTGTCAGTTAAATATGTTACAGATTGATTAAGTTACTCTTTGAAGGATCAGACAGTCTTGTAATTAGTGTATACTTATTGTTTTATGAAGGTTGGCTAATATGACTAATCTCCAATTGCTCAAGAAATTCCCCTTTTTGAGGGTAAGGGGGTGTTTGGGGTTTTTTTAATAGTTATTTCTATCATTACGCTGTACATTCAAGCCCTTTATTAATAACATGGACTAGCTAAACATTTATTTCACTAAATGAAATTATAACAGTGTGCAAATTAAAAATACATTTCCTATAAAGCTTGTTGACTCTGTTTAATTTCTCATAACAAGGCAAGAGAGCTGTTATGTATTAGCTACCTGCTCACAGGAGCTATAGAACTACATTTTCTAGCTCTAGTCACAGACACCCTACATGCAACAATTACAGGTTCTAGTCAGGTTTTTTTGTAACCTGCACTGCTTGAAGAGCACGAAACTTGCCAAAAAACCTAAATTAATGAAAGATGACAGAAGAATGACATGATTTTACTAGCAAATAAGTGAACATAATAACTGATTTTCGATGTAATCTGTAAGATTCAATCTTAGACATCTTCTATTGAAAAGTAATATTAAATGCATATATTCTTGCATTACTTTATTTTGATACTATAAGCCCTACTTTTAACCTTTTCTTTTCCTCCCCTTCACAAGGGCATGCAGCAACTAATTCAGTTTTACAACTGACAATATGAAGAATGCAGTTGACCGAGTATCTTTCTAGCTGTATGACCTCCAAGCAGCAAGATGCATCACTAAAATGCATTCTTAAGACATAAAGGAATTAGAAACAAAACATGGAACACATTTGTATTACCATTTACGTGCATGACACTTCAACAATACACATGGAAGACTAACACATCTACTCAGATTTTCATAAAAGAAGAGTGCAATGACTGATTCTTTAAATGGTGAGCATTTCTTAAAGAGGGATTTATAATTTAAAACGAGAACTGTGGAAACTACTGATGCATGAAGAAACAATGAAACATGAATTGCCAAAAGGAGAACACGCATACTTCACCAGCAAGCTGAATAAGGGTTTAACCAAGCTTTTTCTATACTACTTATTTAATAACTTATTTGTCATAATGACTAATGGATATTTTTCTCTCAATTTTATGGTCTGTTGTGTATTCTCCTTAAATGAAAATAAACCAAATTAGGTAACTCATGGTTACTCTCAGAGCACATGAACTGGATTTTATGATGTATAACAACTTCTTTGACTAAGCCATCACTCAAAAGTAACGAGCAAGATTATTACAGAAAGAAATATGCAAGCATAAACTAAAGGATGTCTACATATACTCTGAACACAGAGATCAGAAATTTATTTTTTTTTAAACCAGGGAAATAAAAAGAGGCTGCTACAAAATGCAACAGGGGAAAGAAATTAACGTCACTTAAAAGAACATTTGTTCATTTTTGCTGGCTTGAAACTCAGAACAGACGAGCAGAATATGCACTGGTCTGTGGAAGTATCTCAGGCAATTAAGAAGTCCCCATGTTCAATCAGAATTTTTTGCTGCTGAAGTGCTGGAACAAAAAAATAAAGGAAAAAGGAAAAAAACAAAACAAAACAAAAAAACCCAAACAAACCAAAACCCCAAAACCAAACAACCCTGCAAGGAATGAAATAAGATCCCAGCTACTGCTTGGTTTCCAGGTTACAGTGCATGTCAAATATCTGTCAGTGGCACCATGTATCAATTTATGACAAGCCGCTGCAATGATCTGAAAGGCCCTTGAGGCACAGAGAACAGGTAGGTCAGAAGTTGCATGCACCCCACCTCTCCTCAGCACTTACAAGGGAACAGGCACTGGTCAGATGGGGAATGCATTGGGTATATTAGCTCCCTGCCTTGACGTTTATGCTTCTGTTTAACTGAAATCTAATCAATGCAACACAGAGGTGATGTTTAATCTATTCATAAGACTTAACACAGCTGAAGTTTTCTGTTTTCATAAGATCTCAGGTGGCATAATGTTAAGAGTTAAGACTGTCAATTGTTTTAGCAGATCTGCTTTTGATTTCCTCCTGGCTTTTTGCTAATACGAGATAACTCCATTTCTCTAATAATGCATTTTAAATGGTTTCTTGAAATCCATTCACAGCCAGGACAGCATACACAGAGGAAATCATATTTCTGAGGGTTAATATAAACCTAATAGAGGTTGCCTGAGTAAGAAATTAAACAAATCTTTTGAAATATTTCTTGTTTCATTTCACATCTGAGACTAATACATTCTAATTTATACCTTTTGTATTTAAGAGGTACATGTGAAATAACTGTTGAAGCATACCAAGAATTTTCATCATACAATTTGCAATTAATAGTACTGTGCAACTGAGGCTTTTCAGACATGGAGATGAAATCCACTTGCACATCATATCTGAGTATGCTTAATTCATACTTTTATTTTAAAAGAGCTCATTTTTTTGACATTAGTACTATCCATTTGAATTGTATTCAGAATGGAACAAAGCTTTACACTTAAATTTCTTTTCATGCCAAGTACACCCCCTCTTAAATTTAAAACCACCTGAAAAAACCTTTACAAACTTCAAGTACAGCAAGAAATGGAATAGCCTCTCATTTACTCACTTCAAAACAAACTGAAGAGCTGGCTGACTAAACAGTATAAACAACAGATATTACATGGAGATGCTACATTTGCAGTCTATCAGCATGTATAAAATAAAGCAGATGAGCCATAAAATTCTCCTAGCTGTTAATAAATGCTACTATTTTGAACTTCACAAATCCCTAAGATAAGCATGCTACATGCACAAATCTTTTTAAGTGCAATTTGTATAAAAACCAAACCAACAAACAAACAAAACAAAACAAAACAACACATGAAACCAAACCCCTAAAAGAGGTCATTTTCTTTTAAGTACTATTTTCTAAAATTATTCCCTTAAATCTGTTCTGGAATAAAAATACATACTGTTCCATTTCATGTAGGCACTGATTTCTTGAAGAAATTCAATATTCAAATCAGGAAGTGGAAATCAGCATTTTTATAATAGATTCCATCCCTCCAAACTCATATAAGTTTTGTATTTGAAATGATATATACCTCTATAATACTGTTGTAGTGGTAAATTTCATTCATGCAAATGCACACAAGCTGAAAGTGACCAGAAGTCTTCAAGCCCTGTAAAAAAATCTACTCAATTGGAGAGCCCCAAGTTTCAGCCCAGGACACCACTGCAAACTCTTCGTAAGAAAGAGGCTGCTAAATTGCCATGAACAATGTAAATGCTTTTTTTATAATGCATAAGCAACAGTGAACCATGTTCTTATCACTTTCTTTTTCCACAAGAGCCTTTCTAAAATGATCTTAAGTACTAATTTGTTAATATTTAACATTCTTGAAAAAATTATTCTCAATGCAATACAAAGGCAATGCACAAGTATAGTTTATTCAACAAATGGGCCCTTTGTAAAACCCACATCACTATAAAAAAAACACCTTGTCTCCCTAAGTGGGAGCTTTTCACTTTATGGTTTTTTTTATTCCAGATGCTCAGGCTTTTGAGTTCATGCCAACTAATGCTCTAAACATAGAGTAAATCACGAGCTTGATAAGAACAGATACTTTTCCTCCCTCCTCCTTCCCCAGAATTTACCTACAATAAATGGTAAATAAAGAAATCAAATAGTTCCATATTTTATTTCACCTTTCAGGAGAAAAACCAACTTCAACAAAAGAATGTGTTTCTCCTCTGCTCTGGAAGTCAACATGCAGTCTGAATCTAACTTTACAGTCCGGGATGCCATTGATGACATCGACACCAACATGTATCAACCGCTGTCATATCCATTAAGCTTTCAAGTGTCTCTCACTGGATTTTTGATGCTAGAAATTGTTTTGGGACTTGGCAGCAACCTCACCGTGCTGGTACTTTACTGTATGAAATCCAACTTAATCAATTCTGTCAGTAACATTATTACAATGAACCTTCATGTACTTGATGTAATAATTTGTGTGGGATGTATTCCTCTAACTATAGTTATCCTTCTGCTTTCACTGGAGAGTAATACTGCTCTCATCTGCTGCTTCCATGAGGCCTGTGTCTCTTTTGCAAGTGTTTCAACTGCAATCAATGTCTTTGCTATCACTCTGGACCGATACGACATCTCTGTAAAACCTGCCAATCGAATTCTGACCATGGGAAGGGCTGTGATACTAATGACATCAATATGGATCATTTCCCTTTTCTCCTTCCTGATTCCTTTCATCGAAGTCAACTTTTTCAGTCTTCGAAGTGCAAGTACTCGGGAAAATAAGACCCTTTTGTGCGTGAGCACAAACGAGTATCACACAGAGCTAGGAATGTACTACCACCTTCTTGTGCAGATTCCAATCTTTTTCTTCACTGTTATAGTAATGCTAATTACATACACCAAAATACTCCAGGCTCTAAATATTCGGATTGGTACACGATTTACAACGGGACAAAAGAAGAAAGCTAGAAAGAAAAAGACTATTTCTTTGACCACTCAGCATGACACTACAGACATGTCCCACAGCAGTGGAGGAAAAAATGTTGTCTTTGGTGTAAGAACTTCTGTATCTGTCATAATTGCTCTACGCAGAGCTGTGAAACGGCACCGGGAGCGACGAGAACGGCAAAAGAGAGTCTTCAGAATGTCCCTCTTGATCATCTCAACATTCCTACTCTGCTGGACACCTATCTCTGTTTTAAACACCACTATCTTATGTTTGGGCCCAAGTGACCTTTTGGTAAAGTTGCGATTATGTTTTCTTGTAATGGCATACGGAACAACTATATTTCACCCTCTCCTTTATGCATTCACAAGGCAAAAGTTTCAGAAAGTTCTGAAAAGTAAGATGAAAAAGCGAGTTGTTTCAATAGTGGAAGCAGATCCCATGCCAAATAACGCTGTAATACACAACTCATGGATAGAGCCTAAAAGGAACAAAAAGATTACCTTTGAAGATAATGAAGTAAGGCAGAAATGTTTAGTACCTCAGGTTGTCACTGACTAAATTTCAGTATTCACCAAAACACATCAAGTGGAATATCTGAACAAATTGTAGAAAAATACTGCCAAATAAGAAAAACTTTTTTAACTTATTGGTGAGACTGTAAATTTTAAATATGTGTGTTAAACAGAGTAGGTCTTGTACATTCAATTTCTTCATTATGTAAGATATATGTTGCATGGCCGTTTGTTAGCATAATACCATGTGTATAGCTGTCAAAAATATTCAAGTCCTCTTTTTTTAGAAAATAAATAGCCTTAATGAAGTGCAAACTTTTAACAATATTTGTACGGCTCAGTTTCTCTGTAAACATAAAATAATTTATTTATAAGCAAAAATTCCACTCAGGATTACTTTTCTAAAGCACAAATTCCACGTTTTACACGATACACTTCTTAATTTAATTCATAACAGTATTTGATCAGAGATAATCTGAATGCTATAAAGTTGAACACATTTTGACCTTATGTGTAGATAGCTACTAATTTCAACTTTCCACAGCATGCAATTTTTGTGTGTGTGTAGACAAAGCCATTTACCTGGTATCTTTCGATTAATGGTTCAAAATCAGTTAAAAAGTCAGGAAAAAACTCCTCGCATTGGTCCAAAAACTGGCAGGACGTTTTAAAACAGTAAAATGTCTGGTATGTACAACCTCAGATCCACGACTTCTACGTAGAAAATACACAATTTGGAATAATTACAAAGGAGAGGTGGAGGTGCTAAGAGGAAAGATAGACTAAACTAAGGCAAAAAACATAGACAAGAAAATTGCTGGGCTTGATGCTAAAACACAAGCAACCACCTAAGCCTTTCCTGTGCTGAAGCTGAGATTTTCACACTGAAGTGGTTCAGCTAGACCTCCAGTGTGACTTGAGGACTTTTTATCTACATAGATAGATAGATACGGCTGTCAAGTGCCACAGCTGAAGTAGAAGATAATTTTCTTGCCCTCAGTAAATTTTGTATTGTTTTGACTTGACCTCTCCATTGAACATGTTCAATTATAGCCATGCAACTGCTTTGTCACAAATCAGTCACCAATGCTGCTGGCAACTCCGTTTGTTTATTTCCTGAACAGTCATGCTATATCATCATTCTGCATTCTCTTTTTCTGTTCCATCTTATACCAGCAAAGGAGAATTAAGAAGCCTTAGGAGGGCATCAGCATCCATAGCCCTGTAAAGCAACAATTAAGATACTTATCCAAACAACTTTGTTGAGTGGCTTGCACTATTTCATTCTTTTAAAATATATCATTTCGATGAACAGTAGCTACATTAGTTGACTTAATTACCAGCTGGGGGGAGAGGTAAACAAAATTTAAAAACGCAAAATCAATTAGCATGATTTCACTTATCTTGTTACATAAACTACTCAAGTGTGTCACAAGCTACCAATGTAATTAAAAGAATAATTCTCAATAAGAACTGACTTCTATAAAAAAAAGCCCACCAAAAACCCAAAACCAAAACAAAACCCAGAGCATATCCTTGAATATGCAAGGTAGTCTGACTATAACTACCTCTACTGTTACATAAAAATGAGGATTTCTGAAGCACTTTTCTGAAGTTAAGAGAAAAAAAAAAGGGAAAAAAAAAAGACTTATTTTAAGGGAGCAAAAAGCTATTTTCTGTTATGTCACTAAATTATTAATCATACTTGTATTGCCAAAACTGATTTTGTGATTAAAAAAATACTTGCAACGTACCTTAGTCTGCTTGGGCTCATGCCTATACCTTACCAGAACAGAAGACTCAAAAAATAATACCACAGTTCCATATTCCACAAACAACAGGCACTTAAAATCATCCAAATTCTACCTAGGAGTTTTTATTATCTAATTGATGATAATTTGTTATCTGAAATTTCTGTGTAACATATCTTTAAACATAATTTCCCTGGCTTTTTTTTCTTAAAGCTAGCCCAACAGCATCTGCATTATACTGAACCCAGTTACAGTTTTGATTTAATTCAAGCTAACCTTGGTTTCCTATAAGAATCTAAATCCTTCATTTTATTTGAGAGCATTTTATGCATTGAATTTTTTTTCTTTTGTTTTTCATCCCGTATGCTCCAGATGTATCACTTTAAAAAACATTCTTTCAGGAATAAATTCTTCTGAAATGTGCTCCAAAAAAACATAAGCAGGAAATACTTTTTTTTAATATATATATATAAAACTTTCTCTTTTCTCTGCCTAGCTTTCCTCTGTATTCTGAGCATCTGAAGAATGAGACAGTGGATCTCCAGGGTTAACGGCATAATATGATATCACTTATTACTTATCTTCTAATAAAGCATTCTCAAAGCAATTAAAAATATTAATCGTTTATTTAAAAAGAAAAAAAAAAGACATTATAATGACCACAACACGTGAAAAAGCTTACATCATGTCCTTATCTGAAGTAAGCATTTAAGAAAAGCTTTCAGACTTGAAAGGTTTCTTGACAACATGACTTTACTTTTCAAAATTAAGTAAAACTTCAAGAACTACACATTTAGCATTAGAAGCTCATTCATTAGAAAGTCAGAGTCAAGGACCCAGTACTGCCTAACAAGAGAAAAAAATGCAGCCTAGGAATTAGTCTGAGAGATTAAATCAGGTTTTAAAGGCTATGCCCATCACAGTCTTTGATTGCCTTTAAGGATGTAAGTACATTAATTTTTGCATTTACTCTTCTTCATCTTTCAATAAAGAAAGAAAAACAAAACACCAGGATTTATGACACATTGGAGTACACGTTGAAGTCTGCAGAAGAAAATCCTACAAAGAGCAAGGAATAATACAAGTAAGAATGTCTGCAATCCTGTATGCACACAGGAGTCATTATAAAACAGAATCATACATGATCTGTATCACAAAGCAGACCTAACACAAAATAAGGGAACACTGTATATGCCACTGATACAGAACAGGATTTTAGGAAGCATATGAAGGTGTGCTGTGAGTGCTTGACAGACTAAAACTACAAAACCAGGCAGCATCACTGAAGAAAAAAGACAAATATATACCATAGTATTGTACAATAAGAAGCCCACTAAACTCTCAAAAATCGTCTCACCACCGTGAATCATTAGTTTAATACGTCACACCATTCAGCCTAAGGCAGGCAAAACTGTACACAGCTCTAAACATTTCAGCAAATACATCTCAGAAAGACTGTCAATTTCCTCACATTCAATGCCCCTTAAGTATTAGCTGGTATCTGACTGTGTTACCTTTTAACTTCAAATGCACTTCCATTCAGTGTTACATTGTAAAATAAGGTTAGCTTACACACAAAAAAACACACAAAAAGCTGAATACAGTGTCCATATGAGAATATTCAAGAAATACACCTTAACACACTGGCACATCACCAACCAGTGAAAACATTAATAAAGAGATCATATGTATTCTAGTTTGAAACTGGGAATAATTTTTACAGATTACAAGGCACTGCTACACAGAAGTTCTCTTCTAGTGCCAGGGAAATAGGAATTACTTCAGTGATGTCTAAATAGATTAGGTTAAAAATGTATGCATCCAGACATATATTAGATCAATACACCTCTCTTTATTGTTTTATAAGTACATACATTTACATAATATTTATTATACATCCACATGCAACAGAAGTCAAGTAGAACATTAGCATTTTTAAATATTTTTATATATATATATAAATTAAATATACATAAATATATAAAAATATTTTATATTTATATAAAGGAGGTTTTGGTAGGACTGTCTCTGAACTAGATGGACAGGCACTATGCCCCACTACCTTAAATGCTTTCTCTTCCCCATCACCACCTTCTTTTTTTTTTTTTTTTTTTTTTAATAATACATTCAAAAAGTTATATAATCTACCTGGGCATAAAATAATCTACCTGGGCATAAGAAAGAATTTTTCTGCTCTGTTAACTGCTATATATCATATTCCAATACACATACTAGCTTTTTCTCAACATCAATGTATGTGCTGGTCATCAGAATATTTTAAAGTCATGTTTGTTTCTTCTGAAGAAAGTGGTTTAGTTACCAACTGCCATTAAACTCTCAAGAGCAGAAAATACATCATTCTTCAGCAAAGTTTCAATGTAGCATTAAAAACATACAGAAAATGCACAAACTTGCGCTCCCCTTTTTCCCACTGTTCAAACTAAATATCTGCAAAATGTTACTGTGGACAATCAGCTTCCACATTGAAATTTTCCAGCTATATACCAGCCAAGTTTCACATACTATTCTATCACTGAATTTGTCTTACACCAACAGGAGGGAAGAATCTGACTCTCTAATTACCTTCTTTTTCTACTTCATACAACATTCACACAATTCAAGAAGCAAAATGAAATACAGGGTTTGGGGTTGATTTTGCTGAGGGCAATTCTAAGAGAAAAAGAAAGTAAAGAAAAGGGGGGGCAAAAAAAAGAAAAAACTCAGACAAATAGAAAATCAAAATTTACTCATTAGAGTGTCAAAAAGTAATGCTTAGTAGGTGGAGAGTAAAGGCCAAGAGAAAAAGGGCAGAAAGTGGAAGGAACCGCTGTAAGGCTGCTATGGCCATCAGGACCACATATAAGTGAAGAGGAATATGCACCTGCCATGGAAAAAATATTAACCTTAATTTTTTTACTGTAATAAAAAAATACAAGAAGAAATTATCATTGAGTGTGATACATGATTTTGCCAGAATTGCTGGGAGGAGAGAGAATTACATGAACAGCAACACCAGAAAAGGCTTTTGATTTAACAAATTACACCCAGAAAAACAGACGAGAGCATGCATTACTCTACTACCCCTTTTCCTAAACGACACATTTTACCAAGTACAAAGTATGTACAGAGTACATACATTCCAAGCACAGACTTGAAAGGAAAATGTTATCAGGTGTCTATTCCCAGCAATAAAAACGAGAAAATGCTACTGAATCTTCCCTCAAATCAGTATTGGCCAGACAGCTTCAGTCTGTTGTGATGCTTCCAGTGTGTCTCATTACCACAGTGTGTTTTCGGTTACTGCTTCTTTTTCTCAATTTAATTATTTTTTTAGAGTAATAAATTGAAGGAGAAATATCATTAGACATCTTTATGTTCTTTGCTAAAATTGCACTTCAGTGATTGTTATAAATTGAGTCAGAACAGAAGAAATCTCTTCCTGTGTATTTACATTACATATTTCTGTATTGGCTGTTTTCCTATTTTGCAAGAATTCTCACGCAGTGTAAAGAAATTAATTTTTAAAAACAAGCAAACAAAACCAACCAACCAACCAACCAATCCCTGAAGAATTATAGTGAAAGTTCTTTTGTAGGTACAGAACTAGACATTCTTAATTTTTTTTAATAGTTTGAATTAACTGTATTCTTCGCATATGAGCATTTCTATATCCTCATTCAGACTGCTGACACTGCACAGTCAAGCAGGCTGATGACACCAGGCTGCTGGCAAACAACACAGCCTTGTTTCCTTTCCAAGCTGCATTTTTGGAAATATACTTTTGGTTTCTGTTACCCTGTTACAATCTTGAACTTCCCACCCTGTCTTGTAACAGTTTCACTTGATACCATATCTAATAAACAAATCAATGCCACTGCTGAAACAACATTATTGCTGTAAAATGTGTCACTCTGACTATGTCAGACTGTTGTTAACAGAGCAATATTAACACAGCTTTACTTTCAACTGTACTAGGATCTCTCACAATCTGTTGTGAGATTTTGCTGCAAATTACACACAATTAGTAGAGGGGAGAAAAAGCACAGTAACTGATGACAACCTATTGCTACTCTGTGCCATGGGTGGTTTTTTTCCCAAATCTTATTTAAAGATATTTTCCATAAATCCATCACAAAAAGAGAAGGAAGAAAGGGGGGAGGGGGGTGGGGTGGAGGACAGCTTCCCGCATTAGTAAATTATTACAACTATGTGGCACTTGGAGTACTAGGTTGCTTTTACTACTGTGCTGCAAGCACGCATAAGGAAAAACAAAATGGGAAGGAAAAAGGAATACCATTTGTACCTTACATATAATCACAAAACATGAAGTGAATGTGAGCACTGCTGTTGTAAACCACCTTTACAATAGGGAGGAAGATCTCCTGCTAACAGCTCGAAAGCAAGACCTACCAAAAGATACGAAAAGACTTTGTGGACAAAGCCAGCTTGTAATCAAGTTATGTGTTCAATAAAACCAACAGTGGCTTCCACAGACTAAGCACCTAACTCAAAAAGGACTCTCATGGAATTTTTCCTGTTCTGCCAAAAAACCACACACCCACATATATATAAAGTACAATAAAATTAAAATAAGAATATTTATCATATGTTTTTACCTCTACTCCAGTCAGTAAGGTATTTCACGAGAGATTTTTTTTTCAGATACAACAGACTTTCTAGGAGGGTATTAGCACATTAAAAATAAATAAACAAAACAAACAAAGAAACAAACAAAAAAAAACCCTGAGAGTTTTGAATTACAAATTAATTTTCTGAACAGATACCAAGCAAACTGCTATCAAATCACACAAATTTCCAAATTGAGTAAACAACTTCAATTTTTATGTTTAAGCCAGAAAAAACCTTTACTAACTTTGACCATGAGGTTACATGCCCATAAACATAAAATAGAGCTAAGCAGTTCACCGGCAGTCGTATCAAACATGAAGTGCACATGAAGATAAGACATCTTTAGAAAGAATTAATGTATTCAGAAACTTCAGAAAAATCTTGCCTCAGCTGGACAGCTTACAGTGCAGATCCCAGAAGAGGTTTAAATAAAATGGAATGCAAGTGGGAAACTCTTGTTTCAGTCACTGGAGCTTTGTTATGACCCCATTTTGTTTCAGTCAAAAATGTCATTTCTACTACATCCTTAGTTTGCAAGTTCAGTCAGCTAAGAACTTGGGGGGGAGGTGTGGAAATCTTTGGAACTGGAGACAATCTGCCACATAAACAGTATGTTCTCAAAATAATAGGATATTCTTTACTTTTAAAAATTTATGTCTTCACATTTTTCCCTTAAATGACATTAGAAGAGAACGAGACCATGCTGTTCTTAGCTAAACAGGGCCTACATTTACAGTATCAAAGACAATAAGCAGATATAGTGCCTGTGAGCAATGGAAGGTTAGATCTCAATGGCAAACAAATGTAAGATTGGACTACTTTTCAAACTGTAACTGAGAAGAGTACATAAAATTCTTGATTAAACTAATATCTGAAAATAACATGTATGAGTCAGGAGACAAAGATGAAAAACTACTCCTGTGAAAACAGCCTATTTTTAAAGCTGTTTATTATGTGGAAGAATTACATCTTACTCATTATTTTGTTTTACATACAGGAACACCTTCACTGATCTTCAAGGCAAGGCAGAAGTACTGGCTGCTATCCAGGACCTGAACAAAGATTACACTTCAGTCTTTTTTTTTTTCTTTTTTCTTTTCCACAGCTATTTGGTTAGATATTTTTAAACCTACACTGGCTCATACTCCAATTAGAAGTGACCAGTTATTATGTTTAAGATCTGAACAACCAGGATTTACTTGAGGAATTACAACAAAACTCTGTACACAATCTCATCTTTCAATTATTTCATACTTCTGAATTTGCCAGGCCTCGTTTTCCAGTCCTTAGCTCTTGTCATTTCTTAACTCTGCCAATCAAAGTGCCCTTCTGTGGCTCTTTATTTTCTCCCCATGAACGCACCTCTACAGTCTAAATCTTCAAGAAAAAGAGCTTATTTAATCTCCCACTGTGACATGTATAATTGCATTCATTCACGGGTATCCACAAAACTATGGCTTTATCTGTACAGCACAATTCCCTATATCAATTGCAAAAACTACAGATTTGCCTGACAAAACTGCATAAATGCTAGAACAGAAACAACACTGGTAAAGCAATCCCAGCATGAATGTAGTCCAATTCCAACAATTTACAGAAGTTTACTACCATCTTTTCATAGTTACAGGAACAGAGATCATACTTATTTGAAGAGCATTTTCTGTATACATATTAAACATTGAAGGTGTTCTCTCTGTTCACAAGTGCTTCTCCAGTAGTCTGCCTTAATCTGGAGGTGTATATCTATAGAAAACCACCACTACTTTACTTGCATCTCTTTCAGTTGCTCTCTAACAAGTATATGGAACAGCTGTAAGGTGAGGAGAAGTTGGCTTATTCTCCTAAATATTTACTCAGGGGAACAATACCAAAAGGTAGATTTAAGTCATCTAAATTGTAGGGTATGCACAATAAAAAAAATAATCTATGGTGCATCTACACAATTTATTTAATCACCTAAATAATCAAGAGACACAAATTTGTTTGACAACATATGTTTTCCATAAAACTGTAATTCACTATCATTAGTTCAGCTTTACAACCCTGAACACTTCTTTCCAATGAATTAAACTTCACTGTTGTTTTTCTATGGCGGCTTTTTGTCCAACTGGCTTTGATTTCAGAAGATATACCTGTTTCGCATTCTGAATGTTGGAACAACACAAGCTGGGCTTTCCCCTTGCTGTTCAGCAAGAGCCACAACAAATGGCCCTGGGAAATTAGCACATTTGTGTAACGTCGTCCTCAGTTATTGCTGTATTCCAAGGCATCCTTACTTTAAGGAAGAGCAAATTACCCTGCCTCCAAAAATAAAGTAAGAACATCTACTGAAAATTTTGGCTATTCTGTACCTTTATGAACAATCTGAAAACTGCTATATTAATCAGATTATTCCTGGCTCCTGACAGCTATGGGTTTCTCTGTAATATTGTTTATTTATCCTATCTCTATACTTGCATTTATACATTTGTATTTAGTTAGAATACATAGAATACATAGAATAAACCAGGTTGGAAGAGACCTTCAAGATCATCGCGTCCAACCCATCAACCAATCCAACTCCGCCCAAGCAACTAACCCACGGCACCAAGTACCCCGTCAAGTCTTCTCCTAAAAACCTCCAGTGATGGTGACTCCACCACCTCCCCAGGCAGCCCATTCCAATGTGCAATCACTCTTTCTGTATAGAACTTTTTTCTAACATCCAGCCTGTATCTCCCCTGGCGCAGCCTGAGACTGTGTCCTCTTGTTCTGGTACTGCTTGCCTGGGAGAAGAGACCAACATCCGTCTGTCCACAACTTCCCTTCAGGTAGTTGTAGAGAGTAATAAGGTCACCCCTGAGTCTCCTCTTCTCCAGGCTAAGCAACCCCAGCTCCCTCAGCCTCTCCTCGTAGGGCTTATGTTCCAAACCCCTCACCAACTTTGTTGCCCTTTTCTGGACTCGTTCCAGCAAGTCAACATCCTTCCTAAACTGAGGGGCCCAGAACTGGACACAGTACTCGAGGTGTGGCCTAACCAGTGCAGTGTACAGGGGCAGAATGACCTCCCTGCTCCTGCTGGCCACACTGTTCCTGATGCAGGCCAGGATGCCATTGGCCCTCTTAGCTGCCTGGGCACACTGCAGGCTCATGTTCAGTCTACCGTCGACCAGCACCCCCAGGTTGCATTTATACATTGTTTTCTAATAATAGTTTGCTGCCTTTTTTTTCTCACTGCATTAGAAAAGGCCTTTAGCAAGGACTAGCCACCTTCTTGATTGTTAAAATGCCAGTATATCACAATCTAATATAGTCTTCTCAGTAAGCTTTCAACTTCCATGTCTGTCTAAATATATTTCCCAAAAATACTGAACAGAAGAGCCTCTGCACTGGAAAATTAACACCTTCAAAAGTGAAATATTAAGCACTGAGTCTATTCTCAGTTTGCCCTATGCATCACAATCTGCCACTCCAGCAATGAGTAGCTTGAAAATTCAGTAAGTTTATTTATTTATTTATCCAGTAAGTTTATTATTGGGTGCCTAGTCTCCCAACATCATTCTTCCACATGTCTCAGAAACATGCTTAGACAGCAATGCTTCCATTTCTATGGTTTAATTTAGTTGTTTGTGAAAGTAATATCTTTTGGATTTTGTTAGCTGGCTCTCTAGCTAGGTCTGAGCCTTCAGACCCCAGATTTTACTCTGTACCTCTTGAAGCCAAGCTTAGTGTAATACTGGCCTACAACTGGTTTCATAATTCACTCTATATGGCAAATCTCAAACATGTTAAGGGTGTTTAGGTATACCTGATTAATTTAATAGAACTGTTTGCATAAAGAAACCTAAATTTCAAGATAACAGAATAGTTATGACTTTGGAAAAGAATGATACAGCAATGAAACTACAATGAAGCTGCATTAACAGGAACCAAGCCTACAAAAGATTAAGAAATGTAAACTCAACCCCTACTAATTTAAAGGTTATGTTGAAAGCAAAAATTCTAACAATTTTTTTTCTTGTATCAATTCAAACTTGCTTTTTCTCTCATGTGCCCACAATCATTTAGGGTCTTCTACTGAAAAATGGTTAGATAAAGAATACCTGCCAGAGATTAAGTAAAACATATGCACTCTTTACATAAAATATAAAAATTGGTTCTTCACTCCCAAACAGCTCAAGTTGCTTGGAACAGTTCTTTGTTTTAAAGCCACAAATATCAAACCTTTTAAATTTTAATGTCGGCTTGACCTTCCCACCAGGGATGGTTTTTTGGCCTGGAATATTAAAAAATTAAACTTTGCCCAACAACTTCATGCAAAATGTTCCAACTTGCAGTAACAGAGCCTCACACATGCACACACACACACACAAAATAAAAAGTAGTAGAAAACCAAAAGTAGAAAACCAACACAACTGAAAGGAACAGCATAAAATCGAAGGACATGGAAAATACACTCAATTACAGAAAGTCATAGTATATTTTAGCCCAGACAATTTCAGTGAAGGTCTGGCAGTGTTTCTACCAACAACACCAGGAACAGAAGGAAAGTGTTTTAGCAAACTATCTGTACTTACTATGGATGCAGATGTGCCACCTGAAGCAGTGGCATTCAAAAGTAATACAGCTGGCTCTGAGCCAGTAATACAATTTATTCATTCTCAGCAGGACTAATTACCCCAGGCAAAGCATCATGCTAGCATGACCACGTAATTTCCATTAATCAAATCAGTTCATTTACCCCTACAGAACAGTGCACTGTGCCACACAGGCATAAGCTGTATTATTTTAGAAGACACTACGTCTTCCACAAGGCAACAAATTGCAATGTATCTAAATTCCTAAGCAAAAGTACCACAAAACCAACTTTTTCCCTCCAGGTTGACATGTGTTGATTCTTGTAAGAAACTGCACACAAGAAATATATAAACGCAGTAATATCAACAAACCTGCCTGGTCTATGAACTAGCAGCAAAAGACCTTACTGACAGTAACCCAGTCCTTCTTCACTTAAATAGCAGTCAACACAAGAGCTGGCTTGGCAGTTGTACACACTAAATTTTTGCTTAGAATAGAAAAAAAAAAAGTTAATTGCTAAATATGATCTTGGAAGACAGCAGCAGTTAAAGGACACACAATCACAGAATGGTTTAGGATGGAAGATCATCTAGTTTCAACCCCCCTTCCATGGGCAGAGACACTTCCTACCAGGTTGCTTACGGCACAATTCAATCTTTGAAACACTTCCAGGGCTGAAGCCTCCGCAGCTTCTCCTGTTTGAGTGCCTCACCACCCTCATGGTGAATTTCTTCTTAATGTCTAATCTAAATCTAGCTTCTTCCAGCTTGAAACCATCACTCCTCATCCTATCACTACATGACTTTGTAAAAAGTCCCCCTCCAGCTGTCTTGTAGGCTCCCTTCAAATGCTAGTCTCCTTATGGCCCTTCTCCAGACCTACTCTGTGTTTCCATGCCCTTCTTGTGCTGGAGGCTCCAGAGCTGGATTCAGGACTCCAGATGGTGTCTCACAAGAACAGAGTGGGGAAACCACCTCCCTCAATCGGCTGTCCATGCTTCCTTTGATGCAGCCAAGGATACAGCTGGCTTTCTGGGCTGCAAGAGCACATTGCAACCTAGAAAACTAACTGCATCTGAGTATAGATGGGTAACACAATACCACAGTAGATAGGTACCGTGAGATCTACGGGGGTACAAAACAGCTTACCACTGTGAGTTTAGTAATACTTGTATACAGCTATATACCACACAGCACTTCAAAAGCTGCAGTAGCTTTTATATAACAGTATTTAACATGAAGGACAAATATTACAGTCAATCTGCTATCACCTCATAATAAATCTCTGTAATTTGATCAGATTATTTATGTTGCTTTAATACTCAAATAATCAGGCATGCTGTGCAAACAACAGGTACAGGTAATTCCAATTTGTAGTAAATATGGATGAGGTAACTGGTATAAATGAAACAATTACGAACACTTACTATTAAAATAGGTTAAGTTTTCAAAAAATTAGAACGGTTGTTACCTGAATACTGACTAGTAGTACTTAGGAGTTTGGTAAACACAAACCAACATTCATCATGGTTCCCAAATATTAAAAGATTACAGGAGTAAACAGTATCCTTCTTAAAACCAGTTTGGTCACTGAGAAATAGCTAGCTTGCCTTCTTTCCTGGCAAAGATAAAAACATAAAATACTAGACATTTACATTCACATAGTCAGTACCACCTCCCTTTTCCTCTTTTGCATTCTCCTTGAGAATATTGACATAATCTGTTTTGAGAGTCAATTTTTGCAGCACTCCAGTAACATGAACTGTGTGAGGTTAACCTGAATGTCAGTCACAACCAGAAGAAAAGTAATTGTATCAAAGAGGTAAACTAAAGGTCTTTGAGGAGATTTATCTACTGTTTCATCTGAAGGAGTAATAAAAAAAGGATGACCTAAAGTGATACCATCAATTTTTCAGTCATACTGTCCTGGTGTTCCAAGAGGTATCCAAGCACAGCACATAACAAACCAACTCATGGGAAACAAAATTTTCACCAAGCAGTTAAATGTAAAAATAAATAGATAAATAAATAAACACAAACAAACACACATCATACAAATACTACCAAAACCTAAAACCTAAACTTTCCTGTGACACATTTTCTGTTAACAGGAGGGCAGGCACATCTCTGAAAGGAACAAAGCTAGGCCAGCTTATTCAGTCTTCCTGCTTCAAAACAAAATCAGATCTACACTGTTTTTAAATAGACTTCTAATCTTCACTTTACAGTTCACCTGAAATTACCATTACTGGCAGAAACTTTCCCTAACATTTAAGACAAAAATTTTCTTTGCTTTACTTCAGGTCCATTATTGACTGTTTCAATCACAGTCATTTACTCCCTTCTCATCTGAACTTTTAATTATCTGAAGAATATTACTCTGCCTCTCAGACTCCTCCAAACCAGAAAGTCACTTTCAGTTTCTCCGCCCACTGCCCATCCTCAAGACCTTCAGCTATCATTACTGCTGTACAATGTGACACTACTGCAGAACAAATGTACAAGTGGCTTGTACTGAACTTGTGAGGAACGATCAAGTCTCTCTGCAGAACAGTTAACCATATAGCAATTTTTCCCATTCCTGCTATTAACTACAACTATTCATTGCTAGGACTTTGCACTTGTCTGAAAGTGAAATGAAATCAGTTCAGCTAAGACTTATGTCCAATCTGCTATGAATATTCTTCATCGTAATCCTGTTTCCCAGCATAATTTCCATTCTTCTCTGCTTGATTATTGCTTGCAAATTTAATAAGGATATGCCATATTACATCGCTCAAATCATTAATGAAAACACTAGCCAGCTCCAGAACACATTTCAATGAAAGCCCACTTGACATACTAATGGGCGAACTAATGACAACTTTGGGGGTAAAGTTTTTGCCAAACTTCTGCAATCATTGCACAAATTTTCATGTGGATTATATTGCTGACCTTGCTAGTGTGATGTGGTGTCAAAAGCCCTGTTTAAATGAAACTACAAGACAGTCTCAAACTGTAAGACAAATCTCTCCAGTCTTAAGACCTGTAATGCTGCCAACAAAGAAAATACAGTTGGTTAAACATGATTCATTCTTGATAAATTTATGTGGACTACTACTTAACAGCATTTTTATATTCTAGACTCCTACAGATAGGCTTTTGTTCTAGAGTTTTTTTGCTTACAAAAGTCAAATTAGTTTGCCTAAATAAAATAGGAACTGGTGAGTTACATTATTCTAACCAGAATTCTTATGCCTAAACTATGTTCAGCATCACACACATTTTCAAAGATAGGGAAAAAACAGCTTACATGACATTACTACAACAGATAACTACAAGTACAAAATGTTAAAAGAAACTAATTATCACAAAGAAATTTGTCTCTCCCGATCAAGCATTATTTTCTATTGCTGTAAGACACAAATTAAATTACAAGCTGCAATAGTATAAATCACTGTCTTTACCACTTAGGTGGAAAATCCAGGGTGCCATATATACTAGGGATACTTAGAAAAGCACACCCAAACAGAGAAACCCCAATACTAGACAAGACCCCACCAATGCAATCCTCATTAAGGCAGGCATTTTCTCAAATTCACATTCTAACAGACATATAAGTTATATTCAGGCTTTTTCTCATTTAAAGGATATCATGACCCCTCTTATTTATCCTAGAAAGGTGATGAGTCAAAATTCTTTTTTTGCATCAACAACAGAATTTTTCAGGCTCAAGACCATTGTCACCATTGCCACTAGATCTGGAGTGAAGGGCTACCATCATCTACATTATACCAGGTACAAAGAGGCCTCTCAGGCACAGCCAAATAACTTCTTTCAAATTATATTTCACCCAGGATCATGCATATCCCAATTAATTTCTCCATCCAAGCCACATTTCTTTAGAAGTATCTCAAAACTGAGCTTCATTTCCTTGAATTTCCCTCAAGCCTTCTGTTGGCATGTTAAGCCTAAATAACTACCACATATAAGCTTTGGTCCCTTTTTACGAAGAACACTATAGATACGTAGAGCTTTCTCCATTTTAGCTAGACTTTTGTAACTGACAATATTTTTTTCTTTTTTCTAGAGCTATTTAGCTTTAAAGTAAGGTCAAAATCCCCTATACCTCTATTCTCCTAAGTAACATGAAAGACAGTATTGTCCTGGAGCAACTTCAATATTGAAGACATCCAAAAATGTGTTTCAGTAGACCTCTTCTTCTCTGTTTTATGGTGACACAGTTCAGTCACTGACTAACTCTGAGTTTACAAAAGAGAAAAACTATGGCTGCTGTGAGAGCCTGCCTACAAGTATTGTCTGCCTACAAGGTCATTCAAGCAAACAAATTCACTTGTTGTGAATTAAATTAGAATACAACCATATAGAGAGAGACTAATAGCTCATTAAAATTAAGTCCAGACATTTATATCAATAACAACGACATCAGTTATATGTATCTAACAAGCAAAGGAAAAAATTCTTTATTGTCCAGAGCTGACTCTGTAACTGACCAATGGAATTAACAATCTGTCCACAGTCTAGCTAGCCATTCCCTGCACAATCAAGAAATTTTTCACCGTTACCAGTTACTGGTCACTGTGACAGACAATAATTTCTGCAAACTTGCCGTGAAAGCAAACCACTTGTCACATTCTATTGCTTAAACCTGCTTAGGAATGTTTCTTTTTTCACATTATAAAATATTTGCATTAAAATATCACCAAGAAGCATAGTCAGGGGATGTCATTTACTGCATTAGGCAGTGTGACCGCTGAATATGCCACGTGTTTTACAATCCAGTGCAACATATAGAGAGTAATAATATAAAGAATTGTCACTAGAGAAGCAGCTTGTACAACAGAGTATCACAGCTCTGTTTTCACTTTGCTAGAGAATTGAAAAAAGTGTGTTGGGAGCTGGAGGAGCTGCAGATGAAAGTTTGGGGATATATACATACACACATATTAATCACATTTCATCTCTAAAAATTACATAGGGAATTAAGATTTTCTTTTTACTGTGCAAAATAAGAAGTGAATTTCAAAGAATGCCCAACACAAAGGAATTTTAGAACTACTTTAGCTTTAATGAGAGATCTCAGTGAAAAAATAAATGCTTTCAGAGTAAAGTTCCTAATGTTGCTAACACTGATGCTGAGCTGGAGAACTACAGACTAACTAGCAACTTAACAAAGTGTTCAAGAAAAAAAACAACACAACAACAAACACCTTGGCAAAAGCTACAGGTCTTTGTAGCTCCTCTGACAGACCTATTTTTCTATATAATTCCACCTCATATCACAGCCACAACATCACAGCTCTCCTGCCCCACATCACTACCACCACCCTTCTACAGATCCTGCACACATCTGAATGTTTTCCAAGGCCAGAAACACAGCACAGTGCTTCCCCAGCCATACTCCAAAATCCAGCCTCCTTGACACACATCAACTTTCCACTAACTGTGACTCCAGCCACTCTGTACTTCCCTTCTGTCTGAGCAGGGCTAACCCATAGCCAGTAAGCCACCACCTCACCACGCAGGGCAGACACCTCCAGTCCACCACACCTCCAACACTCCTCAGTGGAGTGTTCTGTCCTCTTGGGGGCTGGGCATCATGGCCAGCTGAGAGGTAATAAGAATTCAGACCAGCCAAGGTGGATAGCAGAGGATAACAAAGACAAAAGGCGAAAGATAAGGGAGGGATACAGTATGAGGTACAAAAAATTAACAAGGCAATACTAGGAAAAGAGAAGGTGAGAGAAATTACAATAGATAGTGGATTTTACCTGGCCATAAACCATAAAAAAATCAGAATTAATTAATGATTAAATAAAGGACCACAAGCCTTGGCTCCTTGCCATGGACTGCAGGACAAAACTCAAGAGTTTCCTTTCATCTTTAACAATAATTACTCTGACTTTTCTAAACTTCAGGAAAGATCGTGTATTTGAAAACAAGAAACTCAAAAGACCTTGACACTTTAACAAAAGAAAGTGCAAGTTTTCCTTAAAAAGAAATCCTAAAAGCTACACAAGATAAACATCTCAGATTTCACCATTACATGACTTGTAATTAAAGTAGTTAAAAGAGACTATGAACTCATATATGCTGAAGATGTGAAGGAAGACCAAAATGGAAAGAAAATTCAGAAAAAAACAGAAAAATAAGAAAAAATATTCTAGCTTAGAATTCTACAATTGATGCTTAAGTCAAACTGATATACTAAATAAATATATTAACTTTTCCTTTGCAACACAGCATGTACTAATTACAAGACATGTCATTATCCAGTAATTTTTTGATTACACAGTATAAAAAGAGCAGTAGTGACAAATAATCACAATAAACCTCATGATGATTCTGAATGTTTGGTAGTTCATCCCTCCCACAACCTATTTTTGGAAACCACAATTTGAATACAATTAAATTAAAGGAGAAACAGCTGGCAAGATACCATATACAAAACCTATGACAGATCTCCAAGATTATTGGGATGTTCCTCAATGCATCCTGCAGCACATTGTCGAAGTACCCAAGCTAACTCAGGTATGGAAAACAATCTAACAACATGAGCTTCCTAAGAACTATGTCATTATTCTTGCCAGAAACCAACAAAATATAGGGTAAATGAGCTGCTATTACAGCAGAATGCTTCCAGCATCTGAATTAGGTTAGGTACCTGTATGTTGTATTACACAGCTTTCATAAAGGTCACATGGCCAATTATTTTCTTTTAGGATGTAAACTGTAATTCAAACTATGCTTTATTGTAGCACATCTTCCAAAAGCTAAATATATATCTGCTGCCTCTGCAGGCATTTTATACAAACAAAACCCAATAAAAGATAAATTGTTTCCCCCCCAAAAAAAAATTTTGCACAAAAGAACACAAATTATTATCATTAAGGTTCTATGTTATTAAAGACATTTATCTAGAGGAGTCGTAATAAAAAAAAAAGAAAGTGCTAATGTGTTCTGTCCATACCAGCAATTAGACAACAAGAACCACAGTAAAAAGCTATGAGGGCTTCTTTGGTTTTTAAGCCAAACACTAGTGTGAGACATAAGAGTGCAAGCTAAAAGTGTTTCTAAAAGTAACTAAGGACTCACCAAGTTCATTGAGACTCTGGGCAGCTTTTGTTATCTCTCTGCTTCCTCCTTGCAGTTGTCCTTGAAGTCTCTTACTGAGATACAAGATGCGTATTATCCTCCTCAGCAAGTCACAGGCAGCCTGCAGAGAAATTGTAGCATTACTGGTACTATCAGTGCACAAGGATCACATAATATTAGGCCTCAAATATGGAAACATTTTAACCAAAAAAGGAAATACTGTGAATAAAACCAAGGAACTTAAGAACACTGAAATCCCTAACTAGAAGTGAGATTTGCTTTACATTGTATCTCTTTCCTCACTGCAAGGCGCTGGGACCAGATGACCTTTGAAGGTCATACTATGATTCTGTGAATATTTCTTCCCTCTCCAAGCTTCAACAACATATTTGATTTGCCAATCAAATTAAAGACATATTGATTTGCCAATCAAATATTGATGCAAAATGACAGCACTTAACTTCAGAGGACAGTATCACTGACACAGACATTGATTCTCATGGTATGAAGCAAAACTTGAAGGCCAGTCACCATCATTCAGCCAACGTTAGTCCAAATTCTTTCATAGGTTGATTAGAATACAGTATTCATGGCTAAAATTTAAGAAGATGGATGCATATGCGAATTTTCAGGAAACCTATTTGTGTATGTTTTCATTAGCACTAATTTAGAAAAAAAAAAAAAGGGCACTGATGACTTCTGAACCAAACAGAATAGTTTGGTTTTTAACTCAACTAAGATACTGAAACAGCTTTTCTCCATCTGCACAGTAACAATAAGAGTTCCATCAAGCCTGGAGTGGAGTTCCTCTAGGGATGGACTGAGTCACTGGAGCTCAGAGGTGCATCCTACAGGAGCAGCAACATTCCACAGTGGACATGTAAACTAGAGTTCAGAAATGTGACTAGGGAGAAGGTAAAAATCTACATGGATTGCAGTGCAGTCATAGGTACAGTCTAACATCCACCATCAGATTAGCAAAAACAGGTAAAAGAGAAATTCAAAAGAAATAGAGTTATTCTGAAATATTTTTGCTGGTACTGAAGGCAATACCTTCTGAGTATATACTCAATGGATCTCAAAATTACATTAAAACTAATTTAAAAAATATTTAGTATCTGACAGAATTTGAACCCTTTTTTTAGACTTCAGTTAACATTAGTTTTCAGGACATGAAAGCATACACAAGTGAGTCATTTCAACCAATATTCAGTGGACTGCACGAGAGAGAGTGATTGCCCATTGGAATGGGCTGCCTGAGGAGGTGCTGGAGTCACCATCACTGGAGGTGTTCAGGAGGAGACTTGATAGGGTGCTTGGTTGCATGGTTTAGTTGATTAGGTGGTGTTGGATGATAGGTTGGACAAGATGATCTTGAAGGTCTCTTCCAACCTGGTCTATTCTATTCTATTCTATTCTATTCTTTTATTCCCTATGCCAGCACAAACCAATCCAAACACATACATTTATAGTTTAATTTTATTAAACATTTAGACAGAACAAAAAGGAAAAAATCAGAAAAAAGCACTACTGAGGCAAATCACCAAAAGCATAATTATTCTCCCTGCTTTTGGCTCTGTATCATGTAGACTGAAGTGCAAGTTTCCCAAGCAACCTAAGATAATTCAGCCACATAATTTCTATTATCATTAGTGAGAATCAAGTGGGGCTTATCCTACTTTGAGAGATTAACGTATCAGTTTTTCATTAATTCACTTCTTTAATTAGAAAAATCTTGAGCCACAAACCACTTTCATATCTGTGAACTACATTTCTACAAGATTATATCTTCTTATATAGTGCATTGTGCTTTGCTACGTAAGAGGGCACAGTATTACTACTCTGCTTTCAAATTTAACTATTCTGTAATCCAGTTGTGCGCCTCTAGTTATTTTTTTCCCTAGGAACTCGACTTTGGTTATCTTCCGATTGTCTCTTTTACTTTACATGCCAAAAGATTATTTCTATTTCATTGAATGGTTGCTCATTATCTCCTATCCCATGAAACAATCTTTTACAAGGACCATCAAACTGAATGAGAAATGGGAGAAGTTAACATTTAGATACAAAAGCAAAAAAAAATTAAAATCTTAATTTCTGGCCCTGTGAATTACAGGGAGGAGTAGAATCCAAAGACACTGAAGATGCACTCTTAACTTCTAAGTGATTACTTCTGCACTTCTCTTGACAGAGATTCTGTTTCACCTAAGTATTTCCATTTATGTGAGTTCAACTTAATAAGGTACCCAGTCAGTGTAAAAGAATGCAATAAGAGAACTGTGTAACAGAAATAAAAAAATAATAATAACCTAATAGTGCTGTTCACAGATGGTATACCCTCTAACTTGACCACCTGCACAACAGAAGTCTGAATTCAGGAAACATTCCCTGATACAGTATGCTTTTCTAAAGAAGATGCTTTCATGCAAGAAGGAATGAATTTTAGTAAAAATTGATTTCAAAAAGGTCTGAGTTAGTCCCAACGGTTCTAGTAAAATTAAAACAAAACCTCTTTTTTGGTGGAGAATGCATGTTAGTTATCTCTGGAAATTTGAAGCTAACATCAATGCTACATTTCAAGCAATCAAAGAGCCTATTAATTTTAATCTCAAACTAGTTTTAAGAAATTATTGAAAGAAGACTTCACAGTATCACTAAGGTTGGAAGAGACCTCGAGGATCATCGAGTCCAACCTGTCACCACAGACCTCATGACTAGACCATGGCACCAAGTGCCACGTCCAATCTCCTCTTGAACACCTCCAGGGATGGTGACTCAATTATGAAGAGACGACCGCTTGAAAATGTGCCGCTGCATACCTCATGTAAACAACAGCATACATCTGCCAGATGATATTGCATTTGGATGCATATATAACAGAAGCCTGAAGATGTGACAGCCCACTATCTTGAAACTACATTTGCGACTTAGTTACGGTAGTACCAGGACAAATTCTGCTGCTAGTAAATATTTTAAAGACAGAATAATTTTAAAAGACAGAATCAGTATTGTTTTAAAGGTTTTTAAAGTTTGGTCATCATAAAGATTTTTAAAAACTGAGTTAGCTGAAATTAAGGTCATCACATAGAAACACTTGGTTAAATAGATCTGTCTACGTATTTCCCACTTACTGGTCACCTACTATGGAAAGACTCAGAAGAGGACAGTGTATGATTTGAAGTAGGAAGCAAGCTTTATGAATCTGTCCACTCCCTTGGGATGCCAGGGATGCTTCAAGAGCAGAGCAAGACCTAATATACACAAGCACACAGCAGCCATTTAGAATTCACAACTAGATTTGTAGTTTGACAATGAATTTGCAGCAGTATATTTATGAAAAAGCCAGACTATATTAAAAACAACTAAGGATAGCAAAATCCAGCTTTATATAACCAAATACTCCTTCAGTTTATGAGCAGTCCCCACAGCAATCAGTGGAGAAGCACTAAAATAACACCACCGTAAGTACAAGAGGCCCTTGAACACCACACAATTCAGCAAAGCATAACTACAGATTTTACAACCCTTTGATCAGTCACCTCCCTTTTTCTACTTATTCTACTCATGTAGATCAGCTGATAAAATTGGCACATTTGAAAGTGTCCCATGCTACAAGTCCTGCACTTGGGAGCAATATGTCATAAGCCCTGCCACTGCCAGGAAGTGAATTCTTTGCTGAGCTGATGCCCTTCCTTTCTAAACAAGGCAGCCAGGTGAAGAGCCATGATAGCAGTGCATCTTGGGAAAGCTGAGATGTCAAAGGCCTATTGACTTCACCCTCCCTAATTCCAGCTTCATGTCGTAATTCAGGTGTCCTGACTCGCAACTCCTCCTAGCACGGTAGTGCAATATGAAGCACTCAACAAATAACTGTCAACACAAGGAGGGACAGCAGCTGGGACAGCAGCTTGCAGGGCAAGGATGGATTCTCACTGGCAGAGAAACTGGAATCATGGTACCTTTTTCCACACTGAGGTAAATTACATGGATTCAGATGCTAGAAATGGTAGCCTTACCCACCACCTCCTTTTTCTAACCTGCAGTCAAGAAAAGCCAGATGCTATAAATTCCCTGGCACAGGCTGACTAATCCTGGCCCTGGATGGATGCTACTTTCACACCACAGGAAAATCCATGTAACCCTGCTACAGCAAAGAGCACCCAAGAAACATTTCCTAAGTTGAGGAACTCATTCTTTTCCTATGTCTTTCTGCAGTTTGTGTTAAGGGCAAGGCAGGAACAAACAATCTTCATCTTTAGCCCTAAATACCTGCAACCCTTTCCACAGCTGCAACATACATCAGAATTAAAAAAATAAATAAATTTGCACCTAACTTGATACATGGAAGTCATGAAGGTTTTGCCCAGAGGCAAAAACATTAACAGCTGGAGTTTAAAAGAACAAGAGAAGCAGCTGAACAATAGATGAACAATATTGAGAGCTTCCTGCTGGACTTCATTGATACTGAAAGTATGCAGAAAATG
The DNA here is from genome assembly GCF_014839835.1 of Dryobates pubescens. Taxonomy (NCBI): domain Eukaryota; kingdom Metazoa; phylum Chordata; class Aves; order Piciformes; family Picidae; genus Dryobates; species Dryobates pubescens. The sequence goes on along the minus strand of NC_071657.1, from coordinate 106,793,602 downwards.
GTAGAAGTTAAGACAAAAGCCTAAGGCAGCTGCTGCACCAGACCCCAGACTAGAGACTGCCTGATAGTTTGCAGCTTCATTTACTTCACCGTGCAACAGCAGTCACCCATAGATAGCAACCTACTTAACTGTATATCCACAGCTCAAATTTCAGATGTTAAAAGATAAGTTGCTAGTTCCGTAAAGCTAAGGTAAACTTGTGAAGACAAACAGTTCAAATGCTAACTCACTACGTACTTGTAGATTTGTAGTTCTGTTGCCATTTCACAACATAAACTGAATGGAATGGACTCCTGAAAATCTATGGAATAGCTTTCAACAACTACAAAATTAACAATAGAAGTGTTTGACACTTTTCTCATCATTTTTGTGATAAGCTCTCTCCCACTGCCATCCTCAGAGACCTAGATTCTCTTGCAGACTCCACTAACATTCAAAAGACAGGGACAACTATGCACCTGGGCTTATAAAATTCCAGAACCACAATTGGCTCTGTGAGTTGCATCTTGACTATTTGGAAAGAATTAATTCCCACACTCTCTACTAAACTGCAGCCAAGCATGTACTAGAGGAGAAAAGCATCTTCTACACAATGATTACAAAATTACACAAACCATAAGAAGAATTTAATTAATCTCTATCCAGATAACCTTTCCCTTTTCCCTCAATCTCTACAAAATCTCACTTAGCTAGTCAGTTTCCTGCTTTGCAATACAAAGCACTTCTCAGTAACTCCTGAAACACCCAAATACTGATTTTCATTGAGAAATACTGACAATAAACTACAGGTTACTGGATAATGAAAATTAAAACATAACTGGTAACTGGGAAATAATGCACACTCAGAAGTGGATTTTTTAATACATTTTTAACACTTACTTGAAGTTTTGCTAGCTGAGCCGTGCGAGACACTATTTTGTTGTAGGGATCAACAATTTTGACTCTAATTCTAAAAATAAGAAGATAAAAATTATTTATAGCAGTATTAATAAATAAAATGATAGAGCAACTAAGAATTTATATTTTCTAATCACATAATGGATAGTATACCTATCAACAGTACTTTGGAGAGCACCAATTCTAGTCTGCATCATTTGGAGGACACCTGTAAAATAAAACACAGAACACTTGTCAATTATACAAAGAACTATTCTTCAAATCGTAGTAACTACTGCAAACAACTTTACAACTGAAAAAAAAGTCCAGTTTCCCCCCTTTACAACAAAGCATTCTAAAATAGAAATTAATAAAGTATAGCATACTTGGAAACTGAGGCAATAATAGGTCCACTTACTGAATGTTACAAATTTGTTTTTTGGTAGAGAACACAAGCCTACAGAAGAAATATCACTCTTAAATCCATCCTATGTTGTTTCAAATATTTACAGTATGCTGCTTTCTAAGGCAACAATATTCAGGACCGCTTTTCAAAGCATATACAACCTCTCACAAACACCTGAACATGATATACAAGAATCTGACACTCTTTATTTAACATAGTGATTAGACGATTCGGAGAAACCAACAGACAAAGAGGACTGAGAAGACAACCAATTCTATTCAAGATTTTCTTCCTGTACATACACTTCTTTAGCAAAATCTGAAGTATCAATGTCATTGTGAAGTCACCTAATTGAGATTACAGAGCAAACTTCCCTAATCGTGTTTGCTCCAGATTAGTTTGGCAAAGCAGCACAAAGGAAGTGCAAGCATGTTTGTTCTCTTCTTGTTAAATTGCAAAGTAGTCAAGGGTAGCAGTCATTTTCTGTGGTATGAAATCAGCCTGATGAGAATTTAATTAAGTTATACAAACCCAGGCCTACGACATTATTTGTGTTCCAGTTATTCTTAGCATTCTCAAACACACTACAGTTTTGTAAAGCTTTATTTACAAGCATGTCATCATCAAATTGGATAAAATTACAATATGATACAGTGAGATGGAAGATAAACAAAACTACTGTCAATAGTTTTATTCAGTTTGTCTTGTACTGGAACTATATCTCAAGTATCTTGTATAAATATGCATGCTCTCATCTTCTCCATATTTCACAATTATTAACTTGGCTTAGCAACAGACTCAGGAGTTTTGCAATATTTTTACATGGAATAGTAGGCAAGAAATTCTCATGCATCAGAGGATGAAGATATGATATATAGTGAGAAGATACAGGCTGAATTTTCTACTCTGTATTGCAATAATGAGGGCCAGTAGCACAACACTGCTGCATCTGTAACTCTGACATTGCTATAAAGCAAACAGCAGTCATCTTGACAGAAAGTAGAATTAGGATAGGTGAAAAGGCAGCCTACCATCTCCATCTGCTGCATAAGATACACAAAAACCCTACTTATCTGCACAGATATGATGTAATTTAGCGTAACTGCTCAAGATACCTACTGAGCTACCTACAGACAGAGTATATATACTAAATAACTGTAGCATTAAAACAGTGCACAAACCTGAAACAGCAAGGACTCTACAAGCTGGATGTATCACTTTGAAATGTTTAATGAGATTCACATATCCAAATGATTGTGAATGCTACGAATGAGCTGCATAATCTTCACTTCCTAACTTTTCTGATAAATGTACCAAGAGCTAAGCATCTCTAACTCCACAATTAGTATTTCTATTGATATCCATCTTTTCTTTTTCTTATGAATCTTGATTCACTGTTTCTTCTGCAATAACCATTTATCACATGTAGCACAAGCAGGGCAGAGATAAGGAAGTTTTGCAAAACTTAAAACTTTTATCATCTTTTTGTGCATAGACTTCTGATCTTTCTGGCAACTGCAGACCCAATATTGCTAGTGATGTTTCATGTATCATATACTTTTCAGGATTAGAATTTCTGCATGCTTCTCTTTCCCTTACACATTGAAAAGGCCTCTTACAGAGTATAACTCTAAGCAAACTGAGACATTTCAACAAATTTGAGGTGAATTAGATTTTGTTTTTACTTAGGGTTGTTAGCTCTAAAATATGCATTATTTACCATGTCTACCTCATAAAAATGTTTCCTAAATGAATAGTTGAAGTATTTCATTCTTTCTTCAGAGCAAACTTAGGAAGGAATGCCTTCAGAAATAACCATTTTAGAACACACTATTCCACTGAGTACTAATTGCTCTTCATCTTGACTGGGAAGTATTTACCAAACACGATAGTCACTACAGATTCTTACCTACTTTTTATTTGGAGGATGAACACAGATTCTAGTCTTCCTACACTTAATTTTCCAAATGTTTAAAAAGCTATTTGTGAGCTACCATTGCTAGATCAAATAGGCATTTATTTATTTTCATACGCAAATGATTGCAATCAAATACTGTATCCAACAAGTTCCAAAGACTAAGGAGATATTTTAACCATCAGTAACCAGAAACTTTCTGATTATGCCAAAACCTGAAAGCAGAAGGAGCAAAGCTAAATTACTTAGCACATTAGAAAATGGAAGAGGGGAAAGGAGATATTCCTGGATCCCACAGTATATGCAGACTAGCATGCTCTAGAAGTAAACATCTTTCTGTGATAAAAAAAAATATTAAATTAAGTTCCCAGCAAGCAACAAAGAGAAGAATGGTAGGTGTAATCAGCCCCAGGCACAAGAACAATACGCTGCAACCATTTTTCTATACAGATTCAGTAGTTCCTAAAAAAAATCCTTTAAAAGTTGGCAGTTTATGTTAAAACCCAAATCCCAAGCGGTGGAATAACACAAAGGTATGTACTTAACTCAGTAGCCTCTTCCTGGTTTAAAAAAAATACATCAATGCAGCTAAGATTATGTGTTAAAGCAAATTCAGTTAAAATTTGCAAATTATGCAACTCACACATATGCAACACGCACACACATGGTACTTACGGCAAGAAATGATCAGCTAATGCTGCAATAAAATTAGGCTTATTTTGAAAAATATATTAAAAGGTCAAAAAGATATGATTGCCAAAGTTGCTCAGAATCAATTATCAAAATATGTTTTCCCATGAAATAGTTATGCCAGAGCAGTATCAGCCAAATATTCTCCCTGGAGCTCCATCTACTGACATTAAAAAACAAAAGCTACCACATGTTACTCAAAACCAAGATCTGTAGCCTTAACATTAGGGACCAAAGCTGGCAGTGATAGGATTGAGGTGGAAAGTGTCTTTACAAATGAAGATGCTGCTAGACAACTTGAAATGATAAAGATTTAAGGACCAGACTAGGAATCTCAACAATTCAAACTTATCTCTTGTTACATGCAAGTAACAAAAGAGTCCCTGGTAGTGCCTTGCCAGGGGTATTACCATAAATCTGCAGAGTATCCTCCAAACAGCAAAAGCTGAACACAGGCTGAACTTCTGAACTTTTAGGGCAGAGCACAAACTTAATAGGCTACTGAATATTAAACCAGAGAAGGGAAGAACCTACATTAAATGAACACACAATGTATGATGCAGGGAGGCATACATGTAAGGGGGGAATACATAGCAGGTGGACTGGGAAGTCCGTATATTCTGAGTACCTCAGACAATGAGGAATGGAACAGGATTGTTTGCATCCAGAAATTTAGGATAACTAGGAAAATGTGCCTTCCAGCAATTTGAGACACCCCACAGGGACTCTGCCCAGTGGACTCTCCCTTTATTCAAATTAAGTTTTACAGGACTCCTCTGTCTCTATTGTGAACATGAACCTTTAGCAATGGATCACTTTCCTTACAGCAGTGAATGACAATCCCTTCACAGATAAAAAAAGTGCTTCTTCCACTGTAACTTCCACATAATGGTATTTACCTTCCAGGGATTCGATTCCAGTTGCTTGGGCCAATAGGTCTTCATGTCTTGCAACAACCTTAAAAAGAACAGGATATTCGACAAAAAATGGGAATGTGTGCCTTAAAGGAGTATTTAGCTATCATCCTTGTTCCTACACTAGGCATTAGTATCATCATTCCTACATTAGGCAGAGGAAAAGGCAGTCAGACCTTAAAGATTAAAGGGTTTTCAGAACACATTTTAATTCACAAAAGCAGCAAGCTCAGAATAATAAGAAGGTTGGTAACAGCAGCATAGCTGACATCTTAATTAAAGCCAGCAGAGCAATCACATTTCAGTATATTTCAGGTAAGTGTAAGCTTATTAATCACACAGTAATAAAGTACATTCACATTTCAATATTTTCTATTTATAGCATTAAGAAACTAATTCCCAAAGAATTTACCAAATGGGACAGATGATGGGAGGAAGCAGGTTTTGAAACTGCACACAAACTTAGCACATGGTCCCACTGCAATGTCCACTGTGGATCTGTGGTGCCTACATAGGTTTTGCCAAACTCAAGTCTTTCGGAAGGTGTGGAGGCATGTTAACACAGGTTGTATTCGCCCAGCTAAAGGTCATCCCAAAATACAGGGCAGCATTTCTGGTAACTAGCATGAACATTTGGAAAGAATCAATGAACATCCTTATGAGGAAGAGTGGACTCTCCATGTACACAGAGACTGGTAGCAAAAACTGAAAACAAAGCAGTATGGCTAGTAGGACTATTAAGAGAGGGCCTGACTGAGTTAAGCATCAGATCACTACCAGTTTTGCTGCAAGTTGTGCCTTTAGCTACTGCTTTCAGAATACAGTGGACCATTTCAGAAGCAACACGATCATAACATTACTAATATTTTGACTAGTTTATATCAACCACTCCAGAATAACTGGTATGCTTTAAACTTACTTGTAAATGAAGCTCTTTATCCAACTGACTAATACCTTGGGCAAGTTTTGCTAGTTGCTCAGCTATCACAGCCTGATGGATAGACTGGGAAGTGTAAGCTTTCACATCAAAGTCTTCTCTGAAGAAGTCAGAATAACACTCTGAAAGAAATTTAGATTTCATTTTCATGCTTCAGAGCAGATAAATAATGTTTACTGACCTAAACCAAAAAGTTCTCTGATCTTCAGTTCCTCCAAATGTAATAGCATTATGTTCTCTGTTTCACAGAATACAAATGTGACACCAATTTGAGACTAGAATCAAGAGAAACAAGTTCAGAGCTGATGACCGGGGGGGGGGGGGGGGGGGGGAAGTAAATGGTGAAAAATATGCAAGATCCTTTATTCCCCTCAGCTCTTCCTTGAGTAGAATACACTAAAAAGCATTGATATTTTCTCTTTCAAAATTTAAGAGTAACCAGAGTGAGGGTGTTGAGGCTGTACCCATAATCAAACACCCATCAGCCACCTTCAAGCTGCTAAGGGTCAAAGTGGCATGAGACACAACTTCATGAAACCTCGCTAGACCCTTACACTGGCTTATAAATTTCTCTCTTCATATTGGTTTACAAACTACTACATTAATGATGTAGAATGATGATTTTGGAACAAGCAAGACTGCAGGGCGTGCACCTTAGCCTCTCAGAGCACTTTTTTCCCTCCTTTAAGGAGCAAACGGCCACAGATGAACATGGGACCGCGCAGGACCACGCCAAGAGGCCCCCTCTGCCCCCAAGAAAGAACATACTCAGAAGTGCGGCAGCACTCCCCACCTCCTGCCGTTCTCTGCCGCTAAAACTTTCCATGACTTGACAACACTAGGGTGCACCGCCCTCCTCGTCTTGTCCCCAGGCACCGGCGTCTCTCCGCCGGCTCAGCCCAGAGCCCCGCCCTAGCAAAAGACCCTTCATGTTCCCCAGGTGGCCCGCGGATAGGATCCCTGGCGGGATCCCGTCGGCAGAGGCACAGTCCCTCACCCCCCGCGCCGAGCCAGCGGTGCATTTCCCCAGCCCCCGCCAACGGCCGCGCCTCACCGTCCGCCAGCAGCTCGGCGAGGGCCGGGACCGGGGCCGGGGCCGTGCCGCCGCCTACCCCCGCCTCCTCCATGCTGGCAGGTGCCGGGAACCCGCGCGTCACTCCCAGGCGGCGGCGCGCGGCGATGATGGAGAGTGAGCGCGACGGGCGGGCAGGCAGCGGCGGCGGGGCGGTCACGCACGTGGTGAGCGCGGGGCTGGGCCGCGCGGCAAGGGGTGGCGACAGCCGGCAGGCAACGGCACGCGAGGGACAGGCTCACTCCGGGGTGCCTGGGCTGCAGACCTCGTGAGGGGGCAGCAGGGCCTGTAGCGGGAGAAGGAGAGATGGCGCGGTTAGGCTGGCGCAGGGGCTGTGCTCGCCGCACGTTGAGGAAGGACTTTCTCCGTGAGGCCTGTGCGTAGGCACCGCCGGGAAGCATTGGTCCGGCCTCGCAGTCGGTCCTACGCAGAGGGGCTGCGCTGGAGACTTCTCCTGCAGCTTGAACAATCTGTACTGGACTGAAAACACAACCGCGGGGTCGGGGAGAATTACGCAAGTAACAATGAGGCGCCCGGCGCAGGGCCCATGTACAGAGGTGGTGGTGGCAGCGGCAGCGGCGGCAAAGGCTTGTTCTGACGCTGTGCAATTTGGGGACTTACTGCAGGATGCTGTACCAAAAAGCAAGCTCAGTTTAAGGTCTAGTGTGTTGCTGTGTGGCCTGTGAGAAATAGCTGAATTACTTACATGCAAACACTTTCTTTTTCTAGATTCTAAAAGGGTTATTAATTATACATGATCGGTGACGTCGTAGAAACTAAACAGTGCCAACTAAAAGATGCTATGGATTTGTTTCATTCTGGGCAAGTTGTAAAAATATGTGCCCCTATGGTCCGCTATTCAAAGTAAGTGTCACGTCAACTACGTTTTTACTGTGTTTTCTCAGAAAAAGTTCATCTTGATTGTGAGAATAGAGATAATTACCATTTTCTCCTTTAAATATATAAAATACAAAACATGTCCTGTATCTATTTCTCTTATGATTATACTCGGACATCGCCACAGTACTGCGTGTCAGAACAGCATTTTAGAATAGCTAATCAGAAAAATGCCTTTACAATTTATCTGTTAATTTTCATGTGTCTGCAGGTTGGCTTTCAGAACCTTGGTTAGGAAATACAGTTGCGATTTGTGTTACACACCAATGATAGTGGCAGCTGATTTTGTGAGATCCACAAAAGCTAGAGACAGCGAATTCACAACAAACAAAGGTAGTGTGTGTTTTTTAAGCATCAGTTGCCTTGTTAGAATGTTTTATGTGGTAGTAAACAAAACTGGCTAGCTGAATGAAGTCTGTCACACAACTTGACACCCGTTAACAGTTTTGATATACCATACCTGATTGATACTATAACTAGGTATACTCAAGGTGAGACTAAGCACATTCCAGTGATAGTGTGTCAAAGGAATTAATGGAAAACTTTGTCTCCACCTGAAGTCAGGGCCTTCAAACTGATTTATGTGTGATGAGTTAACCACATATAGCAGGCTAGTGGCTATGCACCCACACAGCTGCTCATTCATTCATCTCTCCACCCAGTAGTAATGGGGAGAGAGTAGGAAACACAAAAGCAAAAAACTTCATGGGTCAGTATAAAGAGAGCGCTTAATAAGCAAAGGAAAGAAGGCGCAAAAAGCCTTGTGATGCAAAGGCAGTCACTTTCCACCTCACACTAGACCAATGCCCAGTCAGTCTCCAAGCCATCCTGGAACACAATTTCCACATCCTAGTCCATTTTCTTCTTCTTCCACTCTAGTTTTATTGCTGAACTTGATGTTCTATGGTACAGAATATTCCTTGGGCCAGTTTGGGTCAGCTGTGCCAACTCTGTCCACTCCCAAAGTATTGCCCACCCCAATTTACTTGCCGGGAGAGGGGAAAGCAAAATGAGAAGAAAAGGTCAAGAAACAATAGCCAAAACATTGGTGCATATCAACAATGTTTCTGTCATAAAATCCAAAACACAGCACCATGCAGACTACAACAAATAAACTTTAAATAAATTCTACAATTCGCTTCATCCCCACCAGACCTAGTATGGGATGGCGGTAAGATACTTTTCCCAGCTGTTTTTTATGCATTTCAGAGAGAAGACTTAACTTACTGCCCAGAAAAGTTTTCTAGTGTCTAACAAAAATAAAGAGAGTTGCTAAAGGCAAAAAAAATGAATAGACCAGACATTGAAATAGTGGAATCAAGGACTGATAAGCAGGATGTCAAACTGGCTGGAGTGAAAAGTGGAATGAGCTGTCACTGGAGTCTTTGAGATAATGAGAGGGCTATTAAAAGGAGCAAAAAGGCAGGAAGGGGTTGAAGCATGGCTAGGATTGGTGGGGAGAAACACCACTTCGGGCATGGTACAGAAACATAACCAGAACACATACAAAATGGGGTGTAAGGAGTAGTACAGAGTCCTGGCTGTAAAGCAAAAGAGAAAAGTGGGAAGACGTGGAAATAATTACACAAATCTGCTGGCATAAAGTGGCTGCAGTGGAAGAATGTAACAAGGAATATATAGGCTGCAAGTGAATAATGAAGAGAGCAATGCTGATGTGAACAGCATGTAGGATCCGTGAAGGGTGATGATGTGATCTATTCAGACCACTGAAGTGGTGGTTTCATAAATGTATTTGAAGTTTTACAAGTCAGCTATTTAGGATATTCTGGGGGTTGCAGGGATGGGGAAGAATGAAATTCTCCTTCATTCTGTAACTTTGCTGCTAGATAACAAGGGGTTAAAAATGCAATGTTCTAATGTTGTAAGCAATACACTATCCACCTCTTTCATTCTGGCCTTAATTTTACAGGCCTCTAAAACATTCTGCTGCAGACAGCTTTGGCAAGATTATAGTATTTACATTATTAGCAATTATGCTTTTTAACAAGTAGCTCCACAACAGGTTGTGAAATGTTACTGTGATTTTATTTTTAACATCCTGGCTGTCTGAAGAATTGTCTTCTAATTAGCTGAGCAGGTTTGGAGCCTACAATTGCTGTTTTTCCTTTTCTTTGGCCTTGATGTTAATTTTTTGTGTTTTTCTAAAATAGAAGTAGATGCCCTTTGTGCCTGCTGCTAAAAAAAAGTAATATGGCTAGACTTAGTATCTTTATTACTTTACACTCAAACAAAAAATGTAAATGTGGCATTATTCCTAGGTCTTAGCTGCATTAATATAAAACTCTTCAGCTGGAGCACTCTTAGGTGGACACTGTTTTGAAAATATACAAGGGATTGGGTTTTTTGCTTGCTGGATTTTTAGGTAATTTCTTTAAGTGTCTCAGCTTGATTGAAGGGGTACTGCTGCCCTCTCTGACTTAAGCTCCATTACTTCAAGAGCTACTGATTTTCCACTAAAATAGAAAAATCTTCAGAAGCATTTGTTATTTCAGTGTGAGAAATGCACTTTGTGCATTTGTTGGATTACCTCTTTCCATCTCTTTCCATCAGTGCTCAGATATCCCCCTTCCTCTTAACTGCAACAATTGTTTATATGAAGAGTGCTAAGACTGAGATATTTTTAAATGCCTTTAATGTAATGCAGTAGCTATGAAAGACGAGAGCATGTTCTAAATGACCATCTGGCTCTCTGCAGGGGCTTAGTAAATCACAAGTAGTTCAGCAAACCCAAATTGAGGAATGCTGACAGTTTGGTTTCCACTTGAGGCAAAGCTGCTAAAGCTGCCTCTGCCCGTGTGTTCTCATTCCAGCTCTGCATGTTGAATTGTGGATGAAAAACAGGAGAGGTAAAAGATGGGTTGGGATATGGAAGGGCAAATCTTGTGGATTATTTTATCTCCTTCCTGAAGGGTTGGTTCCATAAACAAGTTTCCCACCTGGGAAGATACACAGCCATGTCAGCACAGCAAAGGGGCGGTGTACAGACAGAAAGGGGTCGACTAGGAGGGGAAGCATGAAGGCTGATAAAAAGTAGGGAATAGTAGTTTCATATAATCTTTCTGAAAAACAGAACATCTGGCCAATTCAGACAAAAATGTATGTTGAGCCAGAAACCACCTGAATTTTGTAACTGCTGGTCACCTACTTTTATTTGTGATCTGGAGTTCACAGAATCAAACCCCATTAAGTTTGGAAGGACTTCTTGAGGTCATCTTATCCAGCCCCACTTTTCAGAGTCACCTAGAGCCAATTGCCCAGGGCTATGACCAGACATCTCTTCAACAGGAAAAACATTCAAAATTTAGAATTTTTAAATTTTATTTTCTGGACTTTATTAAATCTCTAAATATCTTTTCCTTGGAGTAGGTGATCATCCACTGATTGTTCAGTTTGCTGCTAAAGAAGCACAGGTTTTGTGTGATGCTGCCCGCATCATCTGTCCTTTTGCAGATGGAATAGACATAAACTGTGGCTGTCCTCAGAGGTAAAGTTTGAAATATTTTCAATAAGTGAGGGTGGTCTTCTTTTTCATAGTAATTTCTGTCTTAACTTAAAAATAGATTTTGAGAGAGAAACAGCTTTTTAACCTGTCAGAAATGTCTATGTGGCAAGACACTGTTCTGAATGTTCTGAGAAGCCTGTCACCATGGTGAGCCTGGAAAAACCAGATACATTTGCCAACTTGCCTTAACCGACTTCTGAAATATTAAGTGCTGGTTCAGAAGTGAAGTGTCCATCCCTTCTCAACAGATGTTAAATATGCATTAACCAACAAGAGCTTTCTATACATGATTTGGAGAGTGCTTTGAGACATGATGTGGCAATTCCCAAAATAATAAGGCAAGTCTCTGATGCCTCAGACTTTTACAAGTGAAGGATAGTCCCTAGAATACAATTATACAGATTATATTATTCAGGAAGTGCTGCAAATATTTTTTCTGTCTTTTATTAGGTTTATAAATACAGTGAATTAGTGATCTACTCTTTATTTTGTATTAGCTAAATGTTAATTAAATATTCATTTATCTTCCTTTTGAGTCCACTTCATGGACAGAAAAGTAAACTGGAAGAGATTAGTAACTTGTCCAAAGTTCTAACGGCACTGAACCAGGATCTAAAAGCTGGTGTCAAACTGCAAAGGAATCATGGATCTCTACAGCCACCACTATCTCTATGTACTCAACCACACATTGAAAAAGTTATAAGGAAAGAAACTAATGTATTTGAAATTGACCTGTGTTTTTCTGAATGTAGAATACAAGTGTTCTTTTTTCTTTTAAAGATGGGCAATGTCAGAAGGTTATGGTGCTTGCTTAATGAATAAACCAGAACTAGTTCAAGATATGGTGAGACACATACGGAATCAGATCGACAATCCTAGGTTTTCAGTATCTATTAAAATAAGGTACGTCTAGTTTAAGTGCTGTTTGTGGTATATGGAAGAATCCTTTAAAGGAGTATGTTTCTGTAATAGTTACACTTTAATATATGTAATCCTGTTAATGTAATATTGAACATTATTAAAATCTCCTTACACCTGAAGCCTACTGGGACCTTTTGACCCCAGATAGTGAAAGAATGTCTGTGTCAAGTAATCACAAACTTAGATAGCAGAACTAGCACAGCCTTTGACTAGTTGCCCATATAACATACTGGATGGTTGAGTTTTCTTGCAATCCAGAAAACATGAAAGTACAAATTAGAAGGTTCAAGGTTCCATAAAAGCAAAGCAATGCATAGTCTGTATAACCACAAAGATTTACTTTGTGAACTGTCAGAGGCCAGAGCTATAGTTGCCGCTGGCTCCAAAGGGAAGGGTAACAAAACTGGGAGCTAGTCCCCACAGATGCTGTAGAAGAACACATCCTGCTTCCCTTCATCACTTCTAAATGTCTGTAAATTTGCTTTCCATTGATTTATACTACTTCATCCACTATTTATCCACACATTCCATGTGGCTTTTATGTATTTGTCAGTTAAGATTCAGCTCAGTTTGCAGCCCTTCAGGAAAAGGGAACTGTTAGGAATTTTTTTTTCTCCCACAAAATACGCTAAGTAATATATTAGAATCTTCTGGGCACATTGCACAATCTCTGTACAATTTATCATGCATATTTCAGGGATGTGACATAATTGGGAAATGCTAAATTAAATAGTGTTTTTCATGTATTAAGCTCATATCTCTTTAATAAACAAAAAACTCTGTATCTTCCAACAGTCATATTTTCTTTATTTAAACTGTTACTTACACGAATCTGCGGTAACTCTTCCTTATGGAAGAGGGCATTTTATATAGTTGAGGAAACTTACTGTGTAATGTTTTCATTCCTTGGAATTTTAGGATCCACGAGGACTTAAAAAGAACAGTTGATCTTTGTCAAAAAGCTGAAGCAACTGGAGTTTCATGGATTACAGTACACGGGAGAAGTGTAGAAGAAAGACATCAGCCTGTACATTATGATGCCATTAAAATAATTAAACAAAGCACATCTATACCTATTGTGGCTAATGGAGACATTAAAACTTTAAAAGATGCTGAAAATGTTCATCACTTGACAGGAGCAGATGGTAAGATTTAACATACTCCTTTTTCTAAGTAAATTTACAAATCAGATTTCCAAGTATTTATTTTGTCTGTAAGTAGGACATGATTTGAGTGCTTTTCACTCTCTGAGGAGACAGATGAAAGGATGGCTTCAGACTCACTTGTAGCCATCAGAGCACTAGAGCACTGTTATTCAAAGCCACAAATAATGATTTCCAAGGCAAATTGCAAAAGCTCTTTGCTTAATTATGCTATCTCATCACTCACTAGTGGGGTTCAGGGGGACCTTCAGACATTTATTCAGTCTCTTTCGAGCTGATCATCTTTTAAAAAACTCTAAACTTCCACTTGGAAATCTCTGCTTCCTGCACATAGGAGCAGATTTCTGACAGTAAGAAAAAGGAAAAAGGTGGAAAAAGAAAACAGTGTTAAGCAGCAGTTAAGGTGATTAGCTTCAAGGACACAATAGGCGTTCGCTTTCAGATCTGTATGTATTTACCTTGTCTTACACTGCAGTGGTAAAATGTGGGGGTAAAGGATTGCCCTGCTGTTATTTAGTCACAGTAGATCACTGCAGCTGTCATGGTTGCAAGTATGGGAATTCGGTATGTTTGGAAGAGGTGAACTTTGGATCTTGCAGTTGGAGAATAACAGGACAGAGAACAATAGCTAGTGTTGTAAGGAAAAGTTAATATGGCAAGTTTCTTTTGATGCTACTGATATTTAATAGCAATAATAAAAAACTTACTGAACCAAACTGTCAAGCTGCTACAATGACTTTTCTCCCAAATACAAAGCAAGAAGGAAATACATAAGAGAAAATAATGTTCTCACAGCTCAGCTACTCTTCAATAGCAAAGATACAAAGCATCGGCTTTTTTCAGTCACATCCAATAGTAAAATAGATCTGTGATATTTGATCGTTTTATTTTTAAGAGACTAAGTATGATAGAGAACTTCAAATGACAATTTGGGATTATAGTTGCAAATACTTTGCTTTGGTCAGAAAGATTTACTGCAGACCAAGAGCCCTGAAATTGATATATTTGAGACATTGAACTCTTACTGGAAGAACGATTCAAGGTCAGTGAATCACCTTAGTTGCACTAAAAATGACACAATTTAGCCTATTGCTACTTTTGTCTTTCCATCATAATTTTATGAGATGGGCTTGCATGTGTGTAGCAAATGAAACCCAAACACTGCTGAACTGCAGTTTACAAAGTAAGGAAGGAGTGTGCTGTGTTCCATTTCAAAATTTCTGGAAGGATACATCATCAAGTGGAGTGTTTCAACAGGTGTTATAGGTACTCCAAGGTTTGGATTGTTAAATGGAGTTCTCTGGTATAGCTGTAATACTCATCCCTGTTCTACCATTACTTGTTTGTAAGCTTTGGGTTGTTCTCCTAAGGGGCGCTGTATAAAATCTAAAGGAAGGTTTAATGTAAAATTTAAACGATAATGTAACTTTCTACTTTAATTTCCAAATTGAAGGTATAATGGTGGCTAGAGGACTCTTGGCAAATCCAGCTATGTTTGCAGGATATGAAGAGACACCTTTGAAGTGCATCCAAGACTGGGTTGACATTGCTCTGGAGCACGGGACACCTTTTACATGTTTTCACCACCATTTAATCTACATGATGGAACGGATAACTTCCAAACAAGAAAAAAAAATTTTTAATGTTTTATCAAGTACCTCAGCAGTACTAGATTATCTGAAAGACCATTATTGTGTGTGATACCTGAAAGGTTTGAATGCTGTGTAAACTTATATTGTACAATTGCCAACTTGTTAAAGTTCTGATTGGGTTCTTACTTACTAGTCACATTCATATATTGCATAAATATTTTCATGACAGCATGATATTATGATCAGGGTGATATTTTACATTTTTAGTACTTTCTGTAAGCATTTTTCACTGCAGAAAATATTCCATATTCCATAAATGTGGAATTGCTTACAGCAATATGTTTGCAAAACCTAGAAGTCTTTCTTAGGTGAAACCTCCTAGAATCAGAACTACTCATAAGTAATACCAGGAATTCCAGATCACTAAGAATACAAAGGTTGCAGAAGTTTTTGTTTTAACCAGCATGAGCTGTACTTTTAAATTGGAGTAGATTTTTAAAGCTTACAAGCCCTGAGGCTGTGAAGCCCAGGATCTTTCTTTTGCAGTCTAAAACTTTTTAACTTTCTTACAACTCAGAAAAAAATCTACACTTCATGCAGTGAAGAAAAACTGTAATACACAAATGACAGAAAGAACAAAAGTAAAATGAAGAGATAGTTTAAGTACAAACCTACCTAAATTTAAAACACAAGACTTGAAAGTTCAATCTAACTAAATTCAGTTTTATCTACTGCAGTATAATTATATAAAAGATTAAATCCCTGTCATCTACCAAACCTGAACTTTATAGGTCAAAGAAAAGCTGACAGATTCTCTCAGCAGGGCTCTTGCAGTCCTTTCTGCCGGCTGGCATGTTGCTTATCAAAACATGACAGTCACTTGGCTTTGAGTCTTTGTATAGGAGGAAAATGATGAAAATTAGAACAAAATAATAACATTACACACCATCTGCATTTGTTCTGCAAGGGAAATTTCACAAATCTCAACAGTGCAATTATAAATAATCAAATTATTTGCTTTCTTCATATGTTTATGCAGGAACTCATTCCAGAAATTGCTTCGTTTTTCAACTCTGATACTTCTGTGAATATACTAGTGAATAGTGCTGAATTTTTCTAAATAAATTATTTGGGTTTGTATACAGCTGTGATTTATTTGGGTTTTTTATTACACTATAAACTATGACAACTTAGGGGATGCTGCTGTTGATCTACTTCCCAGATCTTTTAATCATGTAGGTACATAAATTCTCACAATTCTTTTAATGCAATGGCATAGAAGACTTGTTTCTCACAGCAAATATGCCTCATTTAGGCATATGAACAAAAGTTCAAAGGCATGACCTGAGCCAGTAAGTCTAGTTCACTGAGACAGCAATCGTGTAATTCTTCTGATAGGGCCACCTTCCTGATACATTAACAAATGGAAAACTACAGAGAAGCTTTGCTGTTCGAGGCTAATGGAAACCATAGCTACAACCCTCTTATGCAACACATTCTCCATTCTTTGAGACTGTTACATTTTTCATTCTTCTGGATTTGAATGTTTTCTTGACATTGGATGAGCACAATTATGTAAAGCATTATATGTAAACCCCCAGTAATGCCTTCCACAGTTCATACTTCTCTTTCTAATGTCTTGTTTTTCCTCAGCTAATACTCCTCACTCAATTTATAAGCTCCCAGCTTTACAGTGAAAGTTCTTATTTTCCAACCGTATGACATATTTTGTCTCAAATTCTTCCCACTATAGTGCAATACTCAGTTCTCAGTTCTGAGAATGCCTCCAGCATTCTTCATCAAAATTAAAAAGTAAAATTATGCAATTGGATTGCAGAAAGTGGCAATTCTTGAAAATATTAACTGGGCCCTGCATTAGTATTTTCTCAAGATTTTTACAATTTGACAAGTAACTATTACTTGCTGTGAAACATCCCAGTAGGCACAAAAAGCAGAGAAGAAACATTTGTTATAATAAATTAACAAAAATGCCAGGTCTTTTGGGTTTGTTATTTTGTGGTTTTTTTGGGGGGTTAGGGATGATTTCTGGTTTTATTTTTGGTGAGTTTTATTTGGTTTGGTTGGTTTGGGGTTTGCCTGAAGTACAAGACCTAGGTTGCTCTTAATATCACTAGTGATTAAGGACTGCTTCATGTGGCCAATTACACATCATAACAGTTAACAGAAATTTTTGAGGCTGAAAGAATTTTGCACCCTCTTCCCTTGTAAATTTTGTATTCACCTGAACACACTTCACTGTGTTGATGTAGAATAAACTGTAGAATTGGAATATTAAAGCCCTATTTTGAGCAGTCTCAGCTGTCAAATATACATAAATTGTTAAAGATGGCAGTTATTTTAAGTCTCAGTGATGTTTTAGAATATGACTGTTACTTCTTATTAAAAGCTATTTGAGTATGGGAGTAGGCTCATTTCAAGTTTAAAGCCTCCTCGTGTATGTCTTTCCTGCATATGTTACAAATAACATCACCAGGTACTTAGTCTTTCTGTTTTCTTATTTTTAAAAGTTATTCTGCAAGTAACATAAGATAGAAAGCTTTGCTCCTATTTTAGGTCCGTTGCCTGTTGTGACTGCTCCAGGTTTTATGTTGAGCCACCCTGCCCAACAATGTCATACTCTCAGAATATATGTACTTCCTTGCAACTTTTGCTTTGCTGCAATAACCCCAGCTCCCTCTGCAGCTTGTACAATGACATTTTTTCTATTCCTACTCTTGTTTCTTAGGTCTCTTTTCTGTGATGTTTGGACAAATGCCATGTGTGATGATGAGGCAGCTGTCAGACATGCCAAACTCCAATGGAACAAGTTTGCACTTTGCCTTTCTCAGAGAATTAGTCTCTAACCACCTGCTAATACACAAGCATATTTCTACTTCTGAATGCTTTCTCACCTTTTTAGTGGGAGGGCAAAGCATTTATTTTAACTGAAATCTTTTAAGCTTTGTGGGGTTTTCTCCTAAAGCAGCCAACTGTTATATAAATCATACAGTGTTACTGTCTCACTGTAAGATAGGCAGCGTTAGATCAACAGCCCAGACTTTCACAGTTTCAGTTAGAATACCTTCCAGGAGTGGCGTAGTGCACTGGTCGGGCAAAGCAGGGTCTGACAGACGTTTGCCGGAGGCATTTCTCTGTTCCTCAGATCTCTCTGTTCCTCAGATTTCCTTCCAAATTGGTGGGTGTGATAGGTAAGATAAGCGTTTTGCTTCAGCCATGTTGGAGCTATGCAGCCGGGAGAGGTGACACGTGGGTAAACACTTCGGAGGTTTGGTGGTTGTATAGGGAGAAGTAAACTGCCTTTGAAAGAAAGAGAAGTAACCAGTCGGGGATGTAAGTAGGCGGTTGGAAAGAGTTTCTAAGGAGCCAGGCAATGGGGAAGGGCATCAGGTGATCGGGCGGATGGTATACATGCACAGAACAGCAGGGGGCGTGTGTGCCTCAG
This sequence comes from Dryobates pubescens, assembly GCF_014839835.1. NCBI lineage: Eukaryota > Metazoa > Chordata > Aves > Piciformes > Picidae > Dryobates > Dryobates pubescens. The sequence goes on along the minus strand of NC_071657.1, from coordinate 106,775,233 downwards.
GAGAAGCACCCGGCTCGTCTGGCTCCGTTTTTTAATACATACTTCAGGAAGTTTTGCTTCGAAGACTTGTCCTCTTGTCTGTGATTTTTGCTTGGGTATTTCTCACAGTGGGGAACATCCATCACCTGCAGTGGAAGTGCACAGTAGTCACTGCAGAGTGAGTCTGAGATACTACAAATTCCTTGACATGGAAAAGAGTCAGAGTCTCTGGCAGCACAGACGTACAAATACAGTCCTGTAGGTATGAGGCTAGGCTACTGGGAGGGCAGCTTGTAGTGCTATTAAGAGGTGAGTAAGCAGTTCAGAAATAGAAACTGCTCTGGAATTAAAAGAGATAAAGTCTTTAATAATATTTTAGCAGCTTCAATAAAGTATAATGGCGGTAGGCGAATTGCTAAAATGTAATTACTAGGCCATAGAAAGACATTACATTTTGTCTGTGTTCTCATTACATGTTTATGAAAACGTGTTAGAAATGTTTCTTAAAACTCAGGATGGTTCCACTATATGGACTGCATTGAAATGGCTGGTCGTATTACTCTCCAATATTTGTTATGCATAAACAATTATTTGGGATGTAACCTTTCATCCAGACATGCTTGGCAGTAGCTAGGAAAATGCTAACACACTGACTCCATCCCCAGGTCACAGACTTGGTAAATTTAACGGGTAAACAATATCAGATTGTGAGCAGCTGCAAACAACTCTGCTCAAAACTGCTTATCCTGGAACTTCCAACCCCATGTCAGTTCAAATGGATTAGAACAAAGAACAACTATTAGTGTGACAAGCAGGACCAGGGAAGTGCATTTAATGTCTCATTTTGACAGAAATTAATGGAAACAGAATTTCCAAAAGCAGGGAAGAGAGCTGGATGTCAAGAGCTGGTGATGCCTAGCTAGATGCAGTAACTCTTTCCCCCTAGCTAGATGCAGTAACTCTTTCCACCAGCACCTCAGAGTCTGTTAAAACTGCAAGCAAGTCAGCAAGCTTCTGAGTTGGCCCTGGCCTGAGCTAACTGAACAGGGTGCAGAAAACTCTTGGATATGACATATGAAGTTGCTGAACATGGCATACAAGAGTGTGAAAAGCTAGTAAAAGTTGCAGATAGTGATACCATTCAGTAAAAGTTACTAGTTCATTAGCCTTTGTTTCTTTAACACCGAACACAGCTAGAGAAAGAAAACCATGTTTGTAGGCCTCACATGAGGAGAGGATGCATCATGGAAGGAAAGGTAATAAACTGTGAAGTCTGCAGTTTTCTTTATGATAAGAAAGCTTCTAAACACTCTCACTAATGAATTCACACCTCTCTGAGCATGCGTGAACCTCAGGGTCAGCTAGGGAACAAAGTGATGAAGAATATCTGAGCATCAGAGGCGGAGGAAGTCAGGGGGATTCTTCTTGAAGACTCTTCCCCAACATTTCCCAGAGGATGGGAAAGTGCATGCGGGAGAGCTATATGCATATGTTAGCATGAGTTCCTAAAGGTTGATGAGTATGTTAATCACTTCCTGGGAATGTAGTGAATATGCATAGAATGCTGATATTTACTCTCTGTAAGATACTCGTTCATGTGCTCACATGGGTAGAATGATTCCCTGTGTGCCCAGCTGTAAATAAAAGGCATGTATACTTCTCAAAACTAAAAATCAGTGTTGGGGAGTTTACTTGCAATTTCCAGTAACAACAGTGCTGGGAGGAATGGCTAGATTTCACTGGTGGTTATAGAAGAGCTGGGTGAAAAACAACTGAACTGCACAGAGAACTGTAGTTTTGAGTTCTTTTGGAACTAAAACCTTCTAGATCCAAGAGTGTCTGATAACTGATAACCTCATTTATGCCATATAAAGCAAGTCAAGACTGCCCAAATAATGGCATCAGGCATACTGGATGTGGGCACAGATACAGCAAAACTAGGAACAGGGGAAAGCGATTAGGGGAGTGTTATGCAGGGGTAAAGAAGGGGACTTACAAAGGTGACAAAAGAGGTAGTCAAAAAATGGGAAAATAGATAGCAAGGTATAATGTGCCTGGAGCCTTGCTGTGCTGATAAAAAGCACTGCACAGGACACCAGGAAAGAACATGTTTTTCCAAAAGAGTATTGGTTTATTCATAAGGTCCAAACACTGCAGTTTAGCACTACTGTTTGGCAGTATTTGAGACTTGTTTGGTTGTTACTTGTATGAGTATTGGACCCATTTTCCTTGAGAAGACAGACCTACAGGATCATAATACATTGAAGTACATAATATATAGATAAAAACAGAGAGTATTTAAATTGAACTTCAGAAACTAATGACCATGCTATAGAGTTACATCTCCAATGAAGTAAGGTAAGGCATGGAGCAGTGGAATGATCAGAGCAAGATCCTGCAGCAAAATGCTTACAAACATTCTCTAAATGTGAAAAACCCATTAATTGTAACCTTTTGCAACATGTAGATCCCTGCATTTTCCAACAGAGATGTGGTCCTTAAAAAATTGCTCCCCTTTTTAGGTAGCTCACGCAAACCCCTCAACAGTCGTTACAGCACTCGGCCCTTTGCCAGGGAAGAGGCAGCAGGGGCGGTAGCCAAACACGGCCTCTGTGGAGAGGGGAGGGTGGTGGGACTTGAGGGGATTCCTCCCTCCCCGTTGGCCTGTCCGCACCCTTTCCTAACTGGGAGGGCAGCCACCTCCGCATCGGCTCCAGTTCATGTTCCCCGCCCAGCCGCATGTCCGTAGTCCCGGCCCACATCTTCTGAGCTGGGCGGAGGTTACCTCGTGACTGCATGCCCTGTCAGCCTGTGCCGCTGCTCCTCGGCGCTGCGGGAAGGACCGGCTCCCTCGCTCCGAGCCCGTCCCGAGAGGCGAGGCCCCGCTCCCCGCCCCTTTGAGAGCGGCTCGTCGCCATCAGGCTCAGCTGGGCGCCGGCGCCGAGGAGGTTGCGAAGGCCGGGCGGCCGCGAGAAGGAACGGGGTGAGTCCGGGGAGGCCCAGGCCTCCTCGGCTGTGCAGAGGGTAGCGGAGGCTGTGGGCAGGGGGAGGTAGCCGTTGGTGTGCGCCACAGGCGGGGCTGCGGTTTCCTCTTAGTGTACTGCTGCCGGTAGGCCCTGCTCTGCCCCCTGAGCCGGTTGCAGCGGCATTGAGGGTCCTAGCTCCCACCTCTCTTGGCCGTTAAACGCGCCTTGCCCCAGGGGCTGCTTCGAGAGAGAAAGCTAATACAGTGGGACACACAACCCCGCGGAGCTGGAGTTCAGTTACTTATAATTCCCTTTGAAGCCCCACAGCGCAACGCGAGGCAGCCTTGCCCGGGGGAAGCTGCCGGAACCGTTCTGGCAATGGTACCAGCGGGTGAAGTATCGTGAGCCCGCCTGAGCCTCTTCTTCCTTCACAGGAGTGCTGGAACTATGACTTTCCAGTGGACGGCAGTTGCCCTCTTCCTGTATGGTGAAATAGCAGTGATCCTCGTGCTCTGCCTGCCGTTTATTTCTCCACTGAGGTAGGACTTCACTGTGCGAGACAACCCCGTCTCGGTCTTGTCACAGTTTGAGGGTTTCTTTTAAGCCTTTGCTTTTGTAAACACGGAGTTTCGCTACCATCTTAAAGTAGTTGTGAACTAAGCTGAAGGAATGGTATTTAGGACTTGAGCATCAGGAATTTCAAGAATTAAAAAGCCTGTTAAGGAGCTTTATGTTTGTTTTCTACACACTGCTGATTGATCCGAGTTCCCGGGATGAGCCCCATTGCTTTGCTTCAGCAAATGGAATGTCATTTTTCAGTCTTCTGGTTTTTTTTTTTTTTTGAGTAGCCAGCATATGGTAGGGTATCTGCCTTCCCGTGAGCTCAGTGAGAAACGAGAGAACTGTGCAGCCTTTTCAGAAGTTTTTAAGTTTATGAGGAGCAGCTTTACAGTGTTTTGGTGTGCACTAGGCGTTATGGGTGTGGACCAGGTAAGAGACATCTGATAGTCAACCACATACAGCATGTGTAAGAGCAGTAAGAAATTTGTGAGATCATTTGTTTTAAAAGAAGTGGACTTCAGCTGGATGCTAAATGTTCCGGACTACTGAAATAAAGGCCCCTCTATATATTAACAAAATAATACTTCTGGAACACAATACAAACATTAAGAAAAAGAATTAATTTTTTAAAATAAATGCCCTTAGTAAGGGGGGGGGGGAGGGAAACAAATATGTGAATTACTCATTTTATGTAAAAGCTTGGCTTACAGTGTTGTCTTAGGATTGTTTCTTATAAGTAGCTGATTAAATTTGGCAAGATCTTTCTGGAATACCAGTAATTCTTAAAAGAAACCCCAGCCAAAGTACATCCCCAAACCTTAAAGCTTTTAAACCAAACAATTGTTAGTGTCTTAGTGTTATGTTAAAAGTGTGATGTATTTGCTTTTTGCATTTAAAATGAAGAATATAGCTTTTACTGTAACATTGTAAAGAAAAAAAACGTAATCCAAAACTCTGCTGTGTGGAGAGTCTGAATTTAAGTATTTAAAGCTATGGGAGAGTCTTGAGAATGGTTGGATCCTCCGCAGCTGGTATTAATGATTAGTCATATTACCAAAACTTCCAAAATGTAATATATTCTAAAATCTAATTTAGCCTCCAATTTTTGTAAGGTGGCCTATGAGGAGTTCAGCATATCACCCAAGACTATTGAGGGCTCATATTTTCTGTTGTTTCCTAATCAAAAGTGCAACAGTGTGTAAGAATAGAGAAATATTACGTGAGTCATAATCATCATATCATTAGTGGTTTATGTGAGGAAATTAGCTGCAGGAATTTCTGCAGGCTGATGACATGTGCAGGTAATGCATTGGTAATGTTGAAATAGGTTTCACCTATGATATAAAGAGGGCTTGAATCCAGTTTTTATGCATAAAAGGCAAATTTATAAACTGTAGTGTTACCAAAATGTAATCAAACATTAAACACAGTGTTTTTAGTTACATACAAAGGTACAGATTTTTGTGCCTAGTTTCTAGCAGTCAGCTATTCCTTTGAACTGTGGTTTCCAGAAGAGTGAAACAGCACTATTCTTTGTGACATATTCAATTATCTTGTTAACAAAACTGTCACAGGAATCTTGTGGAGTTAAAGATTACATGTAGCTGCTTTGACAGTACCAGAGGGCAGCAGTTGTGCCTTGCTCAGCTTGGTGGCCTAGGAGCTGGTTCTGTCTGTCTGGTAAAGTATGGACGATTAAAGACAGACAAAAAACTGCTGATCTTTAAACTTTATATTTACTCACTTGTCAGTCTTCACCTGATTCTCTTTTGTGTCTGCATGTTTTTTGGGCAAGGAACTCCTTTTAAACTTCGATAACAAGCTTTTAAGTTCTTGGGGAGTAAGTAAATTGACGCTAGAGAAATGCAAGTACACAAAAAGAACCATACTGCCAATTGCAGTACATCAATGGTGGTGACCAGTATTATAATTTGGAAGGATTATGTATATGTGACTTTTGCCATCAAAACTCAGTGGATCATTAATAAATGTGAACGTCAACACTTCATGAGGAAGCATAAGTGAAGATAGAAAAGTGTATGAGAAAATAAATCCTGGGAAGACTTTGCAGTAAAGAGATCTTATTTTCAGCCTGGATATAACTTGGCAATATAATTGGTCTAAGGTCATACCTCAGAGTCACTTCTTAAGTGGGGATCTGTATGAAACTTAGAGAATCACATGTTTAAAGAGTTAGCAAGTTGCCTTTGAGTTGTAGCTTGGATTAATGAAAGTAAACTTTTTTTAATACTGACTGTGGCTGGCTGTTGTGAAGAATTCAAATTATACAAAAAGATGTAAATGAGATTTTTGCATGTACAATGCTGGTGCAGAACCAGAAGGAACCATTAGAGGTTATGCTACAGTCCAATTTAGGCTAAGGTAAGAGTAGATTGAAAACAGCTTTGTTAAAGGACAAATTTGAACAGTCTCTGGAAAATGTAAATACTCTTAAGAAAAGTTGGAAATTTACTTGATGTAGTAAGATGGTGACTAGCACTCCTGTGCTAGGTGTTACTTCAGAGCAGTAGCACAGATTCTAACTTGCAGCAAAGGACAAGTAGTGTTCTGTTGTCACCTGCTGTGGGTTTCCATTCATTTGTGCGCATTAGATGTTCTTCATTGGTGCTGGAAGTGCTGGAAGTTTGAATTTTTGCAAGCATAGTGTTTAATAGACAATCAATTGTTTAAACAAAAACGCAGTCATGGTCTTCGCCAGTGGACCTCTGAACTTGCTTCCATAGCCAACAAATTTATGCTCTTGAAAGAGATTTTAATTCTTGACAAAATGCAAATGAGAGACACTGTCATTTGCAAATTCAGCAGTGTAAAAGATAAGCCTTCTGAAGAAGGATGGTAGAGGTGATAATAATTTGTGAATGGTTTTTATTTTATTTGACGATAGGGTGTATAAGTGGATAGAGCTAAAAATGATGGAATGGATTGTACAATCTTCATCCTATCCTTGAGGTTATCATAGTCAGGACCAAATGCAAAATAATGCTGGCCAAAGTTCAAGCTAAAATAAAACATCTGGAGAGTACCTGCTGTCATATGAGAATTTTTGAGGTTGAACCATCTTTGCCTGTGTTGGCAACAAACAAAAAAGAGGTAAGTTGGATTGTTAAAAAAGTTACATATCCGTATATTAAATTAAAGCAGCTGTTTAGGGATCTTACATAAGTCTCATATGAATGGCAAGACTCTCTTCTGTGGGGTTACTGTGTACTTCTTTTAGTGTTTACATGTTTTTTGAATAACAATGTTCTTTTACAGATGGCAGAAGATTTTTATGATTCCTCTATGGAGCAAAATGGCAATTTTTTGGAACAAGATGTTCCTTACAATAATAGTTTTGCTGATCGTCTTGTTTCTTGGTAAGTAATTTCTTACATTGGAGAAAAAAAATATCCTGTTACGTGGAGTTCATAGCACTAGATTAATGGGAAGGATCTGAGCCTAATGTAAATCAGCTTATTAGTTTGAAAGTGCTACAGTAGAATGGAAGAGGAGAGGATTGGTACCACATCAGTACTGGAAATGCAAATGCATAGTAATGTAGTAGTGAACGAGGGGGAGAAATGGAGCTTGGTCTAAGCTGCTGCTTAGTTTCAGTTTCTCACGCCAGTAAACAAACTTGAATTCCTTGATACAGAATTTGGCTGAGCTGCAAAGTATGCAGTAGATGGCAGTCTTTCTCTTGGTTGCTGTTGAAATAGAAGACCAGAAGAATGTATCAAAGGACTGAGCTATTTGGATACTTCTGCTTAGCACAGATACAAAACAGCTGTTGTCTACACTTACTATGAATAGACCCTAAGGTCTATCTCTGGGATAACTTCCTAGCTTACTGCAGGACAGGAATGTGAGTTAGTTTAATGCACTTCAGGAGAAAGGTTGAGATGCTTAAAACTGATAGATGTTTGTGTTCTGGAAATGAAAATCTGTGAAGCTGACCTGCCAAAAGGCTGACATAAAACAGCCCTATTTCAGTGAAAACTAATGAAGCAAGGCTGAAACAACAAAACCACACTGCTTCAAAACAAATTTTGAAGGACACAGTGCCTGAGCAACGACTTTTCCAATTCTAATATTACAGCTGACATCCCTCAGTATGATAATGAGCTAGAGTACATGTTAAACGTACATGAGTGTGTTACTCATCTCCACCCAAATCATGCTAAATGTCCCCTAGAAGGCAAAGACAGCTGGAGTTATGGTATAGAAAACCACAAGGGGAGCATCTCTCTAGGGGCGAAAGACTGGATTTAGCAGAGACAGTCTACAGGCTGTGCTCTTCCTCCACCCTCAACAGGGACACACTGTTTTGATAACGAGTTGTACATTCAATATACAGTGTAACTTTTGCTGCATTTCTATTACATATTAGCGCTATTGCTTCAGATGTTTACTGGGATTTATGGACTTGTCAGCAGCAATCCCAAACATGGTGTGTTTGTTGATTTAATAAATTAAACCTGAAATCTTAATATTAAAGGAAGTACTGGAAATGCAATTAAGTACATTTGGTTTGTGGTTTTTTTTAGATGATCATTAGTATTGTCCTTGGAAGTAAATCCAGTAAATGGCTTAAGAACGGAAAGATTTAGTTCACTCTTACAGACTCCCATCTAAAACTTCAACCAGAGTTGCTTTTGAGTTGGTGATGGTTGTTGATTTTCAGAAATGCAGATTTGGGCTAAAAGTAAAGCCATGGTGAGATATTTGTCCTTGTAGCATGAAACGATGGGTTACCACAGGACTAGAATCTTCTTACATAACAGGGATCTGAACTTCTGTTTGGTTTTGGTCATCGCTGAAGTGTTTGAAGTTTCATTTCTGTGGGGTCTCTAGTAACATTCAGAAGTGTTGCTTTGGCCTGATCCCTGATGACGGGGTGCAAGTGTTGGAAGTGAATATCAAAGCATGTTTTGGGCAGTGGTTTCATGAATCTCTGAAACTGATACATTGCTTCAGTGATTGATCAAGACCTACCTTTAAAAGGTTTGGATAATGTAAGTGACTATCGGTCCTATGCCTGTTTGCTGAGCAGAAAGTCCAAATACACATTTCTGGTAATATGCCTGGTTTATCATACACTCATCCTCACAGGTGTGAATAAGAACAAACTGGTTTTGTTTGCAGATGCTATTAGAGAAGTCAGGAAGTACTCTGCGGTTCATGTGACAGAAAGGGCTATAAATGTCAATGCCAATGCCGTTGATCATATTCAGATGAAACTCTTCCGATCGCAAAGAAACCTCTATCTCTCAGGTTTTTCCTTATTTCTTTGGCTGTAAGTATATTTTAATTTTTATTTTAGTTTCTGCATGGTACATTATTAGGGGAACTGTTGCACAAACTAATGCAGCTATGAAAAAGATTGGAGAGCTGATTTGCAGAGATTAAAGATTGAGCAAATAAGCTATGAGGCAAGTAAAACCAGGGAAAATAATAACTTACAAATGTTTGAAGGTTGAAAGGATAAGTGTGCCACACATGGAAAGAATCATTTTGAATCCTTGAGAAAACTTGTTTTCCAGGAGAAGTTTCTTCAGGGACTACTCATTTCCTTCCTTAAACTTATGCCCTATGTTTTGTTTGTTTTGAAAACGGGAAAGTAGAATTAAGGAGGGAAAAAAAACCCTAATGTTTAAATAATCTTACTATGTTGCAAGCTGGTATCATGCTGTGTTAAGCAACTCGAACTACTTCATTTCTAAGTTAGGAACTGTAGGATTCCAACTTACAAGGAAAGTTTCAGATACTATTTCAGGTCAAACACTGTGTGGCAGCTCACATTCTTTGATATTTTGATCTTAAGTGCAAGTATCCCTTTAAAGATGTTTAAATACAGATAATAAAACAGGTTAATGGACAGGACAGTTTTCTACCGTGCAGCAGAAGCAACCAAGACTACCTGTGAATCTTTAGCCACAACCTGCAGATCTCTGTTGGGCAAAGAAGCACATGAACCAACTGGACACAGATAATGTGAATGAATGGAAGCAGACATGTTGATCAGATGACTTATTGTTTGTACATTTTAATATGCATTTAGTACATTTTTATGGGCAAAGAATGCTGGCCCTCTGAATTCCTTCACTGAGCTGCTTGACATTGCCTAGATACACAAGAGGAACATAGAACAAGGAAATGCCTGGAATCACAGACTTCCAACAGACTTCTTTCCCTTGAAGTGATGTATGGCCTTATTAGCTGATCATAGAAGAGTGTGATGCATAGGTGTTAAGGAAAAATTTGTACAAAACTTGAGCCAAAAAATATTGGAGAAAACAAAGGTGGTTGTAGTCGTGCACAATAGTAATAGGAATACATCATGTGCTTTGTTGTCCTTCAGAAAGGTTAAATAAATATGCATAAAAACTCAGCTGGACAAGCCTCTGACCAATCTGCTCAGCCTGTCCCTGTCTTTGGACAGGAGCTTGGACAGGATGACCTGTGGAAGCCTCTCAAGCTGCATGATTATGATTCTATTTTAATAATGGTGTTTTACTGACTGCTGCATCTATAAATTAATAAGCACTGGTAAAACACACTGACCTTTGGAAAAGTAGTGGTGTGGGGACCTTAAATATATTAAAACAAAAATAAGTAAGAAAAACGAGCATTCTGTGAATGAGCAGGGAGGGAAGCTTACCTTTAAAGCAGAAAGTCTATTAATAAGCTTTCAGTTAAGAAAAAGCCAACTACCTGGATTTTCATATTTCTTTTGAAGAAAAGCAGTTGCATAGTTCTATTACAGAAGTCCATTTATTTTAGTTTTTCTTTGACCTTTCTGTGATTCAGCAACATAAAGCTTCGAGGGACTCCCAGGATGAATAATGAAAGTAGTGATGCAGAGGCAATTAACAGGGATGTAATTCTGCCTCTGCACACAGCACTGATGAGGCCTCACATCGAGTACTGTGTGCACTTCTGGACCTCTCACCTCAAGAAAGCTATTGAGGTGCTGGAGCAGGTCCAGAGGAGAGCAATGAGACTACTGAAGGTACTGGGGGGAAAGTCTTACGATGAAAGGCTGAAGGTGCTAAGGTTGTTTAGCCTGGAGGACACTCAGGGGACCTTATCACACTCTACAACTACCTGAAGGGAAGTTGTAGTAAGGTGGGGGTCAGGCTTTTCTCCCAGGCAACGTGTGACAAGATGAGAGGGCGTGGCCTGAAGATGCACCAGGGGAGGATTAAGGTAGATGTTAAGAAGCACTTCCTCACGGAAAGGGTAATTAGAAACTAGAGTGGACTGCCCGGGGAGGTGGTAGAGTTGCTGTCCCTGGGGGTGTTTAAGGAAAGATTGGATGTGGCACTTAGTGACATGGACTCATTGATGTGGTGATGTTAGGTCATAGGCTGGACTTGATGAACTCAGAGGTTTATTCCAGCCTCAATAATTCTGTGATTCTGTGATCACATCAAGGGAGGCATTTGCAAAGCTTAAACTTGAGGTTAAGTATGAGTGCTAACATTTATGCATGTTTTGATCTGTACATTATTGAGAGTTTTCTGAAGATTAATGTGCTCACATTTGTAACTTTATTACTGTAAGGCCCCTTATAAAGTTGTGGGGCGGTGGTGTTTGTTTTTTTTCTTCTTGGATGTTACTCATCAGCACATGTTGTTTGGGTCTTGTATTCAGAAATCCATTCTATTTAAAACACTAGGTCATGTAAGAGTACTCAGCATTTAAGCAAGCAGGTCTCTGACCTCTTAATGGCTGTGGGGTTTTGGGAGGAGGGAGCTTCTACATCAGGTAAAAGCCAGATTTTTGACAGATGAAAAACATTGCAGTCTCTTACTTCACTATTGTTTGTCATTGATGAACCTGGATGCTTCTTTTCAGATGCTTAAACAGTACTCTTGTGGTTTTGTTTTCACATCTAATGCAGAGAGAGAGAGAAGGGATTGTTTTAGGTGGTTTGTTTTATATTTCTTGTTTCATTTTATTTTGTTGTTGTTTTTTTTTAAATCTGTGCTGTGAATCATTGTGCTGTTCACTGTTTCTTCACCAGTGTATTGAGACGTACTGTTACCCTTCTTACTCAGCTGGCAAAAGGGATGGCATCTCATGCAGCTTTGGAGACACAAGTAAATGATGCTACTGAGGCAGCCAAAAAATACATGGCCGAGAATGAAAGACTGCAGGAGGTATCTTTGAAATTTCAGTTATTTCCTTATACAGCAAGTGGCACAAAATGTTTGTTCATTTTTTTCCTTCTAGTGGAAAGAGGAAGAAAATGGTCTTTAAAGATCTAAATGAAAATACTGAACATGAATTTCAGTGGTATTTTATTAACAAAGGAAGCCAAAGTAATCCAAATAAATTAATTCCTGTCTTTCCAGTACAAATTTCATCAAAGCAGTAACGTAGTCCTATATTAGCTCTAAATTTAATCGTAACAGAGTAGAGTAAGACACTAATTTTACTCTTTTTACTCTAAACAGTTAGCTGTTTAAGTCAGGGTTATAACAATCCAATATGGAAAAGCCTACAGTATAGCTGTTCTCATTCTGGCTCTTCCTCCTAAACACGATTTTCTCCAGTCGTGAAGTATCTTTTCTAACTTGTAAAATTGGACTTTTGTATTTTGTATCCTTACATCTATTTTTACAGTGGGTCAGCCAATTTCTTAATATTTTCCTTTTTAAATAAGGCACTGCCAAATTAATGAGGATATTAGCAAACATTTCTAACTTAAAAGCACTAGTGAACCAAAGATACGCTATGTTTTATGAGCTATGTGTCTTTATAAGCTAGGTGTCTTTTGTGGTTCAGTATACAGCTGTATGTAGGCAGAAAATGCAGCAAAGATCATAAATATAAATCTATGAAATCTTTCTTGTAATTGGTTAGTTTGACTTCTGTTGGAAGAGATTTAACTATAAGCTGGAGTGCAGATACCCAGGGTATGAAGACTTTTACAACATTCTTCAGTCTGGCACATTGTCAAAACAAAATTCACTGCAGATGTGCACAGGTATCCTTCCAGTCTGGAGTACTGTCTATGGGTACCAGCATTTTTATTATTTTTTTTTTCCCAGCAAATCTTGAGACAGAGAACAAACTCTGCACAAAAAGTACTAGAAGGGATACAAAAAAAATCCAGTTGTTGGAGAGGTATTGTAAAACAAGAATCACTAGAGTGTGTGAGGTATTGCCCAAGTATGAAATTATTCCAAAATTTTGGAATTTGGTTTATTGTCAGAATTATCCAGACTCTCTCCCTCAGCCATGGAATTTGTCTCTTTGCATACTGATAGGTTTTTCTTCTCTATGTCCTGTTGGAATTTGGCCAGAAGTCCTCTTTTTGTTCTGTTTTCACATTCTCTTAGCAACACATTCTCTTAGCTGCTTCTAAGTGATAGCCAGAAACTGGAAACTGTGTTCCTGTTTCTATTTGTGTGTTTGATTGCATGTTTTGCAAAAACAGTGGTAGCCACAGGTATAGACAGTGTGCTGCAGCTGCATCTCCATTACACTGGGGATAGTGTTCAAAACTGGTTCATGTTAATTTTATAGAGATACTGCAACTTGGGTTCATCTGTGACTTGGCCCCTGCTCTCGTATTCATGTACAAGCATGCTTCATTTCACCATCAGAGAGGCAAAAACCCTGCCTGTATGGCATTGGCTCTAAGTTCTACTGTAATTTTATTAAGCTTACTGTAAGATTACTATAGTGTGCTAGGTCTGTACTGTCTCCTGTTAAGAGTTTCCATGGAGCACAGTGCTTGAGATAAGTTTACAGAAAGAACTGTTTCTGTATCAATAGCAAAAAGGTGAGCACAAAGTAAACTGGCCACAGATTGCCTGCTTCCACGACAAACTGGCTATGACTTTTGTTATCAGCAGTCTGTTTCATTCTCTGCTCTTTGGTTACACTTTACTCAGGTCTTTTTTTGGTGGTTTGCTTTTGTTTGTTTTGGCTTTTTGTTTGTTTGGTGGTGTTTTTGTTATTATTTTTTTTTCATTGGTTGGTTTTTGTTTGATTGGCTTAGTTTGTTTTCTGGATCATATACCAGTCTTTATAATAATTTCTTTCCTGTATTTCCAGAGTATTATTTCCCCACTAATATCACCAGTGAACTGGCTGTTTTTCTACTTCTCTTTTTCCAGTTAAGCATTTACCACTTCTTGTGCTATTTTTATAACACAGATGATACTTGGTTGGCTAACAGAGGCAAAGAGTCTAATTATTGGTTCTAATCCTTAATGTATGATATTTCAAGTCATCAGTAGAAGTTGCCTTAGTGATAAGAGAGTGCACAAATATAGTGCCAACATTTTCAGAATACTGCTCTTATGTCTACTACTTATAGGGCTCTTCCTGAATACTTTCCTATTTCTTTTTCAGTGCAAATCTAATGTGAATATTGAGGTATTCTGAAGATTGAAGTAGCTGCAAAGCTACAAGGAGAGATTTGTGATGCATTGCACAATAAGTCAGAATAAATTACTAGAACAAGTTGCATATAAACACAGCAATATTCTGTCACTTCCAGTCCCACTGTATGTCTTCTGGAAAAGCCATTTATAATCTGAACAGAGGTTGTGGACATGATGTAGACTTACAAAGGACTCTTACACAGGAGATCATGCCATACTATTACAAATACGGCGTTATTATCAGCTTAACCACTGAGCAGTTTTGTTTTGTGGGTTCTTTTAATTTTGGTGTGGGTTTTTTTCCTAGAATAACTGAGTAGTTGACTATTCATGTTTATGTTTGATAAAACTTGCTGCTTTGCAAGATCAAGGATGACAGTCTCTGGCTGTTTGGCATTAATGCTAGGGTAGCAAAAATAAAATTAATTATAGCAACTGTGGTTTTTAATAGGCCTTTAATGAAAAAGGAAGCAGTAAAACGAAAGAGTTAGCAGAAGCAACTGATGAAAAGTTGAAGAAGGAAGTTGAACATTTGAAAGCAGAACTACAAAAGACATCAAATGGTAAGTATTGTTTAGGACTTGCAATTAAGAAAAATATTTATTTCAACATTTAGGTAAAGTTAGGTATACCATTAACTTCACTGATTCGTGGAATACTTGGCTTAGGGTTGCTTCACATTTGACTATGAGCTAGAAAAGCATGCTGTTGCCATGTCCATATTTTATGTTTTCATGTGTACAGTGTAGTTTGGACACATTCATTTAATTGTAATTATTAACAAATTGAACTAGTTAAGGATAACGTGAGGATATGGACTCAATTACAGGTTGCTCAGAGACATCAGGTTGATCTTTCATGTCATACAAGTCAGCTGCTCTCCATATATAAAATTTGCAAGTATGTGGCTGAGGTGTTTTGTATAATGTAAGGTTTTCAACAGATAACAAAACACTCTCTTGACTAATATTCTTAACTTGCATATCTCCTGTAGCAGAGGTGTTAGCTTTTTTTTTTTAAATTGCTTTTATCTACAAGGAAACATGCCTTGCAATTTGTAACATAATACTTTTGTTAGCAGCTTCCGTGTTTAAGGTTTAGGTTGTCAAAACTATTTTCGTGGCAACCCAAATTGAGATAGAAGCAGATTTTACCTGTTTGGTTCTGTCTTACTGAGATCTCTAAGGTGTGTGATGCTTATGAACACCTGCTCATCTGAAATTAGTGTTTCTAAGATAATGCTGTCGGTGACCTTGTAAGCGTTAATCAGATGTTCAGATTGTAACAAAATACAGAGTTTCATGGTACTAGACAGCATGTTGTCATCAAAACATAGCCCTGTTTTCAAATTGCATGGCAATGCTACAAAGCTCTAAGAATAACAAGTAGCATTTCACAAGTAATACTTCATTTTATGCTGAAGATGCACAGGAACTGCAGAACTGTTCTCAGCTGGGCTTGAAGCAACAAGAATCTTTAGAATTACTTCACATTATTAGGCTGGTTTGACTGTGGGTTTTTCCTCTCCTGCTGTTTTCTTAAAGGGGGTGGGAAACTGCCTTTGAAGTGACAGGATCAATGAAAAACTTAAATGCATATGTTTTATTTAACTGGTGGTATGTAACACTAATATAATGTAAGCTTTTCAGTCAGGAATGCTGGAGAAAGCTAAGGAATAAATAGGTTTACCACATGCTGTTTCGGCTGCATTCTCCCTGCTGGCTGTTGTCCATCCAAAAGATACATAAATTAAGCCATACTTGAGTCTTTTGTTAGCAGGGAAAGTTGGGGAGAGGGTCTGTTACAAGAATGAACAGAAAAATATTTACAACCCTACCCCTGATGCCACCCCTCTCACTGCCAAAAGAGAAACCCCCCTGGTGCTGTTAATTACCATCTTCAGCTAGATGGTGATAAGGTATGTCTGTCTGTCTTTTTTGCAAGTTTTCTTGTCTGTCATTTTGAGGAAACTGATAACCAGAAAGATTGAAGTGCTTGATAGTCACCACATTTGTAGACAGTTTTCTGTAGAATGGTAGAGATTTAATGTGAATCAAATTGATGGTTTTCTTCTGAAGCCACTGCCACCGAGCAGGTGGGAGGGAGCAGTGGGAGTGAAGAGCATAGGGAGTGGCATTTAGTAATGAAACAAGGCAAAACTAGTGTAAAAAGAAAAACTTACTTGTTTGGGTTTGGGGCATTTTTGTCTTTGTTTTTCAGCTGCAGTATCCTTAAGAGTTATAAGCTTGGATTTTGTTTGGTTGGGTTTTGGGGTTTTTTTGCTGCTCATACTTGTCATACAGTCTTTTTCACAGAGCAGTTTCAGATATCTCTTAATCTGGTCTGATACATTTGTTAAACTACTTGTGCACGGTTGTAAGGTCTTACATTGCTTTATAGTAAGCCATGTGTTGAAAGGTGGGTTACTTCAATGGAACAGCACCAGGAGCAGTCCTAAATTTAAGTCTACTTCACATTTAAATAATGTGTTTTATTATCAGGCTAGTGCTGTGACTTCAGATGACATACAAATCTGATTCAGTGTCACAGCTTACAGGAATGTATGTCTCTTCTTTCAGAAATTGCAATGTAGACAGTGATTATTGAAGACTTTCAGGAGACTCATCTCTAGTTCTTCACCTTTCTACCTTTTACAGGAAACACAGACTACCTTATATGGGGGTTTTTTGTTCACTTAATCAAAGGTGAAATTTAAGTGAAGACGACCTTTTGCCATTTATTGTGCTCTGCATCTGCAGATGGGGAGGAAACCAAGTAGTGAAATTACTAAAATGTTAGTCAGAGTTGAAAATGAGTGACAAAGATTTCAACCAAATTTGTTTTCTTTTCAGACTTTCTTATCCCACTTGATGTACTTTTTTAACTTTTTCATACAAACGAAGAAAAGGGGACTAGTTCTTCCCTACTTGCATACTGGGAGTTTTATAGGCACTCAGCAGTTGGGCGAGCACTTCAGAGTCTAAATCCATTTTTAGCATACCTGGACATGTAATAACATGACTATTTAGAAACCTTCCAAGATGGTATTTTATTGATAGACTTGTATATTATGAGAAATGTCTCACTGATATTTAGGAATAAGTATATATACTCATAGGAGCACCCAGTGCTGATGTGAGAATGTTTATCCTGCTGTATGTCAAGCACATTTCTAACAAAATGTTGATTGAAATAATTAAAGGCTTTCAACATCACTGCCGGTCTCAGACCTGTAGGAATTTTCTGGGAAAAGACATGCTATAATACTGTTTCATTTTGATAATTTTGAAAATAATCCACAAAGCTACAACAAAACAAAGTATCTGCATCTGGACTTGATGTCGGAGTCAGAGAAGTTTCATAAAGCAGCTGTCCTTATATCAGTCCTTGAGTTTGGGGTAAGATCCCAACCCAGAAACGTTGATGTGTGAAATGTCCACTTGTTACTATGGGACCTTTTGGACAGGAGGGAGACTTGCTGCACTGCTGTACTATTTTGCCTTTTATTTCAGGTAATTTTTTTGGTGATACTGTCCTTGTGCATGTTAAAGGATATAGCTACATTTGCACAACAGAAACTTTTACTGAATAACTAATATTGATAAGTCTTGCTGGTAGCAAACTCCTGTCCAGTTCGTTGACCCCTCACTCTTCTAATAGTATTTTGTGGCAAATGACATGCACCTAAAGCTTCTACCTGCATCTTGTCTAGCATTATGATGAAGTTATTGAGCTGTGGATGTCTGGAGCGCTGCATTGAGAGAAAATCCAAAGACATCTTTTTTGTCTCTGCCACTAGGATTTCACTTTGTGAAGTCCCTACTGACTCACCAAAGTCACTTAGGTGCTTTTGAACTCTTGTTCAACTTAGGAAAATGCTGTCCATTTGTATATTGTTGTCATAGGGCTGGAGGAGATTCTTATGAAACTTCTATGCATCCTTTAATGAGGCTTGATTTGTGTATAGAACATGTCACAAGAGTGCTTTTTGTTTCATGGTTGCATAGTGTTGTAGGAGACAACAACAATTCATGTGAAGGGCTGGTTTTGAAATAGATTTTAATTGCTGGCTATTCTAGAAAGTATGCATGTACAGATGTACAATTCTCACTTAAATGCAAATATTATTAGAAAACTACGAACAATACAGGCACTGGGAGTACGTTTCATAGAACTGTTTCTGCCAGGGAGAACTCAGCCTGGCCTTTGTGTTGCCAGGCAGGCTAGTAGCATGAATGAAAAAATGTATTTATGTTGAGTTCCACTGGAGCATTTCAGTTTTTTCAAAAACACAACTCCCTCCCCCCAAACTATCAACTCCCTTTTGTAAGCTGGGAAAGAAATGTATAAGTTAAAAGCTTGGTCTCATGTTATTTAGCCTACGGCAGAGGGAGATTAGGAAACAAAGCCCATCGTAACTCTTTAGCTGAGATCATAACCTTGGTGGGAGCCACTGCACAGTATCACATACAAGAGTTGTTACTCATATTTATTGATTGAAAGGGAAGGTGCTGCATGCAGCAAGCATGTTTGTTTTTTTTTTTTATAGAAGGCAATTTTTGCCATCAGAAGATGCTGTAACATCCTCTTTTTTTTTTAATAAAATTTGATTTGAGGATGCAAAAGGTACTTTGAACAAATTTGTGTAATTTCTTTGGCCTTGCCATGTTTTTAAACTTTATCTGACTGTTACATCTTAAGAGAATTCGGGATTAGTATGGAATTACTTGACTGGAGTTGTGTTCCCAGCTTTACAGTGTTTTTGATGGAAAATCTCTTGTCCTTTCAGTGCCCAAATTCTTAAATGTGAATAGCTCTTTCTTAACATGACTCTTTTAAGAGAGGGAACTTTCTTAGTCTTAAACTAGTCCAAATCATTGCGTTTTAGACCTGTATTGTGAGCAATGCTAATTTAAGTTCCAGATCGTTTCCTTAGTAGCAAGTCAAGTGGTTTAGTCAGATTGCGACTAGCTGTTGTGCAGGGAAATGCCCGTTTGGTTGTTTAGGTTTGTTTTACTGTTCAGCTCTTCATCCTGTTGCGATGAGAGGATGATAGAAATGCTATAGTTACTGGGCTGTCATAACCTCTTCAGAGCAATTTTATTCCTCATCCTATTTTGACTTTAGAAGAACCTTTGAAGTAAACTGTCCTGGAACAGGGTACGGAGGGAATATGGTAAAGGAAGGACTAATTCTTCTCTGTAAGTGTACATTTTACACTAGTTATGGACCTCCAGTCATATTCTGCAAAGGGATGAAATTTTCAAAAAATGTCTTGCCTTGATACACTGCTTTAAGAATATTTAGTTGATTCCCCCCCCCCCCCTTTGGAAGGGAAGGGGTAAAAAGGAAAAAAGAAGAGCCTGCCTCAGTACTGAGGCAGGATTTCTGTTTCGGGACCTATTGTCTATCTGTTCTTCTCACTAGCTGTGTTAATGCAGAAGCAGCATTGCTGCCTGCTTGTGCATTTACTTAGCAGGAATAATAAGCTGTTAGGTTTTTGCTTGCTTCCAGTCCATCTGTTCTGCCTCCTGTGAGGCAAAGTAACAGGGCAGATGGAAGCCAGAAATAATAGCTGACTGTATTGTGCATACAAAGGATCTTCTGTTTTCTGCTGGATCGGTGTTCATATGATACAATCCATATGACAATATATATACCTGTACAATAGACTTGGCTGCACTGCATTGTTCATGCAGTGGCAAAACAGTTGAGGAGTGATGTATGGATGGTCTCTATTTCTAATCAAGAAGATATCCAGAGAATTTGGTGCACTGGGGAATTGTTGTCAAAGATGTGATACTACTTTGTGTGGCCCCAACAGGAATGAGTCTGGGTTTGGTTGGTTTTTGTGTCCATAGCCAACACAGGTGGAAAGAACAATCAGTTCTTTGCTTTTTCTTATTCTGGGGTTAGGTGAGGTATTCCTGTCATACATCTGTTTTGGTCAAAACATTGAAACAATGCAGCAGCTTGTTTGCTTTCTTGGTTTGCAGATACTGTTAGATATTTCTTTCATGTTTTAAAAATACATCAGTTTTTAGTTGCAACTAAAAAACTGTGCTGCTCCTTGTAAACATCTAAATAGTATTAGATCTCTAATACTGAGATACAGCTTATTCAGAAATTAGATATTGTTAATATTTACTATAATTAACTACGTAGAAGAATATTTATACGTAGGCAAAAATTAACTTTCTAATTAGCAGATTCTTGAAGAGGTGAAATGGTTTCTTGCCTGCAACTTAAAACTGAGAAGCTTATCAAAAGTTTATTTTAGAGCAATTTCCACATTTTACTGTTAATATTTTAAACAGCAGCAAGATCAGAGGGAGAGTAAATGCAATGGGGTTTGGCTTGTCAGATATGTGATTATTCCAAAGGTCTTCCAAATACCAAAACCTTCGGAAAATGTTTTGAAGTATATTTATTTGCTTGGTTTTGTTTTGTTCAGTAGACTAGAATTTCAGGCTAGGTGAAAGTCCTATTACTGGAAAACCACTTTGAGACTTTGAAAATAACAAGGAATTTGAATCTATGCATTCAAATTACTTAATTCAAAAATAGCAGAAATAACACTAGGTGAGAGTCTTGTCTTTCTACATTTAGGCAAGTAGTCAAGTCTCTTGTGGCCTGATGTTTCAGGAACTAGTACCTGAAGATAAACATGGTTCAGACCAGAGTGCTTTTATAGCTAAGTACTTAACAAAAAAGCCCCTCATCTAGCTCCTCATCTTCTGATGAGTTACTGAGTGTCTTGGAGGTCTCTTGGAGAGAATACACTGTCTCAGGTTGCTTACAAAGATATTTGCACGTTTCCTTATTCCAAATATGTGAATCTTTTTTTACTGTTACACCATTGAGATTTGTTTTTTTTTAAAATAAAGCTCTGTGAAGCAGCCTTACAGGTTATTTGCAGTGTCTCTCTGGTTTAGTATGAATAAATGAAATGTTAAGGTATGCTTGTGCTTCTGCAGCAGAGAGATATAAAGATAGCTACCTATAGCAGAGAGATGTAATGGCTTTATGAAGCCTCCCTGCAGAGGGACCTCGACCGACTGGACGGATGGGCGGAATCCAATGGCATGGCATTTAACAAGTCCAAGTGCCGGGGGCTGCACTTTGGCCACAGCAACCCCATGCAGGCTGGGGTCGGAGTGGCTGGAGAGCTCCCAAAGAGAGAGGGACCTGGGGGTGCTGATTGACAGGTGCCTAAACATGAGCCAGCAGTGTGCCCAGGTGGCCAAGAGGGCCAATGGCATCCTGGCCTGCATTAGGAATAGTGTGGCCAGCAGGAGCAGGGGAGTCATTGTGCCCCTGTACTCTGCATTGGTTAGGCTGCACCTTGAGTCCTGTGTCCAGTTCTGGGCCCCTCAGTTTAAGAAGGACATTGAGACACTTGAACGTGTCCAGAGAAGGGCAACAAGGCTGGGAAGAGGCCTCGAGCACAAGCCCTATGAGGAGAGGCTGAGGGAGCTTGGATTGTTTAGCCTGGAGAAGAGGTGGCTCAGGGGTGACCTCATTGCCCTCTACAACTACCTGAAAGGTGGTTGTAGCCAGGAAGGGGTTGGTTTCTTCTCCTAGGCAACCAGCACCAGAACAAGGGGACACAGTCTCAAGCTGCGCCAGGGGAGGTTTAGACTCGAGGTGAGGAGAAAGTTCTTCACTGAGCGAGTCGTTCGTCACTGGAATGGGCTGCCCAGGGAGGTGGTGGAGTTGCCATCCCTGGAGGTGTTCAAAAGGAGACTGGATGTGGCACTTGGTGCCATGGTCTAGTCATGAGGTCTGTGGAGACAGGTTGGACTTGATGATCCTCGAGGTCTCTTCCAACCTTGGTGATACTGTGATGAAATCTTGTTGATTTACTCTGTGTTGTAAATTAGTCCTTACGGAGTCGTAGGCTATTGTGTACTGCAGCATAGACATGCTTTCAGTTTATTACCATTTGTGAGAAGAGTAATACTTTGCCTCATGTTAAAAACTTCAGTTGTCTATTCTGCCACCCACCAATTCTGCCTTCTCATCCATAAAGTTTTGCTTCTAATGAATTAGAAGCTAAAATATATATGCTAAAATATATAACACAGTGAAAAGCAGGAGTTTATGCCCAGCATTTGAATTCCCTCTTTAAGAGGACCTATGACTTTGGTTATGGGGATTGTAGAGTCCCATTTTTCTAGAACTGTCTTCTGCAATGTGACAAAACACTGTAGTCATTGCTACCTTGTAATAGTTTATTTATGGGCCTTGACCTTGCCTTTCTTACAGCCCCTTCCTGTTCTTTGTGCTGCTTGCCCTCAACACAAGTCATTCTCTTTCCCCTCTGTCCTACACATCTTTTCTTGTGTCTATCCATGATGCTCTGTTTTAAATTTAAGCTTTTTTTAAGAGGAAGGACTGTCTAGTGCAATGAAGCCCTAATACATGACCAGAACTCTGAGGAACTGCAAGAGTACAAGGAATCATTAAAACACTAATTCTAATATTTTACAGCTCTTCACAAGGCAAGTAACGAAGTGACTGCAGTTAAAAAGCAGTCTGAAGGCCTTAAGAAAGAGTATGATAATTTGATGAAAGAGTACAAGTGGCTTCAGGTAAGTGGTTCTGGATCACTATACGAGCATGATGTACCAATGACATTCTGCTTGTTGGTTATTTAATTATGCGAGAGAATTTACCAAAATCTTTAGTATAGCATAAAGGTAAAATGGTTAGCACTCTTTGAACATCATCAAAATAGAAGAATTTGTTTTTTCAAGGACTAGACAGCAAAGCTATTAGTATTTTCTGTTTGCACTTCAGGTGACAAAATTTAGGTCATTGGTAGACTCGATTTTCTTATCCCTTGAGATTCAAGTAGTTTTGCTTGTGATGATCAAACTGAAATCTTATAAGAAAATTATAGGTATAATGTGTATATGCTGTATACATGATTTATAAGAGCAACTTTATTTTGTTTTCTCTTTGTGGTTTGTAATACTGGATTGCAAATGCTGCAATACTGGATTACAAATTCTGCAATACTGTTGATAGGCAAGAACAAAATGAAACACACGAAAGACCCCAACCTAACCTCAGCTAACAACAGGCTACAACAATACAAAATTTCAATAAAACTCCAAACAAACCAACCCAATCAACCAACAACCTCCAAAACAAAGCAAAACAACAACAAAACCCACAAAACCAAAACACGAACCACAACATGTCAAGCAAAAGCTGAATTTGCAGTTTGATTTGGTGTTTGTTTACTTCTGGTAGAACTGAGATACCTGCCTGTTCTTTTAAGTTGTGTGACAGATGTGCTCCATGCCTGATGTCTTTCTTGGAATTCAGTGAGAATTCCATAAAAATGAAAGTTAACCCATTTACAAGGAATGGCCTTGGGAGAAAATAAATGGTTAAATTTATGGTGACCTGCTTCTCAAGGAGAGCTGTTTGTCGGTCCTATATTAATAAATTATTTTAAAGGTAAATTTGAGATGATTATAATCTTTTTCCTGTACTTTGTGAAGCTGCTTACCAGTTTCCAGCCTCACCCTGTACTTTTACAGAGATTGCTCGTCTGATCTCTGTTAGAATAAAGACCACCATGCATATCCTGTATTCTTTTGTGCTTCCCTGTGAAACGAGCCGTAGTAGTCCTGCTGCATTTCTAGCAGTCTTGTGGTCTAGAACACACATCCTTAGTTTTGTGTGCTTACCTCTGAATGGAAAGAACAGAAGGTACTGAGCTTGTAAGGATAAATCAGCTGATAGCGGAAAATGTTTTCTGCTGAGTTTACTGCACAGTTGAGCTCTAATGTGAATAGGGACCAGAAGCAGGCTGCATAGTTATTACTTTGCTAAGATCAGAAGAAGCGTGTGTGTTATGTGGGGTAGTACTGATGGGACCACAACTTTGAAGGGTGTAAAGTGAACAAATCGGGTATGCCTGAAAGGGGGCAAAATGTGGCACATGGAGTCAATGGTTTCTGATCTTACCAAGTGTTAAAAATAAGTTGTTGTTCTGTCTCTTTTCAGGACAGCTTAAATGAAGCAGAAGACAAGAAAGACCTGTAGGTGCACCTAAGACTGATGCAATTGGTACAGTTGCTTGAATGTGAAAAGCTTTATGCTGCTTAGGCTCCTGGTACATACCTGAAACAAAACTTGGTTTTTCTGTAAAGCACATGCATTGCAAGTCACTATTTAGATTCCTCTAAAATATTTTGGTTGCCAAAATATTCTGTGTTGAAATAAAATGTTAAGTGACTTACCTGATTTACTGCGGAGTTTCAGTTCTCTTGTGAGGAGAAGCTTGAAAATCTTCTGATTCCATCTGGAAGGACTTGACTGTTCTCCAAGTTTTTGCCTTCTGGAATGGTAACAGATCATGCACCATTTGCTTGCAGCAGCAAGGTTGTATGTCACACTGTATCATAAAAACACAATTAGCTAAACTTCCTTTAAAACATCTGTTTCAAGTCTTCAAAAATTCCATTACCAGTGGGGTAAAGAAGGGTGAAAGTCATTCCACTTCAGTGGAAAACTGAATGACAATCAAACTAAGGAAAATAAAGAAAACTGCATTTCTAAATCCATTTCACTAGCTTGTGACTTTCACTTACATACATAGATGAGTATGTTTTAGTAAATACTTTGCATGCCTCTGGTTTGTCTTTCTTCAACATACAGTGTTATTTCAGTTTTCATAACCAAAGCTTGGGATTGGTTGGGATTAACATTCTGTATTGTTATGGTGTTTACATCTGTTTACCCTGTATGTGCCACCTAACTTTTTTCTATTTGTTTTCATGGGTACGATACCTTGAATAAATGTGCACTGTTTTGCATAAGCTCTTTTTGGCATTCAGAAAGTTTTGAATTTCTTTGCTCAGCTGGTTCCAGTTCATATTTGAAAGTTGGATATGTTTGTTACATTAAAGGGATTGTTTAAGTTCATGAATCTCTGGGTTTACTATGTTAATTTCTCCCAATGCACCATCTTGTCAGACTTAACAGGTAAACACACAAAGATTGAAATACACTTCTAACTTGGTGATATTTCACTTTTCCTACAAATACAACTGCCTTCTTGGGTTAGTTTTGATTGCTCTGGAAATAGATTTGTTTAGCTGATAAATTTAAATGTGGTGTATTAAGTAATACAAAGCACATTAGCATAACCTATTTCATACTAATGCATTTGTTTTCTAAAAATACTTCATCCTTGCTGAAGTAGTACAGAATTTCAGAGATTCTATGACATTGAAGATTGATTTATTCATAATAAAACTTTCAGGAAAAGCTACAGATTCCAGCACCCATGTACACACAGGTTTTGCTGATGTAGTTGAAGGCTGCTTTTTCCCTGTTTTTTTTTTTTAATTGCCTTCCTTTGTTCTGAAATATTTGCAATTACAGCCTTAGAGATACAACAGCAAGTGCAGGTTTTAATAGCAGAACTAAATCCTCAACTGTTTAAGACACCCCCCCAAAAAATGCAACTATTACTCATTATTTACCTTTGTTATGAACTCATTGAATTTCAAGCATTTCTTCCTGTTGTGGAAGTCGATTAGGTAGATAATGAGGTATATTAGTGTTAGGAGGTGTTCCAAACACCCATTCCCCCACCTCCATCAGCAGAGGTTTGATGGGGGGGAAGACAAAGGCATGAAATTGCCTTCCCCTCCCCATGGGGGACAGATAAAAGGTGCCCATTCTTCCTGCCAGAAGTTGAAGCCCCTCACATGTATTCATGTGGGGGGGGGAAGCCTGCACTAGGATTTGGAACTGATTGGCTGGGTTCTTCACACCCAGTATATGTTGACACCAGACACATCTTAAATAGAATGACCAGAAAGTCGTCTGCGCTCTCATTTTGGCTCTTATTTTTGGATCAGTTTTGGCACTCATTTTGGGCTGGCTCTGCTCTCGCTCTGGATGCGTGGTGAAATTGGAGAGATCAGCAGGACCTGGCTTCTCCCTGGACCTGCCTACCCTGGGGTCCTGCTCCCTGCCTCATGCTGGAGTGACCCTGCCTGCCATGAAACATGAGCTGTTGGATGGGACAGGCCAGCAATGTGGCTTCGCTTGCACTGCTCAGACAGTGCTGCTGCACAAGTTTTGCCTCGTGGGAGCTGTGTATAAGGTCACTTGGATTTTGGCAGGTCCCTTTTCCTTTGGATTTGTGCTGCATTATCTACACATTAGATTAATAAAGTTGCAGTTCTGGAGCCTGCCACCAAAGAGATACCTCGGGACTCTCCAAACTCGTGCTTTGTCCTCTTGAGTACAACCAGTATTCTCTCTGGCTTTCCTAAGGTCCTGGCTTGCCTCTGTTTTATAAGTGGGGTGAAGCTATTTTGTGGCTTAGCCTTTTCCATTTTCTGAGTTCTCTAAATTGTACCAGAGTTGCCCGTAAGCATCTTTGTAGAATTCATGACCGAATAAAACCTGTAAATAATCAGTTCTGACCAAAATTTTGGGGTGGGGCTTTTGGGAAAATAAAACTATATTTTTATAATTCCTGCCTTCTTAATTTAATCCAAATAAAAACAGTTAGGTAAATAGTTATCAGCTTAGAATGAAAAGTATCATGCACTGGATTCTTCATCCCTAAAAAATTAGATAAACCACATAGAGCAACAAATGGTAGTCGTGAGTGCACTGACAGCATTAGTACTTCCTGAAGAGGAAGTCCAAATGCTGTACAGTAATTTTTGATGTAGGACATGACTGAAGTGTGAAGAATTTACCGCTCCCTCGGGAACTGACATGATGCCTGGTATTTTTAAATGTAAAACATGCATTCAACACCTGCTTCTCGCTCACTGCCCTCTGTAACTACATCAGTCACCTCAGCCTAGCAGTTTCCTGCTGGCTGCTTGGAAGCTAGAGATCAACTGGTAGAGAGATTGAGGAGACAACAGCTTAAAACGTCCTGCATAGCAGGCCAAGAATGTTCCCCTAGTTAAAAACTGGAGATTGGTTAAAACCCACCAACTTTCTGCTTTGTGACAAGTTGATGCTTCTGTCATGGCTATTCTTTTTACCACCAGGTTTCACTGTAGGATATGTCTATTTCTACTTGTCTCTTGTGGATCATCACACACATTTGACTGAGATGCATTACCACATGCTAAGCATTTTGGAGTTCCAGATTTGTTTACATAAAAATAATCTTTTGTCACTTGGGTTGAAAATACCTTGTAATACCTGTGTTGTGGAATTCTATTCTTGGAAAGAATGTGTGTATTGTAAAATTAGAAGTCTAAATAGTATATCTGGAGATTCTCATAGAGGACAAATCTTTCAGAATGTCTTGCACTTGCATTGGTTTTGCAATACTTTATGCCTTTTCAGAGCCTGCAGGAATCTGGGTCGTTCAATTTTAAATGCAACTGTCTCATCAGTAATGTTATAGGTTATGGTTGATATAGAGGGGAAGAGTAATTTAAAATGTTATTTTTAACTCCTTCTCCCTCCTTATGCTTCAGGCTGTTTGGTCAGATTTTAGTCATGTTTGCCTCTTTTGTAAGAAGCAGCTTAAAAAAACATTAAATCTCCACTGGTACTGATGAAATTAAAATGACTTCCTGTACTCATGTTTGACAGTTGATTTAATTCTGAGTATGTCTCCAGAAGTAAGAATTTAGAGCTCTTTATACTCTAAATAATGTCGAAGTAATTGTCTGCTTTGGAGCTTTCTCCCCTACTTACAAAAGTAGGAATGTGTGTTTTCAGTAGTTTGTTGGGGAAGCTACAGGAGAGGATATTAATTCTAAAAATACTTGCAAAGGTCTAACCAATATTAGATTATTTATTTTTTAGTGAAATGTGTTTTCATGGTTTTTTCATAAACTTTTTTTTCTGGTGAGTCAAGAAAGCAGTGAGGTCATGGTGGATGCATGAGAACTGACCTGAATATTAATAGACCTAACTACATGCTTTGGTTTTTCCTTAAATGAAAGCACCCTTAGCTAGGCAGGTTTGGGATTTTTTCCCCTTTATTTTTGCAACAAACATCTGATAATATATCTCTTTAATGATATAAGTTGTGCACTCTCTTTTCTAAAAATGTACTCTTGCATTAGCGCTACCTGTCTTTTCTGCCACAGTTGTTCTTAGCTACATATCTTCATTGAAAATACACTGTGCTTTCCTGGCTTGTTTTGAAGGGTGAAAGCTCTGGTTTTCACTCAGCATTGAAAATGACGTTTGGTTTTCTAAATGTGAATTTTTTTTATTACATGACTGTTCCAGCTCCTGAGTGTTACTTGAAATACTGAATTTACTTTGTAAGCACTTTGGGAGGGAAACCCTCATTTTGCCTGGCTTTTGAACAGTGCTTATCCCAGTGGCAACTGTAATGTGCTACAAATCACTTTACAGATGAAGGTAAGTTGGAAAATCAGCTCTCAGTTATATCTTTTCAGTTCTCCAGTATTTTGTGCTGACTGGTGCCATGCACATTAATTGTGGGATGTCTATAAAGACATAGTTCTGGAACTGAACATCCCTCGTTCATAAATAATGTGGAATATTTGTATTTTCTATCAGCTCAATAATAATTATTTAAATAGTCATAGTTTAAATCCTTTGCTTTATTCTGCTGCCTAATACCAGACTCTCTCTGTAGTCTGGGTTTACGCTTCTCTGAAAACACAACCAGAAGACATGATAGCTTTAGAGATAATTGTGCTTTGTAAGATAGCTTAATCCCTACTCACCTACAAAGAGGACCATGTTCTACATCTTACTTAGCCTTAATGACTATGAAGGAAGAAACTAAATGGACTGGGAAGATGCTAAACAACTCCTTTCTGTTTGATTTTAAGACATAGTACAGAAAAGAGACAATGTGAGATGAAGGAATAGTGGGACTGTTATTCTTCACCAGTAATAACAAATTCTTTGGCTTTGATTCTTCTCCAGCCATAATTTAGGCATTCAGAGTTAAGCACTTGGGAACAGGGCACACCAGTGATAAGAGAGCCATACTTTGTTCTCTTTCTCAAATAACTGTAAAATTCTGGTAAGTGCATGATATTACACAAATGGAGCTTTATTCTTGAAACCTCTTGTCCTCAAACATGCTTACTTCTGTCCTGCCAATAGGCATGGTCCTACAAAGTTTTCATCTGTACATCATCTACTGACAATCCTGCAGCATCTTATCACCTGGGACACTGAACCTTGAAGTTCCATTCAGGCAGATGTGCTGCAGTAAAACTTGGTAGGAGCACGAGTTACAGTCAGTTCAGGTTCTTCTGACTACAGTCTTCCTGTGTTAATTGCCATGTTCAGTATGACTTTTTTCTTATTGATACCACCCACTTCTCTTCTAAAATCATAGTTATATGAATGATAAGATTTTTGTGAATATTCTAGGAGAAAACAGTATATTGTGAACATCTAGTTCTGAGTTCCTGCAAATGTTACGGTTTTTATTCTTTAGTGGTTAACCTAGAAGCCATTATACATTCTGGAGTCATTTCATTGTCGTTTAATAATTTTAGAATCTAATAAAATGTTACCACAACAGTTTTTCAAAGTTAGGTTTCAAAATCACTTTTCATGCTACACCATTTTTATCACGAGTAGATTCTAACTCAACAGATTACTCAGTTTTGATGCCAGCTCAGTTTTCTGTGTGTTCTGTAGTGCATGTCTAACTGAATCAAGCTACTCTTCTCATACATTAATTCCATTTCCCCATAGTATTATCTGCTAGCAAAAAAATCTGACAGCTCTCCCATTCTGGAGTGAGTAATATTTACATGACCACTTTCCTTAAACCACAAAGTCCTATCACTGTACATTAACTCTCAGCTTTAACTCTCCAGTGAGTTTCTTGTGAGGATCTACAAAACACTGGAACTCATTTTGGAGCATGCTCAGAAAAGAGCAAGGAGGCTGGTGAGGGGTTTGGAGTGGCTGATGGAGCTGGGGGTGTTTATTCTGGAGAAGGATAAGGGGAGATCTTACTGCTCTCAACAAATACCTGAAAGGAGGCTGGTGTTGGTCTCTTCTCCCAAGTAACTTGTGATAGGATGAGAGGAAATGGGTTTAAGCTGTGCTAGGGGAGGTTTTGATTGGACATTAGGAACATTTTCTTTACTGAGACAGCAGTGAGGCATTGGAACAGGCTGCACAGGGAGGTGGAGGAGTCACCCTCCCTGGAGGTGTTCAAGAAGCACATAGATGTGGTGCTTCAGGGTATGGTTTAGTGGTCATGGTAGTTAGGTTACATTTGGACTCAATGATCTTAAAGGTCTTTTCCAGCCTTAATGAGTCTATGATTTTATGAAGCTGGTTGTTTCACTGCCTGATAGAACACTGCTCAGACCAAAGCATCTCAGCGGTTTACCTGGATGTGCCTTGCAGTACAGCAGCAGGAGACACCTATTGCAGAATTAGAAAGCCTGAACAGCATTATGGTACAAAATGTACTTTCAACAAGTAGCCTTTTTCCATTTTAGGAGTGTTGGCTTCAACATCCTTGCAGTTAGGACTATACTAAAATACTCTGAAACCAAGGCCATCAAGAAATTCCACACCTGAATAGTTAATTGAAAAAATATTTCACTTGATCAGTACCCTTGGTGTGTGTCCTCAGTGCTTCTTCGATGTTAGTGGAAACACAGGCACCGATTTCTACATTTGAGAAGTCTTCCAGGGTGAAGTGGGACACATGCTTCACTTCACTCCTGCAAGATCTTTGCTGGGCTGTCCTCTGTAGAAGAGCTGCAGTGTAGCCAGCAGTACTTAGGAGTGAGGCTGAAAAACCCAACACTTCATGCCATCTTTTATCCTAAATTACAGCAGTAGCGGGGGCTGCCAAGGAGTTCACTCCTTCCAACTCTCCTTGGGCAAACTAAGAAGCTGCAGGCTCTGAACCACTTCTTCCTTCTCATGCAGCTGGATGAGCCTAGGGGGTGGTTTGGCGAGCAGATGTAGTTCATTAGGCATTTGCATCTCTTCATGGAAACAATTCCCAAAGCTTGGATCATGGGACGCATCTGGGCTTTGGAAGCTCTGGGTGGTTTCCATACAGGACAAGCAGTGCGCAGTGTAGCTAGTGCTATCCTGTACCCTCGGGCTCGTCTGGACAGAGCGTTTTGTCAGGCCGCCGTGGGGCAGATGGCTCCTCAAGCCGACTAGTGATGGGAGACAAAACCATCGGTGGGGTTCGTGGATGCAAGCACGCCGCGCAGCCGGCTCTAAAATGCAGGCCGCCCGCCCCCAGAGACGGGAAGTGCCGGGGGCAGTAGCCGCCGCGGGGTTGGGAGGGTCGCTCCGGCGAGCGCCGGCCCGGGGTAGGGCTTACGAGGGGGGCCGCCGGGGGAGGGCGGACGGAGGCGTCGCCCGGGCCAGCCTGGAGCCGGGTCTCGCTGTTTCCCTGTAAATAAAGCGCCCGGACGCGGCCGGGTGTATAAATGCCGCTGCGGCGGGGCTGGCTCGCCCTGCGCCACGGCGGAGAGCAGGAGCGGGCGCAGGTTGAGTCGGCGACAGTCGCGACGGCGGTGGGGGTGCCGCCTGAGCTGCAGCTTCAGGACGCGGACAGCTCTGCGCCGCGGGGCCGAGCCGCTCTTGGCGCTGAGGCGCGGCTGGCGGCGGGGGTAGCCGGCGGCGCGGGCGGGAAACCGCCAGGGGGTGCCGGCGCGGGCGCCGCTCGGTGCCCTCCGCCTCAAGTGGGGCCATGGCAGCGGGCGAACGGACGGAGGAGCCGCTGGCGGAGCTCAGCCACTACGTGGTGGCACGGCCCATCTACAGCGAGGCGGGCTTCCAGGAGGAGAACGAGCGGCGGCCGCCTCTGCCGCCCACGCTCCGCGAGCGCGCACAAGCCGCCTTCAGGTGGGTAGCGACGCCCGCGGGGGGCTACGGCTACGGTGCCGTCGGGCGCTGGGAATAGGGCGCGTCGGGCCCGCGGGGTGAGGGGAGCTGGCGGCCGAGAGACGCGCCGCCCCGGCGCCCATAAACTCCACCTGCCGAGGAATAAAGTGGCCGAAACTACGCCAGTTTATGTGTAGACCAGTCTTGGCTTCCCTTCATACGGAAGCGCGTGGATGCAGCTGCCCATAGGGTGCCTCCTTCAGGAGACGGCACTTCTGACACCAGTGCATGTCCCATTGCTGTCTGGAAGACACGACTGTGCCAATCTCTGCCGTTTAAAATGTGTGTTATCCCCAGCATTCTGCCAGCTTGGAGCTGTTTGGAACTTACCAGTTGCAGCCCCGTGGAGTATGTTCAGCGCTTGTTTTCTTGCAGATGTTCAAGGAAAAGGGCATTTCAGGTTGCCAAGTCCTTTCTGCCCATCATGGAGTGGCTGCCCAACTACAGAGTGAAGGAGTGGCTGGTCAGCGATATCATCTCTGGGGTCAGCACTGGCCTTGTAGCCACCTTGCAAGGTAAAGCCAGCCTTTACGTCCACCCTCCCTTCTCCAGGACATCTCTCTAAGGGAGACAGCTGAACACAGGGGTGTTACGCAGATGGAATTACATATCTAAGACTTGTTATTTAATACTAGATATTGGGTTTTATTTTTCAATAAATAATTGATGGTTTCAGTGTATTCATTTTTTTTCTATGCTTGGCTAGAAGACTTAAATTTCCTTTGATGTGCTACCTTCAAGATGTATTTAACTTTTTTCCCCCAAGCCTTTTACTCAAGGGGTATTAATTTTGATATTTAAAATTTTAATTACATTGTGATAAATCAAACAGGTCATGTTGTGTTCCTTCTCTTTCTTCATTATCTGAGTCTATACCTTTCCAGCAGGTACCTACAGAAATCTATTTTTTTTCCCCAAAATAATGCAACCT
Organism: Dryobates pubescens; assembly: GCF_014839835.1. NCBI lineage: Eukaryota > Metazoa > Chordata > Aves > Piciformes > Picidae > Dryobates > Dryobates pubescens. The sequence goes on along the minus strand of NC_071657.1, from coordinate 106,742,510 downwards.
TGCTATCCTCGTTTTAAAATTTGGCTTCTAAGATTGTTCAGGTATCTGCAGGTAGCAACTTCCAAGGAGGTGACAGCATATTTACATTAAAAAAAAAAAAGATAAATTTGATGGATACTTAAGAGTGTGGCTTGCAATACTAGATTTTTCTTATTTTTTTATTCCATTTTTTAGGAAACCAAACAACAGAAAAGTGACATAAATAAACAGAAATGAATTAAAATAAGCTAGTTATTGAAGACAAATGGCAGCTGATAAGGTCCACGTTCAAAGACAAAACTAGCTATAACCCTGAAGTGTTCTAGCATATTAATTTATTGTGTCTCAATGGCACTCTTACACTATTTTCACAATGTTTCGGGTCTAAGGGATGTTAAGATAGCAATCAACTCAGGTTTTCCTTCAGTGGAAATTGAGTATTTGCACAAAGGGGCAGAGATTCACACTGGGAACAAAGAAAGGCATTTATGCATTTCTCATTAGGCACAAGTTTTCCCTACAGTGGTGTTCCTTTGAAGTGTGCTAGGGAGGCACAGACTGTCAGAAAAAAAACCCTACATTACAAACTCTGGTTCCAGGCAGAAAGTGACTTGAGGAGTAACAGAGTGGTTTGTCCACAGCTCCACAGGAAGTCTGTATTAGTTTAAAGTTCTCTGTTGACAGTAGTGCCACAGTTACAGGATTCCCCCACCTTTTTACAAAGAAGATAGATGGACTTTTCAATATGACTTAAAACAGCTATTGTGCACTTACTATCACCCCCTCATTTATTTTTTTCCAGAGTGGCCTGATTTTCTTTCTCACTGTTAGATTCCACTTGTAAAACTGGTATTTGAAATACCATGAAGGCTGAGAGGGGATCTTATTAACGTGTATAAATATTTGAGAGGTGGGTGTCAGGATGAAGGTACCATCTCTTTCGCTGGTGCTCAGTAATAGGATTATAATAATTTACAGCTATTGATACTATTGATGCCTGCAACTGATTTACAGACAGAGCACATTCTAAATTGTGTCTGAACAAAAGGAATAAATCTTATTGAAAGTCTGCTCTAGATAATGTAATATTTTGTGGAGATATTTAAACTCTGACATTTGTATGATCTGTCATTTCAGGTTTGGCATATGCTTTGCTGGTTGCAGTTCCTGTTGGATATGGTCTCTATTCTGCCTTTTTTCCCATCTTGACATACTTTTTCCTGGGAACATCAAGGCACATCTCAGTTGGTAACTGCATGTGTTCAAGTTACAGTGAACTATCTATTACAAAATGTTAATCCTTACTTCATATTTCATACAAGATAACTCTTTTCTGAACCAAATCTGGTTGTGCTGACTATTAATATTTCTGGACTTGGGGGACTTAAGGCTTACTTCTTCACTGTACAGGCAGTTGTGCATAATAGCTAATTTCAGTCATGCCCATGCATGCTTTTTGCTTACATTTATGCTGAAGTTTAAATCTTTGGCTATACTCAATTCAAGAAATTACAAGATCAAGGCCTCAGTAGGCAGTACGAACAGACATTTTGTCTAATGGCTAAAGCTCAAGATGGCTAAAACAGCTCTTTTAGTCTTCTCTACAAGCCTTCCTTGCTGCATCCTTTTTTGATCACTATGGACAATATCATCTTCTTGCCTGTCGCGAAGACCCAGAACCTGTGTGTCCACTCCAGCCTCGTTCTAGGCCCTCACATCAAGGCTATGGGTAAACCTTGTTGATTCTTGCTGAGTACTTTCTCTAAAATATGGAAGTTACTTCTTGTCACCTTGTACATCTAGAATTCATGCTACAGCTTGAAGTATATTTTTCTTCATTCTAACAAAATACAATCTTTCCTGGTTTGTGTCTACTAAGAATAGATCAGTTTGCCCTACCACAGCTTTGGCATGATACTGTACTTTTTCATCAACATTCTTTGCTGCATCAGATACCTCTCTATGTTTTCTGCACTTTGTTAGCCTCTTCCTACCTTACCTGCATGCTCACATTTGCTATCCAAATCTGAGATGTCACCTCTACTTGGGCGGACATTCCTACTTTCTACATTATCAAACACTCCTGTTTAAGGATTTCTCCAATACTCTAATTCATGAAGTGTCTTCTAAGGTACCTGTAAGGTATCTTTCTAGAAGACATTTCAAGACCTTTTCCTTTTCTCCATAATTTTAGTAAATAACTGCAACAAATATGATTACTATTAGGTTGTGTGTTGCTGTCACAATGATCTTTGTATCTTGCCCACAGTATAGTTTCAGTCATCTTTAGCCAATGTAACACCGCACTGCACTGCTGAAAGTTGTGGTCCCAGCCCATGGTGCATGTTCCTGCCATCTCTGTGGTGTGGCATTTCTAACCATGTGTTGGTCTGTATCAGCTGAAGACTAATGATGTAAATGAATACATAAACACTGCTTTCAGCTGGATTAGTGGTATTTTCTGTCTAATTGTGGTGCTGATACAAGAGGGATGGTTGGAACATGTTACCCCTTTTTGCCTTGGTACAGCCCTGAATTGGCTTAAGGACAGCATTAAACTGCACTTGTGTCTAGAACGCTGAGTTACTTAAGGAAAAAATTGTATCTTCGTGTCATGTTTGCAGTGCCTGTGGCTCCTGACCCCCTAATACTACTTCTGTATCCTAGTTAAAATACAAAATGGATTTTCTGATATAGAGTTTGTTTGTCTAGCCTGTAAACACTTCTTTTTTATGTATATTACACTTAATGTTTCTGTTTCTCCTTACAGGACCATTCCCTGTAGTCAGTTTGATGGTGGGATCTGTTGTATTGAGCATGGCCCCAGATGATAATTTTCTCATAGATGGCAGTAATGCTACAGGGACTAACGGTACTGGGACACTGATAGACACTGAATCCAGAGATGCACAGAGAGTGCTAATTGCTAGTACCCTCACATTTCTGGTTGGAATTTTGCAGGTAAAATAGTTGGCTTGAAGACACAAGGTTGATATTGCTTTAATTTTAATGGGAGATTATAAAGTATGGAAATACTTCTAGCATAGTAAAACACAAAATTAAAAGAAAGTCATCTCAAACTCTGAAGAACTTCTTTTGGGATTATTCTTCTTATCCTGGGCAGAGTCTGGGGGCACAGACAACAGAAGACTAGGCTTGTGATTGCAGACCAAGAGACCTGCATGCAACTAACCACTAATGGTGAATATCCTGAAGCATCCTTTCACGCATTTCTTCAGGTCTCATTTATTTCATTGGATTGCATGATTTTAAGCTATACTAGGCTGCAGTGGGGGAAGATGGTCCTAATACTCTGTATCAGGAAAGAGAAAAGAACAACGCACAAGAAATCACCAAATAAAAGAGTACTTTTTTGTTGTTGAGCAAGCTGTTATTCTTCATGATTTTTCCAGGTAATATTTGGAGCCCTTCAGATTGGTTTTATTGTGAGGTACCTTGCAGATCCACTAGTTGGGGGATTCACAACTGCAGCTGCTTTTCAAGTGCTTGTGTCACAACTGAAAATAGTCTTAAATGTTTCAACTAAAAACTATAATGGTGTCCTTTCTATAATATATGTAAGTATGACCTTCTAATCCATTTTGAATTTATTCCAGAATTTTTATGGAATTGTTTATCTTTTGCTTCCTTTTCATACAGGAATGGTTCATATATATATGGTGGTAAGTAGAGGACACTCATTTAGTTTTTACTCTCATGAATATCTGCAGCTGTTCATGTATAGCTGTGGGACTCGTAAGTAGCTGCTTTTGGGGTTCTCCAGATAGGAAGTCCAGTTGCCATCTTGAAATCCTTTTCAGGCAGAGCAGTTTTTCACAAAAAATTCAAACACCATTATCTAGCAAAACTGTTCTTGAGGTTGTCACTTCTGGAGTCTACTTTCCATCACACTCCTTGCTTTCTGGTTTATTGTGGAGGATGTTTCATCGTTTCTTAACACTGTCAGGTCATGCCAAAAAAGCTCACTGATTGCAAGCCTCTTTACTCTTAAGACAGCAGTTCATTCTTGGGCATCACTATCCATTCCACACTATAGCCATACTTGTGAATATCTAAAGAAGGATGTGGATTCCCACCCTGTATCCAGGTACCTACAGGTTAGCCAAGGGGAGGCTAAATGTTGCTGTCAACTCCATTTGTTTATCTGGAGAAAACTACCAAATGGAGAAATATCTTGGCCCGATTACAGAAATACTGAATTCCTAGAGGTCTGATTCAGAAATACTGAATTCCTAGAGGTCTCATACTACAGAATAATCTTCCCCAGGAAAATTACTGAAAGTTTTGTCACTGTTTTTGGCATGAAACTATTTAGGTTCATCATATTTTAGGTCTTTCATAGCACTTCACATTAGAATAACAGATTTCTAGAGGAGTCTGTTCTGGCTGAATAAAAGAGTATTCCAGGTTTTACATGCCAATTAAGGCAACCAGACTAGCAGAAATATCTTAGACATCTAGATTAGCAATAATAGGATGAATATAACTACAATGAGCAAGGTAAAAATTAGAAAAAAATACCTGGGGAACTATTTGAAACAAACAAACAAAAGTATTATGGGCCTTTTCGGAACTAATGAAAACTCCCTCAGAACATGGAAAATGAGATGAAATAAAATATCTAATAGACCTTAAAGCAGACCTGGCAGTGTAATGGACTCACTAATCCAGCTTTTTTTCCTATTTTTTTCTGTTTTAATTTTTTATGGTTTTGAAGGTTGGTAATTTTAGTAGAAAGTATTTTTGAAAAGTAGTTGAATGGTTTTCCAGCTCCTGCAAGCCTGAGCAGAATGCTGACTTTGTAGGTTAAAGTTCAGAGCTTCTGTGTTCTTACAGGTGAGCCAAGTCAATGTGCTTGCAGATGCGTGTAGAGAAAATTGTGATTTCTGGTCTGCTCAACCAGTGACTTGCTATGTCAGCTTCAGCAAGTTTTGGATTTGTTTCAGAAGTGGTGTTTAACAGACTGTGGCACTAAGCATCCACTGTTAGCAGGGCTTACAACCTGATGTTAGGAGGTTACTGTTCCTCTGTGAAGTGGGGCAGTGCGAGAGCTGGTGAGTGAGAACAGGATCCGTGGTAAGCAGTACAAAAACCAAGAAATGGTTTCAGTCATGCAAAGAAAGGCACCTGATTTAGTGTTTCAGGAAGGCTTCTTCTTTAGCTTAGAAAGTATAGCTGATTCAACACTTCATTTCAAAACCAGAATCTTTTCAGAATGGTAGCAGTGGTAGTGCTTTGGAAACTCCCCTTGCCTTTAAACTGACAGCTTAGTATTTGGTGAGCTAACCAGGATGCAAGAAGCCTGTTTCTGATTTTTTGTTTTTTTCCCTGACTCCAGAGGAGGGCTACAAAGTTGTTCCAAAGGCTGGAACACCTCAGCTGGGTATAGGCTGAGGGAGCTGGGGTTGTTCAATTTAGAGAAGACTCTGGGGGGATGTTATAGCTGCTTTGCAGTACCTGAAGGGATCCTTACAAGAACACTGGAGAGGTACTTTTAATAAGGGTGTCTAGCAGTAGGACAAGGGGGAATGGTTTTAAGCTGAGGGAGAGTAGGTTTAGACTGGATTTTAGGAACAAGATCTTCAGTAAGAGGGTGGTGAGGCTCTGGAATAGGCTGCCCAGGGAGATATTGGATGTCACCTCCCTGGGGGTGTTCAAGGCCAGGCAGGATGAGGCCTTGAGCAGCTGAGTCTTTGAGAGGCGTTCTGCCTGTGGCAGAGAGGTTGGAGTAGATGATCTCTAAGGTCTCTCCCAACCTAAGCCATTCTGTGATTTTCTACAAGATTGTTCTGTTAAAAGCTGCTTACACTTTTCATGGAAAAATTGAATTTTCCTGGAGACAGAGGACAAGTGAGAATTACCCTGGTGCCTAGGAAGAGGACAGAGGAGTATTTGTAGTTTTTCTGTAATCAGCCCTTCATGTTTTCTCTGTACACTCATTTGCAGTAAACAATAGGACTAAGGGCATGGCAAGGATAGAGAAGGGAACTGCTTCTTGCAGCCCAGTTGTGAGATCCCCCATTGAGGGACTGAACTCTGCTGAGAAGGTTAATGTACTGTAAGGTGAGGTTTAGTACTGCGTTTCTTCACAACCTGGCGGGACTCATGTATTCATAGTCAATCTCTGGATGTCATCAGTGGAAATAAGAAACATGTAATCCACAGAGCACATGTACTGGGCAGGTAGTGAAACAGAGTTTTGCCCATAGGTTTGCCAGTTGTCTTTTGAATAGAAAAACTAAGATCTCCCTTGCTATGTGTGCAAAGTGAAGAAGCTGTAGGTCTTTCTTTCCCCACTCCCAAGAACAGGTAGAGTTAGAACACAGGCAGGGGGTTAGCTCTTCTAGCTTAGTATCAATTTCCTAAGAATCAGGAAGCAGAGGCCCACCTGCTTTTTCAGTTATGTTCACCATTAGGTCTGTTCACTGATTCTGTAGCCTGTGTTATCCTCAGGCTCCTCCAGGCCTGAGCAAAGAAGTAATATGGCTTCCTCCAAAAACCTGTATATCTGGGTCTTCTCCTGAGTATTTTTACATCCTTTAAGTGGACATGGACACGATTTATGTTGTCATTTTTATTTTTCAGACTCTTATTGAAACGTTGGAAAAAATTGGTTCCACCAACATTGCAGATCTTGTTGCTGGGCTCCTCACCATTTTTGTCTGCGTGGTAATTAAAGAAGTAAACGATCGATTCAAACACAAGATACCTATTCCTATACCAATAGAAGTTATTGTGGTAAGCAAAGGAGCATAATAAAAGCTTAGATAAAATAGATGGGGCTAGCCACAGGAGCACAAGAACCCTTTTAAAGTATTTAAACTGTTGTTCTATTTTATTACAGACAATAGTAGCCACTGGCATTTCATATGCTGCTGACTTGGAAAAAAAGTACAATGCAGGCATTGTTAAAAGCATTCCAAGAGGGTGAGTAGCTTTGTTTTCTGGGAAGTAAGTGTTACTTGAATTGGATAAAAAAGGCAGTGGTAAGAGACAAGATATAAAAGAGATACAGAGAGTTGTAACCTGGGGTTTAGAACTCAGAGATGGAGATTTCCTGAGGTTTACTTCTCACTCTGCCAGTTAAACCATGTAAATATATTGCCTAGCTTTCCTTCATCTGCAAAATGGGCTTAGGAACATCTACCTGAGTCATGAAGTTCAGCTGAGAATGTGTAGCTTGATGCTTACAAGGTGAATATATGACTATGGAAAATGTAAAACAAAAAATAAAATAAAATAAATTCTTCATAGATTTAATTTCTGTAGACCTGAGTTATCCTATTGTGGTTCATATTCATGCCAAAACTGTTACCCAAATTAATCCTGTCACTTCCATAGTCATAGGAGCAAGGATATTCAGGATTACACTGGTAGAGACTTGCACTTAGAAGATTCAGGGCACTTCACAGTAGTAACCTTCACATTCCATTTGGTATTCAGGACTTGATTAATTAAAATTTGCGGAAGCACAGTAAGGGATAAAATGTTCCTGAGATCATCTGAAGAAATAAGTTAACAATAGTATGAAGTGTCATGAATATATTTATGTAATTCAGCATACTATTCAATACATCTTTTATTCAATGCTTAAAAAAATGTACTTTTTCACTTTGCTATCAGAAGGCTAAATCTCAGTCATGCTGAGAACAATGAGAGCTTTGTTGCTGACTAATAGCATCAGGATTTGGGATATGGTGAGCTAGATAAGCATGTTCTGTATGTCAGTGGGCTGTTTCCACCTTTTTATTAACTTGAAACATTACACTTCATATTATAAGCAACCCGTATGCCTCCACCTCAAACTCCTTGACAGTTCTAGCAAGAACAGAATTTGATCAATTTGATAACACTGCTGTGTTTTCTTAATGCTAGATTTTTGCCTCCTGAGCCTCCAGATGTCAGCCTGTTTTCCCAGATGATAGCAGCCTCCTTTTCCATTGCTATAGTTGCTTACGCTATTGCAGTATCTGTGGGAAAAGTATATGCAACTAAGTACAGCTATGCTATTGATGGAAACCAGGTACGTATAATCAAAACAGTGAAGTTTAGTTCTGTTTCATGTTGGCTTCTGTAGCCAAATGAAAGAAACATCATTCCCACACATTTTTCAGACTAAAGCTGAAATCTGACAGGAGGAATTTTTCAGCTATTGGAAAGACATAGCTCAAACGGCCATATATTACCTGGCAAATTCACATAGAGATGAGCTAGATGCAATCAGTCTTCAGTATGGACTTTTCAAAATAATGAATTCCTTCAGTATTGCTTTAGTGTCTTCACTAGCTCTGGTAAGGTAATTGAATCTAATCATTGTATAGAGGAATTTTCTGATGATGTCAAGGTGACATAGCCAGCTTTAGCAGCCTACTTCCCATTTCTACTTGTAAGGCATATTTTGAGGTGTGTTGGTACAGACTGGGACAGGGGCTGGGGAGGAGAGCAATGTCACGCTATGAAGCTGCTCTGGAAGGCCTTATTTAAGCCCAGGCCACGTGCAGAATTTGTATCACTTGTCAGTTAAGGCATGATCTTAATCCTATGGAATAAATTATTCTACTTCTCAGAATGACACCAGTTATATCAATATAAATATACTTGTAGTTCTATAGCTAAGTCTTACAGCTCCACACAAATGTCCACCAGAATATGAATGTACTTTTATAACTGTCCGCTCCAAATGACTGAATTGTTTTTACCCTTAGCTTCTAAAACCACATAGGTAGAATGGTACGTGAGCTATGCACCAGCAAGCTGTTAGAGAATTCCTGCAGTTGTTCAGTGTCTTCACCAGGGTTTCCCATGGCTTTCCCATGGGTGTGGGAGAAAAATGTCAGAAAGCTTCCTTGTCTTGCATCCATGCTGGTTTTGAATTTTATCCATTGGACATAAGAGAAAATAATCTGGAAACATTGATTTGCAGTATGCAACAAAATTGTACATGCTGATCACTTTATGATATAGAGTTCATACCTGGTAGCACTTTGCTTTGAAGTAGTCAAAAATGAATTGACTTTCAGTTTAATAAATCTGAATGAATCATACTTATTCCTGGAAGTGCTTTTTCCACTGTTCTGTTGACTATGCTTTTCAGCCAGCAATAATACACTTCAAAGATACTAATTAAATATTGTAGTAGTACAATTACTTTCTGTAAAAGCCAAGTGCCTGTACTATGCTATGAATTTTGCAGATAGCAAAGGTTAAGTGCAGCCATGAATGATGGGCAAATAGTTTGCTTAAATTGGAGAAGATAGAATAATATCATAAAAGCAGGTACTAAAATAATTTTGGAGGACAGGTAAATACTATTATCTACCAGTGTTTATTTTATCTTCACAGATTCATAGATAATTAAGACTTAAAAACACTAAGAACCTACTTCTAATATTTTCTGGCAGAGTGCAGCTGTTACACAGGAATAGGCATCAATCTTCTAGCTCTGTTCTGTTTAAGAATTACTTCAAAATCCTGCTGTTGCAATTGAAGGCTATTGGAGTTTTCCCTTTGGAGAAAAGTGAGAGTGTCAACATCAATCATAAGTTATATTTTTAAAAATTTGCAGACAGTGAAAAGCTGTTGTCAATGTGTCAGCTTGGTGAAAACAACGTTTCTGTCAATTATATGGGGTTGCTCCCAAACATCTCATTTGCCAGTGGAGGAAATGGTCCAGATTCCAGAATGTAAAGTTTCCAGGGTCCTTGTCGTTTGAGCAGAACAACCGTCATCAGTAGTCATCAGCATCTGTGACCCTGGGGCAAATTAACAAGAATGTTGTGTAGGACTGAGTGTGAGTTCATTTGGATGTTGAGTGGAAAACCTCTGGCTCAATAAACTAGAAGTTTTCATTGAAACTGTATTTTATTGCAAAGTTCCTGATTTGTTCTATTAATGATGCAATGCTTCATATTACTTAGAGGCTTGTTTAACCCAGACTGTTTCACTGATTAAAATTGTTTAGGTGATGATACTTGCAAGTTAAATTTTCACTAGCCCCATTTCTTGGTGCTGTTACACCAAATCCACGTCAGGGAGGTATACCAACTTCACTGTATTGGTTTCCAGACACAGGCAGTTACACTGGCACAAGAGGTATTTGTGCAATTATTGAACAGCTATTACTAATCCATACTCTACTCAATATATTGTGCTACCTACTTCACAAACTGCTGTAGATGCTTTTGTCATTCCCTATTGCAAAATCGTCTTTAGGCATCTGTATTTACAGCACCATCCAATTATCTTTCAGGAATTTATTGCCTTTGGGGTCAGCAACATTTTTTCAGGTGCCTTTTCTTGTTTTGTTGCAACTACTGCTCTTTCAAGGACTGCCGTCCAAGAAAGTACTGGTGGAAAGACTCAGGTAAGTGCCTCTTCTTACTAGTACTGTGCAAGGGCAAATTTAATCTTGTATAAGGCACAGCTTTCACAAGGGGATGAGACCTGTCCTAAAATGATTGTGTTGCTGGCACGTGGAAAGTTTGTGCTCTGGTAGTGAGTCATTTTTGTAGCTCTGCCAGAAGAGGGCAATCACGTTGTAACTGCTATCATGAGTTACAGTAGAGGTCAGAAATCCCTCAAGCCAAATTCCCCAGAATTCAGTTCCCAGTTGAGTGACTGAGTTTGTCACTGTAGGAATTAGTATGAGGGAGGAAATCCTTGTGCAGCTCCCAGGTACTGGCCTGAGCAGCCCTGCTAGTTGTCATTCGTCATCTGCCCATGTCCTGTCTTTCTCATGTTGAGTAAACTGCTGTTCTACAGAACTACAGCTTAGCAATTTTTAGCAGTGGAGAACTACAGGCTATCCAGCAGCCCTTTTTCCAGCTGACAGGCAGACTGCTCCTGTCATCTGTCTATGCAGTGTAAGTCCTCTAAGAGCTTTTACCTTGTGTGCAGTTGTTTACCTGCTTAATTGAATTTCCTCTGTGTTAGCTGAAGTGTATAATGATGGTCCACATACACCTAAACAGGATGGCATTTTGGCAGGTCTCCTTATTTCTAAAGAAATGCAATGTGCAACTACTTATGTTAAAAAATAAGATAAAGTCTTAAAATAATTTCCTGGAAACACTGTTCTTTGCAGGTTGCGGGTATAATCTCAGCTGGGATTGTTTTGATTTCCATTGTTGCCTTGGGGAAATTGCTAGAGCCCTTACAAAAGGTACTGTACTTGTCCTCTGCAGCACAGCCACCAGCACCAGTTTGAACCAAATGCTCAACTTTAATGGGCAGGATTAATAGCCCAGTTTGAGCTATCGTAACTGATATGACGTGAAGCTCTGGTTTATAGTGTAAGATGTTAAGCACTATCTTAATATGCATCTTTGCTTCTGAATAAAACTTTGTCATTGTTTTTCTTCACAGTCTGTGTTGGCAGCTGTAGTCATAGCTAACTTGAAAGGGATGTTCATGCAAGTGTTTGATGTTCCCCGTTTGTGGAGACAGAACAAAGTAGATGCTGTAAGTAACACCTGAGTATTTTTGTCTGGTTTTCTTTTTAACTTTTAATGCCAGCCAAGTTTCTCTTAACTACCACATGAAGAGAATTTTGTACAGTTGTCATTGGAAAACTTCTATATGCATCCTTAAAACGCAGGTGCCAGTTAAAAATTCCTCATTTTAGAGTCTAGCATAGTATTTTGCTTTATCTTCTTTATTTTCTGTACCCCATAGTACGGGTGCAAATCTGGGAATTCTTGTGCAGCGATGGGTCCTTCATAGCAATTCCCATAGTTTACAGCAATCTTGTGTTGAGATTACTTGAAAATCAGAACAAAGATGGCCTGTTTTCACCTTTATCATTCTGCTTTTACCTTTTGTACAGTTTAAATGGATAAGAAAAGCCAATATTTTCTTAATTCATATGCATATATTTATGTTATTATCACATTAGCATCCCATTTGCCTGGATAATCTCAGGTAGCCTTAAAAAATGTTTTGGTTTTTTGTTGTAGCAAGACTAATCCAAACTAGAACGTGGGTTCATTTGGCACGCCGAAGGATATATGAACAGGCTTTTCATGCAAAGCACTTTAACTGTATCTCATGGTACTTGCTCATATCTCCCACTGTGTGGGAGCTTTCACTGTGGCTGTTAGGACAGGAAAAGGTTTCATGCAAAGTATTTCCTCCATACAGTCCTTATTATACACAGATTTTATAATATGTGTGTGGGCAGTACCTGTCTTAAACACATTTGAAATTATTTAATCAGTCATTTAGGAGTCTTCTTTACAGGTTAAAGATTCTACTGCTTTCATCGAGAACTGTGGGCACTCAACTTTTTGCATGATTGATTCCACTAATGTTCTGCCTGGGCAGTGATGCAGAGAGGAACTGGGTAGTCCACTTCAGTTCTTCTGCCTGAATATTCGAGTGGAGACTTTAGAGAGTGCCGTCAACCTGTTAATACGAAATACCCTCCTTGGGAGAGTTCTGAGTTGTAGATATCGCTGGAGAGACCCCTTCCCTCTCTATATGTCTGCAGGTGGAGCATCTTACAGTATTTTACATATTGGGAAACTCTTTGCAATTTCTAAAGAAAGATTAACAAAGACCACCACACTCAGAAAGAAGAACATGCAATGGTTACCCACATCCTCTTTAATGTCACCAAAGTAACTTCATCCATGAAAAGTGTTGTTATGTTAAAAAAAATTATTTCAAAAAAAGCTGTGTATGCCTAATAACATAGTGATAGAAGCATCTTGAAGGAAGTCAGGTAATTGTCAGTATGCTATGGACATCTCTAAAGTGAAATTCTTCTGCTAATCACATTGTCTGGTCTAGTGATTGTTTAGCTTGAGCAGGAGTTACACATTATAGTGAAGAGACTTTACATTTATTATTTTCTCTCCAGATGATCTGGGTTTTTACCTGTGTAGCATCCATCATTCTGGGACTTGATTTGGGATTACTTGCTGGCCTTTTATTTGGATTGCTGACAGTTGTGCTGAGAGTTCAGTTGTAAGTAACACAGGATCAGAAATAATTGTAAGTGTTATAACATGAGAAAGGAAGAAATTATGGTGAAAAGCAAGCTGATTTGTGGTAGAAAATCTACTTGGGTTTACAAAAATTTTGAAATGGAAAAAATCTCTTAAAAACACAACCCACTGTGTGCTATCATTTAATTACACTGATAAAATAGAAGCTTCGTTGTTCTATCATAATTTATTGATATCCTGCTGGGTACTCTGGTGATACTTGTCCAGTACTGATACGTGCTGTTTATGCACCCATATAGCTACATAGATATAGATATAGATATAGATATAGATATAGATATAGATATAGATATAGATATAGATATAGATATAGATACCTCCATATAGTTCTGGAAAGGAGCAGGAACATTCCAAGTCAGATATACAAGTCAAATATAAAAAGATGTATGAATGGCATCTGCAATTAATTGATCAGTATAGAAACTCTTGTCATACTTACTGCTTATACAAAATAGTGTATGCCTGTGAAAGAAGAGGATCAGGATAGACAAAATTTTGTGCTTCGAGCCAATTATTGCTGCTCAAAGACTATATGGTAGTGGATGCTGAGAAAAGGTGACTTTACAGAAGCTTGTTTGTCCACCTTGTTACTTTTAATTGATATTTTCTCTGAAAGTAAAACATGATACTGTTCCTTCAGCCTAGAGTCCAGAGATTATGGTTGCTAGCAATACCAGTGAATAGTTTCACTGTCAGCAAATGCATAAAACCACAGAATATTAGATTATAAAAATTGGAGATTGAAGATCCTGAGCAGAGATTCCCAATTTCAAGTCAGTTTTGTGAAATCAAAAGATAAAACAGAGATTAGGCTTTACAAACTTCAAAACTATTTGCTTTAACTGTTAAAAGTATATATGGAGACTGCAAAATATTTTGGCTTTGCTATTGGCTGAAATAAAGATTTAAATGGTTGGACAAAAAGTTTCAAGCAATCTGAAAAGCATGTTAATGTATTGTTTCAGTTGATTTGAAACAAAAAAAAAGTGATTAATTTCTTCTAGAGTGAAAAACTGGTTTTGCTTTCAAATCAAACTAGTCTGCTTGTAAAACATTTTCCTGGTTTGGGGAACAAATAGAACAAGTTATTAATTTAGCTTTACATAAAAATGGTGCAGCAAGTAGGCTGAGACCAAAGTACCTTGTCTTTAGAAATGACCATTCACTACAAACTGCTAAAAGGTGCTTGCTAAATGACACAAAACTGATGCAACACTTCTACAGCGAGGCTGTTTGGCTGAACAGAGCAGACTACAAGAGTCTATGACAGTTAGTATGTATCAATCTTTTTGATTCTGCAAATGCCCAAGTATGATGTTTATCTTAACTGTCTTGTCTTTTTGTTTCTGTTAGTCCTTCATGGGGTGGCTTTGGAAACATTCCTGGCACAGACATCTACAAGAAGGTCAAGGACTACCAAAATGTAAGTAATTGCTGAGCTGTTTCCCTTCAGCCTTCAAGGCAGTGTTAAGACAGTTGTGCCTTGCATGTTGTGGACAACCTGAATTTGGAAGTGGTGTGCTCAAAGATAACAAGTTTCAGTATTGAATTCCTTATCTTGATGGTTGGTCCATATTGCATGCTGGGGATCTAAGCTTATAGAATACAAATCATCTCAATTATCAGCAAAGATACAGCATTTTTTTTTGTGAATTAGGCAAGTTGCTGAACTGTTGAAAGAGTTAAATTGCTTTTTATTAGCCATAATGTGGTTGCTGTAGCTAAACCTGACATTCTTTGGCAACAGGTTATAGAACCAGAAGGTGTGAAGATTCTCAAGTTTTCAAGTCCAATTTTTTATGCTAACATTGATGGACTAAAAAGCAGCCTCAAATCCACAGTAAGTGATATGTGATGATAATGGATGCTTAACTGTCTTTAAGATTTCCTCAGAATTATATCTAGGTAAAGTAAAAACGATTGTGACCATTTTTCTGTAGGTGGGATTTGATGCAGTCAAGGTATATAATAAGAGGCTCAAAGCACTGAGGAAGATACAAAAGCTAATCAAGAAGGGGAAATTGAAAGCTACAAAGGTAAACGTGGAGGTTTTTTTTGTTCTCCTTTTTTTTTTCTTTCTATTCTTAATCAAAGGATTACTTTTAGGACTTACTACTTTGGATTTACTTATGAGTTCCTCTGTATTCATCTTTAAAATAAAGATGGATAAACAACCTGGCAGGCCAGGCGCCTGGGAACATCAGACCTGGCAGGGAACGGAGTAATCAGCCTGGCACCCAGGAAACTTGAGGCTTATAGGGAGGGGAGGAAGAAATGGGTTTGGTTTGTCTACTTGGTTCACAGGACCTCTCAGGCCTGAGAAAAAGGGGAAAGGAAACAAATACATGACCTTCTTGATCACAGAGAATGGCTGCTTGCCTTATAAAATGACATTAATTATGCTAACCACATTACCTGGGGTCGGGTTTAGGGGGTACTGATCACTATTATAATTCTTGTTCATTCCTGACACAGAAGTTATCACAGGAAAGTATTTCCTGTAACAAAAAAACATTCTCCACAATTACATGCTACGTCCCTTATATTATCTGCACATTAGAATGGTATCATCAGTGAGCCTGGTATTAATAATGAAGTTTTTGAGACTGATGAGGAGCCTGAAGACAATGAATTTCCCACCAAAGAAGTAGAGATCCAAGTGGACTGGAATTCAGAACTCCCATTCAAAGTAAACATACCCAAGGTGCCCATCCACAGTCTCATTCTTGATTTTGGAGCAGTAACCTTCTTGGATATCGTAGCTGTGAGATCAATAAAAACGGTAAGAACACTTTTTTTCTGGTGTTACATGAATATGTAACTAGTCCATAGTATGTAAATCAAGACCTGTTGACTGAAGTTAATTTCTGAGTTAAAGTCTGTTGTTGAAAAATTTACACAGCAAGAGGTAGAATTTTGGGGTGTGCATATTTTAGGTGGGGGGGAAAAAGCATTTAAAGAACAATATGAAAGTTGCATGGTCAAGTAATTTAAAATTAGAATGCAAAATGTGGTCCCCTTGTATGCATGTGTTATGAAACAGCTACATATATTCTTTCCACATGCATACTGCTTTAATCTGGACATAGGATGATGTTCAGTCAACACAGAGGTAGTAAAAAACTCATCTTACTATCACTTCAGTCTTTAGCCACAATATTGATTATTTATTCATTCCATATTCTTTAGATTATGAAGGAAGGAAGTGTGATTAATTTCCTCACAGGGTTTTCTCTGGCTAATATCAGAGAATTCCATCAATATTCATTGATGCATCTTCGAACATTACACTACGTAATAAGGAGATAATACTCCTAGTTTAGGGAGAACAAAATGAAGACATTTTTATGGTGCCCCTTTACATGTGTGAAGGACCTGACTCTTCAGTCCTTAAGTCTTTTATGAAACTTGATATGTTCAGGTTGTTGCTTTCACTAACTTCATTTTGCTGTTGGGACTTCGTAGCCTACCTTTGAGCCGTATCTTAGACTGCCAAGATTCTAGTTTATCACTGAACATATGGGGATGGAATTAGCAGTCACCTCTGAAAATAACATGATAAGAAGTGCCTGCCACTAGGGAGCCAGGGAGTCTAGTCTCCCACCTTTTAACTAACTGAAATGAAATAAAAAAATAGCTCTGTGCTTTGCTTCGGCATTCTGCCTAGTCCTAGTTTCAATTCAGTTCTGGCTTTTGACACAATGGAGATACTGGGTCTGCAGACATGCCTCCCTCTTTCCATATGCAGCTTTTTTTTCCCAAGAGTAAGTCCATCCAGAACACTGCATGAAGGAAAAAATCTGTGTGGAAAAAAAACATGTGCCAATGAAAGATTTTATCATATTACACACATATGAGGAGAAATGAGGCTTGCTCAGAGCCATGTTGTTTTCACTTGAAGAGGATTTTCACCTGGGGAGGAACAACACCATGTACTAGTACAATTAGGGGTGCACCTGCTTGAAAACAGCAACTTGGAGTCCTCGTGGACAGTAAGTTATCCATGGCACGGCACGGCACTGTGCCCTTGTGGCCAAGAAGGCCAATGATAATCCTGAAGAGTTTGTCGAGTGGGTCAAAGGAGGATTTCCTTCCCCTCTACTCTGCCCTGGTGAGACCACATCTGGAGTATTGTGTCCAGTTCTGGGCTCCCCAGCTCAAGAGGCATAGGACAGGGAAATACTAGAGTGTTCAACAGAAGGCTGCGAGGATGGTTAAGGGACTGGAACATCTGTCTGATGAAGAAAAGCTGAGACACCTGAGGCTGTTTAACCTGGAGAAGACTGAGAGGGTAACTTAGTAACATTTACAAATAGCTGAAAGGTAGGTGTCAAAAAGAAGGGGCCAGTCTCTCTTCAGTAGTGTCCTGTGATGGGACAAAGAGCAGAGTGTTGGAACTGACCCACCAGCTGAGTTAAACCACAACGGTAAAAAATGGAACATGGGAACTTTCACCTCAACATGAGGAAAAACTTTTCTACTGTGAGGGTGATGGAGCACTGGAACAGGCTGCCCTGAAAGGTTGTGGAGTCTCCTTCTCTGGAGACTTTCCAAACCCTCCTGGACACATTCCTATGTGGCCTGCCCTAGGTAATTCTGCTTTGGCAGGGAGGTTGGATTAGGTCTTTCATGGTCCCTTCCAAACCTTATGATTCTGTGACATGATTGTTCATATTATGAGAACAGAATGAGAACCTTAATAGGCAGCAGTGTTTGTATGTGTAAAATGATAATTCTGCTTACATAGTTGAAGACAGACCAGCTCAGCAACCAGGTACTTAACTACTGGATCTTTAAGTACAGCAAGATACAGCAGTTCCTTATTTATGATGAATAAACAACACATACAATTTGGAATAAAGACACTCAGAAATAAATTAAGTGTGTGCCTATACATTACATATATAGACATGGATGCACAATTGTATTTTCTCCTTACAGACCTTATTTATGTCTTTGTTTGAAAACTTCTTTTTTTTTCAGATAATTAGAGAGTTTGAGAGAATTGATGTGAGAGTGTACTTTGCTTCATATCAAGGTAAACATCCAAATACTTCTGCTACTGCTCATGCAAATAACAAAGCAAAGACAAGAAGGGATGAGATCTCTATATGTGTCTATGGGAGCATTTGTTCTAAGAAAAATGTGATAACCATGTGATAACCACTCTGATGACCATGGTGGGCTGCAGTGGGACACAAAGAATGCTGGGGTTCAAATAAAATATGGAAAGTAAAAGCCAAGACAAAGCTATGATTGATTGATTGATTGATTGATTGATCAATTTGGCTGTACGTTTGATTTCTGATAGCTACAACCATGTATTTTTACATTTATTTCTTAAATTCAGATTGTAAATAACATGTTATGACTTTCTTTTATTCAGACAACCTTATATCTCAACTGGAACAGAGTGCCTTCTTTGATGATACTGTCAGAAAAGATATATTCTTCTTGACTGTCCATGATGCTGTGCTCTATATAAGGAATCAAATGACATACAATGACAACCAGGACCCCATCTTTGAGAAGGTAGAGCTATCCAGCAGTACATTTCCCTTTCCTCTGTCATGTAGCATTCATTCTTGCAATTTCCATCGCAGCATGGTACATTCAGAGGTTAGCATACTGACAAAGCCATGCTGCAGTTTAGAGATTGATTCTGCCTGTGTAAAAGCCTTGACTAGTTACATAAGGACTCTCTGCTGAACTGAAGCATCAGATTTGTCAAAGAACAGACTCTTTTGAGTTGTGAAAGTTATATTAAGGTCCTTCAGAGTAATAAAACAATTTCAATGATACAATGTGTAACTCATCATGTTTCTTAATTTCTTTTTATGAAGATTTCACTCATGCAGGATTCTAAAGAACCCATAGAATTCACAGAAACAAACCATCCCGATGATGAATTTGATGTTCAGGAAGAGGTAAACACTTTAGAACTGAATGTGTCTTATTACTTACAGAATACTGCTAGCACAGTGGATGAACTGAGCCTTCAACATCCATAATAAATCCTTTTCCTTCTCCATGATTAAATGCTTTCCTTGGGCACTTGGATGTCAGTGCTTAGTGGAAGTCAAGGTTTTTTTGAGATGTGGTAGATTGTACATGCACAAGCATCTCCTGATCTCTGTTTCTTTAGGACTACTTTTGCCTTATAGAGGTATGAGTTAGATGCCTAGTTTAATTGCCTAAAACTTGGTGGGGTTTGAGGCACACTCCTCATTACAACACAGCAGCATCTTCTTGCCAAGTCTAAACATTTTGCAGTAAACTGTAGCAAGGTAGTGTACTGAATGTAACTAACATGCAACAAAGCAAGTCCATTAATCAATACCACAGCATTTTGTACTGAAGTAGCACTTACTGCTTTAATAACAGTGCATCACACAGTTCACTTACTCAGAAAATAGGAGATCGGCCTAACTGCCATTTTATTGTCCAAAATGAATTAAATTAGTGATGCATCAACACCTTTGAAGTATTACAACATCCATGTAGGTAAAAGCATGATTATTATGTGCCCTTCTTGTTGTGGTACTAGTCAGAACTCTGTTTTTACTTGCCTCTCTAAAATGGAGTAGTGCCCTGTGCTCCTCTGGAGTCTGTGCTCCAGCCACAGGAATGCTGTGACCCTTCTCTCTGTCATGCTTTAACAAAATGCTGTATCAAGGTTGCTGCTTGTGGGAGATGTAGATGTCCCTAGAGAGGAGTCAGTAAGAGGAGGTTGTGGGTGAGGAGAGGTTCTTAGCATCACCCTGCGTTGTAGTTTCTACCATAGTATGATGCCCTATAGGAAAAGGTAAGGTTAGCTGGGAAAACATATTCATGAGAGGAGAATCTGAGACCCTAAGCAAAAGCCTCTCATACTTCATCAAGGCTTGGTAAATAGATTGTGATATTTACTATTCCTGATGAACCCAGTCCTTTTGTAGTTGATATTATTGGAAGAGACCAAGCTATTGGCAAAAGCAAGCCAAGAAGATCTAAATTTTATTTCTATTCACAGGATTGCTTAGATATTTGTATTACTGTAAATTAGAAAATAAGCTAGACACAAAACTACCCATCCAAGGTCAAAGAGTATTCTGACAGGCTTCTGTCCTCCACCTTCGTAGTCAAACTTTGAAGGCGAGAGCTAAGAACCAATGCAGATTGAAGTCAGAGGGTAGCTGCCTCAGCACACATACTTTCTCTGAACTTTCTCTGGGGCCAGGTTGAATTTGATAGTTTTTAGTTAACAGATACACAGACATTTTATATTCTCAAGAATTGTGTACTCAGAACTAACCATGGCCTGTTTCTCTCCACCTTTTCAAAACCATTTCACTAGGCTATGCGCAGACTTGCTTCATGAAGATGGACTGCTGGTGCTGTCCCATCTGTGAACTCAACAATATTTATGCACCAGTACTATATAAGCATTTTCTGGAATGAAACAAATCTTTGCACTTGAGGAAAACTCTGATTGTTTGTCTGAATGATGCAGATCTCTAGAAATCTCTAAATTTTAGTTAACGTTATCCTGCAAATATTCTGGACTTTGATTCAGCAAGCACTTTCTGATGCAATACACTGATTTAAAAAGATCAGAAGATTGTTACAAAAGATGTATTCAGTTATGGGACTATTGAAGCAGAAGGTGTATTACACTGCTTTATCAGTGTATACAGGATGAAAAGTTGCTTTATAGTCTGCCCAGGAGAGTGGAAGAGACCAAAATCTTTGGATGGCAACCCTTTTTTTTCCAGTCTGTATTTGTAGTGAGTGGGCAGGAGTAGTAGGTAGCCAAGGCTATGCAATTCTTCAACACTAGTGTAAGTGTACATGCCGAAAAGTCTTAGATAGTGTGTCCTGACTGGTTTTTACCAAGCAATTACTTAAATTGCTCCAGGCTGTTAGATAACTGAAATGGGTGACAGGTGAAACAGTCACATGAACAGCAAATACTGAGCCTTCAATAGGATGAATTTCAGTAGAAAAGGCCCTTGGATATGGGTTCATTAGTTCTCTACTAATCCCACTGTAGCAAACGATGCACTACTATTAATGATCATCCCTTAAATGACACACAGAAGATTATTTTGTCTAGGGTACATACCTTTCATCAAGAGTTATAACATTGCATAAATTATATTAACAATAACATTAGCCTCCAAATACATAATGAAACCTATAGAGCAGGCTGCTACTGAGTACAAGGAAGTAATTCAGAATGTGACCTACTATAGAGGTTTGGGTTGGTTTTTTGGGTTTTGTTTGGTTGGTTTGTTTTGTTGGTTTTGTGGGTTGTTTTTGTTTGTTTGTTTGTTTTAAATGGAATATAGGAGTTTATTTAGTTTAATTAGTAGTTATATTTTTATATATAATAATTTTTCTTCTAATATTCTACAACAGACTGCTGCTGTTCTTTTACATTTGACAGTCCAAAAAATAAAGGATTTGACCTAAAGCAAGACTTTAATCCTTACTTTAGGACTATATAAAATAGATAGGAAATCACTGTTCTTACATTCCATGATGAGGAAATGTGTTTTGGTGGAGAATGGACTTGTGCCTTAAATTTTTTAGCACTACACTGATTTCTTTTAATGGGAAAAAATCCATGGTGGTGGAACAGACAGTAACAAAAGTGTAAGAATGTCCAAGTATAAAATACCCTAAAGCTTCACAGTGTGGGATAATTAGCTTCAGTATGTTCACATATGTAAGTCTCATTATTTGATTACATCAAAGAAATTTTCCTGTATCATGCTGCACAGAGTTTTTTGCTGCAAGTAATGTCAGTGGAAAATCTCAGGTGAAAAGCTAAGCACTGAATTGCGCTGCCCTAAAGACCTGAATGAACTCCATCAAAACCGGTGGAAAAAATCCTGTAACCTACAGTCAGTTGGACAGTATCTTACACAGTAGGTAGCAGCACCAGACTGAGTTTTTTTTCTCCGATTAAGGCAAAAACTTCATTCCTTATGATAGTCAGTGAAGTTTCTCATTTCAGATGCAATATAGGCTTGAGCCAAGCCAGCAAAACTACAGAGCTGTATTTACAAACAGCCATGTGCCATTTGTATGCTAGACTGGCACCTCCACAAGGTGAGAATGAGGCATGTGTTTAATCAGCAAGTCAGGCTTATCTGCGCCCCCTCAGACAAAAGCATTAATTTCAATTTATGCTAAGGCTTAAGCTCAGGCTGTGGTCTGACGATTCATGCTTTTAGTGTTGTCCTCAGTTCTCTGTCATTTGCCAGCCTCATGCAGGAGGTTGGCACCCACGTTACTGACAACTTTCCTATCAGGCCAAGGCCCCAGCTTATATTAATCTGAATATAAGGCACTGTTGCAAGTAACTTGCTTCTCAGAAGCTGTATTGTTTTTCTAAAGTGGATGTGCCTTTCATGTAAAAAGTAAAATATTCTACCTAGGACTGATAAGTGAGCAGTAAGCTAATTTTTATGCGTAACACATACTGTGGAAAAGATGGTATAAAAATGACAGCAGTGCAATTAATTTTTTCCTCAAAAGAACATCTGCACTGTGAAGTTTGAGTTTCTAACTTGACAGAAATGTGGGCTTTCATTTATTTTTTTACTTTTTCTAATTCTTGCCCATGCAGATACTTAGAAAAAGCGATTGAACATTCAACAGGCTCCCAGTTTCCTTCCTCAATGATGTTTAATTAATTCTGATAAAATATGATGCAATGCACTGATTTTTGGCTCTCATATTTCTTCAAGACGTGGTTGTATTTGTCCTTAAATGAGTATAAAATACACAATTTTTCCAGAATGAAAAAAAAACCAAACAAAACAACCACACAAAGCCTGCATCTACACAGATCAGTAAGAGGCAACATGCAGAAGGCATTCAGATACTTTTCTCAGTCTATCAGGGGCTATGTGCTTCTTAAATTTATAAGGATCCATCACAATGAAGGATACCAAAATAATGGCTTTTGTGATGAAACTAGATTCTCTACAATTTTGTACTAACTCAAACATCCAGAAGTAATGCAACTAGATGTGCTTTTTCCAGTAGAATGAAGAGGTGGTATTTTTGTATGTATTTTGAGTATTTTCATGTCTTTGAATGCCAGGTATTAAATCTGGACCTGCATTTTAAGTTTTGTACCCTTTTAAAAAGCTGCATGTTAAAAATAAATGTATCCATTAACAAAAAAATAAAGTTGTGCATACATGCTCCATTCAGCTGCGTGTTTAAGGGTTTTTTCAACGCTTCTCTTTGTGCATTCTTATTATGAATAAAGCTGATTATGCAGGGATTAGTGTAACAGTTCCTTGTTTGAGGAACTACACAGACAAAAGGGAAAACCAGTTCTGTCTGCCTTGTACCAATAAGGGAAGAAACATTAGGCTGAAATAGCTTTTAAATGTTATGGCTATAAAATGAGACATTATCTATAGAGATATAGGATCCTAATCCTGGAGAGTTATAGTGAGACAATCACTAATCTAAAGTGTGTGGAGTTGCCCATACTATGGGATTGTGGGAGGACTTGATTGCTTGAGGCCAATTGCAACCCTACAGCCTGTGATTTCATTGTATTTCTATTTCTTCCTCTTTTATCGGTGCCACAGAAGCATTCTTTATTATAATGACGGTATTCCACTGAATTACATAGAATTTACAAAATACTAAGTTTATGGAAACTAAACAAAGTAGCCTGACGGTCTATTGCTTCAGCTTCTGTTGCTGTGAAGATTTAGGAGGCACTAGAGCTTCACTTCACGGTTCCATCAAAGTATTGGCAATTCCATAGCCGAAACTGTCAGGCAGTTCGCCGCTAGTCTTCCCTGCAGCAGCTCCATGACCTTCCAAAGCCCAGCCACCCAGGCGACGACGCTTGTAAATTGCGCATACAGTTTCGGGAAGCGGTTCCCAGCGGGGCAGAAGTTCCCGGAGCCCGGGACGGGCCCGGAGAGGAAGGCACAAGGTAGTTGCTAGCGCCGGCGAGAACCGCAGGGCCTGAACAGAGCGCTCGGAGGCTCCACACCTCTTCGGGTCGCCGAGCAGTGCCCAGAAAGGCGCGGCCACCCCGCGGCTCTCAATACAATAGCACCCAAAGCCAACGCCGCCATCTGCGCAGGCGGAAGGGAGAGCAGGCGCCGCACATGTGGCACTACAGACCCCAGAGGGCACCGCTCCGCCAGCGGCCATCCCAGCAGGCACTGCGGAGCGGCCACGCCTTCCTCCCCGGCCTCGCCGCAGAGCCTGTCGGGAGTGAGGTTCTTGCCGCGGAGCAGAGCCATGCTGCTCTCCCGAGTTCTCTCGTGGGCTCTGTCATGCCCTCGCTGTGTTGCAGTAGAGTGGCCGCTCCACAAGGGCACAGCGAGCGCAGCACGGCAAACACTTCCATCCCTGCGCAGTTTTTTCACTCCCCTCCCCGCCCGTCTCCCATCCGCTTCCGTTTTCGGCCGCACCCTTCCGCTCCCACAGTGCCCCGCGCCAAATCATGGACCACAATGGTGAGGAGGGGAGAGGCAGGGAGACCCATTTATTCCCTTCCCCACCTGGGCCCACTCCGTGCTACCGAGCGTGGAGAGGCCGCGCGCGGGGCTGCCGGGTGAGGGGAGGCTCCAGGGTAGCAGCGGGATGTGGCCTGGCGCCCGGTGACGCCGGCGGGGGGCCTAGGTTCCCCGTGGTTTCTCGCGGCCCGCGCGGCGGGGCCTGGTCTCTTCCCTGAGAGCCGGGCTCGCGGTCCGCTGCTCCCCACCCCCGACCACTGTCCGCCCTCTTAACGGTCGCGCCCGGCGGCCCCGCCTCCACGCCCCTAGAACGTATTCGCTTAGTCCTGCTTCCCACCCGAGCAGGGCTCAGCCGCCGGTTGAAGGGCCGCTCCGGCTCTGGAGACCCTCTTTCTGTCCTGAAGCTGTGGAGCGCGGAGGAGAGCTGACGCAGCGTCAGGCGCGGCCGCTGCCGGCTGTGGTTGCGCGCTCTCGGGGTGGACAGGCGGTCTGTGACGAACAGTCCGGTGTGCACCCGTTGGCCTGCAGCAGGTGGAGGCAGCTTGTCACATTTCGGAGGTGCCAGCGAGGCGGTTGTTTGCCTGCTGCGTTTCCTTGATCATCGGTATCGATGATAAGTTCTCTAGTTCGGTAGTTGTGCTTTGCGGAGGAAACCGACGTTATTAGATTTGGTTCTGTAGCTTTGCTGGTCATCTTGCTTGTGTAGTCTAAATAATAGCTGAATTGACATGGTTTTGGTTGGGTGCTTGGTTTTTGTTTGCTTTCCCCCCACCCCCCGATTTTTTTTTTTTGTTGTTTTTCTTCTCTGCCTCTTAGTAAAGATTGCATTTTATATATACATATATAGTATAGGATTTGAGCTGTGTTCATGAATTTAAAAGCCCTGATGTGCAAAATAAAACTTAACGTTGTTGAAGGCGACAGTTCAGGGTCGTGTAGCATCTCTAATTAGACCTTTTCTAAATACCCCTAACAGTTTTTGTGTGTTTTTTCATATTTCTTTCTGCACGTAATCCTGCTAGTTCTGACTGCAGGCTGGAATTCTTTATCCTTCCATGATGCATGAATGACTAATAAATTTGCTAGTTTGGATTACTTGAGCAACTGATTTCTAGCTTGCAATGCTGTATGGAAGAAAAGTGTGATTACGTGTTTGTTTCATATTAGGAGGTCAATGGGCTAAATAATACACAAGTTGGTTGTTTGGGGGGTTTTAAATTTGTTTGTTATCCCAGTTTCCAAATAGACTTTTTTTTTTTTTTTTTTTTTTTTTCTGGTCTGTGTTGTTAAGTTCTTCTGTATTCTAGTAGAAAATGGAATTTCCCAACAAGTAGAAAATAGATAGCTTTGGTGTTATTAGTTCTGATGTTCTGGTCCAGCAATCTCTGGGGAGCCCTGCTGTCATAGTATGTTTACTGGGTTATCTCTTTAACCAGTAGGACAGCCTAAACCAAAGGAAAAAAAATTGAAGGAAAGTAAACCCAGGCTTTGTTGATACTGCCTTTTAGAATGAAACATGTCAAGTGCAGTGCTATGTGAAATAAATACATTTGATCTGTTAGAGGAATTGAAGGGCTTCTGATTTTGAGGCAAAGTGACTGTCAGGGCACAGTCACAAATTGAAACTTTGACACAGTTCCTAGTTTCGCTGGTAACTGCTGAATAACTTAGAGCAATCCCTTTTATCCTTTTCTTCCTTGTTTTTTCTTTCTACTTGTTGTGTGAGGTTGTTGTAGACTTTGAATGACAGTAATTTTTGAGGCATTGTACAGAGTTACACTAATGGAGCCCTAATTTTAGTGTCCCGATGCTGTAATCTCCCGGGGCTGCAGCCAGGGCTGCTGTACCATGTCAAGAAGAATGGCAGGACTTGCACTGTAACAGTTTGTGGTAGGCACATCTTTTTGAGGATGATCTAGTCCTGTTTGAAATGCCTGTCAAAGGTGTTTCATTTAATTTTCAATGAAAGTGAGCTGGGTGGATTCGTGAAGGACATAACCTTATTTTTCTATGAGATGCTATGCAGTGGTTTAAGGTAGACTCTGCCGTAGATCGGGGTGCTACTCCCTTCATTGGTGTTGCTTGTTGCACTATCCCCTCTAGATTATCTCCTGGAGCCTGAATCTACTGATACGTGTGTTCGGCTATTTCTTGCTTTCTTTGTCCTGGTACTCAGATTTAAATCTGGTTAAAAAGATTTCTGTATATAGTGGGGAACAAAAATTTCCAGTTTAGCAAGGCTGCTACTACATGCTCTTAAGTACTGATACTTTTTGTGATGCTTTATGCTAAACTTCTGAGTGATTTGTGAAGATACTTAGTTAACATAAGAACTAGTTTCCTTCCAAGTGTAATAGTCAGCTTCCATAAATTGTAATGATGTTACAAGAAATTCTATGTTTTCAAAGTTGTATGAAGACTTAACTGTTCAGTACTATTCACACTGTGAGAGGAACTAGACAAATATTTTCCCTGGAGAAATGACACGCTAGCTAACTTTTTAATATAGCTCTTTTTATTTGTTTCTTTTTTTTTCATCAGAAGTGAAACCCCTGAAATCATAGATGTCCCAAATACAGTTTTGTGACTTGTCTTCTACAAGAAATTGTTTCTTAAAATATTTTATATTCTGGTGATTAAACTTTGGTACATTGCATGAGTCTTAAATAAACTTTTTAAACCCCCCCATTTTTCTTAAAATGCTTCTGTTAATATTTAGCCTCTTTAGAAATTACTAGATAACTGACAAATTATGTAAACCTCTTTTTATTTCATAGATAATGATTTGCAAGGAACAAATAGTTCAGCATCTTTGGGTGGTCTTGATGTTCGTAGAAGAATCCCTATAAAGCTTATCTCAAAACAGACCAATAAAACCAAACCTGCACCTCGAACTCCAAGAAATATGAACAGGATGCCCTCAAAGACACAAGCTGGCGATGAAGGTAAGTTTAATCTAAATACCAGCCCTGTAGTATGGAAGTATATTATTCTGTTCGAGATCTCAGGTTTCTGGGTACTGCTGTGAGGATTAAATGGTGCACATTCTAAGATCAGACCTGTTTTAATATCTTGACTGTACATTTCTGAATCAAGGGCCCAGCAGATTGGAAATGCTGTGGCATCTCTTGATGATTTCATTACAGACTGGCACATACTCTCAATAGTAGCTGGTGTCAGTTAGAGAGACTGTTGTGGTTGGCTTGTGTCTTCTCTTTCTTCTTTTCACAGAAGAATTTGATTATAACAAAGAGGAGCGATATGAATGCAAAGGAGGTGAAATGTTTGGCAATCAAAGGAGATTCCCTGGACCCATCTTTTGGGATTATAAGGTAAAGTCATTATGAAGTGTAGGTAGTCCTGGTAGATACCTTCTTAATTGAAAGTGTTTCTATTCTTTTTGACTGAAAATACATTCTCTGCTTTCTCACACTTGTGGTATTCTTCTTTCTCAACTAATTCAGTATTGGTGATAATTGAAATGAGAAGCTTTAGTGGTGTGTGTTTGTTTTTTTTCTCCCATTCTCTATTCTATCAGATAAACTTGCTGGGGGAAAAGGATGATACACCAGTCCATTTCTGTGATAAGTGTGGATTGCCCATCAAAATGTATGGACGCATGGTGAGTAAAATTACCAGTGAAAGATGCAGCCATGGTTTCCCTTTAGGTAAAACTAGGTTTTACTATGTCTCTGTGACGCCTCTGGAGGTTACTGATTTCAGCAGACTTCTGAACAAACGGCAGAAGAGCATCAGGATGAAACTAGAGGCCTTCATTGCTGAAGTGTTTGTTCCACCTGTCTGACTCATTTCACTTTACCTCCTTGTTAATAAAGTAAGCTTGAAAATATTAAACAAAAGATAAGAACACTTGTCACCAACAAAAAACCTTCAGGTTCAGTAGGTTTTGACCTTATTCCTCTTAGCTTTAAAAATAAGCCTTTTGTCTCAATTGAAGACCTAAAGTTAGAAAACACTTAACTTTTATGTCCCTCTAAAATTAGTGTAACAAAATCTCTGAGACTAAATTTGTTTTCTAAGTATGATGTAACAGGCTTCAGGATCTAACTTAATGACAGTTAATGCTTTTAAACCCTTCCTTCCTTGCCAGCAAGATACGTCTAAATAGATTGCATTTGCACCTTCTGTAAATATTCAGTGTTGGTGTTATTGCAGTGACTTATTTTGCCTATACATTTTTGCCAGCACATAAAATAACCCAAACAAACCTACCTCAAAGAACCCCAAACTCAACACACACTTTAAGTAACATATGTAAGGATGCTGTAAACTGCTACCTATCAGTATGCCTGTTAACCTCATAAGTAACTTAGTGCTTTTATTATCATGAAATTGTGTGCTGGAAGGAGGGACTGTATTGTGCAGCATGACAAAGATACTTATGTATGATGTCTTAACATGGTCCTTTTTTTTTGTCTCTAGATACCTTGCAAGCATGTCTTCTGCTATGACTGTGCTATACTGCATGAGAAAAAGGGAGACAAGATGTGTCCCGGGTAAGTTACCTCAAGGACATGCAGAAAAGTACTTTTAACTTAAATAGTTCAGGTACTGTATTAACCTGGTTCTTACTTAAATGCGTTTAGCAAAGGCAGTAGAGTACTCTGCTACACCACTTGATTATAGTTTCCTATCTTGTATTTTGGGACTAGAAGAGATCAGTGTTTACTTCGCTCTTTAAGTATTTGGGTAGATAAACATGTTATTGCTATCATTTGAAAAGGAATAAATGGCAGTTTGATTTACTTAAGAGTGACTCTTGGTAAGTCTTAATGTGCAGAGAGAGAGATGCTATTTATATATTTCCACCTCATGAAATTTGTAAGTTCTTGGAGACTTACAAACCAGAGAAACTTAAGAACCAATCTTTTGTTGTTACAGTGGAGAAAAGATTGTCAGTTCTAATTTTGCTAATTACAGTAAACAGCTGACTTCTAAAAAATAATAATTGCAGATTGAGCTCTCTGTGATGTGAATAAAAAATACTCTCTTTTGATTTAGCTGTAACGAACCTGTGCAGCGAATCGAGCAGTGTGTACGAGGGTCTCTCTTCATGTGTAGCATTGTTCAGGGGTGCAAGAGAACTTACCTGTCCCAGAGGGACTTACAAGCTCACATCAACCATCGTCATATGAGAGCTGGAAAGCCTGTTACTCGTCCTCCAATTGAACCCGTACATCCTCCCATTGCACCACCACCTGCTGAAATTCCTGAGCGTTTCATACTGCCACCTGAGAAACATCATATGAGCCACATTCCGCCAAAGCAGCACATCATGATGCCACCACCTCCTTTACAGCATGTGCCACATGAGCATTATAACCAGCCACACGAAGATATTCGTGCACCTCCTGCGGAGATGTCAATGGCACCACCACCACCTCGCCCAGTCACTCAGGACACCTTCCGCATTTCAACAAGAAAACACAGCAACTTAATAACGGTCCCTATTCAGGATGATTCAAATTCAGGTGCTCGAGAACCACCTCCACCAGCCCCCACACCTGCTCATCATCATCCTGAGTACCAGGGTCAACCAGTGGTATCACACCCTCATCATATTATGCCTCCACAACAACATTATGCACCACCCCCACCACCACCTCCACCAATAAGCCATCCTCTGCAGCATCCTCCCCAGGCAGCAGGTACTCCTCACATGGTATATAGCCAAGCTCCTCCACCACCAATGACCTCTGCTCCTCCTCCAATAACCCCACCACCTGGACATATAATTGCCCAGATGCCACCATATATGAATCATCCTCCTCCAGGACCTCCACCTCCTCAGCATGGAGGTCCTCCTGTAAACGTAAATGCACCCCCTCCCCATCACTATAACCCTAACTCGTTGCCACAGTTCAGTGAAGATCAAGGAACTCTTAGCCCCCCTTTCACACAGCCTGGGGGAATGAGTCCAGGGATATGGCCCGCTCCAAGGGGCCCACCTCCACCTCCAAGGATGCAAGGGCCTCCTGCTCAGGCCCCACTTCCTGGACCACACCACCCTGATCAAGCCAGATACAGACCCTATTACCAATGATATGCGCAATTGTGTGAATAGAGTGCGCCATAAAGAGGATAAAACTATATACAACAGCCTTTTAATTGATTGTTGGGGGCTTATTTTGTTGTGCTTTTAAAAAAATACTGTCATTTTGACTGTAAGACCTTTGGGGGGGGTGAATCTTTAATGACTTTTAAGCCTTGGCCGTAAGACTCTGACTTCAAATATTCTGTAGTGCTAAAATAAGTGGCTTAGTAGACCACAGTTGCATTTTAACAGAACTGTCTCTAGTGTGGCTAAATTGTCTCAAGATGAACACTTGTAACATTATTTTCTGGAAAAAATGAACACGTGTTGTACCATTCTGAATATTGTTTCTGTTAAATCCAGTGTTTAGTTTCACTTGTGCTATGTTTTTGTTAACCTGTGTATGATAATTAAATTGAAATATGGTTGTAAAATTGATGAGTTTTTATATGAAGTTAACATGGCTATAGTTCTGGGACTCCATTTCAGCGCTAATACTTTCTGGAGGGGCAGCATAATGAAATATTTTGCCATTGGAGTGGGCTGCCCAGGGAGGTGGTGGAGTCGCCATCCCTGGAGGTGTTTCAGAGGGGATTGGACGTGGCACTTGGTGCCATGGTTTAGTCATGAGGTCTGTGGTGGCAGGTTCGACTCAATGATCTTTGAGGTCTCTTCCAACCCTGGTGATTCTGTGAAACGGAAATATTTCTTCTACTAATAATTACTATTGCTTGTAACAAATTCAGGCTGTGGTGAATTCATGCCACTAAAAATCAGACATGCAGAATTTAATTTCAAGTTTTTTTCCCCTCTTTATGCCTCTGGATAAAGTTACCAGAAATAAAACTTTGGGCATGACATGAACCCATGTAATAATGTATGGGGGATTTGGTGAGGCGTTTGAGTTTGGGGGATTGTGGGTTTATTATATAAACCCAGTTTTAACTCAGAAGGTTCTTACATGTACAGTGCGCACTGGAGTTGAATTCAAACTGTTTACCACTGGCTGTGTTTGCATGGAAATAGCTGTGAATTGGTTTGCCACAGCTATGAGAAGCAGCTGATTTTAGTAGGGAAGTGGTTTTTTGCCTCTGTCACTATATAATGTACAGTTGGAAAACTTCCCATCTGGACAGCCTGAAGGAGGTGGTCTGAAATCCCATGTGTAGGTACAAAGAAATAAAAAGCTACACATCCTTTATCTGTTTCCATTTTGTGACACAGATTTAAATAAGCAGTCAAGAGTTAGGTGGTTTGGTTTATTTTGTTTTTCAGTGAGCAGATCCTCAGGTCTGTTTTGGCATGAAATTTGTTTTGTAAGCATACTTTTAAGAGAAATACAGCTATAAAATGAGAACATTGGGTTTTAGTGCAGCTGCCAGCAGAACCAGACAGTAAGATGACTGTTGTATGGAGTGCTTGTCTTTGCATTTCTAAGCAATGTTAGGTTTTGGGTTGTTTGGGGATTTTTTTGGTGTTTTTGTTTGGTTGGGGTTTTGTTTGGTTGGTTTGTTCCCCCCTCATTGCTACATTCCTATCCGTGGTGCTTTTAGATGAAGAAATCCTTTGGGGTTTTTCTAAGGTTTGTGATT
This sequence comes from Dryobates pubescens, assembly GCF_014839835.1. Classification (NCBI taxonomy): domain Eukaryota; kingdom Metazoa; phylum Chordata; class Aves; order Piciformes; family Picidae; genus Dryobates; species Dryobates pubescens. The sequence continues at coordinate 106,710,370 of NC_071657.1, read as the reverse complement.
TCCTGCTGTTCTTAAGTAATTGGAAGCATCTTAATGCATCCATGTTACTATTTATTTTGTAAAGCTTTATTCCTGCCTCTTAGGTGTTTAATTTGGCAGGGCTTTGGCAGTGCATCATTCAAAACTTTATGAGCTGCCTCTCTAATTACCATAGCAAGGGATCTTTAGATTTAATCTGTGTCCTTGACTCCCACTGATTTCTTTGTGACTACAAGCAAATCTTTAGGACTGCTTTTCAAATAGTGATGTACAAATGAATTCTGAGGCAGATGCTAAGCTATACAAATGGCCAGTATCAAGTAGTTAAAAGTCTGCTTAGCTGTAATATTCTTTCTAAGACAGAGGTATTTGTTTTGGTTTATCTGAAAAATCAGTAATTCCTGATAAAACTCACTGGTGCAGAAAATGGGAAGTAATAGTGTGCCTATGGTATGGGGTTGGTTGAAAATTTACTGTTTCAGTGTATATGAAGGTGAAAATGATTGCCAGCATTACTTTGTTTTGGGAACTTGAGAGTAAACACCTGAGGAACTTCTAAGAAACATTTTTTGTCACTTAAATTGCTTGGTTGGAAGTAGACTTGGGCACATGTCTATTGCAGCATAAAACTTCATCTTAGAGGCAGTCTGAATATCTGATGAAAGTTCTTTGCAAAAGCCAGACTTAATGTAGGATGTACCTAGTTTAAATATACTTGAGTTTCTAGCAGCAGTTTCATTTTGCTTAGGCTGAGAAAGTAACATGCAGATTTACAAGGACACCATGTGACAGGCTTTTGTGCAGGGACATGCATCAACCTCATCTATACACTCTTTTGGAAAATAAGACTTTCTGAAATCAGCTACCTGTCAACTAGAGGTCATAAGGAAACAACTCTTCATCGTGGTAGCTTTTAGAAATCAGCAAAGTTGCGTACTTACGTTATCCAGTCTCTTGTGAAGCAGATGAAGGGTTCTAACTTAATTCTGGGTCCACTGCTATTCTTAAAGTTACTGACAAAGAGCTTTTCTGAGAGGGCTGAGGCAGCTGAACAGCAGCCTTTGCTCTATCAAAAAGCACAAAAGGTAAATGTAAGTCATGCTGAGAATAACTTTTTCTACATTTGGGGCACGGGTGATGTATGTGCTATGAACATACTGCCCCCAAAAAATCAGTAGGATCCTTGAATTGTTCAGTGACCTTGGATCAAAAATCTTTGTGAAAAGACATCTTACGTAGGCAGTACTTGGGTCAAAATTCTGTGTCCTGCTTGTATAGGAACACCTAAACCCTTATTTATTAATTGAGTCCTAAGCATACCTGTGTATCTTTGGGTACTGTTGATGCTTTCATATTTACAAAGTTAAAAACCATATGTGTTGGTTGAGACTTTTTGGTAACAGTTTTCTTAATTTGTTTAAGGAGGTTTGGGGTGTATTTGGTTTTTGTTTGTTTGGGTTTTGGTTGGTTGGTTGTTTTTTTTTCTTTACTCAGCTGCAGTTGTTTTACAAAATACTTGATCGTTTCAGTGTGAAGCTGAGAAATGCCATGTATTGCATTTAATTGTATAATTGACAGTCTTAGAAATGGTGAGATATCCTTGGAAATTCTTTGAATTCCTACTTATGTCTTCCTGTTAAGACATTTTAATTTGATTAATGATGTTTAATTTGAATAAATATCCTTGTCTATGGCAGTGATCTTCTTGAGGCTTTGCCAAACAGATCCAAGGTTTGAAGAGAACTCTTGGTGACACTTAAATTTGTCAGCCATTGTAGGTTCTTCTACTAATGATACATAAAAGAATGGAAAGGTATTTGATGATAGCTTGTATCCACCCTAGAATGAATGAAAGGACACTAGCAGATGGCCTCAAAACATCCATGGTTTAGATGCACGTCTGCTAACGCTTTATCTTGGATTCCATCTAAAAGTTTGCTTAGAAGACTATCTGTAACTATGCATGCTTTACAACAAGAGGCTAATTGCATGAACATGTACTTCAGTGCAGTTTAAAAAAAAACCTGTTACCATATAGATTTGTTACCTAGATGTGTGTGGTATTTTCATGCCTTTTAAACAAAGAAAAATGTGAGTAATTTTTTAAAAGTCTGATCAAGGGAATTAGAAAACCTTCCTGGATAGAGTTTCTACTTTTTTTTTTTTTTTTTTTTTTTTACTTACTGCTGTCAATGGAATGTGAAATTCTGTTTGTTAAAAGCTAAAGTGCAAGTAATTTGTATTCATTCCATGTTAGAGTTGCACACATAGCAAGAGAGAAAACAACATCTCCTGTAATATGCAAAGTCACAGTGTTCTCAAAAGCACATTTGTGGATGCTCTCTGGATCAAATCTGAATGCACCTTTCTGTTCTTAAGATATTTTCTGCTCTGTAAAATCAAATGTCTGATTTGTGCCATGTTGCTGCCAAAAGCATGCATCAGAAGGTACTATCAAGCCTAGGGAACTGAAGGAACACAGAGTATTGCATTTACAATGTAAAATTGAATACATGGAGAATACAGTTGGATTTTTCCTGTTCATATATATAGCACTACAGGGTCCAGTGCATCAGAGAAATGTACAAGATTTGTATTAATTTTCATCCTGAATTCATTTCTAAAAGGAAATGTCAGTATTACGCAAGTTGTATTTGCCCTGTTTTTTGTTTTATGGTGTAGAAACAATTCCAAGCAATTGCTAAATCATCTTTGTATAGTAATGGTGCCTTCACATCTGTGAGGTTCTTTGCTGTGTTCAGGTATGTTAAATTCATACAAATTATTTTTACTGAACAGTTTGTAAACTGACCTAGCCACATTTGCTTGGGCAATGTGAGTGAGAATGATGAAATGTAAATCTCCTTTTAGTCTTGGCCATAAGACACAAGGGAATTTAAAAACTTGCAACTCTGAATTGTATCTCCGTGTTTTCTAAATATGGGGCACTAATTTATTGTGTTTTGTTTTGTTTTTCAGTTTTGACTCAGTTTACCAGTACAAGACAATAAAAGATTAAAAAATCCAGCAGAGAAACATAGGTCTGGAAATGTGTGGGTGGTAAATTAGCTCAATCATCTTGAAACTTCATTCACGTAGGAAATTGCAAGTGATTCTTGAGTGCTAATACGACTGATTGTAATACACTTTTCGTTAATGGAAAGAGTGACAGCGTATACAAGTGGTCAGGAATGTTTCTATTTTTATGTAATAGTGTTTCACCAGAAAATTACAGGTTGACTGCTTAAAAAAAAAGAAAATGTGTTATCTTAAATAGATGTGCATGTGTCAGTCAACAAGAGTTTCCTTCAGTTTTATATGTGAAAACCAATGCTTGAATACAGCTCCAAGATAATTGATGGTGATTTATTTACTACATGAAATATAGTAATGTAAGTACTAATGAGAGTTCCAGCACTTGTTATTTGCCCCTCCTGGATCAGGTAAACTTGCAGATATTTTCTTAGGATGCAGAATGGAGCAAATACATCAAGAAGAATGAGTAAAGAAAGGTGTCCACGCTCAGCCCAGGAGAAAAGAATAGAGAACTGTGAGTGACATTTCTTTTTGGTAAGGTGCTTGAAGATAATTTTCCTTAATAGAAATTTAATTTTAAATAGATAAAATTAAGGATTTGCATGTTACAGTGCTCCATGGGGCCCAAGACATTGAATAACTGAGTAACTTGGAATTTTTTGTCTCTACATTTCACACAGGCAATCTCTTCCTTGCAGAGTGAAAACCAAGCTTGAGAGTAGGCTTGAGCATCACAGGCTCTATGGCTTCTGTGTTTTCCGTCTGTCTGTCTGGTTTCAAAATGCCTGTTTAGTTGCTAAGCATCTGCAGTGTGCTATCCTCAGAATATGTGAGGATGAGTTAATGTGAATGTCAGCTCTCCGAAAAGAAGCAGGTATGAAATTTGCCTTTCAGCTTACTCTTGAGTAAAATGCTAAAAAGTACTACATGATAATGCTCTGAGTAGCAGCAGTGCCCAGTGTAGGAGCAATAAATGTCTAATTTTTCAAAGGCCCCTGTCTCAAAAATAAGCCAGTATGTCTCACCAGATACCCCACAACATAGCAAGACGTGCTATGATCTGCATGAGGGTAAACTGTCCAGAGAAAACAGGATTAGAGTAGCAGAGAGTTGAATGCAGAAATAACCAGTACCTGGAGGGAGAAATCACAGAGAGCATCAGAAATACAATACTGGTGTTGTCAACATTAAAAAATAAGGTATAGGGTGATTTAAGAGGATGGCAAGTAGCTAGGAGGGACACGTGATACGGGAGTGTGAGGCTCTGTGGTTAAGGCCTCCTAGGTATCGTGTCCTTTTAAGAAAGGACTTGTACTCTGGAAGTTTTGGAAGGAGGATTTGTATTCTGTGGCACTGCTATGTTAGAAGAGTCACTAGTTTTGAAATTAATTGTTTGACATAGTGCAATTTAGAAAGGAATAATGTTTTCTTAACCAAAAGTCTGTCAGCAAATCCAGTATGATTTTGAAGTGCAATATGTGGTATTCCACCAGACTGACTTGCTTTTGCTAGGGATGTTTGCCTGAGTCTCTGTAAGTGCACCTGAGCACAGGACTGGAAAGAGCATGCTGGGTCACTCCGGATTCTGCTGGTATGATGTGATACCATGATTTTCATAAATATGTTAAGCCTTATCCTAAAAGTAATTTAGGTTTGTTGTTCCACTTATTCTAACTGGAAAGAATGTTCCAGATTCTTAACATTGTAAAAATTAGAAAAAGTCTTCCAATATTTAGCTTATGTTTATGTCTGGTGAGTTTGTGTGGTTTTGTTTGCTTGCTTGTTTTGGTTGTTTGGAATTTTGTTTGATTAGTTTGGTCTGAGGTTTTTTGGTTGGTTGGTTGGTTTTTTTCCTCCTAGGGAAATATTTTTTATCTTCCACAGCTTTTCCTCTCTTAAGTTCAATCCCAGATGTAAGTACCTCTCTTTTTGCCACTCCTCAGATACAGGCTCTCCATTCACAAAGATCCTCATAGCAATTTTCCTCATTAATTGCAGTTTGACTTCATGTTTCTTGAAGCAGAGGGCTCTGAAGAGTATTTAAAGCAAAATCTCCCCTGTGCCTTGCACGGTAGCACTGGTGTCTTCATTCTGCTGGAGAAATCTATTCTAATATAATCTATGCCTTTTTAGGAAGGCTGCATTAGAAGGGCTTTGAGTACGTCTTGATTGTACTTGTTGTCAGGTACAGTTGTGCTGATTGTCTGGCACATGAAACATACATGACTTAGCCAATGAATCTGCTGTGGCATGCTCCAAAAAGCAGTGGGCTAGTACACCATTCATCTGATATCTGTAGAAAGCAGCCTGCAACATCTTGCTGTGATCACCACCATAGGTCACACCTCCCATGCCACCCAGGGAGATCACCCATCACAGAATCACAGCTTGTTACTCATCTGCAAACACATGAGTGTGTTTTCTGAAATCTGAAATTCTCTTCCCGAAGTCATGAAACTCACCTCATTCTTTCTGCATTCAAAGCTTCATCCCTTTAATACGCTTTTCCATCTTGGTCTCATTAGAATCTGTCACATAACTCCAAAAAAGAAAGTATTTAACAGATCGGTGGTCCTTCCATCCTGGTGTTGCCCTTTCAAAGCTCCAAGCTGTCATTTCTTCGTTAGTGTAATCCATCTTCAACTTTCAGTGCCTTTCGTCATCACATCTTCTCCATTGGCATTAACGATTGCCCATGTGGCACAGAACGAAAGGCTTTGTGCAGGTCGAGGGGTGACATATCTGGCATTTCCCTTTGGAAGTTCTGTTTTCTAAATGAAGGTACCAGCTGAACATGGCATATGTGTATGCACCTTCTATAAAACAAAGTGCCATTTTCTCCCAATTATTTATGCCTGGTTTTCCTTCAGATTTTGTTTTCAAGTCCTGCATGCTACAGAGATAAAAATTGTGGTTCTTGTTTATCCAGAACACTTTGTCCTTCCATTCAGCCTTTCTTCGCTACAAGTTTGAATGGACAATTCTGGTCACCTCAGCTTGGTCAAAAATCAAAGCGAGGCTTGAAAACTAAAAGCTCTTGTGATTTCAGACTATTGTTTCTTTCAGATGGTTTCATTTTCCTCTAGGCTGAAGATGTTTATACCTCCAGCACTTGCTATGTTAAATTAAAAGTTCTGTCACTTTGGAGGTTTGGGATTTTTTTCCTTCACAGAATCACAGAAAACGTTTGGTTGGAAGAGACCAACCTGCAACCCAGTTTATAGTCAATCCTAAGCCATGTCCCTAAGTGCCAGGTCCACATGCTGCTTAAACACCTTCAGGGACTGTGACTCTATCACTGCCCTGGGCAGACCATTCCAATGTTTGATAACCCTCTATGTGAAGAAGTATTTCCTAGCATCCAGTCTGAACCTCCCTTGGTGCAGCTTGGAACCATTTCCTCTAGTCCCATTGCTTGACTCTGAGGAGAAGAGGCTGGCCTTCTCCTCACTCCAATCAAGATGTGAAGCAGTTAATCTTCAAACCTTAGACTTCCAGATGGCACTAATTGATGGCAGACTGGGTTGTGCAAATCAGAGTGTCAGAGTAGACTCTTTAAATTAAAGTCCTCTGGGCATCTGTCCAAGATACCTGGGCAATTCAGCCTGCCCACCTGGCAGCTCCACACGTGTAGCTCCACACGTGTAGTTCTGGGGCCAGGGTGTCTGTCCACTCCCTGCAGAACATGTGCTGGGTTTTACTGATTGTGAGCTACCTCAATGGTGAATTGACAAATGCAGCAAGCAATAAAAAATTACCAAAATCATTATTTGTTAGTTTGCTATAAATATATCCTCTCTTGTGCACTTTATACTATTTATTTTCACTCTAAATATATCTTCTCTTGTACACTTTATACCAGCCCAAACCAAATCAATAAATCATGTTTGGATCTGAAAATACTATGTCTTTCCTGAATGATTTTCATGTTTTACAGCAGATACATCATTCTCTGTGTACACTGTGCTCGTGGTAGTGAGCTGAGAACAAGTTTCATGAATCAGTCTACTAACAAACCATCACGAAAACTTCATACAAATTATATACAAGCTGAAGATAAAATACCACTCCTGACTATTAGTCTGTTATAAATTACAAGATTTCAAATATTTATATGTTGTCTAGTAACTGTACATGTCATCTACAAATTGTTAGAATAATGAAGATATATGTACAAGCATATGCAAATGGGGTTAACGTCGCCTGCTTCTTCAGCTCTGTGGATAGGCTGTCAACAAAGTATGAAATAAGAAAATCTGTGTGATTTTAGCCTCCGTGTGTATACATAAAGACATTTCTACACATAAAGGCTTAACAAGCTCAGTCCAAAATTTGGAACATAAGTACATGTAGTAAATCCTTAACGTATTTAAAAAGATTCTTCTGTCTTCATGCTTATCACTGTATCTGCATTTGTCTTCTGTAAGTGCCATTGTTGCTGGAAGATACTCCGTTTAGAACATTAAGTCTAAAATTTTGTTTCTGTTGGCATCTGTAGGAAATAAAAGGAAATAAATGTCACCCTGTGTAAGGAGTTGCCAGGGTAGGTGCTCTCTGGAGAGTGATATGTAAGAATTTGCAACCTTTAAAGTGTGTATGTGGGAAGACAGTGATCTGATATTTTCTCCTTATGGGTTTGTCATGTGCTGGATACTGCCCTTCTCTTTAAGTTCCTGATGAAAGGCTGTGTATGTCCCTTTCTTATCCCCCTCTCCACGCTCTTCTTCTGCCTGAGACATTTATATAAGTGGGACTAATGCTGGTGTCTCTACCACATGAACGTTCTATTGTGAGCTCATCATGGGGGAACTGTGGTGGACAGGTGAGGACATGAGGTAACAGCATGGTGAGATGGCCTTTGCCCACCTTTCTTTGCAGACTCTCAGGGCTCAGAGTAAGGCTTCTGAGCAGAGCCCCATGCATCTTAGTCCTGTGAGGCTTTGCCTTAAGTCAAATCCCATCAATAAGCTGTCTGTATGCTTTTTGCCCTGAGCTGACACAAGAGCTCAGGGATGAAGATGCTTTTGTTATCTGACCTAGCAGTTCCTGCAAGCAGCTTCTGGGGCTGTGTTTCCTATGGTTGTAAGTGCTGCTACTGGAGATAGGAGTCTTACCACGCTCTCTTGGCTGTGCAGTCCATTGCTGGGGATGATGGTGTGGTTGTTGTTGCTACCCTTCTTCTGCAGTGAACACAAGAAGTTGTGGGTTAGGAAATTAATTGCTTCTTTTTTTTTTTCTTTTTTTCACATTGAAAAAAATCTTGCTTTTTAAATCACTGGAACATGCCTGGGAAGTTGACCTGGATGGAAGGAAGCCCTCACTTGTCAGCTCATTATGCCCCTGGCCAGGTCTCTGGGTTAGCACAGAATTGCTAAGTGAGATTAAACTGTTTCTATGTGAGTAGTGTTCTGAGTTTGATACTTTTAAACAGATGTAACATACATGGGATCCTTTCTTATTCTTGATATAAGAACACTCTCTGAAATGCTAACACCACACTTGGTTATAGTAATTTATCTCGACTGCTTTAGCACTCCTTTTGAAAGTGGACAGTCCTGGGAAGCCTACTTGCAAGCAGTGTCAAGTCTGCCTTGCAAGGGCTACTTCAGTCTGTGCAGCAGTCAGTGACAGATGGGTGATGACAGAGGACTGGGACTGGCTCCACACCATGCTCTTCCCAAGGAGGTGGCTTCAAGTGAAGTTCAAGGCCAAGCCAGTCTCCAGTGTAAATTATTCACTCCTTTCACTAGTGGTTTGCCAGACACCTGGACCAGGGTCCATTCTCACTCTCCAAGTTTGAGACAATCTGAGTTAATTATTCATTAATTTCTTTGAGTATAGAGATTGTGTAGGGCGCTTGGCTAGCTATGTAGGGCACTGTTGGGTGGCTGTGAGTAACGTAAAAGCAATAATGTAGTGGAAAATGACAACTGTAGTGTTACCTCAGTGAGCTTTAATTTGGGGGAGCTGGCTATATCCGTTTTTAGCAAAATGTGTAAAACTGCGTCATGAATGGTGAGGAAAAACATGGATGGCTTAATCTCCTCATCAAAAAATGCACATCTCTCCAGTTTGTCCAGGAAACCCTCTGTAAGAGAACAAAATCAAAGCACAAAGTGACTTGCAGGTGTTGAGAATGAAGAAATAGTGTATTCTGAGCGTGTCCACCATGCACAAGGTATATGGCACTGTTTTATTTATTAGAGTGAATGAATTCCTCTTTGCTGATGTGGACAGCCTGGGATATAAATGCCCATCAGTCCTGCTCTGCTTGTTTCCTGGCAGAAGGGAATTTGAGACTTGCTCCTTATTTATTGCCTAACGCAGGCTTGTGTTAGGCATCTTGCAGCCCAGAGCTGTACAACACAGCATACCATAGGTAAAATGAGCTGGTGTGTGTGGTCCCAGCCTTCTGAGGACAGTGTGGAAGGGATGATACCTCTGTTCAGCTGAATCTGTTCACTATCCAAAACTGGAAGATCAAATGAGGGTGGTCCTCTGCAGCCATGCTTGGTGGGGGACAAGGAAGGCAGTGGTATGATATGTTCATGGTAACGTGACAGAAAGACAAGTACTCACCATGTGCCCCTGCAATGTAAATGTCAATGTCGATCCGGATAAATTCTTTCAAAGTCTGTTGAACCAGAAATACAGACCATTGAGATGTTGCTATTTTTGCTGATAACAACCATTATGGTGACTAGCCACAGCAAATACACAAACCACTTTAAGATATTTAAGGTGGCAAGCAGCTCTCAAGTCAAACTCCCCTGTACCTAGAGGCAGAATAGTATTTTCACATGGCTGCAGACAGGGATGACTGATACCTTTGAAAAGGGGCAGCATTAAAAAAATGAAAAAGATGACCTTTCAAAAGCTGTACAGCTTTATTGTTCCTACTTGACACATGATGGAACAAAAACTCCAAAATCTTCAGGGGAGATTTTTGTATCTGTGAATTTGAGCAGAACTACAGTTCCCACTGACAGGCGGGGAGTTTAGTTTCTCTGTAAATATGAGGTTCACATTACCCCACTCCTCAAGCCTGTCAAGGTCCCTCTGGATGCCATCCCTTCCCTTAAGTGTATCCCTTGAGTGTAACTGCATTCATATGTTCTTCTTTCATGTGATCACTGTTTGTCTTGTTAATTACAATTACCTTTTGGAGGACTCTCATGGCAGAAAAGTCGAGGAAGGACACTGATGAGAAATCCAGAATAATGCTGTGGATGTTGACCTGAGGCACAGTGATGCCAGGGGGGAGGTCAGCACCCCAGTTGATCTGAATAGGCAAGTCTGTCATGTTGGTGGGCTGGTCCAGCTCCTCTATCCTGTTGTTGTCTAGTTCTTCATCTGACTCGTGCATATGATTAGCCATGCAAATCAAGCCTTTCTGTGTTGACAGAGAAATGTGTTACAATTAATACTCCTTTTCAAGATCCAGCCAGTGTGGTAGTGCATCTTAGGCATGGGTGAGAGTGGTGGCAGTGCAAAGCTGATGTACCCATGAGATGGAGCAGGACCCACCTGTGCTTCACATTAGAAGAATTTCTGTCTCTCTCTTGTCTGAAGGAGTCTGGAAATGTTATCTTTCCTATCATCAATCATTTAGTCATCATAATAATCAGTTAATAATGGACTTTTATTGTTCCCAAAAGTCAGCTGTCAGATACACTTTAATTCAGTAATTTTGGAACAAGTGAACAAAAAGCACATAGGATTTTGGCTGGGAGAAAACCAGCTTTATCCTACCATTAACGCAGGATGAACATTGCCTCTGTGGGATCTGATTGTGCCACTTGATGCTCAGTAAAGCTCCAGTGGACAGATACAAACTGCCCATGGCAAAGCTGTAGGTCTTTAACTGTGAGAGTCATTTAAAATCTTTTTATATATGCTTTTATATCATGAAGTAGCAACTTGTGGAATAGTAGATCTAATTAGGACAGGAGGCTGTGAATCACCTCTTTGCCATGTCAAGCCAGCGACCTGGTTGTTTAATCCCCCACCCCAGGTGGTGTTGCTTTACATACGGGTGTCACTTGCAGCTCTCCTTTCTTCAACATCTTTCTGATCTTCCTCAGAGCTTTATTGCGTTTCCTCAGTACTCTCAGTGGGTTGAAGCCAACCTGCAGAAACAGCACTTTGAAACCAACAGTGACACCAGGGGAAGGATACAGCATCTGATGTGAGTTTTCTTTTGTCATGATGAACATAGGCTGGACTTGATGTGGCCTACCACTTTTCATCAGTTCAAACAAGGTCTCTGTTTCTTGTTTGGAAAGATAACTACAGGTATGACTACAAACCAGGAAGGCCTATCTGTATTAACTTTTGGACTCCAGCATGGACAGCATTATAGCAGTGACAATGCTATAGCACAAGCTAGTAACTCAAGCGGGCTGGTACAGTCCTGGCTATCCCAAAGCATGTCTTCATTGTTAGATGGCCACCCAAATGACTGAGATTAGAGAGCTCAAATATACTAACTGCTCTGTGTCACCTGACTGCAGTGTGTGTCACATACACCTGGCTTTGTTTCTTGATCATGCTGGCTGTGTGTGTCTCTTGAACCTTTTAAACAAAATTAGGTGATAGGTGTATTAGGCTAAAAAGGGTTTCAAATTCACTAAATTCCTGCAAGTCTTCTGCCTTGTCTATCTAGTGGCTGCAGGAGAGAGATGTTAGAATTACCCATGTTTGTAAAGAAAGAGTGGAGTGAGCACCAACACTCACTAAAAAAACCCTTCAGGCTCTTCTGAAGTGAAATCCAAGCACACAGAGAACCAAAAATGCCAGATTCCCTAGATTCTCTGCCAGTTTCAGTCCCTCATGTGAAGAATGAACCAATTGCCAATGCCTAAGTAGCCACTTGTTACAGTTAGAAGGGGGAACTTTAGCCTAGTCCCTGAGTGCGAAGGCTGAAAGTGAGATAAATTACCATTGGATGCAAAAGGAAAATAATGATAAGGTCCATATAATTCATTAGATTGCTAGTGGGAATATAGAGAAGAGGCATAAACAGTTCTCTCTTCTTTTTCTCTTGCTTCTGCTTGCAACTTTCCTCTCTCCCTCTCCCATGGCCTTGCCAGGGGTATCTCTGTTTTGACTACTGTGTGAGGTAACAGGAAGAAGGGAGGGAGTGGGGGAGGAGGTGAACGGGTCCTCTGGATCCATCCAGGGGTGTCTGAGGAGTTTGTGTTGTTTATAAATTGTAAATATATAGATATAGTACATATACTGTATATTTTGTACATACTCATTGTGTTTCATATTTCTAGATTGTAGTTTGCTTGTAAATATAGCTTCATTTGCTTCCACCCCAAACTGAGCTGGTCTGGTGATTTTTTAATTTTGGGGGTAGCCTCTCCAAATTAGTTGGGGGGTAATTTCAGCCCACCACACCACTGCTTATCAACTCCCCTCTAAGAGCAGCAGGAAGCAAAAGTTATGGGTGCAGATTTGGTGCAGCCTGGGGATGGTGGGTCTCTCTGGCATGGTGAGGGCTCAGTGGTCCTGATGCTTTGTATTGATTACGGAAAGAGCAGCTGCTTTCACCTAGTTTGTCATAGAAGATACTAAGATCTCTCTGATAGTGTGATTGCATTTGGCATTTCTTCTAACTGTGTGATTATGTTCTTTGTGGCAGGATGAGTAAACTAGCATTTATTGGGTGTAAATAATGCCAGCGCTAATAAAATAAAACATTTGTGCTATTTTCTTCTAAAGGAATTAAAATTCTTGTATACACTGTTATGGCTTAAGTTCAGCATGAGCTAGGCTGTTCTTTTTCTTAAGAGTTGTGTATGTACATATGGGATTACAGTAGGGACAACAATATTTGAATAATTCATGAAAATTTAAATTTTGAACCATGGACTGGTTGCATATAATAATTATTGTGAAATTGTATTCACCTTAATGTGTCATGCAGTTCATGTGCTCAGAACAACAACCCCAGACACTTACAGCAGTGATGAGTTTCTCTCTGAAGAATTCAATATTAGCAAAGAAGATAGGAGATGAGCATCTGAAAATCTTCACTCCCTCAGGCTCATAAATCTGTACAATGAAGCAAAAGTGTCACTAACAACATCTGTTATAGAAACAGAAATGCAGCAGATAATAAGAGAATCACAACATTTCTTACATCGGTGTAGTCCTTCTTGTTTCTGTAGATGTTACTTCTCCCAACATTAGCCAAAACTGTGCAACTTGGACTGTGAACAAACACACACACACTTATTTGTACCCGATACTGAAGTCTGGTGGAAGGGAAGGATCAGAGAAAGCAACCTCAGCTGTAGTGGTAGACTGAAGTGGGACCCCACATCTAAGGGTCTAATTCTGTACATTATTTTTCTATACATAGTTGCTGGTCAGACAGAGGCATGAAGCTATTGGCTTTCTCTGTACAAGGGAAGTTAGTTTATAACAGGAAGCCCTGAGATAGCTTATCATTATGTCCAACAAATACTCACATCTGGGAGCGGATCACCACAGTCAGCAGCTGGAATGCCACAGCGGTTGCTAGCCCTATATCCAGGCCAAGAAGAACAGCAGATAAGAAGGTCGCCACCCATATAACCTGCAACAAGCAGGTGGATGGCAAAAGTTATGAGCATGTCAAGGACCTGGGTCATGAGCCCAGAGTGGAAGCAGCTGCAGGTCTCAGATCTGCTCCAGGCTGTCCATCTACCTTTGTTGCAGGGTGTCACGTTTCCTACATTTTTTCTTGTAAAACAGGGCTATACTCACTGACTAGCACCAGGGAGTGTTTATAAGGATGGCAATACAATAAAGGTTTAGAATAACAAAGGTGTGGATCATTAATAGGTAGTTCACTAAATCCTTAACAAAAGTCCAGCAGAAACACAAGGTTATGCATGAATCAGGGTCCCAGTAAAGCCAAGAGTTGTAAATGTGCGAGTGTTAGTGCTGTGAATGTATGCAACAGATAAGCACAAGTGACTAGTAATTCTGAATATTTTTTAACCATAGATCTCAAAGCATTTTCATGTGGCAAATAACTGTTTGGTAGTTGGGAAAAGTGAAGCCTGGAACTGCTTAGGAATACAAGGAACTGACTGATGAGAAAGTCAAGAGCCTAAATTTTCTGGGTGTCCTCCATTCAGCAGCTTGTTTGGTCTGGTCTGGTCTGTTCTATATTATGCTATGCTATGCTATGCTATGCTATGCTATGCTATGCTATGCTATGCTATGCTATGCTATGCTATGCTATGCTATGCTATGCTATTCTAACAGATTTTGATGAAATAGATGAAAATGAAATTAGGAGAGAGAATTGACTGAAAATGCCTGCAACAAAATGGAAAACATGAGCAAAGTGTATATGAGTAACAAAGGCACGCCACTATTGCATTTTCCATGCAGCGAATAAGGCTCTGAGTGAATTTGCACAATAGATGCCTTTTCCAGAGTGCATCATTCCTGAATGCTTGTGGGACTCAACTTACACAGTCATACTTATCCTTTCTCCATAGGATGCCTATTTCCTTGAACTGCATGAGCATTCCTTTCAGGTTGCCAAGAGCCAGAGATGCGAGGACTGACTGTTAAAAAGACCAAAATACATGTTGAGTTTTAAAGCAACCAAAGCAAATGTTGAACATTAAGATTTAAAAGATTATACAAACAGGGCCAAAGTGCAGCTGAAAGGCCAGGGAGCACCTCCCATTGTATCACTGCTGCTGGAATATTGCCAGCTATGGTGCAGTGCAGGTGTCTGATGTGAAGCTGCAAATTCCAGTATTTTTTTTGCACCTAAAAGCTGGTGCTGTGATGCTTGCTATTTGGGGACTTGTGTTCCTTTTGAGGAGCCACCTTTAGTGGTCCTCTGTTCATGATCTGGGAAGAAGAGCCAACCTTGCAAAACCCTGTTTGGCTCCCACTGAAGCCCATAAACACTCCCAGTGACTCCTAGATCAGCCTTGCCTTTGACAAGCAGAAGGAAGTACTGGGTGAAATGAGTGAATACCTTCTGTAATGGTGCCAGGAGAAACCCAATGGCCAAGATCACAATCAAGACAATTACAGCTGAGATAATACCAGCAATCTGCATGAGAAAACAATTCCAACAAAAATAAGTTCCCGCAGGCATTATGGTCAGCTAGGGAAAAAAAGAGAGCTTCCTTGCTTTAAATACCATCATGATTGTTGTCTTTTGTACCTGTGTTTTGCCCCCTGTGCTCTCCTGCACACCTGATCTTGACAGAGCAGTGCTGGAAGCAAATCCTTTGAACGATCCACAAACTATATTACCCAGTCCAAAAGCAATGAGTTCCTGAAATAAAAACAGAAGAGGTTGTTCTTAAAAGCCAGTTCATGACAGTTATTCCAAAGGCTAAGTGTCTTGTTTCCTATTGACAAATGCACTGTTGTGATTTCTGTGGGTTTTGCCTACCTGGTTTCCATCTATTGTGTAGTCATGCTTGATGGAATACACTTTAGCCACGGAGAAGGCTACTGCAAATCCAACAATTGCAATGGAAATGCTGTCACCAATGCACTTTTGGAGGATATGTGCATCAGGTGCAACTGGTGCATGAAATCTAAAAGACATGAAATCTAGTCGTTAAGGATATGCCTGAGACAAATTGTCCAGCAAGTGAGCAAGTCAGTCGTCCCCTCATATTGAGCACTTTGGAGAGATAAAACACAGAACTGCAGGTCTGAAGCCTACAAAACTTTGAGGGGTTTTTAACTGGGACCAGGACCCTTAATTCACACTCGTCTCAGCCTGTGTCTCAGCAAGTTCTCATTTACTTGGCCAGGACCAGCCACTGCTTATTTTATTTGAAGTGCATGCACAGTTCTGCCTTCTAGTTACACATAGATGTAAGAGCTGACATGGTGCTTGCATGGGGAGTTTGCACACAGAAGGATTAATCATGACCAAAAAATGTGATTCGTTGGAACCCTTTAGACAGCTAAACAAGTATTCACTAAATCAGGTAGTTTCTCAGGATATCTATCTGCTAGATGCTTTAGCTTTATAATTTCCTGTCGCTTCCCCTCCCTTTTGTCTTTTGCAGAATCTGGAGAGAATGCCTCTCTCTGGATTGTTTTTGGTTTTGTTTTTACCCCATTTTTTGTTATTTTTTTTCCACTTTATTCAGTGAACAGAAATACGGAGAACAGAAATTTTCAAACAAAAATAGCTGTTCCTCTGAAAATTTCACCCACTAACACCCTGGGACTGCCTTCCAGAAGCAATTGAGAGAACCCTGGTGAGTAAATGGCTGCAGTATGCTGTTTTCTTCCCTCATTTTTAACTCAATGTGTGCCTATTGATTCTGGAATAGCTGGATCTACTCTATATATGGATGTATTCTCTCTATGTGGATATATACTTTCTATATGGACATGCTCCTGGAGGAGCAGACATTGAGTCCTCTGGAGGATAATGGTACCTGGGGAGATGCTGGCAGATGGCCATGGGACCAGGCAGAACTGTGCAGTGTTCTTCATGGGCATGATAGTGGCTGCTGAACCATGTATGTACTTCAAGTGAAATGGAGGCATTCAGGACCTAGTAGCTCAGTAAAAGGGACAAACTGCTCAAGAGCTGTCTTAGCAAGTGAAGCATGCAATTATTTCGTGTCACAGTGTATTCACAGTGTATTCACAGTGTCACAGTGAGCAAATTTCACCAGTTGAAAGTGTGTCCTCATATTGTCAAGAGCAAAATGTTTACCTACTGAAAGAAGATGAAGCAGATTAATCAGAAACATAGCTGAACTGATTAAAGAATGACAAACTAGAGAGAACATTTTGCTTCACTGGTGAATTTTAAGTAAACCACTCACCCTTCCTCTAGTTTTCCAACAACAGCTACATTAAATTTTTCTTCAAAGTTAAGGAAATAAGAGAGCAGTGCTGCTAAGACTGTCTGAAAGATAATAAACCCCACATCCATTAGGCACATTCGAGCAAGAATATGAAGAAACTATTAAAGACCATTACCTTCCCTCTCCCACACACACTTCTAGTCTCATCACTAGCAGCAGATTTAAGCCCCAAGTCTGCACATCCCTTTGCTGTTCAGATGGCATTCCTGAATCACCTTATAGGTGTGAGTTCATATTAATAAATCACACAATATATATCAGAATATCTCACTAACAACAGAGACATCCCACCCCATAAACTGTGTGGTTTATAACAAAGTGTTCTAATAACTCTTGAGAAAAAATCTACTTGCACTATTTGCACCTATAGCAACAGTCTCCAGAACTTTAGGAAATTGCTGCCTGTGTGAGGCTTCCCCCACACCAGTGCTGCTCAGGGAGGTAAAGGAGGCAAAACCCTTTGCTGGAGGGCAAAGCTGTTTTGTGCTTGCCACAGATATCCAGGGCTTTAGTAGCTGCTTGCAGCTATCGTACAGAGGGGGTCCAGCTGTGGCATTACAGCCATCTGAGGGATTACAGCCAGCTGCTGTCAGAGCCAATGTTGTCCAAGGAAAAAAAAAAAAATTTCTATACATCCTACTCACTACAGATGTATTCAGTTAAGGACAGCAAAATGGAGATAAAACATCTCACAACAGCTCATGAACACTGACACTTTATAGGTAAAATGATAACCCATCATTTAATGCAGAACAGAAGAAATAGTCAAACCCCTGCTGCCTTTGTCACTATAATGATACAGCAATTGCAAAGAGAAGTGACCATTACCACAAGGAGTTCAATTGGGATGGGAGTTGGTAACTTTTCTTTGAATCGATCATTCATTTCTTTCACCACGAACACAATAAGCAAAACTACAAGGGATGTGACAAGGTCAGCGATGTTTGTGTTTGTGATCTGGCTGAAAATACTCTCCAGAGTCTGCAAAATCAGGAAGAAAAATATGGTGCTTTAGAAAGAGTAGTTTCCTGGCACAGTAGTACTATCCCTTTCCAGTAGGGCCTGTATCAGAACTGCTCTAAGGATAATGGAAATTGGAAATTATTCCTTCCCTGCGTGATGCAGATTGCAAGCCCCAATGACTGTACATGTGCATTATACAAACAACAAAAGCAGACATGAAAGACTCTTTCCACTGGATCTTGAACCCACTCATCCTGGCCTCCCCCTGAGAGAGGGTCAAAACAACACACAACAGGAATAGGATAGGAAATGTAAGATAGGAAACAAGAGCAATGGAATTACTGAGCAGTGCCTCTCTCTGCTCTTTCTTCCAATCTTCTCCCTCCTCTTTTCACATCCAACAGACCTTACTTATTCACATCCAGATTAAATATATATCATATCAGTCCAATAAAAATTAATAATTAAATGCTTGAGACAAAGCTTAGCACTTGATTAAAATGTACCACACAATAGGAATGATCGAAAATATTATCTAGTTTGCTTAATGGGGTGTAACTTGCTGTTTGGTAATCACAGAAGCACTAAGGCTGGAAAAGACCTTTAAGATCATTGAGTCCAAATGTAACCTAACTGCCATGACCACTAAACCATATCCTGAAGCACCACATCTACACGCCTCTTGAACACCACCAGAAATGGTGTCTCTACCACCTCCCTGGACAGCCTCTTCCAATGCCTTACTGCTCTATCAGTGAAGAGGTTTTTCCCAATGGCCAATCTAAACCTCCCCTGGCACAATTTAAACCCATTTCCTCTTGTGCTGTCACTAGCTACTTGGGAAAATAGACCAGCACTAGCCTCACTACAACCTCCTTTCAGGCATTTGTAGAGAGCAAGATGATGTCCCCTTAGCCTTCTCTTCTCCAGACTAAACAACCCTAGGTCCCTCATCTACTTCTCATGTGACATGCCCTCCAAACCCCTCACCAGCCTTGTTGCTCTTCTCTGTACATGCTTCAGGACCTCAATGTCATTCCTTTACTGTGGTGCCCAGAACTGACAGTGTACTCAATCTGTGGCCTTACCAGGGCCAAGTACAGGAGCACAATCACTTTCCTATTCCTGCTGGACACACTGGTTTTGATACAAACCAGGATGCCTTGGGCCGCCTTGGCCACCTGGTCACACTGCTGGCTCATGTTTAGCTGGCCATCCACCAGCGCCCCCAGATCCTCTTCAGCTGGGCTGCTTTCCAGCCACTCCTCAGCCTGTTTGGGGTTGTTGTGACCAAACTGCAGAACCCAGCACTGTTGACTTCAGCCCATGGATTTAACCTGTCCAGATTGGTTATATACTAATAACCCATATTTTATATTTTTCTTTCGTGTTTCCTCCTGCTTGGCTGTTTTTATGCTGAGTTCTGTCATTACTGCCTTGTGACACAGTCAGATAAGCATCACAGGTTTCAATGCCATTATCAAATAATGAACAATTAGCACTTACATAGATTATGCCAAGAGGTGTATTAAATCCAGGCACGGGTAGCTGAAGCATGAATTTCAGCTGAGACACCAGAACGTGGATAGCCGCAGCAGTGGTGAAACCACTGATTAATGATTGTGATAGATAAATAACAATGAATCCAAACTGGAGAATTCCCAGAAGCAACTGAAATTCAAAATGACTGTACATCAGTGGGATTCATTTGTGCTTTTAAGCAATCTCTGCAACAAAGAGAACCACAGTTAATGGAGACAGAGATTTTCATCTAATCCCATACATCCAGGAATTAAGGAATACTGCCACCAGATTATGAGACAGAGCTTCTATTCCCCTTGGTGTGTCTGCATCACTGCCATTACTCCCACAGCTTTTTTTCTGTTCAGCAGATGGTTTTTTTTTCTGTAGGTTGGGTGCTCCTGTATAAGCTACAGGCTCAGGTCTGGGAAAAACCAGAAATTTCACAGCATGGATCACTGGCTGGTCACTGGAGAAGGGTGGATGTCTCCTAATCAGTGAGCCAAAGTCAGTTACATGGGAAGGTGAAGTGAATTACTTTGGTGACTTCACTAGCAGGAAACAAAAGGGAAGGCCAGTCCACTATCCATCTATTCATAGACAGACACATGTAGGCACACACACACATATGTTTACTAACCTGAAAAACTCCAGAAAGGAAGGTTACAGATGCAGCCACTGTCACCCTCATTTCATTTATTGCTGACATATTCATGGGAATGCCATTTTCAGTCATGTTATCAGGGACTAGCCTAACAACGACTCCACCCACCATCAAGCTCAGCACTGGAAAGGGACCTGAACAGCGCAAGGCATTTATTAGTGATCTGAAGGGGCACTAAGTACTTCTTCACCAGTGGGAAGGGCAGTAAGTGTACCTAAACTTACCCACTGAGATATGTCTAGATGTGCCAAAGATAAAATAGACCAGAACAGGGAAAAATACTGCATAGAGTCCATAACTGGGTGGGACATTAACCAGCAAAGCAAAGGCGAGACCTGCAAGGGCAGAGACCCACAGAAGGAAATGAGCATATTACAGGCTGAAGCCAGCAGTCCCTTTGCACCTGGCCTACCAGGCTGTGTCAGAGCACATGTTTTGTAGAAGTACCTTGCAGGATAGCTACGAGCCCTGTGTTGATGCCGGAGACGATGTCACTCAGGATCCACTCCCTGAAGTGGTATGCTGGCAGCCATGAGGTAATAGGAAACAAACGCAAGGCAATTTTTTTGACCCTTTGTGGGGAGCAGCTGTAAAGACACAATGCAGAGCTCTGTCAGTGAACAGCTTAGCTGAGTTGTAGCCTGTCTTCAGAGAGAAAATGAAGAAAGATTCAGGTTCAGACTGCCAGAGGTCGAAATCTGAGTCAATCTGATCAACCTGCTCTGCCAGATGTGCTTCAAGGAGTAGATGGTAGCGTCTAGAGGTCCTTTCCAACCAACATTTTCATAGAATCATAAAATCATAGAATGGTTTGGATTGGAAAGGACATTTACAGGTCATTTAGTCCAACTCCTCAGCAGTGAGGAGGGACATTCTTCAACTAGATGAAATGGCAAAGAACCCCACCCAACTTGACTCTGAAATTCAGTTGCCAGAGATGGGGCTTCTATCATCTCTCTGAGCAACCTGTTTCACCATCCTCATTGTAAAAAATTTCTCCATTAAACACAGTCTAAATCTACTCTCTCAGTTTATAGCTAGTACTGTTTGTCCTATCACTGCCAGTGTCCCCAGGAAAAGAGGAACTGCCTAGAATACAATTGTAGAAAGACTTGTAAGTGTAATAGCAGCTAGAATTCTTTAGAAAAATATGACATTGCATTTGGTCAACAAGTTTTCATTTGCTTTGTTGGAATCATATCTGTCCTGGGTGGAAGTTGTCAGTAGGGAGTTACATAGAATACATAGAATAAACCAGGTTGGAAGAGACCTTCAAGATCATCGTGTCCAACCCATCAACCAATCCAACACCACCCAAACAACTAACCCACAGCACCAAGCAAGGAGTTCATGTTGTCTGAGAGCAGCAGTGTAGGCTGTTTATCAAATACAGATTATAAATAAATAAATAAATATTTCCTTACCGAAAATATAGTTTCACATGATCCCAAAAGGTTTTATGGTATCTGTGCAATTTCTTATGCTCTTCATTGAACAAATTCTCTGAGTACACAGGTCTGGCTACAACATAGTGGTTGCCCACAGGTTCAACCATTTCTCATGAAATATCAGGTGAGGATAGCCACTTGTGTGTCCTTCTCTGTGGTCTTAGTCACTTAAAAGCCTACAATAAAGAACGGGGTTAGCTCCTTACATACTGTGGGGCAGATATCCATGATGGGTATGATGGGTAGTGTTGGTGAGTGAGCTTCAAACTGAGCATTACCACCTTTGAAGATCAAAAGAAAGATGACTGGGACACCTGCTTCACTTTGCCAAGGTGTTCTCCTGCCCTGCTCCTCCTTCCACTGAAGGGCAGTGTTTTGCTGGAGCATGAAGTATTTCTTTCTAAAGATGCAGCCAAAAAGTGGACAAGACAGATTTTCATCTTCTCTTGGACTTGGAGACAGGGCTGAATGTTTTTTCTCAGGTCTGATGAAGAGGTTAGGCTCAGTAGTGAAAAAGCATGGTATTTCTGTTTGTAGAGAGTTTTGTAAGATTTATTTCCACAGGTTATCTGAATTGCTTCTCCTCTATTTCATTGCAACAGTTGTTGCAATGTCTGACCTAAATACTGTTTTCTGCCTTGTCCCAAAATTCATTTGCATGTTTGTGCTGAATAGAAACTGTCCTTGGTCACTCCAGCAGTGACCCCTCGAGCTGAAATTGCACATGTGAAGGTTCAAGATTTGTTTCACACAATACCACTGGGTGTTATGCAGCAGTTGGTGCCATCACCCTGCTGCCCACTGTGCCGTTACATTTCTCTCTATGCCTCACATTCCTGCCACATTAAATTCACCTAAATAAATTTTTGTCTCTGTTACAATCACCATTAAATATTTAATAGAGTACTAGTACTAGTCTTAGGAGCTGTGGAACTTGCTCTGGGTAACTGCAGTTGGACTTCCAGCTGTAATGAATCTATTCTGTCATAGTCTGTCTTCTCTTGACTCAGATTTAAAGATTTATTGTAAGAAGCAAAAAGTCTTTAGTGACACTGATAATAGAGAACTTTTCTTTGTTTTCTCTCCCTCAGTGCAAAAATGCTCCTTGGCACCTTGGTGCATGCTGCTGGTCTTGTGACAGATGGACCACCAACACTAGTTCCTTGCTAAGGTTTATCATCTGACTTCTGCAGAAGTAGCCTACATACATTTCTCATTTGGACTTATGTGTACTCAATATTTGGAGATATTACAGAGCAGATTTTAAAGTGGCACTAAGCAGTTTGCGTAGTTATGAATAGATGAAAAGCTATTTATCTATGATAATTTCAGCATTAATATGTGAGTCCCATCCTGAAACTTTGCTACAGCTCAGGGCCTATTATCAACCTATTTCAAGTGATTTAATTTTACTTTCCTTCTAGCTTATTCTGGGGAAATTCATGGATGTGTAGAGGTTCAAATAATGTTAGATGAACTTCTTAGATATATTGCTTTTGCTGATATAATATTTTTCCATAAAAGATGCACTATTTTGGCAGTGGACTACATATTTTTACTCTGTTTTAACATTAAAAAAATAATAATTAAATCTGGAATATTTTCCAAAACCTGGCAGATAATTATTCTAACAGACTAATACTCAAAAATCTAAACTCATTCAAGACTATTACCCCAAGTCAATTAAAATTAAAATCATACTCCAGACCTGTCCCTCCCTCTGTCGAGATCAGAGTTCAAAAATCCAGGGCTGATTAAATTTCAATGAACAAAACGGTTAATTTATTATTTCTCTGATAACTTGTGGTGTACTTAGATCTGCAGGAAGAAGCTTATTCTGTTAAAGATTTCAGAGTTTATCTGTTTCCTAGTCTGCGTATCAGGTTTTGAGACCACATATTGCAGAGAGGAGTATTGCTGAAAGTCTGGTTGAGTAATTTTATTCATTAGGTTGTAGGGCACAAAATGTTCTATTTGTACCCTTTGAAATGTTCATAAGCCATAAAAATAAAGGAAGTGTGTAGGTTATTCTTGCATTTCAGATTTTTCCCAGTGCTGCAGCTGTTGTGGCTTTTGTCTATACTTTATTTCTCCAGCCCCTTGTCCATTGCCCAGCATTTATCTTTCCTCAAGCCAGATTTAACTCCCATGTCTCAGGCAACACACAATATGCCTATTTCCAACTCTTAAAATCTCCTTTGGTCTTGTTGAAAGTGTAAATATTTTGCTTGTGGCTTTTTCCCTCCTGACAGGAACCCAAATTTATTGGCTCTTATCTTGTTTAGCTATGGGTTGAAGACTGAAGAAGAAGACCTGGACCTTCGCCCCAAGGCTGAACAACATGAGCATGAGTCTGCTTTAAAGACTGTGGTGCCACATGGCATTACTCAAGTTAAGCTTAACCAAAAGGTGGCTGTCAATGGGTCCATGTCCAGGTGGAGGCCTGTGTTGAGTCAAGTCTCTCAGGGATCAGTACTGGGACCAGTCTTGTTTAACATCTTTGCTGGCAACATGGACAGTGGCATTGAGTGCACCCTCAGCAAGTTTACTGACAACACCAAGCTATGTGGTGCAGTAGACACACTGGAGGGAAGGGATCCATCCAGAGGGACCTTGACAGGCTGGAGAGGTGGGCCTAAGCCAACCTCATGAGGTTCAACAAGACCAAGTGCAAGGTCCTGCATCTGGGTCGGGGCAAGCCCAGGCACCGATATAGGCCTTGACTGGCTTGAGAGCAGCCCTGAAGAAAAGGACCTCGGGGTGTTGGTGTATGAGGAGTTCAACATGAGCCAGCAGTGTGCACTTGCAGCCCAGAAAGCCAGAGACTGGGCTGCATCTAGAGAAGCATAGTCCACAGGTCGAGGGAGGTGATTCTCCCCCTCTGCTCTGGTGAGACCCCACCTGGAGTACTGCCTCCAGTTCAGGAGCCCCTATTGCAGGAATGTTCTGGACATGCTGGAACATGTCCAGAGGAGGGCCACGAGGATGATTAGAGGGCTGGAGCACCTCTCCTATGAGGACAGACTGAGAGAGTTGGGGCTCTTCAGTCTGGAGAACAGAAGGCTCTGAAGAGACCCAATTGTGGCCTTCCAATGTCTGAAGGAGGCCTACAAGAAAGTTGGTGAGGGACTTTTTAGGGTGTCAGGTAGCAATAATAAGGAAATGGAGTGAAAATAGACATGGGTAGATTCAGATTGGATTTTAGGAAGAAGTTCTTCCCCATGGGGGTGGTGAGACACTGGATCGGGTTGCCCAGGGAGGTGGTGGAAGCCCCATCCCTGGAGGTTTTTAAGGCCAGGCTGGATGTGGCTCTGTGTGACGTGAGCTAGTGTGAGGTGTCCCTGCCCATGACAGGGCGGTTGGAACTAGATCCTTGAGGTCCCTTCCAAAGTAGATAATCCTTGAGGTCCCTTCTGGAGCACCTCTCCTGTGAGGAGCACCTTTCCCATGAGGACAGACTGAAGGAGTTGGGGCTGTTCAGTCTGGAGAAGAGAAGGCTCCGAGGTGACCATATTGTGGCCTTCCAGTATCTGAAGGGGGCCTACAAGAAGGCTGGGGAGGGAGTTCTCAGGATATCAGGTAGTGATAGGACTAGGGGGAATGGAATGAAGCTGGAGGTGGGGAGATTCAGGCTGGATGTGAGGAGGAAGTTCTTCACCATGAGAGTGGTGAAGCACTGGAATGGGTTGTACAGGGAGGTGGTTGAGGCCCTGTCCCTGGAGGTGTTTAAGCCCAGGCTGGATGAGGCTCTGGCCAGCCTGATCTAGTGTGGGGTGTCCCTGCCCATGGCAGGGGGGTTGGAACTAGATGATCCTTGTGGTCCCTTCCAACCCTGACTGATTCTATGAAACCTAACTATTCTATTCTAGTCTAGTCTAAAAGGAAAGCCTGAGCACATAAAGAGCAGTGTTACTGTGCCTTCCACCTATTTCCTGTCAGGTTAATGGAGTAATCAGTTTCATTAACCAGTGTAGCACCTTACTGTAGCTAGATGCTTATCATCCCCTGGTTGAGCTTTACTTGTCTAGTTTCCTCTTCTACTGGCTTTCTTGGCAGCTATCAGCTATCATAACTTCACCCACTATTGTCTTTCTCTTGCTCACACTCATTTTCTTCCTATATATGTTTAGAAAAATAGGATGTCTTCTGCATAGGAAATGTTTTCTGCTGTTAGCACCATTATTTATTTCAGATGTTTTAAGAAAAGTGGGGATATTGTGATGATTACCAGCATGGTGGAGGCCAACATCCTCTGCAAATCCCCTAAGAGAAAGATCCGTGCTCCATTAACACATACTGCCTTTCCAAAGTGCTCCCATCATGAAATCCTTGGACACCCCCCCAAGGAACATGACCATTTAGCACAATTCTTCTGATGACTTCTATAATGCGTTCAGCCACACGTGGAACAGGAGTGCAGACAAAGCTTACTCTGCACAGCTATTGAGTGATAAAAAGGTTCACTCACTACTGACCAAGACTGGGTCAGAACTGAAACACTAGAGATAACATTTTAGTTCAGTTCAATTCCATATAGCCTCTGATCCTGTTCTCATGACCAGCAATTAACAGCAATACCATCTCTCACATGCAAAAACCCCTCCAACTCCACTGCTAATGCCCCGCATCTGTGAACCTTTGGTAATGTATATTTTGGTGTGTGTGTCATTTTGTTGAGGGGATTAACAAAGGGATACTTTTATTGCTTTATTAATTTATCCTGAATATAAGAAGTACACAAAAATCTGTTAGCTTTAACGGAATAATTAAATATTAACCCACTTCATCCCACTTTTCAGTCTAGGTATACACACTCACATACTGTACTTCTCTGCAATATATACATTTGAAAAATACAAACAAATTTCACAAAAGAAACTTTTACATTTTACAGGAGATGCTACACATCTAGAAGCATTCCATTTATGAGCATTACTTCACATATCCCATATCCAGATTACCAACTCAAAATCGTACCTGATATGTCTTCCAGGAAGCTCTTCAGAAGAAACCACACCAAGATTTTATGGAAAAGACAGCTTTGAAATCTTCAGAGGCAGTGCAGGTATCTTGTGCTGTTCTTCATTTCAGAACCTCCCTAAATACTGGCAGCACTTTAATCACTAACTTCGGTTAACTTTTACAAGAAAAGGAAGATTTCACTGTGGCCTTGACCATTGAGCCTATCTTCAGGAGGGATGATAAGAGTCATTTCTTAAAGTTCTCTGTGATATTGCTTAACTTTGTTTGGTGAATTGTTTCTGATTGGTGAGAGACTAATATGGGAAAACAGAGATGAATATCTGTCGCAATCCTGTGCTGTGCATCTGCCAGGTGTCTGCTGAGCATGGTGGGAAGTGGTGACCAGAGTTCAGCTATGGTACCCTTCATTTCCAAAGGAGTATAAAACACACTGCCTTCATATAAGGGAGATACGGCTGCTGGGCATGCCACCTCTAAGGTGTGCCTCTGTTAACCTTGCTGTGAAGCACATTTTAGGGACTCTAAATTTGTCTTCTGACTGCTTCTGTCTGTCTAAAAACAGTTCCTGAATGCTCAGGTCATTGGCAAAAAATGACCTTTACAGGGATTTTCAGAGGCCAGCCCTGACTTGATGGAACTAACAGCTGTGGCATCTTGTGACAAACAGAGGAAAAGTGCAGACCATGTGCGTGGCTGAGTGCTGTGGCATAAACATGGCATAGGTAAGTTGGACTATCCTGCTCCCTCCACTGCCTATAGAGAAACTGAGGGAAATCATCCTCCCTAGGCCACATTGAGCCTATGTAAACACTTCCCTGAGATACCTAAAACTACTAGAAGATAGCTGAAACAGTATTTTGATGCCTCAGGCCATCAGGTGGCTTGTGTTCAGGTGGCCTGTGTTCAGGAAAGTGTTGAGGACACCGTAATGAAAATCATCCTTATGACCCTTCCATGAGCACAGGCATGCAGAAATGGTCCAGCTGTTGATAGCCACAGTATCAGGAAGGCTGTGGAATTCCAGGCAGCTTAGAGCCCTCCTCCAGGCTGGAAGTCAGTATGCCTTAGCCTATGGAGGTTTGAAATTATAGTCTCTGCTCCTGAACAGAGAATTTTCTTCATCTGGTGAAAGGGAATGGCACAAGGGAAGGCACCCTGTGTACTCTGGCAAGATAGCTGCGTGCATGGGTCTAGGAGGAGAAGAGGCAAGAGAAGCCTGAGGTTCTGCTTGATCATATTTCAGTCAATGATTAGACCAAGAAATAATTAAGTGAGCAGGATCCCAATACCCATTTCCACAAGGTGAAAGCTATATTAGACTATTCACTCAGGATTTCTTTCTTGTGCTTTACCCCATGGCTCCAAGTCCCCTGAGAGTCTTTATGGACCTCAGGTGCTTTTGAAAGTTGGAGCTACTTTTTT
This sequence comes from Dryobates pubescens, assembly GCF_014839835.1. NCBI lineage: Eukaryota > Metazoa > Chordata > Aves > Piciformes > Picidae > Dryobates > Dryobates pubescens. The sequence continues at coordinate 106,682,483 of NC_071657.1, read as the reverse complement.
AACCAAGACTGTAAGATTCCCTGGTCAGTAAAGGCCTCAAGTCATTTCCTAAATTTTCAAGAGTACCTTCTCTGCAACAGCAAACCCTTGGTTTTGGTAAGCATAAGGAATTTGCTGTAGTTTGTAAAAGTGACACAGACATTACTTTTACTAGTAAAATAGCAAACACTTAAAATTTGTAGAACAGCTCAAATCATGTAACAGCTTTTGGTCTCCCTTCTCAAAGTGCAGGCTTGGCGAAGTCATAGAAGTGTTGAATGTATTCTTAATTCTTTGTATTGGCGATATGTCATGAGAGGCTGCAATGTAAAACAGTAGGACAGCTTTTTCAGGACTAGGTTCAAATGCAGGAGGGACCTTTGGTTCTAATGAAGTCAGTAGAGTTTTTATCATGTCCACCTCTACGTGCTTTACTTTTGGATTATTTCCACTGAAGCAATAAGTTGCTACCTGGAGTGACAAAGGGAATAGCCACTTTGGCCTTTCTATTTGCAGCAGTGATGTTGACATCATGATTTTCTCCTGATGGTGCAGAAGAGGCTTTGTGCACAGGAGTCATACAGGGGGCAGGCTGGCTCTGTCCCGCACTGCAGAAGTTCACCTGTGCAAATGCCTGATGTCTTTGCACTGGATGTTTAAACACCAGCTACACTCCATAACCAGCTGGGAGAGTGTGGCCTTTCTGCCAAGGCAGAGCAGAGAAGGAAATAAAAATTCCTCATTGCTCTGTCTCTCAGACAGCACCAGAAATACAGAGTGTTCAGCGCTGTAAATCAGGCACAGCCTGAGCCTTTGTCAAGTATCAAGTACCCTTATCTTCCTCTGGTTTTCATGGGAATTGAAAACCACCCACAGCTCTTGAAAGCCACTTGGTAAGCTGAGCTCTGAAGGGTTTTATGTATGCTGCCTCCTGCCTCTGCCAGGATGGGGAGGGAAGACTAGTGACTGCAGGAAGAGAAAGCATTAACAAATTGTCTGAGCAACTTAGAAATGCAGAAAGAAGCTGTTTTTCACAGAGAAAGAAGAAAACAGTTCTGCCAGAGATGCATTTTACTTGTCTGCCTTTAGCGTTAAATAAACACCAGTCTAGATACTGGGAGATTAGCTGGCTGAGAATGTAGATAACAGCATCAGCTAACTTGGATTTTCTAGTGTTTCCCAATGTTTTCTTTCACCATGTGCTGTATAAAGCTCTGTTCTCATGTTTACCTTTCTGACCATGTCCTGTCTTCTGCTGCTCATCTGGTCATCCTGCTGCCAGGTTCTGCCCAAAACCTTCAAGCAAAATATTGCTCACAATACCATCTACTGTGATGTGGCCTAGGACCAAACCCCCCAAACTCAAGTTCACAGAATCACAGAACATTAGTGGTTAGAAGGGACCTTGAGAGATCATCTGGTACAAAGCCCCTGCCAGAGCAGGATCACCTACACCAGATCACACTGGAATGCATCCAGGCAGGTTTTGAATATCTCCGGAGAGGGAGACTTCACAACCTCCCTGGGCAGCCTGTTCCAGTGTTCTGTCACACTCACAGTGAAATAATTTTAACTTGTTTTTCCATGGAACTTCCTATGCCTCGTCTTCCACCCATTACCCCTTGTCCTGTCAATCCTATCAGATATAACACTCTGCTCTACTTGGGCAGCTCAGTGAGTAAAAGAAATATATTTTATTCAGCAGTAAGTGTTGTGGTCAGTTTGGACATGCATCACTGGTGGGTACCAGCTCCTCACTCCCATTTTGGAGGGAGGACAGAGACCACAGCCTGTAGATGGCATCCACAAGATGAGGATGTCTAGAAAGAAAAGAACTTCCTTTTCTGGGGACCTCCAAGAAAGAAAAGGAAAACTGGATGGCCCTGAGAGGTCTTTATGGAAATTAGAGGTGTCACTTTGTCCTGGTTTTACTGGGACAGAATTATAGGCCAGCTGTGGCCTGCAGATCATTAGCAGTTCTGAGTCAGACAAGATAGCTCACTTGAGTTGGCTCACAGGTGTATCTCAGAACATGAGCCATCACAGTCACAAACAAGGAAGTTTGGTGAGGAGAGAGATTTGTGCTGGACATTTCTGCTTCAGCTTCTCACTCTGCTCTTCTTCCATCTTCTGCTCTTGAGGATTTCCTTCCTGTTTAGTATGCTTGCTGCACCTTTGCTGGGCTGAGTATGAATTTATATACCCTGTATTTGCATTGGTATTAATTTGGCTATTTGGTCAAATCTGTTTTCATGTCAGTCTGTGTGTCTTCCCTCCTTTTCCTGATTCACTTTCTCTGTTGGGGAGGGGTCCTAGTTTAGCCCCAGATATGGGCTAAATGTAGACACATTTGTACTTAACAGAATCAGGACACTAATGTCAGAAGGACTAACAGCATTTCTCTTACAGCTTTGTATACTTTCTAGCACCTTGGGGTTTTTACAGCAAGTTTCTCTTTCTAGTACCTGGTACAAACTGTGCTACAATGGTGATGCACAAAACGGAGATGAGAATGAATAATTGTAATTAAGAAGCAAGTGTCTGGCAGTCAGTGTAAGATTGAAAAGGGTAGTGAGGTTGGGCGGGAAGGGAAAGTCAGTGTCACTTTAACCAGGTGCTAATGTTATTTTCTCTCTTATGAACTTCCCATACTTTGCTTAAGCTGTATGTAGTTAATTTGGTTTTATTCAAAGCCATCTGTCTCTTTTGATTTCATGAAGCAAATTACTTTCTTAGAAGATCTCTCATATCAGAGTCAAACAACTAGATTAAACTTGTTGATTCAGCTTTTAATTGCATTTTTATACTGTGGCTGAATTTAACAACACATTATTTGAGACCTGACCTGACTGGGAATCACAATGATGGGAGGATGCACAATCACAGCACTCTGTGGAGCTTCTTCCAGTGACGGGCAAGTCAGAGAATCTGCAGTGTCACAGCTTGATATGCTCTGTTGTTCAGTATGGGTACTGCTGCATGTGTTTATCAAGTTGTATTTAGCACAGAGCATGACAAGTATTCAGATACTTGAAAATAAAGCAGAGTCTTGCTTATGCTGTGCTGGAGCAGGAGGCACTGCCTTGCCTCTCCACCCTTAAGCATTTTCCCACTGGCTCCAGGGACACCTGCTCAAAAAGATGCTTGTGGGACACACATTTGCAAAGGGTTTTCAACTGTGTGAGAGTGTGAAAATATCCAGTGTTTCCCCAGGCTGAAGGAGAGGCATTGCAGGGCATCCCATTCACCTCAGACTTACATACAGAGGCCTCTAGGTATATTCTATCTCTAGGAAGCCATGGTGCTGGCTGCCTGTGGCTTTATACGGCAGCCATTTCCTGATAAGATTGTGCAGGTCTATTGTGTGAATACCATGGTAATGTGGTGATGGTCCCAGGGAAAGCTCTGGTGTTCTCACTGGGTTTCCTTAGAGGCCCTTCCCTCCTGGCAAATGGGAGCAGGTGGCAGAGGGAGGAATAGTTTATTCTTCTCTTGGTTGGGGTTTGTCAACTTCAACCCAGGAGTTGTTGCATTTGTTGGATGGACACACTCACTAGTGTCCATGTCCAGCACTGCTGGGCCAGAAAAGGCCCATCTTCCTACCCCTCAGCACTGCTGGACCATTTGCCCATTACTCCATCCCCAAGGCACTACTTCAGTTTCGCTTGTGCCTTTCCATAGGTCAGTCAAGGTATGACCTTAGTCCTTAGCAATAGTCACTTGATTTTCAGTTACTAAGCTCAAAACATTTCTGTTACATAGGAGCAAAGTCAAACTAGCATGAAAGTAAAACCAAAACCAGACGGTAATTGTAAATTACCAAAATGCTGCCTGGCAGGATACAACAAGCAGCTTCTAGAATAGGTTCTAGCACCATGTTTCCCAGGTACGCCCTGGCCACTGTTCTCAATTTCCTCTTTAAAGTCCATCTGAGCACCCTTTTAGTAGCTTGTCCTATTGGAAATACCCTTAATGATACTGTTAGAAATACCTAAATAATTATGCAGCAGATAGTTCTATGTAGCTGGTGGAACGTTTGAATATATTCAAACACTGTCAGAGCCAGCTTCTTGTAATCGTTTATGTTTGTGCTCTAGGTGTCTCTGTGTGTTGTACCTTTGCAGACACTAGTGCAATAAATTGCTCCATTATCTCCAGATACTTTAGACTGTGCCATTCCTTGAATTATGCCTGATGTTTCCCTCGAGTAACAGATAGAAAAAATGTATTTCCCAATATTTCATCAGGTCTGTTATCAGTTCTTGTGTTCCTACCAGTTTCAGCTTGTTTTGCAAGAATGTGCAAAATGAAATTATCTGGGGTTTTGCTCATGGAGCAACATCGCTGTGCTTATATAGCAGAGGGGTTGACCTAGCTGCAGGCTTCAAGGCTTGACAGGTCTGAGGCCTAGAACTCCCCATGTGTTTATTCCAGAGCTATTCAGGTGTGTGTGGTCTCTTTTAAATCACAACTGAGAATTTCACATGGAACTCATCTTTATTACCAGCCTGATCTTCCCCTGGAACTGCACAAACTGGGTAGTTATGGCATACAGAGTATTTTATCTTTCGATCGTATATGTTGGGATAGTTTCTGATTATTTAAGGAGCCTCACATTCCTGAATATTCAGGTAATTAAGAAAGGGACTTCCAGCTCCTGTATTGCAATGAATTGTCACTGAAATGATTTTTTATTTTTCAATTTACTGTTAACATACTTAACTTTTTCCATGTAGGCTCATCAACATTTCCATACAAGTGTCTCAAGTACACATTGCAATCTAAAAATTTATGAAGAAAAAAGGCTGCTTTTATTACTTGTGTTAGAGAGATCCTTGGAAGCAAAGCAGTAGGTTCAAGGATCACATGCTGAAAATTCATTTTGATCCATTTTTTAGCTAGTACTAGCAAACTTCCACTTCTTCAAAGTTTGCTTCTCTATATCATGCAGAGAAGAGAGACCACATACTCTGAAAAACATTATAACATCTTAAACAGTAAATATTACATTTATTTTAAAATTACTATTAGCATAAATACAAGTATGGAAAACTGAAGGTAAAAATTAAGACCTTAGTTCAGTTGTAAACAAATGAAGCATAATTTTGTTCATCTCTTTCATTCACAATCTACAAATGAGATCTTTCTCATGTTGGTAAAAGTCCCACAATATCTTCTGTGGGGTTCACATCAGTGAATATCCTTCCTATGTACTTGTTTGCAGACCAACACAGGGAATCGACCTGATACGCTGTCTGCTCAGAAGAAGGCAGAAATAGGGAAGGGGCAGCTGAGGACTCAGATAAACCCAGCTGTATCACTCCTTATTAGCACCATGTATTTGAGGAGATTTACAAGAATGGCAGCTGAGTGATCCATAAACCAACCAATCACAAATGGAGCATTTGTATGAATTTTTGTTTATCACTTAGTGAAGTGAAGAGCAGGTATCAATGTCTGTATTTCTGTGCTTGTAGTCTCAGACTCATCAGCTCTGGAAATCCTGAGCTCATCCACAACATCTCTGGGGTTTTTTTCTTCCCTCACATGATGCTTGCAGATAATACTTTGGTCTCTGCTTGTACAGTGGAAATCCTTATGGCTCATGAGACTCAGCTGTGACTTGCATGCAGCCTGTGGTTTCAGCCTTTTCTGTGTTTTTTTGCTTGGTTGTTTTTTGTTGTTGTTTGGGTTTTTTTAGATGTGTTGAGGGGTTTTGTTTGTTTGTGGGTTTGATTTTGTTTTGTTTTTTCTTTTTAGAAAGAGGTTTATTTGCTCCCTTTGCCAAACCTGAAGGAAAGCTTGGCCACCCAGGACTACAATCAGGCCCACAGATGTCTTTGGATTCCAAAATGGCCACTATTGCAGTTCCTATCTGCCACATTATTGGTCAAAATAGCTGCACTTCCTTCAGCTGGGATAAAAATATGCAAGGCCACTAATCCCAAGCCATGTGTACAAGCCATTTTGCAATTAGTGGGCAGTAAGAGCAATGGGAAAACTCTCCAGTCCAGGGATGGCACCTTCTTTTGCATCAGCTTCTGGGGAACAGACCCTGGCCATAGTACCTGCTGCCAGAGCTGGTCTTCCCCTTCTCTCCTTGACCAAGTGATTCAAGTTGCAGTCATGCCAAACAAAACAAGCTCAGAATATTGTGTCTAATCAGTTTAGGATAAAGGCCATCTTGGAAAAGATAGCTGCTCCAGGAAATTAACTTCTTTCTCAATAGCTGGCATCATTCCCACTGACTCATTGATGGGGCTTAGAGCACTGGGCTGCAGGATCAAAACAAAAACGTATTTTAGGTGAAACCAAGGAGGGAATCTCTTCCACACTGCGTTTCATGCAAAAAAACGCCTGCAGAAAAGACGATAAGACACTGCTGTTCTGCCTGAAGGGCAGCATTGGGACTGGGAAAACCAACTACACTTCTGGGCACAAGTCCCTTAAGAATAAGCATTTGGGGAATTGCTAAACAGCAAGGAAAAGGGGAGCTACCCATATTTACTGTCCAGTTATCCCAGTCTGTGAAGCCAGGAATTTAGAACAAACAGAAGGATGATAAAATAAGGGCACCATTTCCAGCAGGGCTCTCCTCTGAAGGGTGAGGCCAGTGCACCTTGGGGTGGCACCAGCAGCAACAAGAATTCTCCACAAGCACAACTTGGGCAAAGGAAGATGGGGAAAAAAGTCATCTGTCTAGAAATCTAGAGCTGGAGATGTGGGGAGGTAATCTTCCAGAGAAAGGTCAGAAAATTAATCAGCCTTTATCAGATTCTCCTTCATATCACCAAAGTGTCTTCCCTCTCATGTCCCAAGATGTCTCTGTGAAAATAATGGCCATGCAGATGAAATGCTTGAAGTGAGTATGTTTGGGCCACCCAACTGGGCTGTCAACTGAAATTAAATTCTTTGTCTGTGTAACACCATAAACCCACTCACTTCTGGGGATGTACTTCTGGGGGAGTAGTGTCACAAAGTGCCACAGTGTTAAGGAAATTCCTTACTCATGTCATATCCCTTTATCACTTTCAACCATATCCCTTACAAAGACACTAATCATAACTAACTTTAAGACTAATCATTATAAATATAGTAAATATATTTTTACGTGATAGTAGCTTTCATGAAAAATACATCCAAACTATCTGTATTCTTTTTATTACCTGCCTTTATGATCAGAAGTTAGTTACCTATGACCTACTAGCTGCACTTACGTGATGTAATATTTTCCAAGGTCTGCTACTGGAAAAACTTTTATATTTATGACTCAGGATGGACCTAAAATGAAAACTGTGTATCTAAGTACATCTGATAAATGTGGGTTGATTGCAGTACAAGCTCAGATTAATTATCTTCTGTGCTGTGATTTGCCCATGGGGAAAAAACCCCTACCAAAACATGTACAGATTCCTTCACTTTGTTAAATCATTCAGTTTTTCTAGCCAGTCCAGCCCTTTATTTACTGACCTATGTACTTGGAGCCTGATTTAAACAGCTCTGAGGCAGATTGCAACTTGTTTTGGACGGGCAGGATTCACTGTCAGGACAAGGTGAGGAGGGACTGCCGCCTGATCTATGTAATGCAAGGTAGGGTGCAGTGCTGTTGTTCGCTTTGGTGTCACCTCCTAATAAATCACAATAAATAAATGCTAGACATGAAATTTTGCATGTGACTTGTGACATTCTAAAGAGTGCTGAGTTGCTGCATTTTGGGTTGGAAAGGCTGCATCACCCAGACTAGCCTGGATCCTGACAGGCTCCGAGCCAGCCTGAGGTAGAAAGAGAGACCTTCTGCTGCCAGCAGTGTCAAAAAAGTGGAAAGCTTTCTGCTTCATCTCTTGGGTGTAAAGTGAGGTTTTGCCAAAAGGATATTCACCTTCACAAGGACCCTTCTGCCTTTCTCATGCACTTTAAGATGTTCCTAAAGTTTCTAGGAAATTTTTCTTCCACCCAAAGCTAAGTCTCAGTTACCCTTAACTAACTAGGCTTTGTTTGCCCTTTTGATGACTTAAACCACAATGCTTTATAGTGAGACATACCAAAAATTGATGGAAATTATCAGGGTGAAACAAAGGAGAAAGGACACTTTTATGAGAGTGCAGCTGATAGGTGAAATAGCAGAATAACCAGGAAAGACATCTTGTTGGGGAGGCTAATATGAAGCAAGGAAATAAAAATTTACCTATGAAAGGGCTTGAGCTGTGTATTGCTCCTGAAGGGCTTTATGTGCCTGCAGCTTGGCATATTAGGAGAAAGTTCTATACAGAAAGAGTGATTGCACATTGGAATGGGCTGTCTGGGGAGGTGGTGGAGTCGCCATCACTGGAGGTTTTCAGGAGGAGACTTGATGGGGTGCTTGGTGCCGTGGGTTAGTTGTTTGGGTGGTGTTTGATTGGTTGATGGGTTGGACGCGGTGATCTTGAAGGTCTCTTCCAACCTGGTTTATTCTATGTATATGTGTGGGAAGTGGGTACAGAGCACCATCATGGTATCAGCCCCTGCCAGGTCTTGTGACCCTTTTGTGTGCAAGAACGGTTTGGGGAGCCAGGGGGGAGTGGGGGCTGGATGTCTGACCGCTTTCATTGCAACCCCAGCTGAGGTCCTGTCCTTGCACAGAGGGCTGCCAGCATGCTCTTCTGGACAGGTAACCCTGCTGCAAGGCTGCTTCAGAGTGCTCAGAAATCAGCCCCATTGAGGAGGAGAAGCAGAGAGATGACCTCTCTGCCTGCCCTCTCATAGGGCAACAGAAACAGCTGAGCTCTCATTCTGGGCTGAAAAGAGACAATTCTGGACTTGAATTAGCCACGTGAAGTAAAAATAGAATTTCTAAAGGACTGCCAACATGACGGAAAATGAAACTTTATTGTGTGTACACAAAGCAGTTGAAAGCTAAGATTTTTCCAAACTGATGCAACCCACTTGTACAACATTGTGCTCAGTCGTGACTGCAGAGCACTTCATTAATGTTTAAACTCAATCTTTTGACTTTTCTCCCCAAAGGCCAGAAGACTTTGTGATTTAAGCAGGGTTGTGTAAGCAGGACAGCCCAGGTGGGCCTTAGCTGCTGAATGGCAGAGCTTGCACACCCTCCTGCAGACTGGGAGCTTCTAAGATGCATGTGTTGGAAGTTAAGGTGGATGAATCAGGTTCATCCTGGAAAGCTACAAGTAGTATTTCTGGTGAAGCTATCACACATGAGAGCTGACCTGCATGACATTCCAGGAGAGTGAAAGGAGTCATGCTAGGAAGCAGTCCTAGTGTGTGGAACCCAGCATAAGCTGTACCATGGCTGTAACCTGTTTGTCATCACCCCAATAATTTGGGAGCAGTGGGAGCAGCATGGGGAACCAGAGACACAGCTGGAGGTGCAGAAGAGAGCAACTTTTATGTATCACTAAGATTATAAATAGTAGTGGAAGATCATATGTGCTATGACCTCACTTGGCTTATGCCATAGAAGGCAAGAAAAACTTGGAGAGTTTCAGTATTCTGAAGGCAGGACAAAGAGTATGAAAGAGTATCAAGTCTGTTGCAGAGGAATGAGGTGCCAGCAAAATGTGTAGAAAGTAGTGGGTGTTTCCTTAAGGCACTGACAAATTAACATTTGAATTTTCATCAGAAAAGATTAATCCCAGGCACCCTGCAGCTGTGAAAACCTGTTTTTCTTAAGAATCAATGTGATGCTCTCTTCTCATTTCCTAGACAACTAGCTATCTACGTCTGCTTGTGCCAGATTCCTTATATACATTTATGAAATCACAAATGAATACTAATAACCATCCCAACACATCCATTAATCAATATCAGAGACAGTGCAAATGCAACCTGGACTGGTCTGATCATACACTAAAATGAGTGTGGGTTCTTATGACCACAACAAACTTTTTAAAAATACATATTGGTATTTAATTAGATGGGTATTAATATACATAGCATTTTGTCTTCATGGTCTAAAAATACAGCATACAAAATGCTGTTATACTCTTGTGTTCCCAGTTAGCATTTGAAAACCAATCCAAAATATAATTCTCACTCAAGCCTCATTTGTTACCATAAACCTATGTTGATAATCTTTACACTCTATCTGAAGAGAAAGTGCTTCTAAATATGCCTCTTATTTAATCACTCTAATTTTATGGAAGGTAAAAGTTCAATTAGAGGATTAGAAGAACAATTAATGCTCATCTAAGTGTCATTCTTATCACTAATATCTCATTCTAGAGTTAATCATTACCTGAGGTATTCCATTATTAATGTATTAATAGATATGTTAGCACTTGTCAGTTTTAGGGCCTTCCACTTGAGATTCTTGAATTGCTTTGACTGCTAGTGCAACTGTATCACAGCCTTCCATAGTAGAAAACATATGATACTTGCTTTATTTAAAAGAAACTGAGGCAAATAAAAATTATTGTGGGTGTTTTACTGATAGATATTCTGAAAACTTCCTTTGCAAGGACATCTCTCTTATGATGGCCCATAGAGACCAATGTGACTCTTGTTAGAGGCAGATATTACATCGTATCAATCAATATTCTTTATTGCTCTAGAATTAAAATAACTTTCACTGGGAGAAGCCTGCTGAGAGCCCAAATAAGCTTTGAATTATTTCAAAGGGGAAAATAGAATCCTTATGTTTTCTCTTACTCATGCTTTGAGCCAGTGGCAGGTCCTTGAGACCATGAGATTTTAAGATCCCTGGATTGAAAAACTCTGCCCTAGAAATCTGTTCCTCCTTTCTGTTCTTTCAGAATGGAAGCAGGCTGTGAAAAGCAGAATGGGGATTTTGCTGGCAGAGCTAATGCTCTTGCATCACGATTAGAGTGGATCTGGATTACTGACATGGTTTTCCATCTCGCTCACTATCAACAAGCTCAAAATCACCACCATGTCCCTCAAGAATCGGCACTCATTTACTTCATGACAGGCTAGCTGGTACAGGGCAGGCAGTCATGTTCTTGCATGGAAGCTGAGGCATAGGAAATTCCACAAAAACATGAGGAAAATTTTTTTCACTGTGAGGGTGATAAAACACTGGGATAGGCTGCCCAGGAGAGTTGTGAAGTCTCCCTCTCTGGCCATATTCAAAACCCACCTGGATGCATTCCTGTGTGATCTCATCTGGTTGATCCTGCTCTGGCAGGGGGGTTGGACTAGTTGATCTTTTGAGTTCCCTTCCAGCTCCTAACATTCTGTGATTCTGTGGTTGTTGTGCCTCATCTATGTGACCTGTGTGGTCAGGTCCTATTGTTTGTGCACTGCCGTCCATGAGGGTGTCATGTCAGATGTCTTAATTGTTTTCCAATGATGTCTCTTTAATAGATTCTGGTTATTGTTTAGGCTACCAGCAAGAATTCCACAACTGGTTGAGATTGTTTGGGAGGTGTGCAAGGGGCATTGCAGGTATTTGATATTAGTCTGTTAGACATCAGTATGACTGTACTCTACAAATATACTGAGAATGAGGTTATACAAAGGCACATCTACCTCTGTGCAACGGATGCTCTGAGCTCAAAAACCCATAAAGGAAATCCTTTTTCTATAAATGTCCAAATCAAGGTGACATTCTTTCCATATGGTGTTATTGAGGCCAACAGATCAACAGGAATTTAGCAAGTGAATATTGACTACCTCACTTTGGAGCTTCAGTGCTCCATGCTGAGCTGCAGGTCTTTGTAGAAATCTCCTGTATATAGAATCTGCTTCAGGATGAATTCTGGGATGGTTTCAGTCAAAATGGTTCAGGCATTTCTGAACATATTACTTAGGAAGAGTACATTCCTTATCTGTCAGCTTTTCTCTGTGGAAGGTCCACCTCTGCTCACTGACACTCCAACTTACCCAACTTAGAATAGAATAGAATAGAATTAACCAGGTTGGAAGAGACCTTTGAGATCATTGAATCCAACCTATCATCTAACACTCTCCAATCAACTAAACCATGGCACCAAGCACCCCATCAAGTCTCTTCTTAAACACCTCCAGTGGTGGTGACTCCACCACCTCCCTGGGCAGCCCATTCCAATGGCAAATCACTCTTTCTATGAAGAACTTCTTCCTAACATCCAGCCTAAACCTCCCCTGGCACAGTTTCAGACTGTGTCCTCTTGTTCTGGTGCTGGTTGCCTGGGAGAAGAGACCAGCCCCCACCTCGCTACAACTTCCCTTCAGGTAGTTGTAGACAGCAATAAGGTCTCCTCTGAGCCTCCTTTTCTCCAGGCTAAGCAACCCCAGCTCCCTCAGCCTCTCCTCATAGGGTTTGTGCTCCAAACGCTCCACCAGCTTTGTTGCCCTTCTCTGGACACATTCCAGCAACTCAACATCTTTCCTGTCACCCTGAAGCTACGTTCAGGAGTATGGCTGCACTTCACTACCACACATGTGGACTTATCTGAACTAGCTAAAACTGGTTAATTTAGATGCTGATAACAGAAAGAACTTGAGTCTGACGTGTTAATAATAATGAGACCTTTTGTTATGATGTAGAACAGAAGGTGAAGTTCACATTTTTGGGTTTAATATTTATTAAGGTTGGCTAGGGAGGAATAGTGATTAATATTAGTTATCTACTAAATATCTAAAGATATTTCTGTTGTCCATTTAGAAGAAATATACAATTGTTCTTTCCTTTTGTGGCATCAGTGTGAGTAATCTTTCAGGATCATCTTCTCTGCCATGTGTGCACTTCTCAAAAGCAGAGATTTTTTAGATAGTACATGATTTTGAATTTCTCTCTAAACTACCTCTTCTTTTTCAGTACAATCTCCAAACTTTCTTCCATAGACTAGTTTTATATGAGCAACTGCAGCATTCTCCTGCAGTCTCATTAGGAACATCTATATCAGTGTGTTGATTCAGAACACAAACCCATTTGTGTAGCAAACCTCTTGTTCATTTCCTATCCCTGTGCTTTGGGTTGCACAGTGGAGCAGCCTCAGACTACATGAAATGAGATTTCTGGGGGTGGGAATAGGAAGATGTGCTCCAGGGGTGCATCCAGGGGTGCATCCAGGAGTAGCTGCAAAAGGAATTTCAACAGAGCCAGGCTACAGCTCATGCAAAATACAGAGAAACACTGAAACAAGGATTTCAGGTCCTCGGCACCAGCTGATTTGCTGTGAAAATCCACTCCTACTTGTATGTAGTTTAAATCCAGCCAGCAGCTAAGCCCCACTCAGCTGCTTGCTCTCTCCTCCACCCAGTGGGACAGGGGAGAGAATCAGAAGGGTAGAAGCGTGAAAACTTGTGGGTTGAGAGGTGCAAGCACTGCTCAGCAATAACAAAAACATCCTGTGCCAATAGCACTATTTTCAACACAAGTCCAAAACATAGCACCATGCTGGCTGCTATGAAGAAATACAACTCTGTTCCAGCCAAAATCAGTACAATGTACTACACACTGAAGTAGAGGCAGCTCTTGCCTCTGTGCTTATTCACTTCATAATGCAGCCATGCTGGTTTTGTTTGGTTTAATTCTCATTTTCTCTGTATGTTTCGTTTTCTCTCCTTCTATTCTTGTACTTACACACAAGTAGTTTCAGGCAACATTTGTCTTGATGTTGTTTTACTACCTGGAAAAATGCATTTCTTTCTTGCTGAAACACCAGCCCTTAGTGTAAAGACTAGTTATTATTCTAGATTGTCTGAATTTTATTTAACCTCTTTTTTCTATATCCTATGTATATTAACAATAAACACAAAATGTATGTATAAAGTTTTTGCTTATAGATTTTTGCTTATAGGCTGAAGGTGAAGGTCCTCAGGTTTGCAGGACTTGATTAAATTCATCCTGGACTGCTTAGGTAGAAGACTGGACTGGACTGGAGGTAGAAGAACAACCTCTGACTGTCTTCAGAGACCTGGGAAGCTGGAGCATTGCTAAGTGCAAAAGAATTTACTTTCTTTTCCTTGAAGAAGAAAGAACCAAGGGAATCTGAGACAACTTCAGCACTTTTATATGTATTTTAGCACCCTGAAGATAATAAAGAGATAAGCAACAATGAACAGGCATTTAGCAAGAACAGATTGTATCAAACTCGTAAACTGTTCTCTTTGATAGAGTAACCAGCACAGGGCAGATGTAAAGTCAGTGTGAAATTTTCTAATGATAATGACACAAGAGTTGAGGAAAAGGTAGCATTGTAAAAATCTCCTTGAAGCAGGTTAGATAGCCTCAGGGATGACTGGATAGGTGCTGAGAACAAGGACACAGCACTTGTGTTCCAACTTTTGCCCACTGCCTCTGTCACTATGTTTTGGCTCCCCAGCACTGGGGAGCCAAAATTGGATGCAGACCTTTAGATGTAGTCCCAGAATCACTGAATAGAGGGAAATAATCCCCCTTCTTGACTTGCTGTCTACACCTTTGCTCATGCAGCCCAGGAGGCTGTAAGCCTCACTGGGGGTTAGTGCCGCCCAGGTACATGACTTTGTTATAATGTACTATCTTAACAGACTAGCACACAATATCAAAAGCAAACAGGTTAGTTAGTATAACTAATCTGTATCAGTTATGGTTCTTAAAGGGCAAACTGCACACTAGCACGGTATGTGTACTTTGACTTTCTCGGTGCCATTTGATTAGCTGTGCCAAGATCAGGACATTCTCCCATCCCAGTACCATGCAGCACTTACATTAACACCACAGTGATCTTAGATGCAGGAAACACACTCTGTTTATCACCTTGTTATCACTGAGAAAGCTCCAAGCTACACGATATCATTGTGCTTCTGGGAGAACTTTGACTTTCATAAAGCCAAGATGATTTAACAATATGAATTTTCTGTCTAAACACAGCAAATGTCCCTGACTCCTGGAGCAAGATTTCTTGTTAGCCACCTTGCTCAGCAAATTTAAAGGACACAGTGACTACATCAGTGGAAAGATCATATGTGTGGTCTTCTGTAAAGCATTTGATGCAGTTCTGCAGAACATCTTTCTCTCTAAACTGGAGAGATATGGTTTTGTTGTGTGGGCTCTTCAGTGGATAAGGAATTGATTGGATGATCATGTACAAAGGGTAGAGGGCAATATCCAGATGAAGATGGGTGGCAAGTGGTGTCCTTCAGGGTTCTGTATTGGGACCATCCTTGTTCAATATCTTCATCAGTGATATAGACAGAGATTGAGTGCACCCTCAGCAGGTTTGGGAGATGATACCAAGCTGAGTGGTGCAGTTGATAAGACTGAAGGATGCCATCCAGAGGGACCTAGACAGGCTAGAGAGGTGGCTTAAGGAGAATCTCATGAGGTTCAATAAAGCAAAGTACAAGGTCCTGGACCTAGGTTGGAGCAATCCTCATTATCAATACAGGCTGGGGGAGAATGTGAAAAGGACCTGAGGGTAAGTCTTGCAGAAAAGGACCTGAGGGTACTAGCGGACACAAAGCTGGACATGAGCCAGCAATGAATACTTGAAGCTCAGAAGGCAAATTGCATCCTGGGCTGTATCAAAAGAAACATGGCCAGCAGATTGAGTGAGGTGATTCTGTCACTCTGGTCTGGTGAGACCTCGTCTGGAGTACTGTGTCCAGCTCTGAGGCCCCAGACACAAGAAGGACATGGACCTGCTGTAGTGGGTCCAGAGGAGGGCCACAAAGATGATTAGAGGGTTGGAGCACCTCTCCTACAACAAGGGCAGGCTGAGAGAGTTTAGGCTGTTGAGCCTGGAGTAGAGAAGGTTTCAGGGAGACCTTATAGCTACATTTTAATATCTGAAGGGGACGTATAGGAAGGCTGGGGAAGGACTGTATGGAAGGGCTTGTAGCGATAGGATGAGGGGCAATGGGCAGGGTAGATTTAGGTTGGACATAAGAAGGAAGTTCTTTACAGTGAGAGTGGAACAGGTTGCCTAGAGATGCAGTGGAGGCCCCATCCCTGAAGACATTCACAGTCAAACTTGGTGGGGCCCTGAGCAACCTGATCTAGTTAGAAATGTCTCTGATCACTGCAGGGGAGTTGAACAAGATGACCTTCAAGGGTCCCTTCAACGCAATACATTCTGTGCTCTGTGAAATCCTGAATTAGGAAAACAGAGCATGAGAAAACCCATCCCCTGAGTAGAAGTGTGCCACTTCCTTGATGTAATACATACCTCTTGATAAGAATTTAATTGTCTTGCTATTTAGGTTTTATTTTTATTTTAATTACCTTGTTTGACAGAGATTTTGGAATCAAAGAAAGTTAAATACTGCATAGTCATTGTATTTTTAATAGCCTTTCTTGGAAACACAAGTGACATTCTAGTTAGCATGAAAGCTTGCGTGGAAACTTTCTATCTCAGTTTAGATTGAAATGTTTTCCAACAACACAGCCAATGAATTTGGTTTCATAGTTGTAGAATGGTAGGGGTTGGAAGGGACCTCTGAAGATAATCTAGTCTAATCCCCCTGTTAAAGCAGGATTGCCTAGACCAGGTTGCACAGGAACATATCCAGGCAATTTTAAAAAGTCTTGAGAGAAGAGGACTCCACAACCTCTCTGGGCTGCCTGTTCCAGTGCTCCATCATCCTCAAAGTAGTGAAGTTTCTCTTTACGTTCAAGTGAAACCTCTTGTGTTCTAGTTTGTACATGTTGCCCCTCGTCCTATCACTGGCCACCACTGAAAATACCCCAGCCCCATCCTCATGGCCTCCACCATGTAGATATTTATATTTACAGGAAATGTAAATTATATTTACATTATTGTATTAGAAGCCTGAAAACTTAACTGGAAGCTTAAAACAAATATTTTTTTTCTTAAAAAACCCCCCACATTAAAATTAACTGGTAATTTGTGCATTTCTGATACAAACTATTTAAGTAGTTTAAATGGGCAATGATAATTGTGAACAGGAAAGGAAAACTATCAGTAATACAGAATCCTAATTCCCATTACAAAGACTTTGAATTATGGGCACTCCACAGTTCAGGCCTGCAGTGAATATTTTGTTGTTGTTGCATAACCTACTGGAAATAATGCAGACAGTTTCCCACGTTCAAATCAGACTTTCATGCGCTATATTGGCCTCACCCACAGTCTCCTCTCTGGTTAGAAGATCACAGATTTTCAGAAGTGTGTAACGTGCAGAAAACAGAATTTTACAAGGTACATCGAGTTACTGATATGCAAAGCCACTCACTGTTATTGCGAAATAATTAGTACCCAGGAGGAACTCGGATGGAATTAAATTTGAGGAAAGGACATAGAGATCCCACTTTCTTTCTGCAGCACAGAACTGATAAGCAAATTGAAGACTAAATGGAGATTGATCTCTGTCTCTTCTGAGGGGCAACAGCACAGTTGTGTCCCTGTATGGCAAAGGCAGGACCCAGCTGAGCAGCCTGAGATGCCCAACTAGCACCCAAGTTCTCCATGCCTTATGGGGGCACTCCTTTGTGAATGGGGCGAGCTTTTTTCCCCATCAGCTTTCACTATCTCAAAGCCAGATGCTTAACATAGGTCCCCTTTCTGCTCAGTGGAGGGCAGTGTTACAGTCAGCTGTTAGAGAACAATCCTTGACATTCATCTTGGGACCAGATGAATATAACCCTCTCAATTTGACAGTCATTCTGTGTCTCCCATAGGAGCTTAGAAGATTAACTTTCTATTGGACCTGCTTAATCAGATATCTGACCTTGACAGCTGCCATAAGGTGACGTAAATCCTGCCTTGGTTGCTCTCTTTTCCTGTATAATAAAAGCAGAGGCAGGAATCCTTGAAGGCCTCAAGGAAGATAGTGTTGGCCTTGGTGCATACATATAAGATCGGCAGACAGGATCTCCTGAGTGCTTATTTTCAAAGGCACCTCCTGACTACCCAGAGAATGTAGGTACTTGCTCTAGGAGATTGGGTTCACTAGGTGCCTAACATTTAAATGCAAAGAAGAGTCACTCCCTCAGGTGAGGCAGCTGCACTGCACTGCACGCACAAGTTGACTGCCAGGGGCAGGGTGCTGGGTGTTTAACTATGGTATGTGATGGGGGCTTAGGTATGTCATAGTTGCAGCTTGGACTGATGCCCTTTCCTGTGTCACCATGCAGTGTGAGAGAACTCAAACCTGTCCTGCCACCAGACTCAGCTCTCATGCCCTTTGTAAAGCCTGAGACTTTTGTCTAACTTCCCTTTGTCTTGAAAATGCAGCATTTCAGCCTTCCCAACCACCTGCTTGCCTATGTGTGCTCCCTCAGCACTCCAGCTAGCAGAGGAATGTCCCAGCAGCTTAACTGTCCTGCAAGTATTTGGGAGCCACAGATCTTTGTAAAATATCTGCAGAGCAGAGTACATACCAAGACTCCTGATATGCTTTTGGGACATTTGTCCTGCCTCTTCAGTGAATCTCAGGCATGCTGCTATTTTGCATCTCACGCTGTCCCACATGCCTTTCTCCTTTTTATTTGTCCCACGTTGCCCACATATTGGTGCAGAAACTGAAACAGAGATCATGGACGTGCTGTAGCTTTCTCTCTACTCCTCTATTCATCTTGCATTAATGCCTCAGTGGTTGGAGACTTTTGTAACCAGAGCATTAAGCTGAGCAGTTTGGAAAGCAATACAGTACCCTGCTCTGGACAGGGCTGCACAACCAAATGCCACCGCTGTCTCTTTCCAGATATATCTTGCCCTGCCATGATGCTCACTATCACCAAAGAGAGGAGTTTACCAAAATTATTTACCAAAGATAGGAGGAATCATCTGAAAATGTGTTTTGTCAAATATGGTGCAAAACACTGATGGCCACCACCTAATCCTTGGATGCTTCCAGTTCTTTTTTTTTCTCAAGTCAGAGCCGGTGTAATATCCTGTCTAGACTGATCATGTTATAATCTTAATCTATACAAATAAACACGTGTGCATAGATATATTTGTAATGCAAGAAAATAGTACTTCAAAGAAATGCAATGTTCTAGTTTTTTTGTATGGTCTTCTTTCAAGGGCACCCTCATAGATCTCTTTTAGTCTGTGCAGTCATGTTGCCCTCTGTTGACTTGAGTATGTGCCTTCAACTTTCCTCTAGTTCCAAGTCAGAGCTGATTCTTGTTTACAGTGCAGCTAGTTAGAAGATTTCAGGATGCAGTTTATTTTCCTGACACAGAATCACAGAATGCATACTAATGAATGCAATAAAAAGTAGGAGTGTTACCCAAGTACTGTAACCTCAGTGTTCATGAAAGGAGTGCCACCACCAAAGAAAGGTGAATTAGAGTCATGCCGGTGCAACAGAACAAAAAGTACTTGGGTGACTGTGGTTTACAACTGCTACAGTCCTGGATGCAATCTACTGAGCATCTGATCTTTATGGTCCTGAGGTGTAAGAAAATATTTTAACAACTCCAAATTCCATCAAAGTCTCCGGGAAAGTTCAGAAAGGTAGTCCCAGCTACCATGATCCAGAGTGACTCACAGTTAATGGGTAAGGCTGTTTAGAGGGTAAGGCCCATGGTGAATGGGATAAAGTCCAGTGCTGCACACCCCTGTGCCCCTTTACCTCCCCACATCCCCCATCCACCAAGACATACTTTGATGCTTTCTGAATTTCTTCAGGTTCTCTACACCCTTCTGCTACTCCTGGGTCCTGAAGCAATCACCACAAAAGCCCCTTTCTCTTCAGTGCCCAGGGTAATCACCAGCACCTTCTCTAATTTGAGAGAACTTCATGGTGCAGCAACAGCCCATGGCTGAGCCCTTTGGTTGAGACACAGGGAGTGCAAATAGAGATTGCATCTCTGTGGAGATTTCCCCATGGGACTATCCAGCAGCTCTGCTGAGGATTTGGCTTCCCCCTCTGAGGGGGAACAGGGACAAGCAACCATCTGCACTGCTCTGTCCTGTTCTTGTGCTTGCAACCCAAACATTGCACTCTTATCAAGATGTGCCCAAAGCATGCCCTTCAGTCTCATGCCATTTGTTGTTGCAGAAGATAGTCTAGTTTGTTGCCAGCAATAGCAGCATGCTCATGGCATTCAGACCTAAGCTTGAAAAAAAATAATTCTCCAAAAATCCTCACACAGTGCCAAACACTAACTGCAGAGGGGAGAGCTCTGGTAACCTGTTGTGCACCACGACTGGCAAGCCAAGAGAGAAGCCACGGAGAATTAAGAAATGTTGGCTGAGTACTTTCAGTTAGCTACAGGAGGAGGATTTTTGCTCTTATTCTCTTTTGTTGGCTCATTAGCAAAGACAGGAGGAAATGATGGGACCATGGCACTTCTGCTGCAAACATCAGGAATTCCAGAATACTTTCTCATTATCCAGTGAGAGTTAGGGATTTAAATATATGGGGCACATCCAGTCTCCAGTGGAGGTGCAATCAGATAAATACTTACATAGATAGAATAGGAATCCTGCCCACTGAATATGGCCTTTTATTTTGAACACAGGTGCCTTTCACACACCATGACTAGGCCTTGGCACACTCATTAGTTGGTGCACTTCTGACAGGTCTGACTGTATTTAATGGGGGAATTGCTCTTCTCCGAGGTAGTTTCACTAAATAATTTAAGCTTGCTATAATCAGAAAGCCTGCATTTATGAACATTATGCCTCAATATTTGTGTTTGGTGATGTGCTTCTATGAACATTACGCCTCAATATTTGCGTTTGGTGATGTGCTTCTCAATGTAGGAAGTAACAGAACACTGCCATCTGATGGAAATACTGATTTAAGGCAAGAAATTAGTCTAGGAAACTTGAGAACACTTTCTTACAGAAAATATTTTGCCTTCTGGGCAAGACAGGCAATCTGAATTATGAACTATATTGCATATTACTTATCAAAATTTACATACAGATTTTTTTTAGCATAAATTGAACAGAATATTGCACATGTCCTAAATCAGGTGGAATTTGGTGCCTTGCCTCCACAGTCACTGAAGGATTTGTTTTCAAATACTGGGGTGCTGAAGTGCAAATAGCAGAGGACTGTGGGGTGTGCAACCCTTTGTTTTAGAGAATAAGTAGAATCACAGAATCACACAGAATCACCAAGGTTGGAAGAGACCGCAAAGATCAAATAGTCTGGAAGAATACAAATACCATTAAATTGTTAATTATAAAAATCTCTTGTTAATTATAAAAATACTCTTGTTCAATTTTCCCCCTTGATTAAATACATTAAAGGCAGTAATGTCAAGCCACTTGAAATTCTTTCCGAAGTTAAATGTTTATATTTTTGTCTTAATAATGGAATGTAGGTACATTTCACTGACATTTAGAAGAATGATGTTTCATTCTGAAAAACGAAATATTTTGACTTTCTGTGTTTGCTCCCAAGTTTTACGTTGGCTCATTAGGTGTACGACCTCCAACCACCATCGCCCGCCGGAAGCACTGCCGGCGGCGCCCTGCGCCGCAACCGCCTCATTTGCACCGCTCCGCCCCCGAGCTCCGTTCGCTGCGCTGTACCGCACTGCCGTCTGCGCCAGGGGGCGCTGTCGCGCCCCACCGCGCCTGCGCGAGTCCGTAGAGTCCTTGGGTTTGCGGCGGAGGGGTGAAGGCCGGCGGCCGTGGCCATGCAGCGCTGGGGACGTGTCTCCTGCGCCCTCGCTCGGGTACGGTGCTGGCAGGGGCCGGCATTACTGCGGGGTGGGCGGTTCGGCGTAGGTAGCTGAGCCACGCTGCGTTCGGGAGCTTGGGCCTGGGCCTTCCTTATGGCCCCCCACCTCTCCCCGGCAGCGGGCAGAGGGCGGAGCTGGAGCAGGCGCCGTGGAGCGGGCACGGCGGCGGGCGGCGTGGGGTTTGGCTGCGTTTTCCTTGCTTCTCTGCCTTCGCCTCTTGGCGCGGGGAAAGAGAGCCGCTCCTAGCCCAGCGCGCCCTGGTCTCCGCCTAAGTGACACGGTGTCCGCGCTGTCGCCTGGCCGCATGCGTCACACACCGCTCCAGGAGTGTTGAGGTCGGGGGTTTTGGCCCTGCTTCCCTGTGATTTGTTAGTGCCCCGAGAGCGCGGGAGGGTGCTGCGGCATGCCCCACCTTCGGCCGGAGAGAGCGGCCCGGGGGAGTCGGGAGTGAGGGCGGATGCTTCTGTGGCTGTGGAAATTGACAGCTGTCACAGGATCTCTTCCTGCATTTCGGGCAGCACTGCGGCCTTCAGAAGTATTTCCAGGACAGCCTCTGCTGCAGTTACAGGGTGATCAGCCCGTGAGATGCTTGTGGTAGTTGTGCTGTCTCATTACAGTTTAAAAATCTTGTTCTCTAGAACCACCTCTGAGGTGTTGCCTATCCATAGGAAGTGGCCAGAGGGGATGATTATGGAATAAGACTCTTGATGAGCTCCTGTGACTGTCCACTTTATGTCATTAAGAGGTTTGAGAGCCCTGTGAGAAGGGTTGAAAGTTCGAGTAGTTAAAAGCAGCCTGAGGCTAGGCTGAAATGAAAACAGGCCTAACTGGGTTGAGGTTGCAGAGCAGGTGAATGGCAGAGCTGCTTCTAACTTGTTCCAGTCCATGTCCTCTGTGTTTGCCTCAGTTGTGTTGATCCTGTTTTGGTTAACTGGTGACTGTAATTGTATGGTTGAATTTTCTTCCAGGGTAGACTTCAAATCTTAAATCTAAGATTTTTTTCCCCCCTTTCTAGAGGAGCCATTTTGATCGAATTCATCATGGTCTCCAGGGAATTTGTGCAGTGTCACAGAGGACCTATGCTGATCAAGGTAATTAATTGTGAAGAATTTTGTTGCTCAAAAGCCCAACCCAAAGCCCAAAAATCCACAAAAAACCCAAAGCAGTTCTTGCAACTTGGAAACTAGACTTCCAGGTAAATGTGAAATGCATGGCAGCAAGGATTTTCAGATAAAGATTAGTGGCTTATTTTCTTACTCGATAGCAAGCTAAAGCTATAAATGGAAGTTGAACTTTATATAACTTAAGAACAGTGATGGTAATTAATATTCTAATAGAGATTGTGGTTGCAAGATATGAATTAAGCATGAAGTTCATAGCATCTGCTGTGTTTATAATCAATTAGAGGTTGTATAACTATCTTTCAGCCATATTTTCTCTTCTAAAGAATGCTGATTTTATGGCATTCAGTAAGGATTTTGTGCTAAACAACAATAGAAGCTATATTGGGAAAATAATAAACTATGTAGACATCTTGGGTTATGTTCTTAAAGGATTTATAGCAAGAGCACTGGGTCAGACAGAATTCCATTTCTTCATTCCATTTTACATTATTTTCCCTGGAAAATTTAAGGCTGGCTGTTTTATTGCAGAGTGAATACCTCCAGGCAACCTTTCCCTTTTTCCAGAAAGCTACTTTAAGATGTGAGGTGTAATTTACTTTGCTAAGCTAGTTTAATTTGTTGCATGTTGTTTTAGTAGATAATTTGCTTTAAAAAAAATAAATAAAGTCAAACACTGAGTATTCCAAAAGTGATAAACTGCTAATCCTGAAGTAATATTTTAATTATTGAAACAAAAATAGCTCAAGTGTTCTCTGTTTCAGTTGATGCCGATGTCACAGTCATTGGCTCCGGTCCTGGAGGGTACGTTGCTGCTATCAAAGCAGCTCAGCTTGGATTTAAGGTAGGATGAGACCTCAGACATAGCAGAATGAACCCAAAAGGTGTTTGTGTGATACTGAAAACCTGAAATTCTCCTGTTGGGCTACCAGATGCTGTGGATGTGTCAGTAGTCTTCACCCCACTCACCCAGATGATGCAGAAGTTGAGGTGGAGATTTGAAGTATTACTATCTATAATCCTGATACTGACAAAGCTGCTCAGGACAGTTGGCTTTTGATTGGGAGTGATAATTGAAGTGGGCTTATACTGGTGTGGAAGAGGAGGTCAGAAAAGAATGCTGGGAAGGAATATTTGATCCAACAAAGAAAGAAGGAAAAATACAGACAGTGACATAAAGGCCACTTAACTGTGCTGAAGAGCCAACTGAGGGAACTCAGGAAAGGAAAAGACTCTCAATATTAACTGACATGCTTTTTGAATGTGAAGAGGGGAATCCCATGGAATTGGACATGCTTCCATGTGTCACTTGTATCACTAAATAAACATGAAAAATGTTTGTGCTGTCCTTGAGGAATGTTTTTTTAAGACTGACCAAAAAAGATTCTTTAGTTACACCATCCATGGAAGAACCCAAGCATGCTCTACTGAATTACTGCACTTTAACCTTGAAATTTGTCCAGCATCTGCTAGCACAAGCGTTTACGTGCTTGTGTCACTGCCACAGCATCCCCCATTAATGCCAGCAATGGTCTGTGGTCATTGGCTTTCCCACAGTTTTGCTTGGCCTTGTTGGTGGAGCTGATGTAAGGTGGATGGGACAGAAGCTCCTCCTTTATCAGGGAAAGGTAGGAGCAGTCTGGCACTGTTTGATCCACAGTGCAACTGTTCAAGCGCTTGGATCATTTTTCATGCATTTGTTGGTCTCTTCTGCCAGGTGGCCAGTACCAGAACAAGAGAACACAGTCTCAGGCTGTGCCAGGGGAGGTTCAGGCTGGATGTTAGGAAAAAAGTTCTATACAGAAAGAGTGATTGCCCATTGGAATGGGCTGCCTGGGGAGGTGGTGGAGTCGCCATCACTGGAGGTTTTCAGGAGAAGACTTGATGGGGTGCTTGGTGCCGTGGGTTAGTTGTTTGGGTGGTGTTGGATTGGTTGATGGGTTGGACGCGGTGATCTTGAAGGTCTCTTCCAACTTGGTTTATTCTATGTATTCTATGTATTATTCTATGTATGCTTAAGGCAGGAGGGAGGGTAGGCTGGGAGGGAATCAGCATGTCTCTGTGTGTTTCTGTGGTTTGATATGAATTCTGCTCTTCACCTTGCCATCACACCTACTTGGCACAAAAGCACCAGTTTAAGAAAACAATGAAAGGTGTTCATTTGGGTAGTCCCTTCTCAGCAGATTGGAGCTCTGGCAGTGTAAACCAAGGAACTAATACTTTAATTGTGTGTACCTTGCAAAGGAGATGCCAGGGATTTTGTTTCTGTAAAAAAGGTTTGCAGGGATCTCTTACCCTCCAAGTGATCTGTTTTTCTTGAAGTTTTGTCAGTTGTTTTTTTTAATCCCTTTGCATATTTTGATGCTGGCAAGTTAATGAGGAAGAGATGAAAGCTTTCCATCCATACTGATATTGACCTTATTGTTGCTTGGTTTTGCTTCACTTTTTTTTTTCCTGTCTTTATAGGTATTGGCACAACTTTATAGCAATGGGTCTTGCAGGGTAGCATGTCTAGAGAGGAAAACACTTCTGGTTTGGGAGTTCTGTTTTGTTTTCCTTAAAGAAAAGACAACTTCATGCAGTTTTAACCTCTGCTGGTTTGTTCATCTGTTATTTGCTCTTGACTGTTTGTTCTTAGGAATCTTCTGTGTGGTTTACTTTATTTACTTTTCCCAGTTTTTGGCAGGGTTTTTTTAGTTAATTCTGAGGGGAACATCTTTGACAGAACCAAGTGTTGTATTTTAACTGAGGCTGCTTTATGGACAGTGCTTAAACTTGTATGAAAGTATAAATGGTGCAGTGCAGAATGTGGCTCTCTCCTGGTAGAGAATGTTGTTGCAAAGAGCCATTTTGTGGTTTTTCAGCTAGGAAGAAAATGAAGGAGGAGAAATCTGAGCCACAAAAATCTAGGAATGGAATCAGAAGCACTTGCAGAGGAAGAGTTACTAGATGTATGCCTGGCCTTTGTCATCAGTTCTAATTTGTGACACAAATTGTAAGGAAATGGTAGAATAGTATTACTAAACAAATGATTCTCCACCCTCCCCTTATGTTTCCTCAGACTGTCTGTGTAGAAAAAAACGAAACATTAGGTGGAACCTGTTTGAATGTTGGATGTATTCCATCAAAGGTAAGCTTATATACTTTGTCATGACTTCATTAAAAGCAGCAGATGTGTGTGTCATTTGGAAAAAGATTAAGAAGGAGTTTCTCAAATCAATGTGCTTTCTTTAAAAATTGAAATTGGAATCCAAATGAGCTGCAGTCAAGTGGTGGCTGTGTCTTTAATTAATATGCAGGGAAATAAGGAGGAGCAATAACAGAACCCTGACCTTGGACTTCTGGAGGGCAGATTTCAGCTTATTTAAGCAACTGATTCAGAGAATAACCTGGGTAGCAGCCTGTAAGAGCAAAGGGGTCCAGGAGGGTTGGACCTACTTCAAACAGGAGCTCTTGCAGGCACAGGAACAGGCTGTGCCCATGTGCCACAAGATGAGCCGGTGGGGAAGGCAACCGGCCTGGATGGGCAAACAGCTCCTAAAGGAGTTAAGGGGAAAAAAAGAGGGTGTGTCACCTTTGGAAAGGGGGGAGGCAACTTGAGATATGTTTAAGGATATTGTTAGATCATGTTGGATTAAAATTAGAGAGGCAAAAGCCCAGTTAGAACTTAAACTGCCACTTCTGTGAAAGACAATAAACAGCATTTTTACAAATACATTAATGCTAAAAAGAGGGCCAAGAACCTCCACTCCTTACTGGACCTGGAGGGGAACATTGTAACTAAAGATGAGGAAAAGGCTGAGGTACTAAATACCTTCTTTGTTTCCATTTTCAACAGTAGGGCAGGAGGACTCCAGGATAACTGGCCTCCTGAACTAGTAGTTGGGGTCAGGGAGCAGTATAATCCCCCTGAAATCCATGAGGAGTTAGTTAGGGACTTGCTGAGCTGCTTGGATACTCACAAGTCCATGGGACTGGATGGATCTATCCTAGGGTACTGAGAGAGCTGGCAGATGAGCTGGACAAGCTGCTCCCCTTCATTTTCCACCAGTCCTGGCTCACTGGAGAGGTCCCAGACGACTGGAAACTGGCCAGTGTGACACCCATCCACAAGAAGGGCTGGATGGAGGAACCTGCAAACTATAGGCCTGTCAGCCTGACCTCAGTGCCAGGCAAGATTATGGAACAGGTCATCAACAGGCTGGTGACAGAATGGTTGGAGAGCAGCCAGGCAGAAAGGGACCTGGGAGTACTGGTTGACAGCTGGCTGAACATGAGCCAGCAGTGTGCCCAGGTGGCCAAGAAGGCCAATGCCATCCTGGCCTGCATCAGAAATAGTGTGGCCAACAGGAGCAGGGAAGCCATTGTGCCCCTGTACTCATCACTGGTTAGGCCACACCTTGAGTCCTGTGTCCAGTTCTGGGCCCCTCAATTTAAGAAGGACATTGAGACACTTGGACGTGTCCAGAGAAGGGCAACGAGGCTGGTGAGAGGCCTTGAGCACAAGCCCTACGAGGAGAGGCTGAGGGAGCTGGGGTGGCTTAGCCTGGACAAGAGGAGGCTCAGGGGAGACCTTATTGTGGTTGTAGCCAGGTGGGGGTTGGTCTCTTCTCCCAGACAACCAGCACTAGAACAAGAGGACACAGTCTCAAGCTGTGCCAGGGGAAATTTAGGCTTGAGGTGAGGAGAAAGTTCTTCACAGAAGGAGTTGTTGGCCACTGGAATGAGCTGCCCAGGGAGGTGGTGGAGTCACCATCCCTGGAGGTGTTAAAAAAGGGATTGGAAATGGTATTTGAAGCTGTGGTTTAGTCAGTCATGAGGTGTAAGATACTAGGTAATAGGTTGGACTTGATGATCTCTCAGGTCTTTTCCAACCTGGTTGATTCCATGATTCTATTGGATGTTACACATTCAGGGTTGTGACAGTTATGTGAGAAGGGTAAATTAGGGAGAGAAAGTTGATGACTTGCTCATAAAAATGGTGTTACCTTACTCTTGACAGCATGTGTTTTACTCAAGCATGTGCATATAAGGCAGGTATCTCAAAATGTGCCTTGAGTCTTTTACTGTGCCTTCTTCAGATTTCAGTCTGCACACACTGACCTCATTCTGGAGGTCATCACTGGGCACTTGGAAGAGAAGATGGAGATCAGGAGTAGTCAGCATGGATTTACCAAGGGGACATCATGCTTGACTAGTCTGATAGCATTCTATGACATCTGAACAGAGTGGGTAGATGTAGGGAGACCAGTGGATGTAGTCTACCTTGACTTGAGTAAGGCTTTTGACACTGTCTCCCATACCATCCTTATGAGTAAGCTCAGGAAGTGTGGGATAGAAGAGCAGACAGTGAGATGGATTAGGAACTGGTTACAAAACAGAGTCCAAAGAGTGGTGGTCAATGGTGCCAAGACCAGCTGGAGAGCTGTAACTAGTGGAGTCCCCCAGGGATCAGTTCTGAGTCCGGTCCTGTTCAACACCTTCATCATGACATTGATGAGGGGACAAAGTGTACAATCAGCAGGTTTGGTATCAGCAGGATACCAAACTGGGAGGCTTGGCTGAGACACCTGCGGGCTGTGCAGCCAGTGAGAGCTGGGCAGAAAGAAACCTAATGAGGGTTCAACAAGGATAAGTGCATAGTCCTGTACCTGGGAAGGAATAATAATCTCCACCAGTACAGGTTAGGAGGTGATCTGCTGGAGAGCAGCCCTGTGGTCACAAGAAGGACCTGAGAGTCCTGGTGGTTAAAAAGTAATCCATGGGTCAGCAATGTGCCCTTATGGCCAAGAGGGCCAATGGTATCCTGGGGTGCATTAAGAGGAGTGTGTCCAGCAGATGGAGGGAGGTTCTCCTCCCCCTCTAATTTGTCCTGGTGAGACCCCACTTGGAATATTGTGTCCAGTTTTGGGCTTTTCAGTTCCAGAGGGACAAGGATCTACTTGAGAGAGTCCAATGGAGAGCTACCAGGATGACTGAGGGACTGGAGCATGTGCCCTGTGAGGAGAGGCTGAGAGCCCTGGGTCTTTTTATTCTGGAGAAGAGAAGAATGAGAGGGGATTTAATAAATACTTATAAATTTATATCTGAGGGCTGAGTGTCAAGAGGGAGGCTCTTCTCCATGGCACCCTGTGGTAGGACAAGGGACAGTGGATATAAACTACAGCACAGGAGGTTCCACCTCAACATGAGGAGGAACTTCACTGTGAGTGTCACAGGGTACTGGAACAGGCTGCCCAGGGAGGTTGTGGAATCTCCTTCTCTGGAGACTTTCAAGGCCCATCTGGATGTGTTTCTGTGTGACCTATGCTAGATTCTATCGTCCTGCTCTGACAGGACTTGATTATCTTCGAAGGTCCCTTCCAACCCTTAACATCCTATGATTTGCACTGTTGTAAAGACAGTAATTTCATTTTCAGCAAGGCTGTAGTGAGAGACATCACTTTTCTTACCAAGATCCCTCCCTAACTATATTGCTATTTCTAATCAAAATGCAGTTACAGAAGTTCTACATTTCAAGCTGCTGATTTATAGACATCCATATAAAAACTTCTAATTTTATTTTTGAGTCACAAATGCCTAGTAACCTGAGCTGGCCATCTAGCTTCAGCTCCAACTAGCTACACAGCTGTAGTAACTTTAGCATAACAACTTAACTACAAGTTGTAACTCAGGTATGTCTGTGCTGGCTAACGTTTTACCAATGATTTCAGTATGGATTTTCCTCATCCAGTTTTTCTGTACCCCCTCTTTATTGACAAATAGTCTCTTGTCTGAGGCAATAAGGAAATTCTCCTGTGTCACTCAGAATCATCTTTCTTTCCTTAAAGTCTGGGCTTGGTTTTTTGTTTGTTTTTCCCCCTCAATCTCTATGGAGTCATTTCCAGTTTCTGAGGTGAAATGTGCAAAAAGGATAGGTGTGAATTTAACTCTTTTCCATTAAATATGTAAGTTTATAAAACACTTGAGTAGAAATACTGTGTACACTTTGTGCTTGACAAGCACCTTTTTTAACATGTGCTTATTTTTTTACATTATTATAATAATGAGTTAATTTGTGAATGTATGCCCTAATTCCTGTTTCCATGTGTGTATTTTAGGCGTTGCTGAACAACTCACATTTGTATCACTTGGCCCATGGAAAAGATTTTGCCAGTAGAGGAATTGAAAGTGAGTATGTAGAGCAACTAGTCAGTGCTTCTTAACATAAATGATTTCTGTCAACAAACAAATTTAATCATTCAGATCTGGCTACTGTAGTTTTCTGGTCAGAAGACTTTTTGCACTTAAAAAGAATATCCTTTATCTGTCAGTTGGAGGGTCAGGGATAGGTGTCTGCATCTTCAACCCTGAATCACGGATATTGGAAAAGTCTAATACTGCTTTTTAATGTAGCTGTTGTTGAATGTAACCCTTGGCATTTAGTAGGGCTGTCCAACATCTTACTGTGTCAGAGCTGTTAATTGTGTTTAGGTTAGCTCCTTTGTAAGCACTGCAATGCCTGATACAGGTTTGTTTTTTAACCTTAGTTACAGGAATCCGTTTGAACCTAGAGAAGATGATGGAACAGAAGAGTGGTGCAGTGAAGGCCTTAACAGGTGGCATTGCTCATTTATTTAAACAAAACAAGGTTAGTTTGGATTATATACTGAGGTGTTTCCCTGATTTATTTTTTTTTTCTGATCTGGAATTCTTGCTTTTTATACTTTAATATTCTTGCTGCATAAATTAATTTGAGTAACTGACCTGGTAAAGGGAGAATTTGAGTCATTCTCTTCTAGGAAACTTTTAAATCAATAATTCCTTGATTCTTAGAATTACTTTTAAGGTGGTGATGCAAAGGTACGTGGTAACAGCTTCTCTAAAGCATTAATGAGCTTCAGATTAAATGCAGCATAACTTAGATAAGGAATTTGAATCTGAATTTACTGTGTTCTGATTACTAAAGGTCACACATGTATCTGGGTTTGGAAAAATCACTGGGAAAAACCAGGTCACTGCAACCAAAGAAGATGGCAGCACACAAGTTATCAATACAAAGAACATACTCATAGCCACAGGCTCGGAAGTTGCTCCCTTCCCTGGAATTACTGTATGTATTTTTCAATGGTACTTTTTCCACATATTCTGTGTGGTTTATATGTAATGTAAAAAAAAGAGATTATAACCTCCCTTCGTGGATTTCTTCATTATTAGATTGATGAAGATAATATTGTGTCATCCACTGGTGCACTGTCACTGAAAAAAGTTCCTGAAAAGATGGTTGTCATTGGTGCAGGAGTCATTGGTGTGGAATTGGTGAGAGAATATTTAAAACACTTGGTATTTCATTTACAAAGGAACAGGGCATTACTTTTTTTGTGTTTTATTGTGTTGTGATTTGTTAAATGTTTGATTGAGTTGTAATGAAATTGTTCAGACTTCATAGCTTGCTGTATCTCACCGGAAAAACTGTGCTGTTTGTAGGATCAGCATTCCTGCAGCTGGTTAGCCGAGTTGGTCTTGTTTTATTCTACACTGCAACTTCTTTGAAAGTGATGAGTTTGCTGTTAGTTGTCATCCTGCTTTTGAAAATACTACAGTCTGTCGTAAATACAGAGTAAAGGAATCCAAAGTTTGCTTTTCACAAATGCTTTTTGCTTATGTTGTTCTGACTGCAGGGTTCAGTTTGGCAGCGCCTCGGTGCGGACGTTACAGCTGTTGAATTCATGGGCCACGTAGGTGGAATGGGAATTGACATGGAGATCTCTAAAAACTTCCAGCGTATTCTTCAGAAACAGGGATTCAAATTCAAACTGAACACCAAAGTTACAGGTGCTACCAAGAGGCCGGATGGAAAAATTGATGTTGCGTAAGTAATTTAATGGAATTGTGGCCTTCCAGCATCTGAAGGGGGCCTACAAGAAAGCTGGGGAAGGACTTTTTTTAGGCTGTCAGGTAGTGGTAGGACTAGGGGGAATGGATCCAAGCTAGAGGAGGTAGATTTAGATTAGATGTCAGGAAGAAGTTCTTCACCATAAGGGTGGTGAGACACTGGAACAGGTTGCCCAGGGAGGTGGTGGAAGCCCCATCCCTGGAGGCTTTTAAGGCCAGGCTGGATGTGGCTCTGTGTGACGTGATCTAGTGGAAAGCATCCCTGCCCATGGCAGTGGGGTTGAAACTTCAGTATTACAGTGTATTACAGTATCACCAAGGTTGGAAGAGACCTCAAAGATCATCAAGTCCAACCTGTCACCACAGACCTCATGACTAGACCATGGCACCGAGTGGCACTAGATGATCCTTGAGGTCCCTTCCCTGACAATTCTGTGATTCTGTGCATGCTATATATATATTACTCTCCCTAATCCTTCAAGCCTATTTAAAAATACAGCCTGATACTATTTTGTGTGACAGGAAAAGAAAATGGATTTGGGATGAAACTTTTTAAATTCTTCAGTGAAATTTAATTTTTATCCTGTGTCATAACTTGCAGAGCTCATAATTTTGTTGGATTCTTAGACTGCATATATATATATATGTATATAGTTAGAAGAGGTTCCATTGACTGGAGTGGAAGGCATGCTAGTATAAACCAGTGTTGTTACAATGAGATCAGTAATAAAAACCAAGCTCTAAATACTTCTTTTCCTGGGTGATCTTCTGATATAATTAACATAAATAACATGATTGTTCATACAGTCATTTTCAGTTCTTGGCTACTCACTGGAAGGGTTATTTTGTCTGTTCCTCTTCTTGTCTTAAAATAAGCATGGCAGAGATTTTACTTATTTTGAGCAGAAGAAAATGAGACTACCCCATAGGTGTCTTTTAATGGCCACACTCAAGCTCTTTGAAGACCTGCAGGTGAACAGCTAATATAGAAATATATAAAGCAAACTTGCTTTGTAGAAGTCCATATGTATACACTATTTCTTTCTTGTTGATGTTATGCATACAGGAACTGTAGTTTTAAGAAAATACTTAATGCTGTTTAACGAATGTAAGCTTAAATATGTTTGTTTTTTCAGTGGAATCTGACATGTATCAGCAGGTGACATGTATCAGCATAGCTTTGGATAGTGTGTCCTGCAGCATTGTGGAAGTCCTGGATTTGGGCTTCCTTTACATACCATGTGGATACTGGTTGGATCTCATGTAGTTGTTTCTACACAGAGATTTTGTTTTGGTTCAGGAGTATGCTTTTGAAACACCCTTCCCTACTTATCCACACTTAACCGTGCTTTGGTTCTTGTGCTCTGAAAGCACATGAATTAAACTTCTGCATGCAGTTAAACACAAACACGCACTTGAGGAATGCACCTGATGCAGGGCAGCAGCTAACAGGTGTTTAATTCTTGGGCCAAAAGAAGGCTTGCTCAGAGTACATTGCTCTACTCCACTCCAAAATACATACAGCTTGGCTGTCGAGTACTCAGCACAAATTATTTTGCTGCACAGATTTGATCCTGTCAGGTCATGCTATTTGGTAGTGAATATGTACCCTAAATCTCTGGATCTGTCTATCATCTGTGTGACTATTTCTTGTCACTAGTGCTTCTTGAAGTGTGGTGATTCTGTGGTAACTGCTCTTGTATACTTTGTATTTATTTTGAAATTTGATACGTTAATCTGTTTTGATTAGAGTTTTCAGTAAACAAATGTAGTAAGAGTTAATAAGCCTGCTCCTCCCTCTCCTGCTCCTCAACTCATGAAAGGAAGAAACAAGGCACAGTCTGGAATGCAAGTGTTTTGGATGCCAGATCCAGCCAATAGGTCAACATCTAAATTATGTTAGTTACTAGTCAGAGAAATACAATGCTGAAAGTTCAGAGCTTAACATGTTTGCTACTTGTTTCTCTACAGTGTTGAAGCTGCTGCTGGTGGCAAGGCTGAAGTGATAACTTGTGATGTGCTCCTAGTTTGCATCGGTAGACGTCCATTTACAAAAAATTTAGGTCTGGAGGATATTGGAATTGAACTTGACAAGAGGGGGAGAATCCCAGTCAATAACAGATTCCAAACCAAAATTCCAAAGTATGTAAGACTAAATTTTTTAAATTTTATTTTTAATTTTTTTTTAAGCAGAACTCTTTAAGTTTAACCTGCTGAAGCCCTTTGGTTTTGTTTTTAATTGCAGGAAGTAACTTTCTTTTCAGGAAGGAAATCTCAAGATCTGTTTATTTCAGGAACTAAAGATTTTATTCAAGCCTTGAAGTTTTGTAATGTGTGTGACCATTTCTTGTCGCTAGTACTTCTTGAAGTGTGGTGGCTCTGTGGTAACTGCTCTTGTATACTTTGTATTTAGTTTGAAATTTGATATGTTAAGCTGTTTTGATTGGTTTTCAGTAACTCATTTCAAACTGTTACATAAGGTAGCCTGGGTGTGCTAGGATGTTTTTAAACAGTGTCTTGTTCTGTTTCATTGGTCTGATAGCATCTATGCTATTGGTGATGTAGTTGCTGGACCTATGCTGGCCCACAAAGCTGAGGATGAAGGCATTCTTTGCGTAGAAGGGATGGCTGGGGGAGCGGTTCACATTGACTATAACTGCGTACCCTCCGTGATATACACTCACCCTGAAGTGGCCTGGGTTGGCAAATCAGAAGAACAGCTGAAAGAAGAGGTACCTATTTGTTCCCTTGTCAGAAAAAATATGCCTTTCCACCTTGGGCATGGTTTCATTGTCCAGCAGTTGAGCTACTTTGTGAAGAACTTGTGCACCTGAACTTGTCACTTAGGGCACAGGGCATAAGATTGAATGATTCCCTTCTGCACTCTGCTCTCCCAAGGGCCATAGTTCTCTTTAATGACATCTATTCTGCAAAGTTCATATTGTTCATTTGCCAGTTTAGTCTTTCTATAATGCCTCCTTATGCTCCTTTCGGTGGTGTTCTTATGCATTTCTGCGTGTCTTGTGTCTTTTGGTTTTGTATTATCTTTCTGGTTCTAACTATACAGACTATTCAGTAAGTACATTGTTCTTGTTGGTCATAAATTCAGTAACACATCTGTTTTGTAGGGTGTAGAATACAAAATTGGGAAATTTCCATTTGCTGCAAACAGCAGAGCGAAGACAAATGCTGACACAGATGGCATGGTGAAAATACTTAGTCAGAAGTCAACAGACAGGATGTTGGGTGCTCACATTTTAGGCTCAGTAAGTATTGTAAATTCTGCTGCTGTCTTGGCCTTGTAAAGGTCTCTAAGTGTTGAACTGTTGCAAAGTAGCTGTCAAGTTGAAAGAAGTGGTGCATGTAAAAAGAAAGGAGATTGAGTCCACTGTAATGATTTTTTGTTTGCTATCTTCTGCAGCCCTGCCCTCCTTCGTTCCCACTTTTCTCTTACTTTGGCATTGAGACAGCTTATTTGAGAGAACAGCAAAAATTGTTTACTGAAGTTCTGCAAGTTGAGGGAGAAGAACAGACTGGGGGTTTTTTAATTGGTATTTTTTTTATCTCCCCTTTCTGAACTTCAGACTTCAACAAAGCTGTTAACTGTATGCTGTGGTTACCAAATCTTGGAGAACTTTCAAGTCCTTTGTAAAGATGAGAAATCAGAAAATTCCATTTGGGAAAAGTATCATTTTCCTGCTCTCCCACACATTCCAAAGTGAAATCTCTCTCTGGTTCATTTCTTAGTTTCAAAACCTCTTTTTTTTTTTCCTTTTGTTGCTTTTGTTTTGCCCTAAACACGTGCAGAAGCGCTTCTGTGCATCTCTAAGAGTTTTCTGTAAGGGAGATGCTAAAACTGTTCTTTTTTTTTCTGGAAATTTTATTCCTGTGAATGGATAAACTATCAAGAGCAGTGGGTAGGTGTTCTGTTAGCAAATCCCATTCTCATGATTTCTGGTAGGACATAGTTCTGCTGGTTACTTTCTCTCGTGTCAGTCATTTGAAAGTCAACATGCCTTAAAGCACAACCTAGGTTTGTCGCTGTGAGACAGACCAATTTTCTTCATTGGAAAAGGGTTAGGCAGAAGTGTTGATTACAGATCTGAATGCTAAAAATGTAGCAGGAGGTTTCAGTATTTTTGATTCATCAAATAAATGTTCTCAGAGTCAATACACATAATAAAAGTGAGGGTGCAGATATAATAACAGGCTTTTAGCTGTTATTTAGCTTTCTTGGAGGGCATTAAAGTTTTGGGGAGGTTTCAGCAGTGTACATTGCAACTTTGAGAATGTGACTATTACCCAATCAGTATCTTAGAGTGAAAAAAATGCCCAGATTTTGCAGAACTCTCAGTAATGAGAGGACAAATATTCTTGTTAGGAATTGTGTTTAGATTTACACTAGGCTTTAGCACAGTCAGCACATAGATTAAGTACTTACAACTTGCATTAAAAGACAGCTGAAGTGCTAGTTACAATACAACTTCCCTTTTTTTAGCAAAACATGTTTGTTTACAAGCTGGTACCGATTCAGAAGAACCTGGACCACTGCATGAAGATTTGTGCTAATTACAAATGCCTTTAAATTACAGGGTGCTGGTGAAATGGTTAATGAAGCTGCCCTTGCTATGGAATATGGGGCATCATGTGAAGACGTAGCCAGAGTTTGCCATGCCCACCCGGTAAGTTGTGTTTACTAACCAGACTGTTGAACGCCAGGGTTACACAGACATGCTGCCATTACATGTAACTGTTAATGACTTGTACCATTGTGCATTTGCTCTCTACAGACAGTGTCAGAAGCCTTCAGGGAAGCAAACTTAGCAGCATCTTTTGGCAAAGCTATCAACTTCTAAAATGAAAGAGCAGACCTTTGTACCTGTATAGTACATCCCTGAAAATGAACTGTGGGCCCTTGTGGAAGGCTGAGTCTTGAGGACTAAGTGAATCACTTCATTTTTAAACATCAAGTATATAAATAAGTAGAGGTTGGAACAAGCAGAATTACTCGGTCTCTGTAAATTAAATACTTAAAATTACATGTTTATTTACACAATGAATGTGGCAGGAAACCGCCCTCACGGAACTTGTCTCTTTTACCAAGCCAAACATTGTGCTGCTGCATGGGATTATCAGGTGTGCTGGGCAGAATTCTGGGTAAGTGTCCTGCCTACCTGGTATTTTCTTATTTGAAGTAGTGGTAGGCTAAACCAGTTGAATGCTGGCACTTACAAATGCCACTGTCACTTCCGCACAAAAATGTGTTTCGTTCTGAAATGATTAACTTCAGTATTTAACCTACTTCTTGCATACAAGTACCAAAACTTGTTTTGACCTAGTTGTGTTAAGATGTTGGGAAAAGTGGGGCTCATATAAATCAATTAAAATTATATTGACTTTTTAAAGGGAAAACTACAGTGTGTGTGTGATTGTTCATGTTATGTTTTCATATTGATAACTCATCAGGGGGAAAAAATTGAGTGCTCAAGGAGAAATGAAAGACTGAGGAAAAGGTAATCTTACTGCTACTTAAAGGATTTTTTTGCCTTTAAAGCTTCCATTGTCCAACTCTTGAAACACTAAAACTGGGTAGCAAAGCAGTGCTGGCTGTCAAATGCTATGACATAAGGGTTATTTTGCACCTTTCACATAAAACGGCCGCAGCATCAGCTCCGCAAAATGAAGACATACTCTCTGCCCTTCTCTTTTCTATTTTGTGCTCTCTTTCTGTCTCTTCTGTGAAAAGAGAGCTTAATAAAATTTTGACCTGGCTGGAGGGTCTTCTTGGATTTTTTGTTTGCTGAATGATCCTGTTGCTACCTGTAGAGTCAAGGTTGTTGAATACGTGAAGAAACTTGCAAACAAATGGCATCTTTGGAAGATCCTTTTCATGTATACTGGAATGCACCCACGTCCAGCACCCTCATTCTAAGTTTCACTTGGCAGGGTGTCAGTTCTGTTTTGTCATTAGGTTGTTCTTCCTCAAAGAAGATCTCACCTGCTGGTGTTGTGCATGTCCTTTTCCATTATGCCAATGGAATGAGAAAAGTACATTCAGAAAAAGGTGCAAAACTTATTTGTGGTTTTGTGCATGCACGAGATTGTGTGATCCTTCTGCCGTGCTTTAGAGTGGCTTACCCAAGTATTGATCCAGTACCCATACTCAGTGATGGAAATGTATGCCAGCATTATTGTTTTATTAAGGTATCAGTTAATCAACAAACACCAGTGATACTGCACTTCACCTTGGGTTTTTGTTGTGGTTTTGTTTTTTTTAGCTCCTGTTTTAAATGCAGTGACCATACCTTATCACCAGGCTGAGAATCGGATTCATGGATATGCTGCATTAAATGAATTAGTATGGATCTGCTGTCAGGTGTTAGTAGAAAGTTTCTGAAGGGAAAGCAAAGGTGAGACAATAGTGAGGGAAGAAAAATTTTATTACTCTAGTGGATCTTGGTATTTTGGAATCACTCCTACCTGTTGCAGGTAAATGCTGTTGTTGTTCTGTGTGCTTTGCAAGTTCTTCCTGGAAGCCCCACTCTTTCAGAAGCAGCTTTGTGTCCACTTTCACCTCCATCAGTACTTAGGGCATTCTTACTGCAGCTCAACCTTAAGGTTTATCAGTTACAAATTCTCCTTTCTCATTTTGCTCATGTTAAATGAAGTTTGGAAAGTCAGGGAAACTTTAATCAATACCACTACTAAAATTATACTGAAAAGATTTGTTTCCCAGACACTCAAAATTCAGGGCCTTAAAAGTGGTACTATGTTTTTAATTCTTACTGTCATTCCTGTTCTATTTAAGTGTACAAAGAGTGTTTGTAAAGGTGTAAGTAAGATGAGCTACTGAGCCACCTGCAATGATGTGGTGGCAGTCAAGTCTGAATGTTGCAATTCGAAAGTGTGTCTTTACCAGCTGCCAAGTATACTGGCAATGAAAGGGTGTATGATGCTGGTACGGTAATCGATTGCTGTGGTGTAGCATTTGGAACCTATGGCACTTAGTGGTACCTATTTAAGCAAACTGCTCTTATGTTTGCATATGTGGTGATAGATCCTGCCACAGTTGTCTTGACTGACTTGATGATGTTAGGCAAGGTGCCGATCAGAGTATATACACAGATGTGTTCCTGAGGTCAGAGCTCAGGATGTATAGCTGCATGTTGCAGTTTTGGATGTTGATTTGTGTAGCTGATGGATCTTGTGGATCAGTTTGTGCAGTACTAATTGTCTGAAAGTGCTCTACAGTTAACTTTGAGCTTAAGCATGGTGAACTGGATGTCAGTCCTGCGCTTTGGAAAAGAAGTCTGATTTGTGTTTTGTTAAGTGCACGCTGTTCTCAGCTGTCTGTGTCCAGCTCCTT
Source organism: Dryobates pubescens (assembly GCF_014839835.1). NCBI lineage: Eukaryota > Metazoa > Chordata > Aves > Piciformes > Picidae > Dryobates > Dryobates pubescens. The sequence continues at coordinate 106,643,605 of NC_071657.1, read as the reverse complement.
ATGTAATTCACATTAAGTGCCCATGGAACTTCTACAGTTCCTTTTCCAGAAAGGCTTGATCCATTACATAAATTTGGTGCTTGAAATGTAAACTACATTCACCCCTTCAGTGCTAACCTCCGTTTCCACTTCACATATCAAGCATTTCATAATCAGGGACATGAAGCTGCTGTTAAGCCTGAATGGACATCATGCAGGGTAAATTAATCCTTTTGGAGTACAATGGTATAAATGCTAGCTTAAACACACAAGGACTCCTCGGTGTTTTTCGCTGACATGCACTCTTGTTCTGAGTGACTGTCGTACATATCGTAGTAATTGGGGTCTTTTATTTAGAAGCACATAGTTGGGGCCAAGATTTTATTAGCTCTCTATCCAGTTTAAAGCCAAGACTTGCTATAAGATTAATTGAGGTACCATTTCAGCTACTGAAAATAGGAAGGAACTTAATGAGTCACACTGGGTACATACAGTGATACAAAAGTACTGTTTATTTTCAACATCAAAAAGTTACTTGTCTTTGGCTCTGTGACTTGAAAGTCGACATAAAACCTGTTCATTTTATCAGGTCTTAGCAAAATGTCAAAAAACTAGAGTAATACTTGTAAAATTCATCCTGAACACAGGCGTTCTTGTTCCTATTTATAAGCAAGTGCTATAAACAGCAACCTTCTGACTGATTGTCTGTAAGAGGGAGCGCACTGTCTCTTCCAGCTCCACCAACTGCTTGGCTTTGTCTTCCAGAACTTTTTGATTGTTTTCATACGTATTTTCCAAGTCTGTTAGCAAAGGAAGGGAAATCAGCTTAATTAGTTCCCTGCATGAAAACATACTGTGTAACTACGTGAGTAGTCGTAGTTACAGATTAAACTGTTCACATTTTGTGTGGAAGAGAATCTGACTCGAGACAAAAGTAAAAAGCCAAAGGCTGGGACGGCACCTTTCTTTGTTTCCTTATCACTGGGACATAAAGCAACAAGGAAGTCATTTCTGCAAGTGGAACCCAAAAGTATACTTTGATTCACATTCAAAAATAACTGTCATTCTCTGGTCCATATGGCTCTTACAGAACAGTGGAATATTTGGGCTTGCTATGGTTAAGACTACTGAGTGAACCACTGTAACTGCAAGAGCAGATAAAGGGAAGAATAAGCCCAGGAAAAACAGAAGGAAAACTTAACTCCCTCCCTGGTAGTTATGTCCTCTTGTATTTCAATCACATTTAATTGTTGATAATACATGTTAAAATAATCAGTGAATTGGAACTGACATAGCTTTCCAGGGTGGAGTGGAGGAAGTAGTATTTCAAGATGGAGGGTCCTACTTAAATGGGTTAGTCCTCATTCTAAGTGTAGTAGTTATGCTCTTTTCCTGTAGTGGTTTTTGAGGAGTGATAGGTGCCGTACTAGAAGGTTTTGGCTCACTTGCAAGTTTCAGCTTTTTTTGTAGAATTCTTTGATTCAAAAGACTATGTAGTGCTCATAAGAGTAACAATTGACTTCCCTTTTTTCCCCTGCTGCTGCTGAATAGCCAGCTTAACAGCGTGAAATCACTTCAAAGATGAGAGTTTACCGCCTCAAATAGCCTTACCTTTGAGCAGCTGGAGCTTGCTGTTCGCTTGAGCCAGCAAGGCTTTAGCTTCATCTTGCAACATGTTGGCTTTCCTCCTAGCCTCAGCCGACTCTTCTGTCTTCTTGGCAATGAGATCTTCCACCGTTCTATACTTGTCGTTCAGCTCGGTGTTGAGAACCTGTTGTTCCAGATTCAAGCACAAGATGGCGCTCACTCAAAAGCCAATACGGGGCCATTTTGCATTTCCTCCTACTGATCCAGGTGCAAGGAGGCTACATGTAACTCCGTTACCGAAGGCAGAAAAAGTGTTGGGGTATTTCCTATTTAGTATTCAAGGCTTTAAGAGCTGGGGTGGAGACAGCCTTTGCCTGTATCCAGATCTGTGTCTTTAATATTGACCTTTGGCAAGGATTTATGGGACTAAGTTACACAGCTTTGCAATTAATGCAAGCCATGGCCTCTAGTACAGCCAGAAAGCTTTGTGTGGCACCGCATCTGGGGCAAAATAGAATCATAGAAGGTACTGGGTTGGAAGGTACCTCCAGCAATCAGGTCATCTAATCCAACCCCCACTACAGTAAGCAGGGACATCCCCAACTAGATAGATTGCTCAGAGTCCCTTCAAGCCTGATTTTTCATGTTTCCAAGGATGCTACCTCCCTGGGCAACCACCCTCATAGGAAAGAACTTCTTTCTGATATCTATCTAAATGTCCCCTTCCATACTTTAAAACCATTGCCCCTTGTCCAACTGCTAAAAGCCCTTGTAAACAGTCCCATCCCAGCTTTCTTGTAGGCTCCCTTCAGGTACTGGAAGGTACTAGAGCCTTCTCTTCGCCAGGCTCAACAATCCCAGCTTCATTAGCCTGTCTTTATAGGTGAGGTGCTTCAGCCCTCTGATAATTTTTCGTGGCCCTCCTCTGACGCCTTTCCATCAGGTCCACGTCTTCTGCAGAGGGCACCACAGCTGGACACTACTGCAGGTGTGGTCTCACCAGAGCAGAGTGGCCTCCAGCTGCTGGCCACTCTTTTTTTATGCAGCCCAAGATGTGCTTTGCCTTCTGATTTACAGGTGCACATTGCTGGCTCATGCCCAGCTTTTTGTCCACCAGTATCCCCATGACCTTTTCTGCAGGGCTGGTCTCTATCACATCCTCCCTGAGCGGGTTTTGATAATAAGGATTGTTCTGACCCAGGTGCAGGACCTCACACTTAGCCTTGTTGAACCTTATGAAGTGAACCTGAGCCCACTTCTCCAGCTTGCCCAGGTCCCATCCCTCTGGCCTATCAACTGCATCACTCAGCTTGGAGTCATCTGCAGACTTGCTAAGGATACACTTGATCCCACTGTCTGTGTCATCAGTGAAGATAGCAGACAGCACTGGTCCCAGTATGGACCCCTGAGGGACACCACTTGTCACCAAGTGGACTTTGATCTGTTGACCTCTGCTGTCCAGCTAATTCCTTACGCACCGAACAGTCCACCCATTGAATCTGTATCTCTCCAACTTAGGAGGATGTTGTGGGGGACTCTGCCAAAGGCCTTGCAGAAGTCCAGATAGAGCACATCCATTGCCCTTCCCTTCTCAGACTGATGTAGTCATGCCATTGTAGAAAGTCAGGCAAGTTGCCATTAGTAAAGCCATGCTGGCTGTTTCAAATCACCTCTCTGTCCTCCGTAGGCCTTATTAGAGCTTCTAGGAAGATATGTTCCATGATCATCCCAGGCACAGGTCAGTAGCTCCTGGCAGCCTCCTTTCTACCTTTTTAAAAAATGGATGTAATGTTTCCCTTCTTTCAGTCACCCTTACTGCTGTTTCAGTAATGAGAACAGCTACCTGGTCTGTGTGTGTGAAGGTGCTGGAGAAGTCCTGAGGCTGGTTTCTCAGCTGTGCTTTTAACTGTGAGATTAAGTAGTCCTATGACCCAACTACATTCAGCCAGTAAGCAAATTAACAGGCTGCAGCAGTACTGGAAGTCTGTTGTTTACTTGACAGCCACCTGAAATACTACTTAGTGTTCAGAAATAATTGATTTGATGGATAATACATCTCTTCTGGCAGAGAATGCCTCTCTGGAGATTAGTGGGCTAACCACAGACAACAGATTGGAGCAATGAGACTTCCTTAGGCAGATTTGTCAATTGTTCTGTTAATGAGCATTCTTGTGCTATTACGAAGGTGTGTAGTGGACACTGGGAGCAATGCCATATGGTCACTGAGATTTAGAAATTACTTTGGTTTTATAGTGTGCTAACAATTTTTGTTGTTGTTGCTTGACCCTGTTTATGCCAAACTCTTTTGAGTTGTTTGTCTTGAACCTTTCACTGTTGCAGAACCATAAATACTTTATAGAAGGGGAAAAATATTGTCAGTTCTCCTATGAAAGGCTGACAGTGTGACAATTTCCTGCAGCTATTTTAGAACCTGAAAACTTCCCAATACTTCTTTATCTCTACCTGGTACTGAAGTACACAAAACACCCTGCTATCTTTGGTGGGTGCATTAGGTGGGGGACAGTGTTGGTTTGGTTTTTGTCCCTGGTACTTGACTGATAAAATGCAGTGGATTGCACATATTCACTGGAGTTCCTTTAGCCAAACCTGGGTGAGAGTGTTATGTGGGCTTTGGCTTAGCAGATTTCCTGAGCTTCTCACCTTTTTAACTTCTTCAGCATTTTTGTTTGCAGTAACAATTTTTCCTTCTATGCTGTACACGTTCTCTGAATTTGTAACAGCCTTTTGCTCAAGGTCATCAACACTCCTCTGTAGCTCAAACAGGCGTAAGGTAGCATTGTTCAGTGTTTCTTCAGATGCTGCATTTTCAGATTCAATCTAACAGGAAAGAGGAATGAGAGTTACACTTCCAAAAGACACTGAATATAATAATAAACTTTCTGGATAAGCCCTTGCCAACCCATTCACTCATGGCCATAGACGGGATATAAACCCCAGTGTTTCAGATTTGCTACAAATGGCCAACTGCCGTCAGGGTAAAAGAAGTCCCTGATTGAAAAATGGGGTACATATGGAGCTGAAAAAGTATTAAGGGATGTGGTTTAAAAGGGCTTGATTGTATTGCACATGTGGCCTCATCCACAGGCAAAACTTCAGATGTTTGACTCCATACTGCCTATCTTCTAAGCTGACCTTGGTCTATATTCATGACCCTTGGGTCATGAATATAGATAGCACTATAGTCTCATGAGGGCTCTAAGATGAATTCTTAAAATACATAATATCTGACAAGAATCCAGCATTCATTTGCTGTAGCCTCATGATGCAGTGGTGGGTGCATGGCTAGACCAATGTGGTTGACAGATAGGACTTTCCAAGGATCCTGGTAGAGCTGCTGTGTTAGACAGCTTCAGTCCTGCCCATTTCAACTTCAATAGCACAGGAGATAGTGTGAGAAAAGCCTTTTGTTTTAGGGGGTGGTTTAAAGAGCAAATGACCCCCTAACATCTGTCATTGCAACTCAAAAGTTGATATGACATATGAAGGCAGGAATGGTTTAGGTTCATTCCAAGTACAGTTTTTGATTTACAGCACTTTTGCAGTACCTTGTTGTTGTGGTTTTTTTTCCCTTCCCCCCTCTGAGCTTTCCCTAGACAGGTTTCCATCAGTTTCTAAGTATCAGACTTGGTGCTGTTTCTGTATCTTAAGAACTCACCGAGGTCAGCAAGTCTTGAGTTCCTTTTATATCTTCGTCAGCTTGTTTGATGGCTTTTTCAGCTGCAGATTGAGCTTTTTCAGCTTCTTCCAATGCTGCTTTCACCATGTCTGCAGTGACTTTAACATCTGTTGCACCTTTGCTGTGGAACAAAACTGTTAATGCTAAAAGTGCTTTGACTTGGGAACTAGAAAAGGAGCTAGATGCACACTGCAAAGGGCTGGTTTTGCCCCTTAGTGAAAAATCTCCATCAAAGGGAGTTAAACGCATTTCCAATACAGCAAAATGAAAGTCGTGTTCAAGCTCTTGGTGATGGAAAACTAACACAGAACAGGGTTGCATACCTTGCTTTTTTAGCTTCCTCTAGCAGCATTTCTGCTCTTGTAATGTCTCCAGCACTCTGCTGCAGAATAACCTCAACATCAGAAAGGCTTTCTACACGCTCACGAATGTCTTCTGTCAGGGCTTGCAGCTGCTGGGGAGTGGTTGGCATCTCCATGTTCAGCACTTCATTGGCCACCGCCTCGATGCTATCAAGGTCAGCACTGTCTTCTAATAGGTGGATACAAATGACAAAGACGTGAGTAAAAGCTTCCCTTTGTCAAGTCTCAGCACTCAAATTCTTGTGTAGCTGTTTCCTTAAGAAGGAAAATAATGGGAAAAGTACCTCCACCAGACTTATGGAAAATCAAGGTGTGAAATAGAATAGAATAGAACAAACCAAGTTGGAAGAGACCTTCATGATCCTCACGTCCAACCCATCATCCAACACCACCTAATCAACTAAACCATGCAACCAAGCACCCTATCAATCTCCTCCTAAACACTTCCAATGATGGTGACTCCACCACCTTCCTGGGCAGCACATTCCAATGGGCAATCACTCTCTGAGGAATTTCTTCCTAACATCCAGTCTGAACCTCCCCTGGTGCAGCTTGAGACTGTGTCCTCTTGTTCTGGTGCTGGTTGCCTGGGAGAAGAGACCAGCCCCCGCCAGTCTACAACCTCCCTTCAGGTAGTTGTAGAGAGCAATAAGGTCTTCCCTGAGACTCCTCCAGGCTAAGCAACCCCTGCTCCCTCAGCTTCTCTTCACAGGGCTTGTGTTCCAAACCCCTCACCAACTTTGTTGCCCTTCTCTGGACATGCTCCAGCAAGTCAACATCCTTCCTAAACTGAGGGGCCCAGAACTGGACACAGGACTCAAGGTGTGGCCTAACCAGTGCTGAGTACAGGGGCAGAATGACCTCCCTGCTCCTGCTGGCTGCACTGTTCCTGATACAGGCCAGGATGCCATTGGCCCTCTTGGCCAGAGGGCCAAACTGCTTCTTTAAAGTGAAAATTCCCTCTTGGGAGAAGCTCATCAAGCCTGTAAGGCCCTGTTGGTTTAGCTTTCTTTTGGAAGCCATTTGAAGATCTTGGTGATTAGCTAGACTGTGCTGGGTCTGCAGGGGGGAGTGGTAAGCCCACAGGAAATGAAGCCAACAGTTGTACCTAAGTGTGTTTGTGCTAACATTATACTTAGCCTTGTGCAAACATGGAAGGAATGGGTTTGCCTGCTGCTGCTTGCTAGCAAACAAGGCCCCTATTTAACCTTTACCTGCTTTCTCAGAGAGATAAACTCAGTTTCTGACTTTCTTGCCCTTTAATAGTACTTTATCTTTCTAGCCAGAGCTTGGGACTACATTTGGCAAACTACAGCAGTGCACCAGCCTCAGCTGAAATGAACAGAACGTGTCACACTGCTCTCGCTTTCTTATTTGTCTTATTTTTCCCTTGTTTAGAGATTTCATCACACACTCTGTTTGAAAGGGCTTGGAGGAGACACAACTGTTGCATCACCCCTCAGAGGGTGATTCAGAACTAAAGAGAAGTTTTCACAAACACGGTATCTACATATAATTTAAATGTAAGGTTTTTACGCATTAAGAAGTCTCTAATCTGCTTAATAAGATTTCTCAGGTCTTCGTTGCTTCTGTCCACTTGTTCTTTCGTAGCGTTGGTTTTGAGCAAAACTGCTTGTGCGTTTTGTTTTGCTTCATCCGCTCTCTGTTTCGCCTCAGAAACCTAGAGAGGAAGAATGCAGGACTTGATTGCATATTTGCTTGTGCTTTTAAAGCCTGTTTTAAAACAAAAATTCAGCTGGAGTCAAAGGTAATAGTAATGAGAAATGCTTTTGTTCATAAAACTCATGAAGCACTGTTAAAAGCTGGCCAAGATCCATACCACCAATGCTAGTTTAAACAACTCAGGCTTGTGTTTAGATTTATCTTTGGAGCTTCACTTTAGCAAGCTCCCTTCCTTAGGATCTTTACAAGCATGATGAAGTTACGCAACTGAAAAAAAGTATTTTGAAGTAAACCAGGCACATACTTTGTCAATTAGTGTCTAAACTTGGGTTACAACTAAAAGATTCTTATTTTAATATCTAATCATTGATTTGGCATATTACCATTTTGGAGAGTTGCTCAACTTCTGCTAATGCACTGAGGATATCTCTGTCAAAATCCATGGCTTTCTGCCAGGCATTGTGAGCTACGGTCACCAGCCCGTCACAGCCAGGTCCTCCACACTTCTTCTTTCCATCATCTGTTCGACAGTTTAAACCACCACACTTGGACTCAGCACAAGAGGCTCCCACGGGAGTGCCACACGTCTGCGGAGACACAGCGGACAAAGGAAACAGTCACAGCTTTATTTCTACTGCTGTGCTGTGAGGGGGATGGAGTCAGACACTAGCATCCCAAGTTCCACAGGGAAGGAAGCTGAAATTGAACAGCAAGCAAAAGGTTGTTCATGCAGCATGGCTTTAACCTTTCCTGCTCTCCGTCCTGCACCCTTCTGCCTTTACCTTGGTTACAAACAGGCAGCTCCCTGATGCTGAAGTAGCTGGAAGTTATGGGAAGCCTTGCCATGTCTTTATTGTCTACTTTTCCTGTACATCCTCTTTCATTAGAAAGCTGTCTGTATGCCTTTTGTTTGCAGTCAGTCTTCACTACTTTGGGGCCATCCCAAGAAGCCATTTTATAAGGAAGTGTTTTGTGCAGAGTGTCTTTTCCTTTGCTCTAATGCTCTAGAAATTAAATAAGAAGCTGAAATGCTTGAACAGGGGACTTTTTTCACTTCCCTTAAAATGCTCTCCTCCACCAAATGGGAGGTGTCATTTCATCTTTCCAGAACACTTTTTAATTTGTGAATTGTCAGGGATGTGCTCCCAACAGAAAATTTCAGGGTACGCTTCTTTTAAAGCAAAAGAGTTTCAATCAGCAAAGTTTGTACTGAGAATTACTCATTACTTTGGACAGTGGTCTGTCCAATTAAGTTACTCAGGAGTTGTTTTAGCCAGTGGGAAAACGAACATTCCCCATAATTTTAAGGTTGTTCTCCCTTTCCACCCCAACCCTTTTTCCCAAAGGATAGAACACATGCTTTGGCGGCCTAAACACCTCTCTGGAAAAACCCTAGGGGCTGTGCCAAGTTAGTTGCAGCTGTCTTTGTGAAGTGTAAATGAGGCCTTACCTGTCTGGCATGCAACCCAGCAGTAGCTAGAAAGTAAAGTACTTCCCCCCACCCCCCCAGCCTTAGTGTCCTGAGATTACACCTCCAAGCAACGTATTCTTTATGGCTTTGATAAAAATCTATCCAGGATTTTCAGTCCACAAGAACAGTTAAACAGGAATGCAGGGAAGGGAAACTAAACAAAAAGATGCCTCTTCCCTCCTGAGAGAAAAAAGGAGCGCTGCGGAAGTCAGGAGGGCTGACCAGTAGTTCCAAAGGATGGGACAATTCAGCTTGTGAAGAACTTATCCTCTAACACAGGCTTTGGCCCACCATGGGGAGATAATGAGCAGTCCCCTGCAGCCTGCCTACATGCAGTGTTGTTCTCTGAATGCAGCTGGTGAACTTCAAAGCAAAAGTGAGGGAACACCCAGCCTCTCCCAAGAAAGAGCCACCCTTAACCATATTTACAGATGAGCAGGCACCTTCAACAGAGAAAATGCCCTTTTGACTCCAACCCCCTGTACGTTCTGCTTTGTCTCAAGCAAAAGGATGGGAATGCAGTGATGCTGAGAAGAGAGCAGCCTGCTGGTGCAAGCAGAAGCACTGTCTGGCTGGGTGCTGCACAGGCATAGCATGTGCCCTGCGGAGCTGCAAAAAGGAAGACGGGGAGCCTAGAGAAAGCAAGCACATGAACCGAGAATAGGCTTATAAGGACTGCTCTCTACACTTTTTTGCAAAGGGGAGCTCTGTCCACAGCAAGGGGCTGGTGAAAGCAGGGTGATGGACCCTGCACCTTTTGGTGGGTTGTCTGTGGGGGCTGGGAAAAGTAGCAGGGAGATCAATATCAATGATCGGTGCCCGAAAGCAACTACATCTTGGAGCCCACCAATAAAACAGCCCTGTTCTAGCCCACAAAATACACCATCATTGAAGAAGTGTACAGTGTGCTCATGAAACTGCTTATTTCATACTGTCAAGCCCTAAACTCTTCCTCCCCACCCACCACTTCTTCACAAACCTGACTATTTTTGCTACAGGTTTGACAGGAGCGATTCTCAGCAGTGTTACCTTCTCAGCCACTTCAGAGAGATCCAAGCTCTGCAGCTTGCCTGCAAGCTCATCCAGAAGGCGCGACTGCTCCTCTTGTTTAGCCTTGAATTGGGCCTCCTTCGCGTTGATTAAGTCTTCCACTTCCTGCCGTCTTTGTGCCGACAGCTCCACCGTGCTATTGGGGTGAACAGTGGAAGCATTGATCCTCTCCTCTGCCTCTAGGGACATCTGGAAATACTTGGTGATACTATCCAAGGCTCCTGCAGAAATCAGATGGAGTGGCTCAGAAATTTGTCAAGTAACCCAAAGTAATCTGTATTATGGAGGCTGGCAGATGACACATGAGGGTTTGTGATACGAATATCAAGGTCTGTAGAAGACTAGCCTTTGCAACTGTATTTGGTGCCGTGGTAAAGAGGACAGAATTTGGCCTGCTGCAGATTGCAGGAAAAAAAAAAAAAGGTCTTGGTTTTTTTTGCTTGGTTGCCACTGTGTCAGGTCAGGTAGATTTTGGAGTTAAGCCCTTTTACTGACTCTAGTGATGGAATTCTGCTTGTCCTGAGGGCAAAAGGAGATCCAGCCTTCTAGGTTTATAGGGCAACAGTCTGTTTTCTTATCCCATTAGTTCTTACTGCTTGCCCTGTGATATCTAACTTACGGAGTCACTGCTTGGAAACTGGTCAGTTTTCCCAAGAAAAAAAATCCTTGATGAAAGATTCTGATTTATGGAACTGTTGGTTTTGGACAACTCCTAAAAAAGCCTTGGGCGGGCGAGAGGGACCTTGTGGGAACAGCCACTCTCTATACCTCAGGGCAGCTTTCCTCTGCAGAAAGACACAAGTCAGGGACTCCTCTGCTCTGCATACTGTTTCCCTTGCTCTGCAAAATCCCACATTTATTGGAAACAATCTCAGACTTCCTCCAAAGCAGGAAATAAATCAATTTTAAAAATTCCTCCAGTTCAAGCTGGAATGAAGTCAGCTGACAAATTTTCAAATAATTTGGTGCCATTCCTTCTTCTCCATCCCATTTTCATTCTTGGCACATTTCAGTGTGCCAATAGGCACGGAAGGCTTGGGTGGCTCAGAAGAACTGGGCCTTTACAGTGTGTTCTTTTAGATTCCCAGGCACCTTTTCAGCCAGAAGCAGCAATTTAACAGACTGACAGAGCAAGGGAGATATCCAGGTGTATCTTACTATCTCATGCACTTTCAGCTGTTGTGGCTCATTTAAAAATGTGTTAATCAAGCGACTTTAGGACAATTCTGTGCTTCAAGAACTTAAGCTGGCTTTGCAATGTGTAGAGGGAGAGAGAGAACGAGGGGGCAAAACAAAATTCCTGCTGCATCGGCAACTCTGCTAATGCACAGAAAGAAGCCACCCTCCGAGGAACTGTGTTTTATTACAAGATTAACCTGGTATTTAAAACCACACACTAATTAAATCTTTGGCTACCCCACTGCTTTCTCCCCCTCCCTGTGACACTTACCCCGAACATCAGAGATCTTGATGAACTCTAGCTGTTCCGCAAGTTCTTTCACAACACGGTCCAGGGTTTTGGCATCTGTCTCCAGTGCGCTCAGGTCAGTGTCTGTGCTGTTGCTCTTCTCTGCTAAGGCTGATAGGTTTTCTTCTATGTCAGCTATCTTAACTGTAACATCTGCTGTCAGCTTTCTGTAAAACAGAGGAATGGGAGTGAACAGGGGGAGGACGAAGGTTTGTAAGCCTCAGTGCTTCACTTTACTGAAGAGTGGTGGTGAGAACCATACCAAGCTTCTCCCACAGCAGGACTTGTCCTCCCTCAGTGGAGCTGTAAGTGATTTGTAACAACATGCCTACCTAGAATACGGTTTTGTTTTCTTTGTCGTACAAAACTGCTTTTTAATCCACAGCATGTTTACAAACTCAAAGCCCCAGATTGCTCAGAAAACAGCTGCTTTATGTAAGATTAACTGGAGGCAGATTCCAGAGGACTGGTGTAATGCTCTTGTATCATGGCAACTGCATAGGTCAAAGTTGACTACTATGATCCATACATAATTTGCTTCCCATCCCACACAGTTACAAATGCAGTTTTGATTACTACGAGCTCATGGGACAGATTTGAACTTCAGAATAGGGTGGGAGAAGCCTTAGTTACAACACAATGGGTTCTTTTAATTTGTCTGGAAAGATCCCTCCTCACCAGCCATTTCTCTAGGGCTATGGAAAACTTCCCACTCTCAGCATTCAGCATGGCCTCAGCGAGCAGGTTTTAACTAGTGGGATAACCCTAAAAGGAAAAGCAAGTGTATGTTACACGTCAACGCTGCTGCAGAACAGAAGTGAGCGTAGGAAGCTATTCCCATCCATGGTGATCCCAGCATTTCCTCATTCTGAAAGAATCAAGCAGCATTTAAGCTCTGTGATCAATTTACAACTCTCTCAATAGCCTAACAGCCTGCTTTTTACCCAGGAGTCTTCCAAAGCCCAGGACTTCTATACAACCAGAGGAGCAATAAAAGACACACATATATATTTGTATTTCGGGGAAAACCAGTTCCTTAGCTGCTCTCATCTCCTCAGTACACACATTCCCCAAATGCAGCAACAACCCTGAGCTCTCCAGCTGAAGTGGGGGAGCTGCAGGGCACAAGCATATCCCTAATTGAGACATCTGTGCTTTAATCCTCATCCCTTTACTCTGTGCACAAGTACCTTTGAGCAGCTGCACACAGGACTAGAAAGCACCTGTAATCCTACTGTAACTGCCCCGTCTCCCAAAGCACGAACTACCAGCTTTTGTGTGCTTAGTGCTGAAATCAAAATACAAGGCTCCTACCCTGGAAAAAATGAAACCAATCCTTGTTACAAAGCTGGTGCTCCCCCCGCCACATGCTCAGAGTGCAGAAAGGAGCCCAAGCTTCCAACCCATCAGTTACACAGGAAAATCCAGGAATTTAATCTTCATTCTCTCACGTAATAGCAGTGTTTGTCCTTTGCCCCAGGAGAGCACAGTGCAAGCGTGAGTCATCTCTGGTAGTTAGCTGCCTGGTGAGCAGTGGGAGCAGGACAGTCCCTGCCTGGAACATGGCAGCTGCGCTGCTCCTACCTTCCCTGCCTAGGTTTCTGCTCATGGGACAGACACTCACTGCTAGTGCAGAGCATGGCAAGGTGCTCCATCCATGCTAGGTACCACAGCATATCACCCAGCTGGAGGAGCAGAGCTGGTGTGTCCTCAGCCCAGCATGGGGACATCATTCACTCCAGTAAATCCCAGCTCACCGGAACTCCCACTCATTCCCAGGCTAGCCATAGCCATGTAACTGCAACTGTACTCACTCTGCTTCCTCAAAGAGATTACCAATGTTCTTCAGGGGCTCAGCAGCCGGATTTTGAGTGATGATGGTTTTAATTTCACTGAGCTTCTCCTCTAGGGTGTTGAGTGTCTTTTGGTATGGACCAGTGACTCCAGTGATTTTGAGGGCATTAGCCCTATCCAGAAACTGCTGAGTTTTATTAGCCAGTTCGCCGATGATCACATCCCAGAGGGCAAAGCATTGGTGGCATGGCACACAGTCAGGGAAGATGCCTGAGTAGCCCCGGGAGCACTTGTCACAGCGTGGCCCTTCAACCCCTTCATTGCAGATGCACTGCCCAGTGGCACGGTCGCACTGCGGGGTTTGGATGCCACGAGGGTTGCAATCGCACGCTGGAAGGAGAAAAAGGCATGTGTGAAGGCTGTGACGAGGGAAATGACAGTGATGCTGGCAGTGATTAAAAAACAATAAATTGGTTCTAATGAAGTGGTGAAATGGTCTACATTTGAATTATAAAAAGCTGATCATGGATGTGTCTGCGTGGGTATGGGGGAATCAAGGATGAGTGTGAAATGGGAGAGAGATAGGGAAATAACTCTAGGGAAGACCAGGATTTCTACATCTCAGAAATAGACTCTAAAATGGAGCAAGGATGGACATCACTTCTTGCAGTGTCTGATATCAGTTGGATAGCAAGGCATTCCAGACAGGAAAAGAAGTGACAGGCAGGCACACAGCAGAGAGTTTACTAGAAAAAACATGAGTGACATGGGAAAAGCAACAAGGAACAACCATTAAGTGGCTCTTCTGGCGCACAAGTAGGGCTCAAGTAAAGAATCCAGCAGATCAAAACCCAACCACCTTCCCTTGCACCTCCCACAGACAGCACAATAAAAGGAGACAGTTGATTATACAACACTTAATTATGTGGTAAAGCTCCATACCACAAGACAATAGGGCTTCAAAGAAGAGCATGACTAATTTATGGAGTAACAGCTCATGAGAGATCTTCTATGCAGAGATACACAGGGCCTGTCTTAGGATACCCCTGTCACAGTATCACAGTATCACAGTATAACCAAGGTTGGAAGAGACCCCAAGGATCATCAAGTCCAACCTGTTCCAACAGACCTCACGACTAGACCATGGCACCAAGCGCCATGTCCAATCTCCCCTTGAACACCTCCAGGGACGGCGACTCCACCACCTCCCTGGGCAGCCCATTCCAATGACGAACGACTCGCTCAGTGAAGAACTTTTTCCTCACCTCGAGTCTAAACCTCCCCTGGCACAGCTTGAGACTGTGTCCCGTCACCAGGGTATGTGGTCCTGCTATGGACAGTGGAAAAACATTCAGAAGATGCATTGAGGAGCCTGGAACTGGGCTCCTGGAACTGGGCTCCTGGAACTGGGCTCCTGGAACTGGACGTTTTGGGTATGCAGAAAATGGGGGTGGGAAATCAGGCAGTGAAAAGCAGAACAGACCAAAGAATGTACGCATGAGCAGCCCTGTCTGAGGGAAACACTGGTGCTAATGCTAATGACCAAAAGCCTACACACTGTTTGCCATCCTCAAGTGGGAATGAGGATGATTAAGATTTAATTTTGTAAAGATTTCTAAAAATCACCTCACAACTTTGACCACCAGCTCAGCAGTCATATTCACACCTTCCCAGTATGGACTTCACTGTGAACACCTATCTGTCTTTATATGCTAGTCAGGTAAGAGCCAGGTGGGCTCCAGGTGCTTGCCAGAGTGGAGTGATAAGGTTTGGGCAACATCCTATTTTTCAAATGCTTTCAGAATAAAGATGCAGTAACCTGCCATGAAGAAAAGTTAATTAACTTACCGATGCAAGGTCGTTTCTAAAAGCACAGACACACTTTTTACACAGTAACACTAGGAGAAGAAGCAGTTCCATACATCAGGGCTGCCACTTCACCTCTCCCCCTCCTTAATTGCACAGACAACAGCAGCAGAGGAAATGACCAACCTGCAAAGCTTTTAATAAAGGGAAGGCAGCAAAGAACAAAAAAGAGGACTTGCAAATACGCAGACTCTCCACCTAGCGTTGTTGGAGAGTGCACATTCCTTGAAGAGGAAAAGGACCGTGATACCTGATAAAAGCTTTCATTTATGCATCCATTTACCAGGCATCCTTGAATGAGGTTAATGGCTCAAAAAGGTCCATAAATCAATTCACACAGCCCAAGCACATGCCCCTTGAAAAAAGGGCAAAACACAATGCCGTTTTCAAGATCAGACATTGTTTGCTTCAATGCCAAAACACAGTGGTGGTCTATAGTTCAAAAATTACACAAAGAGCCTCAGCAGAACAAATCACTCCTCAACAAAAGGACATCTTGTATAATGTGAATATGATAGGCAACAGACAAAAATAACTTCTGCTGCCTGCACAATTGAGCAAAATGGTCCTTTGTTCTTTGAATTATACCCTGACACAAGAGATTGTTTTTACTTTACATTGAAAGCTCTTAAGTAGCCAACTCATCATGGAATATGTTCCCTGCAGGCAAACCATTGAGTTCCTGTTTGAAGGAGGTCAGTTAACCCTTCTGTCAACTAATAAGGCCCTCGGTATAATGATGGATTGTCTACATTCCTCTGCACAGAGAGAGGCTAAATGGCATGTGGTTTTTCTCGACAATCCTGAGATCTGATCAAGTTACATGAATACTTGCTGCTGGCAAATCAGACCACTATATTTACTTGTGGATTAAAAAAGCTTAAAGTGAAAAAAAAAAAACCAAACCAACAAAACCCATGTTGGTAATTCTACTCCTGAATACCTGCATGTTCAGGAAAGGCAGACATGGCTTTAGTAGCATTTACACGCTAATGTGGATTCCAAAATCTCTGGGGCCAGAAAATGCTGGGGAAGGGGAGAGGATTTTAGCACTTAACTCATTTGCAGAGTGAAAACCTAAACTCCACAGCTGCCTGTTGTGGAATGATAAAGACAGCAAAGAAGTAATTCATTCTAAATGTAGTACAACAGTGGGAAGAATTCTCTCACTTCTGGAATTCTACAGAACTCCCAAACGGAGATTTGTGGGACCCGTGAGAAAATCGTACAAGGTGGTTGGAAACTTTACCGAGAGTTATTTTGCCATTTTAAGATTCTCTATCAAGCCCAGAAGCAGGAAATGCTGGCTCTGCGTTGCCTCAGTAGTGTGAATTCAACACACATAAAATGGCTTTCCAAAAAGCTGGTTTAACACTTGCTCTTTTCTTTTCTTCATGACCTTCCCAAGTCACTAACCATGTGCTAGACCACACCAGCTTTCAAATCAAAAGGTAAAAATGAAGGTAATTTTATCTCTATTTTTACAGCAAAATCACAGAGAACAAGAAAAAGCCTCCCTCAGCACTGGGTAAGATGATTCCAGGCGATTTTAGTTTCTTTTCCCATTTTGAAACTTTGGGGAGTCATTTCTCCATTCTGGGGGTATAGTGTCTCCAGCTACAGCCCTCACAGGATTCCTTCCTGTGGCACTGACTGAAGCATTTTTAAAATTCTGACAAAAGAATCACTTCTTCTCTTACAGCTCACATCCTGGGGGCAAATCTTTCATCTCACAAGTGACACGTGCATGCCAGTGTTTGGTTACATGTGATCTTTTAAAACGGTCTAGATGACCTTACCCAAACGATCTCACCAGAGAGGACTGAAGCCATCTCCATTCCTCACTGAAGGGGCCCGTTTCAGAAGCTGGGGCCCAATTTCCAGACACCACATTAATGATGAAATTTAGCCATCCAGAAACCCACAGAAACTGCCCTCCAAGGTCATGTGGAACAGGATGGATCCTGTGCCCTGGCCACCACCTACGGGCTGTTTTACACCCCAGCAAGGAGCATATCGAACATCACCCTAGAGAGCATCTTCCCTTTACACCATGGTGGGAATCAAAACACTCCACTGACTTCAGCTGTGCCCAGTCCTCAAGAGGAGGAAAGCAAACCCAGGCTAACACCATATAAAGCCTTATGGTAGTGAGGCACATCTTGAACATTGTGGGCCACCAAGCTACTAAGTCAGTGCACAGGTTTTACCTCTTTGCCTTGTGCAACATCTGCCTATCAAAACCCCACCATCTTCAGCCTCTGTGAGATTTCAGGGCAAAACTTTGTCCAAAAGGGACAAATAAGCCAAACTTCATCCTAAAGGGACAAAAGCACAGTGACAGTGGTATAATCCATGTGAGAGAAAGAGACCTCCTAGCTGGAAAGGCTAACGTAGGACTGGCAAATAGTTCATGAAAGTACACCTGAGTTAAGACACCCAAAAAGATTTATGTGACATTTACTGATCACCATCAATGACCTGGGATGTGAAATCAGGAAACACCTTGATTCCTGTCACTACCTGCTAGAAATGGAATGAACACCATGCCAGTATGATCCAGCATATCATACCCAGCATCAGTTTTGGCCAGAGTACCCTAGCATCACTTCTAGCCACAGTGCTAATGTCCTATTATTCCTATGACCACCATGTGAGTCAGCTCCCATGTAGCCCAGTGCTACCAGTGCTAATGATGCTCTCCATTATGACAGTTTTTCTTCTGATGTACTCAACAGAGGTTAACTCAAACACCATCCTCGAAGCACTGCTTAACTCTGGAGACTTCAGCTCTAACCAGTGCACTCATAATCCTGATGTATCCTCAAGTATCTATACCACATCTCATTTTAGCATGTGCCTGGTCAATCTAAACTTTCTTAAAGAAAACAAGAAGCACACAGGCACATCTAGGGATGCAGAAGCATTTCAGGTATTAATAGCTAGCGATGGCTTTATACTCCACTTAAGATAATGTATGTGGAATTGGGAAAGATAAAAAGTCCTATAAGCTCCTTTTAAATACCTTTCCTGTGCTTACATGACTAGAAATTGGAAAGAGTTATTCCTTTTGCACTGTAAACTCACACAGATGTTGAATTTACTGCAAGATGCCTTAGCAAACTTGGGTTGGAAATGGCCTTCAAGACAAAAGGCTCTCCCTTCATACAGAGACATGGACCAAAGCCAAGGTGAAGGGCTGCAAGTTAACACAGTTGAGGCTGTATGCTTTGAAGATCAATGTGAGACAGGGATCAAATTTGACCCTGGGTAAGCAGAGTAGGCCACCGTGATACATCCCGTGGAAATTACAGTGAAGAAAAAGAAGTCTTTTGAAAGCACTGGCCAAAGACTTGAGAGTTTTGAGGGAGTATTTACTAAATTAAATAACAGGTTTCTCTTCTGAAATGTCTTTTTGGAACCAAGTGCAGTGTTTTCTGTAATTGTTTTAACTCAATCAGACATTCTTCTGTGGCATACTCTGACTTAAGTGAAATCACATCTTTAACAGGAGAATTTTCTACCCCAATTCCTCTGTCTGGATCTGCTTATTAGCAACTTACTAGGAGTAAAAAAAAAGATTGCAGCTGTATCCATTCTCAAATGCATGTGCACATTTGTGCATGTGCACATTTGTGCATGCACCCATCCATGGGCAATGTTTGTGCTACCTTGATCACTGCATTTCTTTTTTCAGTGAATTTTTTCCCTGATCTTGAAGATAGCAGTTACACTTACACATATGTTGAATGTTGTTCTGTAGAAACCTACAGGGAGAAATCCCAAAGAAATAAGTTACTAGCTTGAGTGATTTGCTTTAAGCTCATAAGGATCTATGAACTGCTTACTCTTGACAGCTCTCCTAACTTTTCCTCCAATTTTAAATATTTAGAACTCACTTCCATTTAAACTACTGCAATTTAATATGTAGCATATTTGCATATCACTTGATTGAAACTAAGGTGGGTCAGAGCAGTTGGTAGTACAACTGAGATTGGTACCACGGATTCTGAAAGGGTTGTATGAAAATCAGTCTCAGCGTTTAATGCCTTATTGCAGGATGCTAGAAGCAAGTATCATGTATCATCCTACACAGAACAGAAACATTTTTGTGTAGAAATATTTTCTCCACTGCTTGAGATCAGGGACAGAAAGCACCAAATGTTTAAACTCCTCCTCCGCAGAAACAACAAAGGGATTGTTCAAAAATGATTTCTTGGCATCATTTTGCAGCGGTAGTGAGACACTATGATGAGAAAACCATTCAGCAATTTGTAAGGTTGAAAGTTTTGCAGAGCTAGCAAATTTCTTCTGAATAATCAGCTATTGATTCGAATTACTCTGTAGGCATATTGCTAACTCCTCACTGTACAATTTTCAGTATGAATGTCAAGATAAGCTCCCAGCCTAGAATGAGTCAAATTGTGCTGCATTTTAACATGACAGCAGACATTGCCAAGAGGGCAATCTTCTGGAAACAGTATACACTGAAATACTTTGAGACCACAGATCAACTGAAATTATGACTCTCAAAGTTGAAATTATACTACCTTTCATGTAGAATTTGTCTGATTTCCTTCAGACTCTTACCAAAGAAGGTAAAGAAACATCTGCTATCTTTCTCTCTGCACCATGAGCACCTCCTGTAAAAGCAGCCTATATGACTAGTTTAAGAGCTGGGTGTTAAATTAAGATCACAAAACCTATCCATAAATGGAGTAATTTTCAGAGAACAGATGTTTCAGCACCAAGTGCATTACAAAGACTACAATTGAGATAAGCAACTTTCTACCAGTGTCTGCACTTAGTGTTTGATAAAAACATTACTTCTTTTCATCTTAGTTCAATTAAATTCTGGGGTTTTTTTTACAACAGGTCTTGACACTGGAATCCAGCACAAAAAAATACTGACAAAGGTATGATTCCTGTAAAGGGGAGACAACAATACAACCTAATGTTCAAATGTCATACAATGCCTTTTACTAATTCCACTCTGTTCTGCTTGTTCAATTAAAGCAGCAACGGTTGTAAAACTGTCATCTCTTTCATATTGTATGAATCCCATAAACATCAAATATCTGCTGTGCACAAGCCTTATATGAGCTGCCTCTGCAGCCCCACCATATCTCAGAGGCTTCCCAGGAGCCTGGAGTCTTCTGCCAGAATTGTGCTTTTCGGACTGAAGTTAGTGCAGAACTAAGCATGTTGAGTCCTGCACTTTGGCTGCCAAGCTTTGGAAAAGCTCCAGCAGAATGCCTGAGAGCCTTGAGTTTGATGACATTTGTAATCCTATTATTTACTACCTTAGCAAAGATTTTTATGCACGTGCGAATGTTCACGTGCAGACTCGTGCAGAACTGCATATAGCTCCCAGCTGAAGCAATAGCCAGGAGTCCTGCAAAGGGGCCAGGCAGAAGATGCTCACTGCACAGCTCCTGCTCCCTGTAATCCTCACGGAGACCTGCATGAAGCTGAGAGAGACACACTGCGCTTTTCCTATCCTCTACACTTCCGTGCTTGTTTCAGGCATAGAATCATAGAATCAAGAAGGCTGGAAAAGACCTCAAAGATCACCAAGTCCAACCTGTCACCCAACACCTCATGACTACTAAACCATGGCTTCAAGTGCCATGTCCAATCCCTTTTTGAACACCTCCAGGGACGGTAACTCCACCACCTCCCTGGGCAGCACCTTCCAATAGCCAACAACTCTTTCTGCGAAGAACTTTCTCACCTCAGGCCAAAACTTAGTGTTAAATTAAATGAGTAAATGTGTTTTTCTAAAGCATGGGTTATAAGCAGTCTCCAAAACTCTAGTCCTACAGATTCTCTGTGCTGCGCAATCCCCAATGGACATCTGTGGGTAGTGGGAGTGTACCCAGTACCAAAGGGTCGAGATGCTGCTCAAACACGGGCACCTACCTCAGCTTGCCCCACCAGTCAGGTTCCAGTGTTCTCACTAGAGACACATAGAGAGACAATCCCACTGGATAACACTCCCAACACAGGAAGCACACTGCAAATCAAAGCACCTAGTCCAGCTACAAAAACCTGCCTCCTCCAGCTTCTGATTCACCATCTCTGATCTTGCCAAGATTTCTACAAAGTCACAAGCAGCAGCCTGCAAAGGTCACCACCACCGATGGGAACTGTGTTGTGCATGCTCTGGAGTCTGGTTTCCAGAGGGCATGCTAGGAACCTAGGGCCACATCCACAGCTTGCTACTGCTTGCATCTGGGAATCTGGGAGGAGGTTACAGCGCCCAGCCTGTCCTTGATGTGTCATAGGTGTGTCCAGAGGTTATCTGCAGGCACTCCTGCTCACATGTCCTCACTTTTTCGTTTGTTTTTTTCGTGGTTTTTTTTTTTTTTTGTAATTAAAAAAATTTGCAAAGGCTGTCATAGCAAAGTGGGCAGCACAGTCCCTGTTTCTCACTGAGGTCATGTCTCTTCATGCCAACAGCACAAAGACCTCTTGTGAAGAAACCACACATACTGTCCCTTGAATGATGCACCCTTGAGCATCAAACCTTGAGCAGAAGCCACTTGCCCTGGCCAGTGGAGAATTACACCCTGGAATCATTGGGACTGATGTCCACACCTCCACATGAGCTCAGTACCTGCAGCCAAGACTGTCTGTCCATACTCATATGTTTTAGAGCTCTCAGTTCTCCATTCCGATCACTTTGTGTCCTAAATGCAGCACAAAATCTGGCCACACTGGATGCTTGGACCAGCACAACTGTGCCACCAAAAGCAGGTGGCAAATGCCATCACTAGTAGTTCTTTGTGCCCCTGCAGCTGGAGCCAACAGCTCCCTGTCAGTTTCAGCTTCACCTTGGCCATAGGCCACATTTAAGCTAATTTCCAGGGGCACTACTCTGCAATTCCTTAAACAGCAGTACTCCAGTTCTCCTGCAAATTGCTTAACTGCATGTCTGCCATCACCTCTGCTGGCCAGGACTAAATGAGGGCTCAGACATTGTTTCTCTCCCTGCTGAAGGAGGGAGACACCATGGGAGGAACTGACCCCCACCACATTAGGGAGAGTTGGCTGTGGCACAGTGCTGGATATGCTCCATGAGCGAGTGCATGCTTGGAGCCTGTCTGGGGCATTGTGCTGCAGGCTGCCACAGCTCAGCCCTGGGCACTGGCTCTCCTCATCTGCCACAGAGACCTCTTGCTGCATGAAATCCTGAAGGAAAATCTGCATTTCCACCCAAGCCAGTCTCCTTGCATCTGTCTCTCTCTACTTGGGAGCAGAAGGGGTGGCAGTTTTTAAGGAAAGCATTGAGCTTGCATGGTGAAAGCAGGCTCTGCAGAACACATTCTCTCTTCAGAAACGTTAAAAAGCAGGTTTTCACATGCTCAAAAGGCAGCAGAAACTCTGTGAGATCAGAAACGCTGGTACACTGCAAAATCCTGCTGATTAGGTATGCAGATGGACTCCCATCAATAAACCCTGATGGCGACAGCTGATACCAAGAGACAATCCCTGCCCCGGAGCCGGCAGGGTCAGCGCCCCTCACCATGCCAGAACACCAACAGCCTTCCCAAAAGGGTGCCTCACCCTTCCAGAAACACAATATGTACTCAGGACTGGGACAATTCCCCAGTTCTTTCATCTGCAGCATTAAACAAGTAGCTGTGACCTGCCTATCTGGTTAGATAATGGGCTCTAAGGTATCTCTATTGTAAAGGATTTGTTAAAGACCACAGCAAGCACATTCCTCCCTGCAGGGAAAAAAAACCTTGATCTACTGCATACACTCCTGGCAAAGACTCCTATTTGAACAGATCAGAGATACCAGTTTGTTCTGGTCTGGACAGTGTTTGAAGTTTCTTTTCCAGCTAATGAACAGACTTGTTTATAATGAAAGGACAGAGAGCATCCAGTTTTCTAAACAAGCGACTTCATGGTCCTCTGTTTTGTGGCATGTAGCTATGGCTAACCCCAGCTGCATGGTCTCTGCTTGCTCCTTTATTTTCAACTGAAATATAAGGAAAGTCTCCTACTAAATCAAAAACCTTATTTCATTAGGCCATCTCCCTAAAAAGACACAAGAAAAGACAGACCAGTTCTTAAACCCAAACACTTGCAATATGTTTTCTTACCACACCAGCTTACCTGACAAATTGCAATCCAACAGTTAATGAAGAGTTAGTTTCCATAGAGGTTTGTTTCTAACTAAAGGTCCAACAAGAAATAAACTAAACCAGGCATGTGCCATATAAGGCTCTTGCCAGGACTCCTGTCCCAGAGGCACCAAAAGGATGGAGCCAGCCATGCCTTCCTCCCTCATTTTCAAGGCTCATGTGGCCACTGGCAGGTCACACTTAGAGCAGATGCTCCCAGCAAGGGTGTCCCAGCAACCTGAGGGGGAGAGGAGTCATTTCCAAACAGCAGGTAAAGCAGGCGCTGGGGTTAGACTCACCTTGGCACTCCACAGCTGGGTCACCCCAGAAGAGCTCCTGGCACTCCCGGCAGGTCCGGCCTCCGAAGCCTGGCATGCAGTGGCACTGCCCTGTGAACTGCCAAAACACATCCACAGTAGGAGATGTGACCACCTCAGCAGCCAGGCCCCAAACCAGAGCAGCATGCCCCATGTCCTCCTCACCTCGTTGCAAGCAGGCCCAAGGGAACGTGCAGGGTCACAGTCACACTGCTCACAGCCGGTCCCACTGGCAAGCCTCCACGTGTTGGGGGCACAGCGGTCGCAGGTCTGCCCCACCACATTGGGAAGGCACTGGCACTGCCCTGTGGCTGCTTCACACCGGCAGCTCTCTGGGCCCTCGCAGTCCTCCTGAACGGTGCCCAGGACATTGCAGACACACTCTGTGAGGGAAAGAGTGTACTGCTCTGATGTCACCTGCCCTCTCATTACCAGACTGCCTGGAATTCCCAGAGGTGTAGGCAGATACTGGCACATGCCAATGCCCATGGCCAGGTCTGGTTGACCCAATGCTGCATGACACCCAGCTCTGGTCTCTCATGTCCCAGGCTGGCCACTTCTATAGCTTCTGTCCCAGCACTTAGGAAGTGACAGAAGCCCTTCATTCAAGCAGCCCAGCCTTCTCCATCTTGTCCTTTTCTCCCTTTGTACACAACCAAAGCCCAACCTGGCCTGACTCCTGTCAGGTGGCTATTGTGGTGGATTTTCTTGGAGCAGCTGATGGCATGCCAAGCAGGGCAGGGCTCCATTCACCCACACAGCAACCTGCCTGCCCTGCTGGGCTGCATCTGGTGTAGAGGGAGAGGAGGGTCTGCCTTCCCACCACCTGGTTCAGCTCCTCCAGCCAAATCTACAGGGATGCTGGTTTAAACAAGAGCCAAACCCTCACCCCACCACTTCCATCTCTGGAGAAAAAGTAAACAAAGACTGCTAATAAGAGGACAAGAAATCCTCTCTCCACAAAAGCCCATCATTTCAGCACACGTAGGTGCTGTTCCTGCTCTCCTTGTCAAATGCAAAGGACTCACCTCCCAGGGCAGAAGCCATGCTGAGCAGCAAGACAGCTGCATTCAAACTTCAGCTAGAAGAAATGAGGTTTCCCCTCCACCCCAAAGGGCTGGCAGAGGTAAACTAAAAAGATTTCATGTGGTCACTGCCACCCTATGACAAGGCTGGCAGAGGGGCTGTGGCTGTGTGTCCCCACTCACTTCTGCAGTCCTGTTGCAGGGCACTCCCATAGTAGCCCTGTTTGCAGAAGTGGCAGTTTTCACCCTCCGTGTGATAGAGACACTTCACACACGCTCCTGTCCTCTTGTCGCAGGCCTCCGGGTCAGTGATGTCAATGTTGTTGTTGCACTGGCATGGCTGGCAGGCGCCGCCAACCTCATCAGGGCTCCCAAAGAAGCCAGACGCACATTCATCACATCGGCTGCCTGTTTGAACAAACAGCACGCCGGGAATTACCGATGTGGCTTGGTAGCCCGCAGCCCTATAAACAGCAAGACTGAGGCAAGACAATAAAGGACGTAAATGGGGTGGGGGTGGGGTGTTAATCAGATCAGCTTAAAGTTGCAGAAACAGCACTTGGAGAGACGGCAGCACCTTGGTTCAGTATGGATGGTACCACCTGAGGCACCAAGGCATGATGCTGCAGCCCAGCTGCCAGCACATCCATCTTCTCCATTCCACTACTGTCCTGTCCAACTCTGCTGACCACCTTGTTTCTGGGGATGAGAGTCATGGTGGTGCTGGCATTGCCTGCACAAGCTGCTCTGCCCTGGCATATTCCAAGTGCTGCCAATCTCCAGCAGCAACACACTGACGCTGGTGTTGTGGTCATATCCAACAACTCATAAGAACACACTGCGTCTCACCACGAGGTCCAGCCCAACCAGTACCTATGTATCCCACGCTACAGACACACACGACTTGCAGCGTGACTGGGTCCTGGTAACAGCCGCTGGCAAATTGGCGTCCGCTCTCAGGGCCATCAGGGCAAGGGCAGGGGCGGCAGTGGTCACCTGATCCCAGGACAGGGTCTCCATAGTAGCCAGCCTGGCACCTGCGCAAAAGGTACAGAGAATGCAGGGGACCTCAGGCAAACAGATCACAGCCTTACCATAATTATGCCTGGTTCCTCACAGTAGTTAAAAACATAAGGGCAGAAACATCCACATGGCTCTCCCATGCCACTCACACTACAAGCAGCTGTACCTACAGAGGCAAATCTGTCTGGTGTACGTTGGTGTAAGAGCAGGAGAGCCAAGAGGTGCAAGGCTGTGGGCAGGGAAGAGGGTGTCCTTGCTCCCATCTTCCCCTGTGACCATCAGCATTGCTCTGGCTCCCAGGATCCAGGGACTTTTACTGTGGCTTCACACCTGTCTGAGCACCAGCACCAGAGGAGAACAGCTTCTGTGCACATCCTGCTGTGAGGAAGTAGAGGGGTCAGAGAGAGGGTGCACATGCCATACCTCTCACAGTTGTGCCCTGCTGTGTGGTCCCGGCAGCTCAGACACTCTCCAGTGTAGGGGCTGCAATCATCAGCGTGGCCATTGCAGTGGCAGGGCTGGCAGTTGGGGAAGCCCCAGAAGCTGGGCAAGCAGTGGTCGCACTGCCGCCCATACACCCCGGGGAAGCAGTGGCACTGGCCCGTTTCCGCATCGCAGAAGGCATTGTAAGAGCCTCGGATGTGGCACTCGCATGCTGCAAAGAGAGAAGGAGAGGAGTTGTGTTTCCAAGGCATGTCCTACACGCAGGGCACCAACAGCATCACAGCCTGAAGCCAAGGGTTTAACATACGTCGGCATCCGCTTGGCCCAAACCCAAAGGTGCCAGGGGCGCATCTGTCGCACTGTCTTCCAACGACATTGGGACGACATTGGCACTGTCCTCCGCTGGGGTCGCACACTGAACTCAGGGAGCCCTGAGGGTCACACTGGCATGCTAAGTGGAGAAAAGCATCAGTGGGAGTGAGTACTATGGTGCAGGACACCAACTACCTGCCTCATCCCAAGCACACTCCTTCCCCGTGCAAACCGCTCTGCCTGCAAGAGCCATCCAGCCTCCAGGCAGTTTGCCCAACAAGTAGATGGTTACGTACATAACGCGGTCTCGTGTAACAGTGCAGAAATGCTGAATATGATGTTCCTGCAGACATCAGTCATGGGGGTTTTCACAACACTCCTGCTGTTTTCCAGACACCGGTATCGCTGGAACGTTTCCCAAGCACTGTTCATGACCACATCTTCACCTGAGCCTCCCACTGTGAATATGTCCAGCGATTTGCAGTATGGCATGAGAACAAGCTACAGAACAATTTTACAACGAAAAAATGTCACTGCTTGTAAATAGCCCCCATCACAATTGTAAAAAACTAGTGTAATTCCACTTCCTATCTTCCTTTTTTTGGCCAAACAGCTAGACCAAATTTGGAAGGGAAATGAAGGTATTTCTCCAGGTTTTGGTGCAATTGTTCTGGTACCTACCAAATTCTATCAATTCAAAAGAAAAAGGCTGACACTGACATTCATAACATACATGGCACACATTAGCCTCCCCAAAGAAACTACAGGTCTGTGGAACTAGCTGCAGACCTGCGAAACACAGCAAAAGCCTTGTGCTGTTTTTAGGCTACGCCTTTAAAATTTTGTTACAGATCTTGAGCAGAAAAGTAGAAAAATAAAAATAAATCACTATTGAGAGTTAAAAAAACACCCTAAAGATGATTCTAAACAAATTCATTGGAGAAAATGTCTAGTATAAGATTGGCTGTACCAAAACAATACTTTCTCTTTTCTGATCTCTTCTCTGCTTGCTTCACTTGGCAGAGATTAACCTGCTTTCTGGATGACCTTGGCTGCATTATTTTGGTTAAGTCTAACTACTGCTTTCTCTCTCTCCTTTCTCCTTTCGGACAGGGGTTGCGGGGGGGGACAGTGAAACGGCTTCCCTGGTCTCTGGCCGGGGGGGGGTTGTGTTGTTTGCTAATTGTAAATATCTGTATAATATTGTAAATACTGTATATTTTGTACATATTCATTGCATTCCATTGTAGATTCTAGTTTTGCTTGTAAATACAGCTTCCGTTTGCTTCATACTGAGCTGGTCTGGCATAGTTAATGCTGGGAGGAAATTTCAACCCACCACAAGCCTCTTAGTGGAAAACAACCCACGCCGAGACTGAAGAAACCTATGCTGCTTTACACTGTTCAGATGCATGCCAGAACAGATGCAAACTTTAAGGCTTTTAAACACCCTTTTACCACAGAACATCCCTGAAACAAATTCTGCTCACAGAGTCAATGAGTGTGTAGGGGCTCTCTGTCTCTGTATCCACTGAGGAGTACTGGGGCAGCTCCAGGCGGATGGTGTAGTTCAGCCCCTTCTCGAAGCAGACAGGCCGAGGGAGAACAACATACCTGGATTAGGAACAGGAAACAGTTCTCACTGCGAATGTCCAGCACCATAAAGCATTTCAGTTGGGCTATAAAGCAATTGAGATAATGGAAAGCAGACAGAACAAAAGCTAGAACATTAAAGAGGCAGTTCGGAGGCTTGTGCAAGTCAAACTGGAAAAGCTTATTGGCAAGGTAGAGTCCTATCAATGTTCACTCACAGGCTGTGCAAGCACTTTCCCCCCTCTTTTATTCAGTGAACAAAACAAGAATAAACTCAAAAGCTTTGGGTCTCCAGATATAATCCTAAATATGTTTTTACAACTCATTTTGAGTTAAATTTTCAGAGGCCACGGCAAGCTGAAAATGTGAAATTACTCTGTTTCAATGTTTTAAATACTTTTATTCCTTTTGGCCATTCCAGTTATACTGACCTGGAACCAGGTGACAGCGAGACAACCTGATTATCATCATCAGGAACTGTATTGCCACACCGGCTACCCGTGGGAATCTTGCCTGGGCGTGAGATGCTGATCACAGCTTTTTCCCACTGGTCTGGCAACTGGGGGAAAAAAGGGATTATGAGCATCAAGCACTGTCCGGAAGCTCTTGGGAGCATCCAGAGCTCAGGCCAGGAAAAACAGGGTGGTCACTGTGCTTTGGTGGGGACAGGGCTGCAGCTCCAGCATCAATGGGGCATCTACTGGCTGCAGGTTTGGGCTGAGACATGACAAAGGAAGCACTCCCGGGCCTCTTTCAGTACAACAGCTTCTCTTCCTCCCAAAGACATGACTAGGTGTAGGCGGTCAGCAGCCCCATCTGTGGCATGGTATCAGCACAGGGTTTGCTAACCCACTCTTCCCTCCCCATCTCTGGATAAAGCACCAGAGTATTTCACTGCAGTCAATTGCTGACAAGTTCTAGGTACATTGCTGGGAGGACTTTTCTCTTTCCCTTCACCCTGTGAATTATCCACAGTGAAATCTGACTGCTTGCAAACACTCAGCTGCAGGCATTCAACATGCAGCATGGGCAATTTGTCTCCTAAGGCACGTAACAGTGTTTCCACCCATTAGAAGGCTGTCTGGCTGATGCCAAATTTATCATCTAATCTGTCCTGATGGGACACTTTTTAATTTGCTCATTAAATACGTACTGAAACAACACAATAATGAAAGAAACTGTAAAGCAAATAGGACTAGTAATAGACGACAACTTGGATTTTCACACATCCTAACTGAGTGTCTATCCCTGTCTTTGAGTCCAAATATCTCTTGGAAGTGCTGGGCTTCTGTTAGTCCTGTAGTGGGACAGCCAGACCTACCTGTGGCTCGTAGCGGACCAGAATATCATACTCCATGGAGTAGGGGATGTTGTCAATATAGAATTCCAAGTACCCCCCCTCAGGGACCCTTACAAATCCCATGCCTGTCCACGATGGTGTGCGGTCTGGTGTGTACTGGCGCTCTATGATGTTTACTCCCTGCAAAAACAGGGAACGGAAATTTTAACACTGATACATTGAATTTGCAAGCCCCACAGGAGTGTGCAATGAGTTCTGCTGATGGATCACTTCTGTACTGCAGCATCCTTTGCATCCCAGAGAGCACAAATTCTCTTTTAGACTCCTGTGTGTGCACACTTGTTGCCCTTCCACTTAACAATACATGAAAAACAAGAAAGAGAAAATAACCTGCTGCTAGTAACTAACCCACCAGCTACAACACCTTGATCCATGTAAGGACTTTCACATCATACTTATAGCAGCAGGATTTACTGCTGTGGCACATGACTGCCCAAGCTAAGTGCTAATTACTTCCTGACAACACCGGGCTGCTCCAAACCACTCCTTAGGGTAACATTTGAAAAGCAGATCATGGCTATCACAAGCAAGTTGTCACTAAATAGATGTTCAGCAGTCAAATTAATACATGGTCACTCCTTTCAGTCTGAGGCAACAGGTTTTTATCTGCTACTCTATACATCAAGCAAAGAAGAAGAAAAATGCAATGGAAAATGGAAACGTGTAGTGCTGAAACTTCCTGTTTCAACTGTATCTGCATCCATGAATAGTTCTCCCTCTGTAGAACAACATCCTGTGCATTCCTAAGCAGGCTGTTTCACTAGAAAGGGATAAAATACGAGGAAATACCTATCTATCTATCTATATATATACACACATATCACTTCAGGATATCCCCTCATGTATTTTCACACTCTTTGAAGAGAGCCTAGCTATAATTTATTACCCTTTCACTTTGCACAAAGGGTTGGAGCTCCCCAGAAAGGATATCAGGCAGAATGTTAACAAGGGCATGCAGCTGTGGAGAGCACAGGGGCTTGGCACTACCTGAAAATCCCTGCAGCTCTGTGTCACTTTGTCTTGTGCTGGGCCCCTACCTAGGAATCTATAGAGTATTATTATGCCACAAAATTTGTGACAAAGCTTTTCAACATTGGAACTTTTTAAAAAATGGTTGTTCTGGAGGTTTCAAAAAGCAAACCAGCAGCACAGCCCCACACTCTGCTCGGCAAGGTGGGTTTTCACATTGGGCTCCTCCACACTCAAGCCTTGATGAAGTCTCGAATACCACTTCTCCTGTCAGGCAGACACAAATGCATGAAAAAGTCTGTGTCACATCACATACACTCTGCTGTGGTCTAACTTTTGATGTGCATTCTCCTCCCTTTCCGCAGTTATCTAAGAACAAAAATACTCTTCCTTGGCTGAAACTGCAAAGTGGATGCATTTTGCTTGAAATAAATAAATTAGGACCAAGTGCCCCAATTGCAGGCAGAGAAGCACCTGCTGCTTTACAGAAACCATTATCTCATCTCCCTGACTCCTTGCTGGAGGCAAAAGTAATTGATGTAATCACCTAGCTTCTATTAATGAATTAAAAGCAAGGCTGTGCAATGGTGAACACAAAGAGCCAGAGATCCTAGTGTACCCGACCAGGAGGCAAAATAAGCCAGAAGCAACCTTACTGACAAAACCATTTTTTTCCACAATCAACTATGGTTTTAGTCATTGATAAAAGAAAGGCTATTGCTGTACAGAGACTCTAAAAACTGCAACATGTGCTTAAATGCATGCTTTGTTTCCTCCTCTTTTCAGTGGCACCAAAGAGAAGAGCCAGTGTCAGTATCCCACTGCTCTTGAGATAAGAGAGGAAGGAGAAGTGGGTGTGATGGGCATGTACACAGTGGGGTACAGAGAGGGATGCTGACAGGAAACTAGCTGTACAAACATGATCAAAGGGTTTCCCCCCCTAAACGGCTACATTATTTATCAA
This sequence comes from Dryobates pubescens, assembly GCF_014839835.1. Taxonomy (NCBI): domain Eukaryota; kingdom Metazoa; phylum Chordata; class Aves; order Piciformes; family Picidae; genus Dryobates; species Dryobates pubescens. The sequence goes on along the minus strand of NC_071657.1, from coordinate 106,612,506 downwards.
TACTAAGACTGAAGAGCTATGAGAAGATTGTTTTCCGACACACCCCAGTTTCATGTTTTCCACGTTTTTATTGTCAAAACGCTCAAGGTATAAAACAGATGCTTCCAACACCCAAATGCTGGAACAAGTTTCCCACAGCTGTCCAGACACACCAGCCCACAAAAAACAGCTACTCACGGGACCCAAGCTGGCTTCCTCCGCCTCGTAGATGTAATGATCAAGCGAAATGAAGTAATAGCCAGGCTCCACCTGGTTGCATTGGCGTCCAAACATGTGGGGCCGGCATTTGCATTGGCCAGATTCACTCGAGCAGCTAAAATGGAAGAGCAATGAATTTACAACATACCTTGGCTATGCCGAGACAGCGCTAGAGTCATCTTCCGCTTTGACATTTTAAGTGACACAGGAGAAGAAGCTCTTCCGGACACAGCTGCATCTGGACAGAAGATATTCTCGGGCTCTGCAGCTGAACCACCTGCGCTGCTAAAATGGCAGCATGGTCCTGGGTGCAGTCATGGGTCAACCCTGCTATCATTCTCCCAAACAACTCCTAGGGTCAGGCTGGGAGTGAACAGCCAGGAACTACTTGCAGTAGGCAGTTTGCATGTGTTTTTCTCTCTTTGGATGGCAAGAGGATTTCCTGTTACAGATACAGGCAGTTCACTGCGACCAGACAACAGTCCTGGGACAGCTTTGCTTGTTACCACAGATGTAGCCAAGACACATGTCTGTCCTGCAAGCTGAGGGCAGCCTTCAGCTCCAGGCTTGCAGGACACGCAAGCAGCTTATCTGTTTATATGGGCTCAGGCACTGCAAAGAACATCCTGAGAGGTCACACACCAGCAGCTACGTGCAGAGGTAAAACCACACCTGGCTGCTCTGAAGTAGGACAGACACAGCCAAAAATGTGGAGACAGAGCCATCACTAGGGAATGCAGAAGATCTGTCCAATGTGACCTACAGCAGCTCCACTTACTTCATGATGAGCCATTTTTTCTTTTCTTGATACAGCTTTAACCCCAAACTGCCTTTTGGTGGTTTTATTGTCCCTCAAGAGTCCAGCCCACATTATGAAGAGCCCTTGGGCAGGTTGTATTTTCAGATGCGCCCAATTGCACTTTTTCATGGGAGTCTTTCATGGTTCACCACAATATGCCTCTTTCTTTAAACTGGAGGAGGAATTTAAGACATATTTTCTGAACTAAACCCCACCTTGGTTTCCTGAAAAATCTCCAGGCTTTTCAAGTCCCCATTCCAAGAGTTAATTTTTAACTGAAACCATTTTGGAAATTGCAGAGATTCACTTAAATGCTCACTTTGAGATGCCATAAATGCCCCAGCTGCCCCAGGAGGGGAGCTGGGAAATTTCCCTTCCACTGTCTGGATTACAACACCAGGATGAATTTTGGGCGAGGTGCAGCCACCCAAGGGGCTGCATGCCACACCCTGAATTGGAGCCACGAGAAGGCAATTCAGCATCTGAGAGGAGCCCCAGGGCAGGCAAAGCTCCTTCCCACTGATGGCAGAGAGCAAAGCCAGGAGCTTGAGCTGGGCTTTATGGCTCTCCTACAGCTGGAGGAAAGCACAGCTGCTTCCTGCCTTTGCCAGGGCCACGCACATCCCCATCCCACATGGTTTTGCAATCACTGGGCTCAGCACATGGGAAACAGGCTGCAAAGCCTTGCTGGGCCCATGCTAAGCAGTATCCCAAAGCCCTGAAAGCAGCTGCACTGGGGGAGCCAGCATGAGCTATGTGGTGTCACCAGTCTGTGCACAGAGGAGTAAATAATCACTAATGACCATGCTGCTCTCTGCCAAGGGCTAATAATTCACTCAGGAGCAGAGGGGAAAGACGGGCTGCAGGACATTCCCACAGCAATCCAGACACAGATGGGGTGTCTGCAGGCTATGAAGACCTGTAGGAGTCACACTGAGACCAGCCCCAAACTCCACTGGTGTGGTCCTTTGGGCCCCAGTGGGAAACAGTTTGTCCCAACCTCTTGGAAAACTTCTGTGGCTTTAAACAAAGGCAGGGTGTTTCAAAGGGTGTGTGGAGAGAAGGAGAGAAATAAAGAATGAAGGACATACTGCTGTTGAAAAGCAGGGGGTTTGGACACACACCTAATGCACAGAAAAATGCTCTGGTTGGAGGAGCAGTCTGGCTACCCAGCACCCCTCTGACCAGGCATGTAAGCCAGGAACTTTCCATGCACTTACTGAGGGATGCATCTTCAAAACCTATGCTTTTCTCTAAAAGCTTTCACCTGCCAAGTGGGCACTTTCAGGTCCACATCCCACCCCATGTAGCACCACTGGGTCAATGCAGTAACACCATGCAGCTACAGCACTTCCTGAAGTACTGGTAGATAGACTGACTGGCCAAAGGGTCAATTCAGGAGCAAATCAAGAATTAACCTGATGGTCCATGTCGCCACCTGATTCCTGCTTTGACCTTGTGAGAGCAAAATGGGTTATGACCAAGGCAAAGCTCAACCCATGGCTCCTAATCTGCCTGACCAAAGGGAGAGCTACACTAAAAGTAACTTTACATGTTCACCTGCACCGGTAGCACAAACAGAGGCTACTCAGCATGGGAAAGACATGATATCTGTCACCCTGTGCTGTAATCAAGATTTGCCAGTTTCTGGAGGAAAAAGACTTTGCCAAACATCATCCTCCAGAGCACACTGAGCCCTGAACATTGCAGTTGCAAATGAGCTGAAACTCGTGGGGGTGAAGAATTACAGGCAAGTACCCAGGCTAAGACTCACTTGTTGTTCAGTGCTCCTCCCTGGTCACAATCGCATGGCCGACATCCATCCATGTCGTTGCTCAGGCCCCAATGCTCAGGCTGAGGGAGGAAATATCACCAGCACTGTAACTTGGTGCTGATTTAAACCCACCTAGCCCAAAGGCACATTGTGAAATACTCGGGCATAAACTATCCCAGACTGCCCCCCGGTCCATGAACCCTCCTCCCCTGGGTGTGGGTCTGCCCTCACAACCACCAACTCAACCTCCCTACTTGCTCTCCTCCACCCTTTTGGTCATCTCAAGGCCTTGAAAAAAACAAACAACCCAAAAACCAAAAACCCACCACATCTTTCTGCCTAGCTTTAAAAACAAGATTCAGGAGGATCCAAGCTCGGAGACCTCAGTTACTGCACCATTTACACCAGTTTGGGCTCATGATCCATGAAGGGTTTAAAAAAATCACAGTCCAGTACAACACACCACAGCAAGAACTGCACATGGGGTGGTGGGTATTTGTGTGGGGCACTGCCTTTGCAGGGCTGCTACTCTGCAACTGGCTCATTAGACAGACAGACTTGTTTAGTGTTTCCATATAGTTCACTGTTAGGTAAGACAGTCTGTCAGCATTTACATAAACACATTTAGTTATCTGACAGTGTGTTTCCATACCACTCCAGCATGCATAAACACCATATGGAAATGTATGTCTATGGAATGATCCTGTCTAAAACAATGGCCTGTATATTAAGCAATTTATGGGCAACATGCTTCTCCTACCATTTTGTCTTTCACCCCAGGGATGGGTACAGTACAACTGCCCCAGAACTCTCTTTTTCACAGAGCAACCACTGCAGGTATCCTAACGTCTCAGTCCTTGCAGTCCTGGGAATTAATCTGGATGCTCTTGACTGACTTGACCTGCCTCCCAGCTCCCAGTGGGCTTTATGGCTCCTGGTGTCCTGAGATGCCTACTTTAGCCTGAACACCAGGCACATGCTTGTAGGCAGTCAGAGATGGTGGCCAGCACCCTCCTCCATGCTTTGCACACACCAGTGCTTCCCAATGCATTTTAGGGTAAGCTACTTACCAGGCACTGATTGCACTGTTTTCCTGTCACCAGGCGTTTACAATAGCAGTTTCCTGTCTCTGAATCACAAGGATTCCCCCCAGGGTGGGTACCCATAGGGTTACACACACAAGCTAGATTGGGAAGTACAAATAAGTAGGTCAAAACATAGAACTGGAGTTACATTTTAGACAGTATGCAACTTAAATATTTACATTAACTTTTGCCCTGAGTTCCCAGGACAGAGATTATTGCATGCTTTGTCCACCACCTACCCCAGACACCAAATATACTATAAGGATCAACTGGGGAACTGAGTTTTAAGGATGGGTGGACTCTAAGCTATGGCAAATCTAAAAGAATGGGGTTTTTTTTAGCAAAAACATGAAACAAAGGGAAAATAATCCACCCCACAAACCAACTTCTGCTAGCTCTAACAGCTCCTCAAAGAGCTTTTGATTACACATAAAGGAACATATGTTTTTACTCACACTGACAACCCGCTGGGTCATCGGCACTCAGGCCATAGAAACCTTCTTTACAGAGGTCACAACGCTCCCCTTCGACAAATAATTTACAACGACATTGTCCAGCAATCAGGCCAGTGGAGAAGTCAGTGTAGCGGTCACAGATGCCACCATTCTGGGAGCCAGCTGGGTCACAGTTGCAAGCTAAGAAAGAGGCATCATGCACGTTTTATTAACCACTACAAGGAGAAGGCAAGTGTCACACTGAATTAAATTTAGCTGCTGTGTAGAGAGTATATCATTCCTGGGAGTATTAGACATGATGTGGGATGAACACATAATGATCAGATAAACGTCCAGACTCTTGGAAGGGAAAGCAAAACCCAGCCAGGCTAGTGCAAGACCTCCAAGACAATGACACTCCCTCGAGGATCTTTGTTTGTGAGCGTGGCACTGGTCAAAAGAAGGCCAGTAAAACTTAAACTCTCTAGAGAAAGCCCCAGGGGGCACAGTCAGGACTCCACAGCCATTCCTAGCTCGAGGAGCAGGGCTGCACTTACGCTCGCAGACGTCGGGGTCCCGCAGGTCTCTCTCTGGGTGCTGGAAGTAGAAGGGCTTGCACTGCTCACAGTTGCGCCCTACGGTGTTGTGCTGGCAGTCGTCGCACACTCCTCCACTGGTGTTGCCTGTCGCCATGTACACGGCCATGTCGAAGTGGCACTGGCTGGAGTGGCCATTGCAATTGCACTCTGGGGTAAAGACAGAAAGCAAAGTACGTCTGGTCTCAGAGATGTGCAGAAAAGACACACCAAAGTCAACCCAGGACTTTATATACTGTTACAAGTTCCCAAGTAACATACTGCACACAACTCACTCCAGTTCTGCCTCTTTCTTAAACTCACTTTTGCATGCATTACTGTTGCGGCCTTCAGCAGGTCGCCAGGGTAAGTCATGGTAGAAATCCAAACACTGTTCACAGTTTAACCCTTTGGTATTATGTCTGCACATGCAGTGCCCATGGACCTGTATTTAAAAAATAAAGAGAAAAGGAATATAGTTGGTAATAAAATATTAAAAAAGAAGCTACAATAAAGAAACATTGGCTACAATCAATTGGTGCAAAATATAGCTAGTAGATAACAGATCTACTTTTGGAGATTGTAAAGCATGTAACTGCATGCCGGAAGACATAAAAGGCCACAGGAGCGTCCTCCCCCTGCCAAGGTAAGCACGTCCTCATGCAAGTTTGTCCTTCTTTCCTTACTGGAACTAATGACTAAATAAACACTTTCAGACACGAACAAGGAGTGCACAGTTCTGCTTCAATAATCACAAAAGCCTCTTAGACTTACAAGTTAGCTGTTTATTAGCTGTTAATTAGCTACTAACATGCATCTAATTATACCAGCATATTACTAGGCCAGCACTTTCTTCCCACTTTGGTTCTCAAAGTGAAGATAACACAGTTTGGACCATATACCAGTCTCAGTTTTTGCCTTCAATATACACAAAACAAGCACTAAGTAAAGCAGCAACGATTGTGTGACAACTGCAGGCATAGTGATGGGGACTACTAGCACTGGAGCCATGATTTAAAAGGCAAAGCCAGTCTTGCTGCTGCTCAGTACCAAAAGTGCAGGGCAATGGAGCATACCCCCTTGCCGACATCCCTATGGCCCCCTGGGACAACCCACACTATCTCCCCATTTTCATCCAGTTAATAAGTCACTCATTAACAGGGGTGCTATTACTGCTTGTTAGGCAAAAATCATGGGAAGGAGAACTCAGAAGAGACATGGCACTTGCACAGCAGCTTACAACACAGGCAGCAAGATCTGCCTTTGGAACTCAGGATTGGCTGGTAATTAGGGTTACAGCCTCCACTTCTCAGCTGATAAAGACTGATCCAAACACAGGTCATGTTTGATTCTTCAAAGCATCCTTTGATGCTTCTATTCCCTTCAATTTTAGGGTAACCCTGTCTACCCCACAGGGTTACACTCCCGTTCCCAACCCTGCCTTTTAATTACATCAGCCCTGAATATAATTAGAAAAGGAATGCTAAAACAATTTTCACCTAATCTGAGCCCTCTGTATTTGATTAACACCAATAATGAGAGATATGTTTTCTTGTTAGAAAATAAAGGCTGGAAGAGTAGGGGGCAGAATGTCATCTTTACATTTGTGTTTAAATCACTTAAAAGAGGTACAGAGAAGAAAAGCTTTATGCAGGAATACTTACCATTCCTTCCACTTCTTCAGTAAAGCCATCCACTGGCGCGCACTCGCTGGCGTGGCCATAACAGAAACAGTTCCCACGAACCACCATATCATAGATGGCATAGTAGTACTTCTCTCTGATCTCCATCCTAGAGTCCAAGAGATTATCTCCCAGAGTGTGCAGCTTGACGAATTTGACTCTCAGATTTGTGATCTTTAATAGGTCTGCAGAGGACACAAAAAACCCAAATAAACAAACAAGTCCCATTTTGGAATTATTTGCCAGATCTTGTATTGACTAGGAGGAAGCCAGGAGTGACTTCCCAAGCACACTTCCTATGGGAGGATTAGCTCAGACTTAATTCCAGCACTCACATACTACCCATCACATTGCTTCATACTCACCAATAAATGATTCCTAAAAACACATTATTTTATGACAGATCAATCACTGTGTACGTTACTTTAAGATTAAAAACACTTATTATTTCACTGTAGACATACAAAGGCACAAATATTTAAGACAAGGGCAACACTACCACCAAAAAGACACTGGCTCTTTGGGGCCTTAAAATGTAAAACAAGCAAGACCTGGTATTAAGGAACTGCTGGCAAATAGATCATGAGCTTTAGGAGTTACAAGCCTTTTAGAAAAAAAATCTTAGCTGGAAATAAGAAACAAATAATTCTTCTTACTCATGTGCCATCTTTCCTGGTAAATTTAATTAGCTACATTTTGCTAAAAGAAGCAACACCCCGTTGCTGACCAAATACAAAGAAGTTCTGGAGGCACAGTTCATGGGAAGACATTATTACGGTCATTAATTCAACCTACATGTTTGCTTTGCTATATGCATCCTGTGTAATTTCCTACAGCTTTGAAACTAGGCTTGAAAAGCGCTTCAAACACAATAAATCAGTTTCTCCTTTAAAATGTTGGTTAAAAATCCATTCAACTGGTAGAGCAACTAGACACTTCAGACACTCTCCTCTGCTCCAGTTAGTTTTATGTTGAAAGACACAAACTGAAACTGAGAGCACACATTAAATCAGGCGTCAAATTTAAGACTAACTCAGGCCAAGTGCCCCATGAGGTTTCTCTCTCAGCCATACTCAGCATCAGGCCTACCTTTGCATTCCTGGATTGTCATGACTCTACATGAATGCCACAATAATTTGTGTTTTATGACAGATCCATGTGGTCCAGCCATGTAGTGCCACCAAGGCCAAAAGTTCCAAAGTCACAACTTGGATGTTCTAAAAAAACCCCAAACCCCACAGCTCCCTTACTTTAGTTAAAAATACAAAATCAAGCAAAAAACCCCCAGAGCTTCAAAAGTACTTACTTTGTGAATACTGTACAATTACAGGATCACATTCCAAGGTTTCTCTTGGCAACTGTGTGTATTTTGGGGTCTTTAATGAAAGTAAATCCCTGATAGTTAAGAAAAGGACCAACTAAAACAATGTGTATAAGAGCAATCATTTGAGCTGACTACACTGATTGTTACTTCCCAGCATGTCACTGTCAGAGTCAGGAAAAGAAGCCATACCACAAATGTATTCATGTGAATTCAAAACTGTTAAAGGCTAATGCATGGCTTTATTTGTGGCTTACTGGTTTTTGTAAGCAAGTACGTACAGAAGTGCTTTCAAATGTGTCTGGAAGGTAGCTGCATACGTACTTTGAATCCTCGGACTGTACGGATCTTCAATTCGAAAAGCGGGATCTAAAACGCGATATATTACCTGGAGAAAAAAGCGTTACAATGAAATATTCAGCGTTAAAAACAGAGAGTCTGAATTTGTATGAAAAAACAATAAGCACTTTGGGAAAAAGTCCCTCTGACCTCTCCCTCCGTTGAAGGTTCAATGTCTGAGTATCGTGAATCACAAATTATATCATCCACTTTCTTCATGGGTCCAGTTGAAATCCCAGGAAATGAGCTCTCACAGTCATATGCAAAGTACCTATATACTTGCCACGTTTCTCCAAAATCAGATGACCTTTCTATCAGCATTGCAGCTGGACGGAATGTCTAAAAGTAAGACAATCAGAAGAGATTTTATTCAGTTAATTACTACTTGCATTTATATCAAGCACTTTTAAGTGTGAGCAACCTACCTAACTGAATCTTAATCTTTCTCCCTGCATTATCTCAAATATTTGGAAATATTTTTTTGCTGATATCCCACTTTCTGCTCAAAGGCAGATATTTGAAAACCACAGACTGCCGCTCTTTAAAAAGACAGCACTCAGTGGCCAAGCGCTTAAATACGCCTACAGTAAATAAGCCAACTCCTAAGTATTTTTGATTCTGAATCCTTTCTCAAAACTGGGAGTTAAAGCAAGGCTTTAGAGAGACAAAATTGTTTTTTCTGGTGCTTGTGGAAAGCAGCACAGTCTTCTGCCTTGCAGTACCCTCCTTGCTTAATCTTCTGCAAATGACTTAATGAGACTCCTCTTGCTTTGGGGACTGGGAGGCCACTTTCAGTGCTTCCTCTCCAACTCTGATGCCCAAAGGCCTTTCTGATGCTCAGAAAATCCCTGGGCTCGCCTATCTCTCTTTGTCTGAGCACACTACCTTTGGCTGTACAGCAACAGCCATCCTCTGTGCTGCATTAGGAAAACTTTCTTCTTTAAGAAGATCGAGAGGTTCACCTTCATCCACTCTTGCTGCATTTGACTCTCCCAACACCCACTAACACTCCTTAAATTCGCCTTGACCACACTCCAGCAGGCTGCACTTGCTTCACACCAACCGCCACCCATCTATCTTACTCTGAACAATAAGCTAAAGAGATTTTTAAAAGGTTTTCAATCACCATGACCAAAAAAATCTTATGTTTCAATTTATGCTCTCATTAATTTAACACCTGCTTGCACCTACCAAGAAATGCCAACAGCCCTTTCATTAGTTTTATGGATTAGGAGCTCCCACAGCCAAGTACAAAAGCATTTCACTCACAGCTGGAAAGAAGTTTTCTTTCTGCTTCCCAGATGAAAATATCACCCAATTTACAAACTATTATCCCCACCCAACAAAAAATGTAGCAACCTAGAACTCAAGCGCCTACTACAGAGAGTCAATAAATCATCACTAAGATTATCTTTCCCCTTCAGCCTCCTCCTGACAGCACATGGCATGATGGTCACAGCACCCACATTGGGTCAGGGGACTCTTGCTGACAGGGTCCAGCAGCAAGGACACCTTCTGCCTCAGCCACCACCTTGAGGCAGGGGAAGAAATGCAAGTTGATGCCATAGAAAAGAGGATCCAGCTCTCCTAGAAAGCTGACAGATAAAGAAAAGATTAATTTGTCTCCATGAAATGAGCAGGGATCTATCCCTACAGGAACTGCAGCCACTGAAACCTCAGCTGAAGGCTACTGTTAGTATTTGCCTACGATTCAGGATGTTCAGAGCATAATCTACCATTCCAAGACATCTGTTTGTAAAAAAGACAAAGACACTTTGTGTACAGATGTTCCTTCTTAACTGAAAACCTCTCCCTTTGCCAAACGAAAACTGATTCCATGGCCAAATGTTTTTTAAAGAAGAAAAATCCTTGCTACTCTATGAATTTCTAATGATCTTCTAGAACATGACCACCAGAAAGACACCAACACAACCCCCAGTTTCAGTATGACTCCTTGACCAGCCTCACTGGAGTTCAAACACAACCCAAGCCAAAAGTGACAACTCAGCCTTCCCATGCGAGTTATTGTTGGTAGCTCTAAAAAAATCAGGCAAAACATCTCAGAGCTCAAATCTCAAAGATATGTGAAGTACTATGAGATGATTTAATCTAATTTCCTTGTGTTTTAAAGTTTAGGGTAAGGCTGTGGCTTCCTTACCTTGAAGGTCATAATGAGATGAGTGAAGTGAAACTCAGCCTCCAGGTCCAGCTGGATAGTCACATTTTCCAAACCTGCAGGGGCAGAGAAAAGAAGCTGTGCAGCAAACAAGGACACCTACATCCCTCTACATCTAAATTTTGCCTATAGCAGCACAGAGGCTCTTTTCTTTGCCTCTTGGCTCTCTTGTCAAACAGGAATACATGGGTTAGTGCATTACTGAGGTACAGGAGAGACACTAAGGACATGCTGAATCACATTGAATTCCTGAGTATCATCTGCACCACATGTTATACCCAAAGCATGAATTTGGACTATTGTTATTTTAGAGTGTGTAAGATGGCTGACTTTGCTGGATACAGAGTAAGGATGGGGACTGCTATGGGCTAGATCCTGGAACCAAAGCACTCAGTGCCTGGTACAACTGGGAATGCTGAGCCCAGACGTGCATGGTGACCCCAGACTGTCCTTACACATCACAGCCCATCTGGCAGCAGCAAAGGTGCGAGCTTCTGCATCCCTAACACCCTAAATTACACCAGTGACTGGTTCACACTGTTTCCCACCTTTCTTCATTTGCTCTGGACCCTCCTTTCCATCCAGAGACAGGAACAGTTCTTTTACAACCTGGTTTTGAATATCCCTAAAGCAACTATCACAGTCCTGCATTGCAATCATGAGGGCTAGGAAACTGATGAGAAGCAAAGTGTTTTCCAGACTCTGCTGTGTGACTACCTGTAGTCAAGAACTCCACAGAAAAAGGAAGAAAACCAGCTATAAACATTATTTTGTCATGTGAAAAGACCTATCAAAACAGCTAGATGCTAATTATACTGTAGTTAGAAAAGAAAAAAGTATCAAGATTGACAGAGAGGAGAATGCGTAAGAAAGGAAATGATAAACCAATAAAGGGCTTAAATTTTCAACCAGCTGCAATTTTATGTGGGGCATGCAGCAATGGTCTCTTTTGCTGTATGCCTCAAGAGAAGAAAACATGAATTGGACAGAAAGAATCATTTGGGGGTTTATTGTTGAAGGACATTTTCATGACCTTATGAGCTAAGAACTTTTCTGTGTGAATGCTGCCAAGCCTGTTGCAAAAAGCATGAATTATTTGGATGCAAGAAGAGAGCTGCTGGGGACAAGCAGCTTGTTTGGCTGATTTAAATGGTTAAAAGGTCTTGATGAAAAACCTTCCTTTACCAGGCAACAGAAATATTACAAATATTACCATTTAATTTTCATACACAGTGAGATAGTACTGCCAATGCATTTGCAGAAATCCCATCCTAGCTGGCTTTAAGGTTTCAGGGTAGGACTGCTGTTTGAAAAACCTCAATGCCTTGTTTTGTGTATGAAGGCATGCCAAAAGCATAACCATAAAAGTAAGAAGGACAGAGGATTGAAGTGAAAACAAAACTACCAACACCAAACTAACATGCTATTTTTTTTCTACCTGCCTTGTTTCTAGCGTTCATTTTACTCCTTAGCATATAGATAGAGACTTCAGGGAGCCCAGGAGGGAGAAGGCACTTTGCAGGGTAAGATACCCCTGGTTTTGCTCTCCCAGGGTAGGACAAGGAGGGAAACAGGAGGTCCCCAGCTCTGTACTCAAACCTCCTTCTTCCACACCCTCCTTCGAGCCCTGTGGTTGGGGAAGCCCTGCAGTGCTCCCTTGGCAGTGGGATATTTCCTCCTGGAAGGCTGTTCCACTCCTGCTGCCCAAACATGAGGGAGATCTGGAGCCAGTGTGGGAAACCTTTGTTTTTAGGAAAGAATTTTGCAAAGTGGTGGAACAGCTCTTTCCAACACTCCTGGGGCTGAGGGGACTTTGTTAGGGATTAAGGACTGATCCAGGGCACACAAAAGCAGCCAGTTTTACTCAGCCCTCCTTGAACAGCATGATCCTTCATATGCAATGATTGCCAAGCCAGAGGTAACAGTGAGCCCCCAGGTACCCTTCAAACAAGAGGAGGGAACACAGCTCCCGTGCTGGAAATGGCTCCCAGACAAAGCCCCATACCATTTTCCGACTGCCACCAGAGCTTCAAGCGATTTGGATCGAATGTGGTGACAACATTTTCAATGAGATGACTGTCAGGATTAAGAATATCGTGGAAGGGATCCTTGGAGTCACACATGAAACATTTTTTGTCCTCCTGAAACAACAAAATAGTCAGCATTACTGATTCTACCCGTGGGGCAATAGTTGTTTCCTGTAGATAAGGGTGTTTTCCATCCATATCACATTCCACTCATTTTGCTTGCAGGAGTCACCAAAGGTATTTGTTTTGTTGAAACGGTAAGTGTATTTACCTTTAGGAAATAATGCAAAGCCAAGTGAAAAATATGGCAGGAATTCCATACATTTTATTTTTAGAAGTAGGTTTTCTATTGAAACTGCAGTTTCAGGAAACCTCTTTCAGTGCACATATTCTCCAGCAGAAGTCAGAATCAAAGACAGCATCTACAGAAAATTGCTGAATTACCTCTGTACAAACATAGACATGCAAAACTGTGTCCTCAACAACTAGCGTGAAATAATGTTGGCTTTTGGGAGCTAGATTGGAGATGTTAACTCTAGTGAGGCACAGTGCATGCCAAGGAGCCATCAGTGATTTAGTGACTGAGCCTATTCATTGTGGGGTTAACTTCACTCTGAATCCAGTTTGTCAAACTCCCACCTAAATGCTGCATTTTCACCTGCCATGGCAACCCCAAGCTATGCACATAAACTCAGTTTGTACACACTACAAGGTGTATCCATAAAAAAGCAGTTGAGTGCAGTCTGGCATGTGCTGCTTGAAAAAGCTGGATGCTTCTTCACCAGGAGGAGGAAGCCCAGCGTGACTACAAACTACGCTTTCACATTGTCCTGGTGCCTAAAGCCACCATTTTCCAATTTTGCAAGGCAGGATGTGAATAAAACAAGAGGATTCCTGACCAAACCACCTTGCAGTCTGGCAGAGGAGAGGAGTTCATCATTTCACACTGAGGGAGCCTCAGCACACCAGCAACTTGTCACTGACGAAGGCTACACAAGAATCATTCCTCCAGCAGGTTTATGGATACAAGTGTGGGGTTTATCAACAAAGATTTTTAAAGCTGGCAGGTCTGTACCACACAGGCTTTCCATTTCACCAATTTCAGCTTCAGCATCTTCTCCCAAGCACCACAGACCCCATCTCATGCCATGACTTGCTCCTTCTCCCACCAAAACTGATTCCTAGAAAGCCCAATCCTGCAAAATGCTCAGTGTGGCCAAGCCTCAGATATCAAAAGAACACTTGGAGTCTTCCCATGATTTCTTCAATACCACTTTATAGCTCAGAAGTAACCAGGGCCATCTCAAATGCTGAGCCGGGGCTGTGAGTCCAGGAATACAGGCACATGTGGCCTTCTGAAATGATGCTTTTTTTCTATGGTATTTTAGCATTTTTTGAGACAAGAAAACATAACAAAATGTTTTTATTATTTTGTTCTATCAGAGATGCTAGTGTCATCAAAGTCAATCCTGGTATACTCTAAGAATGTTCCAGTGAAGCTAACCTCCATATTAAATTGAGCATTAAGTCTAGCAGACTGAGCAGTACAGTATAATTAAAGGCGGGCGGCAGGGTGAGGGGAGGAGGGAAGCAGGGGCGGAGAAGATATTCCCTAACTTCAGGGCACCAATGTGCACCAAGTGCAACAGCCCCTCAGGCAAGGCTCCTTCTGCTTCCCGTGGTTTTCCTTCTGAGCGCCAGAATCCGGCCCTATTGTTTCCACAGTAAATTCAGTCGGAGATCATCTCTCTACTTTCAGTTCAATAGAGTTGCACTTATAACTGATACTTTATTTTTCTCCACCACCCCTTCTGTCCCAGAGATTATGAGTCTAGTGAGCTGCTTCTGGCATTAAAAGTAACTGCTTTCCACCAGATGCGCGAAACAACTTTATTTGCATCCTTTCACTTAGGAGAGTATACAAATGTAACTGCTTTACGGGAAAAGCGGCTAAAACACTACAGACCACTCTCCATCAGGAAGCTGTCTAGACAGCTCCGAGTACGTCTGAAAATCAAGTATTAATTGCAGTCGCAGCGGCACACGCCTTCTCACGAACCTCGGTAACGAAAGGGCGGTCGGGAGCTTGAAGGCGCGGGGGATTCCCTGAACCCAGTTGCTTTGACGGGACGCGGGGTCCCACATCAGTTTAAGACCACATCCCGCACCTCCCTTTTCAGTAGCGGCTTGTCCCACCGCAACAGGGCTGTTCTGCCTCGGCGGCAGCGAGACCTGGGTTCGGGAGGGATACCCCAGGGATGCCGGTCGAGGCGCTCACCTGGAGGTGGCTGACGATGCAGTAAGGCTCAGGCTGGCGGAGGCCACAGGTAGAGGAGGCGGAGAGGCGGGCGGCGCGGCCGATGAGCAGGTCGCCGGTGGCGGGATAGCAGCTCCCCTCAGCGCAGCCGTAGCTGTACTCGGGTTCCTGCGCGGCCGCGGACCACAGCACTGCGCAGCGGGACAGAGATGAGAGAGGGGTGAGAGAAGCGGGAGCACGGTCAGGCTGAGCGCCCTGAGTTGCCCCGGCGGGCGCCGCAGGAACTCGCCCAGCCTGCCGTTCCCTGACGGCGGCCGGAGCGGAGCGCGAATTACCTAGGCAGCAGCAGAGGTACAGGGGGAGGTGGCCCATGGCGCGCGACGGGCACCGGCGGGAAGGGACGCGACGGGACGGAGTTTCCACTCCACGCCGCCACCGAAAGCTGTTGCTCTGACTGCTCCACGCAGGCGCCGCAGCAACTCGTGGCTCCCGGGGAGCGGCTCCGCGCCGCCTGGCACCCCCCCCCCTTAGCCCTCCTCCTTCTCCTCCTCCGCTCCACCGCCTGCTCGGGGCCGGGCCGGGCCGCCCCACGTGGCCCCTCCCGCCCCCAGCCCCTCTGCAGCGCCAGGCCTAGGGGAAGGCGTGGGCAGGCGAGTGCAGTCGTCGAGGAACAGCGGGGAGAGGGGTGGGGAGCAGAGGGAGAACGGCCAAGCAGCGGGACGAGAAGGCGCACGCCCGCCCCGCTGCAACCGAGGAATCCCGAGAGGGGAGCCGGGGAATTCGGCTCCCCTCCTTCCGTCAGCGGAGAATGTGCGCTCCTCGCTACTCCCCAGCTTTGGGAGAAGGCTTTGGGCAGGGTGCAGCAACCCAGGCAGCGGGGATCACCGATGGGGCGACCTTTCTCTGTGCCCCAGTTTGTGGGGAAACAACGCAGAAATGGGGATTTTGACCCAATCCAGCCTTTTGCTGGGGGTGCGGGTGAGGCTGGGCGTCGGGGAGGGAGAAATGGATGGGAGCATACTAGTGCGGCCAGGCCCAAAACACAGCAAAGGGCTAGGCGGTCGGCAACCATTGTACATGATGCTCAACGGTCTCGAATTGACTGGTGCTGTGGTGCCAACACGGGTGGCTTGGGAGTCTCATATCCTGGGGATAGCAGCTGTATTGCCATGCATGGCTGGGTCTGGCCCTGGCATGGGTAGGGAGGCCCATCGAGCCCAGGCCAGCTGAAGGCATGTGGTGCTGCTGCTTTCTCGGGGGCACTAGAGTGGCTGTAATGGGTGAATGGCTGTGGTGGTGGTGGTGGTGGTGCTGCCCCTTACTCCCTGCCTCCTACTTCAGTTTCCTTGGTTCTTCTGGGGGATACAAGGGCTTCATCAGCTGGAGGCAGAATTGCCTCAGCACCCAGGGGAAAGGTTTATTCGTAAATAAATGCCAAGAAGCAGGTACAAAGAATGACTGCATTTGAAGAGTACAGTTCCAGCTGGGCACAGGCTGGGACAGATGCCTGGGCTTGTATACTTGAGTTTTGCTTGTGCACGTGTAACACATAAAGTTGTGTAAATCTTTACCAGCTACCCGTGTGTCTTAAGAACGCTTTGCCCTTGCTATTTGCAGTGCTGAAGTAGAAACACCTGTGGTCTGTCTGTCCCAGCAAACCCTGCTGAGGTAGGTAAATATGTTCATTCTCATTTTACAGATGGATAAGCAGAAACAGAGAGATACCAAGTGACTTGCCCTAAAGGTTAAACACCAGGTCTGAAACATAACCCATAACTCCCAACTGAAGAACCTGTGGGGCTGTTTCATTAAAGATACTCAGGAAATTAAACCATTTAAAGCTGACTGTGCAGGTATTGCAGTTCTAAACCTCTTCTGAATTGTGGTCTCTTAAATTCACAAGGCTAATTCAGTTTCACAATCCTGCCATATAAATCATGCTTCAGTACACGTAAATTAAGCTTCAGTACAACAAACATTTTTGTCCCACTAACAGAAAATGTTTTACTCCGCTGCGGTTAGAAGCTCCTCCACAGCAGACAGGCAGTGGCATTGCTCTGTTTGTGACCAGATTCTTTTTCTGTCCCAAAATTTGTCAGTTTTTCTCTGTATTATTTAATGTTTCATGGCCTTATAGGAGCCCTCTTCTCTGCTAAATCTAAGATGGGCTGAAGTTGCCCTCTGGAGTTTCTTGCTGCTGTGGTCAGGTTCCTTTGTGCCTTACCACAGTTGGCATGATACTGTGCTGCGTTCCAGCCAGGGGGTGAACCTGCTGCATGGCATCACCAGCAGGAGCAGTGGCCTGCAGCTGTGCTCACCTTTCAGGGGTAGTGGAAATTGCCAGCATTCATTGTGTGGGTAACTAGGTGCAGTGAACTTGTTCGTGTTCACCCCTCTCTGCCATGCTCATGAGCAAGAGCTAGTTGCAATTATTTTAATATGGTGTCTATCTTGTGGTTGATGAAGAAGCTTTACAGTCTTGGGGTGTCTGTGTTTGTGCTGGGTTGGAATTCTTCTCAAAGAACCAAATTAATAATTGGACCTCAGTGGGACACACTTAATCAGCCATTTTCTTACAAAACTGAATGCCTAGCAAGTAGAGCTGATGAGGTCATTGTTGATGAAATATACTTTTGATTATATGTGGGTTTGGTTAAGTGGTGTCTGCATTTTGATTAATGTTATTGAAGTCAAAATGCTTTACAGGAAGATATTGATTTCATTTTTTTCCCCCAAGAAACAGTTTTCTGAAGTCACTTCAACCCATAGAAGGGAGGGCTGGGGTAAATAAAAATAGTTTGTGTTTTTTTTTTTTTAATCCAGATGTGGCATTTTCTCACAAATTAACTTTGCAGAAGTTTTTGCACCACTCCCAATGGGGAATGCTGCACAGTTGTAAGCCTCAAAAGCTGTAGCTGCTCGTCCCATCAGCTCTGCTTGCTTTGTGTGTCTGAGCATGCTTGGAGGAAGGCAGGGGAGAATAGACTCCATGCTGACTTTCTTCTTCCTGTTTCTGTTTTTCTTCCAGCGATTTCTGTTTTTCCCCATGGCTGCATGTCCCTTCCAGGCCTGTTTAACTGCAGCTCTGTTTACAGACTTCTCATTCTTGTGGCTTGTTGAAAGCCATATGGCAAATCTCACAGCCAACAGCAGATTTTAGAAGGAAGTTCCCTTTCAAATTTCTGCTTGTGAATGCAGATTTTTAAAGCCATGAATGAAATAATTTTATTTACATACAATTGGGAATTACCATTGAAGTGCTTCAGTTTGTCCATTTCAGGTGTAGTGCAGCAGGACTGCATTGAAACTTGCAGGAAATCCCTCATTACCTAGAGACCCACGTGAGGAGCAGTTTGGTGAGTTGAGTGTTCCCACTAAAACAGCGATGCCTGATTCATTATGGCAAAGTCAGTCATTTGTTTACAGCCTTATAAAGAAGCCTCACACCTTACAGGTGATTTTTTTTCTTTTTTAGTGCTAACATTTGGAAAAGCTAACCCACAGATTACGTGGGTACCTGCATTTAGGTGCTTTTGCTGGATTATATTGAAGTTGTAATTTGATTCCATTGTTTTCACAATGGAAGCTATTCTGTGGGTAATGCATGTTGCACACTGCCCTGGAGCACAGCTGATTTGAGTTAGAGGACTATCTCTGAAATCACATCAGTGCCAGCAATTCCCAACCAAGCCCCCCACAGCGTATGAAATGCTACTTTAGCTCTCCTAAACACAGAGTGCTAACGATGGAGGGTTTATCTCTCCTGGATCAAAACAATGCTTGTTTTTAGATAAGGATTGTTTTATAGGTGCTGCTGGCATGAGGGCAAGTAAATGGTAAGAGCCCTGTAATCCCGCAGAGCACTCCTCGTTTCACAGATGTGGTCTGGGCTGCATCTGAGCTCTGAAGCAGCACTGGGCTTCTCAGCCTAGCAGAATGAAGTCCATGATGGATGCTTACTGTGGGACAGGCCAGCTGGGAATGACTCGACTGGTTGTAACTGAGGAAAAGCCGTTGTTAGTCTGTTCAGTGTCCTGCATGAGCATATATACTGAAGGTGGGATTTTGAAACTAAGGCATAGCTCTCTTCAGTCTTTTTAAAACCCTTGCCCTTATGTAGCATGTGCTCAGTCCCAATCTCCTTTACATTACTTAAAAACCAAACCAACCAAACAAAAAACGGAATTATAAACTAAAATTTAGGACAATTCCTGTGTTTAGGGCCACAGAAACTGCTAAGTGAACCCTGTCTTCTGTAAAATGCTGCATGTGGGAGAAGAGTTGGAGAAGCTGTTCTGCAACATTTGTGGCCCATTAGACTCGCTGGGTAAACCGAAGAGTTGGAGTTACTCTCTAGTTGATTGCCTTAATGAAAAACAGGAGGGGAGTTGACTTGAAAATAATTTGTCGTTTTCAGCATTAAGCATCTGTGCACTGCCATCCAGTGGGCACTGAAGAACTGGCTCCCTGTCGCCCACCTATAAGGGCTCAGTGCTACACAGATCTACTGCCCATTTTCAGGGAACCTATTGGAACACCCACGTGTTCAGGGGTTCATGGTGCTCTCCCCACTCTGTCTCAGTGAAAAGATGGTGGACTGAGGAGTGATTGTAGCCTGGGGACACTACTGCTTGATGGCTACAGAAGCCCATAGCCCGTCATCTGCATTGCCCCATCCTGGTCTGTGCAGCCTTGTGTGGTGTCATAGCACAGCCACAAGTTATTGAAGGATTCAGCAGAAGGTACAGGATGTTGGGAGTCTGTTTTTGAGGCAGTTACCTGCAGCTGTCTGAGCAATCTTCCTTTTACATTTCCAACCTCCTACAGCATGGAGCCCTAGGCTGTGGATAGCAGTGTATTGTAACGCTCTCCCAAAAACCACATGCTGATCACTTCATCAGCTGATTTATTAAAAGGTATTTTCTATCTCCAAATAAACTCGACTGGACAAAGAAACAAGACAAAAATTACGTTACTCACCGTGCCAAAATACAATAGGCACCTCCAGATGTATTTACAGAGGAGAGGTCTCTGTGCCTGGAAGCTCAGGGGGTGATAAGCACAGAGACCTGTGGCCTTTTATCTGATAGTCTGTTCAGACCCTAACTTTTGCACGTTGCATACTTGCTTTCCTGCTCCATAATTTCATTTTTAATGGCTATTACTTGTTCCTCTAGTTGTCTCAGTTGCTCTGCCTTGTTTTGTTTGGTTTGATTCAGGTCCTGAAGCTTCTTCTCCAAATCTGGAAGAGACATGGAATGATGCTCATATTTGTTGTGTAAATGAAATCCAGGGATTAACAGTGTTTCTTTTCCAAGCAGTTTTAGAGGCAATAAGCCCATTTCACAGGGGGAATGTTATCTATGCAACTGAAGGGAAAAGTTTGGCATCCTGATAGAAAAAGAAATGGGACAGCCTTAAAGAAATTAATTTATCAGCATGTGCTTTTGTCCAGCAGCTTGGATGGGGCAGGACACACAGATCTTTAAACAGCTGATTTAAATGGAAATACTCAGGGAATGCTTAGACAAAATCTTAGACAACTTGGGTGTAATGGGTTTAGGTCTCCCTCATTTTCAGAAATGTTTTCTGCTGGTCCCTGTGAAGAAGTTGCAGCAATATAAACATACAGGTAATGAGTCAAACCCACATTATTCACTGCCTGTTTCCAACACACTTATCAAGTGGGCATTTGGAGTGACTGGGATGCTCTTAATGCTTCTCTTCAAGGTATATTGCTTGAAATATTTTTTCCGATCCACTCCTAAAGAATTTGCTTCTGGGATAAAAGTTCTGCTTCAGTTTTCCTGATATTAGACAGTATTTTTGGATGTAAAGCCTGGCAGTATCCTAGGCCCAAGGCTTCCCAGTGGGAATGCCCAGACCTTCACTACAAGCACAGTTAGGTTCCCTGTGTGTAATTACATGATATATGCTGTTCCATTTTGGTGAGCCTTAAGGCCACCTGCAGGGCTGTGTGAGGACCAGTGCTGGTATGGCCTCAGCAGCCATGGCCTCTGCTGCCCCCAACCCCCCTCTGCCTCCTGCCCACCACCCTGCAGGTCTAGGGCACACGAGCTTTAGTCTCCACAAGCCCTTATTTGTATCTGCTTTGTTTTGCCATTTCTGAGGTAAATTTCTGAAGGGGAGCCAAGTATGGACTGAAAACAGCTACCATGTAGCTCTGTAACATAAGCCATCTCTTGGGTAATGTAAGAAAAGACAGGGTGCAGAGGAAAGATTTAAGATCCAAATGCCCAAAGTAAGTGCAAACATCAAGGCTTGCAGCTAAATCTGTAGCCAAGTTTTATGCAGATTTTTCACTTGTCCTGTTTGTTTAAGCTGTGAATCAAATCACTGTAACTCTGTGTACACTTCTTAAACTCTGCTTATAGCAACTAGTTAATGTCAGAAAAAGCACGTAAGCCAAATCAATTCAATTACTATTAAACTGTTTGAGTAGCTTCAAGCAGAGATTTGCACCAACTACACTGTTTTAAACCCAATTTCAGGTGAACCTATTCCTGCTAGCCTGTGGGCAAGGACTTCAGTCTAACTCATCACTGTCAGAATTTTCGCCACTCACTATGGACATGAGAACATACCTGTTATTCTTCTCAGTTTTTTTCTGGTTTCTTGAACCAGTTTTTCTGCTTCTTCCTTCAGCTGTTTCACTTTTTCTAGTGTTACCTTTGGAGGTCCTTGGGCTTTCAGCTTTTCTTGAAGAATGGTGTACTTTCTTTTAATGTCAGCAAATTCCTGTAAGAGAATGCCATTACGTAATGCAAGAACATCTTGTAATTAACCTGGCGTACCAAAAGAGATTTTTATGCTTTCTTTTGAATATCCTCTTTGAACTAAACTTTAAATTTCTCTTTCTCTTAAATCTTAAAAAATAAAATTAATCCATAATATGTGTACATCAACCAATGCTTTGCAAAATCTGATAGAAATCAATTAAAACAAATTGCCAATGGAGCACTCTAAAAAGGGAGGGCAATAATGTAAGGGAAACACAATTTCAGATTTTTTAAAGCCCACACTGTTTTAATTTCTTTTAATAGGGTTTTTGTGTAAATTTATTTTCACCATTAGGATTATTCAAATTTAATGAGTTACCTGGAGCAATGTTGGGGTTTTTACATTTTGGCTGGAGTAATATTTACTGGCTAATCCATTCCCTGCTGATTGAGGTTGCTGTTTAGATTTTAATGGGGTTTCTTATAACATGGAAGCTTGGCATTGCTCAAAGCTTGCACTGTGGGTGTCTGGTTCTCCTTGCCATTTTAACAAATTTCTAGCTGCAGTCTCAAAAATTTAGGCTACTGAAAAGCACCCAGCCAGCCAAAAACTCCAAGTAACTCCCACGGCAATTTTCTTTGAAGGAGAATGGCCCAGGATGAATAGCCAGGCTGCTTCCATCACTCACATATTGTAATATTTGGTTTTGTAGTATGTTCTGTTGTGTTTACTGGTGCCTATGGTGACCATGAGCCTTATACACAGTGCAAGGAAAAATGTCACAGAGTAGCCAGGGAAATGTGTATGTTTTCTTTTCATTCAAGCAAACAGAAGTGTTACATGCCAGAAGCCTTAAAATAAAACCAGAAATTATTCTTAACCTGTATGACATAAGCAAGGAAGGAGAAGGAGAAGAGCAAGGTAACACAATTACACTTCTGAATGAAAAATGCTATCAAACATGTTGGGAATCTTTTTTTTCCCCTTTAACACATGACAAGAAGGCTTACATTATCAGTGTTCTGGGCTTGCTTCTGTGCTGCTTCTGCCCCTGCTCTTGCTTTTGTAGCCTGATTCTTATTCATCTGCACTTTTGCCCACAGTGTGGAAATTTCATCTTCCATCTCAGACTGTTTTACTGACAAGTCATTAAGTTCATCATTTGTCTTGTTCACTTGATTCTCAGCCTAAAACAAAGCAGTTGAAGGCTGTGATTTCTTATGCAACATCCATCCAGCTTGCAGAGTGTGGTAATGAGTGAGATTAATGTCAGCTTAAGAAGAGTCCCTTAAGCATTATGGAATAGGTTTCACATCTGTGCCACATTTTGGATGTACTTATTTAAGTTTACACTCAGGAAAATTGAGATAAATTGTCTTTTTCTAAACTGTATATAGGCCATAAAATATTTACAGCAAGATACCTCTGAGATTTGTGTTTGGATGCCTCGTATTTCTTCATTTAACTTTATGAAGTTGCTTCTGGAGTGTCCTTGGGACTTCACAATATTTTTTAGTTTATTATTAATTTCATCCACAGGCAGAAGAGCTTTAGCTGCTTTACTAAAATGGAAAAACAGATATGTGTAGTATTATAGTGTGGGGAGCAAAGCAAGAATGTATTTCATATGCACCCAGGCACACATGCAGAAATATTCCCTCAAGTCCAACAGCAGCTATTCGGATTGTGGTGTTTAAGTTGGCAAAGCAAAACCTCAGTAAGAGACTATGCATGTGAGCACGTGAGCTGATGTATTTAAAGGGCTGGGTGCTGCAGGCTGCCTAATGATGACTCACAGGTGAACATATTTTCTCCCTCCACAATTCTCATTGATTTTTTCTCACCCATACATAGACCCCCCTGTGAACCAGATCCAAGGTAAAATTAAGTAGCTGCTTTGGCCTCTTTGACTCAGCAGACAGGAGGAGCTAAGAGCTGGCAGGAGGTGCCTCCTTGGAGCATCAGCTCCTGCAGCCTGAGCAGTCATGGCTTGTTCCTGCTGGAGAGGCCTTGTGAAAATGGCAAGCTGAAATCTGCTGTCATCTGAACTTTCCCTCCAGTGCTATTAGGATACTGCCTGGGCTGTGGAGCAGTCCTGCTGTGAACAGTGCTACCCCATCTGGAGCTGGCATGTGACTATGAGAACACCCTACTCACTCAGCTTCTTGTGCCTCTACCAACAGTGTCCGAGCTTCCTCCTGTTTTCTGTTTCTCTTATCTGCATTTGGTTTGCACTTCTCACAGTGGTTCATATTGCTCCTGATTTTGTCAAGCATGCCCATGAGTTCTTGTAGAGTCAGGGGAAGATTTATTTGCAGAACATAACTTGCCACCCTGTCAATGTCTTCTGGAGGTGCATTCTCATCTGCAACAGAAATGGAGCTGAGAGTATCCTGAAACAGCTCTTTCTTCCAAGTGAAATGTAGATTGTTATTATGGTTACCTCCCCTTGGAGTTACGTGGGAGAATAAAGCTGACAGTCACAGTAAGAGCATTCTCTCTTAACATTTTGTAATTTAATATTATGATTCCAGGTACTGCTGTTAGTGTTGTCAGAACTAGCTAGAATGAGGATTAGAACCTACTTTGAACAGGGTTATTAAAATTCTGATGTAGAACTGAGCCCATGTGAGGTTTTAAATCGGTGCACAGCACAGCTAGATGTGTCAGAGCCCATTTCTGCCTTGGCCACCAGATCAAAGAGGTGCTGGAGGGACTGGGGTGTGAATGGAGCTTTCCAAGCTGGCTGGTAAGTGTAATCCCTTCCCTGGAGTTGCTGCAATACTGAGAAAGTGCTTCCTTCACTGGTTAATGAGAATGGCTAAGTTACAGAGGAAACTTGTGTCAGACTCAGATAGGATGGGAATTTATAGTGGAAAAAACTTATTTTGACAATTTCCCCTGCAAATGAGCTCATTGTAAGAGACATAAGCACACAGAGTTAAGAGTAGTCAATGCCTTATGAACTCTCATCTTTTGTTTTCTGCTCACTTCTCTTTATAGACAAGTTCTTGGGTGATAAACCAGTTGAAACATATATATACTGTTTGTGCTAACGCTCCAAAGTAACTGTGCAAACAGTAATGTATTCCTGAGAGCTATTTTCTGTAGAAACATAGTAATCTAAAACCACTATTCATGCCAATGCAGAATACAGCAGACTTAATGAGACTAAACACAGTTGTTACTGTTCTTAAATTGAAATTTACAAAAACAAAAATTCACCAAAAAGGGAAAAAAAAGGCATCTTTTATAATTATTAGTGAATGCTGTATGTCTGCTAAGAAACATAAGAGTCAGAGGTGGAATTTTCAATTGCTGAGAATCTGAAGGACTTCAATAGCTTTTCTTCCATTTTAATAAACTAACTTATAGGCCCCTGAAAAAAAAAGGAAGTTCCCTGTCCTCTGCCTTTACTCCCATTTCAACATGGAGAGATGAATTCTAAGGGACTGCCAACACACAATCCTTAGAAACTTAATGATATCAGCTATATTCAAGAGATTAAAAAAAATCCTGACACATTTGAACTCTGATGTGCATCTGGTAAAAAAACTTTGAATCACAGAATGGTAGGGGTTGGGAGGGACGTCTGGAGAAGATCCAGTCCAACCCCCCTGCCAAAGCAAGGTCCATCTGTTACAGCATTTTCATGAGAAGAAAAAATTTTAGGGTACATATGGTTGTTTTGTAATTTTTATGAGAGCTGTGAAGTTCTATCAGAATCCTTTGATTCCTCGAGTTTCAGCTTTACAGAGATGGAGTGGTATGTACTCCAATTCCCACGCTCCCTACAGAGAGCCTCTATTTACAGGCCTGGAAGAAGGGGGTGGAATAACAATTTGAGGATGCATTGAACGTGCCTGGGTCATTATGTATGGTATAAAATAATCATAGCAGTCCTTCACTCAGATAAATTAGGAACTTGTGTGCTGCAAATTAAGCACATTAATAAAATATGACAATCGGAATGTAACCATTCAATTGAAAAATCCATCAAAAGCCCTGTCACCTGAGAGAAAGAAGGACTAGAAAGGAAAAAGAGAGATTGAAGAAGATTGCACAGAGCAGGAGGCTGGCAAGAAATTTTATGTCTGTACTGCTAGATCATTTTGTGGCCATCCATTATGATATATTATAATGGAATACATGCTAAAAATTAGTCAAAAAGAACTTTGCATATTTACCTAACAAGAAGTCTCTCACTTTTTGGACGAACTTCTTAGTGGTCTCTCTGTCAAGTTCAATGTGATTCTTAGCACTCTCCAGTTGCCCATTAAATTGTGAACCTTTCAACTTGCTGTCTTCTGCCATTTTTCTAATGCTTTCCAACTGGAAATATTAAAAACAGCATTGCTATTTTCTGGAGGTTATCTATCATTGCTTGACAAGTTGAGCTCTGACACAAAAATAATTTTTATCTGCACCTCAGCTGGAATCACTAAATGTGGCTTTGAAAAGTAGGAGGAGACCACGTTGGGGAACTCCAAAAGGTGCTATATCATAGCCTTCATCTGGCTTCAGAAAAAGCTTAAGTCAAGCATTTTTGTTTCCTCTCTGCATGACTGTTAAACCACCGCCCCTTCTGCCTTTAAAAGAAGGTGCCGAATGTTGGTTTTGCTGACAGTACAATCAGACTCAGTACAGAAAAGGCACATAATTACATGATTTCATTTGCCCTTTCACATTGGAATTGCTCTTAAAATATAAGAGGACACAAGTAATGCAGGCAGAGTTCAAGGTTTGTCTTGAAAGTTACATTTTACAATTAAATTAGTATTCTGGATAATTTAAATGAGCACTTCAGATTAATTATCACATTCCAACAGTATTTTGCTTTGCTTGGGGCTGTAAGGAGTTGCTCAGGTACTACCTTTCTGCAGCCTATGGAGAGAAGATATTCACTGTTTCCTCATTCAACAAGAAAAATGGTGATGTTTCTACTTGCAAAACATCTCTAAATGCTTTGCTCATATTAGCACAGAGCTGCCTGAGGCTTGTGAGCACTAGAGGCAGCCTGGTGATCACAACCTCGTTTTGCTGCTGCCCCTCTGTGTCCTGGGTCCCCAGCACGCGCTCACTGTGATGCAGAGCGTCTCCTGCATTTTAAAAACAGGAAATGGATGCCCAGGCACCCTGCAGGGACAGGACAAAGCTACAGCAGAATGACATTTCTGTTGGAAAATGTGTTTTGCCTGTAACTCTAATGCACATCACCTCTGACTTGTTAATAAGAACAAACTGTCTTTACTGCTGTTTTGGAATTGGAGCGTTTTGTTTCCTTGGCACAGGCTGCATTTGCCACACTTTGCTTGCATTACTTTTCATTGCTACTTGGCAGTACAGCTGACTACTCGATGCCCTTCTAAACACCACTGAGGGCAGAAAAGCCTTATCTTGAAAAAATTATTTAATAGCAAAGATAAGACTATTACGAAGTTGTATAAACAGAGCTTAATGCTATGCACAATAGTAATCCCACTGCAGTAAGTGTGGGCTGTACTCAGACTATGGACAAATGATGCTGTTTGAATCTTTCCCACTAAAAGTATAGACAATACTAGCTTGATGTCACCAACTTCCACAGGCACAGGGCATCATGATCTGTGAGATTTTAGCAGTTGTGAGGAAGAGGAACACATAGCTAGAGCCACAGTCTCTGGCTGGCATCTAATACTGCTGGTACTTAAGCACAATAGATGTACGATGTGGGGAAATGGTTCAGAACTCTATGTCCAAGGGACAGGTGAATTTTTGTAGATTTATGACCTCTCAAATCTCATCCTCCATCCATTTCACTGAATAAGTGCAGGTTTGAAATACAGCACCTGATTCTCAGGTTCTTGTAACTGAGTAGTCAAGTTATTTAGCAATGCAGCAGTCTCCTCAGCATTCCTGAAGGCATCAGTGGAGAGAGGAAGAACTCCACTGCAGTTTGGGCTCCCGCACTGCCTGGGTCTGTGCCTGTCCCAGCACAAAGCTCCCCTGCAGATCAACGTGAGACAGGGCTGGTCTCCTGTCACCCCACAGATCTGTAATAAGGAAGATACTTATGTCAGGATTCCTCTGTCTCCTGACTTAGACATCATACGAACATTTAACATTGGATGTGATTTTCCCAAAGATGGGTGTCATTGCCAGTTACAGGTACCCTTCCCCTGACCTGAAGATGGCAGCCCTTGGCTCAGAGCATCCTTGCAGGAGCCATTTGTGTGGCTCCATGTGTTGCACTAAGACCCTTACTTCACACTTCTAAAACAGCCAATGGCTTGTTTTAAAAGATCCAGATGAACTTTCACACAACATGGAACCATGTCTAGCCTTCCATTCTCAACAGATGTTGAGACTAAAGGCCTAGATGGAGGATCTCTTTCATATCTGTCAGGGCTGGCTGAATGTGCTATCAGGTGTTCATTGCCACCCCACAGAAGGACAGAAGTCCCTTCCTCTCCCATGGGTGGTGCAAAAGATATGTGAGCACTCACCATCCACTCCAGGGCAAAGTTGCCCTACTCAGTTTAAGTTACTGATGTAGAAGGTTGGGGGTTAATCTTTCTGAATTTACACTCTCTTGAGACTAGAGAGTGCTTAAACAGTTAGTTGTGCTAGGTCTGCCCTGGGAGCAATGGCTTCCAGAAGGGTGGTAGTGACCACAGCTGAGAAATGCAGCTGTTTCTGATGTGAAAGCACATCTGTGCCAGGGAACTGACATTTTCTAGATTAAAAAATGCACATATGCAAAACCTACTATCTGCATGGGGGGAGGGAAATTGTTTGGCTCCCATTCAAAATCTACAGCACTTACCTTTTCATTCAAATTTTGGATGTTGGACCTCCTGATCATTTTGAGCTGTTCCAGCACATTGCTTGCTTTCAAGGCCTGACGGCCCAACATAATGAGCACATAGTTCCTGGTGTACTCTGAGTATCTTACAATAGGGGTTGTCTCACTGGTCTTCTGTTCTGCCAGCAATGATACTTCAGAGTGTTTCCTAATGTTGCTGATGGCCTCTGTGGAAACACAAATAGGGTTTAGCACCATCTATATTGTTGTTGCATTTAATTCATGTATTTACTTGAATTCTGGACAAATTAGGAATGACAGGTGATTCAGTTTGTTGTCACTGGTGTTGGATTTGGGACACCAGGGGAGGGAGACAGGAGCTATCATTTCCTCAGTAAACTTCTAAATCCTTTACTCAGCCAGTTTCCAAAAAGGAATAGTTAATGATACTCATAAAACCTGCTGTAACAGATGCAAATACAATGGATCATGTGTCCTTCATCTGGGTCCAAGGTGTCTGAGAAGCCAGTAAAAGACACAAAAGTAGGAAGAAGATCCCATTAATACTACAAACTGCTGCTGATCTGCATTCATCAGTAGCTCACGCATTACTGCCATTTTTGGTTTGATAAAGCTCTTGGCATTTATGCTGTTTTGAAGTTTAAGCAGGAGAACTGTTTCTGCCATTTGTAAAACCAATGAAATTATCAGCTTTCTGACTGTGAATCAGGAAAGCATTTGTCCTGTCTGTTTGGCATAGCACCCAAAAGTTAAATGGTCTGCTGAACTGAGGCCAAAATTTAGATTACAATTGGGAATTTATGAGTTTTCTTTGGCTCTAGAAAATCTAATTTCGGTTTTGATGCCTTAACAAGAAAAAAACATTTCCATGGTAAGCTTGTAGGTCAGGCAAAAAAATACTTTCAGCGAGAGGCTTTCTTGTTTGCTTAGTCTAAACTTTCCCTTTAACAGATTCTCAATGATTAGAGAATATTACAGTTTTTTGCAGATTAATAGCCTAAGAAAAGGACTCAGGCCTTTTGCAAAACACGTAATTTAAAGCTCCTGATGTTAAGATTTCCCAGATTCCCCAAATACTCAAGCAGAAGTATGTGCAATGAGCCAGAACTGATGTGTCAGCAGTGTAAAAGCATTAGAGGTCATTGATTAACATCCCTCTTTGTACTGGTAACTGACTCAGTTACTAGTTGAAGTCAATGACAAGGCACTTGTTAAATCTTGCATGCTTTGAAATAGTCCTTGGCCTTGCTTTGATTGAAGCTGAACAATATTTAGTTATGGTGTGGAAACAGGGTTGTTTAATCTTGTAACTCTTGGAAAAAATGCAGAGTTTAAACTTAGCTCCTAATACAAAATACTGGCAAGAGGCTGCTATAAATCCGTATACAACAATAGTTATATATGTGCAATAGTTTCATCACAGGAATAATTTACAGTGGTTCAGCTCTCCATTAAGTGGCCCAAATGCATTTTTCATGCTTGGTTTGTGATGGAGCTATTGAGACTCCCAAGTTCCTTTATAGTAAACACAGTGTCTTGGCATAGGCTTGATTTACAGCCTAGGAAGCTGTAGTTGCTGCATTACCACACCACAGTGGCTGCAAGGCCAGGGGCCAAGGCTGAAAAGCTGTAATTTAATGAGATCTCAAACTGCAAACATTCTTTTAAAGAAACTTGTGTCTTGTTTTATTTTTTTTCCCCAGTGATTTTAATTCATTATTGGATATTGATGCTTCCAGGTCAGCTGTCTGAATGCATGCCTGTAAGGAAGTCTCATGAGTCTTGATCCTCTGCAAAGAGAGGTAGGTAGGAGCCTGTTCCCCATGTGTAGCTAAAGCACAACTGGAAATATGTCCCAGACTGTGTATGTAGCCATATCCTGCTCTACCTCAGCAAAAGGAGAGGAAAAAGCAGATGAAGCCATACATAGGATGTGCTGCTGTTCCTGAAATGAAGATGGCATGAGGGACCCAGGCTTTCTTTGGGATATCAGAGAAGCTGGTTATCTTGATGGAAAAGTTCTTTCTGTGCTGTTAGATGCTTGCGGGCAGAACCAATGAGTACTTGTGGCCCTTACCAGAAATTCAGCTTAAATTCAAGGTCTTCCTTTCCCCACACCCCCATGTGCTTTTTATAGGGCTGTTTATTCATCTCCTGAGGCCAAAAAACAAAGTGGGTTTGGAATGTGACCAGAGAGCACTATGGATACTTCAGCTGCACATCCACTGACCTCCGTGGGATTTACTGTTTCTTTGCTTTCCTGCCTTTCTCAGAGTTTTCACAAGGCTCAGTAGAATTGGGAAGCCTAGGAGAGTTGTGCTGATTGCTCACACAGGGACCTGAGTGGAAGAGTTGGCTCCAGGGGCACTGCCAAGTACAACATGGCAGGGGAGCCCTAAATCTTAATTAATCCCTCTTCCTTCTTCTTTTTTTTCCTTTTTTTAAAAAAATCTTTTCTAGGCCAATCTTCTCACCATAACAAAACACAGAGGAACTATAAATGGGAATGCATTGCCTGCAGCTTTGTATCTTCTCGGGGTCACAGCTTGGCCGTCATCTCTTTAGATAGTATACTGCTGACAGTCTGCTGCCACTGTGGATGATCTAGTGTCTGTTCAGGATCCCCAAGTGATATGTCTGTGTCATTCTCCAGACACCACTCTGTGTGACTTTGTCATTACTGCTGTTAGCCACTGATGGAGATTATACTTACCTCAAGCACAGACTGCAATTCCTTCAATGATTCCAAGGAACTCAGTTCTGACTTCACATTTTTTGATGACAGAGAGCTAGTTCCTTACCACATAAAGTCATGTATTTTCCCATGGGAGCGCTAAGAAGTTGCACTGTGACTCTCTGCTTTAATTAAACAAACCATTGCTGAACAACATTCTTTAAATATTGATAATATTGCTGTTCCACTGTATGATGTGTGAATCTATACTGTGAATCTGGGCGGCTTTTAAATCCTGATATAAACATCAGGATTCATGAGAACTCTGACTGATGTGACCCTGGCACATTTATCTGAAATCTAGGATGCTAGAAATCATGGCATTTCAAGATAAAAGGAAATTTGAACAGTCAGTATAAAATGTTGGTAGTGCATATTTGCATTTTCGTGCTAGTAAAGGAAGCTAAAGTCTAAGGACCTTTGATCTGTTGTAAAGTTCAATGGTGAGAAAAACATTCTGAAAACATTAATGGGAAAGGTTCAGCTATGTCAATTAGGTGCTGGCTGCCTTACCTTTGAGGTTCAAGTCATAAAAACTTTGATGCAGATGTATTTTCTGTTGTAGAAGTTCATAGACTAGGTTAGCTTCTTCCCCAATGTCTCCTATGCTCTTGTCAAAGTCAGGAAGCTCATGGAGTGTACTGTGAAGGGCATCCATTTGTGCAACTTCTTGTCTGAAAGGGAGATGGCAGTTATGCAGAAGTCAGAGTAGATTGCTCTTAAACTAGAACTGAGATACACAATATTTTAGAGGACAAGTGATAAATTTCCAAATGAGCAAAAATATTTACTTGTAATGGCTTATTTAGAAAACCTGTAGGATAAATGGGAAAACTCCAGCATTTAACTATATACATGTGGGGAACAGATAATATATGTAAGGATTATTCACATATCTATTGACAACAGTGATTTAGCAGTCCAGCTGATCAGAAGCAGGACTTGACGTGTAGAGATGGCTGGTAGAGCTTGGGGGAAAACTACTTTCTCAGGGTTTTTTTATCAGGAGCAGCCAAGCCCTTACTGAATGTAGCCCTGAAAGTCCTTGATGCCTGAGAGGGCCTCCAGTGAAAGAACAGGATGCCTCAAAATTCTTTCAGTTTCAGAAATGGCATCTTCAAAGGCTTTGAAGCGCAAGTCACAGCTGGGTGTTTGTCCTCCTTTATCTTCAAGATTTGCAGCAAACCTCATTAACCCTTGCACAGTATGAGCAAGTGCCATAATTTCAGTGTCCCACTGTTCAAAACAAAGATGGCACTGTTGGCAAGAGGGAAAGTCTTTATCAAAACCACGGCTGCACTGATTGCAGAACCGGCCAGTGACACCGGCACGGCAGCTACACGCGCCGGTGGCTTTGTCACACTTGGGCTGGCTGGTTCCCTCTGGGTTACACTCGCACACTGCAAGAAAGGGACAACAGGTTACATCCAGTTGTTCTTTTTCCACGGGATTAATGCATGCAAAAGGTACAATCATGCACTTCAAGACAATAAAAGCAAACTGGTGTTTGAGTTGGAGAAAAGTGGACTGCCTGGCTAAAGGCTCTTCTTCATCTTTAACATACATGGCCCCATTATAACCATAGAAGGAACAGTACAGATAAATAATATAAACACATTTGTTGGTGTCATACATACAAATATATGGAAGCCTGCTTCTCTACAGGTATGTCCTGTCTGCCCCATGAATATAAAAGGTAAATGTTTCTTTTAAGGCAGTTTCTAATCCCATTGTCCCCACTCAGTAATACTCACAAATGCATTGCGTCCGGGGATTGCCAAAGTAATTTTCCTCACATTCATCACAACTTCTTCCACTGTAACCTAGCTTACATGGACACTGGCCTGTAAGCTGTAAAGACAGGATTAAATAACTTCCTGCAGAGTCACCAAGGGCAAGTCCTGCCTGACCAACCTAGTAGCTTTCTACGATAGTATAACTACGTCAGTGGACAAAGGAAGACCAACAGATCTCATTTGTCTGGGCTTTTGTAAAGCCTTTGACACACCAGTGCACAACATCCTTCACTCTAAACTGGAGAGATATGGATTTGAGGGGTGGACTGTTCAGTGGATAAATTGGTTGGATCATTGCATACAAAGGGTAGTGGTAACAGCTTGATATCCAGATAGAGACAGGTGGCAAGTGGTGCCCCTCAAGAGTCTGTGCTGGGACCAGTGCTGTTCAATATCTTCATCAATGATACAGACAGTGAGATTGAGTGCACCCTCAGCAAGTTTGCAGATGACACCAAGCTGAGCGGTGTGGTTGATACAGCTGAAGGATGCAGTGCCATCCAGAGAGATCTGGACAGGCTGGAGAAGTGGCTTAAGGGGAATCTCATGAGGTTCAATAAGGCAAAGTGAAAGGTCCTGCACCTAGGTTGGGGTAATCCTTGGTATCAATACAGGCTGGGGGATGATGAAATAGGGAGCAGCCCTGCAGAAAAGGACCGGTGGTACTGGTGGTTGAGAAGCTGGACATGAGCCAACAATGCACACTTGTGGCTCAGAAGGCCAATCGCATGCTGGGCTGCATCAAGAGAAGTTTGGCCTGTAGATCAAGAGAGGTGATTCTGCCACTCTATTCTGCTCTGGGTTTCTTTATGTTCCTGTGACTTATGTCATATAGTGTATGGAAACTGCTGTTACACTGCTTGCACACAATCTTTGAACACCATGGTTTATACAGTACTGGCCCACCTTTCCCATCTTCCTCCTGAAGGTTGTGAAAACAAAATGGGCTTTGAGAGGTGGCTTTACTTTACTAGTATGAAAAATTTTTTATGCTCCATCTAAAGATGCTCTCTGAAAACTCATCCTCTGACTATGATGTGAGAGTGGATTATATTCCTTTGCAAAAGATATTAATTTCTTATTTTTGCTGGAGAAAAATACTCATCTTAACAATTCAGCTTTTAACTACATGATATATTATCTGTAACTTAAAAACTTGAGGGTATATTATGCCCTAGAAAGAATATTTTTTAATTTGGCTGTTAAATTAAACTGCAAGGATTTACAGCTCTGGTAACTGGTACAGTTCAGAAAAGCAGTAATAGGTTTAGTTAAAAGCTACATTTGCTAGGAAAAATAATAAACCCACTAAATAAATTGGAAGAGAAAGCATTTGTGAAAAATTATCAGTGAGAGCTTGGGATAAGCTCCTGGTGCTCTGAAGTCAATAGGAAAATTGCTTTTCAGTCCATGGGACCACCATTTCAACTCTATTCTGAAACGCTGTTTTATTTTTTCTACATTTAGCCCTAAAAAGTGCACAGTAATTAAAGATGAAGAAAGGTAATATAGCAGTCTGATAGATGAGCAAAGGCCAATGGCATCCTGGCATGCATCAAGAATAGTGTGGCCAGCAGGAGCAGGGAAGTTTGTGCCCCTGTACTCAGCACTGGTTAGGCCACACCTCAAGTACCATGTCCAGTTCTGAGCCCCTCAATTTAAGAAGGACATCGAGACACTTGAACGTGTCCAGAGAAGGGCAACAAGGCTGGGGAGAGGCCTCAAGCACAAGCCCTACGAGGAGAGGCTGAGGGAGCTTGGATTGTTTAGCCTGGACAAGAGGAGGCTCAGGGGTGACCTCATTGCTGTCTACAACTACCTGAAGGGTGGTTGTAGCCAGGAGGGGGTTGGTCTCTTCTCCCAGGCACCCAGCACCAGAACAAGAGGACACAGTCTCAAGCTGTGCCAGGGGAAGTTTAGGCTGGAGGTGAGGAGAAAGTTCTTCACTGAGAAAGTTGTTCGCCATTGGAATGGGCTGCCCAAGGAGGTGGTGGAGTCACCATCCCTGGAGGTGTTCAAGAGGGGATTGGACGTGGCACTTGGTGCCATGGGTTAGTCACAAGGTCTGTGGTGACAGGTTTGACTTGATGATCTTTGAGGTTTCTTCCAACCTTGGTGATTCTGTGATTCTGTAATGGCAACAGCTGCTACTTTATGAAAATAAACACTTAAAAAAATACTCCTAAGACTCTGGGACTCATGCCTGGACTTCTCTCATCCCTATATGTATACCTTCCTATGTGACATTTCTTCCAAAGTATTTCTTAGAATCACTTGACAAAAAAAATGCACAGGCTAAGAGAATTGCTTACAAGCGAACCTCATTGTCAGAACAATACATCTGATACAATGACTCAAAGTTATTGCACCAACTGCAAACTTCCAAAGATTTCTTGTTTTCAGGGAGCACAACAGAAAACTATCCTCATAAGAGGGCCCCACAATGCCATGCCAAAACACCACCACCTTGCTCCCCAGAAAACACAGTAATTTTCTTGCCTGGTTGCACTGGTTGCTAAGGGAGTTTTTTTCATCACAGTCACAGATTTGACATCCTTTTCCACTAGCTAGGTCCCAGTAGCCAGAGGCACACTGGTCACAGGTCATGCCCACCACATTGGGCAGGCAAGGGCAAGCTCCTGTGGCTGGGTCACACAGACAGGCTGCTTCTCCCCCTGGACACATAGCTGGGTGAACACCTGCTGGGTTGCACATGCACCCTGGAAAAAGAAGGAAAATTACTACAGTAGATGATAACATAGACAGGTGATGGACAATCAGAGCTGTACATAAGGCTCATGCTGTAGGATTACTTCGGTAATCTTGAACGTGTTTTTATCTCATACAGTTTACCTATCTTTCTATAATAGCTTAGAAATATTGCTTTGATCAAATTTACTGGGAATGCTCAGTACTTTTAATACCAGCACAAAAATGAAGGTGTATTAGAATAAAATGTCAAGAGGTTAAAGAGAAGCTTATGTACAGTGGGCAGTGGTAAACACCAATAAGCCAAATAAGATAAGAGCCAAAAGTTCTTGCTCAACCACTTCTAACACATCTTCCAAGAATGAACAAAGAATGGGCTTGAAACTGTATTATAGAGATTCCCAGAAAAAGAATGTCTTGAAAATACCTACAACTGTCTGGCCTGTAGAAATCAATCCCATTTGTGAAAATAGTCTTTGGGAAACACTGGAAAGAAACTCATGACTTAATTTTGATTACACTCATGCCTTTCCGTTAGAGGTGCTGAATGCCCTCATGGAGTCTATTAAACTGTATGAACAACATCATTCTGACCACTTAATGAAAACAACTGGTAAGGCAGAGAGCTCAGCAAGGGATCATCTGGTTAACTGAGTATTGCTCAGTTGGCATCAGCCAGCACCATGGATAAAAATATTTTATTCCTTTACTTTTATTCCTTCCCGAATGGTCTGAATGCACATTTATTTTCCTAAGAGAGAGTACTGATTTAATTTCACAAATGAGTATTTTCTAGGAGTGATATGTAGTATGAGATTCAGTGAGATTTGGATGACAAAGTATGTAATAGATGCCATACTAACAATTATTTGTATCACTGGTTCAAAATATATTTGGTCTTCTCATATTTTGCTCCATTCATCTGCTTTAGTTTTACTGTCCCTCCACTAACCTCTCCCAGAAGCCTAATTTCTTTAAATTTTTTATTTTTCTTTTTAGTAATAGGCAGTTGCAGTGCTGTTGCTTACTTACTGTGACAGTTTTGAAGGAGGGCTGAGCCAAAGTACCCTGGTTTGCAGAACTGGCAATTTGCTCCGTGGGTGTTGTGTATGCACTTGGTGCATTCCCCGGTGACCCTGTTACAGGACTCTGGGTCTGTCACATCAATGTTGTTATTGCAGGGACATGGAGCACATTCAAGCTTGGGGCTACTTGGATTTTTGTAGAACCCACTAGGACATTCATCACACTGATTTCCTGTCAGAGATGAAGGTAAAAATATTTGCTGGCTGATGGGAATTCAAGTGAAATATGTAACTTCCAGTAATATTGTTAAAAGATTCAGACTGCCTGTTCAAAGCACACTTCCAATGGAAAATACTCACCCATTTGAGACTGTTGCACTTTAATCCTGTGATCAGTTTAAATTATACCTCCCACACTAAAGTCTGATGGAAATGCACTCTGTTCATCCCAAACTCTTTTCACCAAGGAAGTCCTTTCATTAGGAGTAAACAGGTACCCCTCACAAAACACCTCCAAACATCTTTTTCCAGCAAAGTCCTTTCAATGGCAGTAGTGAGGGCTGGCTCTATTTGCAGGATTTCCCTGGGAGCCTTCACAGTGACAGCAGCATGAGAAGGTGGGAGTGCCATTTCCTGGAACAACCCAGAGTCTGGCAGATCTACCCTCCTTTCTGCAACCCAGTGGAGGATCCCCAGGAAACCAGATGAGCTCTGGGACACTCTCTCCTTGTTCGCCAGCATTGCAATTACTTCTGCACACTATCTTAATGACTGCCCTGATCAAGGTGCCACCTCTCTTCATTTTGGACATCTTTCTGGGCAGCGTGATGTTGCTGGACCTCATCCACTGACTTATGCTCAACCAAGGACACTGCTTCTTTGCCATGGTTCTTGGGAACAGAAATTTTCAGTCTCCAAGGTAGTGAGTTCTGCACCGCAGAGGTGACCAACAGCCTTGATGGGAAGGAGCAGGAGGAAGAAAATCCAAAACTGAGGAGTGCAGAGGTTTGTGAGGATACAAGTCCCCTGCATGAGTACAAACAAGGATCATTTTGGCCAACTACTCAAGGAAAACTGCTATTGACTTATAAAGGAACCTGGCCTAAGTAAAGATGACAGGATTGGTTTTGGTTTTGGCACTGTTTCTCAGCAGGGTTTACTTCCATCACTGGAGAACTTTCTAATGCTCATGGGTAGGGAAATATCTTCAGTGTTCCCTGTAGAAATTCAGGCTAAGTCAACAGGATCTTAGGGAGGAAGGCATGAGAATGGAAACCTCATTTCTAAATTTACCATTTCAGTGGAGAAGCAGTTGATTTGGGGCATAATGTCAAAGAAAGATTCCTCTATATGATAAAATTATTTTCTCTGATTAGGAAACCTTATCAGCTCTTTTTGATGCCCTATTTATTCCAATTTGGGCTTCCAATGATTGTTTTTCAGAGGTGATGAGCAACTGCAGTTTTCCCTACCTCTCCCCAACAGGTAAATGTACTGCTTCTGGAAAAAGGAGGTTTCTAGAGCATGTCATTATATTAATGAATGGCATCATTCTTTCTATGTAGGTGAATCCCTTTTCCAAACACTAATTGCACAATTCCCACTCCTCTCGATCAGGATATCCCCACCTTATTTCAGTAAATTTGAGTGTTATCTATTTTATTACTGTCATTTCTGAACAGAGGATGGGCAGAAGATGGTAATTTTTCTCTCATGTATTCATTTTAATAATAACAAAAAATATTTCCTATTTTGCTTCATACCTGAATATCCCTTGAGACAATTGCAGACTAACTGTGCAGACTGTGAGTCCTGGTAACAGGAATGTGCAAAATAGCTATTGCTTGTAGGTGCCCCAGGGCACATGCATGGGCGGCAATGTTCTCCATTCAGAGGGTTTCCATAATAGCCATCCATGCACCTGTCAAAGCAATCAACCAAAGCAGCAGAATTTGTCAAGAGCTCCTTTCAGTCCCTGAAGGTGCATCAATTTATATGTCTGTATAACTGATTTAACATTCCAGGTCATTGTAATGCTATCCCTGTTAGCTAGTACAGAATATACCAAACTGTTGTAAACCAGAAAATCAGAGTTGCAGTCCCAAAATCTGGGGCAAAAAGGAAAAAAACCCACATATGCTTTCTTTTCAAGGAATATTTCTGAAGACTTTCACCTACTCTGGAACAATTTTAATCTAAATGTTAACATATACATATGATATCACACGTAGCTAAAAGCTGCCATGCAAAAATGTTCTGTATTCAACTATCAACACATATATTCATCTGTTTCCATACACACATAGAAAAAGTGGTT
The DNA here is from genome assembly GCF_014839835.1 of Dryobates pubescens. Lineage (NCBI taxonomy): Eukaryota > Metazoa > Chordata > Aves > Piciformes > Picidae > Dryobates > Dryobates pubescens. Next base: position 106,573,712 of record NC_071657.1, on the reverse strand, counting down.
GTCATGACAGTAGAAAGTCCTGGCACAGAGGAAAAAAGAAACAATTCAGTCAGAGAATATTGCATCTTTTAGACACAGCATATATATTGAAATCAGCCATGTTCTGTCTGACATGTTCTGCAGACCCAGGGTGACAGCTGTTTTGAGGTAGTGGTAGCTGTTCTGTTATCCAGACAGCCGGGGAACTTTAAGGACTCACCCACCTCCACCACCCTGCTTTCCATCCCTGCCTCTGTGTTCCAGCCCCACATGGCACTGAAGTTGCAGCTATGCAGCAGGTCCTGAAGCATCCCCAGTCTTTGATCTGCTTTAACATGGCAAATGGAAACTTAATTCTTTATACGGATGCAAGCCAGGCTAAAAGTCTTGACTATCTTCACCCTGGGGTCAGGGGCTCCTGCAGAGGCACAGGGCAGCAAGTATTTCTGTATCCCATTTTTAATCTATTTGCCACCTACAAGCACAATAGCCAAAGGTTCTGTTGTCCTAAAGCACTGCAAGGAAAGATCAATAGGTTTCATAGGGAAATCCTCTTAAAAGTCAATGACAAGGTCCAATGACAAACTAAAATAAACAGCTAGCAAATTAAATTCTGATGTCTGTATTGAGCTGTGATATTGCTGCCAGTGTATAGAATAAAAAGGAGGAGCATTATTTTTAACAGAGCTGGAAAACATGTGAAAGTTCATTTGATATGAACCAGTAAACAGGGCATGTTTATTTAAGCTCCTCAGAGATAATTGCAGGTATTAAAATGCTTCTTGGCAATTTAAAAGCCAGCATGAATAAGCCTATATTATGCAGTGTTTCACATGTCCCCAAGCACATGGTGCCATGGCAACCAAATCTTCAGTGCCTTATTGCAGGGATCATGCTGCAATGCTGTGTGCATGCATTACACTCACCTTCCCACATGCATTTGCCACACAAATAGGTACTTGCTATTTCGCAGCTAGGCTCAGTTTAATCCTGGTTTTCGGTATGTTTCCTGTTAAGGTCATGGATGCATTCATGGGGATGTAGGTGGCCATCAGCTACACGTTTCAGAGAGCTTTTCATCACTGCTCATCAACTTACCTTTCACAGTGGCTTCCAGTGGTAAACCCATGGCAGTTCAGGCACCCTCCAGTCACTGGATCACAAAGCTCTGCATAGCCATTGCACAGGCAAGGACGGCAGTGGGGAAATCCAAAGTACCCAGCCAGACATTGGTTGCAGTGCTGACCGCCCACCTTCCAGCGGCAGGAGCACTGCCCTGTCACCTGGTCACACAGGGTGCTCAGTGAGCCTTGGGGGTGGCACTCGCATGCTAGAAAACACCAAAGGCAAAGCTGTCCCCTGAACATATGTATATTCCCACCAAACCTCCTCATCACTGACACTGCTCCAAGGCAGTGCATGCAATGGGGATGGAAAATCTGCTATTTGAGGAAATATTTTATACATGCTTCACATATAATCATGAATTTAAAGCCTTAAAGAAGTGGGGCATGCATGAAGAGACAGATACTGATACTGGGTAATGGCACTGGTGCTGGCCAAGTACTCACCATAGCAGCCATGGAAGCCAAAGCCATAGCTGCCTGCAGAACAAGTGTCACAGCAGCGTCCCACAACATTAGCTTTGCACTGACACTGGCCCCCCAGTTTACTGCAGCTGGTGTTCAGTGACCCCTGGGGATTGCACTTACATGCTTCCAAAGGGAAAGAAAATCAAAACAGGTTCAGTTATAAAGGAGTGTGACTTGTGAACTTGTGGGTTTTACACTTAAAATTAGGAAGGAAAGAGTTAGATTGTTCTTATAAGGAGTTCACTGACCACCGATGATTATTTGATGGTGATGGTGTGTCAGACACCTGCTCAAGTCTTAGCATTAGAGCTTTTACATTCAGGGTACAGCATTCAGCACATATTTTGGGCAGGACAGCAGCTGGCATAGCCAAATGTAGAGATACCTTGAAGTCTAGAAGGGTTGTATATAAAGCTAGAACTAGCTGCATCACTGGACATAACCTGCAAGCAGCCTCTGCTTATGTACTGTTTGCTGCTTTCTGGACACCTTGTGAAGCAAAGCTGATTTGATAACTCAGAGAGGATATTTGTTCAGGATGCTTAGATGCCAGCACTAGAAAGCCAAAGTGCCATGTTTCACTGGGAGAATCCCCTTGCTGTGGGACTCAGGCTAATGGGGAGTCAGCACAGCCCAAACTTGCGGGCTCACCTTTACCTCTCTCACTAAATGTGAGTGAAGTATAGGTCCTTCTAAAAATCGTCCAAATCAAGCAGATTCTAGGTTGCATTCCTGTTCGTTGGAGGCAAGGTTTCCTGAAAGGAGCTGGTCATCTAAGTTGTCCAGAAAGGTGCCTCCAATTACTGGAAGTGCAGAATAGCTTCATTTCTCTGGGCCCAACACCAGGGAAGTCTCCTGAGACATGAAACCTAGCTTGCCCTTTCCATAGTGGGACCAGGAGACTGCCTAGGGCTTCAAACTCCACCTGCCATTGTCCTTATGCTGGAGCAACCACTGAGCTTTTCTTGGTGCATCTCTTCCGGCACATCAGCTTGTGTGCCATCATGTCTGAAGTCCTACCAAGGCATCTGACTGACCTGCAGCATTCTGTGAGAGGGCTTAAAAATTCCTGTCTTTTTACAGCATCCAGAGTACTATGGAAGTTACTGACCATCTAGTGAAGCTGCATTTGATTGAATGCTCTTCAGAAAACACACAATCACGGCTGCTGCATGAAGCTTATCAGGTGAGATGAACTTTAAGAGCCATGCCACCAAAAGGCGTTTGCAGTGTGCTCAGAGTTAAACAGGACATATATCATATGTCCATTACATGCTGCATGCTCATCAGCTTCACTTACTAACTCCACCAATGGAAAACCAGTAACTGTCCGAAAGAGCTGCTTGAGCAGGTTGCTCCTTACCAACAGCACCATTGTGAATACGGGCTGACATGCTCGCTATGAGCCGTGCACATACTTCAGGCAGGATGTGAGGTCCAACTTCAGATGCAATTTCAATACAGTGATACTTCTGGTACTCATCTAAATCCTTTTCACTGCACAAGTTCTCCACGGAGCTGATTCTGGGAATAAGTCCAAGCTTTGGAATTAAGAGGGAAAAGAAAATATTTTTGCTTAGATGTACTGAAACCCAGAATTTCCCACATTCTCTTACTGTGCTGCACATTGCAAAGACAGAGGCCTGGAACACTGTGTTTTCCAGTCTGCCATTGTGCTGCTCAGTCATCCAAATTTACATTTATTCTGAAGGTCTAGACACTCCCCAAGTTCTTCATATAAAAGTGACTGTGTATAACAAGTCAGATTATAATACAATCTCAGATATACACTCAGAACGGGTTTTGCTTCTAAGAGGTGCTGTGTTGATGACTCCAAAAGCAGTATTTGGCCAAAAGTTTTACTTGTATAACTAAGATAAACAAAAATCAGGTTAAGGTTCTACGTCCAAGCATGGACAGCCTTTGTCAAGTATAGTTTTACAGAATTAATTAGAGGAATGGACTTAAAAATATTTTTCTCAAGAGAAAGGCCCAAAACTAACATCCAGTTCCTGCCTTGGTGGGAATAGTTTTTTAATGAAATGCAGACAAATTACAGAGACTTAAAAAAAACCCACCAAAACCTAAGTGAAGAAGAACTTCATGATTTTATATCCTTAACCACAGCATCTTGTCAGCATATGTGGAGTGTGTTCATAGTAAATGAGCAACAGATATGGAAACACACTCTATTATACTCTAGTATGACTTTAAGAGCTATTGTGCATTAAAATTAAAAGAGATACAATAGATCCAATTCTGTCTTTCTGTATAAAAACATGCAAACGCAGTGCCAACAGAAGTAAGCAGAAGCACACTTTGCTGAATTTCTGTTGAAACACACTATAAATTATTTGAAAATATTTTTAATAAGCCGGTATAAAAAACAAAATCACACTGGTATAAATACACCCTCAAGGGAATTGTGACAGAACTACTCACTGAATCAATCAAGATGAACAATTCTGCCACTGGGTCAGAGGCTGAGGGCTGAGAGAAATACACATCCACAGAATATTCTGTTCCTGGCTCCAGGCAGACTGGAGTTTGAAGAAATGCAATCCTGTTCAGCAGAAATAAAGCATAGTTATAGCCAGGAGTTGGGACAAGGCAAATTTACTGGATACTGTGAGCTCTCCCTGCCCTCTGTGCCTGCACCCTAATGCCTGCAGCCCCAAGTAAGTCCTGCTACTGCAGGGAGCACACCTGACCCTACTGCTTGCAGTCTTTAGGAAAGCTGAACCACTTCTGCCTGGATAGTTCACCGAGTACAGTTTAAACCTGGTGATATTAAGACGAAAATGGCAAGTTTTACTACTTCAAGCACAGGAGTTTGCACCTCTCTTCATATTTGTCCTTTCCTGCCCCTCTTTGACCAGGACTTTGGTCACTTCCTCTTAGCTCCTCTCTATTCTTTACATAGGCCCAAGCTGAAAAGCTGGTTTTGAAAGTAGGCTGAAACAGTGAATCTAAGTCAGTATTTCCTTCCTATACTGAAATAGCTGCAGCTGGGTCTTTGCCAAAGCAGCAGCTAATCCCAGCAGGATCTGAGACTGCTACCCTGGCTTGGGCAAACCATTGCCACACTGAGTAATGGAGCACCAGACTGCTCCTTAGAACCTATGGTGTGACAACAACAGGAAAGGCCACATGTGTTTGTAATATTCCCACTTCCCACACTTTAATTGCTTTGCAGTGCTTCAGTAAAAGATCTGCACACAGAAAATGTACAGACAAAAAGACAAGAACAGTCAGACCTCTTTGTAGCTGGAAGAGGCAACACATGTGGCTCCTGTGAAGGGCGTTTGTTATGGCAGCGTGGACTTGACAAAATACCAGCAGGCTGGACAGCAACACTTGCTAACCAGTCTTCCAATGACTGTAAACAAAGAAAAAACATACAGTAATTTTTCACGTCTGAAAATCCCGCTTTCTCTTTGCCAGGGTTAGTGAAAGCCATCTCAAGTGACAAAATAGATTTTCTCTTTGTCCTTTAAGGACCATAAAAATAATGTTATTTGTGAAAAACACAATGTATTTGCAATGGCCAATGGAAGAGCAAAGACAGAAATGAGACCTTAGCTGGGGCAAATGGAAACAGCTTTGCCAAAGCCATTGGAACTGTTTCCTTAGAACAGTGTTGTCCTGGAGATATCCTTATTATCTGCCTCCTCTCACATCCAATAAGAAATAAAAAACATGAAGACTTTGTGACAAAAGTCATTAAAATTCAACTGTTTAATCTAACCCTTAGAAGGAAAAAGCTACCCAACCAGCCCACTGCAAAACTGTTCTCGTGTTTTAGGCCATGGGGAGTTTTATTTGCCTCAGAATGACAGTAAGAGAACAGAATACAGCAGAAAGGAGGATCTCTACTGGTAGGATTGTCCCAGGGAGCTGCAAAGTGAAAGAGCGGCTCAGTACAAATACTGGTAACCATAAAACACTTGCCTGTGTTTCTGAAGACATGGGTGCAGACTTGGGTTTAACCAGATTTGGGTTAACAGATTTCTCTAGACATGTCTTCATGACTGAAAAATTTTGTTCAGGAAAAAAAAAAGTATTTTGGCTGTTTTCCTACAATTTTTATATATCTCAGAGCCAGCTGGAGCAACTGGGAAGCTGGATGCCTGCAAAAGCCCTGGATAAATATCTACTCAGATCACTCCTGCCTGTGCACATTTTCCTTCACAGAAAACCCCAGCTAGAAATGCAAGATGATCATCTAAAAGGAAGTGTGTTTTGCACATGTCTGCTTTGTGAACAAGTGTCCAGTCCAAGCAGAGATACCAAAAGAGGAACTCCAGAAGATGAAATCTTGGCTGATGCTCATACTGATTTTTCAGACTTGAGTGGGAAGGGTTAAGGGGATCAGTGGAAGGCATGTTACTTGGTCGATAAAATGAAAAGCAAACAGTTTTCATTTTAAATACAGACTGGGACAAGCTGCTGCATCCTATTACTGACAAAATGGACCCTGCATTGATCACAATATCACAAGACACACAAGACATCACAAGTACCTGAGGTTCATAACGAATCATGATATCAAAGTCCATAGCAAAAGGAATGTTGTTGATGGCAAACCTCAGCCCAGCTCCACTGGGAACTCGGGCAAAGCCAGGTCCTGTCCATGTGACAAGTCGACTAGGGCCTGGCTGCCTGAAAACCACTGTCACAGCTGAGTCCTGCCCAAATTGCATAGCACCCTGCAAAAACACATTGACATTTTCAACAACACACAAATTACAAAAATACAAACTCAGAAAAAACACAAAAAAAATATTTTTGCCATGTTGTTTGCTCATCTGGCCATCAGTCAGCCTTATGTTCTGACCAAGCTTCAGATCAGCAATCTAAGAATTCTCCCAAGTGTAGGATTGCAGAATCACAGAATGGCAGGTGTTAGAAGGGACCTCCGGAGACCATCTAGTCCAACCACCTTGCTACATAGGTTCACCTAGAGCAGATTGCCCAGGAACACATCCACAACAGCAATGAAAAGGACTAGAATGATGCATACCACAATGCATACCATATTTGGCATCTCCAAGCATTCATATTGCAAACCTTAAACAGATTAAGCTTGATTTCATATATGGCTGGACTTTTCATTAAGACATGGATAAATAAATATCAATACTTGCAATGACAAGGCAGACAGCATTTACATGCAGTATGTTAATGTCCTGGTAAACTTGTTGAGAATGTAAAGTGTTGGAAATGTCTTGCAAGCAAAACAACAACAGAGCTCTTCTAAACAATTAATTGAACCTGAGTCTACAATGGCACTGGAGAGAGCACAGCAAACTTGTCAGTATGAATTACAAAATATCCAGGCCAACTGTGTATCCAAAAAATTAATTTCATTTGTGTTAGGACTGTAATGTCCAACACTATGAATCCCATGTGCTCAGACATTTAATTGTCCCCTGTTTGGAAATAAAATGTTAGATCAGGAACCAATTTACCTGTTCCAGTCCATATTTTCTTACACTTCGTTTCTTGCTCCTGTTTAACACAATCTTTCCATTTTCAATCACAAATTCATAACCTTGGTTCTGGAAGTAGATGTCACACCTTGGAAGAGTGCTTGGCTTAACCTGTGAAATGATGAGAAAGCAGCAGCACTATCTCAGCAATTATGAAGGGTAGATAAGCAGATAAATAAAAATCTGCATTCTTAAAAAAAGCTCTGTCCTCAGCTGGGTGAAAATCTAAACTATGGTGCAATAGCTGCCCAAACCCTATTTCCTCACTCCCTTAAAATTAGCTTGCACTTCCTCTCATAAGCTATGTCCACATCTGTTTTCCATTTAATTATTGGACATCAGGATGATCACTGGTTGTGATTATAGTTCAATATTTGCAGATATGACATGCAAATAAACATTTTTAAATTGTTCCTTCTCTTGCTTCTGGACAATACATCAGAGAAGAAATGTTAGAAGAAAGGCAGAAGAAGGGATGCATTCCAGACTTGTACTCTGCATGGGGAACAACTACCATCATCAGGGGGAAAAATTATTTTTTCTAAAAATATTACAGATGAATGTTGAATTCTTGAGGAAATTGGGCTGCAATGGGTGCCATTATATAAGGCAGCAGGAAAGGGTCCAGTGGAGTGGAGAGGAATTTGATTTTTCCACTGTTGGAGATTCCCAGAAATATCACAGTTTGTGAAAACTATTGGCAACTCAAATGCTTTCCTCTAATTTAAATAATTACCTTAATTTCTCTGAATCATGCTAGACCTGCCCACACTTGAGAAGCAGCACGGACAGCTTTGCAGGTCACACCATGCTGTTGCAGCTGTCCCTTGGCAACAGCCAGTTACAGGATAGTAACATCCATGAAGAACAAGGATGATTGGAGGATAGTCAAGGGACTAGCTTTGTATCTGATTGCTGTCCTCAGCTGCTGTGCCACCTTGCATGGATCCTTTTTCACTATGACACTTAAAAAGTCAAATACATACCAAGGGTGCAGAGCCAGAAAGGATCTTTGCATGCTCAGCTTCATAAATATAATAATCCAGAGGTAAAAAGAAATACCCCGCAGCTGGCTCATTACATTGGCGGCTCATAATGTTGGGAAGACACTTGCACTGACCATCCTTTGGTGAGCACCTAGGGTAAGTTGGTGAAGGGAGAATGTAAGTAAGGCATGTCTGGGTTCTCAGAGCATGAGAGCAGCTCAGATCCACTCCTGTTTTAGACCTGCTTTGTTTCTTCCACTGTCAGGTTATGTTCCCTATTAAACTTCTTCCTATCCCCCACCACCGCAGTTGCTGATGCTGAATTTATTCAATGCTTTTTCATCCCTTAGGAGACATTACATGCTTTGTCTTTCTCTGTCCATTCCAAACCTGAATGTTTCCTGAGCATCCATTATTACCTATTCCCATATCAATTTCTTCTATTTCTGTATCTACTATTGTATCTATCACTATGCTGAAGCATCTATCACCTGCAATTTTGGAGGCATGACATGAGATCAGAAGGACCTTTGATTTGATACAATATGGTAGCTGTCATACACTGTGACCGTTTGACACTGTGCCTTTAAGAAAGGGGCACACTGGCTAAATGTTTATAAAATATTTTGGTATTCTAAACGAATTTCATTGGTAGAATTGTGGGAGGAGAGATTGGACCCAGGGGAGCTGGGAACTTTCTCTCAGTCTTCCTTCCTTCGCTGTCCCTTTCGGCTGGATCTGCTTCTGGGCTTCTTGCCAAGAGATAAGAACTAACTCACTCCCTGTAACAGGCCTGTCCGCTTCTTCCCCTGTCCTGCTAACCATCCTCGTCTCTTCTTCTACCTCTTTGGGGGAGAAGGGAGGTAGGGGGTGAAGGGGGGCACAGGGGGAAGCCCCCTCTGTGGGGGGTCTGGTTTCTGGTTGAGTTCATTTGCTGTATATTCCTGTATATATTGTAAAATACCTGTGTTTGTTGTGTTACATATAATCTGTTTCCTTGTAAAATATAATCTCATTTCTCCGACTGGGTTTAGCCGTGGTCTCTTTCTCAGTGGGGGAGGGAAAGCAGAGCCTTTCCTTTCAAACCACCACACTCTTTTTTTTTGGCGCCCAACATGGGGCCTGGTAATTAAGTAATTAAGTTGATTTATTGCTTGTCTCGGCCGGAGAAACGAAATGAAGGTGCTCTGGGTTTTAGAACGTTTATTCTTCTCGGTCTGTGGCATGTTGGTCTACCGGTACTGCATCGGATTGATGTTAGACCAGATAGGTACACTTACATACATACACTTACACTGTTATTTAGCAAATCAGATGGTTACTAGCTTTGGTTAACCTGCTCACAAGGACTATGTGCTCCTATGTCTGAAGTCTAATAGCAATAGAGAAGACCTTCAACCAACAGACTTTTGGAGTTCAACTGAGATGAAGCCTTCTAAACCTATGTATTTTGAATAACAGCCAGTACGTTAGAAAAAAAATAAACTATTTCTATCTTTTAATGTATATGTAGGAAGCCAAGTTACAAATGCCACCTCTAACTTACTTCCAATTTCTTTTAATATTAGGGCCTCTGGTTTTCTCAAGTTGTGTGGTTTATATTTTTTATTAAATCTTGTCTCAATCTGCTTCAAAGCAGGCTTCAAAGGCAATACATTTCTAAGCTTCCAAGCTGACTTTACACTGTTTGTGTATGATGATATTATGTCTACAGCCTATTGTCCCAATTGTACTGTGACTCTATTAACCTAATCAGAAAATCTAGTGTAAGAGTTTATAAAAATTAAAGCAAAGAAAGAACTGGAAGAACCCTCAAGATAGAATAGAATAGAATAAACCAGGTTGGAAGAGACCTTCAAGATCATCGTGTCCAACCTATTATTCAGCCCTCCTAATAAACTAAACCATGCAACCAAGCACCCTATCAAGTCTCCTCCTGAACACTTCCAATGATGGTGACTCACCACCTCCCTGGGCAGCCCATTCAGTAACTTACAAGTTATTCTGAGACCCGCCAATATCACAGTCACATGCAGAACAGCCATACGAGCTGTTGCCAAGACCCCAGTATCCTACCTGGCAAAAAAAACAAGAAAGCAAAATGTATTTTATGGCAAATGTTAATGTATGTAAACCACAACAGAATTTACTTCATCCCCTGGATGAATGATGCTCTGGAGCACTACTGTGTTGCTGCCTGTGTTTGGCCATGGGAGATTGCTTCTCTTGCCAGATGACACAGGTGCTGAGCCACTACAAGAAGAGCCAGATATCTACTAATCTGTGCATGAAATATGCTCTGTAAACAGCAAAGATGGCCTGAGGACACGACTTTTCATTTCCTTTCCTTCCTGGGAGCGGTCGTTCCAGTGCAACTTGTTTGCACAAATGTTTGTATGCAGTAAAGAAGAACAACCAGATGTGCCAATGCAAAATGGGAGTGTAAAGTTGTAAAATTATTTTGAATTTTGACTAATTGTTTGCTTTTCTGGTGGGAGATGGGAGAGAGACTTCTAAAAACACATGCAGAAGTAGTAACAAAAATGGAGCACGTACAATGCATTTTTCACAGCGTTGACCTGTGGTGAACCGCTGGCAGAGGCATTCTCCTGTGTCAGGATCACAGATGGAGAAGGGCAAAGTGCCGGAGGGATCACAATTGCAGGCTGCAGGGACAGAAATGCATGATTACCTCTGCAGGCCCTTGTAACGGCAGCAGGGCTCACATTTGCTTTAGACATGGCATCAGCATGACAGTCTGTCTCCATCCTCCAGACAGATGCTCTACAAATAGATGTGCCCTGGCACCCTGCAACCCTCAGACTGCCATTGGGGAATGGAATGTTTCCTCAGTGGATACCCTCTCTAGGGGGAAGCAGGGGCTCTAGTCCAGTGCAGTTGTTTACGATGTGCTGTGTGATGACCTGCACTGCACAGTCCTTGTGTGTTGATGACTACCATGGTATGGGTATAACAATGCTGTGCTCACAAACCCATAGTGTGCCCGGACAAGGAAAGGATGTGTTTTTCAGCAAGCTTCTCTTGGTGGAACAGCTGGCTGGAAGCCCTTATTGCAAGACAGCAGCTCCTGCTGTCATGATGCTTCATTGTGCTGTGCAGAGTCCAATTATCCTCACATCCCCTCTGTGGGTTTTCATTCACCCTTCTACTGATTTTGATGCCATAATAATTGTCACCTGTTTTATTGCCCTTTTCAAATAATTTGCATATTTAATAATCCTTCTATTAACAACAGCCTGATCTGTTATAGTATAGCATGTATTCTGCAAGTAACTTTACGTCTTTTCAGTCTCAGATGCTGCACCAGGAACATTAAATGTCATTGACACTAAGTTATAGTAGGCAAGCAGGTATTTTGTGAAGCAGGTAGTGCATTTGTATGTGCATCTCTGCATTCAGCTACCTTCATCTCTTAAAAATACTTTAGACAGAAGAATAAAAGAAGTGGTTTACACACGCTGACAGCCCAGAGGGTCGCTGCTGCTCAGCCCGTAGTGGTTTGCCCTGCACTTGTCACAGCGGACACCCTCCACATTCTGCTTGCAAGGACACTGGCCTGCGACCGTTCCCAGAGCAGGGTCTGTGCGGCTTTCACACGTGCCATTGTGCAATGTACCTTCTGGGTCACAGCTGCAGGCTACAGGCACATAAAAAAAGCATAGAGGCACATATGAAAAAGAGCATTTAGATATAAGCATGAAACACAATTATAGAGCCTCTGGTAGGCACAAATTCAGAATTCTTGTAAAGATTAGAGATGCTCATCCATGTTTGCTGAGTTGGATACTTTAAAGTTAATGTACAGCTGCTGTCAATAAATATTATGAGAATGCCTTCATGATGCATTCCATTTTTTCCTAAGGCACTATCCATTTCTCACAGCAGAGCTGACATCTACCACACCCCTCTCCTGGGTAGTCACCCCTTGGCTACTTAAAGACTTTTCACACCAGTTAAATTATACTTAGAACATTTTCCCCATCCTATGTTACTGAATTTAGCTCATCTTTCAGAATTACCTTTATGCCTGAAAGACTATTTTTCTTGCATATTTGTGGTGGGATGAGAAATTCCCTCCAACATTAAATTTTGCCAGCTCAGTTGGAAGCAAATGAAAGCTGTATTTACAAGCTAAACTACACTCCACAATGAAATGCAATGAATATGTACAAAATATACAGTATTTACAATATTTACAGGTATTTACAATTTATAAACAGCACAAGAACCCCCCTGGCCAAAGAGCAGGGGAGCTGCAACAGCTTCTCCCTCCCTGCCTCCTTCCCTACCCTCCTGTACAGAAAGGGACGAGAGAAAAGAAAGCAGAGAGAAGTTATTGTTAATACCAGTCACAACAAAAGCGATGCAGTCAAGGTATAATGTCCAGAAAGCACTGCATCTATAAAACATCTGTACCATTACAAGTATATCTAGGAGAAGCTTCAGCCAGAGCCAAAGAAGCAAAAAGAGAGAAATTATTTACCAAACTAATTCTTATGGTAGATAACTCTCCAATGGGATTGTTTAGAGCTATTATTATTTTCCTTCTTACGCCCAATGGTGATTTATTTACATTCTACCACTTTCTGTTCAAGATCTGTGGAAAATTTTTAAAGGTATAGCCTAAAACTACCACAATATGGTAGGTATCTAGCAAAAGTTATTAATCCTCCCACCATTTTGCATGTCTTCTGTAATCCCTGACTATCAGAGAAGCAACAGCTCTACTGCTATTCACATTTATATTGATGTTGTTCAAGAAAGATGACAGCCTTAGTGCATTTCTAAGCTCAGTTTACCAATGAGTTGGAATATGCAGCTCTTTCTACAATGCCAGTTCAATGATGCAGTCATGCAGCTACTTGAACAGTAGCAGCAGTTCCAAAACAATTTGGATGTTACAGGTACATTTTTACAATCATGACTGTTTAAGCATGGAGATGCCATAGGTTCAGATCAAAGAGAAACTGAACCACGCTGATTTGAGTAGTTCTTACAGAAGCTAAGAAAGAGAAGCTTACGGAGGCACGCCTGAGGGTCTGAGATGACTCTGAGTGGATCCTGGTAAAAGAATTCCTTGCACTGGTCGCAGTGTTGCCCTGTGGTGTTGTGCTGACAGTCCTCACAAACACCACCACTGACCCCACCACTGGCCTGGTACGCAGCCATGTCAAAGTGGCATCTGCCAGAGTGGCCATTGCAGTTACACCCTGAAATCAAAACAAAGAATGGGCTATTTCACACAATGACTCCTGTTGTTGTCTTGTCACCATTGCTATGTACCATTAACACAGAGTGACCTGTGCTTACATGATTTCAGTGCCTCAGCAGGAATATAGCATCTCAGACCTTGTGCTTTACAGATGGAGAGGAGCCTTGGACGACTTAAAACAGAACTGGGTCCTGCACTTGGAAAAGTACCACGCAAGGGAGTGTCCTGATACAGTGGGGAACACTGTTCCACTAAAGAAAAATCTAGCTGAATATTTGTTACAGATCACAGAATCACAGAGTGTTAGGGGTGGGAAACAACCTCCAGAGATCATTGAGTCCAACCCCACTGCCAGAGCAGGATCACTGATGGATACAGGAATCCTCTAGATAAGGCATGGAAACCCAGAAACCTAACTATACCATTATGCATTGGGCTGGATCTGTGTTACACTGACCCCCCAGCCTCTTGGGTGTTAACAAAATAATTTGAGTTACGTTTGCAAGCATTATCTTGTGTCCCTTCAGCTGGCCTCCAGGGAGCATCATTGTAGAAATCTTTACATCTTTCACACGACACACCTTCAGTGTTATGGTGGCAGACACATCTCCCATGGACCTGCAATGTGGAGGAGAGGTTTGGGGAGGTTCAGAGAGGAGAGGAGAGGTTCAGAGAGGAGAGGTTTGGGGAGGAGAGGAGAGGTTTGGAGAGGTTCAGTTCGGAGAGGAGAGGAGAGGTTCAGTTCGGAGAGGAGAGGAGAGGTTCAGTTCGGAGAGGAGAGGAGAGGTTCAGTTCGGAGAGGAGAGGAGAGGAGAGGAGAGGAGAGGAGAGGAGAGGAGAGGAGAGGTTCAGTTCGGAGAGGAGAGGAGAGGAGAGGAGAGGAGAGGAGAGGAGAGGAGAGGAGAGGAGAGGAGAGGAGAGGAGAGGAGAGGAGAGGAGAGGAGAGGAGAGGAGAGGAGAGGTTCGGAGAGGAGAGGAGAGGAGAGGAGAGGAGAGGTTCGGAGAGGAGAGGTTCGGAGAGGAGAGGAGAGGTTCGGAGAGGAGAGGAGAGGTTCGGAGAGGAGAGGAGAGGAGAGGTTCGGAGAGGAGAGGAGAGGTTCGGAGAGGAGAGGAGAGGAGAGGAGAGGAGAGGAGAGGAGAGGAGAGGAGAGGAGAGGAGAGGAGAGGAGAGGAGAGGAGAGGAGAGGAGAGGAGAGGAGAGGAGAGGAGAGGAGAGGAGAGGAGAGGAGAGGAGAGGAGAGGAGAAAGTATTTCAGCAATATCAGGAAAATTCAAAGCTCTTTGGCTCCCTCAGCTGACATAATTCTCACTTTTGAGCAAAATATCTGGAGAATACTCAGTAACTTTAACCCAGGTTTTAAAGTACTGAGGACCATTTAAGAAAAGTACTTCAAGAAGTATTGAAAGAGACTTCAACTCTTAATTCTCTCCCCCTACAGGTCTCTATATACAGATACATAGTTTCCATGAGAACAAATGTCTTGTTCCCAGATAGAAAGAATCTACAATCATGTTCCTGAATTTTTTAATAATCCATTTTTCATGGCTTAGCTTTGCATTATCAGCTATTCTTTGTGCCAATACCTCCTATCCCTCTGCAGAACCGCTGAGCCCAGCTGGTGCGTGGAATGCACTCAACAAGTGGCCATTCAAGTCTACACACACCACAGGCTACTTACTGCATTACATTTGCATCGTTAGAGCTCTGGTATTTTCCTACTATTACCAACATGTCCTGTTCCAGTTGCTAGTGCTAACAAAGAGAAAGCTTCTGAGCAATCCAACCCAGGGTTTTAAATAAAAGAACCTGTACTGAAACATTTTACGACTTGGAGTTGCAAATGGTCAATCTAAAGATCATTAAAGCTCTTCCCTCCACTCTCTTCCTCCATCTCTTCCTTTCCCCCAAATACCAGGAAGGGACTGCCACAGTTGGAGACAGTGTTGATCACGCACCATCCTAGACTGATGGAAAACATCTCCCCGCAGATTCTGCACAGGCTCACACTGGCTGGCATGGCCATTGCAAAAGCAGCTGCCCTGCACAACCATCTCATAGACAGCATAGTAGTACTTCTCAAGGGGATTGCTGTGTCTCCTTCCAAGCAGAGCATCCCCAAGGGTGTGGAGTTTAGTAAAATTGATCCTTAGGTTTGTCAATGTAATGAGCTCTGGAAGGAAAGAATAGAAAACAAAATCCCAAGTTCATTCAAAAATAAACAGCATGAAATCTTCAGCTTGGATCAGTCATCTGAGAATTACCCCCCATACTGAAGAAACAGTGAAAATTATCCGATATTGTCTAATACCAGTAACCTATACAGTGCCAGGGCGTGGACCCACTCCTGGTACACAGCTGCATATGTGTTAGGATCCCCCTTTTATGGCTCTGGCTAGGGCCAACCTGTATATTCCCAGTCACTGCCTTCATGGGATCGTGCACACCGCTGGGATTGCTCCCAAAAAGCAGTGTGGATTGGGGCACTTGATGCCAGAAGGAAAGGCAGTTTAGCTGCACAGATGAGGTCTGCAGAGCTGTGCTGTTTGCCTTCAAGGCTAGAGAACAAGACTGGACTATTTTATTTATTAATATGGGTGTCTCTCTAAGATCTTTAGGTACCTAATTTTCAACATTGTTGACTTAGACCAGCTGAGCTGTTGATTCTTGCAGTGAAAAAAACCACTATCAAAGCATCTCTAGAGAAAACCTGTGCTGTCCATACCTTGGATATATGGCACATAGGGATTTTCTATTTCAAAGCTGGGATCCAAAGCTTTTAAAACGACCTGCAAAACAAATGAATACAGCTCTATAGATTATCGAAGCTCTTATTACTGGATGTAAAGACTGTCACCTGAGATTACAGAGTTACTAATACCACTTTACCGATCCCCTGAAAGAAAAGAACAATGCCGTGGCCCCAATTCAGCAAGTGCTGTCACCCTTTTAATCTAGCCTTGGCTAAGTGAGGCAAAAAGACCTTTTGGTGTATTGATATGTCAGAGGGAAGGAAAAGCAATGCTCTAGAGTGATGTAGAAATAGGATGAGCTCCCACCAAAAGAAATTGAAGGACAGTCCCCTGCCTTTAGGATAGAAACTGATGGAGAGTCAAGATCTTTTTTAAGGGAGACTTCTATGTGAATCTGGCAATTGGGAAAGAACACTAGAAGGTTTTGTACATGTTGTTTTACTAGTTAATTTGGGTGTGAAAGTGATGGTAAAATGCAGTGTTTGTTGTTTCCTCCTTACTTCAGTAAAGTCAACAGCATTTCACATCTTAGAATCTGTGGAAATGGATCTGATGGAAACACATGAGAGACTTTCAGCTCCAGACAAGCAGCCACATATTATCTGAATTCATACAGACACAGGGCAATACCTCGCCTTCAGTGGAGGGCTCAATGTCTGAGTATCTTGAATCACAAATGATGTCTCCCATATTTTTGGCTGGCCCAGACGAGATGTTGGGAAAAGAAGCTGCACAGTCCTGTGCAAAATACCTAAACACTTTCCAGGTCTGTCCAAAGTCAGTGGAGCGCTCAACCAGCATTGCTGCAGGCCGAAATGTCTGCAAGAAACATTATTTCAAGAATTTTTTAACCAGGCATTGATAAGACACCTGAGGGGTTGAGGTATTGACATTCCTATTTGGGGATGCCAACAGCTACCAATTAAAATTCTGTGTCACTACAAGCCCTGGTTACATCACTCCATAAAGAAGATGGATTCTTCTTATGAACCACTCTCATGCAAAAGGAAAGAGTAAATTTTCATTTAGATACAAAACTACCTTTTAAGTAAGGAAGTTTATCACAACAATCTAGGAATTTTGTAGGAAAAAAAATGTAGAGATCTAGATCACAATGAGAAGGTTGAAATTTGAAAGAGCAACTGCAGTTCAGATAAGTCCTAAAATTTAAGGCTCAATTTTGCAATTTATATTTTTACTGATTTAATTCTCAGAAAATAGGATCAGAAGGCATATGAATAGGAAGCTACTCAGTCTATCTTGCTCCCCTAAGGCAGGATCAACTGTAACTTAATCACACTTGACAGCTGTTTATCTAATCAGTTCTTACAAGCCTCTAAAGATGGAGCTTTCACTGCCTCTCTAAGCAATTTATTCTCGTGGTTAGGTAATTAGCATATACCATTACATAATAGCTTGGGCAAAAGATGTACCTTGAAAGTCAGGATAAGGTGGCTGAACTGGAACAAAGTTTCTAGGTCCAATCTGATGCTGACATGGTCAATGCCTGAAAAGAGAATGAACATTACCTGAAGAGCATGACACACACATTGGAAAGGTTCTTTTCCACAGGGAATTTCAAGATGCCTTTTCCATCACAGCAGCTGGGCTCCTTAAGGCATCCTCGGTGCTCTAAGCTGTCGTGCAGCTGGATCACCCTTTTGTGGACAATGCAATGTGCTGCCTTTCTGGCACTGACAATAGTGCATGTTAGTGAGACTGCAGAAGACAGCTAAAGGTCCTGTTCAGATCATTTGCATGGTAAGATCACCATCATTTGATGGTGATGGTAAGATTAAAACAGAATAGACTAGACTAGACTAGACTAGACTAGACTAGACTTGAATTGAATTGAATTGAATTGAATTGAATTGAATTGAATTGAATTGAATTGAATTGAATTGAATGGAATTGAATTGAATTGAATTGAATTAACCAGGTTGGAAAAGACCTTTGAGATTACTGAGTCCAACCTATCATCCAACACCATCTAATCAACTAAACCATAGCACCAAGCACCCCATCCAGTCTCTTCCTAAACACCTCCAGTGATGGTGACTCCACCACCTCCCTGGGCAGCCCATTCCAATGGCCAATCACTCTCTATGAAGAACTTCTTCCTAACATCCAGCTTAAATCTCCCCTGGTGCAGCTTGAGACTGTGTCCTCTTGTTCTGGTGCTGGTTGCCTGGGAGAAGACCAACCCCCACCTGGCTACAACCTTCCTTCAGATAGCTGTAGACAGCAATAAGGTCTCCTCTGAGCTTCCTCTTCTCCAGGCTAAGCAACCCCAGTTCCCTCAGCCTCTCCTCACAGGGCTTGTGCTCCAAACCCCTCCCCAGCTTTGTTGCCCTTCTCTGGACACGTTCCAGCAACTCAACATCTTTCCTGAACTGAGGGGCCCAGAACTGGACACAGTGCTCAAAGTGTGGCCTAACCAGTTATGTCTTCCTGCAACCACTTAGAATTTTAAAAAACCTGTTCAACCTTTCTATGCTTGTCCAAGAAAAAGAACAAAACAACAACAAAACATAATAAAAATACAGACTTTTCTTCATGCTAAACAGATCCCTTAAACGTTTTTATACTGCCAGACTGAAAATTGGTCACAAGCAGAGCTATCACATCAGGCATCTTCCAAAATTGCAATGAGCATGGAAAATGCCCACAGTTCAGTGGATTCACTGTAAAGAATTCAGATAACAGCCCCATTGTTCACATCTGCAGACAGCATCCCAGTGCTCCTGATGATCAGGCTGTACATGAGACATCCCCTCACAGCTGGCCCACAGCTTTACTGTCAGTGGTGTCCCAAAATGGTGGGAGTTCCTTTCCAAATTCCACAAAAATAAAAGACTTATGAATTTTTATTTGGACAGTCAAAACCAGAACTAAAATATTTTTCTATACCTTAATTTCCACACAGTGAAATATTTTTTACATATTTGCTGCATGTCAAATAAGATAAAGTAAATGTGATTCCTTCTCATATGCCTTCACAGAGAAGCTGTAAGGATAATATCTTCAACAAGGATAGTGGGATTGAGTGCATTCTCACCAAGTTTGCAGATGACACAGATATGAGAGGTGCAGTTGACATGCTGGGGGATGGGAAGCCAACCCAAAGGATCTGGACAAGCTCAAAAAGTGAGCCTGTGTGAACTTCCTGAACTTCAACAAGGCCAAGAGCAAGGTCCTGCACCTAAGCCAGGGCAGCCCTCAGTATCACTAGAGGATGGGGGATGAAAAGATTTTGAGAGCAGCCCTGTGGAGAAGGACTTGTGGGTACTGGTGGATGAAAAACTGGGCTTGAGCTGAAAACGTGGGCTTGCAGCCCAGAAGGCTGACCATATCCTGGGCTACATCAAAAGAAGTGTGGCCAGCAAGTCAAGGGAGGTGATTCTCCCCCTCTGCTTGATTCTGGTGTGTCCAGCTTTGGAGCCTGCAGCACAAAAAAGACAAGGGCGTGATAGAGCGGATTCAGAGGAGGCCCACAGAAATAATCAGAAGAATGGAACACATCACCTGTGAGAAAAGGCAGAGAATGTTGGGATGGTTCAGCCTGGAGAAGAGAAGGCTTCATGGAAAATATATTGAAGCCTTTCGATACTTAAAAGGAGATCTCTAAGAAAAATTGGGACACACTTTTTATCAGGCCCTGTTACAACAGGACAAGGGATAATGGTTTTAAACTAAACAAGGGTAGATTTAGACCAGGTGTATGGAAGAATTTATTTTACAATGAGGGTGATCAAACACTGGAGCATTCTGCCCAAATCAGTAGCAGATGCCCCATCCCTGGAAATGTTTGAAGTCAGGTTGCATAGAGCTCTGAGCAACCTGGTCTAGTGGAAGATGTCCCTGCTTACTGCAGGAGAGTTGGAACAGATGACCTTTAAAGGTCCCTCTGAACCCAAACTATTCTATGATATCAGTGAAGAACTCTACTACAGAGAAGACTGTGACAAAATTAACACATTGCAATAAGGGTTTGTTTAATTATTTCCTAGATTATTAGTGCTTTACACTGCAAGCACTGTTTGTTTGTTTGTTTAAATGTGTGTTTGTGTTTCTGTCACTCCCCATCTGTGGGCAAGTGTACCTTTCGCCACAAACCACATCTCCCTGAAAGGCAGATACAATGTGAAAAATACGTGGCTACTGTGTATAAACCAACACTGCCACAGGTCCTCTGGCCGGCTCTGGGAGAGCTGTAGTGAAAAAGCATTTCTGAAATTCTATGTTGCTACACACAAACAGGTTTAAATCACTCAGTAATACCAAATCAAAGAATAGATGCAGCTTCATTTCATCTCTGCATGAAGGCAACCTGGTGAGCGTCAGTTACATAAATCTCACAGTAACGCTTTGCAGTAATATTTTCTTAAAGAAACTTACCATTTTCTGACTGCCACCACTTCTTTTTCCTATCAGTCTGAAAAGCTGTGATAACATTTTCAACCAAGTGACTGTTGTGTTGTGTATAGGGATTATATGGGTATCTGGAATCACAGAGAAAGCACTTCTGTTCAGCCTAGAAAACAAAACAGCAGAATAGGAGGTGATTTTGGTCTCTTACCTAAATATCCAGTGGATGTACACGTGCCACTGCAAAACCTAAATCTGTCATATTGCTTTGAGTGCCTGTGCTTTTAATCACTCAAGATTTCATATATAAAGGACAAGCTCAAGAAACTGATTGCATGCACAAAGCATGTATGTAGTAAATGTTGGCCTCAGTTTGCTCCAGGCAAACTCTGCTAAAAATACACTTTTTCAGTTATGGAGAAGAGATCTCAGTAAAAGCACAGAAATAAGTTTGTCAAGGTGTTAATTCTGGGTTTACCTGTTGTGAGGTTTGTTCTGCAAGAGTTCCTCAGGAGAATTTTTTTTAAACTTGAGCTTTTATTCATGTCTCATAAAGGCTGTACAAACTTTTCGTCCAGAGATAACACTGAAGAGGCAGAGGGAATACAAGAGAGAACTGGATCTTTCAAGATGTGAAGAAGCCTTGAGAGGAACATTCACTAAATCAGTTTTACAATTTTCTTCCCTCTTGCATATTTTCTAGCAGCTCAGAGACCCAGCCAGGAGCAGCAGACAGATGCTGTTGTACAAATGAAAGGCGAGGCTGGATCCAGGTACAATGTAAATAGGTGGCCTGAGTTGACACCACCATCCTGACCACTGTCAGCGCCTTTTGTAGAAAAACAGAAACTAAGAAAGTTTTAAAATGATGCAAAGAAGGAAAATCAGGATGTCAGTAGGAGGAGAGGATCTTGTTTGAAAATGTATCAAGCAGAAGATGAAGGTAGCAATGATTAGCCAATATCTCAATGGTAAGAGGCTTTTGTCTGCAAAAGGACTTTGAAAGAGAGGGAAAGGAGCTACTATTTAAGATGATACAAGGGGGATTGAGAGACATAAGGAACTGAGACATGCTGGGCTGGGAGACGACATGTTGAATCATGTGGACAAGCCCAAGCAGCACAGGATCACAGCCAGCAGGACCACGGGGAAGCATATGACCAGTGGCTGCACTGGAGGGGTTGCTCAAGCTGTCCAGGGGTGGCTGCACTACACAGACAGACTATGAGATTTTGGCAGCACATGAGCATGAGGGCTTGCAGATAAGCCAAAGCAGAAAGTAATGTCTGGCTGGCTTGCAGGGACACTGGCAGAGGGAAGAGGGGACAACACAGCACCCCAGAGGGAGCTGAAGGTGGAAGCACAGATTCGGCGCCCATGGCTGGAAGGAAGGCTGGCAGGGATGCTGCTGAAAACAGAAAGTGGGAGTCGGTGGAGCTGGGCTGGAGACAACCCAGAAGGGGAAGTGGGGAGAGGCACAGTGCCTGGCATACTCAGGATCTACAGTGAAGTTTTAGGAATATTTTGCTCATCTGTGTATTATTAAATATCAGAATTATTCACATTTAAACAAACAAAGAGATATTGATTTACAAGTATGGCATAATGCATGCTTTTTAAACATCACAATAAATACGTATTATGTCATTCTACAACATACTCAATAGGTGTATGAATGCATAGTTTAGAAGATGAGACAGAAATACAAAGATTACTCTGTTACCTCATTCACAATCTCTAGTAAGGAGAGCTTAGGTTATTGAGGCATCTGGCAGAACTGCACACATCCACTCCCTGTTTTATCTAGATGAGATATTCAGTCAACTTGTTTTAAAGGTTGCTTCATAAAAATAACTCTTTTGTGTCCCACAGGACACACGCATGTATGTTCACATAAGGCAAGTCTGGCAGATCCCAGATCTGAACTGTGCAGCTTTATACTTTTCTCAACACTGGGTCCTCTTTCTTTTCCTTTCAAAACATGTTGTGGCAGTTTAGGCTGTGCCTTTAAAAAAATTCAGAGCAAATCAACACGTGGGTGTAAAAAGGAAAACAAAGATTATTCTAAACGAGTTTCATTGGTCAGATGTGAGATGT
Source organism: Dryobates pubescens (assembly GCF_014839835.1). Lineage (NCBI taxonomy): Eukaryota > Metazoa > Chordata > Aves > Piciformes > Picidae > Dryobates > Dryobates pubescens. Next base: position 106,551,214 of record NC_071657.1, on the reverse strand, counting down.
ACCATAGCAATACCTGGCACATTCTTTTTCTCTCGGTCTCACTGTGTCTCTTTCTGCTGGCATGCATGCTGTCCTGGACACAGAGAGTCCGCTTATCAGCAGAACTTGAGATAAGCATTACTGACTTACTAATGACACTTTTGAGCTAGTTAAAAATCCCTCTAACATTCTCTCCTTTTTCTCTTTTCTTCTAATTAACCAGAGGGTGAAGGGAGGGGAGGGTTGGGGGGAAGCGGGGCAGTGCCCTCCTGCCCAAGGAGGAGTTCTGTGCTGTTTGCTTTCTGTAAATACTTGTATAATATTGTAAATACTGTATATTTTGTATATATTCATTGCATTCCATCATTGCTTGTAAAATACAGCTCCATTCGCTTCCCCAACTGCGTTCAGCCGAGCTTTTGTTAATGTGTGGGGGTTAAACCATCAAACATGTGCAAGTAGTAAATCCAACCATAGGACAAAAAACATTTAGAAATACATTTAGAAATAACAAAACGCATTAAACACTGAAGATTATTTGCAGTGCTTCTCTTTAAACACAAAGCAGCTGAACTCTGGTTTGGTCTTTTTTTAACCTGAATTCTCAATAAGACATCATCTGAGTCCTGACTCTTGGCAGCTTACCAGTTGATTAAAATACTCTCTTACATGTAATGTTTGCTGTCATCATGATGCCTGACACACAGGTCATCAGGAAGGGACCTAGAGGAGTAAGAACTTTGCTTTGCAAGATACAAAGTTTGCTGGCCTGCCTCCAGCAAAATGTGCTTGTGAGAAAGAGAATTGAGTTGAGTGGGACTCATATACTACAGGTGACACATGCTGATAGAGCAGAATACTACTAGAGCATAATCCTGTATCTCTCAAGCACTGCAAAGTAGTAGAATTTCTAGTTTATGCTCTCTTCAGGACACAGTCACCAGGGGTCAAGATAAGCTGAAATAGCATTAAATCACAGGGATTATTGCAGAACAGCTGTTCTGTTGAATTAGTCTGCATTTATATCATTGAAAGGAAAAGTACAGGCAAGTGAAAATATTGGGTTTTTTATTGCTCCTTTTAATGAGCAAAACTAAAAAGTAGCCATTCACTTAATGCCAGGAAGATATGACTGGGAAAAGGACTGGGAGAGCAAAGCTCCTTCAGAAATCCCTGTGTTCATTTGCATCTCATGGATGTGTCCTCCTCTTGAGAATCTATACATCACTGCCAAACCCTCCACATGTGCTGCAATAAGGCACAGCCTTGTTATATCACACTCTTTGGTGATTGTCTTAGTTTAGAGGGGACAGAAACTCTTTTACCCCTCCCCAAAAGAGTAAAAGAAAAGCACTCCACACAGGATTGGAAAGAATGGGGAATTTAAATGGAAGTACTATTCACAACCATATACAACAGTACAAAACCATACAAAATATGCAAAATTCATATTCAGCCTCAGCCCAGTTCCCTCCAGCCTGGGCTTACAACAACCTTATTAGGCCAAAACCTTCTCTCCACCATGCCAAAACACCAGGCCTCAATGCCTGCCCCCCCATATCTTTCTACCCAGGCCCAAATGATGCAGTAAAAATTAGCCAGGCCACTAAAGACAAAAGCCTCTCCCAAAATACCAAACAAGAGCTAGCAGTCTGTGATGTGAGCAGGAGAGAGGGGAAAAAGGGGGCAGAACAGCCTGTGCTGTCCGTTTATATAGGGTAGATGCAGGCATGATAGAATGAAATAACAAAAGGCTACATTTTCTGGTGTCTGCCTCCCTGCACCTCTCTGGTACTCCTGGAGGACTTCTCTGTGGTTAAGACATCCCAGTTCTTAAACCCATAACAATGATAATTGTGATGGGTTGAGGCAGCTCCTCTCCCCACCACAGGCAGAAATAAACAACTCAGACAAACGGATTGCAGAAGTGATGAAAGTTTAAATAGAAAGCAGTGAATGTTTACAGAAAGCCAAAAGTGCAGTGACAAAGAAAGATCCCAAAACAGACCCAGAGACATCCCATCCCCACCTGAGGGTACACCCAAGACCCCCAGGGCTCCTTCTTCCCCCCACCCCACTGCTAGGCTAGTCTCAGTAGGCCAGGCCCAAAGCCAGGAGACATCTCCCCCAGTTACCAGCTGATGGAGGAGGAAGAAAAGAGGAAGTGCTAAACCCTGCACTGGATCTTAAAATGGTGCAAAGAATTGTGGTAAGAAATACCTAATTTCCTGTGTCCACCCCTCTGGGATGGACTTCTTGACACAGGAAGTAAACACAGCAGCGGGCACCCAGCTCAAACTGCAACAAGAATTCAGATAAATCCAACAGAAACTTCCTAGTCTGGGCAAATTCCTTTTACAGGTGAAAATATTGACAGTAAGCAGAGTTCATTTTATTAAAAATGAAGGGGCAAACTAACCTCTAGGTAGCCTATAATGCAGTATTTCTGGGGGCCAGTCATCCCACAGGTTGATGAGGCTGTTAATTGCTTGCTTCGACCCAGGAGGAGGTCCCCAGCAGCTGGGTGGCAGGACCCAGCATCACAGTCATCCTGTGCATGGTAGAGTCTTATCAGCACTGAGCAAAAAAACAAGATCAAAGAGAAATTAAATTGAGTTTTATACACAACAGTGTTCTTCAGACAAAATCAGTTAAATCTCAGCATCAGCAGAAAACTGCATTATCCTTTGCCTGTACTCCTATTGTACTTAATAAAATAATTTGGTAGAATCTCGAAGAGCTTTGATAATGAATGTATCTGCTGCAAAATCACTATAAAAATATACAACTACCATATTGCAAATCTATGCTAAAAGATGCAAATCATTGCACAGTAAACATTCCAGCAATAATTTATTATGCTCTCTACATACCCATAGCCAGCACTCCTGCAACAGAATCCCAGGCATCTCAATTGACTCTGTGAGCAGAGCCAGATTTGTGTTAGTTCTGATGATTTCTGTTAATTTCAAGTGGCAGTGGTGGAAATTAGACCGTGATTGACATCAGATTTTCTGATGATTTGCAGTGAATCCTCTGTTCAGATACTATTGAATGGTCATTAATAATTAAACAGAAGAATTTTGAATTCTCTGAATAATGGCAGGATCTTTTTGTTCATTTTGTCTGAAACAACTTCAAATATTTTCTTCATTATGTTAAGACTTTCCTTACAGGGCTTGTGCTTTTAGACAAGTTCCATCCTGAACAGCAATGGCTACCTTGAATGCTTTATCTCTTCAGCTTTACTTGGCTCAACTTGCTATAAAAAACTGCCGTTGAAAAAAACAACCAATCAATAGAAGAAGATCCTACACAAAGCTAGAAACGGTAGTGCAATTACAAAGGTAAAAATACAGTATTTTACAACCAGATTTCAGTCTGTGGCTCAGGCTATGTTTCAGGTGATGAGTGATGCTTGATTCTCTAGGTACAAAGCATTGCCTAACTTTGGTCAGCCTGCTCTTCCTATTTATGCAGATCCACACTCATTATTCATAAGCAGAAACCGATTCTCCCTTTCAGGACCTGATTCAGGCTCAGTTACAACATGTACCTTTTATTTGTACTTTAATGTTTTGTATCCCTCATATATCCTAAGCAGGAGGGTGGGAAATAAGGTCTTACCTGTCTTAATAGTGTACTTAAAAGAAGCACTTTAACAAAGTCTTGGAGAAATATGTAAATCACATGACAATATTTAAAACTGTCTTAGAGTAACTGTAACATCTGTACTTACTCAGATATAAGAGGATGGCCAGCCCCAGCTTCATGCCTCCTTGTGAAATTCAAACTGGTACTACTGCAAGAGAACAGCTAGGTCACTTGGTGCTCTGCCTCACCAAGGCACCCCTTACATGTAAGCTTACCCAGAGCAAGACTTCAGCAAAGAGACAGAGCCATAACAAAACTATAAAGATCAAAAGGAAATCTGTCCTTGACTTTGTTCTAGTGAAAATTTCTCATGATGGAAATTTTGGGACTGAAAGAAACATGAAAGCAGAGGGATACCTCAAAAGGGCTTTCTCAGAAGGCTCTGAAAACATACTCACACTTAGTGTAAAATAAAAACAATACTATCAGCATGAATATTGTAGTCCTCAAATATGAGCTATTTAATTGTAACTAAATTCAGCAGGGTTGTTTGCAGAGATCTAGATCTTTCTCTGGAGATTTGTTTTCCTTAATTAACTTAAAACAAAGACTGAAGTGTTAATGAAGATGCCAGTGAGAAATGTCTGATACCAAGATTTTGGCAGAGACAAGATTATAACCACATCTTAAAGTGTGGTGAAGCAGGTAATCTTAATATCAATGCAAAAGAACCATACAGGGCAACCTCAGTGTGAACCCAAGGGAGGTTTATTATGGCATTTACTTCACATCCTTCCTGCTCACATGGAGGAAACTAAAAAGTTGCCAACACAAAACCTCTGTTGGAGAAGGCAGTCATGGGTATAAAAGACAACCCAGCATTCTGCCATCAAACAGATCTCCCAAACCACAGCTTGCCCCATCATCTTTGGATCTTACACCTCTCTTTTCATCTGTAGGCACCAGCAGAGCCAGCATGCCCTGAGGCAGCTCCAGCTGTTGGGGTATCCCTGTGTTAGCATACCCAAAGTGTGCTTCCTGGCTCCATTCTTCCTCACCTAGTTGCTGCAGTACTGAATGAGCTAAGACAAAATACCTCAGAGTAGGGGAACATAAGCAAAAGCTTTCCAAGTATTTCATGTTACAGAGTTCCCATAGGTTAGGTTCACTTGGCTCTACATAGCACATGACACAACAGCCATACCTCAATGGCTATTTCATCAACCGCAGGTAGTGAAGGTGACCCTTGAGTCACCAGCCCTTTGTACTGCTTCAGCTCCTCTAACCTGCCACAACTCCATATAACTGCATGTAACTGCATGTAACAAATGCATGTAACTGCATGTAACTGGGAAACAATACCAGCAAGCATCTGTGGAGCTGTACCTGGCTCCCCAGCTACTGGCCATGGAGCCAGTGTCCAAGGCAAAACTGAGTAAACATTTTCCTGGAGTGGTGGACTTTAAATTTTACACCATCAGAAAAATGCACAGACTCAGAGATGACTTAAGCTGCAATTACTGTGACAGCATAGTAGTGAAATAAAGGTATACATGGTAAGACTATTCTTGGTAAGCACACATCACAGTTTATCTAACATGGTGACTTTCAATAGCAATGATACTCTTTAACCATGAGTCTTTTTAATAGAGAAACAAGCATTAGCAACTTACTTTAGTTCCATGCTTAGCAGGAAAATTACATACTGAAGAGGTCTTACCTTGGTTTCAGACTGCCAAGTGGTTCAGCTGGAAATGAGCACAGTCGGCTGAGGAAAGCAAAGGCATACCTGTGCACTTCAGCTGGAGAGGACAGCGTGTCCCCTGAGGCACCAAAGTGTAGGTGAGAATGAGACTCAGCCTGCAACCTGCCAAAGGCTTGATTTGTGAATGCTTCTGGCATCTGCAAATATGTGCAGTGAAAGAAAATTGTGACAGGCTAAGTTAATGGCAGAAAAATTCCATGCAACTGACAAAAGAAGAATGGGATTCTTAAAGAAGTGGCAAATGGCTCTTTGTTGTTTAACTGTTCAGTTGGTCTGATTTGCAACTAAACATGAAAATCTTTAAAACTACTTAACATCAGAAGACTAGTGCCACTGGTCTAAACGAACAAGGGCTGGAAAGGGTGACTTCTCACAGTATGGGTGCACATGTTCTGGTAGGATGGATTTTGTGGTTCAAAGTGACTGTAAACATGCCTACCCGAGAGCTGTGATTGCATCTGGGTGGATGTATCAAGCCAGCTTCAAATCAGCTCAAGCTCTGGATCACTGCCATGAGCACTAGTTTAGGGGTTTTGTTTTCCAATTTAAAGCTGAAGAAAACACAGCAACTCGGGTTACAACTTTGCCCTTCAGGACAGGCTTTGCCTGTAACTACCCACAGCAGCAAGCACTGGGCAGGTTGGTGTGCAGGGTAGAATCATAGAATTAACCAAGTTGGAAAAGATGCCAGAGATCAAGTCCAACCTATTACCTAATACCTCATGACTAACTAAACCATGGCTTCAAATGCCATGTCCAATCCTTTTTGAACACCTCCAGGGACAGTGACTCTACCACCTCCCTGGGCAGCCCATTCCAATGGCCAATAACTCTTTCTGTGAAGAACTTTTTCCTCACCTCAAGCCTAAACTTCCCCTGGTGCAGCTTGAGACTGTGTCCTCTTGTTCTCTTGCTGGTTGCTGGGGAGAAGAGACCATCCCCCACCTGTCTACAATCTCCTTTCAGGCAGCTGTAGAGAGCAATAAGGTCTCCCCTGAGCCTCCTCTTCTCCAGGCTGAACAACCCCAGCTCCCTCAGGTGCAGTGCAGTTGTAAGAAATGCGGTGATGGAGCAGCTTCAAATTGGCATTCCCCAGATCAGGCACAAAACTGGCCACTACTTTTTGGTGTCTTTATTGATGCCTGTGGAACTTTGATTCCAGTTTTCAGAACAGTATGTTTGTTAACAGCTCTCCTCTGGGTGCTTGAAAGGCTGAATTCACGATTATTTGTAAAGTATCACCACATCTCAAACAGAAGGTTCTCTATATGTGAAAAATATGTTTTATAAACAGGTCATCTATGCTTTTCTTTTAGTAATTCCTATTCTTAAAAAAAAAAATAAAGAGATGTGTTCTTTAATCCTATTGTAATACTTAGTGTCCTCTGCTACTACTGTGATTGTTTGATTGTTCATTCTAGCAGAAATAATTAATATAGAAACCTTTTTAAAAATAATTTTCCTTAAGTGCATGTGGAAATTACTTGTGGGAGACTCTTTAGGCTACTTCATCCTGCATTTGGTTTGTATTCATGCATGATTAATTACTGTACAGATGGTTTGTATTTAGTGAGTTTCAATAGTAAGAAATAAAAGACTAAATTATATATTAAGACATTAATTTAACGTTTTATGGGTAAGCAGTATGTCAAGTGCTCTCTGAAAGAATGACATATAGCTGAAGAAAGTATTATTATTATGATGATGCTAAATTATAGAATGGTTGACATTTTATTAGCATATATGGTAGGGAACTCAGATTTTGTTACAGAGAAGTTATGTGAGAAGTAAATATCAAGGCAGATTTATTTGTAGAATATAGCCAGTTCTGCGTCTTGATTTATGTAGGACCCCAAGCAAGAAGGAGGTTTTAAACTGCTTGAGGCAGGGATTAAGAAACTTCTTTTTTGCTTCTTTAATCTCTTCACTCTTAAAGGATCTGGATTTATAATGCATCACTCATTCGGTGCTGGCTGGAGGGTAGATAGCACTGATGTGTGATTTGTCAAGTCATCACAAGTCCTACAGTTGTCATTCCTTAGGCCCAAGACATAGCTGTAACACAGACAAAGGACAGGACTTGCTAGTGCTTCAGCCTATGGTCCTTGTGCAGACAACAACCAGCAGTGAAAGAAGAGGGAAGAAGCAGAGGCACCAGCCATGCTTCAGAGCCTGGTCCCAGGATGGTATCACAGTATCACAGTAACTAAGGTTGGAAGAGACCCCAAGGATCATCAAGTCCAACCTGTTCCAACAGACCTGACAGGCAGTTGGCACTAGTTGGCACTAGCCTGTACAGGCACACATCTTCCTCCACTGTTAATAGAAATATCTCTTTAGGCATACAGATTTTTCCCCCCTGCGATGCAAATATGAAAAAATAGCAGAAAAAAAAAATCATTCCAGTTTTATTTAATATTTCAATAAGAGGAAGGATATTGAGGTGCTGGAGCATGTCCAGAGAAGGACAATGAGGCTTGTGAAGTGCCTGAAGCACATGACCTATGAGGAGATGGGGTTGTTCAGTCTAGAGGAGAGGAGGCTGAGGGGAGACCTTTTTGCTCTCTACAACTACCTGAAGGGCATTTGGAGCAAGGAGGGGGCCAGTCTCTTCTTGATGACAAACAACAGGACTAGAGGAAATGGTTCCAAGTTGCACCAGGGAGGATTTAGGCTGATGTTATGAAATACTTCTTCACTGAAAGGGTTATCAAACATTGGAATGGTCTGGCCAGGATAGTGGTGGAGTCACCCTCCCTGGGGGTGTCCAAGCAGCGTGTGGACCTGGCGCTTAGGGATTAGTGTTGACCCTTCAGTGCGGGGTTGAGGGTTGGACTGGATGATCTTTGAGATCTCTTCCAACCAGATATATTCTGTGATTCTCTGACAAGCAGAGAGCTAAGAGGAGCAAGAGAATATGCAGCATTGCTCCTGGGCAGGAGAAGAAGGAGGCTGCTCCATCCCTCATCCTCCTCACCTCTACAACCCACTGGCTGGCTGCTTCTCCATATCTTGCATCCTGGAGCAAAGAGCTATTTTTAAAATTGCATTTAATAATTGTTTAAAAGAGCTTTTCCATGTTCCAAAAAGATGCAAAGTCTACTTAAAATTTATGAGAAGCTTCTTCATTTTCCAACAGCCACAGCACCCCATAGTGCCCCTCACACTTTGTGAGCAAGTCAGGTATTTGAAGACTTGGCTTTTTTCATTAGAAATGAGAAATGCAGTTTCAATTCAGTATTATCTTTCTGGCAGGCAGAACATTGCTGGCAGTAGTCATCAACACTAAAGTCAAAGAAGACACGGAAGATTTGTTTTAAAATACCGGTGTGATTTTCAAATTGCTATTTAAGGTACATATATTCAAGATACAATGTTTAATGTTATTTCCTAAGTTCCTGACATTTCCAAGCTGGCAGTATGACTGGCAGGATGAGAAGCTTGTTATGTATCTTGTTATGATATGTTAATGTACTCAGAATTGGTGAGTTCATGCAGTACAACTGGATAAGGCTGTTTCTAGGAACCTTTTCACTTCAGAAACAAAAGTGCTTGAAATTTTTCACTTTTCCCTGCTTTACTGGCCTATTAATCAGAAATAATTATTCTCCCTAAACTGAAGAGAAAGAAAATAAAGGGTTATTGAGTATTGGAAAAATCAGCAGAGGGAACTAGAAAACATAAAGAAAAAATGCTCAGGAAGAAACAAATGAGGAAAAAGAAGCAAAAGAGCTTTTCCAGTGTCCACAATAAGTTGCAGCCTGGTCTCCAGGGCTGCCTCTGCCCCCCCCCCCCCCCCCCCCCCCCCGCTCTCTCTTCTTCTCTCCCAACTAGAACTCCTGAATGAATCTCAAGCCTGCTTTTTTGTCAAGCCTATGCGTATTGACAAATTCCCATTACCAATACCCAAATCTGGCTGGGTATTGGTTCAGATACCATGGGACCACACCCATTGCTGCCATGCTGCATGGGATTAGAGACACAGCAACACTGATGTCAGGTATGTGGACAAAGGCTGAAGCTAGAGAACCAGTAGTGGAGAACTGTTAGATCCGCACAGCCATATGGTCAAGCTGAATTTGTAGGTGCTCTACAAGCCTTCCCAAAAGGGGTCTCTTCCCTTAACAGAGTCCTTATGAATAGTCTTTCTCCCCCAGAGTCAGTAACCATGGTTCTTCAGGATGTGAGATACAGTCCTGCTTTTTGTTTGCTACGTTGTCAGGATATAATTTTCTGGTGATGATTTATTATACCTGAATAACAAACTGCAAATATCTGTGGAACTTACATGCCCCTGATGAAGGCTGCCCTCCAGATGGGAATGAAAAGTGACATCAATCCTTGGGAGCCACAAATGACTCTCCTCCTCTGGCAGGCCCTACACTTTTCTTGCACATAGGAACATTTCCAGAGATGTTTGGAGACCCTCTGCTGGCTGTACTATGAGACACCAACAAAGACCCACACTGATGTGCTTCACCCTGGAGTATTTGCTCCTGCAAGTTGTTGTCACCCACAACTACCTGGGGTGTTCTGTGTCCCTGTTGACCTTCCAGAGGGAAAGAAAGGGAAAGTGCACCATGGAAAGATTTACCCTGAGAACACCCTTTCTGGGTTCCTGGCTTTATTTGGCCCCATTAAGTCCACATACAAATTTCCTCCATGACTATGAAAACTGCCTTTTGAGGCTTTAATGGAAGTGCTATAGGCTATATACATGGACTCTGCAAGTGTAGGAATTAACCTGAGGTTACCTGCGGTTCTGTGATGAGGCACCACTGGAAAAAGACTGGTGCCATCTTTCTGACACACACCCTTTATGTATTTATAACCTTTGATGAGACTCCCCCTTGGTGTTCTTTTCTCTAGGCAAAAAAGCTCCAAGTCCCTCAGTCTTTCTTCATAAGACAGCTGTTACAGTCTCCTAATCATCCTTGCAGCCCTTTGCTGTACCCTGTCCTTCTTGAACTAGGGAGCCCAGAACTGAACACTACTCAAGACAAGATCTCACCAGAGCAGAGAGGGAGCGGAACCTTTCTCAGGGCGCTTGGCACGCTCTTCTTGATGCACTCCAGGATGCCATTGTCCTTCCCGGTACATTGCTAGGTCACGATTATTCTGTTATCCACCAGGATTCCCAGGTCTTTTTCCACAGAGCTGCTTTCCAGTAGGTTAGTCCCTAACCTGTGTTGATACATGAGGTTATTCCTCCTTAACCATAAGCTTCACAAAGCAACATATACCTTGTATCTAAAATTTTAACTAAATTACAGCAATGATACAATGACGGGGCTTAATTTATCTTAAAAATAGTTACATTACTAAATAATTCTGGCTTATGTGTTACAGTGATTCTGTAGAAGTGATTTGTCCTATCTACAAAATGAATTAATGGTAAATAGGATTGTTTCAGATAGTCTAAGCAACTTTAACATATTTTTCCTTTCAGTGAACTGGACTTTTCTACTTTTTGAGACCCCATGAAAAGAAATATTCATGAAGATCATTTGAGGAAAATATGTCTCAAAAGACCACAAGTGGGACTGAGTTGGCGAAAAAATGCGGGAGGGACCAAAATCTTTCATTGACACTTTGCTTTCATTTAAACCAATACCAAGAAACTGGAAGACTGTGCATAAATGCCATCACAATAGCGAGAACTTCATTTCAATTGCCACTCCCGCTCACGGAGGGACGGCGACTCCCGGCAGGTCTTGGGCAAGGACAGGGGGCCTCTGGCCGCGGGAGGCGCCTCTGCAGAGAGGGGCTGAAGTGGCGGCTTCCCTCACCGTGGCTGGGGCCCGCCTCACCCATGCCGCGCCACCGGACGGCCTCCACCGGGCAGGCGGCACAGGCGTGCGGCCATCTGCGACAGTATACACCGGTTCTAAGCATTAGCTAAAGTGGGGGGCGTATAAACGCGGCAGGCCGCCAGTGATCAAGCAGCTTCACCACCCGAGGGACAGGTGTCAGGCACAAGTGATTTTAACCCTGAGGTAAAACGGCGGGAGCAGCGCCCCCGCAGCTCGCCTAACACCTGATCAGCTTTAGGTGACTCTGCTCCGGCAGGGGAGTTGGGCTCAACGATCTTTAGAAATACCTTCCAACCTGCACCGTTCTGTATGACTACGGCACACGAAGGACGAGGGCAATAGCGCAGCTCCGGGGCAGCAGCGTCCTGCATCCCCAACGCCGAGCAGCGCCTGGACAGACACTACGAGAGCCCCTTCCAGTTCTCCGGTTTCTTGTGAGCGTGGTTCCTTCCGATTGGCCGAGAAGTTCTCCCGCCGCCATCGCCACTCGATGGCGCCCGGCAGGTGGTGCGGGGTCCGATTTCTCTCACGGCCGCCCATTCCTGTCCTCACTGCTACGCATTGCTGTCCCACCTTCTCCCAGCGCCCATCTATTCTCTCCCAGACTCTCCAACCCACCCCACTGGGACCCCAAGACTTACTTTCTTCCCCTCCACCCCCTTTCCAGCCACTCCCACCCTATCACCATATTTATTTTTCTGCACCTGTATTTCCTCCTCCTTCTCTTTCCTAAATGCCACCTCGATGCCTCCACGTTCTGGTAAAGCGGCTGCCTCCAGCCTTACCCCTCCCTTCTGCCTTGCCTCATCCCGTCCACGCTGCTTTCCTCCCCACCTCGCGGGCTCCGGGCTCTCCCGGCCCAGGAGCGACTGATCTCATCACTGCTGCTCCCCTGCCCATTTCTCTCGCACTTTTAAAGGTTTTTTTTCAGCCTCCGTGAACCGCTTCTGCAGGCGACGGCAACAGCTGCACGGGTTTAGTTTCGAAATGCTTTAGCAAGGTTTTAAATTTTGTGTATCTTGCATATGGTTTCCAGCATGTTAACACACAAGTGTGTTAATGCACAGGTGGGGAATCTGTCCATGTTTATACTTGCTCCTTGTTTGGTCTACCATCTTCTCTGTTACTGACTTAAATATCAAATGTGCTTTGTAGCCTAATTTTCCTGGAGATTTTTTCTTTTTGTAAAAAAAAGTTTGTTCTGTCTCATTTGTGGTTCAGAACAGACTGATCTGTATGGTTGTGAGACATTTTATGTGGTTTTCCCCTCTGCACACATCAAGGGATTTCACAAATCATCACTGTTAGGAAGTGCTGGGTTGGTTGGTTTGTTTGTTTGATTGATTTTCACCAGACAGTGGTATTTTTAGATAGATGACTGCATTGGGATCTTCTTAAATATCATAGTGAAACAAGTGTGTGTCAGCAGCTGGGGGGCTGCCCCTTGTCTCACCTGCATGGCCTGCAAGTGACAACTGGACTTCTTCCTCTTCTGCTACAACTACCTGAAAGGTGGTTGTAGCCAGGAAGGGGTTGGTATCTTCTCCCAGGCAACTAGCACCAGAACAAGGGGACACAGTCTCAAGCTGCGCCAGGGGAAGTTTAGGCTTGAGGTGAGGAGAAAGTTCTTCACCGAGAGAGTCATTCGTCATTGGAATGGGCTGCCCGGGGAGGTGGTGGAGTCACCATCCCTCGAGGTCTTCAAGAGGAGATTGGACTAGACCAATTGCCATGGTCTAGTCATGAGGTTTGTGGTGACAGGTTGGACTTGATGATCCTCAAGGTCTCTTCCAACCTTGGTGATACTGTGATACTGTGTGATGCTGTGCTCCCTTCAGGCTCCTGAAGGTAACTTGGCAGATGCTTACAGGCTGCCACCATTGAGGTGTCATCAGGAGAGCAGAAAACATGCATGAAGGGGCATAAGGAGAGGAGCAGAGTTTGAGTTGGAATAGTACGGTATTTGGTAGATGCAGTATCATCACTTAATGTCATTTTAGCACAGTACAATTGAGTATGCAGTGTTGGTATAATGCAAAGTATTATCACTGTATAATTTTCTCTATTCTTAAATTCTGAAAAATGTTTACTGGATTTCCCCTCATAAAATCCTATAGAGGTATCTGTAGTTTAAAATATTACTATAATGGTGCAAAGCTGCAGTTTTGTCACATGGCATTTCTTCTCTTAAGAAGCACCACAATGCAATCTTGAGCACTAATACCAAAACTGGTTTTGTCTGCAAGCAGATTGGATTGAGTTAGTTCATAGCCTGTGAGAACATCTGTTAAGCATCTCTGATGCACAGTTAATAACCAGATCTGTTGCTCTTTCCAAGCCTCAGTGCTGAGAGCATTTCAAGGCAAAATAGGGCTTAGACAGCAAAATCTCTGGCTGCTGAATTATACCCAATGACCATTGGCATGTCAATATAAGAGCTTTAAGTGCTGTAGCTAAAGCTTCCTGCTATTTCTGAGATGAAGGCACAAATGTACTCATAAATGTATTTTCGCCCTGATTATGTAACTTGTGTGGCATAATTCTCCTACTCCCTTTTTCTTTCTGATCCAGTTGTTACACTTGCCAAAATGATCGAACAGACTGATCAGAATTGAGAACATTGGTGTGTTACTGTCTTTTCTTTCCTTCCTTGAAACCCACTGCCTAGCTCCCAAAAGCGAAAAGCATTCTTTAAATCTATTCATACTCCTTTCTCCTTTTCAGGTTTTGTTCTCAAATACGCAAAGTTTTATTTCTACAAATTGTATATACTCTGACATAGTACTTGGAACTCTTTTGGCAGAGGTCTACTTTTTTGTCCAAGTCATTACAAAGAGTAAATCTGTATAAAATGCTGTGAAAAGCAACACTCGGTGTTTCTAGGGGGTGGGGTTTATTTACTTGCCTCATTATAAAAAAAATATAATACTGGAGCCATCGTTCTCTCTCTTTTGTGTTTGGTGTAATTGTAATTTTTTACCCTTATCTGGAGCACTTGTCTGGATAATTTTTATGTCACCAAGATTTTGGAAGGCTTCCCTTTTGGCAGTAGGAAGATGGCTGGGTTGGCTCAGTTACTTGAGAACTTGTAGATGTGGTGGCGGTAGCTCAGTGTGACCCTATGATATAGGATTCTCTAAGTCTGTTTTTAGTAGCAGCACAGTTGGAAAGACTACAGGGGACACCAGCACAGAGGATTGCTGCAATCGTAAAGAAAAAATTCGGAGATAAACTAACATTGCTGTTACTAAGGGGTAAGGGTTGTGCAGTGCCTTTTTATGAGCTCTGCCAGCAGTTTTCTCAGATTTTGGGCATAAGTGATCCGTTTTCTCACTTCTGGTCTAAAGCCTGGCTCGTGACCTTAAATTTTTTCCCCATTTATTTTAGTACACTGTCTTAAAGGCTTTTCCCTGACAGAGATCTTGCCTCTTTTCAAACATTGCCTGCTTTTATACATCCACAACGCTTAAAACACTTACTGCCACTGCAAGCCAGGTTGTAGTGCTTTTCCAGTTTGCTTTTGAAGATACTCGATATACCTCGCTTTAAACCATCGCTCAGTAACTAGCAGCTTCACTAATTCTTGCCGATACCTTTTTCTCCTGCTTTGCAGCTCTACGTTCCGTGTGACTTATGGGTGCACTAGTGACTTTGGACCCTTAGCGGTTCAGGCAGCAGGATCTGCGGGGTCTGCGCAGGGAGCTCCGCGGCGCTGATGTGCAGCCCGTATCCCACAGGCTGTGTGACTTAGTACTGCTTCGGCAGCTCTGCCCTGCAATCGTTCCTTAGCTCCACTCTTCAGCCGGGTCCGGCAGCGAGGGGCCACGGGCGCACCGCTTCCCGTTACTGCGGCAGCCGCCGCTCCCGCCAAGCCGCGCAGGCGGGAAACCACTTCTCTTGCTCCCCTAAATGCTTGTTATTATTGCTTTTGCTATTCCTTCCTATTCCACTCCCCAGAGCCTCCCAGTAGCAGCAGAGACTCCCCAAGACTACCGTTGCCAAGGGCCGCGGCAGCGGGCGGCGCATGACCGTGGGGCGGCGAGCATGCGCGCAAGCAGGGCGGGCGGGGCGCCGCCGCCGCTGCTCCCGCGGCTCGCACTCCCATCGGCCTGTGCTTGCCGCCGCTGCCGGGGTGTCGGTGGCGGAGCTAAGCGAGCCCGCTTGGGACTACTCCCGGGCTGCCATGGTCAGCGAAGCGGGTGCCGAGCAGGGCACTACTGCTCCCCTTCCTTCTCCGGCCTCGCCCGCGGCGCTGGGTAACGGCGAGAGAAGCAAGAGGTAGGGGTGGGCGGAGGCGAGTCGGCCGGCGCGGCCTGTCCCCGTCCCACGGTTGCCCGGTGCTTGGCTGCCGGCCTGCGTCCGCCTCCGCGCAGCCGTGGCTGCCAGAAGCGCCGCGGCCCTCACAGGCTTGTGGGTACTGAGCTGTTGGACGCCTCCCTCAGCATGTGCAGCCGCGCCCGGGTCGGCGCTGGGTGCGAGACCCCCAGGAGGGGATTTAGCTGTGGGTCCGCGCCGTGGGTGTGAGAGTTCAGACGCACCGGGGCCGGTAACGGCTTCTTTTTCCAAGTTTTCCTAGTAAGCGAAAACTACGTGAGCCCCTCAGGTGGGGGCTGGGTTGCGGTTGCTTCAAGCGGGCGCTGTAGTCTGGAGTTTACGGTTTGCTTTTGGCCTTTTAAAAAGCTTGTAATACTTTGTTTATTTATGTATTTATTTCTTTTTATAACGCGCTTCCCTCTTGGGTTCGTAACTATGTTACTTGTGTAGTGAATTGTATACTTGGTGTTTCTGAAGTGCGTGCGCTGAAATGAACGGACGGAAAGGTATCAGATACTTGACTCCTAAGGGAAAGGGGAGTCTGTTTATGTGAGTTTAAATAAACGAATGAACAATTGGATAGTTCTATCCAGATTACAAAAATCTGCATACTTAATGATGCAGGATGATGTAGAAAGTTTCCTGGTAAAGTACTCGCATACTCTTCAGGTTTAGGATGTACCTTTTTAGGGCAAGCTCCTACACATGTGATAGCAGAGGAGACACAACAAAATGCAACGGTGCTGAGCTGACTTCATTGCTATCGATGAGGGATAGCAAGCAACCCAGTCTCGTGTTTTCTCTATGCTAAGAAATGTTATGGCTTCAGTTACTGTGTCCAAGCAGCTGCTTTGCGATATCTGTGCTGCTCAAAAGTTTTCAAACTTTTTCTTAAGCTACTCTGGAGCGGAGATAATTCCTTAAGACACCATCATATAGTACAGTAAGGACAGGACTTTGCTTCCCTGATTTTTTTTCCAATTCATTTTTTTTTTTCCTATTTGATGCTGTATAACCAAATTTTTATTCCCATATCTGTCCTGTGTGCCCACATTAACTGTGGTTTCTTTGAATCTTCAGCCCCACACAGATCATTCTGTTGGTTTGTGCAGGTTGACTTGACTGATGCTCCCATCAGATACAGAGTCTGTATCTTGTCATCGAGGCCTGATGCAAATTTTCCTAGTGAGGAAATTGCAAGCATTAATAGTGATTCTTCATATTCTTCCAGTAATGCCTATTGCTTTATTATTGCACAGTATGCAGCCTGCTCAGCAGCAGGGAGGAGCAGAACAGGGAACAGCTTATGAGTAACTTCACTAGGACACACTGGAAACTTGATGTGCTTTTGAAAGAGAGGAGATCAGTTAACAGGTTTTTCTACAGGATGCTGATGAGCGTCTCACATGCTGGCAGCGTAGGTTACCTTGCCTGCCTTGTTGACTTTAAAAAGGCGATGATAATATAACATTCTCACAATAAAGTAAATGCAGAATGGTTTTTGTAGCTTCAGAAAGTCTGGGCAAAGTGCAGTGTTTCCTCAGAAGGAAAATATTAGTGCTGACTTGTTAAAATGTGCAGCGTATTGGCGGGACCAGGTTGTGAGCATATTCGCATGGCTTGGAAACAGTTTAAGACAGTATTTCCTGGGCAGGCTGCTTTTCTCCAGGGTTTGCTGCTTAATGTATTATCAACTCCAAGTGGAGCAGAGATCTTGTCATGGACAAAAAGGATTCTCAAGGGTAAAGCCAGGGTTTGATACTTAATTTGCTTTGAGAGGCTTTTTTGTAGAGGAAAACAATGCTGGTTGTACTATGACCATAAAATTCTGAAACTGTATAGCAGCCTATTAGAGTGACTTCCATCCTTTGCCAAGTCTGTTTAGCAGTCTTAATTCAGGACTGAGTTTTGTTTCTTTCATTTAAAATTCAATATATCAAATAACAGTAAAAATTTGAAAAAGAAATTGATCATAGTCATTAAATGGTGAATGTGCTGGATGTGACTGGAATATAAACAGCAGCATCCAGGCTGATTTTAGCAGTTTGGTTGAAGTGAGAATGACTAGCTAGTCGTCTAGAATGTATTTCTTGAAGACATCATATTTCTTATTTTAACTGCCTTATTATTGCTTTTTGTATTATAGCCAGTCGGTTTGAACAATACTGCTTCTGCCTTTTGATCACAATGATTTATTCTCAAAACAGAGGAAATATATGAAGGAGGAGGTGGAGGAGCGTTCTGAAGATGAGGCGACTGAATCGGAAGAAAACCTTGAATTTGATGAAAGAATTGGATGCCTTTCCAAAGGTCCCTGAAAGCTGTGTGGAGACTTCAGCAAGCGGAGGCACAGGTAAGCCTTATTGAGATGTTTGGCATGCTCTGGGACTAGAAACTTCAACAAGAGGAAGACAGGCACTTGTGTTCGTTTGAAGTGTGCCAAAATTGTTTTCTGATTTCTTTTATGGACTGACAGAACTCATCTCCTTCATAGTATCTTATCCAAACAGGTGTATTCATCACTCATCCTAAGGGAGATTTTTGTGTAAAATTGTTGAGACTCAAACCAGTGTACAGGCTCACTGTGAAAACATATAACCAACTGCAAATGATTGTGCTCTGATCCAAGGCTGTAACAAAACTTTCTTGTTGGTTGTCTTGCTAACCCCTTTTTTCAGTGCCAGGTTTCTGGGTGAGACTGTCAGCATGAGCTGAAATACAAGTGGGGTTCAGCTCTGCTTTCATAGAAGAGAGAAACATTATCCAGAGGTGTCTAAGAGCTGGCTAAATTTAGCATCAGGATGAAGAGCAGATTTCTGAAGCTTTTTGTCTTGGAGATGTGGTTGATTGTAAGAATAAGGAAAGCCCTCTGGAGAATGCTTTACTTCAGGGCATGTGCCTGTACTGTCCTGATTAGTCTCGACCTTTTCTCAAAAAGCTGCAGCTGTAGGAAGTACCTTTTCTGCATGTATCTGTACAGAAAATTGTGGCCTTTAAATTGGGTTAGAGGCAGCCTGATCTGGCAATAGTGGCATCATCTACCGAACTATTGGAATTGCTTGCAGTTAGAGAAGTATCTGCTAGCAGTTAGTTTGAAATGGAGGCCCAAAATCTCTCTTGTGTGATTGTCTGAAACTAAGTTGAACAAAAAGTACAAGGAGCAATTGCAATCTACAGATAAGCCTTTGAAGTTATTATACCAATTAGAATCACAGAATCATAGAAGTATCACAAGGATCTGTATCGCTTCTCAATTCCTGAATTGCACTGTTAATAATTAAACAATTGTGGTATATAAAATAATTTGTAAGAGCTGAGTAAATAGCTCTGTTAATGTTAGTCCCCTTCCCGAGAAAGCAAGTTTTTTTTTTTATGTCACAAAAACCCCAATAAATGCTTAAAAATGCCTTTCTTTGTAGTATAGCACTGTCCTTCATGAGAACTTCACTTCGTTGAAGAGTGCCTTAAGGATTTTTCAACAGTAGAAGTTACTTTAGCATTCTTTGGTTTATCTCAGTAGCCTTATAAATGACAATATAGGATTGTAATATTCTATGCTGTTATAAAATCTGAATATAGTATTCTCATTACATTCAGGTTAGGCTTACTTTGTGGTGTGATAGGGATGCAAAACATACCAAGGCTCTCTTCTTGGTCTTTCTGCATCTTCAAACCCACTGCAAAAGAAGTAAGTATTGATCTCTGAAACAGGCTGAAACTTCAGCTCTGGGGCTGAGAGCCTTCAGGAAAGAGGATCTGTCTTTGGAAATTCTGCAAGACTTTCCTATTACAATACACAAATACCTTTGCTTAGAATTATCCAGAAAGCAGATACAGTTCTAACTGTTTCCTTTAGGCTTTGGATAGACAGTATGGCTCCAGCTTTCCTATTGCATAGATAGGGTGAATCTGGCCTATGGGCTCCAGAGGGAAATTGATAGCCAGAATAATTAACTGTTCTGCTTTCACAGTATGCATTGATGTGGAAGTTTTCATATATATGATCATGACATAGCTTCAGTTGAAAGCTGGAATTTCAAAAGTTGCTGATCAATGCTGCAGCCAGTGGTTTCTGTTCCAATCCCACAGGATAATGCTTTTATGTCACTGCTGCCACCTCTAGAGTATAGACCACTGTAGTGGTTTGAAGCCTATTGACAATGGGCTTGTATTTTCTCAAGTTGCCTTTCACAGACTCCATATAAGTACTCCACAGAATGCAAATGGAAGACATATGTTGTTAATAAGCTGTGCAAATCACTGCTGTGCTCCATAACTGATTTTTGTTTTCAACTTAGCGAAAGTCATGCTTTAATAAAGGTGTGAAGCAGGTGCATCTGTTACTGTGTGTCTGACTGCATGCAGCAGAATGATCTTCCCTTTACATTTTGCAACTTTGATGAATAAGCTGCTTTGGAGGTCAGCGAGGCATGCATATTGTTAAAATACACCAAATAGTTTTCTTCCTGAAAATAACTCCAGATCTGTTCTTCTCTTATTTAGCTCTTGATAAAATGGAGAGCTGCATGTTGCCTAATGACAGAGGGAGAGTTGTTTCACTAATCTATAAAAAAGTAATCGGGACACCTCTTTCTGACTGGACAGTGCATATTATTTCTCTTTTCTGCTAGCTTCTTGGCTCTAAAACTAGATCTAAAAAAATTATTATAAAGACATAGGTCGTCATAGGCAAATGGAGGCTTGAAGGGACTTCAAGGTGTATCTTCTCCTTCTTTCATGGTTGAATTTAAGATGGAGTTTTCCTAGACCATCCGTGGCAGTGCTTTGTGGGCATTTTGTTTTACGTGTGGAGGAGGATCTAGCCTGTTCATTAATCATCCATATAGGGATTTCACGATCTCACCATCATTCTGTTGTTTGGCTGCACTTAATATAAAAAGTTATTTCTTGATGCAGGGGTAAGGCTTGTTCTTTTCCTATGTAAAAGCAAACACTGTAGATAGGAAAACATTTTTCTAAGAGCAGTTAATGGATTTATAAATCAAAGATACTATTGTTGTACTAGTAATGTTCAGATCCTGGAACGTTAGAACTTTTTCTACTTATGTGTCTGATAATTCTCACAAGCTAAACATTTTTTCTTTTTTTCTTTTGACCACTCAGTTTCTCTGATAGCATTTACAACGATAGCTTTCCTGACTGTAATGGAGTTCACAGTATATCAGGACACATGGATGAAATATGAATATGAAGTAGACAAGGATTTTACTAGGTAATTTTTATTCACTATAATTCTTTTGAAAGTTAAGTTTTCTGCACGTCAAGACAGAATAGATTTAAAATGTTTGTGTGACTTCAAAGCAATTTATAATTGAAAGACTTAAGTAAAAGGATTTGAATTTTCTTCTGTTGATTGATTTGAATTTTTTCTTTTGTGGAATTATTGAAGAAAAGAAATTGATATTTCTGCAATGAAGAAGTCAAAACACTGTGGGTTTGTTGGTGGAGTCATCTGAAGAGTCACTTGCTAACACTTCAGATACCATTGTAACACGTAACTCCACATCAGCTGTGTAAGCCCACCACCTGTGCATACAGTTAGTATATTGCCATTTCACTCTGTGTTGCTGTCACATGGGAAGAATCCAGTGGTTGGGAGATACCCTGGTGCAGGCCAGTGTGAATGTGGACTAATCACTCAGCCTTCATTTCTATGACAGTTCAATCCAATGGAGATTTGTATTAGTTGAAATGCTTTTCTCTTGTTTACTGGCCATATCTGATTCCTAGCTGGGCCAGCGTTGAACTCTTTCTGTGATCTGTTTGTGGTCAGAAGAGTTCCCAGAAGCAGCCCCCTGGAGGTGATAGGACTGTGACTGTAATGAGGGGAATTTATTCATTATAGTTTAAATCACTTCTGTGAAACTAACATGAAGTCTAATAGGAGATGCCCAGAATACTGGGGGATGCCACACAATCAGAATTATGGTGCGATGGAATTTTCTTGTGGTGTTTGTTTTGTTTTGTTTGTTTTCTCATGAGTGGGACAACAGGATGAAGACCTGGACATAACATTTTGCTATTATAATATGGGAACATTTTTGATACAGGAACTTTTTCCTGAAGCAGTGCTAGCAAAACAAATAATCCTTATTGTTGGCAGCATTTTTTGGGAGCTAGTTTTAACAACTTCTCAGTCAAATCCTGAGTGTCCTTGTCCTGAGGAATTCTGATTAGGACTGGAAACACAGTGGCCTGTCTTAAGGACAATACAGGAGGAAGGTGCTCAGACATTTACTATTTTAAATTTGTAACTCCTGCATTGTTGTGATCTACTGCATTTTGTGGGATTTATTGTGCCAAAAAGGTCTGCCAGACTTGGGCTAGTAATATTTTAATGAAGTCTGTTAGACATTTCGTAGTAAAATTCAACAGGGAAATCTGATGCTTTATCTCTTGAGTTAGAGTGGTCATCCTCATTTTAATAATTCAAAATCCGTCTTTATTCACTAAAATTTTAAACAGCTGAAGTCTGTATTTGTCAATGTGAATTTTATTTGACTGTGTTTCTGCAAGTAATCAGAGAATTTTAGTAACATATCTCGATACTTGTACTCAATGTTACTTATGAGACTTTTGCCTTTTGTTTTCTTTCCAGTAAGTTAAGAATCAATATTGATATTACAGTTGCCATGAGGTGTCAATGTAAGTATCTCATCAGTGAAAGTTTTGAAACACTTAAAAGGCTTTTCAGAGGATGCTTTTGCTTCTGATATAGTTGGCTATTGTTCAGAATATTCTAGCAGTGAGTTTTTTTCTGAATATTGATGGTATGTAGTGATGCTGTTGGCATATGGCTCACTGAAAGGATTGGTAGGAGTTGTGAAGTAAAGTATTTATGCTACTCATGCATCTTGCAGAACTTCACTTTGTCAGCAAAAAAAAAAAGATGCTGTTCCAATCTTTCTCTATCTGGAATATTCTAAAAGCTCATTGTGAAGCACTACCCAGCAGCAGGAATTTATCACAACTTTTATGAGCTAGATCTATTGTTTAACAATACTGGAACCATCAGGTAGTTTCATCTTCCCGATGAACAAATGTGTAGATGCCTTCCCCTTTAAAAGCAACGCTTGGTATTCTTTTAACATGGTTTAGGTTATGAACCATTATTTGTGTGGACTAGTTTTGGTTGTTCGGAACTGACAATGAGAGTATTGCTTCTAACAGGAATGCAAGCCAAACAAACCTTAAAGATTCACTACTTTTTTGGCTAGGTTAAACCTTGCATTAATTGTATGATACATCGCTACCATGTAATTTGTGTTTGTCTCACAAATCTTAATTCACAAGTTGTCTATTCTAACTCTTAAAATAAAACTTTTTTTCCCAGTTACCTTCCATTGAATGTTAAAAAAATGAAATTCAGATTTTCATTAACTTTTTTAATTTGAGAAAGAAAACTTCATCCTCTGTTTTGACTGGTTTTGATTTGAATTCAGTGTTTATGAATAGGAAAAATATGCATAGCAGAGCCTAGAAAACTTGTATGAGTGGTTCATACAACATCTCTGAAGGTGTTACATCAGTGAGAAGGTACTGTGACTCTGAAAAGTTCATTTCTGGTCACTTTGCCTCTGTTGATGATACTCTGGTATGACAGATTGAAAAACAGGATTCTGTAGTTTCTCCTTCCTTTCCAGTAATCTGCTTCTGTCCAGATTTGGTTTTATTTTCATTCTGAATTTGTTAGCAAGGAAACAGTAACTAAAAATCTACTACTCCACTATGAAACTTAATTTCAACTTGAACATTTCTGTTGGTTTGTTGATGATTATTTGTATGCCTCTTAATATTTTTTTTTTCCCTGTTTTAATAGATGTGGGCGCTGATGTTTTGGATTTAGCAGAAACAATGGTTGCCTCTGCAGATGGACTAATCTATGAACCAGTAAGTTGATTCTTAGCTTTTGTCTGATCCTTGAGTGAGATCTGCAGTCAGTTATCTCAGAAATCAGCTAGAGAAGAAGGCTAGCATTGGGTTATCTGTGTGTCACACTGCAAATACAGTAAAAAACCAGCAGATTTCTGAATCGGCGCTTCTTAACGCATTAGTGATTTCTACAGCTAGTGATTTTTACATGTGCAAATTCTAGGGGTAAATGAGCATCATTAAATAAGGAAGGAAAACTGTCAGTGCTCTTCTAAAAAGAGAACTGATGTAACTGTATTTGAACTAGAGTAATACTATGATTCTAAAAAGGGGTAGGAAGGCATCATGATATCCTTTTAACATGGAATGGCATTAAACATTGTAAATTAGGTGAGTATGCTTTTAATTTCTGTATTGTGAACTGAAGGCTTTGGAACTGTGTACACCTGTGCTTTTCAAGTGCTTTTGCTTGTGTAATACAACAAGCTTTGAAGTAATTATTCTGTGTGAAATTTATCATGTACACAATGTAACTTCCTGTTAAAATTACATTGTCTGCTAACTGAACCATTTTCTAAAATATGACAGTTTTGTCCAAATTCTTGCTTGTGTATGAGCAGGAAGAGATGGCTGAAAGAGCAGACTCTCTCAGGAAGGGGCAGGAGCTTTGTTGTCCTTGGAATGTGCCCTTTTTGTGTCTGGACAGTCATCTCTGTGCTGCAGTAACTGCTACATGCTAGAAGTTATTCTAATGATTATAAACTAAGAAAGAGGAAACTTCCTGTGCTTGATTTCTTTTTTCTAGCTCTGGGTGTATTTGAAAATTGATTGCAATTGGATTTACTGTCAGGAATACATAGATTTGAATACAGTGCATAGATACTATAAATGACATTCTTGTGCTGATTGAAGTATAGAAGGTATGGTACTTCTCTTAAAGAAGCACTCAATGCTGTATGACCCTTGAAATAATCTGTACCCGTACCCTTGTCTTTCAGTGATTACTTCTCTGTTTAGCCTGTAGTCTAAGACTGTGAGAGCAGAGACTGCTGATCCAGGTTTTGAGAGCTTTAACAGAAGATGCTGAAGTCATAAATACAAACAAGTGAATAATTCTGGGGAGGAAGGGGCAGAAATTTTTGGTGCTTGAACAGTAAATATATTATTTGAAATGCAAAGTCCTTTCATAAACTCCAGTATATGGCACCAAGTGTGAAGTTGATTGTAATACCACATCCCTTCCCACACCCCAGTTCTCTTCTGATTTTCATGGATGGGACTTCAGCGTTTCCTGGCTGTTTTATTAGATGTTCTGTTTTTGTTTCAGGTAGTATTTGATCTCAGCCCACAACAAAAAGAATGGCAAAGGTAAAGCATTGAGAAGCATGCCTAGGGTTTGTATTATTTGTACTGGAAGTGAACTTTGAGGTACACCAGTGTCATGTGACAGAACTGTATTTGGTATATCACTTTCTGCTTAAACCTGTCAAAATATATTGTCTTTCCTTGTGATTTGAGATACCTGTTAGGGGAGAAATTTGCTTTGGACTTACTTGTGGAATTTGGGTTGTGTAGTTGCAAGCTAAGATGTGTGCAATTGTTCAAATATGTTTCCTGACCTATGCGTGGTAGCACAAATTTAAATCACGGGTTTTAGATGTAGGCTTAGTATCCAAATGTAAAAGCTGAACCATAGTAACACGTGGGCATGTTCTTATGAAAGCAGATGAGTTTAAATCTTTCATGTAACTGAACTGACACACTGTTTACACAGGAATAGCTTGGTTATGTGTTTCGTTGTTATACTGATAGTCATGTAATAGAACCTGAAGCTTATCTGGGAGTCTGGCTAGTTTCAGTATTTTGCTAAGACACTGCTGTGAGCACCAGAGCTTTAAGCTTTGTATGAAGCACCACTCTCAAAAGTTCAATTTAACATTTTAATACTGACATGAACCTTGATAACTTCACAATTTATAGTCTGCAAAAGAAGCTGATAATTAATTGCGAACTTAAGTTTTGTTTTACTGTTGCATGCTTTCACACTTGTCTGTGTAATCTTTAGGGTGCTGCAGCTAATTCAGAGTAGGCTGCAGGAAGAACACTCTCTTCAAGATGTGATCTTCAAAAGTGCTTTTAAAAGTGCTTCTACAGCACTGCCACCACGGTAAGGACAATTGGGATGTTGTGTCATCATTTCCTCCTTCCCCTGACTTAAGTGGACTTCACATTTTATCATAGTTATATCACCCTGCCCCTTCCCTCCTCCACCCCAGAAAGTAAGGTTGTGAAAAAGAAGACATTACTACTTTTTATTCCATTTTAACGTTTTATACTTGATACTTGCTTTGAAGAGCTGCTGTTGTGTGAAAAAGTTTGGTTTCCAACCTGGAGAAGGTTTCCAGGTTTTTGTGTGTATGTATACACGCCTTTTTATCTCCGTTTTATCTGATACTTCCTTCTTAGTGTGAATTAGTAATGCCAAAGCAATACTAAACAAGAGTATTTTTTCAAGTGGAAGGTTATCTTTCTGTCCAGCAACTTCTAAACATAGTCATGCTATTGGTGGTGACATCATACGTTCTGGCTTTAAATGACACAGCTTTTGAATACTGATGTGTTCTGTTAGTACATGCTCTGGTTCTAACCACCCAAAAAATGCTGAGACCCTAATGGAAGCTTAGTCTGCCTAAATCCAAAGAAGCTGAAATTCCTTTCCCCATAATAAACAAGCAAAAATACCCTACACAAGCAAGTCATAAATAAACACCATAAATGCCATATGCACTTTCCATGTTGTAATCTCCCTTTTTGAGGACTAAATACATCTTTTCTTCATGAGGCAAGGCTGAAGAGGGCTCAAATAAAATATTTTTTTTTCTCATTTAATCGATGTCTTCAGGTTCATGAAGCACTCCTGTGCCTCTGTGATACTTGCAGTATGGTATTTATGCTTGAGATGGTTTTTTCATCTGCCTCTAAGGAGTAGATTTGGAAAAACCTGTGTTGTTGATATCCCAACAAGTGTGGGAGGAGAAAGGTTTCATAGAAAATAACTGCTGGAAGCTCTCGTTATGTTGTTAATGTTACTAATATATTTTGTTCTATTCATTGTGGCATTAAAAACTTTCCAATGAGCCTTTTTTGATAGAAGTTATTTGAAAAAAGAAATCCTCAGGGCAGCAAGATGCACTTCAGATTTCTGTTAACATGTTCAGGAATTGTAAGCTTGCCTTGTAGGCCAGATCTCTGAATGAAAGCTTAGTGGTTTCATCAGACTGGTTTTTATTAGTTCCCTCCCTTCCACCAGCCCTGTTGTAATTGCAGAAGATTATGATAAGGAGAGGTAGATGATCATGCTATATCTTTGTTAGGAAAAAGAAATCTAACTGTAGTGCTGCTATTTCTGTTAGAGTGAATATTCTGAAGTACTGTTTATGTTGTTTTTGTTTAAACAGGGAAGATAATTCATTACAGTCTCCAGATGCATGCAGAATTCATGGTCATCTCTATGTCAATAAAGTGGCAGGGAATTTTCACATAACTGTGGGCAAGTATGTTCTGTTCAATTCCTGAGAATAAAAGCATTCTACGTTATAGTCAGTGCATGCATGTGTGTGTGTATGCTTTTACACTCCTGATTTTCCATGTGGTATCTTTGCTTGTACAGTTAGGAACAAATTTCACCATAAGTTACTATAACAATGCAGTGCAATGCATTGTTGCAAGCAGTGTAGTGGTTAGGAATTGTAGTGTCTTACAAGATGAAAACTATTGAAAAGAAGTCTGTAAGTATATGATGTGGAGTGAACTGCTTGTACTTGCCTCCATTCTTTGGGTCTGTTCAAAATTCTCCTGTTAGCATACAGTTCACTTAATGTGGATGGAGCGTAGATTTGTGGTGTTTCAGTGCTGGGGTAACATTACAGAGCTGTAGTTAGGGAGCTAAATGCCAGAACATCTTGATTTGTAGAGACACTTTCTGATATGCTTTGGCAATTGTATTAGCTTGCATATGCTGCATGCAAACATGTAACTTTTCTCTGTGCTCTTCATCTCTGCTGTCCTCATTTGTCTTCCAGCCACAATCAGTACTTTCTAATTCATCCGCATATAATTCCAGCTGCTGTCTTTGTGTATATAGATCTCCCAGTGTCACTTCTTTCTGGTCTTGTACCTCCTCTCTAATTTGCCCTTGGATGTCCAATTTCTTTCACCTTTTCAGAGCTAATAATTTCAGATTTTCATCTGTACAGCTTACTTCTCTTTTCCTGTCTCTAATTCTGCAACCCTGAATAATCTTTTGCTTTCCTTTGCTTCCTTTTGCTAATCATTGCATTTGTATTAGGTTGCTCTCTCTCTTCTCATACATGGTGGGTTGTGGGTTTTTTTTGTTTGGTTGGTTGGCTTTTTAATTCCTTTTCTTGCTGTCTGCCTTTGTATCTTACTAAATAGCCTGGGTACTTACTGTAGTCCTGTCTTGACTGATCTTGTTGTCTTTGTCCACCTTCTGTTTGTCCGAAATATACATGCATTTGGTAATGATTTTAACTTAAGCTAAGTAGGGAAAGATTCCTGAATTACTGGCTGGACTGGTAGGGACAAAGTGTGCTACAGAGACTGTTTTACTTCCCAGAGCTGCACTTTTCTCCCTTTCTTCACACTGTGACCAGCCTCTGCATTGTACAGGTCTACAAACAAGTGTCCAGACCTGAAATTAACTTTGGCTTGGGAGCAAATAGAGTTCTGCAGCTTGTCATGTGGTAGGCCTTGTTGGTAGCCTTCTAGTAGCCTAGTGACTTGATGTGGCTTTGACCTTCCTAAAGAATCAAAATGTTTTCATGTTTTCACAATTCTAATGTTCCTGTACTTTGTACTCAGCTGTAATAAAAATGTCATTTAAATATATACATGTTTAATGTATATATATAAAATAATTGCAATTGAGAGGAAGAGGTAATTTTTCTGTGCAGTCTTGCTCAGGAAAATTGTGAGTTTTGTGGATCCATTAAACATACCTTGCTTTCTTTAGGGCAATACCACACCCTCGAGGCCATGCACACTTGGCAGCCCTTGTAAGCCATGATTGTAAGTTGTTTGTTTATTTTCTCCCTATCATGTCTATACCAATGAGTCTCTTAATTCACATGTTAAAATAGGTTGCTTTTGGAAAGATGTTCTAGCTGGGCAATTGCATTGTAGAAATAAATGGAAGAATATCCTTTGCAATGTTACGACTCATAGTGCCTGACTTTTCTGTGTTTAGCACTGTTAGTATTATCTTTAGGTTGCTTCTGTAGTAATAACACAGGAATCTCAAATTATTTTGTTGTAGCATAAATAACCATATGAAATTCCTGTATCTTAGTCTAAACTATGTATTTCTTGCAAAATCTGTTTTTATAAGGTAAAAAAATCCTGACCTTTGTCCTTAGAAACATCTCTTTTTAGGTTGTGAGTCTAGATACTAAATGTGTGTTGCTGCTGCACATAATGTGAGGGAAGGGTGACTTACTGTGAAAAATGAACTTGATGTTAAACCTCCAAATGTCAACACAAGTGTATAATATTACAGAGCTTAAATACCTTTTCAATATTATGCAGTGTAGTAACATGGTAATTGCCTTATTCTTCCTCTGTACATTTAATGAATGAAGTTTAGTCTTTTTAATACATGTGAGAACCTGAACTATATAACAACTTCAGTAATCAGCCAACCAGAAATTTCCTGTAATGAATTTTTAACTCTCTTCAGCTCCAGGGTTTGATTTAAAAGTTCTTATCTAGAGAAATTTAATTTAGTTGTTAAATACTTTGGATTCTAGTTTTGTTTAAAACATGTACATAGATGTATAGGTGTAGTCACAGGCACAAATCCAATCACCAGTGTTAGAAATATTCAAACTAAAGTGTTCTCTGGTGTGAGAAGTGAGTGCATCTCTTCCTCTGAGAAGAGTACAAATCTCATGGTTTAAAAATGTTATTTCATTTCTTTGTGTTGTCTTTCAGCCTATAACTTCTCTCATAGAATAGATCATTTGTCATTTGGAGAGCTTATTCCAGGAATTATTAATCCTTTGGATGGAACAGAAAAAATAGCATCAGATCGTAAGTGTTGAGTGTTTACAAAAGCATCTTGTTTGTTTGTATTTTTCCAATGATTACATTTACAGTATTACCATGTTTCATGAATGTTCTGCAAATGGCATGTCCTGCAAATTTGGTAGCAAGCAGTGCACTGGCCAGTTATCTACATAGCATGTTAAATGCTCAATTTGTTTTTAGTATCAGTATCGCTGTACTTCGCTGTTTCATTGGCAGCTTTCTCCAGGTTTCTGTTACAGTGTGTCTGAACATACTGCAAATAATTTTGTGGAGATTTCATAGATATGATTGTTGTTGTAATAGGGCAAAATAAGTCTGATTTGGTTTAAAAATACAGCATCAGGAGTCTTGGCTTCTGTCCGTAGTGTTGGTTTGTCACTTCCACAGTATGTTTTGTGAGACTGCTACAGGAAGGGTTTGTGTATCCCTTTGTTTCCTCATCCGTAAATAAAGGAGTATAGTAACCTACTTTACAGAAGTACCTGTGCCTCATTCTCTTGAGAGCAATTCCCAGATCCTTTTAAAGCTGCTGTTGTCTCCAGGTCCATCATTCTGGCTTTTCCAACCGGAATGGTTTTGTGTAGTTGAAGCAGACTGCTCTGGTATATCAGTGTTTGTTCTCTTAGGCAATTGCAGGAAGAGAAAGAAAGGTTAAATGCATGAGCATGCCAGTGGCCATAGAAGAGTTCTCTAGAGGTCTGTCTAATCAAGAGAAAACTCATAGCCTGTTTAGAAGGGCTTTCAGCATTCTGTAGTTAAATGGCTAAAATCTATTCAAACCACTGTCAAGGCGTCACGCAAAATGTGACTGTGCGAAACTTGTTCAGCTCTAGTGTGCTGGAAAACACCATGCATTTCACTTTGAGTGTCCTGACCTTGATGAATATTTCCATTACATGGGTAAAATATCAGTTTCTCTGAGTACAACTGTGACATAGGCCTTGCCCATGGAAGCTAACTATGCAGTTGGTGCTTCAGTCTTGGCAGTGCTGGGATTCATTGAGGAATGTCCCCAGTGTAAATGGTTTAGCTGATTAACTTTTTAATGTGTTGTTTGATTTATTTGTGAATGTCTCAAATGATCTTTGTACTTAATTCAACAGTGAGTTTTATTTTCTTCTAGACAACCAAATGTTTCAATATTTTATCACAGTTGTGCCAACCAAGCTCCATACTTACAAAATTTCAGCAGAAACTCATCAATTTTCAGTGACAGAAAGGGTAAGTAGAAGAGAAAAAGTTAAGTGATTGTTCTTAACAAAAGCTCAAATGTGAAAACAGTCTTGGTTGTACCTTGGTCTGAAAACTCCTCTAGCATGAAGGTACTCTTTGTAGAATGTTACAGTGCAGTAGATCTGTCTATAACTAATGTAATGCTGCCTGTAAAATATAGGCTTGGTGACACATGCTAACTTACTGAGTTAGTGTCTTGCCACTGTAAATCTGGAGTTTGCTACTAGAATTTACTATCAATATCTAGTAGTTTCCATTTCAGTGCATGCTAATAATGGTGGTGATGAAATCCTGCAAGCTGTAGGTCTGTAATCTTGTGTGTAGCTGTACAAGGAAATTCAGCCACCTTCCTCTTTTTTACCCATATGGGAAGCAAATAAAAAAACGCAGCTCACTTGAATGTCATGAACTAGGTTGTGGGGCATTAGAAATGGAAGCAGAGGTAGTTTGTATGAGGAATTAATTCCAGAAAAAGCATCTCTGTCTCTCAGCTGTCTTGTTTAATCTTTGTTAAACCACCAACCATAATCTCCAAACTATAGAGCTTCCGCTTTGGAGCTTGGACAGGCTTCTAATTCTGCATCTGTGAAGAAAGTTAGCATTCATTTTGTGGGTTAGGATTTTTGTTGTTTGGGTGGGTTTTTTTGACCACTGCAAAGTTTGTGTGACCTGGTATTATAACTGATAAATTACTTTGGCATCCTTTTTCCTTCAGTTTGGTGGCAAAAGCAGCAGTATGGGCTGTGTCAGGGGTAGCTGACCGGAGAAGTTGCCTAGTGTGTATTTTCCAAAACACCATTCTGCCTTTTATTTTGTACTGTGCTCTGCATGGGTTGTGAGCACAGAACATTAAATGTACAGGTGAAATGGAGCCATGATACTTAGTTCTTTTGTCCAGCCTGGCTTGTCTGTCTTCTCTGCTCTGGAGTTTGTCTTCGGTCAGTTATCGTCTGTTCTTCTGCCCCTTTTATATTTTCATCCAGACTTCTCTGGCAGTGGATTTATCAACACCTTTCACTAGTGACAAAATGATAGCAAACTTCAGAAAGAAACTTACAGTTGCACTGAGTTTGGGTTTGGCTGGGTGGTTTTTTTCCCTCCAGAATATTTCTATAAAAAAAGGAGAGCTTTGTAGCAGCCATGCTCTACTCTTTTCAGTCTCTTGGTTTAAGAATTTGGGCAGATAAGAATAAACTGTAGGAGTTCTTGCATTAGGACTTGGGCGTCCAATCTGTTTAGAGCAATGGAGAGTGTGTTACTATTTTTACTGAGATGTATTTCTTGCTGTGTGACTGTTTGAAATGACCTGACCTACAAAAATTTGAGCTTTGATGCTGGTTCTCAGTTTTCAGACCCCAGAAATTTTGGTATTAATTTATTTCTTCCCATCAAATAATGGATTATGGTATATGTGTATGTAGCCACTGAAGGGGAAAAAGTGGCATTGGTCTAATTTAATGTAAGCTTCTGAAACTGATTTATGGTGTGCTCTGGTTTAGGGTCTTCCCTGATACTTTTAAGAGCCAGCAATTACATGCTCTGTGGCATGTGAATTCAGATATATGCTCCAAGGAAGGAGGAGGATGAAACCTAATGAGTCTTAGATGTACTATCTAGATTTATATACAGCCTTTGGAAAAACTGCTATAACTAAGGCTGTTCAGCAACTTAAATGCCACCTGAAGGTCTTGTCCTGATTTGTGTGATTAACAGTGGTGCAGAAAGAGTAGGAGCACTGTGTTATACCGGCACACTCATCTGAGTTCACAGGCTAAACTGGCTGTGGAAGTTATCCTCATAGGTACCAACCCCCCTGCTAATTATAAACATCCTTTCTTAAGGGACTGTGCAAGTAAATCTTGAGAGTGTAGTACCAGAGCCTGGTATGTAAACGTTGCTATGCAGCACAGAAGACCAGTGACCAGGAAAGTAAACTGTTATGTAATGATGGTAGACTTTTAAAAGGTACTGGCCAAAGTTACCTTGATGTTCTCTGGTCTTCCATTGATTGCTAACTCTGATTAAGTAGATTTTTGTCATCACATCTATTAAGACTGTTTTTGTTGTGACTAACTTGTGTTACTCTTCTTTCAGGAAAGAGTAATTAACCATGCAGCTGGCAGCCATGGAGTATCAGGAATATTCATGAAATATGATATCAGTTCACTTATGGTGACGGTGACAGAAGAACACATGCCATTTTGGCAGTTCTTAGTGAGGCTCTGTGGCATTATTGGGGGAATTTTTTCAACTACAGGTAGCTCTCAGTGTCTTTCCTCGTAAATTCTACCAAAACTTTTGGTTTTTTGGCATGCTGATCAGGGTAGTCTTGAACCTCTAGCATGTCAATGACCTTTGGAGGTCCCTTCCTGCCTGGACCATTCTATAATTTGTGTGCAGTGAAGACTACTAATTTTTGGGTTCCCACTGTGCTGTTTCTGTTGTTCTGAGAACCTGTTGTTTCCTTTTTGGTAACTGCAGCATAGTTTATTTACTTTTAGATGCACAGAGATGTACATCCTTCTTTTTTTTTTAATATATATATACACATATACTTTATACATTCTGCTTCTTATAGGTGGGATCAGTGCTGGATCAGTGCTAAATCAGGTAGAAATTTTCTCTGAAGTAATAGGGAAGATTTTCCTTGTTTAAATTGTCAATGTACTTCAAGATTTGCTCCTTCAAAGAAAATGAAGTAACCTGAAAAGACTTGATTCACTTACTGGTTAAGACTTGGCTTTCACTTGAAGAGAGCATAGTAAAGAGACCCTGAGCTAAGACCACTCTTTTAAGCAGATATTTCAGTCCCACTGAACATATTTTCACCCATGAAGGCTGGGCAGAAGCTTTTATTGATTCATTTGAGAATGTTAGAATTTCCCCTGTCCTCAATGTTTCCTTTTCTGTGTTCATTTCTAAATGATGTACGTAGCTGTTTACCACACTGTAACCCCTTTATTGTGTGGAGTTTTCTTGTAACAGTTCTGTAAATACTGTGGTTTCACTACTTGTAACAGTTTAAATCTTCTTTGACGTTGCAGGAATTTTACATGGCTTCGGAAGATTTGTAGCAGAAATTATATTTTGCCGTTTCAGACTGGGCTCTCACAGATCCACATCAGTAAGAAAAGTTTCTCTAAGTATTAAACAAGTGGTACAGCTACCTCAGAATGAGTGATAAGGACAGCTTTGAGACTCGGTCCCAACAGAATTTAAGATGCTTGCAATAAACCTTCCCCTTGGCATACATGTGAGCAGAGATCCAACAGCTTTTAAAAACAGTTGGAAAACCTAATGCATAAGGAAGTAAGGGGGTTTTTAAGAAGCTGGATTGATCACAGAAACACAGAATGTTAGGGGCTGAAAAGGATCTCAAAAGATACCTAGTCTAATCCCCCTGCCAGAGCAGGGTCACAAGAGGAATGCATCCAGGTGGGGTTTGAATGTCTCCAGAGAAGGGCAGCCTGTTCCAGTGCTCTGTTATCCTCACAGTGAAAAGGTTTTTCTTTATGTTCACCTTGAAACTCTTCTACTCCAGCTTGCACCTATTGCCCCTTGTCCTGTTGTTGGACATCACTGAGAAGAGCCTGGCTCCCTCCTCCTGACACTTGCCCTTCACATATCTATAAACATTAATAAAGTCACTCCTCAGTCTCCCTCCAGCTAAAGAGACCCAGCTCCCTTGGCATTTCCTCAGAAGGAAACGGTGTCTCGGAGTTTCCCTGCTAGATTCTCTCCATTGTCCTTACTATATTCTTGTTATTGTTACATTGCTGTAAAAATTACCTATTTTCCCTCATTTTATCTCCCTCACACACTCTTCTGCTTGGCCAGCTGGCCAAAGAAGAGATGCTGCCCACATCAGGGGTTCGGTATTGCTAGTGATGAGCCTGCTGGCTACTGTCAAGCAGCATGACAGAGCAGAGCAGTCTTTATATTTCCCTTCAGTGGGCATCAGTAGGACTGCTCCTCTAGCAACTGCTTGCTTTTATTGTACTTCTGTTTTTCTCATTGAAGACTATAGGTAGCCTTTAAGACTTTTGCTTTTCTCTCACACTTGGTTGAAGTTTGCCAGCTGGCAAGGTTATGTGTTCAGGGAGCTGGAGGGAAGGCATGTGGATTTGCATAATCTTTGTTTCAGAGACCAGGCAAAAAGCATGTAAGGATAGAGATGTGTGTCTGGGGGGGGAGTGAAAGGGGTGATTCCATTTCTGGACAAGCCATTAATAATACTTTGCTTTTGTTTGACTAGGTCCCTCTTCCTGATGGCCACACAAGCAACCACTTACCTCTAATTACAGACAATAGTATGCATTAGCCTCCTGAGAAAACTTTTTCTTCCTGCCTGATAGAGAAGACTTTTTTTTTTTTTAATAATAAAGAAAACATTGTGCAATATGCTGAGGCAGTGCTGGTGTGCAGCAAAAAAATTAAGCCTATAGGAAAAAAAACCAATGAAACAATTTGTGTGAACTTTCTTTTTGGTGGTTGGGTTTTTTGTTTGGGGTTTTTTTGTCTAAGTGCACAGTGAGGTGGATCATCTTCTGGAGGCTAAAGGAGCATTGCTGCCAATGTAGTATTCATGGTCAAGCTGAATGTCTTTATGATGACTGCCACTGACTGCTGAAGCATCTTGGTGATCTTGGTTCTGTGCCTGGGAAGGCTAGTAAGCTCCAAGGAGAAGAGTACAACTGGGGTGTGTGGAACGGCTGGGCAGCAGGCAAAGAGGGGACAGTAACAGAGCTGGGGTTTCTCTTAGGTGTACAAAGGGGTTTGGGGTTTATTTTGTACTGGTGGGTGTGGGAGCTAAAATGCTGTTCTTACAGGTGGGAAACAATCCTAGAAAATCCTGAAGAGAGAGAACTCAGGGAGTAAGGTGGAGCCCAAGCCATAATGTTGGTCATAGCCGCTGCCTTTCTGTAGTCCCACCATTCCTTAGTGGAAGAAATGCACTGCATAGCAGGGGAGTTCCTCTGTGGTTTCACACAGCTGCTTTCCCAGCAGTCAGAGTAACGCTGCCAGTGTTGATGTGGAAGTGCCCAAGGACTCTGAGAATGTGCTCCAGTGTGCCCAGTTTTTTGACTTGTAATAAGAAGCCTATTAAAATAAGGCATTTGACTGTAGTTTTGATAAAAGGCAAGACTCCCTAGCAAAAGGTTAGGAAATCTTTGTACACTTCTTTCTTGATAAATTTCTTTGATGGAACCTTTGTTGTACCCCTGCTGTTAGTATGTGAGCAATGGGATGTTAATCCTGGATATGAGGAAGAAAAGAACAAAAAGCTGCCTTGCTGTGGTTCGGCTAAATACTGAAGAAATGTGGAATTCAGGGCAGTTGGGAAGTCTGCTAGCCCAGGAAAGGAGCAGTGGTAGCTGGTAGTAGGTGACTTCAGGGAATCTGAATCATTTTACTGCAGGCAATTGACAGCAAGGGCTCTGCAGACTCAATCCTTACTGTTCATGAAGGTTTTTGTAAGATAAATGAAGAGAGCAATATCAGTTTTATATTGTAAATATCCTGCTAAGAATGAATGTTATTAATGCGGATGGTGCTTTGAGAAACTAAACATTCTCTAACTGCTGGCATAAACCTGTGGTTAAACACTTGCTCCACCAGGGTGAAAAAAAACACACACTTTGATTCCTTCTCAGCAAAACTGATTTAATAATATATTAGGAAATCATGCTGACACTGGCTTTATCATGGAATTAATATTATAATTGAGAGGATTGATTGTGGACAAATAAAAATCTCTGTGGTGTTGTCAGATTTTGCTGACTTCTGTTGAAGTACTTTACAGGGCACTTGGTTGCCCAGGAAGGTGGTTGAGGCCCCTTCCCTGGAAACATTCCAGTTGAGGTTCACAGGGGTACTGGGCAGCCTGGTCTAGTTGGAGATGTCCCTGCTGACTGCAGGGAGGTCAGATTAGATGACCTTTGGAGGTCCCTTCCAGCCCAGACCATTCTATCATTTAATGATGCTGGTGGTGAGCACAGTAGCTGATTTGCTATGCAAAGCAAAGGGCTTCCTAAACTGAGAAATCATGAAATAGTAAATAAAGTGTGGGAAATTAAGCAAGACCTTTGTTCAGGTCAGTGGTTGAGAACTGTTTCAGAAAACCAAATCCTTTGGGTTGACAGAGGTTTGGGCTTTTCTCTTTAGTGGTGGTTTGTTGTTTTGGTTTTGTGTTTTTTAAACCCTGATGAAAACTTCAGCAATGTTGAGAAATTCTTGTTCTCGGTGAGCAAGAAAGTCAAAAGCTGTACATTTTTGGTTCCCATTTCTCTTTGGAATTTCCCTCTGAGGTTTCTTCCCTTCTTCTGCTGGGATTTGTTCTGCTTTGGGCTTTGTTTTAACACTTGTTTCTTACCTGCCTGGAACAGACTACTGGTGGGAGATGCTGATCTCGGTTGACTTTCTGTACCAGAACTTAAATGTTACTTTCTATTCTCACATAAAAAAAGCCAAGTGGCTTCTTGTGTCTTAAGTCCTTGTGTGGTGTGTTCATGTTGTTCCATGTAGAAGGAAGCGTGTGTGACGGCTGGTTGCTGGTGAAAGAAAATTCAGGGTTGACTTCTAGGTGTGAGATGCTGCACTGCAGAGTGAACACGGGGTCAGCTGAACCTGTGCTGCTTTGCTGTTTGCTTTCCGAAGCGACTGGTATTGAAAAACTAGAGGAATGAGTGTCTCAGGGAAAATGAAACTGCTGCTGATTGATGTGTGTTTTCTGAAAGACAGATAGTAGATGAAAAATACCTGGGTCAGAAAAGATGGTAAAAATCATGTAATTTTATCTTTGGCTCTTAAATGAGAGACACAGGGAAGAAATTTCTGAGTTTCTTGAAGGCGTGTTCATAGCACATCATTTCTACACTGCTTGGGCTCCTCTGGCCCCCTTAGCTGTCTTTCTCCACTGCCAGTTGTCATGGCTTGGGTTTTGCTCCATGGCTGCTGTGTTCTTGTGGGATGTAGTCTGTGTAAGCAGGAGCATGGTTGCTTTGACTGCCTCCAAAGACCTAAAATGCTGTGCCTGGACGCTGGTGTCCCTGGGGGTCTCAAGTGCAGAGAGCCCCTGACAGCCCCAAGAGGTGGGGAGGGGATGGGAGCAGATACTTCTCAAGTAACTGTTGTTTTTAGGGCTCAAGCTGGGTTTTTTTACCAGGATGGAACACCTTTAGCTCTGTTGCCTGCAAGCCAGAATCAGCACTGACAAGAAGTTGCTGTCAAACTTCAGAGTTAAGGTGGCGCACCTCACTACTGTGTTTCTGGATGTATTTTGCAGAGGGTTTCTAACCAGAGAAAGAAAAAGATGATGCAGCCAGTTCAGGCACTTGCAGGAGGGCTTCATAGGGGTGCTTGCGTTTTTTTACAGTACAGTAGAAGCTGGGATGTGGTGTGATGTTTCAGTGGGCAAGGGGAGGCTGTGCAGGGCAGGTCTTCTGCAGAGGATGTAGCAAAAGCCAAGCCACCAGGATAAAAACTGAAGATGTGAAAACCCCCAGCTGGGGTGGGGAGTGGAACATTGATCATGAGCTGGGGTAAGGAGTAAATTCATGGTTTTTATAATAGTGCTGTCTTCTAGCGAAGTGATGTGCTGTGCTCTTGAATTGTGTGAGGTGTGCTGTGGTGGGTGTAGCTGAACAGTGGGTGTAGCTGAACAGTGATGGAGGAGGCCATAGAGATCAGGCTGTGACAGATCCAACTGTATGCTGTGGTTACTGTCTTCATGCTTCCTGTGGGTCTGTGTATCTCATCAGCTTGTCTGGTGCCTATTGCAGAATAGGCCTTGAGATGAGAGTGAAGCAGGTGTATGAATGGAAATTCCCCTGCTTCAGCTCTTCATTCTTTCCTCTTGACCTTTTCTAGCAAGATGTTTTGGGGCTCTCGCTAGCAGGGAGGTGAGGAAGAAAGGCATGTGTCTCTGTAGCACGAAAGGAGTTGAATTAATTGGTGCAGCAGACTTTCTTTTAAAAAGCAAACCCAAGCTGCTTTTTGTTCCCCTGAAATTCTCATCCTAGATACAGCTGAGTAATTTGAAAGAAAACACAGCTTTTTCCATCTCAGAAGCTCTCTGGTGGGCACCTGCACTGTGGGCGCAGTGCTCGGCCTTCCTCTGCAGCTGACGGCTCTGTCCTGAGTGCCTGTTTGTGTCTGTGGGGAGTGGTCTGTGGCAGCGCAGGAAGCTGAGCAAGGTCTCTGCCTCCTCTGCCTTGCCTTGCCTGAGATCCTCTTAAGCTTTTCAGGGACTGATTTGTCAAACTGAGCCCTAAACAGTTGGCATAGTTGCTTAGGAACGCTCAGAGGTGGATATATATTTGATACAAATGCAGCTGTGATGAATTGTGCAGACAAAACTAAGGTCAGGGAGGCAGCTTTTGCCTCATCATTTTCCTATCTAGCTGTCTGGGAGAAGACCTGGTACTAAGGATGTCTGTACTAAGGATGCAGTGACATTGAAGCAAGAGGGATGTGATCACCTTGATCTCTGGTGTGTTGATGATGCTAAATCTCCCTGCTTTCCAGTTCTTCAGAAGTAACCAAGCACCACAGCTTTTTCCTGAGAAGATGGGAAATAAGAACAGCTTGTTTGGGGATACTTGCAAAGATCTCCATCTGGTTTTAAAAGGCACCCCAGAAGGTGGGATGTGGGAGCATACTACAGGCATTGCTTAGTCAGAGTAGTGCTTAGTTGCAAAGTAACTTCTAGTAAAGACATGCAATTTTTTTTCTTTTCTCTTTTTGTGCCTACAGACAGTGTGAATTGTGTCTAGGATTTGGCCCTGGCAGTGCTCTGTAGTTTAGCAAAAACGCCCCCGCACATATATAGAGTTAACAGTTCTT
Organism: Dryobates pubescens; assembly: GCF_014839835.1. Classification (NCBI taxonomy): domain Eukaryota; kingdom Metazoa; phylum Chordata; class Aves; order Piciformes; family Picidae; genus Dryobates; species Dryobates pubescens. Next base: position 106,511,674 of record NC_071657.1, on the reverse strand, counting down.
AATGTTTCAGAAAGTCTGAAGAGACGCCGCCTGCTGCCTTTGGTGTCCTGGCAAAGGTTTGGTGTACATCTGTCCACCTTCTGCCCTTGCCTTGCTGGGGCACTGATGTACATTTCAGACACTTTAGTGATGATGCTTTCTTTTCCTTCAGCTGTGGCTTGATGTAATTTCCAAAGCACTTTTGGTCACTGCTGGCCCAGGAGCAAGGCAGTGTCACCTTTTCCTGCCTTCCAGAAGAGTTTCCTGAGAGCTGAGGTACCCTGAGGTGGTAATGGTGGGCACTTGTTTTCATACATTCAACCACTTTGGTAAGCAGAGATTTGCCTTTCCAGCTGTTGCACGAGCACTGTTTTGCTGAAGGAGGCAGCATTCACCTTTGGAACACAGCACCTTCACCACTATGCTCTTGTACCTGAGCTTGGGTGAGTACTGCAGTGATAGGTGTTTGTAGAGCAGTGCTGTCCTCTGGCAGAGGGAGGTCTCCTTGTCTTCAAACCAGGTGTCCTGTTCTTCTTGCTGAATTCCCATTCCTGTGTTACACACCCAGGAAAGCTGTAAATCCACAGTAGTGCTGTTCCAGAGTGGAGTACCAAATGAAGGCAGCAGGTGAGTCAGCCGGTACAGGCACAGCAGCCTGAAGGGGCTGTTTGCTCTATGCTTGATCTACAAGCCCAAAAGCTGTTCTCCAGGGAGCCCTGTAGGTGGACTTGATCCACAAGCAACCTGTGGCCACTGTGCAAGACCCTCACCATGGGCAAAGTAAGCTGTGGAGTGGCAGTGTGGAGCTGGGATGTAAGGGTCTGCAGGAAGTTCTGCTGGAGCTGGGGAGCTCCTGTGTTTAGTCTTGTAGCTTTTCTGAGGTTAGAGAATGATGGGTCCTTCAGTGGAACTGGGACTGGTATTTCTGACTTCCAGCAGCAATGAGGTGACTGAGTAACAACAGCAGTTTTGTTTGGTTCTCCTAAGGTCTTGGAGTTGCCTGTGGGGAAGGGGAGTGGTGCTGGTTAAAGCCCAGAGCTTTTAAACTAGATGAAGTTAGTCCAGGATGAAGCCATTTTAACTGGAGAAATGTGGACAGGTGAGGTGGAGCAGGACTGAAAAGAGGTGGTAATGTACTTCCCTGTCTGTTGGCCCTCATCTCCAGGCCTGGATTTGGGCAAGTTGATGGTGCTCTGACCTCCTCCAGGAATGACTGTTCGTGCTCCTCTCTGGGGCCAAGGCTGCTGGCATCCTCTCAGCAGGAGCCACCCCCTACAGCCATCTGTGTGCCTCTGCGTTGTGCTCCTCGTGGTGCCAGCTGTGCTGACCTGCCTTGCAGAGCTGCCCAGCCTGGGTATCCACTTGCTGGGAGCTTGCAGGAGCAGGCACTGGTTTTATTGGAACTGCAGACACTGGTTTCATTTATTTGTCCTATCTCCAGCAACACGGAATGCAGATTCTTCCAGCAATTCTGATTGCTCTG